>NC_092707.1:355261236-356627780 GCF_047496885.1 Scyliorhinus torazame | reverse complement strand
ATGGCAGCCTTGCCCCCACCGACACACCACAAAATACTCACTCTTGTCTCGATTTAGTTTGTACCCCGAGAAAGACCCAAACAGTCGATGCAGCTCCAATATTTCCCCTATCGACACACTCGGTTCCGACACGTATAACAGCAAGTCATCGGCATATAAGGACACCCTATGGTCTATTCCCCCCCCCCCGCACTATTCCTTTCCATACTCCCGAACGTCTTAATGCGATGGGCAACGGCTCCATCGCGAGTGCAAACACGGCGGGACATCCCTGCTTAGTTCCACGGTGGAGAGAAAAGTATCTCGAGCTGATGTTGTTTGTGCGTACACTCGCCCTCAGCTCCTTATATAGTAGCTGTCATAATATACACCAGAATATCATGGTGCAGATACACACACACTGATGGACACACAGCAAGACCAATCAACACACACAACACCGCAGCCAATCACCAGTTAGAGCACAAGCACTATAAAGACAGGGGGCATCAGAGTTCCCGCTCATTCGGGATGCAGCCTCCTACAAGGACAGAGCTTACAGCTTACAGCACAGATCCTCACCATGTGCTGAGTGCATAGACTGGTTCGGACAGGCATAGGTCTGTAGTTTAATCTAACATTGTGTTCAACAGTTTCTAACTTAATAAATTAGTGTTGCACTATTTTAAGTGTTGGTGGCCTGTATGTGTTCCACGGATCCAGAGCTTTACCCAGTTCACAAGTCTTGGTCCAATCCCAAACCGCTCCAGAACTGCCATCAAGTACCCATTTTACCCGGTCAAACGCCTTCTCAGCGTCCAATGCCACAACCGCCTCTGTTTCCTTCCTCTCTGCCGGTGCCATAACCACGTTCAATACCCTTCTAACGTTCGAAAAGAGCTGCCTCCCTCTCACGAACCCCGTCTGATCTTCACCTATCACCTTCGGGAAGCACTCCTTCAGCCTACCCGCCAGTACCTTCGCCAATACGTTTGCGTCCACATTCAGAAGCGATATGGGCCTATGCGACCCTCACTCCGTCGGATCCTTATCTTTTTTTAGCAACAGGGAAATCGATGCCTGCCCCAAAGTTTGTGGCAACACCCCCTTCCTTATCGCCTCTTCAAACATCCCCACTTCAGGGGTGCCAGCTTATCCTTGAATTTTTTATAATATTCCACCGGAAACCCATCTGGCCCTGCCACCTTCCCCGACTGCATCCTCACAATCGCATCCTTTCTCTCCTGCTCCACTATCGCTCCCTCTAATGTAGCCCTGTCCCCCTCCCCTAACCTCGGGTAGTCCAACCCATCTAGAAATTCCTGCATCTCACGGTCTCCCCCAGGTAGCTCTGATCTGTACAACCTCTCATAAAATTCCTCAAACCCTTGGCCGGGATTCTCCCCTACCAGGCAGGGCGGGGGGATGGAGTGCCGGGAACCACTCCGGTGTTGGGCCGCCCCAAAGATGCGGATTTCTCCGCACCTTTAGGGGCTAAGCCCTCACCTTGAGGGGCTAGGCCTGCACCGGAGTGATTGGTGCGCCGCCGGCTGGTGGGAAAGGCCTTTGGCTCCACGCCAGCCAGGGCCGAAAGGACTTCGCCGGCCGGCGGAAGTCCGCGCATGCGCGGGAGCGTCAGCGGCTGCTGACGTCATCCCCGCGCATGCGCGGGGGGGGTCTCTTCCGCGTCGGCCATGGTGAAGGCTGTGGCCGAGGCAGAGGGAAAAGAGTGCCCCCACTGCACAGGCCAGCCCACGGATCGGTGGGCCCCAATCGCGGGCCAGGCCACCATGGGGGCACCCCCCAGGCCAGATCGCCCCGCGCCCCCCCCCCCAGGACCCCGGAGCCCACCCGCGCCGCCTAGTCCCGCCGGTAAGAGAGGTGGTTTGATTCTCGCCGGCGGGACAGGCATTCCAGCAGCGAGACTTCGGCCCATTGCGGGCCGCCGACTGGTGCGATTCCCGCCCCCGCCGAATATCCGGTGCCGGAGATTTCGGCAACCGGCAGGGGCGGGATTCACGCCAGCCCCCGGTGATTATCCGACACGGCGGGGGGTCGGAGAATCCCGCCCCTTGTTAATCAGATCCGGAGCCACCACCAACGTTCCTGCCCTATCCCTCACCTGAATAATTTCCCTTACCGCTGCCTCCCTCTATCTCCATGTTCGTAAACTGCACTTCTTGCTCATCTCAGTTGGCGCACCGCCTTCCTGGTAGATAGTTGGTCAAAGTTCACCTGTCGTTCCTTCCTCTTTTCCAGCTTCGCTGGGTCCCCATTTTCCAGCTTCGCTGGGTCCCCATCTTCTGCATAACTCCTATCTACCTCCAACATCTCATCTATTACCCTCTGGCACTCCAACCTCTGCTCTTTCTCCACCCTGGCCTTAAACAAAATTACCTTCCCCCTCACCACCGCCTTTAGAGCCTCCCAGACAACAGCCTTCGACACCTCACCCGCACAGTTGAAACCTACATATTCCTCAATTACCTTTTCAATTTTGTCACAGAACATTTGGTCCCCTAAAAGTCCCACATCTAATTTCCACCCCGGTCTCTGCGCTGCCCCCTTCTCTCGTACCATAGCCACCCAATGCGGAGCATGATCTGACACTGCAATTGCCGAGTATTCCAACCCCTGAACTCCAGCCAGCAAAGCCTTCCCCACCACGAAAACGTCGATCCGCGAGTATACCTTATGGACTGCTGAGAAAAGCGAGAGCTCCCGTTCCCTCGGGTGCAGAAACCTCCAAGGGTCCACCCCTCCCATTTCCACCATTAGCCCAGCCAACGCCTTCGCCCCCCCCTGATGGGACCAGCGAGTGCGGCCGTGACCTGTCCAACCTTGGCTCCTGCACCAAGTTCCAGTCACCCCACACTATCAGTTCGTGTGTGTCCAAGTCAGGGATGGCCCCAAACACCTTCTTTGCGAATCCCACATCGACCCAATTGGGACCGTATACACTTAACAGCTCCACTAATCTCCCCTCCAGCGCCCCTGTCACAATCACATATCTACCCCCCTGATCTGCCACCACATTCTCCATCTGGACGCGTACTCTTTTGCTGACCATTACCGCTACCTCTTGAGCCCTTCCATCAAATCCAGAGTGAAACACCTGACTAACCCAGCCCTTTTTAAGTCTCACCTGGTCCTTCACCCTCAAGTGAGTCTCCTGCAGCATTGCTACATCAGCTTTCAAACTTTTAAGATGCGCAAACACCCTTGACCTCTTGACCGGACCTTCTAACCCCCTCACGTTCCACGTGACTATTCTAACTGGGGGTCTCTTCCCCCCCCCTCCCCCCCACCCTTCATATCCACCATCATCATACCACCGGGCCCTGCCCCATGAGCCTGACCCGCCCCTATTCATTATTAACATCGAACCCTTCCCCCCCCTCCCAAAACCTCCCTACATTTCCTCTCGAAAAAACATCTCCCAGCATCAATCCCTTCCCCCCGCCCCCTCGCTCGCCTTGTAGGCCCATCGAAACCTGATAACCAGGCTCCAATCCGCAGCCCTCCTCTCACCTCACCTCGGTTCACTAGCCGACTTTTGTTAGCTAGTGGGCTCCCCCCACCAAGGTATACCGTCCCCTCCCACCCAGTCCCAGAGAAAGAAAAAACAAAACAACAATCCAACCCATACAATTCATTAAAATAAGATATAACCGTCGCAACACAGAATTCCAATCAACCCAACCAATAACTTGAACTCTGTAACAATGTGAAGAGAAGTAAGTTACAATACATGTCAGTAAAAAGAAAGTTATAGCATTTAGACATTTTCCAGCTCCCCAATCACAGTCCCCTGTCTATCTTCCAGCTCCGCTCCTCACGTCTGTCCTAAGCCTTCTTCCCTCAAGAACGCCTCAGCCACCTCCACTGTCTCAAAATAAAAGTCTTTGGCATCATACGTCACCCTCAGCTTCGCCGGGTATGCCATACCAAATCGCACCCTCTTTTTGTCCAGTGACGCCTTCACTCGCCCGAGCGCCGCTCGTCTTTTTGCCAACTCCACCGTCATGTCCTGGTAGATCCGAACTCCAGCACCGTCCCACTGCACCTCGCGCTTCTGCTTCACCCAGCTTAACACTTTCTCCTTCATGCAGTACTTATGGAAGCAGATAATTACTGCTCTTGGCGGCTCATTCACTTTGGGCTTCGGCCTTAATGACCGATGAGCTCGGTCAAGCTCGTACCGGGAGGGGTTCTCACCCTCCCCCATCAACTCCGCCAACTTCTTAGCGAAGTACTCTGTTGGCCTTGGGCCCTCCATCCCTTCAGGCAAGCCCACAATTCTCACATTGTGCCTGTCATGATATGCAGACATGCAGATAACGATATACAGACAGGCACAGTCAGGCAGCTAATGAACACAGAGAACAGGACATGACCAATGAGCAGGCAGGACACTCAGGGGTGGTATCTCACTATAAAAGGCACGAGGCACCCACACGTCATCTCTTTCCACAGACAGATATCTAGAGAGTACATCAGGGTTGATCAGAAGCATCACACCCAGCACGTGGCTTAGAGCAGACTGGTTTAGTTAGACTGAGTTACTACAGTTAGATTAGCAGGAGAGTCAAACTCATTTAAGAACTGTGTTAATAGTTCAGTAAACATATTGAACTCATGACAAAGTCTGGGTCTTTCTTTGTCAAAGCATACATCAAGGAAGCAGCTTATGCTACACGAAGAAGCACAACGCAACAGTGCGGCCTCAAGCGGTTCTCCAAGTCCTCGAGGTTTGCTCGGAGTCCTCTGTTGACCTCCACCATCCTCCGCAGCTCGTCCCACATTGAGGTGAACTGGTCGCTGCGCTGCGACATGGCCTCCTCCACTTCCTTCATCTTCTTACCCTGCTCTCTCACCTCGGCCGATGTCTTTGCCACCGCCACCCTCACCGGGGCGATTGCCTCCTCCACCAATGACTTCAATGCGACCGCCATCTCCTTCCTCAAAGCCTGCATGTGCCTTGCAAACTGCTTTTCCAGCTCCACCGCCATCACCTCAGTCATCTTCTCCACCGTAAGTAGTGCGGCCCCACCATGTGATCCGGCATCCGCCATCTTGTCAGCACTTTTGCTGGTCCTCTCATTCAACGGCGAGCCCGTGTTTCCTCTGTTCCTCAATGCTGCTTTTCGCATCCTTTAACGACTTATTATTTTTCCTTTTTTTTTTCACCCTTCTTTCCTTCTTCAAACTTTTATTTTATTTTATAGAAAAACAAAAAATTCTTCCTTCGAAAAAAAGAAAAAAAAAACTTTCAGCAAGTTTCTTTAAAACTTCTTTCTCTTCTTTTTTGTATTCCTCCAGAATTCCCCTGGGAGCGGACTTCAGTCTTCTTACCACATTCTAGGTGGGAGCCACCCGATGTGGGACATCTCACCTACACCGCGCCCTGGCTTCGGGCCTGCCGCCTCGACCTCCGTTTGGCTCCGCCCCCACTGCGCCAACATCCGCGTGCGCTGGGCCCGTCGCCTCAGCACCAGCCACCCGACATCCGCGCGTAGTTCCTCGCCGGTTTTCAAACCGGCCCCGCTTGATGCCCGGGACGTACACAAAGGCCGACAATAATCGGGGGGGGGGGGGGGGGCGGAATCGGGGAAACCCCCAAAAGCGCTGCAAATAGTGGCCACCGGCGGGAGCTCCTCTCGATGCGGCCGACCCGTTTGCAAACGCCACCGGAAGTGCGGGCCCAACTTACTTAACCTCCCGTCATAAGAAAATCCCTTCATACTTGGGATCAACCTCGTGAACCTTCTCAGGACTGCCTCCATTGCGAGTGTATCTTTCATTAGATAAGGGGACCAAAACTGTTCACAGTATTTCAGGTGTTTTGTAAAGCTTGGATTAACAGTGAAAAGGGCTGCTTTTTGAAATACATTGTGTGCTTTCCTCTTGCGTTACCAGAATTATGAAGGATATTTGATAATGAAATAACGACAGAAATGTTTTGTTTTGTTTTCCTTATAATTCTTATTCTCTGCACAGAGAGAAGTATGCACAACCTGATGCTCTGCCATTCTAAATGGGGCATTGAATTGAGTGATAGCAGCAGGCATAAAGGATTCTTCCTGTTTTCACTTCCCTCCCTGCAGGCCTCTATTTAGCACCTGTACACTGGGATGTGACTACAGTCGGTAGTTAAATGTGTGGGAGGATTAGGGCTGCGCACCCGGGTACCAGCACTGTAGTGCAGCATTTTGGTGCTGCAGCCTACAGTGACCTAACAGCCCAATTAGAACTTTTTAAAGAGAAATATTGAAAAGTCTGATGATTTTTTGCTTATTGGTTTATCAGACCGTTAGAACTTAACTAATAGTGCCAGCATTATAATTGAAAAGTATCGGAAATTCCCCTGTTGATTTAGTTTTTATGCCAGTGCAAATTTTATTTCCTCAGAGACAGGAAATCTAATGAAGTTAATGATAAAGATTCAACCCCTGGATTTCTTCCAGCCTGTATCTTTGAATTTAAGCAGCTTATCACATACTTATCTCTATAGGTTCTGAATTTCCGTACGGCACCAAATCAGTGGATAACAATGTTGTCTTTCTCTGTGGCCAATCTCACTATATTACCCATATCTTTCTGGAAAAAAACACTGTGATCTCATGAACTATGATTTTAAAATGTACTTATTGTTGAAGCCCAATAAGGTAGCGAAGTGTTCTAACAAAGCACAACTTGAGGCCAGGCGTCTTTCACAAAGTGGGTTGCTACTTTAAGGTGGGGTATGTTTTGGGGAAGAGGAAGGGAAAAATCAAAAAAATACATCAAATTATACTGCTCTTCTGACTTTCCATTGCCCATATCTTCCATCTGAGTAAGGGTCAGAGTCTCACCTCCAACCAATTAATGCCCCTGTTAAGTGTGAAGTGTCTGCTGGACAGCCAGCATAGGGGGTGGAGGGTATGTCTTCCCCACTGATTGTTTGGGTAGCGGAGTGGGAAACCCCACCACCCACAACATTCTGCCATAGCCTCTGACTGAATCCAGTGTATACAACAATCTAGGATTAGAATGCTTGCTTGCCACGTTAGTTTAGACATAATCAGTAAATTCTAACTCCAAAAACAGGGGAATTGGGTTGGGAAGTTAAAGGGCGAAATTCTCCTCCCCGCCCCGCCACATTCCTGCCCCGGCCGGCCGGCGGGAGTCTCCGTAACACCGGCCGGTCAATGGGGTTTCCCATTGTGGGGCAGCCCCACGCCGTCGGGAAACCCCCGGGCGCCGGCAAAACGGAGACTCCCGCCGGCGGAGAATGACGCCCAAGGTGTTAAAAATCTGGGGCGAAATTCTCCCCCAACGGCGGGATGTCCGCCGACTGGCGCCAAAGCCGGCGCCAATCAGACAGGCATCGCGCCGGCCCAAAGGTGCGGAAGGCTCCGCATCTTTGGCGGCCTAGCCCCAACACTGACGGGCTAGGCCGACGCCGGAGGGATTTCCGCCCCGCCAGCTGGCGGAAATGGCGTTTGTTTCCCCGCCAGCTGGCGCGGAAATGCGGCGCATGCGCGGGAGCGTCAGCGGCCGCTGTCAGTTTCCCAGCGCATGCGCGGGAGCGTCAGCGGCCGCTGTCAGTTTCCCGCGCATGCGCAGTGGGGAGAGTCTCTTCCGCCTCCGCCATGGTGGAGGCCGTAGCGGAGGCGGAAGGGAAAGAGTGCCCCCATGGCACAGGCCCGCCTGCGGATCGGTGGGCCCCGATCGCGGGCCAGGCCACCGTGGGGGCACCCCCCGGGGTCAGATCGCCCCGCGCACCCCCCCAGGACCCCGGAGCCCGCCCACGCCACCTGGTCCCGCCGGTAAATACCAGGTTTGATTTACGTCGGCGGGACAGGCAATTCCTGGGCGGGACTTCGGCCCATCCGGGCCGGAGAATCCAGCGGGGGGTCCCGCCAACCGGCGCGGCCCGATTCCCGCCGCGCCCAATCTCCGGGAGCGGAGACTTCGGCGGGGGCGGGGGCGGGATTCACGGCGGCCAACGGCCATTCTCCGACCCGGCGGGGGGTCGGAGAATGACGCCCCTGATTCCTGCCACCGACCCTACCTCTGGTAGATAGAGACCAGCTTACTTGCTCCCAGAAATTAATTTAACTTGCCAATTTAAATATTATAATGAGGATGCATGTCTGATATGTATGCACCAATGCAAATATAACTCTGGAGCTCACTGACAAGTGAGACTTCTGAGCCTTTGGAAGGCTACAATGAGGCGAGGACTGTGGAATTGAGAGGGCACTTATATGCTGGAGGCAGCATATCCATCTTGCAATCCCCTTCAATCAGATTGTTCTGGTTTCCCCCGATGCCCCCTCACCTGAGGCTCCAACCATACCTACCTGCCCATCCCCCGACCCTGACATCCAGTCCCCTCTGGCCTCTGAGGTAAAACTCTGCTAAGTGCAGGGAAACCTGGGCTTCTGGGTTATACACGTGCTCCTGGGCCTCCCTGCGCCCACTGAGTCAAACATCAACCCCCAAACCACTTTTGGGATTTCCCAAAAAAGGGAAAACTGTAAATAATGCAAAAAAAAAAGTTAATAAAAGGAAAGAAATGTATATTTATATAGGGCCTGTTTTAGCACAGTGGGCTACACAGCTGGCTTGGAATGCAGAACAAGGCAAGTAGCGCGGGTTCAATTCCCGTACCAGCCTCCCGGAACAGGCGGCGGAATGTGGCGACTAGGGGCTTTTCACAGTAACTTCATTGAAGCCTACTTGTGACAATAGGCGATTATTATTATTATTACTAATACCTTACATTTTTCAAACATATTTACTTCAATAATGTCAGAATCGCAGCAGCCAGTTTACACTGGGCAAAATCTCACAATTTCTTGACCCGGTGGTCTGTTTTAGTTTGAATAGGTGGAGATATAAATATTGATTGATGCATATAAATACTGCAGAGAAATCCCTCACTCTGAAACATTGCCATGGGAACTTTTATATCCACCTTAGAGGGAAAACAGTGCGTCATCTTAATGTCTCATCAAAAGACAGCACTTTCAACAATCTGCCCCTTGTTTACTACTGCACTGAAATGTCAGCAAAATATAAGTTTTAAAAATAATTCTAGCATGGGAGTATTAAAACTTCAAAAAGGAAATCAGTAACCTTCATTTTTGCTTCCGGGTACAGCGAGCACAGAGTCAGGACATTTCCAAACTCCGTAAACTCTACCTGGACAAAAATGCCCCTGAAATTCAGATTTTTGGTCTGGAGATGCAGATGCAGATGGGAGTTATGGCGGGCAATCCCAGAGAGAGTTCAGAGTGCGGAGAGAGGCTGGATGGCAGGTTCACCTCGGTGCATCAGTGCTTTGTCGAAGATATCAAAAATAAAACAAAACAGCCCTACAGTCCTAACCTCTCACACGCACTCACAACCCCACACACTAGCCATGCCTATCCATGCCAACCGATGCCACCTCATGTCCATCACCCACTCCCTAGCCCTTTATAGCTCCGATGCAGGGGCGGGTGAGTGGGTCAGAGCAGGGGTGGGTGGGGTGGCTCGGGCCGGAGTGGTAGTGGTCTGGTGGGTCCCCTGAGGGGGTCGTGGGTGTGTGTATGTTGGGGAGTCTGCTGCGAGGCTGCGTCTGAGTATTTAAGTAGTTACTCTGGAGTTAGAAGTAATTATTTTACCTTCTAACTCTTTCAGAGTAACTATCATGATAAATCTGGCAGAACCATCCAAAGTTAACGATTTGAAGTGCTTCTGTTGGATGGTTCCCAGCCCAGTGCCATTGTCCAGAGGGAGTTAGCACTTCTGGGCAATTGCGTGGGGACTTCCAAGAGGGATTTCCCAGCACATCATCGGGGTACCCCTAAATGCAACGCTGGGGAACCAGGAAGTTATGGGCCTGTATTTCCACTTAACTTGATTAAGACAATCCACCAACTCCTGTAGCAACTCCGCTGAGTTCACAAGTAAAATAATGTAATCAGCACATCGAAGATTCACAATTTGCTGCCTTGCCGGTCGGTATCCCACCTATATGCCGATCAAATGTCTCTTATAATCATTTCTGCTAGGATGCTGAATGAATATGGTGAGAGGACATACCTCTGTCTAACACTGTTTCTGACCCCATTCTGAGAGGGCGCTAGTAACTCTGACCCTAGCTTGTACAATAAAGCACGGCTAGCAAATGGGTGTGTGTGCCGGGGGGGGGGGGGGGGGGGGGGGGGAGAGGAGAGAGAGAGAGAGAGTAAAATGCCAATGCTACAGGTGAAACATATAATGGTCAAATCATACAGCAGATCAACAGCACCTGAATAGTGGATAGTTTAACGGTCCACATGTTCATAACCAAACTTTCTTTTCTTGGATTCTGACCAATTTGCTGTTCATTTCCAGTGGGTTTTCTTTGTTTTAATGCTCCCTAACCACAAACAATGAGGATATTTCTTACAATAGTTAAATAAATCACCAACAAAATAGATGACGGTTTTGACATATATTAGTTTTCTGTGAAATATTTTGCCAAAGATTTCCTGATGAAGACAAAACAAAAGAGAATTGAAAATCAAAGGGAAGCATGATAAACTGGTCCACAAAACCATTCTGCCCATTTCACTGCGAATGAGTGCAGCTGGCACCAGGAAAGCATGTTTAGAAATTTGTGGAGGAAATGTTGTTTATGCCTGCACAATTAGTTGTGTACTGTTAATGTTAAGTTGTATAATGCGATCAGGAACAAAAGGAAACTGTGTTTGATAGTTCTAGGAATCTTAATCCTGTCAACTGCTCGAAACTTTATTCATTCATGCTGCAAAGCTCTTGATTCAGAGCCTTACATGAGGTGCTAGAGTGGACTTCTTACAGTTCTCCAATGCAATCTAAAAATTACCACCAAAGTGATCATTCTTTAGTTTCCACTTTTGATTTTAAAATAAATCCATTACTGATATGTTTTACTTTCCATCCATGCACAACTTGATATGTTCTTGTTGAAATAGCCTAATAACGTGGAAATGAATCCATGATATCCGTGAATAAGTAGCAGTAATACGCCAGGAATAGAAAGTGAGAGTGGAAAATTAATTTTCAGATGCTGCATTAACGATACTGTTTAAAGGCGAATTGTAAACAAGTCTGGTTTGCTGTCGCGTCATGATGTTGCTACACCTTGGCGTGGCAGTATGTGCCCCACCCTCTCCCCGGGTGCCAGGTTCAGCGATGGATCTTATTGAATTGGGCCTCCATATCCATTTTGGCTAAGGGGCTGAACCCTTCGAGCTTTGTTACAATTAGGGCCATCGTGAGTTTCTGATCTGACTGTGGAATGGTGCTGAGCAAGAGAATTTTGCAAAGCAGGCACCTACAGATGTGTCTCGGTGGCACAAGCTGACGCACTTTCTAACTTAATTTATCATTAGAGAGATTCTTCTTCAAAATATCCCAGTGAGACAAGCATCTCTATGTGGTGAATCTCATGGTGCAATGTCTGACTTCACCAGTATCTAGATGTTCAAAAATATCTAATTTGGACTAAAAATAACAGTTTTAATGACAGCAAATGAATTAGCAACAGGCAACCATTAGGTTAATAGAGTGGAATTTTTCAGTATAGTTCATTTGGCTGGCGAGCTAGGATTGATCTTGATGAGGATCAGCTTCTATCGAAAATGATAGATTGGTCCTCAGAAAAATTCTTTTTAAAAAAAAATCTATTTATTAAAGTTTTTTAACAACACAATTTTTTCCCCTTACAAACAATAACCCCCTCCCCCCGTAACAAAATAACACAAAATCGCACTGAGCAAGATATATACATGGCAAAATGGTATATTTACATAGCTTTATACACTGGCTCTCGCCCGCACGTGCCAGTTTCCCCCACCCTCCATGTTATCTCCTGCTCATCCATCCCCTCAAACAATCTCTCGTTCCCCCCCCCTCTCCCCCCTCCCGCTTCCCAGGGTTGCTGCTGCTGCTGACCGACCTTCCTCTAACGCTCCGCGAGGTAGTCTAGGAACGGTTGCCACCGCCTGTAGAACCCCTGCACAGACCCTCTTTTTTTAAAAAAATATATTTTATTGAAAATTTTCGATCACAATTTTTTCCCCTTACACATCAAACATAAAAAAAAAAGAAAATTTAACAGTGCATGTAACATAGTAACCACAGTCTAATAACAAGTCACTAACCAACATGGTAAACTAATCATTTAACATAAAATAAAACTTTCCCCCCCCCCCCTCCCCCCTGGGTTGCTGCTGCTGGTCATCTATCTTCCCTCTAACGTTCCCCTAGGTAGTCGAGGAATGGCTGCCACCGCCTGGTGAACCCTTGAGCCGATCCTCTCAGCGCAAACTTCATCTGCTCCAGTTTTATGAACCCTGCCATATCGTTTATCCAGGCCTCCAGTCCGGGGGGTTTCGCTTCCTTCCACATGAGTAAAATCCTACGCCGTGCTACTAGGGACGCAAAGGCCACGACATCGGCCTCTTTCGCCTCCTGCACTCCCGGCTCATCCGCAACTCCAAATAAAGCTAACCCCCAGCCTGGTTTGACCCGGACCTTCACCACCTTCGAAATCACTCCCGTCACTCCCTTCCAATACCCCTCCAGTGCCGGACACGACCAAAACATATGTGCGTGGTTTGCCGGGCATCCGCCGCACCTCCCACACTTGTCCTCCACTCCGAAGAACCTGCTCAACCTTTCTCCCGTTATGTGTGCTCTATGTAGCACCTTAAATTGAATCAGGCTAAGCCTGGCGCACGAGGAAGAGGAATTTACCCTGCTTAGGGCATCAGCCCACATACCCTCCTCTATCTCCTCCCCGAGCTCTTCTTCCCACTTTCCTTTTAGTTCGCCCACCAGCTCCTCCCCCTCTTCTCTCATCTCTCGGTATATCTCTGACACCTTGCCCTCCCCGACCCACACCCCCGAAAGCATTCTGTCCTGGATCCCCTGAGTCGGGAGCAATGGAAATTCCCTCACCTGTTGTCTTGTGAACGCCCTCACCTGCATATACCTAAAGAAGTTTCCCCGGGGCAGCTTATACTTTTTCTCCAATGCTCCCAAGCTCGCAAACGTCCCATCTATAAATAAATCTCCCACCCTCCTAATTCCTAACTGGTGCCAGCTCTGGAATCCTCCATCCATCCTCCCTGGGGCAAACCTGTGGTTGTTCCTGATTGGGGACCCCGCCAGGGCTCCCCGCACACCTCTCTGTCGCCTCCATTGTCCCCAGATATTTAATGTTGCCGCCACCACTGGGTTCGTGGTAAACTTTTTTGGTGAGAGCGGTAGCGGTGCCGTCACCAGCGCCTCTAGACTCGTCCCTTTGCAGGACTTTCTCTCCAGTCTTTTCCACGCCGCTCCCTCTCCCTCCATCATCCATTTACGGATCATCGCCACATTGGCGGCCCAATAGTAGTCGCCCAAATTCGGCAGCGCCAATCCTCCTCTGTCTCTGCTACGTTGTAAGAACCCCCTCCTTACCCTCGGGACTTTCCCTGCCCACACGAAGCTCGTGATGCTCCTGTCTATTTTTTTAAAGAAGGCCTTAGTGATTAGTATAGGGAGACATTGGAATACAAATAAGAACCTCGGGAGGACCATCATCTTAATTGCCTGCACTCTGCCCACCAACGACAGTGGCTGCATGTCCCACCTCTTGAAGTCCTCCTCCATTTGTTCTACCAATCGTGTCAGATTAAGTCTGTGCAAGGTTCCCCAGCTCCTGGCGATCTGAATCCCCAGGTATCGGAAGTTTCTTTCCACTTTCCTTAGAGGCAGGCCTTCTATCCCTCTACTCTGGTCCCCAGGGTGTATCACGAAAAGTTCACTCTTCCCCATGTTGAGCCTATATCCCGAGAAATCTCCGAACTCCCTCAATATCTGCATGGCCTCTGTCATCCCCCCCACTGGGTCCGTCACATACAACAGTAGGTCATCCGCGTAGAGCGAGACTCGGTGTTCTTCTCCCCCTCTAATCACCCCTCTCCATTTCCTGGAGTCTCTCAGCGCCATGGCCAGTGGTTCAATTGCCAACGCGAACAGCAATGGAGATAGCGGGCATCCCTGTCTTGTTCCCCTGTATAGTCGGAAATACTCCGATCTTTGCCGACCCGTGACCACACTTGCCGTTGGGGCCTCATAGAGGAGTTTGACCCAGCTAATAAACCAGTTCCCGAACCCAAACCTCCTTAGCACCTCCCATAAGTACTCCCACTCCACCCTGTCAAATGCCTTCTCTGCATCCATTGCCGCCACTATCTCTGCCTCCCCCTCTACTGGGGGCATCATTATCACCCCTAATAGCCGTCGCACGTTGACATTCAGTTGTCTCCCCTTTACGAACCCTGTCTGGTCTTCGTGCACCACCCCCGGAACACAGTCCTCTATCCTCGATGCCAGTACCTTTGCCAGCAATTTGGCGTCCACATTCAATAGTGAGATAGGTCTATAGGACCCGCATTGCAGCGGATCTTTATCCCGCTTCAAAATTAGCGATATCGTCGCCTCCGACATTGTCGGGGGTAGAGTCCCTCCTTCCCTGGCCTCGTTAAAAGTCCTCACCAACAGCGGGGCCAGCAGGTCCACATATTTTCTATAAAATTCCACCGGGAACCCATCTGGTCCCGGAGCCTTCCCTGCCTGCATATTCCCCAGCCCCTTAATAACCTCGTCCACCCCAATTGGTGCCCCCAGGCCTTCCATCTCCTGCTCCTCCACCCCTCGGGAACCTCAATTGATCCAGGAACTGCCGCATCCCCTCTTTTCGCTCCGGGGGTTGGGACCTATACAATCCTTCGTAAAAGGTCTTGAACACCTCATTTATCTTCCCTGCTCTCCGCACCGTAGCTCCCTTTTTGTCTCGAAATTCCCCCTATCTCCCTCGCCGCTGTCCTCTTTCGCAGCTGATGGGCCAACAGGCGACTAGCTTTTTCCCCATATTCATACCTCACCCCCTTTGCCTTCCTCCACAGCACCTCCGCCCTCCTGGTGGCCAGAAGGTCGAACTCCGTCTGGAGTCGTCGCCTCTCCCTGTACAGTCCCTCCTCCGGGGCCTCCGCAAATTCCCTGTTCACCCTTAAAATCTCCCCTCGTAGTCTTTCCCTTTCCTTGGCCTCTGTTTTCCCTTTGTGGGCCCTGATGGAGATCAGCTCTCCTCTGACCACCGCTTTTAGTGCTTCCCATACCACTCCCACTCGGACCTCCCCGTTGTCGTTGGCCTCCAGGTACCTCTCAATACATCCCCGCACTCTTCCACAAACTCCCTCATCCGCCAACAATCCCACATCTAATCGCCAGAGTGCTCGCTGCTCCCTCTCCTCTCCTAGTTCCAGGTCCACCCAATGTGGGGCATGATCCGAAATAGCTATGGCTGAATACTCAGCTTCTTCCACCCTCGAGATCAACGACCTTCCCAAAACAAAAAAATCTATCCGGGAGTACACTTTATGAACATGGGAGAAGAAGGAGAACTCCCTGGCCCTCGGTCTAAGAAATCGCCATGGATCCACTCCCCCCATTTGGTCCATAAACCCCTTGAGCACCTTGGCCGCTGCCGGTCTTCTTCCGGTCTTAGATCTGGATCTATCTAACCCTGGGTCCAGCACGGTGTTGAAGTCACCTCCCAATATCAAGTTTCCTACCTCCAGGTCCAGTATACGTCCCAACATCCGTCTCATAAATCCCGCATCGTCCCAATTCGGGGCATATACATTAACCAACACGACCTCCATTCCCTCCAGCCTGCCACTCACCATTACATATCTACCTCCGCTATCTGCTACAATGCTCCTTGCTTCGAATGCTACCCGTTTCCCCACCAGTATGGCCACCCCTCTATTCTTTGCATCTAGCCCTGAATGGAAAACCTGTCCCACCCATCCTTTCCTTAACCTAACTTGGTCCGCCACCTTCAGGTGCGTCTCCTGGAGCATAGCCACGTCTGCCCTTAGTCCTTTCAAGTGCGCGAGCACTCGGGCCATTTTAATCGGTCCATTCAGGCCTCTCACGTTCCACGTGATCAGCCTCACTAGGGGGCTACCTGCCCCCTTCCCGTGTCGACTAGCCATCACCTTCTCTAGGCCAGTCCCACGTCCCGCTTCCGCGCTCCCACTCGTTCCCCAGGTGTCGCATTCCAGCCCCGACCACCCACTCTTTAGCCATTTTCTCTTTGATTTCCGCAGCAGCAACCCAGTTATCCCCCCCCCCCCCCCCCCCCCCCCCGCTAGATCCCCCTCTAGCGTGATTGCTCCCCCCATATTACTTCCGCAAGTCAGCTGACTTAAACTGACCCCGGCTACTCCTGCTCACTTCTTGACCCCCCGTGTGGGGAACTCCCATCTACCTTGTGCCTATCTTCCCGCCATTATCTTTCTGGCGTGGGAACGTCTCTATAACTGACCCGCCTCTTGTGGCGCAGCACCTGCCCAGACCCACTCAAGGCAAACTTAATCCTCTCCAGCTTTACGAACCAAGCCATGTCGTTTATCCAGGCCTCCACGCTGGGGGGGCTTCGCCTCCTTCCACATTAGCAAGCTCCTTCGCCGGGCTACTAGGGACGCAAAGGCCAGAATGCCGGCCTCTTTCGCCTCCTGCACTCCCGGCTCATCCACTACTCCAAATATTGCTAGCCCCCAGCTTGGCTTGACCCGGACTTTCACCACCTGAGATATTGCTCCCGCCACTCCTCTCCAGAACCCCTCCAGTGCCGGGCATGACCAAAACATGTGGACATGGTTCGCCGGACTCCCGGAACACCTTCCACATCTGTCCTCTACCCCAAAGAACCTACTCAACCTCGCCCACGTCAAGTGCGCTCGGTGAACCACCTTAAATTGTATCAGGCTGAGCCTGGCACATGAGGAGGAGGAATTAACCTTACCCAGGGCATCAGCCCACAAACCTTCCTCGATCTCCTCCCACAACTCCTCCTCCCATTTACCCTTCAACTCTTCTGCTAGGGCTTCCCCCTCTTCTTTAATCTCTTGGTGTATTGCCGAAACCTTGCCCTCCCTGACCCATACACCCGAGATCACCCTGTCTTGAATTTCTTGTGCCGGGAGCAACGGGAATTCCCTGACCTGTCGCCTCACAAAAGCCCTCACCTGCATTTCTCTAAATGCATTTCCCGGGGGTAACACAAACTTCTCCTCCAGTGCCCCTAGGCTCGCAAATGTCCCATCAATGAACAGGTCCCCCATTCTTCTAATCCCCGCCCGATGCCAGCCCTGGAACCCCCCGTCCATCTTCCCCGGGACAAACCAGTGGTTACCCCTGATCGGGGACCACACCGAGGCTCCCACTGCACCCCTGTGCCGTCTCCACTGGCCCCAGATCCTTAACGTTGCCGCCACCACCGGGCTCGTGGTATACTTTGATGGCGAGAGCGGCAGCGGTGCCGTCACCAACGCCCCCAAGCTCATTCCTTTACAGGACGCCATCGCCATCCTCTTCCATGCCGCCCCCTCTCCCTCCATAACCCACTTGCGGATCATTGCCACATTTGCTGTCCAGTAGTAGCTCCCTAGGTTTGGCAGCGCCAGCCCTCCTCGGTCCCTACTGCGTTCCAGGAACCCTCTCCTTACCCTCGGGGTCTTATTCGCCCACACAAACCCCATAATACTCCTACCTATTCTCTTGAAAAAGCCCTTGGTGATCACGATGGGAAGGCACTGAAACACAAACTAAAACCTCGGAAGGACCACAATTTTGACCGACTGCACTCTACCCGCCAACGAGAGCAGCAACATGTCCCATCTTTTGAAGTCCACCTCCATTTGGTCCACCAACCTCGTCAGATTCAATTTGTGTAGGGCCCCCCAACTCCTGGCTATCTGGATCCCCAGATACCGAAAACTCCCCACCGCCCTCCTCAGTGGTAGGTCCCCTATCCCTCTTTCTTGGTCCCCTGCCTGTAGTACAAAAAGCTCACTCTTCCCTACATTGAGCTTATAGCCCGAGAACTCCCCAAACTCCCTCAGAGTCTTCATGACCTCCACCATCCCCTCCATTCGGTCCGCCACGTAGAGCAGCAGGCCATCCGTGTATAGCAACACCCGATGCTCTTCTCCCCCGCGGACCACCCCCCTCCATTTATTAGACTCCCTCAGTGATATGGCCAAGGGTTCGATCGCCAATGCAAAAAACAGGGGGGACAGGGGGCACCCCTGCCTCGTTCCTCGGTACAGCCGAAAGTACTCCGACCTCCGCCAGTTCGTCACCACATTCGCCACCGGGGCGCTGTAAAGGAGCTTAACCCAGCTAATAAACCCTCCCCCGAACCCAAACCTACGCAACACCTCCCAGAGGTACTCCCACTCTACTCTGTCAAAGGCTTTTTCCACGTCCATAGCTGTCACGATCTCCGCCTCTCCCTCCTCCGATGTCATCATTATCACGTTTAAGAGCCGCCGCACATTGGTATTTAATTGCCTGCCCTTTACGAATCCCGTCTGGTCCTCATGAATCACCCCCGGGACACAGTCCTCAATCCTCGTGGCCAGCACTTTTGCCAATAACTTAGCGTCCACATTAAGGAGCGAAATCGGCCTGTACGATCCACATTGCAGTGGGTCCTTGTCTCGCTTCAGAAACAAGGAAATTGTCGCCTCCGACATTGTCGGTGGCAGGGTCCCCTCCTCTCTTGCCTCGTTAAAGGTCCTCACTAGTATCGGGGCCAACAGGTCCACATACTTTATGTAGAACTCCATCGGGAACCCATCTGGCCCCAGGGCCTTCCCCGCCTGCATGCTCCCCAAAGCCCTACTCAGCTCCTCCAACCCGATTGGTGCCCCCAAACCAGCCACCTCTTGCTCCTCCACCCTCGGGAACCACAGTTGGTCTAGGAATCGTCTCATCCCCTCTTCCCTCCCTGGGGGCTGGGATCTGTACAGCTCTTCATAGAAGGCCTTGAATACCTTGTTTATGTTCGTTACACTCTGAACCATGGCTCCCCCTCCATCTTTGATTCCCCCTATTTCCCTCGCTGCCGTCCTCTTACGGAGCTGGTGTGCCAGCATCCGACTGGCCTTTTCCGCGTACTCGTAGGTCGCCCCCTGCGCCTTCCTCCACTGTGCTTCCGCCTTCCCCCTGGTCAACAGGTCAAACTCCGCCTGGAGCCGTCGCCTTTCCCCAAGTAATCTTTCCTCCGGGGCCTCTGCGTATCTCCTGTCCACTCGCAAAATCTCCCCCACTAATCTCTCCCTTTCCATGCCCTCTGTCTTCTCCCTATGAGCCCTGATGGAGATTAGCTCTCCCCTGATCACCGCCTTCAACGCCTCCCATACCACCCCCACCCGCACCTCCCCGTTGTCGTTGGCCTCCAAGTACCTTTCGATACACCCCCTCACCTTCCCACACACCAACTCATCTGCCAGCAGTCCCACGTCCAGCCACCACAGTGGGCGTTGGTCCCTCTCCTCTCCCAGCCCCATTTCCACCCAGTGCAGGGCATGGTCCGAAACGGCTATGGCCGAATACTCCATCCCCTCCACCCTCGGGATGAGCGCCCTGCCCAGAACAAAGAAATCTATCCGGGAGTAGGCCTTGTGCACGTGGGAAAAGAAAGAAAATTCCCTGGCCTGCGGTCTTGCAAACCTCCATGGGTCCACTCCCCCCATCTGATCCATAAACCCCCTGAGCACCTTGGCCGCCCCCGGCCTCTTTCCCGTCCTTGATCTGGAGCGGTCTAGTGCTGGATCCAGCACTGTGTTGAAGTCCCCTCCCATTATCAGTCCTCCTACCTCCAGGTCCGGAATGCGCCCCAACATGCGCTTCATGAATCCAGCATCATCCTAGTTCGGGGCGTATACATTTGCCAACACCGCCCACGTCCCTTGCAACCTACCACTCACCATCACATATCTCCCTCCGTTATCCACTACGATAGTCTTGGCCTCAAATGACACATGCTTTCCCACCAGAATTGCAACCCCTCTATTTTTTGCGTCCAGTCCCGAGTGAAATACCTGTCCTACCCATCCCCTTCTTAACCTAACCTGGTCCGCCACCTTCAGGTGAGTCTCTTGGAGCATAGGGACCTTCAGTCCCTTCAAGTGCGTGAACACTCAAGCCCTCTTCACCAGCCCATTCAGGCCGCTCACGTTCCACGTTATCAGCCGGTTGGAGGGGCTCTCTCACCTCCCCCCCCCCTGCCGACTAGCCATCTCCTTTTCTGGGCCAATCCCGTGTTCGCGTCTCCCTCACCCTCCAGTCCCCCAGCCGGGGGACCTCCGTCCTGACCACCTCTTCTGTGTCCCATTCCCTTTCGGCCAGTGCAGCAGCAACCCTTTTCCCCCCCTTCCCCCCTCCCCTCCCCCCCACCCCCCCCCCCCCCGCCCCCCCTCCCCGCTAGATCCCTGTCTAGCTTTTTTGCTCCCCCCATATCACTCCCGTAAGTCAGCTGACACCTGCTGACCCCGGCTTCCCCCGCCATCCCTTTGACCCCCCCGTGTGGGAGTTTCCCCATCAATATACGTTCCTTCGTTCCCCTTCCCGCCTTTCTTTCCGCGCGCGGGAAAAAAAAAACCGCGCTTTCCAAAGCCTGCCCCGTCCCCTCTGGCGCAGCTCCTGTCGCGGCCTTGTCTCCCTCCCCCAGCCCATATAACATTCCCTGCACGTGATTGCCCCCCTATATACAACAACCATCATACTTCAACCCTCAAACACCCCCCACCCTCACAAACCCTCAATTAGAGTCCAACTTTTCAGTTAGTATAAAGGTCCACGCCTCTTCGGGCGTTTCGAAGTAGTGGTGTTGGCCATTATGTGTAACCCACAGTCGCGCTGGCTGCAACATTCCAAATTTCACTCCTTTCTGATGCAGCACTGCTTTGGCCCGGTTGAAACCTGCTCTCCGCTTAGCGACCTCCGTGCTCCAGTCCGAGTATATTCTGATCTTAGCATTGTCCCACTTGCTGCTCCGCTCCTTCTTGGCCCATTTCTGGACCCTCTCTCTGTTCGTAAACCGGTGAAATCTCACCACCATCGCCCTTGGCAGCTCATTTGCCTTGGGCTTCCTCGCCAGCACCCGGTGCGCCCCTTCCAGCTCCAGCAACCCTGGGGGGCCTCCGCGCCCCGATCATTGTGCCCGCATATGCCGTGGTGTCGGCCCCCTCCACTCCTTCTGGGAGACCCAGGATCCTCAGATTATTTCTCCTCGACCTGTTCTCCAGGTCTTCGAGTCTTCCCGCCCATGTCTTGCGCAGCGCCTCGTGCCGCTCCACTTTCACCGCCAGGCCCAAGAGCTCGTCCTCATTCTCACTCACTTTTTCCTGGATCTTCACCTCGTGGGCTTTCTGGGTTGCCCCAAGTCCTTCAATTATTGCCAACATAGGTGCCACCATCTCCTTACGCAGCTCCTCGAAGCAGCGCTTGATGAATTCCTGCATCTCCTCTTTGTCCCCGGCCGCCGCCATTTTGCTTGTTTTCCCTCTCTTCTCCCGCTGCTCCAATGCCACTTTTTTGGCCGTTTCGCTGCGGGTCCAGTCCATACAAGTTAGTAGGGGACCTCTCTCCTCTCTTCCCCATGGGTTGGCTGTAAAACAAATTCCGTTGGGGCTCTTCTATCGAGCCCGAAAGTCCGTGTTCGCGGGAGCTGCTGAATCGTGTGGCTTAGCTCCGCATAGCCGCAACCGGAAGTGCTGAGAAAAATTTTGTTGATAAGACCCCACAGCCCACCTCCTGGCCATTACTCCCCCTGGCCCTGGCTGAAGCCCCCTGGCCAGCAGCACAATTGTCAGCAAACAATGGCCTGGAAGCTTCTGCCAGGACCAGGGGGAATAATGGCCAGGAGGTGGGCTGTGGGGTCGGGGTGAAGGGACAGAGAACATTATTGCCGCAGCAGGCAAGGCAGCCATGCAACTGTGCATGCCGCTAACAGCCCACTGTGAACTTAGGGTCACGGGTGGTATAGGTCCCCCCCCCCCCCCAGGCCACCGCTCTAGGTGCCCTCTGGCCCCAGTTCTCCCATTAGCTGTAGCTCCAGCACAACCAGTGCCATCTTGTTGGCTGGGATGAGTGTGTGTGGGGATTGTAATGTGTATATGCGGCTGCAGCTTGTTAGCCCCCTTAGTGTCAATAGTGACTCCGGCGAATCCCGCACCGTTTCTCATTGGAATTGATTGTGTTCCATATGGTACCGGTGCTAGCCCCTCCACAGTTGCTGAATCGACCCAGGTTCGGTGCCAGTTTTGCTTTCGTGGAAGTCCAGGAATTCTGTGTGAACGTCAACACTTAGTCTCAGAAACAGAGAATCCCGCCCATCGTGTTTGGCATCCGACGCAGATGCATCAATTTCAATCTGAGTCAGCTTGGCTATGGCATCAACGTAAGGATCCCACTCTGGATCAGATTTGGTGCTTTTGCTTTCAGATTCATCCCTTAACAACAAATAATCCTCTTCTGCATCCACATTTTCTGAATGATGTGATCACAATTTGTGCTTTAATATCATCCCACGACCTGATGATGGAACCATCCAAAACATCAAGCAGGGCAGCACAGATTTGTGGATCGTATTTAGGTCTTGATGCCATATTCAATAGTGCCTTTACCCAATAAAGCATTCGGGAAAAAAAAGAGCTTCACTTTGTTTAATAACAATTCCACATTGATTGGTTAATCTTATGTAGTATGATATGAGAATGCGAGGAGCGAAGGAATTCAATTGAAGGAACTGCGGCTCCTGAATTAGGGACTAATTGAGATTAGTATCGCAGGAAATCAGCTGGAACAATGGTTTTATAATAATACTTCCATGTTCTACACAGAAGGTACACGGTGTGACTGGAAAAACGAAGAAGAATTGATTTAACATGCTTGAAGTATAGAGTTCTTCTCAAGATTTTTTTGTTTTGCTTTTATTCCCCTTCTATCTTCAAGTTTAACCCCATTCTCCCTGGACTAAATTGCTTTCTTCCAAACTAGCCTTATTTCAGCACTGATAAGTAAGGGTAAAGAGAAATCACACTTCAAGTTCGATGAGTGTAATAATGATTGTAATGTTTTCTAGAGCTGTCAACACATTTATTTCAAGCCATTTTTAAAGTTGTAAAGACCACAGAAACAGAATCAAGTCACTGCATTCATGAATCAAGTGTTCTATATATTCAACCATTATATAAAGAGCAGTCCGACTTTCTGATCTCTACTTCGCCTTATGCAGAAATGTTGTTGTTTGATCAAATTCTATTCTTAGCCTGACACACTGATGTCAAAAGTCAAACTTAAGACAATGACAAAAACAAAGGGAAAGGACTATTTGTGTTTGCAAGTTTGGGCAATCTATTTTTGTCAACATTTGTTTTGTTATCACAGCACGATCATTGGCTACTGGTAGCACAAGACACCACTGCCAAAGTCAAATATGTGTACAGCATGGTGATGATTGAATACACAGGTACAATAAAAATAACTTTGCAAATGTAATCAAATGCATTCGACTAACCAGCAGAGCTGCTTTGGTTGGGAGTTTTCCTTTTTAATGAAATATTTTTCTTTCTAAAAACAACGGACTGAGAAGCAACAATGAAATTTGAACTGTTAGCAACACCAAGCATTAAGATTGGAACATGAGATTGGAATCACAATAAAATCAAATAGGTACAAAAATTGAATTTTTGTTTTTATTTATTCCACTGCCCTTTTAGGACTCGGCGTGCCACAAATTAGTTCCCAGACGGACAACCTGCAACCAGGCATTTGGAAATAGCTGCTATGGGATAGGGACAGCTCAGGATGGCTGCACCTCCAATTTTTCTCTTCCTCAGTATGTAGAAAACCTATGGCTTCCACTTTGCAACTGTCCTTATCTGCTGAGACTGGGACATTGCCGCATGGGGATTTGCAGGTGTAAGCCCTTCTTCCTCCATTCCACTGTATGGGGCACTGGGTTGAAACTTTTTTTTTTAATTATCTTTTTTTTAAACAGGAATCTCACTTTTGAAGCAGCCCTTTCATTGAGCCTGAAAGGCCATTTAACCAAAGAAGATTTTTTTTTTATGGCAGCCACAAAACCATTAAACCTTCAGTACCTGGCTTTCATTTGAGTTTTGCTGGTCCATTTCCAAACTGATTGGGAGCTGTCTATTTTTATCCCTAACTTTCATGTAAACAGAGTTAAAAATAAAGCCCTCCTGATTTAGTCTGGAAGCAGAACAGCTACATATAAATCGGTGCCAAGTTGAAGATACATAATTCAAACATTATCCTTGGCTGATATCATGGAGAACTCCCTTTTATTTAATTGAGTCTCATTTGATTCTATGGTCCGCATGGATTCACTAAGGTTCTTCAAGTGATACAATGTAGAGCACAGAAAAGAATAAATATTTCATACTGGACGCATTCACCTCTGCTTTTTTAAGGTGCTATTCCCATAACATAACTCGTCAATGTTGTCCTCCCAGCTGGAAGTCCGACCCACTGGTTGAAGATTTGGGGCTACAGTGTTGTGGCCATAAACCTTTCCCATTCTCTCTGCAAATTTGTTATCTCAACAGATTCTCTCCTTCGGGGCGCGATCAACCAGCTGTTCATCCGGCGGGATATTCCAGTCCCACGTTGGCACATGGGTTTCCCGGGCGACGAGGGATGCAGTCATCCTGTTGACAATGGTGGGTCAGTAAATCCCGCTGACAGGCCGCCTCCACCGCTGTAAAACATACGGTGGGTTGGGAGGTAAATCCCGCCATGGTATCATGTTTTCCCCTCTTTGCTAATTTTAACAAAGACTTTAGTTGACTGCGTTGTTCACGTGTGCAAAATGAATTAGAAATACAGAGGAAAAATTGCCTGGAATTATAAGTGCAGGATCACTGCAGTTCTGTGTAGAATAGGAGGGGGTAACTGTGGGCACGTCTAACAGAAATGCTTCTAAGTGTCATTATTGGCGGGTTTTTCTGGGCGAGTTCCCCAATGCTATCTAACCACACTTACTCACGTTTTTTGGCCCTGGGGAGTTTCTCACTGGCTTGGCCCACAAGAATTATTTTCATCACTGGGGAGCTGAACTCACTGGCCAGACCGGCTCCTTGGAGATCAGGCTGCCATTTTGAAAGGGTGCCCTGATCTCTCTGTGAGCTTCAGGGTCCCCCACAACTCCCACCCAAGGGCAGTGTCACCCCCCAATGCACATGGGCATTAACCCACAAACACCCTAAATGAGGATACCGTTCTATGGGGTCCCTCTCTTCAGGCCCACCCATACCCCCTTATAGGGCCACCGTTCCAGGACACCCACCATTCACCCCTCTCCAACCTCCCAGCGGCCTCTACTTACCTACCATGCAAACTCCCTCCATCCTCATTTCATGGGCATGACCCCCTCTGAGGTCCTGACCCTTGTTGGTGCCACCATGCAAGTGCCCAGCTGCCGACTGGGCAGTGCCAAGGTGTTCTTCGCTCCAGGGGCCACCCTACCTATCCCTGACCACACATGGGCCTTCGATGCCCGGGAGACTCCCCTGGTGCTGTTCGGCTTGGTCTATGCTCATGTGGACCAGTACTGGATAGTGCCCAGCTGAGGCCTCGCTGGGGGTTTAAAACGTGCGCATGGCCTGGTCCCGTCCATTGTGGGCGGGATTATGGTCACGCAGCCACGCAGGACTTGGGTAGATCCAGCAAGGCCTCATAGCTGCCAGGAAGCTTGTGGGAGGTTTCTCGCTGCATCCACCGCCGCGCCTGTGGCTGGTAGATCGCGCCCCATGACACAGGAGCATAATGGGCATAGTAGACTCATGATACTACTTTGGGAAATAATTGTACTGAGACAGAATCGGACTAAATATTTGACATATTTTGAACATGTAATATAAACATTTTTTGAGATCAACACCGTAGCAATTTAGGAATATAAGGGACCTCAATGAAATCATTAGAATGGTAATAAAGAGTCAGAAATCCATTGTTGCTGTATTGTGGTTAGACCTTCCCTCTACACAGCATACTTTATCTGCAATTTCTTAGTTTTCCTTCCTTAGAATTTCCCAACATAAACACAATAATGAAAATCTGCAACAGTTCTGATGTCAGTGATATTGCAAAACAAGTTTGATATTTTTTGTCCTTTCTTGGTAGTTTCCTTTATTCTTTTTCTTTCCTAATTTTCCAAGTTTTACTCCTATGCCAATGCAATTTTAATTAAACACAGGTGAGTGCTGTTACTATTTTTGTATTACTCCCTAAGAGAGAGAGAGAGAATGTCATAATTTAACCTTCCAAACACTTTGTAAAATGAAGCAAAGATTTATTTTATTTAACTAGGCACGCACTCAAAACATTTAAAATGTATCTGCCAGGACCCGAGGCCTGTGCATGTTCCTAAGCAGGAATGTGCAGTCTCCCATGGCAGCAAGAGTGCAAATTTGCAGTGGTTGGCAGCCTTGATTATAAAAGCAGTGATTCTGCCTATGAACGCTGGCTTTGCAGCTACCTGTCTCAATCCAGTAGATCAACATAAACATAGCCTAAGAGCAAGGTCATCCTGTTCGGGTCTCACATGTATCCTGAAGACCAATTCAAATTAGGCAGTCAGAAACCTTGAATAAGGAATAGGAATGACACAGAACATAGAGGGCGCGGTTCTCCGACCCCCCGCCGGGACGGATAATACCCGGGGGGGCAGCGTGAATCCCGGCCAGCCACCCTGATGCCGGCTGCTGTATCCTCTGGCGCCGTTTTTCGGGCAGGGGCGGGAATTCCGCCACGCCGGTCGGGGGCCGTTGGCAGTGGCCCCCCTGGCGATTCTCTGGGCCCCGATGGGCCGAGCGGCCGTCCGTGTTTGGTCAGTCCCGCCGGTGTGGGTTACGCACGGTCCCACATGGCGGGACCTGGCAGGTAAGTCGGCGTGGGCGGTCTTCGGGGGGGCGCGGGGGGATCCGAGCCCGGGGGGGGGGGGGGGGGGGGGGGGCCCACGGTGGCCTGGCCCGCGATTGGAGCCCACCAATCTGCAGGCGGGCCTGTTCCATGAGGGCACTTCTTCCTTCCGCGCCGGCCCCTGTAGGGCTCCGCCATGGCTGGCGCGGAGAAGAGAACCCCCCGCGCATGCGCCAAAATTTGCCGGCCGGTCTGTGCATGCGCAGAATCACACCGACGGTTCCGCGCATGCGCGAGATCATGCCGCCGGTTCCGCGCATGCGCAAACTCATGTAGTCGCTTCGGCGCTGGCTGGAGCGGCGCCGACCCCTCCGCCATCCACCTAGCCCCCTAGACAGGTGAGAATTCCTCACCTTGGGGCCCGTTGATGCCGGAGTCGTCGGCTCCGGTTTTCCCGCCGGCGTGGAAGGGATAATCTCGGTCAGAAACTCTACAGTGCAGAAGGAGGCCATTCAGCCCATTGAGTCTGCACCGACCCTCTGAAAGAGCACCCTACCTAGGCCCACTCCCCCGTCCTATCCCTGTAACCCCATCTAACCTACACATCCTTGGAAACTAAGGGGTAATTTTCAGCATGGCCAATCCACCTAACCTGCACATCTTTGGACTGTGGGAATAAACCGGAGCACCCGGAGCAAACCCACGCAGACACGTGGAGAATTTTTAAACTTCATCCAGATAGTCTCCCCAAGGCTGGAATTGAACCTAGGTCCCTGTGAGGCAGCAGTGTTCACCACTGTGACACCGTGCTCCCCTAAACAGACTGGTTCATGGCGAAGGGAAAGTAAGAGCTGAAGAAACACAAACAGCATTTATTTCTAAGCTTTAAAGCAAAGGCCTATTTCTTCAGTTTTATCTTGGTCCTGTTGACAGCAATGTCGTGAATACAGTGGTCTCCCCGTTACTCCCCTCCGAGGTGCTCTCATGGGAGCGGGTGGTGGAACCACCTGGGATGGGCTGGCACTGTCTGTTGAAGATCCTGCAGGAGAATAGACATGTGGTCAGAGGGAGAGATGGGTCATTTGGTATGGCATTATCAACTCACAAATGTCAGGTCATCTGGGTGGGGGCAGGTGGAATCTCATCTCTGTGCCGTACACCAACCTCTCCGCCGGTGACAGATCTGTCCTCGGCCACATCACGATATCCAGAGCCCATTCCTAGAAGGGGGGGGGGGGAGGACTTTGTCTGGCACGGACCGGTGCTGGGCGGGCACAGCGCCAGGCACATGCCCGGGTGGGTTGTCGGGGGTGGTGGGCAGGTGTGCGGGTCAGTTTCAGGGGGCCGGTGCCAACCCACCTGTGCTGCCCGGTGGAGGTCATTGCCGGTCCTCCTGGTGACCCTTCCCCGAGCTGGCGGCCGTTGCCACTTCCTGCAGCAGACTGTCCTGTGACTGACCCTCTGAGACCCTCGAGGGAACAAGGCATCCCGTCTTATTTCGACCACGTCCAACAGTCTGTCCATGTCAACGTCCCCATATCGAGGCCTGGTCTCCTCTGTGACATGCATGAGAGCTGAGTGGGGTTGACTGTGCAGGAGCAGTTTAAGTGCTGCTCTCGTTAGTGGGGGGATGGTGGGCAGGGTCCCGGCGAATCAGCCGGCGGCACAATCATTTGCAGTGCGAAGCCCATGGGACCTCATTAAGTGTACCAATTAACGTTTTATAGCCGTGACGGTTCCCGCTCGCTGCCACACTTAGAAACTTTTCCATTAAATTGCATCCCATATCTTCTTGACTGGGGTTCTCGCATGTTGTGAGAGAAGTAACAGGAGGGAGAAACCTATTTGACCTCGACCTGACAAATCTATCTCTCGTAGATGCATCGATCCTTGACAGCATTGGTAAGAGTGGTCACCATTCCTTCCTTATCACTGGGTTGAAATCCTGAAATTCTTAATCCTAACAGCATTGCGGGATCACGTTCACCTCATGGACTACAGCATTCAAGAAGAACCATTTTTTTGGGACAGTGGACAATCAATACTGGCTTTGTCAATAATGTCCACGTCCCAAGAATTAATTTTTAGACTGTGTAAAATATGTCTGAAAAACAGTTTGTTATTTGTGTTTAGATTATCACGGATCCCATAAAAAGATGTATTAATAATAAATTGTTGTGCAACAGACTGTGTCTCAGAGCTCGTCCTCCAAAGGAAGCTGGTGGAGGAGGAGGAGGCCATCCATGGAAAAGTGCTCCAAAACCTCAGGACCATGTACATCCTGTGTAGACAATTAATCAAAGTTTGTTTACAGCTGCTATTTTTAAAAGAAGGTTATTATACATAACTGAATGAAAGTTTCAATGCACCTTGAAGAACCAAATACTTTTGTTTCCCTAGCAGACTACCAAGAGTGTTCTCTATTGAACTCGATTTCCTTTGTGACTCCATCAGATAGGATATACAGCTGCTTGTGAAATGTATAAAAATATTCGTAGGATTTTTTAAGTGCACCAAAAGATTAGGCAGATTTGGGAAAATGTCCCAGTCGAATTATTAGGTAATTTTAAATAGAAGACAAATTGCAATGTTTCTACTCATTCTAGATTTATTTGTTCTTAAGGGCAGCACGGTAGCATTGTGGATAGCACAATTGCTTCACAGCTCCAGGGTCCCAGGTTCGATTCCGGCTTGGGTCACTGTCTGTGCGGAGTCTGCACGTCCTCCCCGTGCCTGCGTGGGTTTCCTCCCACAGTCCAAAGATGTGCAGGGTAGGTGGATTGGCCATGATAAATTGCCCTTAGTGTCCAAAATTGCCCTTGGTGTTGGGTGGAGGTGTTGAGTTTGGGTAGGGTGCTCTTTCCAAGAGCCGGTGCAGACTCAGGGGGCCGAATGGCCTCCTTCTGCACTGTAAATTCAATGATAATCTATGATTAATCTAGGACAAAGGTTCGGCACAATATCGTGGGCTGAAGGGCCTGTTCTGTGCTGTATTTTCTATGTTCTATGTTCTAAGGATTATCATTCCATTATATGTTTTACAATTATATTCCTCTCCCCCTTCCCATTCCACTGACCTGCTTTCTGTTTGGCAACACAGGAGTTTTAACATTTTCAAATTTGTTTTCAAATCTCTCCTCAGCCTCGCCCCTCCCTATCTCAGTAACCTTTCCCAACCCATCATGGTGTCTGCAATTCTCCAACGCCAGCATCATGCTGGCCCCAAATTTATTTATTCCACCATTGGAAGCCAATGGTCCTTTCGATGGTTAGACCATGGAACTGCCTCTCTCTGATCCTTTAAAAGGCGCTGCTTAAAACCTACACATTTAACCAAGCTTTTAGTCCTCTGTCCTAATATCTCCTGAACTGCTTACGTGGAAACATACAAATCGGGAGCAGGAAATGCTTTAGAACATTAAAGTTGTAGTCGTTGTGAACTACTTGTGCACTGTAAACTGGGTTTAAAGAGACAACCACAAAATAAAACTTAAAACATTTAAATAATAACCACATGCAGTTATAGGGCAGCATGGTAGCACATAGGTTAGCACTGTTGCTTCACAGCGCCAAGGACCCGGGATCAATTTTTGCTTGGGTCTCTGTCTGTGCGGAGACTGCACAATCCCCCCGTGTCTGCGTGGGTTTCCTCCGGGTGCTCCGGTTTCCTCCCACAAGTCCCGAAAGACTTGCTTGTTAGGTGAATTAGACATTCTGAATTCTCCCTCAGTGTACCCAAACAGGTGCTGAAGTGTGGCGACTCGGGGCTTTTCACAGTAACTTGATTGCAGTGTTAATGTAAGCCTACTTGTGACAATAATAAAGATTATTATTATGCAGCATGTTTAGCGCAGTAAGTCTTAAGGCTCTAAACGAGACAAAAATTCCTAACTTCATCAGAGAACATTGCTCCAGTTTAATTTTTGAACTGTTTCCTCATGCAAAGGAGGGACAAAAGCCTAAATGTTTCAACTCTAGCATAGTTCCCATTGGAAAAGAGTTGGAATGTCCGCATGCTGATTTGCCTTCACTTTGACACCTGCAGCTCCCTGTGATGAAGCTAATTTCAGAATTGGTGATGGTGGGCTGCTAGCAGTGCCCCTGAGCCTGTGAGCTCATCAGTCTCAGGTGAGGTTTGGAGAGTGCTGGTGAATGAAAATATGTGCAGTTCTTACCACAATGTACCAAGGCAAGCAGTGACCCAGCTGACAAAAACATAACCTTTTTACAAAATTATTTAAATACTCCTGCTATTTTAAGGTAGTTGATCTCTTTACTGGATATGAGAGCCCTTTCATGTTGCAACCTTCCTGTTAAGAGACACAAAATGCCAAGAATGCAGTTGGCATTCTAAACACTCAGCATTGGTAAGGCATCGCCAAAAGGGATGACATATTTCGAACAGCACCTCGCCATTCCTACTCCCTAAAACAGGTGGGAAAGAAGAGTGAGTCCTTCTGTTCATTGCAAATATTTCCCTCATTTCACACACGGGGCTGTGTAACTACTAAACATTTAAATAACCAATAATCATATTTTATTTCAAAATTATGCAAAATCATTACAGTAGTAGCATTTGAGGAGGACTGGCCACCATTCTGTTGTGTAGTGAAACTAGGTTCACCCAACCTTTGAAATGAAATATTATTTCAAAGAATTTGGAGTAGAAGTTGAACAAAGACATGGGTATGTGAGAACAATTAGCAGTTAGGTTATATAAATCTATCATGTATTCATGCTCATGTGAAGGATTGCCCTTTGGTTTAGATGTAGTTGAGTCATTCAGAAAGGAGCAGAGAACATGGATAGAAAACAAAAAACTTAACTATTTTATTGGAATAATGGAAGTGGCACTGCCCAGTGTACTGAGCAGTCCTCACTGTAAGCATGATTTAATGTGGGTCTTTGCCTCCAGGTATTGAACCAAGCTACGAGCAAAAGGATTTTCTTATCATCACTTTCTAAAGGCAGGCTAGCATTAGTGACTCTGGGATATTAAGTAAATCATGTTTTCCGGCACACTTTTTGATGACAGATCTTATGGCGACATCAGCAAACTGATTTGAACTAGAAATGATCTGTGTCAAACTACCAAATGGCTCATAGCAGAACATTTGTACCGATATCCCCATTTTCCTTATTGTGAGAAGGTCTGCCCCCTCAAGATATTTGTATTATCATTTTCTATTTTTAACATTCCTGTGAAAAGGTAGCAGTGGGTTTATTGTTTTTTAAAAACAATGCGGAGTTATGATTTTTCATTCTCATGATAATTCCTTGCAAACTTCAAAAGCACCCTTTGAAATGCATTGTGTTGAATCTTCACATCTCACTTTTGGAATTCAAAACAAACACAGCTTCTGCAACGTCAAAAGGTCAGCAAAATTTAGACTGTGGAGAAGCAGGATACCTTCAGTTTGTCTTGGGCATCAGCCAATGTCCTGGTAGTGTAGACCAACTGGTTTTAATTCTGTCAGTAGCATTTTAACGACTTTGGATTGAACTAACAGCCAAAATACTTATGAAATTTCAGCGGTTTGTAATTGTTTCTATTTCTTGTGTCAGAATAAAATAATTTACTCAAAATATACCTAAAAAGGGTATCTGAAAGCAAAAGCTGATGTAATTTTCTGAAGATATTTGATTCTAAGAACAGTTTTTTAAAATGTTGCTAAAAATTAGAATGTTAACCTCTGGTCAGCTTGTCACTCATACCAATGACGAGTGAAGTATGTGCAGTTCCAACACATCACTGTCCAACCTAAGGCATTTTGATTTGTGTGGTGCCGTCGGTGAGGGTCAGAGTGGACTCCCCACTCTAGAAATTCCTGAGTAAGGTGCAGAAAGTGATGGCTAGGTAATCGCCACAACAAGGAAGTGAGAATCTGAAAATGAATTTGATCCCTGGCATGTCTCTCAAGGCCTGATGTGTGAATGGGATCAAAAATCATCACTTTATCACAAGCAGGCTGGCCATGCATTTTCCCCTCTGTTAGGTCACAAAACAGTAAGAAGTCTTACAACACCAGGTTAAAGTCCAACAGGTTTGTTTCGATGTCACTAGCTTTGGGAGCGCTGCTCCTTCCTCAGGTGACCTGATAAAACACAAGATTTCCACAACATCATCCTGCTTCAAACATGGTGACCAACTTTTGGGAAACAAAGTAAGATACACTTTTCCATGGGAGGTGGGGGAATGGTTTGGTGACATGACTGTACGATTGGGGTGAGGGCGGGTCAGTTGGTTTTGAGACTGGACTTGAACTTGAGACTGCCTCCGCTGCCTAACATAAATTCAGAAGCACCCTTCCGCCCTGAATCAAGCCTGAGACTGCCTCTGCCAGATGATACCCCATACCCCCTGGATACAAACTGGACACCCTCCAGCCTTCAACCCAAACCAATCACCTGCCAAAGCCAGGCAACTCTTAGAGAAGCTGCCAACCAGTGCTCCCTCTTGACTGTGTGAGCTCAGGTCAGCACATGTGGAGCACCACAGTGCACACATAAGCATACACAAAAGATTCAGACGCAAGTGAAATCCGTGATGTAATGCTTTTTAAAAAATTATTTCATGGGATATGGGCTTCACAGCGTTTATTGACCATCCTCAATTTCTCTCGAGAAGGTGGTGGTGAGCTGCCTTTTTGAGTGTCGGTGGCCCATATGGTGTAGGTACACACACAGTGCTGTTAGGAAGGGAGTTCCAGATTTTGATCCAAGTCAGGATGGTGGGTGTCTTGGAGGGGAACTTGCAGGTGGTGGTGTTCCCATGCACCTGCTGCCCTTGTACTTCTAGATGGTAAAGGCTGCGAATTTGGAAGGTGCTGTCGAAGGTGCCATGGTGAATTGCTGCAGTGCATTTTGTGAATGATACACACTGCTGCTACTGTGCATTGGTGATGGAGGGAATGGATGTTGAAAGTGGTGGATGGTGTGCCAATCAAGCGGGTTGTAATGTCCTGGAAGGTGTTGAGTTTGTTGCGTGTTGTTCGAGCTGTACTCATGCAGGCAAGTGGAGAGTATTCCTAACAATCCTGACTTGTGCTTTGTGGATGATGGACAGGCTTTGGGGAATCAGGAAGTAAATTAGATTATCAAGGCAGCCGACACTTCAATCTCACACCATGTAAATGGAACTCCAGCTCCAACCTGGTACATAAAGCCAAAGGTTTCCTTTGACTTTCATGACAGGGTAACATTTTTAATGCAATTTTCGGCAACTTGATTGATTGACGCAATTTCTCCTTCTGTGATTGGTAGATTGTTCTAATTTCTCTAGTCTTTGAGGTCAATTACAAATTTTGGAATAATGCTTCTTTTACCGGCACGCCTTGAAGTGTATAAAATGCAAAAATAAGTGCTCCAATTGTTTTACATATCGAGTTATTTATTACAGGAGCGACAGAGACCGAAAGTGAAAGTGAAAAGCAGATGGACGCTTTGTACCTTAAAGCCCTGGAAGGATTTATCATGATGGCCACGCAGGATGGAGATATAATTTTCCTATCAGAAAATATTAGCAAGTACATGGGTCTTACACAGGTGAGTTCACAGCTAACAAAACTGTCTGTATAATAGTACACTAAGTTCTCTACTTCTGTCTTGAGAGTTTTGTGTACTCTTCCACAGAATTGAGTGCAAATTAATACATTTAGCCAGTTGCGGGTGCGCTGCCAGCAGGAAAGAGATTCCCGAGTGAATCCCTAGTGTAAGAATTTCAGTCCTACCACCCGCAGTAGTACTGAAACTGATTGCACTTGTCCCTGACCCAGCATTCACAATGTCGAGCAGCAGTGACTGTCCAGATAAATAAATCTGGAGTTGAAAGCTAGTCTCAGTAGTGGTGCCATGAAACTACCATCTATTGTTGTAAAGACACATCTGGTTCATTAATGCCCTTTAGGGAAGGAACATAGGAACAGGAATAGGCCATTCAACCCCTCAAACCTGTCCCGCCATGCAATGAGATCATGGCTGATCTATGACCTAACTCCTTATACCTGCCTTTGGCCCATATCCCTTAATATCTTTGCTTGACAAAAATCTATCTCAGATTTAAAATTAACAATTGATCTAGCTTCAACTGCTGTTTGTGGGAGAGAGTTCCAAACCTCTACCACCCTTTGAGTGTAAAAGTTCTTCCTAATATCTGCTGAACGGTCTGGCCCTGATTTTTAGGCTACGCCCCCTAGTTTTAGAATCTCCAACCAGTGGAAATAGCTTATCTTTATCTACCCTGTCTTTCCCTGTTAATATCTTGAATACTTCGATCCTACCTCCTAAATTCTCGCGAAAACAGGTTGATTTGAGTAATCTATCCTTGTAATTCAACCCCTGTATTACAGGTATAATTTTTGTAAACCTACATTGCACTCCCTCCAAGGCTAAAATATCCTTCCTATGGTGTGGTGCCCAGAACTGTTCACAGCTCCAAGTGGGGTCTAACCAGAGTTTCGTACAGCTGCAGCATAATCCCTGAGTCTTTATATTCCAATTCTCTAGATATAAAGGATAGCATTCCATTCGCTTTACCTGGAAATCCTTACCTGGTCTGGCCTTTGTGTGACACCAGACCCACAGACATGTGGCTTACTTTTGACTGCCCTCTGAAATGTCCTAGTGAGCCACTCACTCATCACAGTCTGCTACAGATACCAGACGGACTGATGATGACTCACCACCATCTTCTCAAGGGCAAATATGGATCAGCGATGCCCACATCCCATGAAAGAATAGAATATGCAGCAAATCACATTAAAGGATTTTCAGAGACCAAACCAGAAACTGAAAGCTCAGGAGTAAAATCACTTCAGAAATGTTTTAGCAAGCGGCAAATCTTTAAAGTGGGACATGGGTATGGGCTGCAGGTGGAACCTAAACTATTCTAAAAAAAAAAATTAGCTTAGGACTTCTATTGATTCATCATTCAACAACACTCTGCGATTATAAAATTATATTTTCAGGGTCACTTCTCTGTATAATCAAATGTTATTAATCACTAAGTTCAGTGGTTGCCAGCTCTGGTGAGAGCCACAGAACGGCCTGTGCCAGTACCATGCATGACAGATCAGAACTTCAGGGATTCTATGTTAATCGGCACATGCCCTGAAGTCATGGTTAGTTTCATAAGGGTAATGATGCTGAATCATAGAATTTACAGTGCAGAAGGAGGCCATTCGGCCCATCGAGTCTGCACCGGCCCTTAAAAAGAGCACCCTACTGAAGTCCACGTATCTACCCTAGCCCCGTAACCCAGGAACCCCCACTTAATATTTTTTGGACACTAAGGAAAATTTAGAATGGCCAATCCACCTAACCCGCACATCTTTGGACTGTGGAGGGGAACTCGGAGCCACCCGGAGGAAACCCACGCAGACACGGGGAGAACGTGCAGACTCCGCACAGACAGTGACCCAGCCGGGAATCGAACCTGGGACCCTGGAGCTGTGAAGCAACTGTGCTAACCACTGTGCTACCACACCACCCCAGTTCACCATCAACATCCCTCCCATCCTCCTGTGCCCATCTCACCCTGTAATTCTGGCCCATCGAGTTAATGCACATTTACCACAAGGCTGCTGTCTTAGAATGGTCTCGGTAAAGGCTGCACAGGTAGATTAGAATGAGATGCCAGTGACATTCCTTGTTGCAATTATGACTTGAGAATTTCCTTGGAGTTCCTCCCATTTCCAAGCCAAAGTTTAGTTGGAAGTGCAGTAGAAACCCTGGGCTGGATTCTCCGCTGTCGGGATTCTCCATTGCGGCGGGAGCCCGGGGGTTTTCCAACTGCATAGGGCTGCCCACAATGGGAAACCCCACTGGCCGGCAGCCGAGACAGAGAATCCCGGGGCGTGCGGGGCGTAGAATCCCGCTCCCTGCCTTCACACCGATCTTCCAGCAGTGCATTAGGAGTAGCCATGAGGAAATTTGAGGACATTCTGGCCTATATGACGACAGGAATAGAAACTACTTTTGCACGAATGCAAATGCCCGAGGGAAAATGCACCAGTTTCAGTTCCACCTAAAACTTACACATTGAGCACTTATGCAGTTAATTTCCCTCAAAAATATCAGAAAGACAAATAGTACATGGTGTAGCAAAAGATTTGCTTTAAGATGAGTGAATATAAGGAGATTCGAAGCCGCATTGAAACTGCACTGAATCAACTTGCCACGGCCCGCTAAAATGGAAAATAATTAAATCTTCAATGTGACCATTCTTTATTTTGAGCACAAGATTTATCTTAACATGTTAAATTGAGTGTAATTCATCAGTTTATCAGTGACATTTAAAGCTTGTACTGCCCAACTCATTTCAGGATTTGTTTGCAACAGGTGGAGTTGACCGGACACAGCATTTTTGATTTCACACACCCATGTGATCATGAGGAGATAAGAGAAAATTTGACTGTAAAGAATGGTAAGAAATATTTTGTTAGAATTTGAGTCATCATAATTTTCTCTTTTTATCCTACCACTAAGTATGCCTTCTCAGCTGCCTCTATATACTATGGGTGCGGTCCAATGGCCACTCTGTGCCAGAAGAGCAGCTTTTTGCGGCGCAGTGTGGCCGATGAAAGCCAGGAGACCCCACTCCCAGGACCTAACTGGCTTGCCACGCCTCATGAGATCACATTGGATCTCGCGGGATGTTGCGATGTAAAATCCCACCCACAATGGATGGATCACTTTTGGGCAAATCTGCATATTAGAGTGAGGCAGTTAGCCTCATCCTAATGTGCAAATTCCAGAGGTACCTGAGGCTTTGGGATTCAACCCCTTTGCCTCAGAGACATTGGGTGAGTGCCGTTCAGCACTGGTCCCCACAAATGGAGACCAGACGGAACAGTACTCGCGGGGGTCCCCCAGGGAATTGGAGGCCCTCAGCTGCATGCCCTTTGGGCAGGTTGGTACCCTGGCAGTGCTGGTGCCAACTGGATACCTGGACAGTGCCAGCCTGGCACCCTGACAGTGGCAGCCTGACATCTTGGCAGTGGCAGCCTGACATCTTGGCAGTGGCAGACTGACATTGCCAAGGTGCCCAGGTGATGCTGGCATGGGAACTGCCAGGTTGACACTGCCAAGCTGGCATTTTTTGCAAGCACACGATTGGGCCAGGGTTGCCCAGCATGGGTGTGGGAGTGGTGTGGGGAGGGGGTGTGTTTGGCCTGGGGGGGGGTGTCAGGGATTGTTTTGTGAAGCCTTGGAGATAAGGATGCCATTTAAAAATGGCATCCCGTTCTCTCACTACAATGGGGAACTCCAGCGAGCATATGAAAAAGATCTCTTGCAATTGCTGGAACGAGCTTCGACCGCGCATTGCCCGTTCAGGTCCCTTATTCAACATGAGTCACATTGAATTAGCCATGTGTTTCTCGGTACTGTGAGCGTCGGGAAACATGCGGCTAAACGTGTTCGTTAAGGGACTGTGTTCCCTTTTGGGAGAATTGTGCCCTATGAATTGCATAGATGTCCCATGTGTTTGACCCTCTTGTATAAGCCCACATGGGTAGCTGGTAATAGCTTGTTAAGACCGGTCTTTAAGTTTCCCTCTCCTTTGGGGAAAGTAAGAAAGTTCTTAATGGCCTCTGACATACAGACTAATGGAAACATGTGGGGATTTATGATGAGCTCATGCACCCTACCATTCCTAAGAGTGAACACCAGTACCTTCTGCCTGGTATTTGTAAGTGCTGTGCTTGCTTCCCAATTATTTTGTCTTGCTGAATAAAATTGAAGGGTTACTGTGCCTGAGGACATTGTCTCTACCATTCTTAATGTGGTAAAGTATTTATTGTGACACAAAAAAATTGGTTTGCCCCTTGAATCATAAGCAGAGCAAATTGCTTTGTTTCGGTGGTTTTTCATTTTTTCCATGCACACATGTACCTGCTCCTGAAAACCTCCCGTAAATATTGACACTCCCCGAGGGATTCCAGATGGACAAAGTCTGCCACCAAAACAAAATCAATGCTTAAGACTTAATTTTAACATAAAATGTGGCATTAAATTAATAATTACAGAAAAAAATTACATTGGTTGAAGAAAATATGAATAACCTTTGGATCTCCTTAAGATTCAGAGATTGAAACTTTGAGACCAGTACAGAGCTGTAAGTGTGTGAGTGCAATAGTAAACTCAGTACAATTTCAAGTTTTACTGCACGCTACACAACTTATAGTAGAAATTTTGAGCTCAAGCAGAATATTACTTAGCCTCCTTTTAATTGCTGTCGACGTGCCTAATCTTTGGAGGCTGCGACTATCTCCTGTCTCTTTTTCTGAAACTACCTCACTGCAGAAATGTCATTTTTTTTATCAGCAGCGGGACCAAACAGTAAAGGATGGAGCTGCATTGAAATTTACAAATGATAGCTGTTAACATAACACGTGTTGCCTTCAATTATTGTCATGATTACTTTGAAATTAGCATATGGTTCAGTAATAATACATTTCGAGTTTACAGCTTTATAATTCCCAGTTTTGTTTTTTGATTATCCATATTTGGAATGAGGGCTCCGCTCGCAAAGCCCTTCCCAAGATGATAGCAGATTACAAATACAACTATACATTGGAAGCCTTGTCTTAGCTTTTGACACTTTGAATGTGTTGATGGCGGGAAGAGATACTCACTTTGAATTACCTTTCTGACGTTCTTCAAGCCTGCTCCATTAATCACCTGTGCTAATTTTCCTAGGAAATGGTCTCTGAGCTGTTTTGAGAGCAACTATTGGCATCGCCGTGGCCATCATTGTCTATCAGCAGGCGTCCAAAGAATCACCTATGTTTTTTTCATTTTGGGGAATTTAAGGCACCATTCATTTTGCCTTTGAGAAGGTAATGATGAGCCACCTTTTGAAACGCTGCATTCCATCTGGTGCAGGTACACCTCAAGTGCTGTTAGGGAGCGAGATCCTGGATTTTGACCCAATGACAGGAAAGGACTGACGATATTTCCAGTTCAGGATGGTGGGTGGCTTAAAGAAAAGTGTGCTGCTGGTGTGACTGCAGCCCTTGCTCCTCAGGGTGGTAGAGGTCACGGGTTTGGAAGGTGCTATCGAAAGAATCTTGACTATAATGGACCTCATAGATGGTACACACTACTGCCACCGTACACTGGTGGATGGGGTAACCACCAAGTGGGCTACTGTGACCTGGATGGTGTCGAGCTTCTCGGGTGGTGTTGGAGTTGTGCTCTTCACAGGAGACATACTAGTGTTTGTATTTGCTCAAATTGTAGTTTGCCCTTCTGCTGCCACATCTGTGTACAAGTGTGTGAAAAGGGCCAGGCAATTGCACCAGGACTTTATTGGAGACAGCTATATGCTGAGGTTATAATTCCTGAAGGGGATAATCACAAGATTTTGCACACTCTGCATTGAGACTTAAAAACCATGCCTAGTACAGGGTGCTGTCGAGTAACTGGGAAGGTAACAGCTGGGTTGAATTTCTATATAGAAGGAACATTCCAGCAATTGCAAGACATCTCTGTCATATCTCCCGATCTTCAGTGCAGACTACACTGAATAAAATACTGACATATCAGTAGCCACAGCGAGTATTTCTTTGGAAAGCAACTAATAACATGTAAGAGTCCTACAGCATAGAACATTGATTGCACTGGTGCTGCCATGCATGTCTCTAATCCTGAGATGAACATGAATGAAGCATATATTCCACAAGTTTGTGCAGGAGAGTGGCCAAAACTCAGTGCTCTTGTGCTGGACTTGTGCAAAACAGATTACACCGACCTCCAACACCGCCCACACTGTTTCCTCTCCATTTGTGCTCTGTATTTCATGCTGCTGAAACTCTTTAACTGGGCCCCATAATATATACTGAATATGTGATGAAACATGGCATATCCATGTGTTTGGAAATTAGATCAAGAGTTACAGAAAGGTTTGGCGTTCTCCCCCTTTTGATGCTGCACCCTGCTTACTCAAGGTGCTTTTGCATTTCATTTCAGAGTTGCTAACTTTGGCTGGATATATTGTGGGAGATGTCACATGACCTCCTACCTTAAACGGACCCTCCCCCAGACCCCTGCTATTGGTCCCTCAGTCAGGTTGAAAGCAGCAGATCCTGGAACTGCCCCACTCTCCCAAGTCCAGGCACTCACTGTATTTCAGACTGAGCTCAATTTCTGTCTTGCACCCGACCCGGAACGGCAGCCTTTCGGCAAGAACTAACCCCGAGATATGCTCCCTGTCTGCACTTCTTCCACCCGAGAAGTGCTACAGCTGGTGAGGAGACCCAAAGCAATCCATAGGATCCAGAGAGAAGGTGGAGGGCTCAACCAGGCTCTGGGAACCAGTCTCTTAACTGGAAACAGAATAAGTGCTTTCCAAATATCTGGTGACCATCAGTCCTGTTCCCTCACCCCAGCTGTCTGCAAACCCCTCCCACTCACTTGTTCTATACCTGATGTGTTAGGCAGGTAGGTTCGATGTGGACTGCAGTCGATGCAGGGAAGCTAGAAACAGACGTCTAACACTGGAGAAGATCCAACACTGTTTTATTCAACGATAGAACTGATATACATATTCAGCTGTGGGTCGACACTATACTGAACTGACTGGAGACCTAGTACTAGCCTGACCAGACTGGTGATTGGCTGCACTGTGTTGTATGCTTACTGGTCATCCTGTGTGTCAATCACTGCCTGTCTGCATCTCATTATATACATGAGTGGATATTATGACATCTCCCCTTTTTTTTAGATAAATAAATGCTAAGGTGTGCATGCGTATATATATATATATATATATGCCTGATTATATACAAAAGGTGTCTAAATGAATGTATATACATAGGAAGGTGTTGATGGTGCAGATACAAGGCAAACAAAACAATATTTACAGAGGTTAAATTGATGAAGTCACAAAATGTACAAAAGTTCAGTCCACAGATTCAGTCTTTGTTGTGGGCGACGAATTCTTGTCGTTCGCCGCAGAGGTGGATCAGGAGCCGCCTGCACGTGGATAGGCGGGATCGCCATCACGGTGGTCGCATGTGCCGGCAGGATTGCTGGTAAATCGGTGGCCTCGTGGCAGGGCACTTCTGTCAGGTAGCAGGCGTGGAACTCTTCGCAGTGCCCATCTGTTGCGCCGTAGCAGAGAGCCATCAGCCATGCGGACAAGGAACGATCTTGGGGCCACTTGTTTGATCACAACAGCTGTGGCTGAACAGCCGCCCTCAGGCAACTGGACACGAACATGATCAGTTGGGGCCAGCTCGGGTAGATCTGTGGCATGAGCATCGTATGTGGCCTTCTGTTGGGCCCGTGACAGCTGCATTTTCTGTAAGACCGTGAGGTGGTCAAGGTCTGGAACATGGATGGCTGGAACTGTGGTCCTCAGAGTGCAATTCATGAGCATCTGCGCTGGAGACAACCCAGTGGACAGTGGGGTTGCCCTGTATACCAGCATTGCCAGGTTGAAGTCGGAGCCTGAGTCTGCAGCTTTGCACAGCAACCGTTTTACAATATGGACCCCTTTCTCGGCCTTCCTGTTTGACTGTGGGTAGTGGGGACTGGAGGTTATGTGATGGAAGTTGTAGGACTGTGCAAAATCAGACCATTCCTGGCTGTAAAAGCAGGGACCGTTGTCGCTCATTACCGTGAGCGGAATCCCATGTCTGGCGAACGTTTCTTTGCATGCTTTGATTACCGCCTTCGACGTGAGGTCGGACAGTTTCACTACTTCTGGGTAACTGGAGAAGTAGTCGACCAGGAGTACGTCGTCACGCCCCTTGGCGTGGAAAAGGTCTACACCTACTCTGGGCCACGGAGAGGTCACGATCTCGTGCTGTTGCAGCATTTCCTTGGGTTGAGCTGGTTGAAACTTATTTTTTTTTAAAATATATATTTATTAAAGTTTTTTAACAAAACAAAACAATTTTTTCCCCTTACAAACAATAAACCCCCCCTCCCCCCGTAACAAAATAATGCAAAATCGCCCTGAGCAAGATATATACATGGTAAGATGATATATTTACAGAGCTTTCTACACTGGCTCTCGCCCGCACGTGCCAGTTTCCCCCACCCTCCATGTTATCCCCCACTCATCCGTCCCCTCAAACAATCTCTTCTAATCCCCACCCGGTGCCAGCCCTGGAACCCCCCGTCCATCTGCCCTGGGACAAACTGGTGGTTACCCTTGATCGGGGACCACACCGAGGCTCCCATTGCACCCCGGTGCCGTCTCCACTGGCCCCAGATCCTTAACGTTGCCGCCACCACCGGGCTCGTGGTATACTTTGATGGCGAGAGCGGCAACGGCACCGTCACCAGCGCCCCCAAGCTCGTTCCTTTACAGGACGCCATCTCCATCCTCTTCGATGCCGCCCCCTCCCCCTCCATAACCCACTTATGGATCATCGCCACATTTGCTGCCCAGTAGTAGCTCCCTAGGTTTGGCAGCGCCAGCCCTCCTCGGTCCCTACTGCGCTCCAAGTACCCTCTCCTTTCCCTCGGGTTTTTGTTCGCCCACACAAACCCCATAATACTCCTACCTACTCTCTTGAAAAAGCCTTTGGTGATCACGATGGGGAGGCACTGGAACACAAACAAAAACCTCGGAAGGACCACCATTTTTACCGACTGCACTCTACCCGCCAACGAGAGCGGCAACATGTCCCATCTTTTGAAGTCCACCTCCATTTGGTCCACCAACCTCGTCAGATTCAGTTTGTGTAGGGCCCCCCCAGCTCCTGGCTATCTGGATCCCTAGATACCAAAGAGTCCCCTCCGCCCTCCTCAGCAGTAGGTCCCCTATCCCTCTTGCTTGGTCCCCTGCCTGTAGTACAAAAAGCTCGCTCTTCCCTACATTGAGCTTATAGCCCGAGAACTCCCCAAACTCCCTCAAAGTCTGCATGACCTCCACCATCCCCTCCATTGGGTCCGCCACGTACAGCAGCAGGTCGTCCGCGTATAGTGACACCCGATGCTCTTCCCCCCCGCGAACCACCCCCCTCCATTTATTAGACTCCCTCAGTGATATGGCCAAGGGTTCGATCGCCAATGCAAACAACAGGGGGGACAAAGGGCACCCCTGCCTCGTTCCTCGGTACAGCCGAAAGTACTCCGACCTCTGCCGGTTCGTCACCACATTCGCCACCGGGGCGCTGTAAAGGAGCTTAACCCAGCTAATAAACCCTCCCCCGAACCCAAACCTACGCAACACCTCCCAGAGGTACTCCCACTCAACTCAGTCAAAGGCCTTTTCCGCGTTCATGGCTGCCACTATCTCCGCCTCTCCCTCATCCGATGGCATCATTATCACGTTTAAGAGCCGCCGCACATTCGTATTTAATTGCCTGCCCTTTACAAATCCCGTCTGGTCCTCATGTATCACCCCCGGGACACAGTCCTCAATCCTCGTGGCCAGCATTTTTGCCAATAGCTTAGTGTCCACATTTAGGAGCGAAATCGGCCTGTACGATCCACATTGCAGTGGGTCCTTGTCTCGCTTCAGGATCAGGGAAATTGTCGCCTCCGACATTGTCGGGGGCAGGGACCCCTCCTCTCTTGCTTCGTTAAAGGTCCTCACTAGTAACGGGGCCAACAGGTCCGCATACTTTCTATAGAACTCCACCGGGAACCCGTCCGGACCCGGGGCCTTCCCCACCTGCATGCTCCCCAAACCCTTACTCAGCTCCTCCAACCCGATTGGTGCCCCCAAACCAGCCACCTCTTGGTCCTCCACCCTCGGGAACTGCAGTTGGTCCAGGAATCTTCACATCCCCTCTTCTCCCCCTGGGGGCTGGGATCTCTACAGCTCTTCGTAGAAGGCCTTAAATACCTTATTTATTTCCGTTGCACTCTGGACCATAGCTCCCCCACCATCTTTGACTCCCCTGGTTGAAACTTCTGACAGGTATGGCAGTTGAGGACTGTGTCGGCAATTTCCTGGCTGATGCCCGGCCAATAGACCGCCTCCCGAGCTCTGCGCGGCATTTCTTGAACCCAAGGTGACCCTCATGGAGTTGGCCCAGCACCATAGCCCACATGCTCTGAGGAATTATGATTCTGTCGAGTTTCAGAAGGATTCCCTCCACCACCATCAGGTCGTCTTTTACATTATAGAACTGGGGACATTGTCCCTTCTGCCAGCCATTGGTGAGGTGCTGCATCACACGCTGCAGCAGGGGATCCTTGGCCGTCTCCTCACGAATTTGGACCACCCGTTCGTCAGAGGCCGGAAGGTTGGTGGCATTGCGCTTCTCTGTGGCAGATGAAGTCACTTTGTTACCACACGGTGTGGTAATGGACCTGGATTGGGCATCTGCAACGATCAGCTCTTTGCCTGGCGTGTAGACAAGTTCAAAGTCGTAGCGGTGTAGCTTAAGAAGAATTCTCTGTAACCGAGGTGTCATGTCATTTAAATCCTTCTGGATTATATGGACTAGAGACCTGTGGTCCATTTCAACCGTGAATTTTGGCAGGCCGTAAACGTAGTCGGAAACTTGACTATCCCTGTCAGGAAGCCCAGACACTCCTTCTCAATCTGAGCTTACCTTTGCTCAGTGGGGGGCATGGCCCTGGAGGCATATGCCACTTAAGCCCAGGACAAGGAGTCATCTCGCTGAAGGAGCACCGCCCCAATGCCATCCTGGCTTGCATCAGTCGATATCTTGGTTTCCTTGGTTGGGTCGAAGAACGCTAGACCCGGGGCTGTGGTGAGCTTTGCTTTCAGCTCACGCCATTCCTCTTCATGCGTGGGCAGCCACTGGAATTCCGTTGACTTCTTGACGAGATGGCGGAGGGCCGTGGTGTGCGATGCCATATTGGGAATGAATTTCCCGAGGAAGTTGACCATCCTGAGGAAGCGGAGGACCGCCTTCTTGTCCTCCGGGGTCTTCATGGCATTGATCGCCGAGACCTTGTCAGCACCTGGCCGCACGCCCTACTGCGAGATGTGGTCACCCAGGAACTTAATATCCGATTGACCAAATGAGCACTTGGCCCTGTTGAGCTGGAGACCATGTTCATGTGTTCTCTGGAATACCTTCTTGAGGCGAGCGATGTATTCCTGGGAAGTGTGGATCAGATAATTACGTCGTCAACTTATACTCGCACCCCTTCGATGCCCTCGATCATCTGCTCCATGATGCGGTGAAATACTTCGGAGGCAGATATGATCCCAAAAGGCATCCGGTTGTAGCAGTAGCGACCGAACGGGGTGTTGAACGTGCACAGCTTGCGACTGGACGCGTCCAGTCAAAAACCCTTGGAGGCGTCCAGCTTAGTAAAGAATCTGGCATGAGCCATCTCACTGGTCAACTCTTCACGTTTTGGTATCGGGTAATGCTCCCGCATGATGTTGCGGTTTAGATCCTTAGGGTCAATGCAAATGCGAAGCTCCCCTGACGGCTCCTTAACGCAGACCATGGAGCTGACCCAGTCTGTTGGCTCTGTGACCTTCGATATGATGCCCTGGTCTTGGAGGTCCTGTAATTGCTTCTTCAGACGATCCTTGAGGGGTGCCGGCACCCGGCGTGGTGCATGAATTACAGGGGTGGCATTCGGCTTGAGCAGGATTTTATTTCGGTATGGGAGCATGCCCATTCCATCGAATACGCTGTGGTACTGCGTGATAATGTCATCTATGTCGGCTTGCCAGTTTACATCAGGCGAGGCTGTCGCCGGTGATGATGACATGGTGTGGACTCGCTGAACCAGGTTCAGGAGCTTGCAGGCTCGAGCACCAAGCAGGGACGCCCTGTCAGGCCCGACGATTTCAAACCGCAGTGTTGCCTTGATCGCCTTGTTGGATACCTCTAGTTGATAGGAGCCACTGGCAGCTATGGCATTGCCATTGTAGTCAAGGAGCTGGCAGGCCGGTGGAAGAATGCTTGGTCTGGCATGGATGGTGTTGAGGTCGGATTTTGAGATGAGGTTCGCTGATGCGCCGGTGTCCAATTTAAATCAGATGCGAGCCTTGTTAACTGTGAGGACAGCACACCACTCATCATCGGGATCCACACTGAGGATCGAGAGGCGTTTCGCCGTTGTGGTGGAAGGCAGCGCATGTGTAGTTATGATGGCCACCCGGTATGGGGACTTGAGGCACTCAGCATCAGGGTCTGTTGGGCTGTCGGATCGGAATCTGGCATGCCTTGTTGTATTGAGCGGATACTTCTGTGCCACAGCTGGGATCGCTGGCGGCTGAGCGGTGGAGCAGATCTGCAAAGGGCTGCGTAGTGGCCAAGCTTGCCACACTGTAGACACCGGCGTCCTTTTGCCGGACATTGCCGCTTTAAATGGGCGGAGCCACAATTTGGACTCGTCATGACGCCGACGTCAGCGCGTTCTGTGCGCCATCGCACATGTGCAGTGCGGTCGGTCGACGTACGCACCTGCGCAGTTGGGTTGTCGGGCTCGTCGTCCACTCGGTCGTGGCGCGCCTGTGCAGGGACCCGGGAAAAGCACACAAAACAGCCACTCTCCTTGATGCTCAGGCCCTGCATTTGTGCAATGGCCTGCACCCGTTCCGCCTCGTGGGAGGCCAGCTTTGCAATTTCTGCCGCCCTGATGTGGGAGTAACGATTCTTAGCATGCTCATGGACAACGGACGTCTCGAGATCGACAGAGAGGGTTCACTGTTTGACTTTCAAGGAGCTGCTGCCGAAGGGAGTCGGAGTGGACCCCGAAATCGATCTGATCCCGGATCATGGAATCAGCCGTCGAGTCATAGATGACTGCGCTAGGATGCGGAGATGGGTCACGAAGGACTGAAAAGGTTCATCCTTACCCTGAAGCGTCTGCTGGAAAACGTACCGTTCAAAGCTCTCATTCACCTCAATGTCGCAGTGGCTGTCAAACTTCAGCAGGACTGTTTTGAATTTCGTTTTGTCTTCGCCGTCAGCGAACGTAAGGGAGTTGTAGATGTGGATGGCGTGGTCCCCCGCGGTGGAGAGAAATAGCGCAAAGTTCCTGGCATCCGATGCTGCTTCGAGGTCGGAGGCCTCGATGTACAAGAGGAACTTTTGCTTGAAGATTTTCCAATTGGCGCCGAGGTTGCCGGAGATGCGGAGCTGCGGAGGAGGCTGGGTGTTTTCCATTTCAATGGATGGCTGCTTGCTGGTCAATGCTGATTCACTCGAGGTAGGTCCGTCAAGATCAGTATCACTCTGGTATCATGATGTGTTAGGCAGGTAGCTTCGATGTGGACTGCACTCGATGCAGGGAAGCTAGAAAGAGACATCTAACACTGGAGAAGATCTAATACTGTTTTATTCAACGATAGAACTGATATACATATTCAGCTGTGGGTCGACACTATACTGAACTGACTGGAGACCTTGTAGTAGCCTGACCAGACTTACTAGCTACCGCATGGTGTTTGCACGTGCTAGCTCGTGGACTCTGACTGTCTCAGTGGCTGGGTCCCGAGAGAGCGGGAAACCTAGTGCCCTCTGGCTTTATAGTGGTAGTGTCCTGTCTGGTGATTGGCTGCACTGTGCTGTGTGCTTACTGGTCATCCTGTGTGTCAATCGCTGCCTATCTGCACTTCATTATATACATGAGTGGATATTATGACAATACGCATTAGCATTTCGCTTATCCTAAATCTCCCGGGTTGCTTTCAACGATCACCAGGAGATAGATATTGATACTGATAAACTCGCAGCCAATCCAAGAGGGTTGGCAATCCTAGAGATAACCATTGCATTGTGCAAAGTGCATGCACATTTACTTTGCAATATCCTTTCCCCCGGTCCAGCAAAATCTTCCTCGTCATGTTCCCAATTTCTGGCTCGAAGTGAGACAGGATTGACTTTCTCCGTGATTTCCATTCCAGGTTACTCTGGCAGTATCTTATGACAGGGGAGTGGCCTTGACCTCCCGAAGTCTCAGTCCTCTACGCAGCAGCTTCTCTTAAAGCAACATCAGAAACTGGAATAGTACTGCCCGGCTTCTGCGAGTGGTCCCCAATGTTTTGTGAAGTTCCAGCCTCTTTTTTGAACTTTACTGGTGCCAGGTAACCTGTCCCCTGCCCTCTGGCGCTCCCAGAGCATCATGCTCCAAGTGATGGAACATCAAAACATTATTTAAATAGCCAACCTCATGTGAGATCAGCTCAGTGGAGTGCAGAAACAATTATTACGAAAGGCCAGTGAACCTGGTGCAGCTCAGCTCTGCTCTGTTTGCATTCTCTCTGCTCCAGAGATTCCCAGAATCAGAGCTAAATCAGGCCAGCTGGCAGGAAGCTGCTCAATGGCTTCAATCACGGATGAAGTTTATAATTAAAAAAGCCACAACTTGCACAGTCTAACTGCCCTATTAACCTGAACTTAAAACCGCAAATCCCCCTCCCCCTCCCCGCCCCAACTCCCGAGCTGTTACTGTTTTGGTTGGGGTTGGGGGTGGAAAAGAGGGACAAGTTTCTAAGAAGAGACGTAGAGACGTTTGATAGCAATGTTGAAAATAAATACCATGATGGTGAATACTTTTTGTTTGTCTTATAGCCCCAGGCTTTGGAAAGAAACACAGAGAAATGAACACAGAACGTGACTTCTTCATGAGAATGAAATGTACTGTGACAAACCGTGGAAGAACTGTCAACCTCAAGTCTGCCACCTGGAAGGTGAGGAACCAGAACAGAAATTCAGTAAGCTACGTTTGGTGGTTTTCTCAATATACATTTGGGGTCAGAAGTTCATTCCCTGTATGAGAAAACTTTGCTAATCGATTCAGATATTTTCTCAAATAATACTTTAAAGATTGTGATATTGAAATCATTTTGAGGGCACTGTCACCAAATGAAGGATCAATTTTAGCAGGTTGAGTGGAAAAGAATCCTGTGGCTGTGAGCGGGCAAAAGCTTTGATCCCTACACCTGAATGGGTAGGCAGCGAATATTGGACCTTAGGCCTCATTGTAATGAGAAAGGCAGTGAAGCTTTAAATTTGGGCTGTTGTATCGCTACCGGCCGCCTTCAGGTAGGTTGTTAAAGGGAAACTGAATTGGATGGCAGCAGCAGCCAGAAAAGAGAGGCAATCAGGGCAGAGGGAGCAATCAGGGCGGAGGGAGCAATTAGGATATCGGGATGGTGGAGGTAGGGACAGGGAATGAGTTGTAGGCCCGCAGTGAAAGTAAGATTGCCAATTGTGATCAAATGTATTCCTGGAGGCTTCATCATATGATTTTCCCACATACTCCAGCCATTCATCGGTCAACACATCCATCCTTGTGACGTTTATTGCCTTCCTATGGCAATTGCAAAGCAAAGTGACTCATTACCCAATTGGATAATGCTTGACTGCTCGTCAAACAACTTTTCTCTCCCTCCATTTTCAATATTTTTACATCTGCTAGAGAAAAATGTTCAAAGTAAATGTTAGAAAAAAAATCTGTTTTAGTATTGCTATGATTTTTCTCCAGGATTGCACACAAGTGTCCTGGAGATTAATTTTCAATTCCTGAAGACTCCAGGCAAATCTTTGAGTGGTGGCAACCCTAAGTGAAAAGTGGTGCTAATGTGAAACCAGGAAGAAGACTTCTGTACCTCCCAGTTCCACATTAAGGAAAATTATCTTTACAAACTTACCTTCTTGATTGTGCCCTGTATGGGCCACTTTCAGGGTGCCTAACCTGATTCTATTCAGGTCAACCCAATTTAGATGGAGGTATTTCGAGGCAATGCGAGGCGAGTATCAGGCTGGCGTGCTTTGAAGGGATGTGCGTCGGTGTCAGGCTGTTAGGGGCAAGTCCTGAGGGCTGTGTGCGGCACTGGGTGAGTGATGGGGGTCCAGTGCATTGATCAATGTGAAAGGTGGGCGGTGTGTGTGTGTGAGATGTGATGGGCCAATGCATTCACTCACCTTGACCACAGAACCATAGAAAGGTTGTGGTGCAGAGAGAGGCCTTCTGGCCTATCATATCTGCGCTGGCCAAAAAAAACTAGCTGCTCAGTTTAATCCCACTTTCCAGCACCTGATACGTGGCCTTGTGGGTTACAGCATTTCAGATACTGATCCAAATGCTTTATAAATGAATTGAGTGTTTGAGCCGCAAACTCGAACTTGGGCAGTGACTTCCAGACGCTCACCACCCTCTGGGTGAAAATATTTTTCCTCGTGGTCCCTCTAAACCTTGTATCAATCACTTAAATCTATACCCCCTGGTAATTGACCCCTGCCCCAGGGGAACAGTTTTCCCTGTCACCCTTACCAAGGTCCCATCACCCGATTGAGGTTGATAAACGTTTGTTGGCGCAGTTGCCATGTCCGTGCTGCTACAATCTGTACTCACTACCATCTCACTCTGAAGGGGCTATTTTGCACCCACAGTTTCTCCAATAAGGAGTCAGTACCTTCAGAAGAGGGGAGCAAATAGTACCAAAATGACACAGTGTGGGTAAAAAAATCCAAATCAGTTTTACATTTTCTATTTTCTTTTGTCAAAGGTGTTACACTGCACTGGACACATCAAAATATACAATGCCTGCCAGGCTCACACGCTGTGTGGGTACAAGGAGCCACCTATGACATGCTTGATCATGATGTGCGAGCCGATTCAGCATCCATCTAATATCGATGTTCCACTGGATAGCAAAACATTCCTGAGCCGTCACAGCATGGATATGAAATTTACCTACTGTGACGAGAGGTACAGTAATATTTTAAATGATAAAACTGAATCTGTAAATGGCCGTGACTTCTTCATTGTATTTAGAATGTTCTTTTTTGTATTATTAAGGGGCAATTTAGCGTGGTCAATCCACCTAGCCTGCACATCTTTGGGTTGTGGGGGTGAAACCCACGCAGACGCGGGGAGAATATGCAAACTCCACACGGCCAGTGACCGGGGGCCGGGATCAAACCCGGGTTCTCGGTGCCGTGAGGCAGCAGTGCTAACCAGAATGTTCTTTTTTCTAAGAAGCTCAGGTCTAAATACAAAAACATCTGAAGCAGTGGATGAATATGTCATGTGAATTATTCGTCCGTAACAGCAGACAGCATCCGGAATGAGTCCAGTGCTATTTTCAGGCGGGTATCCTGAAGGACCATTACGGTACACCACGCTCTACTCCTGTGGCCTGAGCACGTGCTATATTGGGGTCTGCAGTGCCTATTTATTATTCACCCGCAAAGAGCAAAGTGAGCACATTCAGGTCTCGGACCCGAAGCTCAAATCCACCACAGCAAAGCAAAAGTATAAAACTTATTGCTGTGGCTGTGTGATCACAGCATAAGACTCTCCATTTTAAAGATTAATTAGTTTTCATAAAACAAAAGCCTTTTTGGCATAAAAGACACAGTTGCAGTATTGGGAAAAAGCAAATTTGCAATCATTGAGATTTCCAGGTTATGAACAGCCATGTAATAAGCTCAACCAATCAGAGATTCATACAATTTACTAGCCTGAACTGAAGAGGAATAGAGCTTATTTGATCAGCAGATGTAAGACACACGGATCCTCGCCAACAACAGTAATTAACAGTCTGTTAATGCCGTCTTCCTTAAAATCCATTGATGCCCTGACCACTGTTGAAATCTGACAGTTCTAAACAGGGCCATTAAAAATGTTAGGTGGAAACTTACCCTGCGGGATTCTCCATCGGTGGGATCCTCCACCCCACTGGCAGCGGCATGGGTGGCCCACAATGGGAAAACCCATTGGACGGCTACAGGAATGGAGAATCCTGCTGCCGGCGGGATCATGCCGCACCGGAAAATGGGGCTGATGGGACGGAGAATCCCGCCCACCTTTTTTCAAGTGTCGGTTCCAGTGAGAAAACCGGGGAGAATCCCGCCGACATGAACCGTGGGAAAACTCACCGAATATTTAGTCCCTTTAACAATTTCTTTTCCACGTGATTTACACCGCGCCCATGGCGGCTTGCCTCTGCTACTCTCACCCTGGGAAAATGTAATCCCTGTAATCAGTGGGACGCTCTTTTTAAGCACCTCCACGTATTTGTTTCAAGTCTAGTTGAGGGGATAGTTGCCTGAGAGACAGCACCAAAATTCACTGAGGGAGCCGTCACAAAACTACTGGATGGTGTCGAGCAGAGGCGTGACATCTTCTACCCGCAATTTTGCAGACATCCATCAAGTAAGGTCACCAACCCTATCTGGGAGGCAGTAGTCATGCCAGTGAGTGCCAGTTCGATCCACAAGAGGACGGGACAACAGTGCCAGAAGAAGATGAATGACCTTCTTTGTGCAGCCAGTGTAAGTCTGCTCCCTAATGTCTTCTATTGCACCCCTTCACACACCCATCATACCTCTAAAGTGTTCTCCCAGCCACCTCACAGAATCCCAACACTTGTCATGGAACCCACCAGCTCCCCCCGCCCCGCCACTCCCCCATAGTTCCCCTCAGTAGATAATCTGCTCTTCACATCCCCATTCCCACTCACATCCCACTCATGCCAGCATTCATCACCATCTGACCCAGCTGGGCAACCACTAGACTCTTCCCATCTGTCCCATTGCAGGACGAACTGGAGCACAAATGGTGTGAGTGGGCACAGTCTGCCAGAGTCATGCCTGAGTTGAGAACCCTAACCCCAATGAGAAGAGAGCCCTTGAGCTGGCAAGCGTGGTGCAAGACCCTGCCTGTGCAGAGTGCGGCACCAAAAAAAGTGAGAACCGTCACAAAATGCAGCTGTGATGCAAGCCTCACGTGAGCTAACTTTCTGTCATCATTCATTGGCTGTGATGCACTAATGATGCCTCACTTCCCTTGCAGGTCAATCAATCAGCCAGCCTGGACCACCTTGCCCCCTCTGGAGACCACAGACCAGAGCAGCTCAGAGGGAGACATCTCGGAGACAAGCATCGAGGAGGCGACGCAGCTATCCCCCGCACCCTCCACCAATGCAGAAACTCACACCTCGGTGGGATTAACTAGTAGGCAGGCTTCTGGATCACTCACTGGTTAGCACCTCACAGCTGAAGATCCACAACAAGCAGAGGAAGGAACGCCACAGGGTTCCAGCGCTCGGAGGGATGCCGGAGCCCAGGACCCTGCTGAGTCCCTGGTCGATGATGTGTCCCTCGGTCCGGTCATCCCCGAGCTGCAAAGCCGCAAGCATCAGGAAGGAACGACCACATTCCTGCTTGAATTGCAAGGCCAACTGGAGGAGTTGCCTTCTGTCTTGAGGAGATGGTGCTGTCAGTCCAACGCAACAATGTCATCACTGCGAGGGTGACGTCCGCAGTGCAGACCTTGGTGTAGGACATGCATTCCATGGTCGGGGATGTCCACTCCATGGATCAGCTCATGACCTCCACGCCTGAGGGCATGAGCTCCAATTGCATAGTGCAGGCACTAGTGGGAATCCATGAGTTTCAGCACCGGAGGATCTCACTCCATGTGGTAATCACCACTGTTGTACATCTTAGAAGATGTGTGTTAAGACCCTGTACTACAGGTACGGTGGTAGCCCCTGCCTGCTGGCTCCACCCAGTAGGCGGAGTATAAATATGTGTGCTCCCTATACAGCCGCCATTTCGCCAGCTGCTGTAGGAGGCCACACATCTTAGAGTAATAAAGCCTCAGTTGTATTCAACTCTCGTCTCTGTGCAATTGATCGTGCATCACTCCAGCTGCCCCTCTAAAGCATGGAGGAGCCCGGGGCCCCCAGGAGATCAAAGGGAAGAGGATAGGCAGCAGCCCAGCCCGGGGCTTTCCACCCAGGAGTTCCTGGTGTTGTCCAGTCCATCTGAGGCCCCCCACCCTGCGATTTAATGGCCACGCTAGCTGAAGGTGCAATTCCCTATGGCTGCTAAATATCACAAGAGGCCAAAAACAAGATTTCGAACGGGATCTTCTCAGCTCCTTTCTGATGATGCAACCAGGTTCATGCCCAGGAATATATTTTAATATCATTGGCGGGCTTAACGTCGCTACTTCCGCCCTCAAAGTATCGCCCCATCCAGCCGTTGTGACGTCAAGTGGTATGAATCACTACTGGTTTTCAAAAACAAAAATCCGTCTTGATGATCACACCGGGGCACAGAGTTAAGTACAGCCCCCGGCGGTGAGGGACATGACAGTGCCAACTTTGGCAGACCCAGGGTGGCAGTGACAGGTTGGCACTGTCGATATGGGCCCTCTGGGGAGCTCCATTGGGAGGAGTTCCCCTTATGTGTGGTGGAGGTGGCTGAAAGCACCCTGATGCTTGTGAGCACGGGGGACACTGCTTGAATGGTGGGGGGGTGGGAAGCACGGTAGCACAGTGGTTAGCACTGTGGCTTCACAGTGCCAGGATCCCGGGATCGATTCCCGGCTGGGTCACTATCTGTGTGGAGTCTGCATGTTCTCCCTGTGTCTGCGTGGGTTTCCTCCGGGTGCTCCGGTTTCCTCCCATAAGTCCCTAAAGACGTGCTGGTTAGGTTATTTGGACTTTCTGAATTCTCCCCCTGTGTACCCGAACAGGCGCCGGAATGTGGCGACTCGGGTCTTTTCACATTAACTTCACTGCAATGTAAGCCTACTTGTGACAATAAAGATTATTATTATGTCTGGGGAGGGTTGCCCAGATTCTATGTGGTTGTGGGGGGAGGCGGGGGCATCCATGCTTGTGAGGGAGACCTCCATTTCCGTGAGTTTATTATCAGTGCTGACCAGACCACCCTTTAAAGATGGTGCCCCGATCTCTGTGGATTCAGCCTTATCAGGCCCCAGCCCACAAGGGTGGCAGCACAATCCATGCCCCCAGATTCGCTGAGCACTGCATGCCATAAAATCTGGAGTGAAAACTTAGCTGTGCATTTGGAGAGATACACACTAGTTGGCAGTCTGAACCTGACACATTCCGGATTTTTGAAAAATTCTGTCTGGGTTTTCGTCTTCCAGTGCAAAATAGCAAAAAAGTCTATTATTTTATAGTCAACAGGTTTCAGTCAATCATAAGTGGATGTTTTAATCTAAGTTTATAATCAATGAACATCAGGTAGATCTTATGACTTGGAAATGATTCTTGCCTTGTTGTCTTGAGCCTTCCCTGCCCAGCTCTTTTGCACATAATCACATGGGGTGGCACGGAAGCAAAGTGGTTAACACTGCTGCCTCACAGCGCCACAGACCTGGATTCAATTCCGGCCTTGGGTAACTGTTTGTGTGGAGTTTGCACATTCTCCCCGAGTCTGCATGGATTTCTTCCAGGTACTCCAGTTTCCTCCCACAGTCAAAAGATGTGAAGGTTAGGTGGAGATCTGGTGATAGAATGGGGTAGTGGAGTGCGCTTTCGGAGGGTCGGTGCAGACTCGATGGGCCGAAGGGCCTCCTTCTGCACTGTAGGAATTCTATGTTGTGGAATGGCTTGTGACCCTGCTAAACGTAGTACTAAATAATAGTTAATTCTTCAGCCTCTTGATTCTGTTCATTCCTTCCTACGATTCCCAGGTAGGTACTAACAATTCTATGCATTGAATTATGGAACAAAACCAAGTTAAAAGCTGAATTTTCTTCAACAAATGTACATGCTGTTCATTGGAAATATTCCTTCCCCCGTTATAAGGGTATACTACGGTTTCCCCTTCATATGCCTTTTTAAGATTCCCTTGAAATATTTAATTATGCTTCACTGTATTTTACAAATGGAATATCTAGCATGTTCTTTCTGGAGTCGAGGGAATCTTTATGTACAAACTGTGATGGTTTAACGTTTGTCTTACCAGAATTGCAGCACTGATGGGATATTGTCCAGAAGAACTGCTTGGACGTTCCGTTTATGAGTTTTACCATGCACTGGATTCAGATCACATGATTAAAAGTCACCAAAATCGTAAGTGGTCCATCCAGAAGACTTGTTATTTAATGAAGTAGCCCGACAAAGAAGTTAATCCACTACGAGACTAATTTTAAAACGGGACAGTGAAAAGATGTGTTTTTGACTCCCGTATCTTTGGATCTTGATTCAGTGCATTTTGTGATTTCTTTTGCAACCCCCACCCCGGCCACTAGTACGCTTATGAAATATTCTGGTATCAATACCTTAGTACTTTTAATTACTTCTGGAAACAGCTTCCAGTATTGCAGCGATTTGCATTCTTGTGCAGAAGACATAAATTTCCTGTCAGGAGCCCAAAGGATTTCCCAACACTACCAGGACAAAAGCATTTGTGAAATCATTAATAATAAATATTAAAAGTGCATCAGTGGGGTGACATGTGGCACAGCGGTTAGCACTGGGATTGCGGCGCTGAGGACCCGTGTTTGAATCCCGGCCCTGGGTCACTCTCCGTGTGGAGTTTGCACATTCTCCCCATGGCTGCGTCGGTTTCACCCCCACAACCCAAAGATGTGCAGGTCAGGTGGATTGACCACCCTAAATTACCCCTTAATTGGAGCAAAAATAATTGGGAACTCTAAATTTATTTTTAAAAAGTGTATCAGTGAAAAACTGGTAACATTTATGAAATATTTTGCCAGTGGGAGATGGGATGAATCCTGATTATTTTTTTCCCCCATGTGCTTCATGGTGGCCTGTATGATATCTCTAGGTCTCTGCTGAAGCTGCTTTGCTACCAGCTCGGCTACCAGCATGTGCAGCGGATTGTCAGCAATTGTCTTACATACGTTCCTTGCCAGCATTTACAAAACACACACAAAAAACCACATTCGCATATTATTTCCATTTCTACCAAAGAAACCTGTGTAACAATTTAAAGAGGCCCATATTTCGCTCTGTGGGGCCAGTGCACAGAATCGGAAGGTTTCCCGGCATGGCAAACCTGATGTTTATAAATGTCACCCGCAGGTTGAATCTTCAGTCAGGGGAGTGCGTAGACTGAAAAAGGAACCGGGGCAGGTGACCCCGGAACAAATGCGGAGGCGGGCTGGACGCAAGACCGGCCTCTGTACTCCGGCACAGTTTTTAAATAATTAAAGATAATACTAAAACAAAAACATCCTCCAGCTCTCACCCCTTCTTATGCCTCATCCATGCCAACCTATGCCAACCCCCACCCCCACCACTCTTCCCCCATGGTCCCCATATCTCCAATGTCAAGCCATGCCTCCACACATTCCCACACTCCTCAAGCCAATTAAGTGCTAACTCATGGCCCCTTTTCCCTTACCCCTCACCGAGTATCTTTGGCCAGTTCATTGACAGCTTTAACACTTCCTGGATGGCTTTGACAGGTTTGACATTTCTTCAGTTTTGACAGCTTGACAGTTTCCTTACGATCCCTTCAACAGTTCTTTGACAGCTGCATAGTTCTTGAACAGTTCCTTGACATCTAGACAGGTCCTTGACAGCTGGACAGCTCTATAATAGTTCTTTAACAGTTAGACAATTCCTTGACAGATGCAAAATTCCTTGACAGCTTGACTGTTCCAACTATTTATGCATAAAATGTGCATAATCGTGTTCACCGTTAACAATCCCAAAGGGTGCCTTACCTCTCCAAGGGTATGCCAGGACCCTAACCAAAAGGCTACCTTACCTCTTAGAGGGGCACCCTGGTTATCAAAACACGTTCACAAAGGTACTCCTCTTCTTACCTGTTCTGTTCTGTACATTCTGGATTCGAAACATCTGTGGCAGGATTCTCCCCTACCCGGGGGGGTGAGAGGTCCCGGCGGGATGGAGTGGCGTGAACCACTCCGGTGTCGGGCCGCCCCAAAGGTGCGGAATCCTCTGCACCTTCAGGGGCTAGGCCTGCCCCTGAGTGGTTTGTGCCCCGCCAGCCGGCAGGAAAGGGGTTTGGCGCCACATCAACCGGTGCAGAAGGGCCTCCGCCGGCCGGCGCGAGTTGGCGCATGCGCGGGAGCACCAGCGCATGCTGGCGTCATCCCCGCGCACGCGCAGAGGGCTTCGCTTCCGCACCGGGAATGGTGGACCGGTACAGCCTCCGGCGCGGAAGGATAGAGTGCCCCCACAGCACAGGCCCGCCCGCGGATCGGTGGGCCCCGATCGCGGGCCAGAACACCATGGGGGCACCTGCCGGGGCCAGATTCCCCCGCAACCCCCCAAGAACCCCGGAGGCCACCCGCGCCGCCAGGTCCCGCCGGTAAGGGACCTACTCCAATTTACGCCGGCGGTTCCGGCAAAAGATGGGCGGGACTTTGGCCCATCACGGGCCGGAGGATTCGGGCAGCCCCAGGGTCCATTGAGTCACGCCGGACCCCGCCATTCTCCGAGGTGGGCGGCGCACTCACGCCGGGCCGATTTATGGGGGCCCGGAGAATTTGGAGGACAGCGGGGGCGGGATTCACGCCGAACCCCGGTGAATCTCCGAACCAGTGGGGGCGTCGGAGAATCCCGCCCCTGTTCTTTCAAAATCCCACTTCAGTGGAGGGTAATGGCGATATAGTGGCCAGCTGCATCCACAAATTGTGCATGTGTGAACTCTGGTGTCATCAGCCACGACCGCAGCGGCTAACCCGTGTCGCCCAGGAGCCAGCTCCCTTGCCGGGGATGCACCTCGAACATGTCAGGAATCATCGAGTATGCCAGGATAAAGGCGCCGTGCACACTATCTGAGTATCGGGCACAGAGGTGTATGATGCGCAGCTGATGGTCACATATCAGCTGCACATTCATCGACTGGAACCCCTTTCTGTTTGTGTAGAGCAGCCTGTCATCTGCAGGTGCTCGTAGGAGGATATGCATCCCGTCGATCAGCCCCTGGACCCAGGGCATCCTGGCGATGGCAGCGAATCCCGCTGCCTGGGCATCCTGGTCGACTCGGTCTACATTAATGTGGATGCATTGAGCCGCCTGGGCATTTAGGGCCTCCGTGACAGCGCGGATGCACCTGTGCACCGAGGTCTGTGAGATTCCGGACAGGTCCCCACTGGGCACCTGGAAGGACCCCGTTGCATAAAGGTTCAGGGCAACTGTCACCTTGACGGCCACCGGGAGCGGGTGTCCTCCCGTTACCCCCGTGGTGCCAGGCGTACCATCATCTGGCAGATACGTCGCACTGACTCTCTGCTCAGTCGGAGTCTTCATTGGCATGCCCAATCCGGCAGGTCCTCAAATGACAGGCACTGCTGGTACACACGAGGCCTCATGCGGTGGTTCACTGGCACCTCCTCCTCCTCAGCCTGTTGGGCAGCCGGCTCTCCAACCTGGACAGCTGCCACGTGTCCCGCTGCTGCTGCAACTTCCTCCTCCTCCTCGAGCAGCGCCCGATCATACAACCTCAGGGCATCCCCCAGGGCTTCGGCAACTAGCAGAAAGGCCACCATTGCTGGCTGAATTCCAATATCCATTGTCTGCAGGAGGCGAAAGGCCAACATGTTAGCATGGTGCTTACCCTCATGCCCAACCAGGTCCAATGGGCTACATGGTGGCCTCAGTTGGACTCTGACCATGCATGTCCCTACCTGTACCCATCCCCGCACCACTGGCCCCAACGGTGCCGGTCACCGTTGGGGCCTCTGGCCCTGACACCCGTCCCTGATGCCAGGGGTACCGTTGGCTTGCACTGCCATCGCCAGGGGTATGCACAGTAGGGGCTACTTTGGGTGTTGCCCTGGGTGGGCTGGTGATGGGTGGTGGCCGGGTGGGGGCGGGGTGTTGTGGCGGTGGGTGGGGTGCAGTGGTGGGGCACCCACATGGCTCGTGTCCCTCTGCAGAACCAGGGGCCAAGGTGGGTGGTCAGTGGGTGTGCAGCAAGATGGCCGCAGTAATGGCGGTCAGTGCCTGGGCACGGCCCCAGTCCCATGGTAGGTCACTCGGCCTGTTCCCCCCCGTTCCCCCCTCCCCCACCCCAGCCAGCACGGCCAGTGTCTGGCCCGGTAGCCCACAGTCACTCCACTCCATGTCCTACCTCCTCTCTCTCTCCCTCAGCAGCCAACACACCGGTTTCACGGTTTTTGAAAGTACAAGTGAACCGCGCCGTGGGGAACTCGGCCCATCGAAGGAGGAGAATGGTGGAGAATACCGGGTCGGGCCGGCTAATGATATTCAAATGGTTTTTACTGTACGTGCGTTCCAGTACGCATTGACGCCGTTATCGAGGTGATGGAGAATCCCGATTTGGCGTCAAATCAGCGTCCGCCGCGATTTTCGCGTCGGAATCTATTCCCTGCCCAATCGCGTTTTGTGATTTCGCCATCGGCAAACGGAAATCCCGTCCAACATATTTAATAAATATTGCTGTTGGGAGTTGAAAGCTGCAGTATCTAGCTCGGTAGCAAGTCTCAAATTTCCAGTCAGATACTGGAACTGAAGTTTGCAATTATCAATGTTATTGGACTGATTACGATCACTATCAATCGATTAGTGGACAATTTTTAGGTAGGATGTAGTCAATGAGTGAAGGACGGCTTCAGAGTTAGCAGTGGTCAGGTGTGTAAATCAGGAAGAATACATTAAAAGGTAAAGATGACAAGACTTTGAATCAGAGAATAAAAAGGTGACTGCAGGGAGAAAGGGGAAAAAGATAAACCTATCCAGACAATGGCAAAAATAGCTTTCAGAAACAGTTGAATTGATAGACAAATGATTTATCGAGCAAACCTAGTTGCATTTGCTTACAACACAAATAAAATACTATAACTTAACTATGGTGCAACTCTCAACAGTCAGAGCGTTGTCTCAGTGTATTAAAAGAAAAGCTGCTGACAGGAATAATCTGTCCAAAGAGCTATTTACAATCAAGTGGGTTATGCCTGTTCCCTTTATCTGGGAGTTAACTGCCTCCACCAACCCCCAACCCCCATTCATTGCATCCAGAATCATAGAATCCCTACAGTGCAGAAGGAAGCCATTCGGTCCATCGAGTCTGCACTGACCCTTTGAAAGAGCACCCTACCTAGGCCGAATCCCCTCTCTAGTCCTGTATCCCCACCTAACCTTTGGATACTAAGGAGCAATTTAGCATGGTCAATCCACCTAACCTGCATATCTTTGGACTGTGGGAGGAAACCGGAGCATCCGAGGTCGGAATTGAACCCGGGTCCCTGGTGCTGTGAGGCAGCAGTGCAAAACACTGTGCCACCGTGCTGCCCCTGTGCCACCATGCCGACTTCTTCACATATGCATAATGTTTGCTTGTGGGCTGTTCTCTTTGAAGCTGCCTCCCTAAAACAGCCTGATTGGAATAGTCCAACTCAACACCCTATGGAAAAATACATTGTGAATGCCTGTTAAGAGCAGCTAGTTAAACAATGGAAAGGAAAGTGGGGGAGGGTGTAAGATGGGCGGCTAACCCCCTGCTGCCTGCTCCCTTCCTGACAGGAACAGCTCAAATTGACCCCACAGATTGAGTTTGACATTTTGTGTGACAATACTGTACATTTAGAAAAGGCAAACAACCCACAAACAAGTAAATTGTTCCATTTATTAAGAGTGCAGTTGAACCTTTAGAATGAAGGAATGGTTGAAGCGAAAGTATGCATAGATTCCTCAAAGGGTACCAATCTTTTGTGCCAGTGCGAAAGCAATTAAATTACAGATATGTTCCTGATAATTCAAAATGCAAGTCGCCAAATTATGGAGTCATGTTAATTTCCCAGAATTTAAGTATTTCTCTGATGCAGCCAAGGGAAAGGGACAATCCTGGATGTTACCATACGGCAGAAAGGAAGGTTGAAGATCTATCATCAGACATCTTTCATATAGCTTCCATCGGTCAGCAACTTGTTGAAAGCAGTTATCAGGAATGACACGAACAGTGTACCATGCCGTATCAAGCACACGTGTGCAGGCACTACAATATTAGTAAACCAAAAGGTTCGGGCTGCAGCATCTGAAAGTCATGGAGTCAATGTGACACAGAAGAAGACATCCAGTCTATCCTGGTGCTCTGCAGAGCAATCCAGTCAATCTCCTGCGTTGTCCTCACAGACCTTCAAGTTTATTTCCCTCAAGTCTCCGTTATAGGCCATACAATGATAGTTCAAGAACTAAAATAAAGATTTGTGAAGCAGTCACTTTGAGGGGAAAAAGTGAACGTTTCAAGAGACTGGGAATAGGAATTTTATTGAAGAGTGGTGAAGGAGCCAGAGCTGGTAACTACAAACCTCAGTAGTTGGAAGAATAATGGAATCAAATGATCATGAAATATTATGCATTGCCAATAAATAAATCACAGTCAACGTGGATTTTAAAGTTATATGTTGCCCTCACGGGAAACTCTTTTACGAAGCAAGGTCACTGGTTACCAAGTAGAAGACCAAGGCACAGATTAACAACTGACTAAAGATAAGGATGCAGAAGGTGGCAATAAGAGGAGATGGGTCACGTTAAGGGGAAGTGTTGAATCAGTGGGATGGGCACAGGGGGAAGACTCTGCTATTGGGACTGTAATCTCTCCACTTTTTGGTGCATGGAAATGAATAAAAATCACAGTATCATGATAGTTAAATGTGCAAAGTCATCATGCTCAATTAACCATAACGAAAGGAGGCAGATATTAGTAAGAAAGCTCAATGAGGTTTGTATCTGGGTTATTCAGTGGCAAAATAAGTTTTGCTGTGCAAACATTATGAAGTGATAATAAAGAACATTAAGAGCTGGATGAAAGAGATTTGAATGAATAAGGGAGCGGGGCGAATACATGCAATTATAACTATTTGCTCTACTTTATTAAGGACGGCATGGTAGCACAGTGGTTAGCACTGTTGCTTCACAGCTCCAGGGTCCCAGGCTCGATTCCCGGCTTGGGTCACTGTCTGTGCGGAGTCTGCATGTTCTCCCCGTGACTGTGTTTCCTCCGGGTGCTCCAGTTTCCTCCCACAGTCCAAAGATATGTAGGTAAGGTGGGTTGGTCATGCTAAATTGCCCTTAGTGTCCAAAAAGGTTAGGTGGGGTTACTGGGTTACGGGGATAGGGTGGCGGTGTGGGCTTAAGTAGGATGCTCTTTCCAAGGGCTGGTGCAGACTCGATGGGCCGAATGGCCTCCTTCTACACTGTAAATTCTATGATTCTATGATGATTAAATCAATAATTTAAATTGGATAGACTAATTACTACATGGGTTCCTGTCGCAGAGTGAGCAGTGGCTCTGAATCAGGTGCTTTGGGTTTGTGTACCACCCCAGGGTTTGATTTTTTTCCCGCATGACGGGATTTTCCACCCCAGCAGCAAAATGAGTTGGTGGAGAGCTCATTGCCTCCGATACTGGCTGCCCCACAACCAAGGAGCCTTAAATTGCTGGAGGCTTTCAGCCAATCAGTCAGGAGGAAGTTGCACCTCAACGAGCTACCAGCCAATTTGATTGGCTTATAGCTCTCTAATCCCAGCAATACCAGGAACCTTAATGGACAGGACAGAGATTGCAAGCAGTTCCCAGAATCTTAAGTCCCAGAATTCAGGACCAGATCAATTTTGGGGAGGGACTCAGAGCAGGGAAAGGAGATGAGATCCAGGGCTGGTGGGCAGAAGTGGGTTGGGGATGTTGGTGGGGAAGCTGGGTGGTGTGGAGAAAGGACCCAGTGTTGAAAGGAGGCTTTTGACGGAGACACACTCCCTCCCCTCCTTTCCCACCAGAGGCCTGAATAGAGTTACTTCCTGGTCATCCCTCCACAGTGGGATTTCTCCTGGAAACCTAAAAATTAAGGCTGGGCAGGAAATGACCCTTAAGTGGTCATTATTTAGCCATTTAAGGGCTCAATTGGGGCAAGGGTGAATGGGCTGGCCTAGGTCTTGTCCATCCCACTGTAAAATTGTGGAGTGCTCGGGGCAGGTGGGAGCCGAGTGGGAAGGCCATCCAAGGATTTTTGTGGGCCAAGCTAACTGCAGACTCACAAGTGGGGAAACATAAAGGGCGGTATTTTCCCCCCCCACGCAGGGTGGGAGAATCCCCGGGCGCCACGCGAGTCACGCCACGCTGCCCCGACACCCGCACGTGAGTCTCCCACCCCCCCGAAATCAGCGCCGCGAGAATTGCACTGGGCCGCTCGGAGAATCGCCGCAAACGGCGAGTGGCGATTCTCTGGCCCGGGTGGGCCGAGCGGCCAGCGAATAAAATGACGGTCCCGCCGGTGCCGTTCACCCCTGGTCGCTGCCGGTGGGAACTGTGCGGGAACGCTGAGGGGGGGGTCGGCCAGTGGGGGGGTGAGGGGGGCTCCTTCACTGGGGGGGGCCTCTGATGGGGTCTGGCCCGCGATCGGGGCCCACCAATCGGCGGGCCGACCCCGCCCTCCCTGGGCCTACCTCCTTCCGCGGCCGGCCCCAGAACCCTGGCGCCATGTTGGTGAGGGGCCGGCGCGCGTAAGAAGTTCCCCGTGCATACGCAGGATGGCGCGGCCCAACTGCGCATGTGCAGGAATGAGCTGCCCCAACTGCGCATGCGTGGGTTGGCGCGGCGGCTGGAGCAACGTGAACCGCTCCAGCAGCGTGCTGGCCCCCTATGGGGGCCAGAATAGGTTGTGTCCAGGCCCTGTCCGCGCCGTCGTGAAACACGACGGTGTTCATGACAGCGCGGGCACTTAGTCCCGGGAACGGAGAATCCTGCCCAAAATGCTGCCCCTTAGATTTAATAGCCATGGAAGGTGCATTCATAACATGGCCCCATACAATAGTTAAACTGTAAGGCAGGCTTTTATTCAAGGAAAAGAGGAACTTGGGATAAAGGTAATGTAACAACAATGGGGAACTATAAATCATCTTATAGGCTGGGCAAATTAAACTGGGGAAAGTATCTTGGAGGAAGGGTTTATGGAATATGTTTGAGACAGCTTCTTAAAACTGTTTCTGAAAACATTGCGAAACCAGCAAGGGAACAGACTATTTTAGATCACCCTGGGTAACATTTTACATTTTACATCAACACCATTAGTAATTGCCGAAGGAAATTAGTACGAGACACTGTCGGGGAAGAGTGAACATATGGGCGAAATTCTCCCGAAACGGCGTGATGTCCGCCGACTGGCGCCCAAAACGGCTCCAATCAGACGGGCATCGCGCCGCCCCAAAGGTGCGGAATGCTCCGCATCTTTGGGGGCCGAGCCCCAACATTGAGGAATTTCCGGAGGAATTTCCGCCCTGCCAGCTGGCGGAAACGGCCTTTGTTGCCCCGCCAGCTGGCGCGGAAATGACATGTCGGGGCGGCGCATGCGCGGGAGCGTCAGCGGCCGCTGAAAGTTTCCCGCGCATGCGCAGTGGAGGGAGTCTCTTCCGCCTCCGCCATGGTGGAGACCGTGGCGGAGGCAGAAGGGAAAGAGTGCCCCCACGGCCCAGGCCTGCCCGCGGATCAGTGGGCCCCGATCGCGGGCCAGGCCACCGTGGGGGCACCCCCTGTGTCAGATCGCCCCGCGCCCCCCCCAGGACCCCGGAGCCCGCCCACGCCTGTGGTGTTGGGCGTTCTGACACACAGATGAGCCAACACGGTTGTATATGGTACAACGCTATTTTATTTTAACTTTCTATGTACAGTTTTGTCTTGATACTCTGCACGTGGGGATTCCCTGTTTGTGATCTTGTAACAGGTCTTGTCCGTGTCTTTGTCCCCAGACCTACTGTCCACTTGGTGTCGTGCTCGTGCTTTTATGTGGTTGGTGTTCTTGTTTGTGATTGGTTGTGTGCTCTGATTTGTCTGTTTGTGTGTCCATCATGATGTGTGTGTTTGAATATCATGACATCCCCCCTTTTTACAAAGATATGTGCCTACGTGGTAATAAATATGATCGCGTCGTGAGTGCATCTAAGAGTGTGTGTGTGTTGTGTACAGCATGTGCATATGACGTAACTGTTTACATGGGGCGATGTCGGGTGCGTCACATGAACAAGGTTGTACCATAACAGAACATGAATGCGAACGAGAAAAAAAAACTTGAACAGTGGTCCAGTCAGACGATATCTGGAACGATAAACAACAACAGGTTATCAAATAAAATTGTGTAACTTATTAGACATATGAACGGTGTTATAAGTCCAGTCTAATGGGCTTGCGACGAGTTCGGGTTGACCGCCTCAAGGGTGGGTCAAGAACCACCGGCTGATGTGCAAGCATGGCCATGGGTGGCGATGGAGAGGGCGTGATCTGCAGCAGCTCCACAAAGTCATCCTCGGAAGCCTGTTGAGGATCTGGCGTGTGCGTACTGTGTGGCTGCGAGCGTGGAAGTCGGCGAAGGGCGCGCCAATTGCGGCGACGCACTGAACCATCCGGCATGCGAACCAGGAACGAGCGGGGAGCCACATGTCGGAGGACTTCGGCCGGTGCTGACCAGCCACCATACGGTTGATAGACGCGTACTTTGTCTCCGGAGGACAGGGGGGGCAGGTCCGTCGCTCATGTGTCGTACTGACTTTTCTGGCGATCACGCTGCATTTGCATGTTCCGAAGAACCGTCTCATGGTCTGTTGTTGATGATGTTGACCAGGGGGCGGTGGTCAGTTTCAACCGTAATCGTGGCAGGCCATACACATAGTCGTGGAACATGTCCAGTCCAGTTAACAAGCCCAGGCATTCTTTTTCTATTTGCGCGTAGCGCTGTTCGGTAGGGGTCATGGCTCGTGAGGCATATGCAACCGGGGCCCATGACGACGTGCTGTCTTTTTGCAGGAGTACCGCTCCAATACCAGATTGGCTGGCGTCTGTTGAGATCTTTGTAGGGCGAGGCGTGTCAAAGAACGCCAGCACTGGTGCCGTGACCAGTTTGTGCTTGAGCTCCTCCCATTCCAGCTGATGCGATTGCTGCCAGTGGAATTCTGTTGATTTTTTTACGAGATGGCGCATATTCGTTGTATGAGAAGCCAGGTTGGGAATGAACTTCCCAAGGAAGTTGACCATGCCCAGGTATCTTAGGACAGCCTTCTTGTCAGCCGGCCGTGACATGGCTGTGATGGCGCTAACTTTGTCTACATCGGGACGGACCCCTGATCGTGAGATGTGGTCCCCGAGGAATTTCAGCTCCATCTGGCCGAAGGCACACTTGGCGCGGTTGAGATGAAGGCCATTTTGTCGTATGCGGGTGAAGACACGTCGTAGACGATGCATGTGTTCCTGCGGAGTGGTGGACCAAATGGTGATATCGTCCACATATACACGTACCCCTTCGATGCCTTCCATCATCTGCTCCATAATGCGGTGGAAAACTTCAGATGCTGAAATGATGCCGAATGGCATCCGGTTGTAGCAGAATCTGCCAAAAGGGGTGTTGAACGTGCATAGCCTTCGGCTGGCCGGGTCCAATTGGATCTGCCAAAATCCTTTGGACGCATCCAATTTGGTAAATATTTTGGCTTGCGCCATCTCGCTGGTGAGGTCCTCTCGTTTCGGGATGGGATAGTGTTCCCGCATGATGTTGTTATTCAGATCTTTAGGATCTATACATATGCGGAGCTCGCCAGAGGGCTTCTTTACACAGACCATGGAGCTGACCCATGGCGTGGGCTCCGTGACCCTGGATAAGAACCCTTGGTCCTGAAGATCCTGCAGCTGCAACTTGAGGCGGTCTTTGAGTGGCGCAGGAACCCTGCGAGGTGCGTGAACGACAGGGATGGCGTCCGGTTTGAGTCGAATCTTGTACGTGTATGGCAATGTACCCATGCCTTCAAAAACCTCCTGGTTGTGAGCAAGGAGGGAATGGAGATTTGCGTGGAACTCAGCATCCGGGAAGTCGGATATCTCATCTGGAGAGAGAGACATAATGCGCTGTACCAGGTGAAGGACCTTACACGCCTGTGCGCCCAGTAACGAGTCTTTTGATGAGCCGACAACTTCGAAGGGGAGTGTGGCCGTGTGCATCTTGTGAGTTATCTGTAGCTGGCAAGATCCTATGGACGGGATGACGTTCCCGTTATAATCAACCATCTTGAGCCGGGATGGCGTGATGGGTGGTTTGACCTTCATGGCCTGGAATGCAGAATATGCAATCAGGTTGGCGGATGCGCCGGTGTCCAGACGGAAGGTGACGCGCGATCGGTTGACCGTCAGGGTGGCACACCACTCATCGGCTGGATTGATGGCATTGACCTTGTTGACATCGATGACGGAAACGTGGAAGGCATCCTGGTCATCTGCATCACTTAACTGGAAGTCTTGATGCGTGGGCTGGACGGTCCTGACTTGTCTGCGAGATTGTCGGGGATGTGCAGGATCCATGGGTTGAGCCGAACGACAGTGGGCAGCATAGTGGCCCATCTTGCCACATCTGAGGCACTGTCGGTTTTTAGCAGGACATTGCCCTTTTAAGTGTACAGCTCCACAAATGCCGCACGTCATGACGTCACGGCGTTCGTTGCGCCACTGCGCCTGCGCAGTGCGTCCCTTGATGTGGCCGTTATTTTTGGCGCGCACCAGTGCGGGAGACGGCGAAAAGCGCGGGAAGCGGCCGCTGTCGTCAGGGCCGTGGGTCGGGAAGTAATCGACGGCCTGGATGCGTTCGGCGTCGTGGGCGGCCTGGCTTGCCGATTCGACGGCTGGGGACCCCCTCCGTGCCAACTCGGACGCCTGAAATCGGGCAAAACGGCAGGTTGCATTCTCGTGGAGGACACAGGCTTCCACAGCAGACGCTAAGGTGAGGCTTTTTATTTTAAGAAGCTGCTGGCGTAGGCCACTAGAGGCAACGCCAAAAACAATCTGGTCCCTGATCATGGACTCTGTGGTGCTGCCGTAACCGCAGGACTGCGCTAGAATTCGGAGGTGCGTCAAAAAGGGTTGAAAAAGCTCCTCCTTCCCTTGCAGGCGTTGCTGAAAGAGGTATCTTTCAAAACTTTCATTCACTTCAACCTTAAAGTGCTGGTCCAGTTTGAGGATGACCGTGTCATACTTGGATTGGTTTTCGCCTTCTTCGAACACCAGTGAGTTGAAGACGTCGAGGGCGTGCTGACCTGCGTAGAAGAGGAGCCTTGCAATCTTCGTTTCATCCGAGGCACTCTTTTCGTTGGCTCGGATGTACAGGTCAAATCGCTGCCTGAAGAGCTTCCAATTGGTACCTAGGTTCCCCGCGACTTGCAACGGCTGCGGTTTGTCGGTGCGGTCCATGTCCAGAATGGCAGGTTAGTTGGCAGGTATCGATCCACTCCTGTACCATGTGGTGTTGGGCGTTCTGACACACAGATGAGCCAACACGGTTGTATATGGTACAACGCTATTTTATTTAAACTTTCTATGTACAGTTTTGTCTTGATACTCTGCACGTGGGGATTCCCTGTTTGTGATCTTGTAACAGGTCTTGTCCGTGTCTTTGTCCCCAGACCTACTGTCCACTAGGTGTCGTGCTCGTGCTTTTATGTGGTTGGTGTCCTTGTGTGTGATTGGTTGTGGTGTTGTGTGCTCTGATTTGTCTGTTGGTGTGTTCATCATGATGTGTGTGTTTGAATATCATGACAACGCCGCCTTGTCCCGCCGTTCAAATGGTTTAATCCACGGCGGCGGGACAGGCAATTTAACGGCGGGACTTTGGCCCATCCGGGCCTGAGAATCCAGCGGGGGGGGGGGGGCCGCCAACCGGCGCGGCCCGATTCCCGCCCCCGCCGAATATCCGGTACCGGAGACTTCGGCAACCGGCGGGTGCGGGATTCACGGCAGCCCCCGGCGAATACTCCAACCCGGCGGGGGGTCGGAGAATGACGCCCAATATAAGAACATTTCATATTGAGTTTGAACTTAACATATTTAAGTCTAAAATTAGAGTCTTAAATTTGAAAAAAGTCGGTAACATAGGTATGAGGGACAAGTTGGCTAAGGCAGATTGAAAAATCAGATTAAAATGCATGATGATAGATAAGCCTAGAATATATTTCATAGTTCTTAAAGAATATGCATCTCATTGATAAATAAAGACTCCACAGAAAAAGTAATCCACCGATGGATAGATGAAGGGTAGGATCGGATTCAAAGAAGAGGCTTATAATATTGCCAGGAAGAGTAGGATTAGGATAGAGTTAGAAACTAGCAAAGGGTGACCAAAAAAAATTGATAAAGACAGAGAAAATATAACGAGGACACGAAATATAAAAACATATTTCAAGAGCTTTTTCTAAATATACGAAAAAGTATCAGCAAAAGTAAACTGGGTTTCCTTAAAGGCTGAGACAGAAGAAATTATAATGGGGGATAAGGAAATGGCAGAAACATTAAACGGAAATGTTGCATCTGTCTTTATATTGGATGAAACAAAGAACCATTATGAATAATGGAGAAACAAGAGTCTAATGAGTGTGAGGAACATAATTAATTTTAAAGTACTGGAGCAATTATTGGGACTGGAAGAGGTGCCTGCAGAATAATGGATATATTGTTTGTCATCATACAAAATGCTTTCGATTCTGGAATGGTCCCAGTGCATTGGAAGGCAATTAAAGTAACAGATTATTCAAGAAGGAACTACAGGATAGTTACTGTGACACAGACGTCAGGAAAATGCTGGAATCCATCATTCAGGAAGTAGTAACAGGGTTCTTAGAAAATTATAAAATTATTGAGCACAGTAAACGAGGAAATTATGCGAGAATAGATCTAGTATGAGTTCTTTCAGGATGTACATGAAGGAAAAGTAGTAGAAGTAGTATATTTGGATTTTCAGAAGATATTCGATGAGATGTGACACCAAGTGCCGCACAAATAAAGGGGTTATCGGGCTGGAGGCTATATATTAGCATGGTTAAACACAAAACAGAGCAAGAATAAACAGGTCATTTTTGAGTTGGCCGGTTGTTTCAATTGAGGTACTATGGTGATCAATGGTGAGCCCTCAGTTATTTACAATCTATATCAGTAACTTAGGTGAAGGATCGCACTGGAATGTACCCACCGATACAAAACTAGGTGGGAAAATAAACTCCACGGAGTAAGCAAAGGGCTGAATTTTGTGAACTTCAATAATAATCAGGGTCATCTCTTGTTCCAACCCTGCTCATTGTCGCATCCTGCCCTCCAGCATGATTTTACGTAAGACAGTTGGTAGGCTTCCTCCACATTCGCAGTCTAATTAGGGACAGCAGTCATGCAGGAAGGCCAATTAGTGTGCCCGAAGTGAAGGGTGGCTGGCAGCTCCAATGTGAAGGCTGTGAGATGCTGGACTGCACAGAGCAGGAGAGCTCAGAACACGAGGGAGGCTCGATACTGATAATGGGACTGGCAGCCAATCCCTCATACTCAACACTGTAATAGTCTACAGGTGAAAAGCATAGATTTACAAGCATTGACAGGCGGATGGTCTTAAGGTTGCCATTTGATCCTTTAAAATGAACTCTGCATATGCATTTCATGACATTCTGACCTCCTGCTGTGGTCTTGCTTCCTCTGAGCAGACAAGTTGTCCAACACAGAGGCTGATTTCCTCTCCAACAGCAAATGGCTATAAGGAACAACCAGAAACCCATCAGCCACTAAGGTACATCTTTCGGGGAACTTTACAAAAATTGGTCAATACGGTAAAAAAAATAGTCCTGAAACAATGGGCAGGATTTCTCAGCCTGCCAGGGAAAAGGTCAGTGGAGATCACATCCTCACTGACGTCGGCAGCCCACAGCCATTTAACACTCTGTGAAATGTTAATTGGTTGAGACAGGTCTTCAACCACGTACTCTGGAGCAAGTCCCAACTCAGAGAACAAAGAACAAAGAACAAAGAAATGTACAGCACAGGAACAGGCCCTTCGGCCCTCCAAGCCCGTGCCGACCATACTGCCCGACTAAACTACAATCTTCTACACTTCCTGGGTCCGTATCCTTCTATTCCCATCCTATTCATATATTTGTCAAGATGCCCCTTAAATGTCCCTATCGTCCCTGCCTCCACTACCTCCTCCGGTAGTGAGTTCCAGGCACCCACTACCCTCTGCGTAAAAAACTTGCCTCGTACAAACTGCTGACCAGTTTGACTGGCCAAGTCCAAGCAGCATTATCGGCAGTGGTGGCCTACTGCTGGAATTACAGGCTGACCCTGGGTTCTAAGTACGAGGAAGTCAGGACAATGGTAAATTCAGAAGTCTTGTGATGGGAGCGGGAGAGAAAAGGAGGGGAAGGAAGAGGCGATGGATCCCATCGAGAAGGGGCACCAGTGATTTTTTTCCCCACAAAGGCAAAAGCAGGCTAACTATTTATTGGCTACTTTTGGGCCTCAATTAGGGAAAAAGTGCCCCCCCGCCACCCCTGGTAAAATTTCTGATAAGTTGAGACTGGGTGGAAAGGCCATCTGGAGACTTTTACGCCTGGACACCTGCCAGTGGGGGCCCATGAAATTCTGTCTAATATTTTCAGATATGTTTGGGCATTGAACCCGGCAAGTTTAGTGTTGTGAATGGCGGATTTAGTATAGATCTCAGGAATTTACAGCAGCTGAAATTAAAAACCAGAAAAGATAAACTTGTCTTCAGTTTTCATCAATATTGATTACCTACTGACATTTATAAGATAAGGCAGAAACAAAGGTTATTAAATCGTAGTTTATTAGGAAATTCCTCATTATAATTTTTGGCTGGGTGCATAGAAACTTGAAAATGAAAATCGCTTATTGTCACAAGTAGGCTTCAAATGAAGTTACTGTGAAAAGCCCCTAGTCGCCACATTCCGGTGCCTGTTCGGGGAGGCTGTTACGGGAATTGAACCATGCTGCTGGCCTGCCTTGGTCTGCTTTCAAAGCCAACGATTTAGCCCTGTGCTAAACAGCCCCTTACTTAGTATGGACATTTTCATTCATCTTTAATCTAGCTGTTCAGTGGATTAATAATGGAGACAATTAGAATACCCAGTTAATGAATTGTAAATTTACAGGTCTAATCAATGTACAATCTGCGAGTCTCTTGTAACATCCTTCTGCAAAGTTATGGTATTATTCTCTTTCAACCACCTCACTGATGACAGAATGGTCTGTCTTTTCCTCTCCAGCTTTCTTAACAGGAACCATTCTGTTTCCAAAAAACACGATTGAAGAACTCGCTCAATGTAGATGCAAAAATGGGAAATCAACAGTGTAGCATTCATGGGCTTAAAGACTTTCTTCATCTGAACTTACCTTGCGATGAGGTGCAGCTGATTTTTGGAAACAGCACTCTCACGTTTCCTCTTGTGCAACTTTACTCCATTTAGGAATGTATTCAGACCACTGGAAATGTCCATATTGCAACTGGACAGCATCCCTCAAGATATAATACCCCTCGCTTCTAAAGAGATGAGCCACAGGAACACCCTAGAGTTCTATTGTTAGGAACTTAGATTTGGTGATTGGAAATGCACATCAGTATAATTGAAACTGTGAATATATACAGTCCGTTGTATTTGCCCCCAGTGACCATTTGCTATAATGGGCCTAATAAAAAAAATTGGAACAGCCTTGTGGATTCAGGGGTGATTTACAAATGGTTCAGGCCTTTGAATCCTCATTTTAGCCATCCTAATTAGGGTTTAAGTTTCCAGCATGTTCAGAACATGGCTCAGTTGAGGAAGAAGGAAGACATTTCAGGGTCAGACTTAGCCACAGGAAGACACCTGCCAGTCAATGATATTGTCAAAGGCAAAGAGGGATTCAGGGATCTAAATTCTGGGTCTTATTGGATGAACAATAATGATTGAGGGATATGGCTGTACTACATCAAAGTACAAGTAAAGAGAGAGATGAGAAACCAGCAATTAAGTGAAATTATCTAAATTAAATTGGAAAGACTTTTAAACCCTATTTGATCGATATAATTCATCCTTAATTCATTTAACTGTCTATATTAATGACCCGTGTTCTACAACTAACTTCAAATGAATGTAATCTCAAACCTTCTGTTTCTTGTAACTATACACTTCTCCCTTTGATACCTCATTTAATTTCTTATTTTACAAAGCTTTTATCCTCAATGGTGGGAAATTTTTCAAGTTTCAGTGGTGCCAAAATAAAAAAATGTAATCGCTTAAATTGACAATTTCTGTTTATTCCATATCTTTTGTCTCTAATGCAAGGTGCCCATTGGCAACTGTTTTGTAGATCAGTATAAGGCAAACAGAGATCAGCAGCAGAGTTTAGCTTCCACATGGCAGTACTTGCGTAATCAGTGGCCTATCAGATCGGCAGCTACCCTTCTGGTGACATTGTGTGCTGCATGAAACAAGATTACAGCAATAACAAGGCCTTCTGGAAAACAAGTAACTGGGGCATGGCGCACATTGAGATGTTATTGATTGCGACCAATGTAATTATCCTTTCAAAACACAATGATAACTACCAGATTACTGCAGCCTACCCAAACTCATATTGGATCAAAGTACAGCTTAGAATACAAAGTAACAGATTTTCAAAAGTCAGATCACAAAAATAGTGCTGTATTTATGTACAGTGTAAACAGAGAAAACATCAATCAGAAATGCTGAATGTAATTTTTCTAGTGTTTTAATCTTTTAAGTGTTTTTAAAGTGTGTAAGAAGTTTGAAGATATAATTTGATAATATTTATAAATATAACGCAGTGAAGTATAGCCATTTCTATTTAGAGTATAAACAAAAATAGAATACAGAGTTTCTTGGGGACAATATTCAGCATTGCTATTATCAATATTATATAATCAAAGATTATATATAATATGCTGACTAGATGAAGTGCAACATATGTAGCAACCATCAGTACTTTTTGCTGGGTACTAAAAAAATGATTAACTGGAGCGATGTTCCTTTTTTGCCTCTTTATTTCAAAAGTGTGCACCAAAGGTCAAGCAGTTACTGGCCAGTACCGGATGCTCGCAAAACGTGGTGGATATGTGTGGGTTGAGACCCAAGGGACAGTCATCTACAACAGCCGTAACTCTCAGCCACAGTGTATTGTCTGCATCAACTATGTGCTGAGGTATGCCTGCGTTATTACACAATTGATTTGAGGGCCAGGAAACTAAGCACAGGATTTCTGCCTTGAAATGATCCTATTTTGATACCTATGAGTCTCTTATTGTTCTTGAGATGTGGTGAATTGAGACATGGTGAATTTGCCATCTACTGTACAGTCCTACTTTCTTAGGAAGGTGTGAGTGGTCCTTCAGCAGCCCTGGTGGTAAAAGGGAGTGGTCCTTCAACAGTCCTGTGGTAAAAGGGAGTGATCCTTCAGCAACCTGGTGGTAAAAGGGAGTGGTCCTTCAACAGTCCTGTGGTAAAAGGGAGTGATCCTTCAGCAACTTGGTGGTAAAAAGGAGTGGTCCTTCAGCAGCCCTGTGGTAAAATATACTTCTGTGAACGGAACTTAGAAAGATTTTTGAAGGAAGGACAACAAGCTAGTTACTCAAAAATGACAGAACTGACAGGAACTTAGACCAGCTGTTTTGCATTAAAATAGCCAAAATATTGAAAAAAATAGAAATACAGAATGGTACCTTGTTGAACCTACATGTGACTAGGGTTTGAATCTGTCAGAGTGCTGAAAATCATTTTACCATCAACAGTTATTGAATACAAACATGGTGCTAATATTTAAAAGTTACTGTGTTCCATTACCATTGAAGGAGTATCATTACACATGGAAAGCGCCATGGTTTAATCAGAGAAAATAATTCTGTAGGCAGATTTGGATGTCTGTATGTAGAGACAAAAAGAAAACAGGTCACATGCATAAAAGCAAACATTTTCATGAAAATGGGAACAAGGTTATTTAATTTGTATATATCATAGAATCCCTAAATTATAGAAGGAGGCCATTCGGCCCATTGAATGAGTCCCGACCCTTCAAAAGAGTACCCAACCGAGGCCCAATCCCATTGACCTATTCCAGCGAGCCACTCTAAGGGGCAATTTAGCATGGTCAATCCACTTAACATGCACTGTGGGAAGAAACCAGAGGAAACCCACAAAATCACGGGGAGAAAGTACAAACTCCGCACAGTCACCCGAGGTCAGAATGGAACCCTGGTCCCTGGTGCTGTGAGGCAGCAGTGCTAACCACTGTGCCACCGTGCTGCCCAAATATATCCCTGCTGAAACAACTACTTAGTGACTATGTTGAGGATGGAAGAAAAATACGCAAGAGATGTACAAGTCCCTTGACTGAATACTTACTGAGATTAATTTTGCCAATCCCAGATAAGAAGACCGTTAAACTCAAGTTTTTATCCACGTTTATTAATGTGAGAATGCATTATCTAAATGGAATGATCAATCATCTCGAAAGCATAGAAAATTGGGTTACAGATTGGACATCATCAAAGGTCTCAAAGCAGCAATGGAACGTAAGCCATTGTCTTCTTGTGAGATCATTCCTTATTAAGTAAAAGAATCACACTGATTGTCATTGCCAACACCAAAGCTCTTCACATCTGTTCTCAGCAGGATATGAATATCCTGTGACACAACTTGAACATGAGCATAGAGCTCTCCCAGCATCCAGGCTAACATTCATGTACACCAAAATCAGATACTTAAAAAAATTCATTCAATTTCCACGTGTATGTTGTAGCCACCTGGGTTGGCCAACTCCCGACGTAAAATGGAGAACAGCAAAGGCTGCAGGGAAATTCAGCCAACAGAGGCAGAAACTAGCAGGTGCAAGTTTACTGTGTATTAAACTCTGCAAAAGCCCAGACAGTATCGATACAAGCAGCCATCTGCATAATAATGTAGCAGCCATCTACATACTAATGAGCGATCCCCGGGAACAATCGAAACATATGGGATAAACAAAGCCAAGCCAGACTCCTCGGCGGCAGCAGGAGCCAACACAAAAGAGGTTAACGGACACCTCAAGACCGCCCATCGATCAGGGAACCGCTCCAGTATTGGAGAAATCGAACCAAGCGATTGGAACAAAGTCCAATCACTTGGAACCAGGTACAGGGTCCGCCCCGAAAGACGGGAAGCCCCTGGCGACTATAAAGTTAAGCCCCCAAGTTCAAATTGTCCTTCTTGACCGGGTCACTCAGCAACGCGAACCAACCCTTGACAGTGACCGGTTCAGCTACCGCCAAAAGACCGTAAGTCTTAAGTCAACGCTCGCTACGAGATAGGCGCTCCTAGATACCAGTCCATACCAGCTTTTGAATCCCGCAGACTCAGAACCCGAACGAAAGGCGATTTGTTCCCCTGACCTGGTGGGCCAGTCTGAAGCTAAGTATAGGCCTGTTAGTTGGAGAAGTAGCTTAGAAGTAGAATTTATGCATGAGTAGCGATTTACTGTGTATAATAAATGTGCTTTGATTTGAATCTTACTAATTGGTGTATTGAGTTATTGATCATTACTTGAACTTGAACCTCGTGGCGGTATCATAAAGATACCTGGCGACTCCAGAGCAAAGGTTATAAAACAGAGCCAATTGAACCAACCAAAAGTTCGCAACATATTACTGGCGACTCCGCTGGGACCCGATCTAGAAGTGGCTTAACCACTCCGGGAGAACCCAAAAATTTGAATTAGTGATCCAATTGGGAACAGAAAACCACAAGTGTTCAAGCAGTTCTGATCAATCCTCATAATTCGGAAGTGTGTTAAATGCATGAGTAACTAACAGGGCGATAAGGTAAACTGATAGATTTTTTGTTGCGACAAAACTGTCGCGAGTTTGTATTCCGGAAAATAGTGAAAGCCGTACCCGTAATTACAGCACCGCCTTAATACCCCTTGTTCCAAATTTTAAGAAAGCATTCAGATAGGAAAGATGGCAATGCAGGCAATGCAACGCCTCATGAACCCAGAAGAATTTGTGGTTGCAGCGACCAGCAGCAGTAGAGTAGGACAATGTCCCGTTTGGGAAGAAGAAATCAGGAAGTACCTCAAAGGGAAAGGATGGCCCCTTTGGAGCGAATTCTGTAACAACGAGGAAACATGTCCTGGGAGTATAGGACATACTTGGTGGGAGAAGCTGAGCGAGATTCACAAGAAGAGCTCAGGAAAAGCTCGCAAGCCGATGGCAATCGTGTCCTGCTTGGCACAATTGCGAGGCACAGAGGAGGTCATTAGGATGCTCCGGAAAGAGATAGAAGGCATACATTGAATGAGCAAGGTCGATGTCAGTGAGGTAGAAAGAGAGAACATAGAGTTAAGGAGGAAGATGGCAGCAAAAGACGGAGAGGTGGATGATGCCAAGTCGGCACACCAGTCTTGTCTGGCGCACTTAAGCAGCTTCCAATCCCAGTACGAAAAGGCCTATCAGGACACGCAACGTGCAGTCCTGGTACGAGAGGAAACCGAGAAGCAGGTAGAGGCATTGCAGAGGCAGTGTAGTGACCTGAAGGCAGCGTTAAGAGCACTCCATGCTGCCACCACGGAGCAAAGACAAAGCTCACTAGACCACGCAAAGTGCCGGAAGCAGATTGCAGAACTGCAATCTCTGCTTTCAGTTCAAAATGGATTCCAGGAAACCTTTGGATCAAAGTTAGATGAGGAAGACGGCCCTGATTGGGAAGAGTTAAATGAGACAGCGCAGAGATATGTTCAGGGAACATGTGCGCAGGGAAAGCCCCAAAAGAGAAAAGTGCCCCAACCCCCCACAGAGCAGATAGTTCAGGTTCCAATGAACCCACTCACCACCCACCGCACAGCCACATCGGACGACACAGAATTTCTGTACACCACCCCCTTAACAGTGACCCAATTACGGGACGCGTGCGAGAAAATCAAACCGTTCCTCCCCACCTCAGACCCCCACCACTTCTTTGCCAGAGTAAAGCAGCAGGCGACCATGTACGGCCTGGATGAGTGAGAGCATGTAAAGCTCACAGTTTTGAGTTTGGACCCTTCGGTCGTAGCAGCCCTTCCCGACCCACAGAATGTAGGAGGCAGCACCCTTGCAGAAATGCATACTGCGGTCCTGGAAGCGATCGGGTATAACAGGGGTGACCCCGTAGATAAGTGCAGGCAAAAGAAAACCGAGCACCCCACAGTGTTTGCTGGACGCCTGTGGATCCATTTTGCAACAGTTTTTGGAGACTTAGATCGCGCCCATTTGTCCCCAGACAACATGGCCAAATGGACCCGCACCCTTATCTCCCATGCCACAGAAACAGGACAAAAAGCTTGAGCGAATTATGATCCCTCAGAGGAGGCTCATAATGAGAAATGGGTTGTAAAACGATTGTCCCGTGCCTGGGTGCAGTCTGTACAAAACAAACCCGCAGTTAAAAATCCCGAAGAACAGCAGGCAGAAGCAGACATACACACAGTTAAAACACACCAGAACCCCGCATGGGTAAATGAAAGCAAGAACAGCCCCCCACAAAAGTCACAGGAGTGTTACTACTGTGGACAGTTGGGACACTTTGCACGAAAATGCAATGCCCCACGAAAGCCACAGAGAGCCCAGCCGACAGGCACCCTGAATAAGAATAAGACAGAGCCCATACATAGTGTGAGCACCCGTTCAGATCGTGCGAGAAAATCAAACCGTTCCTCCCCACCTCAGACCCCCACCACTTCTTTGCCAGAGTAAAGCAGCAGGCGACCATGTACGGCCTGGATGAGTGAGAGCATGTAAAGCTCACAGTTTTGAGTTTGGACCCTTCGGTCGTAGCAGCCCTTCCCGACCCACAGAATGTAGGAGGCAGCACCCTTGCAGAAATGCATACTGCGGTCCTGGACGCGATCGGGTATAACAGGGGTGACCCCGTAGATAAGTGCAGGCAAAAGAAAACCGAGCACCCCACAGTGTTTGCTGGACGCCTGTGGATCCATTTTGCAACAGTTTTTGGAGACTTAGATCGCGCCCATTTGTCCCCAGACAACATGGCCAAATGGACCCGCACCCTTATCTCCCATGCCACAGAAACAGGACATAAAGCTTGAGCGAATTATGATCCCTCAGAGGAGGCTCATAATGAGAAATGGGTTGTAAAACGATTGTCCCGTGCCTGGGTGCAGTCTGTACAAAACAAACCCGCAGTTAAAAATCCCGAAGAACAGCAGGCAGAAGCAGACATACACACAGTTAAAACACACCAGAACCCCGCATGGGTAAATGAAAGCAAGAACAGCCCCCCACAAAAGTCACAGGAGTGTTACTACTGTGGACAGTTGGGACACTTTGCACGAAAATGCAATGCCCCACGAAAGCCACAGAGAGCCCAGCCGACAGGCACCCTGAATAAGAATAAGACAGAGCCCATACATAGTGTGAGCACCCGTTCAGATCACACGGACCTGAACGGGATGGACTGACGGTGTTTGGGCTCCCCCAGTTGGGCCTGCGACACCCTTTGGGATAGGTCCGGCCAACCGGTAGTTGCAGCAAAAATGCAGGGACAGCCCATCGAGTTTCTCTGGGACACAGGAGGGTCCCGCACCACAATAAATTCCTCCACCATGTTTCAAAAGCTCACGTGGCCCACTGCAGCCACCATCACCCTCAGCGGCTTTACAGGCCACTCACAGCAGGGACACATCACTGCCCCTGTACCCATTCAAATCAGCAACATCACCACCAAGCATCCCATAGTTTTAGTCGATCTACCCCACACAGCGGAACACATTTTCGGCAAAGATTTTATGAATTGCCACAACCTATCCTTTGATCCAGTCAACCAATGTGTCTGGAGAATGGCAAAATCGGCAAGAGCCCCCGCAACGCTCACAATAGGTGAATACGCAAACAAAATTAGCGCAGTAGGCGAATTTTGGTTTAACCCGACTACAATTAGCACGGACAAGCAGGTTAGGGCAGTGTTACAAAAGACCAGGACAGCATTCGCGACCCACAAACACGACTGTGGCCAGATGGCTGGTTCAGTACAAATCACAGGACCTGACCCTAGACCCCAAAAGCAATATGGATTTTCCCAAGAGGCAGAGGGAGAAATCGCAAAAGTAATCAACAGCTTATTAGAGCAGGGCGTACTTGGATCAGTAGCCTCCACTAATAATGCCCCGATTTGGCCAGTGAGAAAGCCCGATGGATCATGGCGACTGACCATCGATCACCGGGAACTCAACAAAGTCACCCCCGCAGCAGCCCCCACGGTAGCCACAAGTCCCGAGACCATGCTCAAGCATGGACTCCATTCCCGATACTTTACGGTTTGGGATATCAGTAATGGATTCTGGTCCATTCCATTGGCAAAAGCGTGCCAGTACAAATTTGCCTTCACTTTTAAAAATCAGCAGCACACGTGGACATGCCTTCCACAAGGATTCCACAACTCACTCTCCATTTTCCACCGACAGCTGGCAAATGGTTTAGCCGAATTCTCTCACCCCGAATGTCTGGTCCAGTACGTAGACGACCTACTACTGCAGACAAGACACCAAGGAAGTGCACATCGAGCTTCTGTCCGAACTCCTGGAACTCCTACAAGCAACTGGATGTAAAGTTAACCCCAAAAAGGCCCAGTTTTTGGAAAACAAGGTGATATATTTGGATACAATTACCACGCACGGTAAACGCGAGATCGAGCACAAAATTCTTGACTCGATTGCCAAATTGTCCCTTCCCCAGAATGTTTCAGCCCTCCGGTCGTTTTTCGGGCTGATTGGCTACTGCCGAACCCACATTGACGGTTTCGCCAGCAAGGCAGCACCCCTCTCACACCTCCTAAAGAAAGGAGCCCCCGGGAATGGCTTCCGCAGCATACGGATGCTGTGGACTCATTGAAAAGAGCACTCATAGCAGCCCCCGCACTACAAGTTCCAGACCCGCTTTTCCCCTGTGCGATAGAGGTAGCAAGCACAGACCGCACCCTTTTGGCCGTGCTCCTCTAGGTACAGCACGAACAGTTAAGGCCCGTGGTTTACGCCTCCAGAGTTTTAGATGCTGTGGAGCAGGGATTTTCAGCCTGTGAAAGGCACCTGCTCGCAGTTTTTTGGGCAGTACAGTATTTTTCGGACATAACTGGACTGAACCCCATCACAATCCTCACAGAACACACCCCCACCCAACTTTTACTGGACGGACGACTCAAAGACGGTTCAGTCAGTCAGATAAGAGCAGCCAGATGGACCCTTCTTTTGTAGGGACGGGACATCACTGTTCAAAGGACAAAGACTTTTTAGCCGATAACCTACAGTACCCCGGAACCCCCCATGAATGTGAAATTATCTCTCCACACCACAACACAGGCTCCTTTATTGCAAAAACACCCCCCAGAAAGACAGGTAGTTCAACTCAGAGCCCCAAGCACACAGACACATGCAAACCCATTAGGATATATGTGGATGGATCTTCCACAATATTAGAAGGGAAGCGCATACAGGATGCGGCATTTATGTTGAGGACACGCAGGGACGCGCCCTAGAAGAAATAGCAATAAAACTTCCAGGGTACTTAGGCGCGCAGGCGGCAGAACTTACGGCCATCGCATACATAGTGGAACACCCAGATTCCTTCCCCAGCACAGCAGACATATATTCGGACAGCCTCTATGTCTGCAACAGCCCTCCGGAATTCCTGCCCCTGTGGAAAGCAAGAGGATTTGTTTCCGCAGACGGAAAACCCCTCCCCTCAGCCCCATTGCTCCGTCACATTTTAGAGCGAGCACAGAACAGGACTTTTGGAATAGTTAAAGTTCGTAGTCACCATCGTTCCTCCCCCCCTGGAAATGTAAAAGCCGACACACTGGCAAAAGCAGGTTCCAGGCATGGATATTTTTGGACACCCCCCGAAAGCGCACCAGTGAATGCAGTTCAGGTCTCGCAGACTAATATCGAGGATTTAGTGCAGGCCCAGAAGCAGGACAGCAATCTCAGGGAGATTTTAAAAGGAAACTATCCAGCACCCTATGATAGATTTAAAAATGCTCTGCCCACACATGACGGTGTGGTGTTAAAAGACACCCTTTATGTGGTTCCTGAACAGGACAGGAATTAGCTCATTTGTTTGTTCCATGACGGTCATGGACATCAGGGAATTGGTCCCACTACAGCCCACCTCAGGCCGCTCTGTTGGTGGCCGAGTTTAAAAGATGATGTAACTCACTACATTGAGAATTGCCTTATCTGTGTCCAGAACAACCTGGACAGATATGCCAAAAAAGCTCAGCTCAGTCACACCCGACCCGTTAATGGCCACTGGACTAACCTCCAGATTGATTATATTGGACCATTGCCCCCTTGCAGGAATGGTTATAAATGTATACTCGTGGTGATAGACAAGTTTACCAAATGGGTGGAAGCATTCCCATCCAGAACTAACACGGCAAAGACCACAGCCAAGACTTTAACCCACCACATCTTTACGAGATGGGGACTCCCCCTCAGCATTGAATCCGACCAAGGTTCCCATTTTATGAATGTGTCATGAAGATCGTCCTCACGATATTTGGCATTACCCCAAAATTCCACATTGCATACCACCCCCAGTCAAGTGGTATCGTGGAGCGCATGAATCGGACCCTAAAATCCACCCTCAGAAAAATGGTCCAGCAAAACAACACCACTTGGGATGCAGTCCTCCCTTTTGCGCTGGTGTTTCTGCGAAATACGGTTTCCACATCCACAGGTTACACCCAAACACACTCTCATGACCGGACGCCCCATGAAAGGCACGGAATTTTTATTAGGATTAGATTTGACCAGCCCCGAAGTGACGGCCCTCACACACGAGAAAGCAGTAGAACAATTAGTGGAAAATGTAAAAACGGCTCAGCTAGCAGCCGCAGTGAAATTGGGCACAAGAAAGAAACAAGAAATGGCTGCTCGAAGAGCTCCGGCTCAGAGTTGATGAGCTGGAGTCTGAGCTTCGAACACTGAGGCACATCTGGGAGGGGGAGACTTACCTGGACACTGTGTTTCAGGAGGCAGTCACACTTGTCAGAGTAAGTAGTTTAAATCCTGCCAGTGGCCAGGGACAGCAGGGTGTGATTGCAAGTCAGACAGGTAAAGGGAACCAGCAGTCAGGAACTCAGGAGCCTCAGCCCTTGACCCTGTCCAAAAGGTATGAGGCACTTGCTCCCTGTGTGGATGGCGAACAGGGCTGCAGGAAGGGTGAGTCAGCTGACCAAGGCACCATGGTTCAGCAGGCCATTCAAGGGGAGGGAGTAAATAGGCAAGTTGTAGTTGTAGGGGATTCTATTATCAGGGGGATAGATAGTATCCTTTGTGAACAGGATAAAGAGTCCCGCATGGTATGTTGCCTGCCCGGTGCTAGGGTGCGGGATATCTCTGACCGGCTTGAAAGGATACTGGAGAGGGAGGGGGAGGATCCAGTTGTTGTGGTCCATGTCGGTACCAACAACATAGGCAAGTCTAGAAAAGAGGACCTGTTTAGAGATTATAAAGAGCTAGGATTCAAATTAAAAAACAGGTCCTCAAGGGTCATAATCTCCGGATTACTGCCCGAGCCACGTGCAAATTGGCATAGGGAGGCAAGAATAAGGGAAGTTAACACGTGGCTGAAAGAGTGGTGTGGGAAAGAGGGGTTCCTTTTCATGGGACACTGGTATCAGTTTTGGGACAGGGGGGACCTATACCGTTGGGATGGTCTCCACCTGAACCGAGCTGGGACCAGTGTTCTGGCGAAAAGAGTAAATAGGGTGGTCAATAGGACTTTAAACTAGAGATTGGGGGGGAAGGGAAAGTCAGGGAACCAAGAGGTGAAGTAATCAGTGGGAAACGTGCTGCTTAGGAATACAAAAAAGCACGAAAAGGCAAAACTCAGGAGAGGTTATGATAGTCCCCATCCCACAAAATATGACACAGTGTATGGAAAGGCTCAGTAAACCAAGGTCCACCACACTAAGAAAACAAAAAGGGACGGTCAATAGAGAATTAAAGGTGCTATATTTAAATGCGCACAGTGTACGGAACAAGGTAGATGAGCTTGTGGCCCAGATTGTGACTGGCAGGTATGATGTGGTAGGCATCACAGAGACGTGGTTGCAGGGGGTTCAGGACTGGCATTTAAACATCCAGGGATTCACAACCTATCGAAAAGACAGAGAGGTGGGCAGAGGGGGCGGGGTTGCCTTGTTAATTAGGAATTAAATTAAATCAATAGCACTAAACGACATAGGGTCAGATGATGTGGAGTCTGTGTGGGTAGAGTTGAGGAACCACAAAGGCAAAAAAACCATAATGGGAGTTATGTACAGGTCTCCTAACAGTGGTCAGGACCGGGGGCACAAAATGCACCACGAAATAGAAAGTGCACGTCAGAAAGGCAAGGTCACAGTGATCATGGGGGACTTCAATATGCAGGTGGACTGGGTAAATAATGCTGCCAGTGGACCCAAGGAAAGGGAATTCATTGAATGTTTACAGGAGGGCTTTTTGGAACAGCTGGGGCACAGCCTTAGAATAAAAGGGAGTCACTTTAGAACAGAGATGAGGAGAAATTTCTTCAGCCAGAGAGTGGTGAGTCTGTGGAATTAATTGCCACAGAGGGCGGTGGAGGCCGGGACGTTGAGTATCTTTAAGACAGAAGTTGATAAATTCTTGATTTCTCGAGGAATTAAGGGCTATGGAGAGAGAGCGGGTAAATGGAGTTGAAATCAGCCATGATTGAATGGTGAAGTGGACTCAATGGGCCGAATGGCCTTACTTCCGCTCCTATGTCTTATGGTCTTATAGAGCAAGGCCTGTTTCGATAAGACAGTGCATGCGACTGAGTTCAGTGTAGGACAGCAAGTCATGCTCTCCGTATACAACCCCAGCACATTCGGGTCCGTACTCCATTGCGGACAAAGTAAGCCCTTCCGTCTACAAAATAAAGTACCCCAATGGAAAGACTGCGTGGTTCCATATCAACCAGCTGAAGGCATATGGAACACAGTCTAACCACCACATCACGTCATGCTCGACGCAGCAGACCACGCCCCGCCCACAGCCAATGTAACCCTCCCCTCCCCCAATACGTCCAGCCCAGCCACGAACTCAACCTCGACTCCACCCCCGAAATATGCACTCCGCCCCAGAACGGCCATAGACTGCAGCAGCAGCGACTGCGACTGTGACTCGGACAATAGCCACAGCACGCCTCCCTACTATCCCCATACAACAGGACCCACACCCAGCGAATCTTACCACGATTCGAGTGATCCCTTCACGATCACTTTCCTAAACAAACCCCACCACTGACCACCGACCTACAATGACGACTCCGATTCCGTCCCCACAGAACTAGACACCACCTATTGGCACAGAGATAATTCGTACAGACTCGTCCGGAATGACGAGAGCGATTCCAGATCACATCATGCAGCCCTATCAGCCCTGATACACTCGAGAGTTTGGCATCCGGGAGAAGATGACAACTTTGAGTCTGACTCCCAAAACGAGAACCCCTTTGCGACCCTGTTCGCAACCGATAACTGAGGTGTCCAGATGATGTTTTAAAAGGAACCGCTTGGGAGAAAACGGTGTCCTTTCTGATGGAACCTGCAACATGTTTGATGTTGTTTGTACTTGTTCTGTTCAATGTTGTATGTTAGACCGGAAATTCTTTTCCACGCCCCTACGTCACCACCCTTCTGACGCCCACTGGCAGTCAGAGAAACTAATTTGGCCAGATGCTAGTTCAGAGGAACTAGTTTGTCCGCAGAGACTTGTTAATGTCCCAGACGCCAGTTCAGAGGAACTCGTCTGTCGACTGAAACACAGACCCCCATTCGTAACTGCCCTTCTGGTTCAAAGGAAGAACCAATACGGCAGCCCCCCACGATGACTACATTGCTTGCCCGTTCTTGTCAGTTGCTCAGGCAGTGGAGAAACGGCATTGGGACCCGCCCTGCCTAGGAACCGCCCTCTGGTCAGCTATGCTCGGGTAGGGCACACACGGCATTAGTCGCCGTCCTACCCGGGGCCTCCATCCAAATCTTACCCGTCGCGGCCCAAACGCACCTCATTTCGGCAAGTTTTGTTAAAAAAGTTTTGTTTTGTTTTCAGGTAACCCTTAGGTTGCCAACCCTCTACTGTTTACATCCTCAAACATTTGGATGGTAAATCGCACAGTCTGCGAGACGGCTCGCACTGGTTCATTATTTGTAAGTGTGTCTTGTCCTGAAATTCTGTTTTTGGAAAAAAAAAACGAGGGAGTCACACATAGTGACCAATTATAAAGGGAATAATTGGCACTAAAGGACAGACAGGCAATCATACGAGATATTAAACCAAGATAGTAACAGACACTATGCTTGATCCCACAGAACTCCAGAAGCTCCAGGACCAGAGAAGAGAAGAGAAGTGAAAGAAGAAGAACCATGAGGACATCCTCCGCGTGGCTCATCACATTAATGGACATTTGGTCGCGCGCGAACCCATGACCTCAACCCCCCCCCCACCCCCCCCCAGCCGTTAATGATTCACTTCCCCATAGTACCCAGAGCCCAGTCACAAGCGACACCACACCATCTTGATGTCCTACTTGATAGAATCCCTGCTAGTATTGGCGATACTCTGCTGCATCGTGCAGACTATTCGTCTGAGAAAATGGAGGAGAGCCTACCGCGTGCACCCCGGTATATAGGATAAGATCCCCTATTTTCGGATATGACCAGACCCCCGATCCCCGCAATCTATAATACAGAACATTCGTTTGCGTTTTTTGGTGTGAATAAAGAAATGTTTCATGAGCGATTGTACAATCCTGAGCTTGACTGCCAAGCCAGAAAAATGTGTATAATGCTGATATGATTTTGTGTGTATTGTTTCGGAAGTTAGTATGATTAAATGTTTGAGTGAGTGTAGTTTATTAAGGATAGTTAGAGGTTCCGCTTTTCTTATTTTGTAATGCATGTCCCTGTTTGACATAGCGCCCCTCAGAATTGTCAGTTAAAAATTTTCTTGCATAGTTATGGTCAGTGTAGAGGCCATAGAAGAGTGCTCGCCGGTTCAGGGAATGAAGAACAACGCAGTTATGTGATCCTTCACGCTTCGCGTTAGGATCACAAGGAGGGTCTGTAGCCACCTGGGTTGGCCAACTCCCGACGTAAAATGGAGAACAACAAAGGCTGCAGGGAAATTCAGCCAACAGAGGCAGAAACTAGCAGGTGCAAGTTTACTGTGTATTAAACTCTGGAAAAGCCCAGACAGCATTGATACAAGCAGCCATCTGCATAATAATGTAGCAGCCATTTACGTACTAATGAGCGATCCCCGGGAACAATCAAAACATTTGGGATAAACAAAGCCAAGCCAGACTCTTCGGCGTCAGCAGGAGCCAACACAAAAGAGGTTAACGGACACCTCAAGACCGCCCATCGATCAGGGAACCGCTCCAGTATTGGAGAAATCGAACCAAGCGATTGGAACAAAGTCCAATCACTTGGAACCAGGTACAGGGTCCGCCCCGAAATGCAGGAAGCCCCTGGGGACTATAAAGTTAAGCCCCCAAGTTCAAATCGTCCTCCTTGACCGGGTCACTCAGCAATGCAAACCAACCCTTGACAGTGACCGGTTCAGCTTCCACCAAAAGACCGTAAGTCTTAAGTCAACGCTCGCTACGAGATAGGCGCTCCTAGCTACCAGTCCATACCAGCTTTTGAATCCCGCAGACTCAGAACTCGAACGAAAGGCCATTTATTCCCCTGACCTGGTGGGCCAGTCCGAAGCTAAGTATAGGCCTGTTAGTTGTAGAAGTAGCTTAGAAAGTAGAATTTATGCACGAGGAGCGATTTACTGTGTATAATAAATGTGCTTTGATTTGAATCTTACTAATTGGTGTATTGAGTTATTGATCATTACTTGAACTTGAACCTCATGGCGGTATCATAAAGATGTCTGGCGACTCGAGAGCAAAGGTTATAAAACAGAGCCAATTGAACCAACCAAAAGGTAGCAACAATGTTGAACCCTGTCCTGTACCTAACTGGCTACAGCAATTGTCAACATAACTGTGACTACAGTTCAAAAGTAATCTATGATTATAAATTGCCTTGGGATGTCATGGGAATCTGAGGACATGTTAAATAAAATGCACACTGTTCCTTTCTCTTTCACTCTACAATGCAGTTAAAAAATTTTCTGAAACCAATTGTTTTGCATTTTCAGTGAGATTGAGGAGAACAATATTGTGTTCTCCATGGACCAGACGGAGTCTCTGTTCAGGCCTTGCCAGGGTGTGAGAAATATGAATGGGAAGCACATCAATGGAGCTCCAGAACCAGATGATGGTAACCTGCTGTTCAGCAGACTAAAGGAAGAACCTGAAGAACTAGCACAACTTGCTCCGACACCTGGGGATTCCATCATTTTACTTGATTTCGGTATCAATGGTATGCTGTTAAGAACTGTTGTAAGTTGTTAGAATTTAAAACATCATGATTTAGTTAAACTTTAATGGTATATAAACCATATTTTCTTCAATAAATATTTGACTTTCATCCCCAATTTTAAAAATGTTTTCGTGATTGATAATGTTCACAATCAAAAATGCTACAATTTCAGCAGTCAGTAGAAAATAGGCAGCTCCACGCAAGAAGAAAAAATGGGAGGAAAAATAACCCAGGCTGCTCGTGTGCTCTTTTGAGTAGTATTGGGAGAGGTCTATACATGGTCTGGGAATGCTGGATTGTGAGAGATCTCAGCAAGGTTCGGGAATGCTGTATTGCGAGAGATCTCAGCACGGTTTGGGAATGCTGGATTGTGAGAGATCTCAGCACGGTTCGGGAATGCTGTATTGTGAGAGATCTCAGCACGGTTTGGGAATGCTGGATTGTGAGAGATCTCAGCACGGTTCGGGAATGCTGTATTGTGAGAGATCTCAGCACGGTTTGGGAATGCTGTGTTGTGAGAGATCTCAGCACGGTTCGGGAATGCTGTATTGTGAGAGATCTCAGCACGGTTTGGGAATGCTGTATTGTGAGAGGTCTCAGCACAGTTTGGGAATGCTGTACTGTGAGAGATCTAAGTACGGTTTGGGAATGCTGTACTGTGAGAGATCTAAGCACGGTTTGGGAATACTGTATTATGAGAGATCTCAGCATGGTTTGGGAATGTTGTATTGTGAGAGATCTAAGCACGGTTTGGGAATACTGTATTGTGAGAGATCTCAGCACGGTTTGGGAATGCTGTATTGTGAGAGATCTCAGCACGGTTTGGGAATGCTGTACTGTGAGAGATCTAAGCACGGTTTGGGAATACTGTATTATGAGAGATCTCAGCATGGTTTGGGAATGTTGTATTGTGAGAGATCTAAGCACGGTTTGGGAATACTGTATTGTGAGAGATCTCAGCACGGTTTGGGAATGCTGTATTGTGAGAGATCTCAGCACGGTTTGGGAATGCTGTATTGTGAGAGATCTCAGCACGGTTCGGGAATGCTGTATTGTGAGAGATCTCAGCACGGTTTGGGAATGCTGTATTGTGAGAGATCTCAGCACGGTTTGGGAATGCTGTATTGTGAGAGATCTAAGCACGGTTTGGGAATGCTGTATTGTGAGAGATCTCAGCACGGTTTGGGAATGCTGTATTGTGAGAGATCTAAGCACTGTTTGGGAATGCTGTATTGTGAGAGATCTAAGCATGGTTTATGAATGCTGTATTGTGAGCGGAAAACGCACAAAGAAAGCAAATAATAAAATCACTGGGCACTTATAGGTAATGCAAACCGGGCAAAATGTCTAGTTGAGCCTTTATTGCAAAAGAATCTGAATTGTCTCAGATGCAATTGAAATGATTCATTGTAAAACCCATTGTTGGGTGCCAATTTGTCCGTATCCTGTCAAGCTGGCAAATTAGGGTCATTTTTGTCTAGCAATAAATCAGTATGTTAGGATGTGGCAGACCAACGATTGCAATAAATGTACTGATCTTTGTCATCTTCACTAGGAAACCAGCAGTTCAAGGAAGCCCCTCTTTATAATAAGGCAATAATGCCACAAAATAAGCTGTGGCCAATGGAAGTTACAAAACCAAATGTGAACAGCCCTGCCGAGCTCAGCAAGCAGTCACCACCGGATTTGCACTCATTTACAGTGCCACAAGTCCTATCAGGCAATACCACTCCGCGCACATGCAGCAGCACTTCTTGCTCTTCCGTAAGTGATCAGATAAAATTACTGTTGCTCGACTTTCGAACAGCAGCAGCAGTAACTCAAATCTATATATAATCTTTAGTATAGAGCAGTGGTTCATTCTGCGAGAGAACTGCAGGTGGTCTGTGGAAAAACAAATACTATTCAGTGTACCTTGTATGTATCATAATCAATTATTATTCACAAACATCCTTGTGTAATATAATCCACAGAGCATTTGTGAGTGTGCATCATAAGCTATTAGAAACAGCTGCGTTTTTAATACACGTTGATATGTAAGTTTGACTCCCGTCAGCCGTAAGCTGTGAAAAAAATGTTTAAATGGCTTGTGTATGTTGTGGTCCACAAAAGCATTTGATGACAACCTATGGTCCGCATAAAGGAATTGTTGGGAATCTCTGGTGTAGAACATGTCACATGGGCGTGTGGGAAGAGGAAGAGAAAATGGAGTACACACTGTGGGCAGGAGTCTCCGGCCACGTCCGCCTGGCGACCGGAGAATCCCGCCTGAGGTCAATGGAGTTCTCCATTGCACGCGGCTCGCCCGTTCTTGCGGCGGGCAGGGCGGGAGAATCCAGCCCCGTGCCACAGTAACAAAATTAAGAGAGGTTGTCAAAATATTGGTTGAAGCCATGCCCACTTCCACCTCTACCGTACCCACATTTACCATATAAATCTCATTCACAGTATCATTGCCTCCACACTTGATGTGTGCAACGTCCCTGACCTCCAGCCTCTACAAACTTCAAATCATCCAAAGCTCTGTCACTTCCATCTGCCTTGCACTAAGTCCTGCTTGCCCATCAAATCTATTCTCTCTGACATATACTTTTTGTTCCTGCCTCAAAGGATGGAATTTGAGGTTCTTGCCTTCATCTATAAATCCATCCATTGGCTTGGCTCACCCTCGGGCTCTGTTCTCTCCCACATTATATTGCCCTCTAAAATTGGCCTCCTGCATCAGCCCCAACCTTGCCTCACACTTTAAACATCCCTACCTAAAACCCACCAACTCATTTTACGATCTTTAAAAACACTTTTCGAAACATATCACTTCAACCCAGCTTTTGACTGTCTCTGCTAACTCTCCTCAAATTCCTTTCTTCCCTCCTAAAATAATAGGTACAATATAAATGTAAGCTTTTGTTGAAAAAAACACTTTGGCCGCGATGTTCTGGCCAGTCGCGGAGGGCAGCATGGGAGCACAGTGGTTAGCACAGTTGCTTCACAGCTCCAGGGTCCTAGGTTCGATTCCTGGCTTGGGTCACTGTCTGTGCGGAGTCTGCACGTTCTTCCCGTGTCTGCATGGGTTTCCACCGGCTGCTCCGGTTTCCTCCCACAGTTCAAAGTTATGCTGGTTAGGTGGAGGTTAGGTGGATTGGCCATGCTAAATTGCCCTTAGTGTCCAAAAAGGTCAGGTGGGGTTACGGGGTTAGGGTGGAAGCATGGGTTTGAGTGGGGTGCTCTTTCCAAAAGCCCGTGCAGACTTGATGGGCCGAATGGCCTCCTTCTGCACTGTAAATTCTATGATTCTATGACCAGCTACAGGAGATTTGGCGGCCCCGACACAAATCAGTCTTCTTGGGTCAGGAGTGGACGATCCCAGTGGCTGGTGAGCCAAGAAAATGCCTCCCTTAATGAAACGAGTGCTTAGAAAGTGCTGTCTAGTTCAGCCATGTGGGAAGCGGAAAGGCAAACCCTATCCGGGTTGCTTGCAGTATTCTGAGTGGGAGAAGGGGAGTGGGGGGAGGGGGGGTGCAGGTAACCCTCATTCAAAGACACTCAATGCCTGATCAGGAAGTGAGGGAGGGAGGGGTGGAAAAGCCAAAAGCTGCCAATACCCAACCTCATGACCCCCATCCTGCATCACTCACCTGTGGCCTCGGTCCCGCTGTGATCCTAGCCTCAGGTGGGTGCATTGCCCACAGCAACCACCGTTCCCACTAGCACTGCTGAGCAATACGCAATTGGCAGCAGCTTGAAAGGTGGGATTTCCACCCCTGGGTTCCATGATCCCTAAGAAGCATTTAATACAGTGGGCCTTCCCAAAAGGATGCACCACATGGCTCCTTATAGCTCTCCATTAAATGCCGTGCATTGCCTATGGTTTTCTGACCAGTAATTTATGTGACACTAGTGAATATTACATGCCCCTAAATTTATTTCTGTAGTGTGTGTATCCAAACGGTGCTTAGAAAGACCTTTTCTGAGACGGTATTAAAAAACACAATAAGAACTTTTATTTAAAATAAAATAAAATATAATAAACTGTCTATATTATATGACAGTTGAGTGTAAATTAAGTTTTCTTTACTGTCTGTAGCCACACAAATTAAAATTCTCCGAAATTAAAAGGATTTTATGTCTTAATGTTACTTTTTAGTCTACCATTTCAATGTTCTTTTACTGTTGGTAGGATGAAATTTATCTCACATTTTGTACCCATTTTCCACAGTAGTCTCTAAGATAGTTAGAATTGTACTATCAGACTATTTTCTCTTTATCATTGTTTTTGAAACCAAGTTCTGAAAAACAACAGTACCTTCATTCATTGCACGCAACAAAGGTTTAGAATCAGACCTGTGAGACAGCTGTAAGTGATGCTTGATACCATTTAGTGATGCACTGTAGTAAAGGGATGAATCAGATTATTCTTGAGGACAATACATTTCAAAATGTTTCTTTACTTTGCAATTATAGCCAGGTAGCCCTGGAGACTACTACATTTCGTTGGACAATGATCTCAAGATTGAACTGATTGAGAAGCTTTTTGCAATGGACACTGAAGCAAAAAAACAATGCGGCACTCAGGTTAGTTCGTTAAAATAAACACAAAATAACCATCACTCAGTCAGTGAGGTTCCTTGGAGACAGATATAAAGACAAGAGCATCTATTTCATCTGTTTAATTAAGGTACAGTTAGGTCACCTCAGAATTCTTTGAGCAGGATTATTACTTGTACTGTGCAATGAAGGAGTTCAGAGAACTCGATTCACCCTTAATTTCTTACTTATATATGTAGAGGAAAGGATTGCAAAGATGATTCTGGATAGGAGCGAAAGCAACAGGGTAGTTGTTATGGGGGACTTTAACCTTCCAAATATTGACTGGAAACGCTATAGTTCGAGGACTTTAGATGGATCCGTTTTTGTCCAATGTATGCAGGAGGGTTTCCTGACACAGTATGTAGATAGGCCAACGAGAGGCGAGGCCATATTGGATTTGGTACTGGGTAATGAACCAGGACGGGTGTTAGATTTGGAGGTAGGTGAGCACTTTGGTGATAGTGACCACAATTCGATTACGTTTACTTTAGTGATGGAAAGGGATAGGTATATACCGCAGGGCAAGAGTTACATCTGTAGGAAAGGCAATTATGATGCGATGATGCAAAACTTAGGATGCATCAGATGGAGAGGAAAACTGCAGGGGATGGGCACAATGGAAATGTGGAGCTTGTTCAAGGAACAGCTACTGCGTGTCCTTGATAAGTATGTACCTGTCAGGCAGGGAGGAAGTGGTCGAGCAAGGGTACCGTGGTTTACTAAGGCAGTCAAAACACTTGTCAAGAGGAAGAAGGAGGCTTATGTAAAGATGAGACATGAAGGTTCAGTTAGGGCGCTCGAGAGTTACAAGTTAGCTAGGAAGGACCTAAAGAGAGAGCTAAGAAGAGCCAGGAGGGGACATGAGAAGTCTTTGGCAGGTAGGACCAAGGATAACCCTAAAGCTTTCTATAGATATGGCAGGAATAAAAGAATGACTGGGGTAAGAATAGGGCAAGTCAAGGTCAGTAGTGGGAAGTTGTGCTTGGAGTCCGAGGAGATAGGAGAGGTGCTAAATGAATATTTTTCATCAGTATTCACACAGGAAAAAGACAATGTTGTCGAGGAGAATACTGAGATTCAGGCTACTAGACTAGAAGGGCTTGAGGTTCATAAGGAGGAGGTGTTAACAATTCTGGAAAGTGTGAACATAGATAAGTCCCCTGGGCCGGATGGGATTTATCCTAGGATTCTCTGGGAAGCTAGGGAGGAGATTGCTGAGCATTTGGCTTTGATCTTTAAGTTATCTTTGTCTACAGGAATAGTGCCAGAAGACTGGAGGATAGCAAATATTGTCCCCTTGTTCAAGAATGGGAGTAGAGACAACCCCGGTAACTATAGACCAGTGAGCCTTACTTCTGTTGTGGGCAAAATCTTGGAAAGGTTTATCAGAGTTAGGGTGTATAATCAACTGGAAAGGAATAATTTGATTAGACATAGTCAACACGGTTTTGTGAAGGGTAGGTCGTGCCTCACAAACCTTATTGAGTTCTTTGAGAAGGTGACCAAACAGGTGGATGAAGGTAAAGCAGTTGATGTGGTGTATATGGATTTCAGTAAAGCGTTTTATAAGGTTCCCCACGGTAGGCTACTGCAGAAAATACGGAAGCATGGGATTCAGGGAGATTTAGCAGTTTGGATCAGAAATTGGCTAGCTGGAAGTAGACAAAGGGTGGTGGTTGATGGGAAATGTTCAGACTGGAGTCCAGTTACTTGTGGTGTACCACAAGGATCTGTTTTGGGGCCACTGCTGTTTGTCATTTTTATAAATGACCTGGAGGAGGGCGTAGAAGGATGGGTGAGTAAATTTGCAGATGGCACTAAAGTCGGTGGAGTTGTGGACAGTGCGGAAGGATGTTACAAGTTACAGAGGGACATAGATAAGCTGCAGCGCTGGGCTGAGAGGTGGCAAATGGAGTTTAATGCAGAAAAGTGTGAGGTGATTCATTTTGGAAGGAATAACAGGAAGACAGAGTACTGGGCTAATGGTAAGATTCTTGGCAGTGTGGATGAGCAGAGAGATCTCGGTGTCCATGTACATAGATCCCTGAAAGTTGCCACTCAGGTTGAGAGGGTTGTTAAGAAGGCGTACGGTGTGTTAGCTTTTATTGGTAGAGGGATTGAGTTTCGGAGCCATGAGGTCATGTTGCAGCTGTATAAAACTCTGGTGCGGCCGCATTTGGAGTATTGCGTGCAATTCTGGTTGCCGCATTATAGGAAGGATGTGGAAGCATTGTAAAGGGTGCAGAGGAGATTTACCAGAATGTTGCCTGGTATGGAGGGATGATCTTATGAGGAAAGGCTGAGGGACCTGAGGCTGTTTTCGTTAGAGAGAAGAAGGTTAAGAGGTGACTTAATTGAGGCATACAAGATGATCAGAGGATTGGATAGGGTGGACAGTGAGAGCCTTTTTCCTCGGATGGTGATGACTAGCACGAGGGGACATAGCTTCAAATTGAGGGGAGATAGATATAGGACAGATGTCAGAGGTAGGTTCTTTACTCAGAGAGTGGTAGGGGTGTGGAATGCCCTGCCTGCAACAGTAGTGGACTCGCCAACACTTAAGGGCATTCAAATGGTCATTGGATAGACATATGGGCGATAAGGGAATAGTGTAGATGGGCTTTAAAGTGGTTTCACAGGTCGGCGCAACATCGAGGGCCGAAGGGCCTGTACTGCGCTGTAATGTTCTATGTTCCATGTTCTATATGCACTTTTCTTGAAATATAATAAATAAATAGAGAACAGCATAGGCATACAGCAGTAAGTACGGTACCACATCCTGTTTCAGTAGCCTTTGGTGAGCATCTTAAAATGTTAATATTGTTCAAAATTATTATGTCAAATTAATTGGAGTATTTCCATTTGTGTTACATTGCTCCTTCAGGGGAAAATGAACAGTCTTTGAGGGGTTGGGGTTTTTGTTGAGGGCTGACTTCCTCTCACTAGCACAATGACTCCTAAAATACCTTAAAGTGAAGTATACTCTCCACAATTTTGTCCATTGTTAACACAGTATTCAGAGATTTCATAGATCATAGAATTTACAGTGCAGAAGGAGGCCATTCGGCCCATCGAGTCTGCACCGGCTCTTGGAAAGAGCACCCTTCCCAAGGTCAACACCTCCACCCTATCCCAGTAACCCCATCCAACACTAAGGGCAATTTTGCACACTAAGGGCAATTTATCATGGCCAATCCACCTAACCTGCACATCTTTGGACTGTGGGAGGAAACCGGAGCACCCGGAGGAAACCCACGCACACACGGGAAGGATGTGCAGACTCCGCACAGACAGTGACCCAAGCCGGAATCGAACCTGGGACCCTGGAGCTGTGAAGCAATTATGCTATCCACAATGCTACCGTGCTGCCCAGACCTTTGAAAAGGTCTACTGAATAGACAATGTATATCCACATCTTCCTGTGATGCGAAAGAGTACCACGTAAAATATACAAGATTGTAAGGCAATAAATAATAACTTGTGAATGTAATAATTTAAACACCAAATTGTTTCCAAGAAAAATGCACCGTGCTACATTTTTACATGTGAGACACAACATTGAACCGCCAACCCGCCGAATATGAAGGAGCAGATCAGGAATATTGGCCGGGATTTTGCAGTAGCAAAGATGATAAAATTGTCAGCGATCGCTGTCATTTTTCCGTTGAAACTTACAGCAACTTCTGAAAGCGAATCCTAGCATTCTGACTCACTGGGAATGGGTAGGAGGGTGGTCTTGGTAGTGTGTGGGAAACGTGGCGACCTGAAATTCCCTGCTGGATGTGGGGTTTTCCCTCTGTAGTGTGTGTCTTTTGACATTTTGCCCAGAAGTCAGCCTGACCAATGGGCTTGGCGTCCAGTCAGATAGGGAATCTTTTGGAGAAAGCCACAGGATTAAATCATCCTGATTGATGACCATTGGGGTTACAATTTTTAACCCCATGAGAGCATCTAATCCCAGAGATTATGCAATCCTGTGGTAGGTTGGGGGGGTTGCGGGGAGGTCTGATGGTAAGGGAGTATGTGGGCTAGGAGGAAGGACCTCTGGTCCTCGTGACCCACAAGGGGTGCTCCCTAAGGCTTTCTTCAACTCACTGCAGTTACCTAATTTCCCAAAGCCCCGGGAAGCTGGCCCACCACACTTAAATCTGTAAAGCAGTTTAAATCTCATGCTTCCAGCCTCAATATATTGAAAATACCAAACTCACCTCCTGGGAACGAGTTGGCTCTCGGTCCACTTACCCTGTCTGTGGTGAGTTTGAAGCCAGCTTCCATTTTGTGTCCTTTAACGTCCCCTACCCACATCCAATCCCATCTGCTCATCCATGTGGAGATTTCCACCATATTACCTCTCACTGGAGCCCATGCATGTGTAGTTAAATGCATAAATTTCACAGTGATTTTACATGCTGTTGAACTCCCCAGATTTGATTTAGATACCAGTGAACTAATGAGAACTTCCCCTTCTTCGCTGCAAGATCGTGCTCAACCCCTCAAATAAGTTACACCTTTTTAATGTGTTAACTGGGTTATTTGCAGTGTACTAAGTCATAACTATTGCTGAAGAAACTTTCTGGTCTGGAAAAGGTAATTTTCCAGAAGCAACTACCGGGAATAATAAAAGAGCAAAGTACAGGAAAAATAAGTCTGAGGTCTTTATTTTTTGCGACTGCAATGCAGCTACAAATACTTGTTTTCAAATATCAGGACAGCTTTCCCTCATCCGGAATTTAATGACATGGGAGATAACTTCTGTGCTTCTCGATAAGGGAGCTAAACGTTCTTTTGTGAGGGGGGAAGAGCGGAAATTGAAGTTAAATTCCAGCTTACCATTACTATTCCTCAGGGCTTGTTTCTGAAAGCACTTAAAATCAAATTTTCTTTTTCTTTATTTTGCATGGTTATTGTGACAAGCTTGTTTTCAAGCTGCGGCAGTTCTGTCTAAACCTTATCCTCGTTCTGGAAAAGCTGTGCTGCTTTTTTATCTTCATTTGGTTTGCTGTTAAATAGACTAGTTTACGTGCTGTAGAATGTGTAAAGCTAAACAGTCTGTTCCATGTTCCAAGTATTCCACACATAATAGCCTGTACTCCATTCATTATCCTTCATTTGTTGTTCTAGGCTGAATTGAGTGACCTGGACCTCGAAACTCTGGCTCCCTACATTCCTATGGATGAGGAGGATTTCCAGTTAAGCCCAATCTGCCACGATGAGCAGCTCAGTTCCGAGAACCAGTCAAGAACGCAAGATTATTCCACCAACATGAACAGCATGTTCCAGTCATTTGCTCCAAATTTTGTGACTTCACACCGACAGATGATGCTCGACAAGTATGGTCCCCAGATGACACCGCCAAACAAGAGCAACCCCGCTCATATTCATCCACTGTTGTACAACACTGGGAATGGTATTTCCCTGCCACCTTACCAAGCACCTGCAAGTACTCCGGCATCCTTGATGGGTGGCAGGCCAAACGTTCAATGGCCGCCGGATCCGCCCTTTAACTGTACACCCAGAAAATGGAGATTAACGGATCAGAGGACGGGCTCATTGCCTGGTATCCCACCTGGCCAACCAGTGCATACGTCACTGTATAAACAAAGGTAAAGAGAACAATAGGAAAAGATATTTACTGTACTGTATGTACTTTCGAATGGTAGTTTAAAAGTTGAAGACACTGACGTTTGTTTTAGGGAGTGGTTCTGAAACAATACATCTTTAGAAATATAAAAAATCTTGCTATTCGTCAGGCATTTCAAAACTGAAGTGCTAATTCTAACAATTGTGCACTGATATTTAAGGCATAATTTAATTCCAGCACACGGACTTATTCATGACTATTTAGCATTTCCTACACGCTCTGAAAACTCTAACCCTAAAGTTGGACTTCTTGGATTTCTGAATCAAAATAACGCTATCTGAAAAGTCTTTTTTCCAATTGAAGCAAATTATTTTTCTCTGTCCCCTCTCAGTTGTTCATTCTAAACTGAACTCCTGAAGCAAGCACAAAGAGGTTGCATGAATTTAATGCAGGACTCAGGCCGGGATATTCCGGCCCTGGTGTGGCAGGACCCACCGTGGGAAATTCCGCAGCCAGGGTCGGAAATCCCAGCGGCGGTTGGGGTGGTAAAGTCCCGCCCTCAATATCTTGAACTGATTCTTCATGTCCTCAGAGAGGATCGCAAACCATGGCACTCCACACATCTCTGTATTTCACAGTCTTTCAATGACTGGCATGATATCAAAATGGGATGAGTCCTAAGATCTACCTCAGCCAAGTTGTGATTTCAAACTCATGCCATTGGCATTATTAAGCAACACTTCACCTAACTGGGTCAACTGGCCCCTAAACATAAACTGCATTTCTAAAATAATTCCTCAACCATGAAGTGCTATTTAATCCCTAAAAGAAAGTAGTGAATGAATTCATCGTGAATTAATAGTAAATATGTGTAAAACATAGGGCAGAATTTTACAGACTGCAGAGGGTGTGGCAGGTAAAATTCTGCAGATGGCTTTTCTGCCACCGACCTACTCACCCTCAATGTTGTTGCAAATTTACAGGTGGTGTGCAAGACCTAGGGTAGCCTGTCCACCCTCTCCTCAATTTGTGATTGGGGACCCCCCTTTTGTTATGTTGGGTGCTCTGGATCCGTGGAACACATACAGGTCACCAACACTTGAAATAGTGCAACACTATTTTATTGAATCATTAACTGTTTAACATACTCTGACTGTGGGTTAACGTGATACTAGCTTTAACTAAAGATTTTTTCCTTGTCCTAACCAGTCGATGCACTCAGCACATGGTGAATGCATGTGCTGCAGTCTGTGAGCTCTGTCCTCCTAGCTAGCTGCAGCTCGAATGAGCGGGAACCCTGTCTTTATAGTGCGTGTGCTCTAACTGGTGATTGGCTGCGGTGTTGTGTGTGTTGATTGGTCCCATTGTGTGTCCATCAGTGTGTGTCTGCACCATGATATACTGGTGTATATTATGACACCTTTCACCTCCTGTTTTTCACCCGACCCCCTGCGCACCCTCCCTCCACTGTACCGGCTTCCTGATCTGGCTCGGGAAAGAGCCTACCAATATTCACCTTGCATCTGGCCCCTGGCTCTTCTCTGCTGGGACTGAATGCAGTCCCAGCAGTGGCCACCAGTCTCGGTGGTGCTGCAGGGTCCAGAGAGCTGCTGGCAAGATAGATCGCCAATAACTCTTGGAGTTGGCACTTCCTCCCCGGATGGGACAGTAGGACCGTCTTGACCAATTAACGCTCCTCAGGGCATTAAATGGTTGTGGGGTTGCCTTACTTCAATAGCTGGGCAGGAAACCCCGCCACTCATTAAATGATGCCCACAATTATAAAAGTATTATAAATTAATACAAAAGGAAATTGAAGTCATCTTGTTTGCAAGCATGAAGAATTATGTATGAAAGCATGAAGAATTAAATATTTAAAACACAACGATGTAGCATATGCAAGTGTGGTTTGGCTGAACTCCCATTCTCAGCTTCTCTGTCGTGATGAGCGAAAGTACTACTTTACTTCCTTATAGCAAAGGAGAAAGAACAGGAAGAGAGAACCTTAGCAGTTAGTTCTACTTCACACACCTCCTTGTGGTCAATAAAGCAGCATGGGAGAGAGGGAGGTGATGTGGTACTGAAAGTTGGTTTCCTGTTTGGCCCTCAATATGGAGTAAGCTTTAGAAGAGGCCCAAGGAAAACTGAAGAGTAGGGAAGCCTCGGCTAGTTAATCCAGTGACTAGCTAAACTATACAGACAGGCAAAGTCCCAGATTAGACTGCGAGTCAGGGGAGGCATTGGAGTACAGGACAGGCTGTGACCTAGTGGTATTGTCACAGGACTTGTAACCCAGAGACCCAGGGCAAGATCTAGGGGACCTGGGTTCAATTCCATCACAGCAGATGAAATCAATAAAAATCTGGTGTTAAAAGTCCAATGATGACCATTGTCAATTGTCACCACCGTTTGGGGGAGGAACTCCACCAACCTTACTTGTTCTGGCCTACATGTGACTCCAGATCCAGAACAATGTGGTTGACTCTCAAATGCCGTCTGAAAAAGAAGGCAGTTAGGGATGGGCAAGAAATTCTGGCCCAGCCAGCGACACCCACATCCTATAAACTAATTTTAACAAAAGATTTACTGGTCTCAGCTGAGCTCATGATAGTGTTATGGGCCAGGGTTTAGAGAATCCCAAAGTGTATCATGGAGTTCACCTGATCCACAACTTTTAATAGATTGTAGCATGGGGAGCACACGGCCCACTCTACAGGTGTGGTACAGCAGAAATGGAAAAGAATTTTTAAAGCAAAACCATGTTTACTCAAGTTAACCTTTTTAAAACATACAGTGAACATCTTAGCAACCATTAATTCAAATACAACCCCCAAAGAATACAACACTAAGTAATCCTTTAAGCTTTCCTTTTAACATCCATAAGACTTAAAACACCTTTACCAGAAGCACATCAGGTTAAAGTCACTACTGTTATTAGTTTTAAATCACCAGGATCGAATTACAGTCTTTAGATTACAGAGAGAGACTCCAATACACCTTCTGGCTGTGACTGCAGCTATCCAGCTCTGAAAACGAAACTGAAACACACCCTGCAGCAAACAGCCTAAAACGAAAGTAAAAAGCTGACAGACAGCCCAGCTCCACCCACACTCTGACATCACTGATAAACACCCATTTCTTAAAGGTACATTTCTTAAGCACCCATTTCTTAAAGGTACTCTCACATGGCAATAGGGTTGGTAAAATTAGACTTAGCACCCTAGGCTATGGAGGGAAACTGGCCAAGATTCCCTTTCCTAGTTGCTCACTGCTCCAAGTGGGTAGCACGGTGGCACAGTAGTTAGTACTGCTGCCTCTCAGCACCAGGAACTGGGTGCAAATCCAATCTTGGATGACTGTGTGTGGAGTTTGCACATTCTCCCCGTGTCTGCGTGGGTTTCCTTCGGGTGCTCTGGTTTCCTCCTACAGCCCAAGACATGCAAGTTAGGTGGATTGCCATTCTAAATTGTCCCTTAGTGTCCAAAAAGGTAGATGGGGTTACAGGGATAGGGCAGGAAGTGGGTCTCGATTGGGTGCTCTTTCAGAGGGTTGGTGTGACCCGGTGGGCCAAATGGCCTTCTTCTGCACTGTAGGGATTCTATGATTCTAAGTGCACAGATGGAATTCAGGAAAGGACAAGATTGGATGTAACATACTCCACCATCATATATTCTGCTAGCGCTCACTGTATAGGATGTCATATGGGGAATGGTCTCTTTAGCAATGCACCATGTGGTGATCAGCACCATTGGAACCATATCCTACAGTGGAATCAATAGTGGTGAAATTAGCCTTTGCCAAGCATCAGTGGAAGTGGAAATTGGACACACTGTGAAACGGGTGGCCAATTTGCTACGAGGCCATTTTGCATTACTGATAAAAACAAATTTCAGCCCCAACATCTTCAGAAGAGTGGGGGAATGAAGAAGAAAAGAGTTTCACACCATGTTACTGCTTTGTATTAGGTCTCTGGACAACTTTGGACAGCATGGGAAAGACATGAACACCGAAATGACTTTCAGAAACAACTTAAAACGCAAACTGCAGCTGGATTTTGGAGAGCAGATTTTCCAATGCTCAGCAGTAAGTCTATTTTCATATAATCAGTACAGGTAGTCCTCGGACTTACGATATAATTGGTTCCAGAAAACCATGACTGAGTCGATATGGCATTCAGAACTGGTTTTCCCATCGGGACAATTTTATAATTGGGGGGTTTGGCTCCCGAACAAAGTCGCGATCCCCTATTTTCACTGAATCATGCTTTGGTATAATTGCCTGACAGCAGTGTACTTCCCATGATATAAGAGAATCTACACTTTCAAAGACATTTCTATACTGTGTGTGAGAAGCAATTTGTCCTTCCTGAGGCTTTGAAAGGCAGAACAAAAAAGAAGATAACACTTGGTAAAGACCAACTGTTCACTGGTGTGGTATCGTAAAGCCAAAACCAGCAATGTAAAGATGAAACAGGGTGTCAATTTATAAACGTCGTAAGTGCCGTTCATTGTAACTAGAATGTCGTAAAGTAAAGGACTGCCTGTAGTGCACTTTTCAAAATGCTTTTTGTTTTCCATATTTAAATTGGTTAAAAAGTCTTCTATTGATTCTATATAGTGGCCAAAGATGTGCAGGCTATGTGGGGCTATGGGGATAGGTAAGGGAGGAGGCCTAGGTAGGGTACTCTTTCAGAGGTTCGGCGCGGACTCGATGGGCCGAATGGCCTCTTTCTGTACTGTTGGGGTTCTATGGATTTTACGGATTCTGTGATGTTTCAATGATCAAATGTGATACCTAGTGGAACAATTATTTGATAAGAGACCATGGTAAAATAAAAAATCTATAAACGGGTCAAAGAACAAACTCAATTTGTAAACACTATAGAGTTCTCAATTACTTTTAAGAGTTATACTACCTGCTCCAATTATTTTATACAAAGCAAGAACTAACTTATCAACATGCACAGTCCTTTAATCGAAAGCAGCAAATTAAAATTAACATAGGCTGGGAGGTTACGCTCCCATTGTTCTCAGGCTGGTTTAGTGATGGGAGCGAGGGAATCGTGTGAGAGGCTCAAACTGCGTTTTGTATCAGCGGGAAGTCTCATCGTGACTGTTCCCGTTCCCCCTGCCAGTTATGTAACGGGAATCCCGACGTTGGATGTCAGGAACACCATTATAATAAATTTGAATGTAATTATTTCAGTAAAGGCAACGGAGTCAGTTGAGTAAAAATCAAGTACAGGGTTATTCACAACAGGAACGTTTTCTTGGGAACGACGACCCTGGTACCCCAGAGAAGGACCGTCCTCCACGGTCAACTCTGCCACCTTTGTTGAAAAAGCCTTCAGCTCCACTGGGAGTTGTTGACCTGTGCCACCGGTCAAAACCAAATGTTGAACTTTGGATAAAATGGGATCATAAGGCATCCAGCCGTGGATGCACGGAGCCGTCGCTGGCAGGGAGTCCATGAAATTAAGGACTGTCACAACTTTGCCTGCTTTTGGGGGATCAACTGCCTGCTCTGGTAATGGAAGGCGACTCACAGGGGTGCCGCAGCGGGCGATTGCAGTGGCCACACTTGGCACAGGGGTGCTCTCAGCTCCCTCGGAGTCCAGAGAGGGTGCCTCTGATCATGAGGCCACCGTTCCACAGTCTCGCAATGGTCTGCCTATGGAGGCATGGGGTGTTGCGGGGGTTGCACTTGAGGACAACAATTGACTTCAATTGTCTGAAGTTCCTACACTCCCCGGGCTGTGCTTTTCTGGGATAGAGGAATTTGTAATGCCTGCTGAAAAAGTCAGGGAACCTTCACCCAAAAGACGTTTGTAGATATCATGGCCATTAATGCCGCAGATGAAACAGTCCCCCAGCATGTCAGCTAACACAGTTCGATAATCACAGTACTCAGCAATTTTATGTCGCCGGGAGATATATTCAGTGACTGACTCCCCTTCTCCGCGCACCATCATATTAAATCAGTGCCTCTGTACAACAAAAGAGGGCATCTGGTTGAAGTGGTTGCCACCAGCACAATTAATTCGTCAAACGCAATGGTGTCTGGCGCTGCCGGAAACATAAGGCCCCGAATAATACCGAACATATGTGCGCCACAGGCCACCAGCAGAATTACCGTCTACCATTCATTTTCGGTAATATTATTCACCCGAATGAAATAGTAGAGACATTCCATGTATTGGTGTCAGGATTCTATCACAGTGTCAAAAGCGCCCAACCGTCCAAATACAGGCATATTGAGCCAGCAAGGCGTACCTCAGTCCCAACTGAGCGAAAGTAGCAGCAGACGGAAGAACTGGCAGAGGTGCACATAGGCAGCTTCCAGTTGATCCTCGTCACCAGTGTAGTAAAAGCAACGGAATAAGTTGAGTAAAAATAAAGTATTAGTTTATTCACAACAGAAACGTATACACGCATAGGACCCGGTTAGGCTGTTCCAGCCAGGCCAACCTTATATACAACAGTCCCTGCACCGTAATTAGTGGGGGAGTGCATAGTCTTCGAGCCATACGAGAACTATCATTAACCCTGTCCCATGTGCCCCATGGAGATACCACAATTATCAGGCCTCTATGCCTAATAATCCACCCTACCCCCCCCCCCCCCCCCCACCTCCATTAGATTATTAGACCCTTCATTTTCCCCCTGACATTGCTAGGGCAGGGGTGTTGCGTGGGGTGGGAGTGTTCTATTTTTACTTCTGTGTACCAGGACGAAGTTGGTGATGAGCCTGCCCCATCAAGGTGACATAGTGGGACTCGCCCCTTCAATTTTATTTGAATAACTCCCGAGCAACAATGTGGAGAAAACCACAGTTGGGGTTGACGGCTTCAACGCCGCTTTTCCCGCCCGCTGCAACACTCTCTGCATAAACAAAAATGGGAAGATCCCACCCGTAATCACACAGACTTTAAGAACGTTGTGTCCTTGAATCAGGTTTGAGCTAGCTCACCTGAAATTATATTGAAGTCAGTTCCAAAAATGGAATACAGTGCAACGTCTAAAGGTAGAAGATTAATGTGGACCTGATTTGTCTATTTTGCCCAATCTCAATTGTAATCAAGTAAGTCTGCAATTTGTGGTCTTGTGTAATTTATTTTTAAAAGAAGACCAGAAACAGTTGAAGTTATACTGTCCTTTGCTTTTGCTACAATAGTTCACAGCCTGAGGAGTGGAAGGGTTTTAAAAGCTAGCAAAGAGGGACAAAACATTTGATTAAAAGTGAGAAAATTGGAGAATAAACCAGCCAGGAACATAAAATGCAGAGGGTGGGATTCTCCTTCAGCGGGATCCTCCACTTCGCCGGCATCACATTCCCGCCCGCGGATTTTCTGATGGCGTGGGGGTGGTCACAATGGGAAAATCCATTTTAGGCTGCTGGGACGGAGAATCCGCTGCCGGTGGGGGCGGGCCGCACCAGAAAATAGGTCTGGCGGGATGGAGAATCCCGCCCAGACTGTAGGAGATTTTACATGTACATAAAAAGGAGGAAAGCAGTTAAAGTAAACAATCCTGAGTCAGAAATAAGAGAAATTAATATGTGGAATGAGAAAACGACAGAGACATTGGACAAATATTTTGTGTCCATCATCAAAGTAGAAAGCACAAATTTCATAGCAGAAATAGAGAGTAATGTGGGGGTAATAAAAGTGAATAGCTTAAAGTAATTACTATCAACAGAGATAAAGTATTTGAAAAATATACGATATTAAAAGCTGATGAATCCCCATGACCGGATGGCCTATATCTTAATTCCTAGGCTTGTAAAAGAGGGAGCACCAGAGATAGTGGATGTTTACTCTGGGCTGAATGATATGTGTCCCCAGTAGGTGTATTTCCCATGGGTTGGAGGGGGTGATGTAAAATCGGGTGAGACCTGTCCCACCACCACTCTGCCCATCCCCAAACTTACCCCAATAATAATACAGCAGGGCTATGGGGCTGGCAGGCTGCCGAATGACAATTAAAGGGCCAATTAGATTAGTTATCAAGCCTATTCACCCTAATAATACACTGCCATGCCATAATGTGTTTGGCGTGGGCAGCAAGGTGGGAGTGGGAAGCACGATTTATAATCTCAAATTGTTAAAAAGGCAGGAAGGAAGGGGGCTCGCATCTTCAGGGGGCTGCCATTTTCCGCTCGTGCGGAAAAAAAAGTGATGCCGAATTATCTACCCTACTCACGTATTTGAGAGCTGCTGCCATCATTCCCTCATTAGTGATCTGCTGGCATTGACAGGCTCTGTTGAAATGTGACCCGATGCTCAATATTGGGCTATCTTGGTCCTCAGCACTCAGATGCAGCAATTGTCCCCTGGTGTACCCCAATTTCTAGATCCGTGTGTTTATTTTGTCTCCACCTGTTAAAACATTGGTTTCACCTTAGTTTGAAACCCCCTCCAAAACCCCCTCCTTCCTACCTGCTTCCTCTCTTAAATCCGCCCTTTCCCCACACTGCCTCTGCAGTTGGCCACCTTTCTGCCTCCACCGATGTAAGGGCCTCATTCCACTGGCGTTCAACCAGTGCCAGGCAGTAGGATCACCATGCAGGGAGTACGACAAGCAAACTCTGTCGGCATTGCTTGCAAAACCCAACCTCTAGAAGAGGGTGGCCCGCCGAGAGCCAACTCTCCGCCCTTGCTGCTGATTCGCCATAACCTCCCATCGTCACTCACTTATGGTCTGGGATCCAGCAATGATAAAGCCTTGGGTGGGCACTGATATTCAATAGAGCTTCCAGTCTCAGGATTAAGGATGCTAGGAAAGGCCCACTGCTGCCCAGTTAAGTGCCTTAGTTCCAATTAATTCAGCAGGTTGTCCCTAAAAGAGATGACGTGAGGCTCTAGCCAACCATCCATTCTAAGTGTGAGACACCTATCACCTCGATTGAATACCATCCGATGTGTCTCGTTTTAAAAATTATTTCATGGGAATTGGAAGATCCCTGGTTAAGCCAGCATTTTGCCATGAGTTATATGGTCAAATGGATATACATAGACATAGAATTTACAGTGCAGAAGGTGGCCATTCGGCCCATCGAGTCTGCACCGGCTCTTGGAAGGACCACCCTACCCAAGGTCAACACCTCCACCCTTTCCCCATAACCCATTAACCCCACCCAACATTCAGGGCAATTTTGGACACTAAGGGCAATTTATCATGGCCAATCCACCTAACCTGCACATCTTTGGACTGTGGGAGGAAACCGGAGCACCCGGAGGAAACCCACGCACACACGGGGAGGATGGGCAGACTCCGCACAGACAGAGGGCTAAGCCGGAATCGAACCTGGGACCCTGGAGCTGTGAAGCAATTGCGCTATCCACAATGCTACCGTGCTGCCCTATTTATGGATTGACTTATTTATGTTTAAGGAATCGCCATTTGAAGACTCACCAAGGAGTAACGCTTCTTCACAGATGCTGTGGAAGCGAATGAAAAGCATTAAGTCTGAGAATGATTTCCCATTAATACAGAAGAAATCCTGGAGTTCAGGTTCGCTTACAGGTAAGAATGAATATTGGCCTTGCCTTCTCTGTACTCAGTTCCTTCTGATTTCTATCTCCTGAGTGATTTGTTTAATGGTAGGAAGGCCTCCATAATTCCCTGAATGTGCATGTTCCACATCGAAAGAACCGCCACCAAACTCCTCCTCCCCCACTACCAACCCAGTCACCGATCCACCCTGATCCAGTCACTGATTCCTCAGACCCAAGTCTCAATTGTTCCCCTCCCCAGTCATTGATAACTTCAAAAAAAGTGATGCCGAATTGTCTACCCTACTCGCCTATTTGAGAGCTGCTGTCACCATTCCTTCAGTAATGAAATGTTGGCATTGACAGGCTCTGCTGAAATGTGACCCGGTGCTCAATATTGGGCTATCTTGGACCTCAACACTCAGATGCAGCAATTGTCCCCTGGTGTACCCCAATTTCGAGATCCGTGTGTTTATTTTGTCTCCACCTGTTAAAACATTGGTTTTAAGCATGTCCCTCTTTAATTTGCAATTTTAGGAACTGCACAAACAACAATGTGCACGGTATCCTGAATAGTAAAATTGATATTTTCTACCATGATGTTTGGTGGACAACTATTTTAAAGTAATCTTAATCATAGCATAAACATTTCTTTGTCCATTTTTATAACTGCAGGAATGACAAGCCGGCTTTTGGGTTCATCGTTTCTTGCTTATTCCTTGCCAGAGCTGACAAGGTATGACTGTGAAGTAAATGCACCTGTACTGGGGAGCTCAACACTTCTGCACGGATGTGAATTGCTTAGAGCCCTCGACCAAGCAACTTAAATGGTTCTGCAATAAACCACTAGCCTGAACTGTGATAACTGCTTCAGTTCCTAAAGATATATTTTGCAAGTAGTCCATTATTAACATGTAGTTTAAAAAATCATTTGTTCAACTTGTCCACATCTTTACATAATGACTTTTCTCAGATTAGCCTGCGTGTTCTATTATTCTTGTCATTCTAGCATCACACCTGTCAAGCCGAATCTTTCTAGATTTTTTACTAAAACATCTTTTCTTTTGAAAAAAGGTTCTCAGTTTTTTTTGTTCCTGTAGCATTACGATGTTCTTTCTTAATTCTCAACTCACTCTTCTTTCAATTAAAAAGCAGCTATTTTCATGTGTTGAAAGAAATGCACTTAATTTTTTTAAAATAAGACAATTAAAATGTTCTACTATTTTTCCTACAGATGATCAGTGAATTAAAATACTAACAACTAAAAATTTATATTAGAAAGCAGATATATTTGTATGTGGACATTTTGTTCAGTTGCACACTGTCGCTTCAATAAGCTTTTTTTTTCTTTTTTGGTGGTTCATTTACTAAATATTAAGCTTTGAAAGATTTATAGATTTTTGATGTTAATCTTGGACTGGTACTTCAAGTAGCAGAAACAGAATGGATTTCTACTTGTAATCACATAATCAAGTTAAATCATTTTATTATTCAGCACTGGGTTTTGCATTCAATTGGCATTCTGGCCGGTGGTAACCTAGGGGCGTCTTGAGAATGGCAAGCTGCCAATAAGTTAGTATTAATGTTTTATTAAAAAGCTGGAATATTTTACACATCCAATGCACAGTAAGAGAATACATCAAAACACAAAAAATAAAAGATTTAAAATATATTTAGTTGTATTTTTCTTTGGTCAGGTATAACACAGTTCTTTTATTCTGTTGACTTGTCGTGGATTTTTGTGGGACCCTGCTGAATTAAGGTCAAACCTTTATGCTCTACACATGATAAGTGGGGCTAGCTGTTGCAAGAAAGTATTTTACTTAACTTCACGAGAGGAAGGTGCAAAGTTTTCCCAAAAGACTGTAAATTGGGGGTTAAACGGGTCAATTCTCACCGTCATTGAAAAACAATGGCGCCTCATAGTTTAATTTTTCTGATTTATTCGTTGAGCTCAAATTTCCCTTTATAAGGGCATTCTACAGATGAGTAACATTATATCGTGATACTTCATCCCCACTGTATATTCAACAGGTCCACACTTACAACAGACTGTGAAGGTTTGACCTCAATACATAAACTCTTCAGTGATAAAGTTGCTTTTACATTGCAGGGAACCCTTTAAGTGCCACTAGTTTTGAGCACTGATATTTTTTGCCCGAAGGAAATATTTAAAGGAAGCACCAAGACTAGTTTCTGAAAATCAAAGGAAGGGGGTCAGGGTACGGTAAATTTTAAGTGGAGGAATCATCTGATATTTTGGCTCAAAAATGTCAATGCATTTGAAGTTTAGGGTTGCAGGCAAACTTTTGGGGTTTTTATAGGCTTGGTGCTCAACATTAAACAGACAATGCAAGCATCATGCTAAAAATATTATGCAAGTGTTTCAGTTCTAATATTAATAACCATAGGTTTTATTACAAGTATTTAATATCTGTAAGGTTTGGCTCTTAATACCTTATTCTGTACGGGAAATTTTAATCTAATGAGGTAATGTATTTTTGACACCATTAGCTTATTAAAGCATAAAAACTTTCATGTCACAAATTTACTTGTGCTTGTGTCTTTTGTCATTCACTTTGTGGCTATAAAGCAAAGCTACTATATAATACATGATAGGAATGAAAGGGGATGTCACATAAGTACCAGTTTTGCAATCCTTGCAGAGTGAATTAAAAGCACAAAGCTGACTATCGCAACATCCTAATGTCAGCTGACAAATAGGCATCAGTTCCTAGCAGAGTATTTCCCTTTGTCCCAAAGTTGGTTTCATGGAAAATGTATAAAATATGGTGAGCAGTTCATACCTAAAAGGATGTGTCCTCTTCAAAAGTGGCTGCAAATATGTTAAAATGTTTTAAAAGTTTTTTTAAATAATCAAAGTGGATTCTCAATAATAGCCTTTGCGAAGGTAGGTATTTGAGAAAGAGATAGTGCCAGGCAAAAGGTTCAAGTGAAAAGAAATCCAGTATGAAGGCATCAATTGGCATCTGCAGGTTAAGTAAGAAGCAGCCAACATCTGATCTCCTTTGCAAAGTATAGAGCTGCTGAAGACAGCTTTCATCTGACACAGCCGAGTGTTTGAGCCAGGAAGCAGTCCGGGTATAAGGGTGAGTGTGTACAGAATGTTAGACATGAAGTTATACCTGCTTTTTTTCTCAATTCTCGAAGGCAATTGGAAATAAGGGAAACACTTGTTTCACGTTCCTGCCTCAAACAATTATTAATTGTTGAATTCAGGTAGATTACCCTTCCCAAAATAGGGCCCTAATTTAAATGCCACAGAATACCTCGCTTGACAAGAACCTATGTGTCGCGTCTTTTAGCGTTCATAGAGCCTGTACAGTGCATAAGGAGGCTATTTGGCCCATCGAGTCTGCACACGACCCTCCGAAAGACACCCCACCCAGGCCCACTCCCCCACCTATCACTGTAACCCCACCTGACCTGCATATCCCTGGACACTAAGTGGTAATTTAGTATGGCCAATCCACCTAACCTGCACATCTTTGGACTGTGGGAGGAAACCGGAGCACCCTAAGGAAACCACGCCGACATGGGGAGGAAATGCAACCTGCACAGTCACCCAAGGTCGGAATCAATCCCAGGTTCCTGGAACTGTGAGGCAGCAGTGCTCACCATTGTACCACCGTGCCGGCCATGTGGTGAGGCTATGGTGATGAAACACTCTCACTCTTACTTCCTGCCGTGGGCATATTGGAAGAGATTTGCAGGCTGATAATCAATTCTGAACTCATCCGCTGTGGCCATCAAATCATAGAGTGGGATTCAGACCCTTGGCTTCTGACTCAGAGGTAGGGATGCTACAGCTGCACCAAAAGACCTTCTCCTGACTAGCTCATCAGCAGAGACGGACAACAGAAAGATTCTAGGTCTGGGTAAGTGATTCAAAAGTCTTCTGGAGACTGCTTTTTCTCACCATTTGGATCCACCCTACCTGGGCTTGCAGACTACTGCCCACCTCCAATCCATACATACCTTGTTGAAACTACTGTCCTGAGTTGTCAGTACAGCCTGATCCCCTTTCAACTTTGAATCCTGGTTTGGGATTTGAACAGGAGAGTAGGTAGCTGCTAGTCCAGACTTTGGCTGACTGGTCTATTTCTGTGCTGTAACATTCTGTGAAAGGCTGTGGCAATGAGGCAGGTCATCAGAATCAGTCACAGATTTGACTACCTGTGCCCATGCAGCTGTCTAGTTGACTATGCAGCTACCCAATGGTCGTGCAACTTGCGTTAGGGAAGCACACAGTCAGAAAAATCAGCAAGCTGGAGCTCATAGTGCACTGCACAAAACACACACAGCTTATGCACGGACATAAATGAATCATGTTTGCCATACAGCTTGCAGATAGTGGCGTTCATTACGTGGAGAAGGTTTAAAGATCAAACACGCATTTCACTGAGTGCTATACATCTTCATTCAAAATCTTGAATCGTGAGCTTATTTTGCATTGTTGCTGTGTAGCAGCTCCACCAGCCTTCCTGGCTTCCCAGCTTCTTCAGAATATCCTCTGTGCTTACCTCTCCAGGCATACTAACAGCCAGAGAGATTTTATGTAAATTGCAATGGCACAGACTGCCAAGTACTGACTGCTGACCACAACTGTTCTTTCTGATTTAGTAAGCTACATGTTACAGCAGACAGGACCCAAAAAGCCCAATTGATCATCTGTCTGCACCTACTGCCTGCTTTGGTAAATGGAACTGGAAAGAACTCAACTCCCAAAAATGAGTGACATGCGAAACTCACCGTGCCCACTGAAAAATGCAGGGTCAGAGGTCACCTAACTTTATTGAGGTATTTTAGGCATACAGAAAAAGTGATATTGCACAGTACAAAAAAAAGTCAAGACACAAATTAAACATAGTGCAAACCACAGATCTGTTCACGCAAGGACCTGCCTCAATATCCCCCTACTCTACTCTACCCTAGCCACCCCCCCACCCCCGCCCCTGCTGACGCTTACTCCTCTGCGAAGAAGTCAATGAATGGCTGCCACCTTCGGGCGAACCCTAGTAGTGAACCTCTCAAGGCGAACTTGACTCTCCCTAGGCCAAGAAAGCTCACCATGTCCGATAGCCATACCTCAGCCCCCGGGGAGCTTTGAGTCCCTCCACGCTAACAGTATTCATCGCCGGGCTACCAGGGAAGCAAAGGCCAGAACGTCGGCCTCTCTCTCTTCCTGGACTCCCCGATCCTCTGAAACCCCAAAGATTGCCACCTCAGGGCTCATTACCACCCCAGTTTTCAATACATGACATCTGCGAATCCCTGCCAATACCCCCTGAGTTTAGGGCACGACCAGAACATGTGTACATGGTTAGCCGGCCCTCTGGCGCATCTAGCACACTTGTCCTCCAGCCCGAAGAATTTGCTCATCCGAGCCACCGTCATGCGGGCCCGGTGCACGACCTTAAACTGGATCAGGCTGAGCCTGGCGCATGTTGCGGTCGTGTTTACTCTGCTCATGGCTTCTGCCCAGACACCGTCCTCCATCTCCCCGAGGTCACCTAATTTTAATGTAGTGGGTGCCTTTCCTGCCAAACAAAATGGGACTAGCCCGCTCTTGAAAGATCAGAAGAAAATTCCAGTCTTCATGAGTCCATGATCCCAATTTCTGAAAGCCTTGGATGGCTGGTCTCATCATTGACCAACCAAATGACTGAGAATCTGGGTTTGTGGAAACCCCTGGTATTGAGAGCTTTGCTTGGAGTGGGCAGGTGCTCTGCATCCAACAGATCCAGAAGTACAAGTCTCACTCCAGGACTTGTTGACCACGGAAGGAGCATTCATCTGCAGTCCAACAGATGCATCATCAGCCAGTTAATCCTTACAAAACTATCCCACTATTCCCCAAAAGGAAAGAAAGTGTGTGTGAAAAAACTAAACAAAGTCAATTAGAAACTGCAAGTTTAGTTCACCCCCGTCATATTTAGGTCAAATCTAATTTCTGGCCTTTGGCTTGGAAAGCTTATAGTCTATTTATATCTTGAAGATTTTTCTCTTCTTCAGTTTGGATAACACAAACTAATATTATATACAATCACCATCCAAAGTATAACACCAGCAGAACTTAGCTTTTCTCCCCATATACATTAGCTTCAAAAAAGTTTTGATAGTACATGTAACAAACTGAATGTGTTTTACATTGTGCTGCCCATTGTAATTTTTAGGGGTACAGGTTGCATGTTGGCCAATGTATACACTCAGGCTGCTCGAAGTTGGTGATCTACAGTCAGATCTTCCGCACCAAAAACACCACATGGCATCTCAAGTGTGTGCTTTGTCATTGTGCCCATTGGAAAATTCAGGGCCTGAAGAGCTGAAAGGTTTGAGGCGTTGCAAGTATTTGGGAGCACGAGTCATGGGAACATAAAGCACTAATCGTAAGCTGCAGAGCCCATCTTACCAGTACGGTTGCTTGTCAATTTCCTCAGCGATGTGCAAGGTGCTACAAAAAGGGATAAAGTCTAGAACAAGACAGAAAATAATACTGCAGCTAACACAATCATACACAAACATGCATTGTAGGCCATTAAACTGCTGCATGATATTGAAGAAATCGTATTGTATATTCAGCACTCAAATCAATAACACAAGAGTATTGTCTGCTTCACCACCATGACATTCTCCATCAGCTATTTTGAAGACTTTTGAATGTGATTGCTACTTGTAGTTCCCACTTCTAGTGAATCAGAATTGTGTGTTGGTGAACTTGGTTTACGAATATGTGATAGAGTCACTCTTATACGGATGCCAGGATAAACAATGGGGCAGAGGCCTGGTGTTTGATTATCTGTCTGCTTCCTGGATGTGTGGTGGGAGGAAGTGGAGAAATCTACAGTTCGAGTGCAGCACATTGGCGCAGTGGTTAGCGCAGCTGCTTCACAGCGCCGAGGACCCGGGTTCAATCCCGGCCCGGGTCACTGTCCGTGTGGAGTTTGCACATTCTCCCCATGTCTGCGTGGGTCTCACCCCCACAACCCAAAGATGTGCAGGGTAGGTGAATTGGTTATGCTAAATTGCCCCTTAATTGAAATAAAAAGAATCGGGTACTCTAAATTTATTTTTAAAATCTGCAGTTCTATCTGCTTTTAAAGCGGAAGAAAGAAAAAAACATTGAAAAGAACAAATGTAAATATTTAAGTCAGCAGAGGAAAAGAACACGTTAGAACAGAAGTTAAAAGGAAAAAGTAATGGGAAGGAATGTTACTGCCAGAATTAGGAATCCAGTCATGCACATGAAAAATTATTTTGTTTGCCAAAATAATTTGGTAGAGTTTTCTTTGTTGTTGATTTATCTATTTTTGAGGGCGGAAGTAAAGATTGTATAAGTCAACTCTTGGGAAATCACTACAAGACTACAATATTTTTGTACTTCCTGCAGCCCTCAGTTAATGGATGTTGTGAAAATTCACTTTAATTTGTCAAAAGATTAAATGAATGGACATGCCATGTGCAGCTGAGCATTTTATAGTATGTATCACTCCAAGATGAATATATGCAGCATTTCCTAAGCACCTGATTACACGTGTCTTTATGATTTTATCAATACCATTGTACTGTTCCAATGGAGCTGATGAAATATGCTGTCCAGAACATCTGGAGATGGCCAGGGACTGGCCCTGAGGAAATGGCTGCAGTGCTGGAGCAAGTCCAATGACCTCTCATAGGTGGTCAACATCAGTGAATGAATCATCAAAGAGCATTTCCTGTACACGGCTCCACCATTATCTGCTCAATGCACTTCAGCCACATCACTCAAAGAACAAAGAACAATACAGCACAGGAACAGGCCCTTTGGCCCTCGAAGCCTGTACCGGTCATGATACCAACCTTTACCAAAACCCTCAGCACTTCCTTGTGCCGTATCCCTCTATACCCATCCTATCCATGTGTTTGTCAGGATGCCTTTTGAACTCAATCAAACATATCGCACCACAATCACTAACATTCTTCCTCACTTTTGCAAGGCATGTGGAATCATAGGGAGCAGTGAAGAACCACGAGGAGACAGGTACACCTGAATCTCCTGAGTCCATTGGATGAGAGGGTGCGGGGCCAGCTGTTACTGGCTGGTTTAGCACAGTGGGCTAAACAGCTGGCTTGTAATGCAGAACAACGCCAGCAGCGCGGGTTCAATTCCTGTACCAGCCTCCCCGAACCGGCGCCGGAATGTGGTGACTAGGGGCTTTTCACAGTAACTTCATTGAAGCCTACTTGTGACAATAAGCGAGTATTATTATTATTATTACCGAGGTCGTTGAATCTGACATCACTGAAATAATTCAGAATGGCAGTCTGAACTTCCCTTATGTCCTATCCCAAATCCCACCACCCTCTTCCTGCCAAGTGGCATGACGTGCAAGCTTCAGGTGATATGGTCAGGCACATTTTGTTTTCCACACACTCACCTTCCCACACCCTAACCCTACTCTTCTGCATTTCTGCTTTCAGATACCAAACGTTTTCTGTCTGGATAAACAATGCAGCCTCATCATAGGGCAGAACGGTAGCACAGTGGTTAGCACTGCTGCCTCACAGCACCAGGAAATCGGGTTCGATTCCGGCCCTGCGTGTCTTGTGGAGTTTGCACATTTTCCCTGTGGTCTGTGTGGATTTCCTCCGGCTTCTCCGGTTTCTGTCATGATATTCAAACACACACATCATGATGGACACACTAACAGGCAAATCAGAGTACACAACACCACAACCAATCACAGACAAGAACACCAACCACATAAAAAGCACGAGCACGACACCTGGAGGTCAGTAGGTCTGGGGAGAAGGAAACAAGAAAGAGCTGTTGAAACACCACAAGCAGGGAGCCCCCCACGTGCAGAGTGCAAAGACCAAGTTGTAAATAGTGAGTTTAAATAAAGAAGCGTTGTACCATATGCAACTGTGTTGGCTCTTCTGTGTGTCAGAACACCCAACACCACATGGTACAGGAGTGGATCGATACCTGCCTACCAACCTGCCATTCTGGACATGGACCACACCGGCAAACCGCAGCCGATGCAAGTCACGGGGAACCTAGGCACCAACTGGAAGCTCTACAGGCAGCGATTTGACCTGTACATCCGTGCCACCGAAAAACAGAATGCCTCGGATGATTCGAAGATTGCAATGCTCCTCTTCTACGCAGGCCCCCACCCAAACGATGTCTTTAATTCACTGGTGTTCGAGGAAGGCGAAAACCAGGCCAAATATGACACGGTCATCCTCAAAATGGACCAGCACTTTCAAACTGAAGTAAACGAAACTTTCGAAAGATACATCTTTCAGCAACGCCTGCAAGGTAAGGAGGAGCTTTTTCAACCCTTTTTGACGCACCTCCGGATTCTAGCGCAGTCCTGCGGTTACGGCACCACTACAGAGTCCATGATCAGGGACCAGATTGTTTTTGGCGTTGCCTCTAGTGGCCTACGCCAGCAGCTTCTTAAAATAAAGAGCCTCACCTTAGCGTCTGCTGTGGAAGCCTGTGTCCTCCATGAAAATGCTACCTGCCGTTTTGCCCGATTTCAGGCGTCCGAGTTGGCACGGAGGGGGTCCCCAGCCGTCGAATCGGCAAGCCAGGCCGCCCACGACGTTGAACGCATCCAGGCCGTCGATTTCTTCCCGCCCCACGGCCCGGACGACAGCGGCCGCTTCCCGCGCTTTTCGCGGTCTCCCGCGCAGGTGCGCGCCAAAAATAACGGCCACAACGAGGGACGCACTGCGCAGGCGCGCCCACCGCAAGATCGCACTGCGCATGCGCAGTGGCGCAACGAACGTCGTGACGTCATGACGTGCAGCAATTGTGGAGGTCTACACTTAAAAGGGCAATGTCCTGCAAAATACCGACAGTGCAACAGATGTGCCATGATAGGCCACTACGCAGCCCGCTGTCGTGCGGCTCAACCCATGGATCCGGCGCATCCTCGACAACCTCGCACACGAGTCAGGACCGTCCAGCCCACGCATCACGACTTCCAGTTAAGTGATGCAGATGACCAGGATGACTTCCGAGTTGCCGTCATTGATGTCAACAAGGTCAATGCCATCAATCCAGACGATGAGTGGTGTGCCACCCTGACGGTCAACCGATCGCGCGTCGCCTTCCGTCTGGACACCGGCGCATCCGCCAACCTGATTGCTTACTCTGCAGTCCAGGCCATGAAGGTCAAACCACCCATCACACCATCCCGGCTTAAGATGGTTGACTATAACGGGAACGTTATCCCGTCCGTAGGATCTTGCCAGCTACAGGTGACTCACAAGAGGTACACGGCCACACTCCCCTTCGAAGTTGTGGGCTCATCAAAGGACTCGTTACTGGGCGCACAAGCGTGTAAGGTCCTTCACCTGGTACAGCGCATCATGTCTCTCTCTCCAGATGAGATATCCGACTTCCCGGATGCTGAGTTCCACGCGAATCTCCATTCCCTCCTCGCTCACAACCAGGAGGTTTTTGAAGGCATGGGGACATTGCCACACACGTACAAGATTCGACTCAGACCGGACGCCATCCCTGTCGTTCACGCACCTCGCAGGGTTCCTGCGCCTCTCAAAGACCGCCTCAAGGCACAACTGCAGATTCTTCAGGACCAAGGGGTCCTATCCAAGGTCACGGAGCCCACGCCATGGGTCAGCTCCATGGTCTGTGTAAAGAAGCCCTCTGGCGAGCTCCGTATATGTATAGATCCAAAAGATCTGAACAACAACATCATGCGGGAACACTATCCCATCCCGAAACGAGAAGACCTCACCAGCGAGATGGCGCGAGCCAACATATTCACTAAATTGGATGCGTCCAAAGGATTCTGGCAGATCCAACTGGACCCGGCCAGCCGAAGACTATGCACATTCAACACCCCTTTTGGCAGATTCTGCTACAACCGGATGCCATTCGGCATCATTTCGGCATCTGAAGTATTCCACCGCATTATGGAGCAGATGATGGAAGGCATCGAAGGGGTACGTGTATATGTGGACGATATCATCATTTGGTCCACCACTCCGCAGGAACACATGCATCGTCTTCGACGTGTCTTCACCCGCATACGGCAAAATGGCCTGCGTCTCAACCGTGCGAAGTGTGCTTTCGGCCAGACGGAGCTGAAATTCCTCGGGGACCACATCTCAAGGTCCGGGGTCCGTCCCGATGCAGACAAGGTTAGCGCCATCACAGCCATGCCACGACCGGCTGACAAGAAGGCTGTCTTAAGATTCCTGGGCATGGTCAACTTCCTTGGGAAGTTCATTCCCAACCTGGCTTCTCATACAACAAACATGCGCCATCTCGTAAAAAAATCGACGGAATTCAACTGGCACCAGTCGCATCAGCGGGAATGGGAGGAGCTCAAGCACAAACTGGTCACGGCACCAGTGCTGGCCTTCTTTGACGCGACTCGCCCTACAAAGATCTCAACAGACGCCAGCCAATCTGGTATTGGAGCGGTACTCCTGCAAAAAGACAGCACGTCATCATGGGCCCCGGTTGCGTATGCCTCACGAGCCATGACCCCTACCGAACAGCGCTACGCGCAAATCGAAAAAGAATGCCTGGGCTTGTTAACTGGACTGGACAAGTTCCACGACTATGTGTATGGCCTGCCACGATTCACGGTCGAAACTGACCACCGCCCCCTGGTCAACATCATTAACAAAGACCTGAACGACATGACTCCTCGCCTCCAGCGCATCTTACTTAAACTCAGGAGGTACGATTTTGAACTGATCTACACTCCGGGGAAGGAACTCATAGTGGCGGACACTCTTTCCCGAGCAGTGAGCACACCACCAGATGCGGAGGGGTTCGTGCGTCAAATTGAGGCACACGTGACTCTGACAGCAGCAAATATGCCAGCTGATGATCCTTGTCTGGCCCACATATGCGCAGAGACGGCGACTGACCCTCTGCTGCAGCGAGTGATGCGCCACATGACGGAAGGGTGGCTAAAAGGGCAGTGCCCCCAGTTTTATAATGTGCGAGATGATCTCACCAATATAGACGGGGTCCTTATGAAATCGCATAGGATCGTCATTCCACACAGTGTGCGCCAGATGATTCTTCGTCAACTACACGAAGGCCACTTGGGCGTCGAAAAATGCAGACGAAGGGCCCGGGCGGCGGTATATTGGCCGGGTATTAATGAAGACATAGCCAACATGGTGCTCAACTGCACAACCTGTCAGAGGTTTCAGCCAGCGCAACCTCCGGAAACACTTCTACCACACGAGATGGTGACGTCCCCCTGGGCGAAGGTGGGTGTTGACCTATTTCACGCGCTCGGCAGAGATTACATTGTTATTATAGACTACTTCTCAAACTACCCGGAAGTCATGCCTCTCCATGATCTGACGTCGTCCGCAGTCATTGGGGCCTGCAAGGAAACGTTTGCTCGCCATGGCATTCCAAGGACTGTCATGTCAGACAATGGACCTTGTTTTGCCAGCCGTGAATGGTCGTCCTTTGCCGCAGCATATGGTTTCACTCATGTGACATCCAGCCCTCTGCATCCACAATCGAACGGGAAGGCTGAAAAGGGTGTCCACATCGCAAAGCGGCTCCTGTGCAAGGCGGCTGATGCCGGATCGGACTTTAACCTTGCCTTGCTGGCCTATCGATCGGCCCCGTTATCCACGGGCCTCTCGCCAGCGCAGCTACTAATGGGTCGCTCCCTCAGGACGACGGTACCTTCCGTCCTGGCACCGACAACAGACCATGAGGCGGTTCTTCGGGACATGCAACTGCAGCGTGATCGCCAGAAAGGTCGGTACGACACACGAGCGACGGACCTGCCCCCCCTGTCCTCCGGAGACAAAGTACGCGTCCATCAACCGTATGGTGGCTGGTCAGCACCGGCCGAAGTCCTCCGACAAGTGGCTCCCCGCTCGTTCCTGGTTCGCATGCCGGATGGTTCCGTGCGTCGCCGCAATCGGCGCGCCCTTCGCCGACTTCCACGCTCACAGCCACACAACACGCCAGATCCTCAACAGGCTTCCGAGGATGACTTTGTGGAGCTGCCGCACATCACGCCCTTTCCATCGCCACCCATGGCCATGCCTGCACAGCAGCCGGTGGTTCTTGATCCACCCTTAAGGCGGTCAACCCGAATTCGTCGCAAACCCATTAGAATGGACTTATAATACAGTTCATATGTTTAATAAGTTGGACAATTTTACATGATAACCTGTTGTTGTTTATCGTTCCAGATGTCGTCTGACTGGACAACTGTTCAAATTTTTTTTCTTCTTCTCTCGTTCGCATTTCTGTTATGTTATGGTACAACTGGATTCATGTGACGCACTCGACATCGCCCCATGTACATAGTTCCGTCATAGACACATGCTGCACACGACACACACACACTCTTAGATGCACTCACGTCACGATCATATTTATTACCACGTAGGCACATATCTTTGTAAAAAGGGGGGATGTCATGATATTCAAACACACACATCATGATGGACACACTAACAGGCAAATCAGAGTACACAACACCACAACCAATCACAGACAAGAACACCAACCACATAAAAAGCACGAGCACGACACCTGGAGGTCAGTAGGTCGGGGGAGAAGGAAACAAGAAAGAGCTGTTGAAACACCACAAGCAGGGAGCCCCCCACGTGCAGAGTGCAAAGACCAAGTTGTAAATAGTGAGTTTAAATAAAGAAGCGTTGTACCATATGCAACTGTGTTGGCTCTTCTGTGTGTCAGAACACCCAACACCACAGTTTCCTCACACAGTCCAAAGATGTGCAAGTTAGATGGATTCGCCGTGCTAAAATACTGCTTAGTGTCCAAAGGGTTCAGTGGGGTTGCAGGGTAGAATGGGGGCATGGGACTAGGTAGGGTGAGCTTTGATGGGGTTGGTGTAAACTTGATGGGCTGAATGGCCTTCTTCTGCACTGTAGCGATTCAATGATCATGAAGGGAACAACACCACCAGGCCTCTGATGAAGAATCAGTAATCGGATAATTACAGTCACCAGTTCAAATCAGGTGCTGTGTGTACCTTAGTGCAGGCGGGTGTCGGGAGGGTCACAGAGCGATCGGTCGTGGTATATTCCTGATTGCGGGTAGAAATGCCCAGGGCCACGACAAGCCGTGGACAATCCCTGATTGATTGGCTGCTGCATTCAAAGGGGCGGTGCAGTGAGAGGCTGGCCTGTGTGCTGCTCACCGAGGGCGAGGGCGGAGCGGGGGTGGGGGGGGGGGGGGGGGGGGGCAGGAGCTGACGGGCAACCAGGTGGACGCCTGATGCTGACGTGGTGGCCCCAGCTTGGAGCTCCGCTCTGGTGCTCGCCCTTTGCACCCTACTTGGCCGATCCCCTACCACCAATCAGCAGTATGTGACCTGCGGCTCCGTGGTCAAACTGCTCAATGGCTGGCACAACGTCCACTTGCACTCTCAAGACGTGAAATTTGGGTTGGGAAGTGGTCAGCAATCTGTGACTGGGGCGGATGCACCGGACAACAGTGATAGCTACTAGATAGTGAGAGGGAAGTCGGGTCAATTTTGTCGGCAAGAAATACCAATCAAATGAGGCCAGTCAATACGGCTGCCACATGTCACCACTGGAAGAAACCTACACAGTCATCACTTTGTGAGCCACTCTCTGGAAACCAGGAAGTACGTACTTTGGTGAGAATGGAGAAAGAGATGACTTGGATGTGAAATTGTGTGTGTTTGACAAGTTACTTCATTTCGTCTAATTATCAGAAAAACAAGATGGCACTTTTTGCTATACTTATTTACATTTCTAAAGAAATTTAAAACAAAGTTTGTGTGCAAATCTAAGGATGCGCATATTCAACAATAATTGCTTTAAATTTTCAGTAGTAAAAAATCATAAACTTGGAAAACTTAGGTCATGGAAATAAAGTTTCAAAGTAAATAAAAAAGAATGCCGGCCACGAAGGGCTTTTAAGTTGTGAATGCCAGCGGCCAGAGGCCTTTAAATACAAATGATGGAGTCTTTCTGCCAGATGCGACGGAAGAGAGGTCACGCACCCGGCATGCACACTAACAGGGCTTTAACAAAGGGTCATCTGGACTCGAAGTTCTTTTCTCTCCCTACAGATGCTGCCAGACCTGCTGAGATTTTCCAGCATTTTCTCTTTTGTTTCAGATTCCAGCATCCACAGTAATTTGCTTTTATACAGGAGAGTCCATGGCTGGACAAAGCAGTATTAGTGTTAGCTCTGTACAGAGTTCCAGGCCCTTTGGGGAACAACCCATTAAGAAGAAACTGAAATCGGAAACAAAGCAGCAGAAAGATGGTTTCTTGAGGTGTGGCTTAGGTTGTGCCAATGCAAATCAGGATTCAGAGCCCATGTGTGTTATATTCAGAGAAATACTGGCAAATGAAAGTTTAAAACCCTCAAAACTTTGAAGGAATTTGAAGACTAAGCATGGCGAGTTTGAGGACAAACCTCTTGATTTTTTTTCAGAGGATGCAGCAAGAACTTAAATCGCCAGCTGAAGTCCTTAGCAGAAATGTAGCATTGAATAACAAAGCAAGTGTGAATGTGAGAACTAAGCTGGCTCATCTGTGCATTAAATGTTAGCAGTAATGATGTATGGCGAAGGTCAGCTAGCGTGGGTCGCGAAGGTCGGCAGGCAAGGGTTGCGAAGGTCGGCCGGCATGAGTCCTGAAGGTCGGCCGCTTGGTAAAAGTGAGCCCCAGGAAAAAAAGTTTGAGAAGCACTGCCTTAGAGAATAGTATAGAGTCGGACTCTTCCCGTTGTGAATCACCAGGCTCATGTGAATTGCAGCCAGGCCTGGGGGTAGATAGTTCATGGCCTAGCTAACGAGAGAGGTCACAGAGAGGTTCTACTACAGAGGACTCAGATGAGAACTTTGATGGGGTGGTGTACAGGAGAATGCCCAAGAGCTTACACATAGAGATGTTTGGTGCATTGGTAGGTCTGCCACAGACACTCTTGGCACAATCAAGAAATATGGAGGAGTCCAGGTGCAACTTGATCCAAAGTTTTGCATACGTTTGTGGCCCATCCTTTCTAGTGTAGAAGTGATGGTCAACTTCAAGACAGTACCTGAGGATCTACCAGTGACGAAACATCAGTTGGCCGAAGTCTCAGCTGCCACTGCAGCAGACAGAAGCCACTATGCCAGCATGTAACATGTCAATGTTGCAGTGGAATCTCAGACCGAGGTCTATGGGATTCATGTGTGCTGCTCTGCAACCCCAGATTGTTGCCATGCAGGCTCCCCCTACTGCGATCATTGCTGCAGAGGAAGTCCTCAAAAGGGGCTTGCAAGTCAGCAGGATAGCAATCTGACCCCCTACAGATTACTTGGATTGCTGAGATGATACCCCAGGAAATGGCAGTGGCTCTGCGGTCCATGAACCTGCCGTCATCTCGCAGAATGGCATATCTGTGCTCCCACCACTGCCACTCCGTCAGTGCTGTCCTGCTGTCTTTCAGCCAGCCAGACCAGGCTGCTGCAACCCAAACTGAGATAGAGCAGTCCAAAGCCATGCACTCAAGCCTAGAGCCTCTCAAAGTCATCCTCCAAGGCCATCTGCAATCTCCTCTATTAAAAGTCAGCAACCTTCCACCAGTCATGCTACAGCTACTGGGGTAGCATGGCTTCAGGATACAAAACCAGACAAAAGCCCCTCATGAGACTGGCACTCAAGGAATGCACAAAGGTGGATAGTTCTGTTTTGGATGTATTATTGGGAGTTCCATTGCATAATATGGGAAGGAAAAGATTTTTGTGGTGGTTTTTGTTTCAGGATTTTGGCCAAGAGCACAATGTGATGGTAAGTGGCCAGTGGATTGATTTGTGGAGCAACTATGATGTGGGAACGCATCTGGATCCAGAGTATCTGATCACAGATCATACATCCAGAGTGACGGGGTCCCAGATGCCTCCTCCCTTGTGTCTCCTTCCGAGGTGCCCTTTGAAGCCCTGTTAGCAAGGGTTGTGCCCTTGTGATAGATAGGCTGTGGGCAGCAGACCACCATGTACTGGAGGTCACCCCATCCCAAGTGGTGCAGGCATCAAAACAGTTATTTCAGGACGCCAATGCTTTGCTCCATGATGTCTCAGGTGGTTGTGTGACTCTCATTGCAGTTGTGCTGTACACATGATGAAGGGTAAAGGTTGGGAGTCATGAGCCAGGTGGTTATAGCTGATTGGCAAAGAATGAAGGTGTCACGGCTGCAGCCAGGATAGTGGACGTTCACTGAATAAATCTTCTGGGTATGGTCTGACAAACAAACTGAACTTTAATAGAGTGGTAGCCCTCCTGGCTATGGCACGTCGCTCTGTTAACAAATGGAGCCTGCACAACCACATGAATTCATTGCGCCTTCCACCATTAAGAATTGAGAAGGTGATGAATCCCCTCTTCCTCTGTACAGGGCCTCCATCCTGATACAGCAATGGACAGCAAACTGTAAAATGCTGCTGATGTTGTGGTAGTCACCACTAGTAGTGTATTATATTACGGCACTGCCCGTATATTAGAGGGTAAATACAAGGGTAAATCCCTGCCTGCTGACCCCTCCCAGTAGGCGGCGTATAAATGTGTGCGCTCTTCTGTGCTGCAGCCATTCTGGTTCCAGCTCCAGGAGGCACAACATCTTGCTCAATAAAGCCTCGATTGTTCCACTATTCTCGTTTTTGTGGTAATTGACGGTGCATTAATTTATTGAGCAAGATTTTTTTAAACGATGGATCTCCGCATCAAGCCTGATCGCCTGCAGCTGAGCCCTCAAGCAGCCAACGCTACGTCCACCTTTGACCACTGGCTAGCCTGCTTCGAAAGCTACCTCAGAACAGCCGCTGAAGAACCCTCAGACTCGCAGAAGCTCCAAGTCCTCTATTCACGGGTGAGCCCTGACAATTTTCTCCTCATCCGGGATGCTCCCACCTACTCTGAATCGATGGTGCTCTTGAAGGAACATTACGTTCGACCAGTGAATCAAGTATACGCCAGGCACCTCTTGGCCACGAGACAGCAACTCCCCGGGGAGTCTCTGGGCGATTTCTGGCGTGCCCTGCACATCCTAGGTAGGAATTGTGACTGCCAGGCAGTTTTCGCAGTCCAGCACACAGAACTTTTAATTAGAGACGCTTACGCCACGGGCATGAAGTCTACGTACGTCCGGCACTCGATCTTGTGGGTACTAGGCAGCTCGCTAATTCGTTAGAAGTGGTCTCCCGCAATGTTCAGTCCTACACCCCCGACCGCGCGGCACCCTCGTGGGCATCGTTGGGCCCCACCAGCTGCCGACTCCAGCTCACCGCAAGCCTGCGCCGCACGGCAGTTAGCCAACTCTGGGGGGCCCAAGTGTAATTTTTATGGGCAAAACAAACACCCCAGGCAGCGCTGCCCGGCACGGAGCGTGACCTGCAAAGAATGAAATGAAATGAAAATTGCTTATTGTCACGAGTAGGCTTCAATGAAGTTACTGTGAAAAGCCCCTAGTCGCCACATTCCGGCGCCTGTTCGGGGAGGCTGTTACAGGAATTGAATCATGCTGCTGGCCTGCCTTGGTCTGCTTTCAAAGCCAGCGATTTAGCCCTGTGCTAAACAGCCCCTGGGTGTGGGAAGAAAGGACACTTCACTGCTGTTCGCCAGGCTCGGTCGGTCGCCGCTGTTTCCAGGCCTGGCGTTCCTACACCCCCCACGTGCGACCCAGGGACGCCGCCACCTTCCCCTCCACAAGCCACGTGCGGCCCGTGGGCGCTGCCATCTTCCTCACCGCAAGCCATGTGCGGCCCGTGGGCGCTGCCATCTTGGATGCCGCCCACCATGTGTGCCCCGTGGGCACCGCCATCTTTGGCGCCATTTTGGATTGTGCCTCAGGACCCCTACTCGTCTGGCCGTTCATCGCTGGCCGCTACCTCCGCCACTGCTGACCGGCCCGGGACCTCCCATCATCTGCCGCAGCTCGCCTCTATCACCCTGGATCAGTGTCAGCCCCACAACCTCGTGACCGCTACGACGACAGTGAAAATCGATGGGCACGAGACGACCTGCCTCTTTGACTCCGGGACCACCGAGAGCTTCATCCACCCCACTACGGTAAGGCGCTGCTCCATCCCGGTACACCCCGTCACCCAGAAAATCTCCCTGGCCTCCGGATCCCATTCCGTGGAAATCTGGGGGTACTGCATCGCGACCCTCACCGTCCAAGTCGTAGAGTTCAGCAACTTCCGGCTCTACGTCCTCCCCACCTCTGCGCTGCCCTGTTACTCGGCCTAGATTTTCTGTGCCATCTCCAAAGCCTAACTTAAAAATTCGGCGGACCCCTACCCCCCCTCACCGTCTGCGGCCTCACGACCCTTAAGGTTGATCCACCTTCCCAGTTTGCGAACATCACCCTGGATTGCAAACCCGTCGCCACAGTGCCCAGGACAGGACCTAAATCAGGTCGGAGGTCCAACGGCTTCTGCAGGAAGGGGTCATTGAGGCGAGCAACAGCCCCTGGAGAGCTCAAGTGGTCGTAGTGAAGATTGGGGAGCAGCACAGGATGGTCATTGACTACAGTCAGACCATCAATCGGTACACGCAGCTCGACGCGTACCCCCTCCCACGCATATCTGACATGGTCAATCAGATTGCGCAGTATCGAGTCTTTTCCACAGTGGACTTGAAGTCCGCCTACCACCAGCTCGCCATCCGCCAGGAGGACCACCAATACACTGCGTTCGAAGCAGATGGCCACCTCTATCAATTCCTTAGGGTTCCCTTCAGCGTCACTAATGGGGTCTCGGTCTTCCAGTGAGAGATGGACTGAATGGTTGACCGATATGGACTGCGGGCCACCTTCCCGTACCTAGATAACTTCACCATCTGCAGCCATGATCAGCAGGACCACGACGCAAACCTCCAATAATTCCTCCAGACCGCCAAACTCCTTAATCTCACATACAATAAGGAGAAATGCGTGTTCTGCACCAACAACTTAGCCATTCTTGGCTATGTCATGGAAAATGGAGTTCTAGGGCCCGACCCAGACCGCATGCACCCCCTCCTGGAACTCCCCCTCCCCCACTGCCCCAAGGCCCTGAAACGATGCCTGGGGATTTTCTCCTATTACGCCCAGTGGGTCCCTAATTATGTGGACAAGGCCCGTCACTCATTCAGTCCACAGTTTTCCCCCTGGCGGCTCAGGCCTGCCAGGCCTTCAACCGCATCAAGGCAGACATAGCCAAGGCCACGATGCACGCGGTCGACAAGTCCCTCCCCTTTCAGGTGGAGAGCGATGCATCGGACATAGCTCTGGGCGCCACCCTCAACCAGGCGGGCAGGCCCGTGGCCTTCTTTTCCCGCACCCTCCATGCCTCCGAAATTCGGCACTCCTCTGTCGAAAAGGAGGCCTAAGCCATTGTGGAAGCTGCGCGACATTGGAGGCATTACCTGGCCGGCAGGAGATTCACTCTCCTCACTGATCAATGGTCAGTTGCCTTTATGTTTAATAATACAGTGGGGCAAGATCAAAAATGACAAGATCTTGAGGTGGAAGATCGAGCTCTCCACCTATGATTATGAGATTTTGTTATCCCGGGGAAGCCCAACGAACCCCCTGATGCCCTATCCCGCGGTACTTGTGCCAGCGCACAAGTGGACCGACTCCGGGCTCTCCACTATGACCTCTGCGACCCGGGGGTCACCCGGTTCTTCCATTTCATCAAGGCCCGCAACCTGCCCTACTCCATTGAGGAGGTCAGGACAGTCACCAGAGAGTGTCAAGTCTGCGCGGAGTGCAAGCCGCACTTCTACCGGCCAGATCGAGCGCCCCTGGTGAAGGCCTCCTGCCCCTTTGAACACCTCAGTGTGGACTTCAAAGGGCCCCTCCCCTCCACCGACCGCAACACGTATTTCCTGAATGTGATTGATGAGTACTCCCGGTTCCCTTTCGCCATCCCATGCTCGGATATGACTTCTGCCACTGTAATCAAAGCCCTGCACAGCATCTTCACTCTGTTTGGTTTCCCCACCTACATCCACAGTGATCGGGGCTTCTCGTTCATAAGTGATGAGCTGCGTCAGTTCCTGCTCAGCAAGGGCATCGCCTCCAGCAGGATGACCAGCTATAACCCCCGGGGAAACGGGCAGGTGGAGAGGGAGAACGGGACGGTCTGGAAGGCCGTCCTGCTGGCCCTGCGGTCTAAAAATCTCCCCGTCTCCCGCTGGCAGGAGGTCCTCCCCGACGTGCTCCACTCCATCCATTCGCTCCTCTGCATCGCGATTAATGAGACCCCTCACGAACGTGTGTTTGCCTTCCCCAGGAAGTCCACCTCCGAGGTCTCGCTCCCAACATGGCTGACAGTTCCTGGACCCGTCCTCCTTCGCAAGCATGTGCGGACCCATAAGTTGGACCCCTTGGTCGAAAAAGTCCACCTCTTACATGCAAACCAACAGTACACCTACGTGGCACACCCCGACGGGCGCCAAGACGCAGTCTCCCTCCGGGACCTGGCGCACGCGGGATCCCCACCCACGACCCACGGCCTGACACCGTCCCCCCCCACCGGCTGCCTCATTCACCCCTGCGCCACTCACCCTCCCTCCAGCGAACCTCACCGCAGCCCCCACCCCAGCAGGATCCGTCCTCCAACTGGCGCCACTCATGGGTGACGAAGACGAGGACAACACGCTCCTGGAGTCGCAGGTGACCAAGTCGGCGCCCACATCACCACCAGGACTGAGGCGATCGCAGAGGAAGGTCAAGGCCCCCGACAGACTTAACTTGTAATGCTTTCCACCCCCCCCCCCCCCCCCCCCCGCTGGACTCTTGTTTTTAACAGGGGGTGAATGTGGTAGTCACCACTAGTAGTGCATTATATGTATTATGGTACTGCCCATATATTAGAGGTACAAGGGTAAATCCCTGCCTGCTGGCTCCGTCCAGTCGGCGGTGTATAAATGTGTGTGCTCTTCTGTGCTGCAGCCATTCTGGTTCCAGCTGCAGGAGGCACAACATCTTGCTCAATAAAGCCTTGATTGTTCCACTATTCTCGTCTTTGTGGTAATTGATGATGCATCAGATGTCTTATGCTTACACCTGGAAAGATTGATGGGTGTTGCACAGGTCAAAGAGACACAGCCTGAGTGAGTAAGACACATCCAGAGTGGGAATTTGAAACTTGGTAATTTGGCGCAGTGAGGTAACCAGGAAAGGTAAGTGGTAAATCTAATTCTGTTGTTTTTCAGTTAAAAGTGCAGTGTAGATTAGTGTCTGATTGGCTGAAGCTGCCCCCACCCTAATTGCTGAGAGGCAGATATCTGGCAGTCACCTGAGGCCTGTTTAGGGGCACAAAGGTACACATTGTATTCTTCTCTTTGAAGTTTAAGTAGTGTGAGTCATCCTGAAGTCTGTATAAAAGAAAGACAGAAAGCGCACTCAGTAAGTGTTGCGCAGGTCAAAGAGACACAGCCTGAGTGAGTAAGACACATCCAGAGTGGGAATTTGAAACTTGGTAATTTGGTGCAGTGAGGTAATTCGGTGCAGAGTGGGAGAAGGTGCTTTTCCCCTAGTGTTTTGTTCACTCTCTTTCTTCTGGCCTGTAACTTTTAATCTGCAGGGAGAGAACCAGAGAGCATCTGAGACCCTCAGAAGGTAAGTAAGTGATTTTTACTCATTTTTACTTTTATTACCTTTTCAAATTGTGTGTGTGTGTGGGGGGGGGGGGGGGGGAGGGGGGGGGGACTGAAGTGACATCACAGAAAAGCTGTGACCCGAGTGGCTGGTTGGGAATCTACACTAAACTAAAAAAATTAAGCATTGGTAAACTAATTAAACATAATTACTTAATTATAATTTAGAGGGGTATCTAAGCCAGAGATTGGAGAGTACTGTATTTAGCTTTCACATTTATGGTAGAAATCTAGTGCTAGGAAACAGATAGTTAACAGTAACGGTTTAAAAAATTTTAACTTTTAACTTTAATTTACTAATTAATTGACGCAATGTCAGAGGGGTGCAGTGCTCTGACTGTGAGATGTGGCAGGTCCGGGAGGCTTCCAGTGTCCCAGATGGCTTCATCTGCAGAACGTGCACCCAACTGGAGCTCCTCACAGACTGCATGGTTCGGTTGGAGCAGCAATTGGATGCACTGAGGAGCATGCAGGTGGTGGAAAGCGTCATAGATAGCACGGGGCTGGTTTAGCACAGGGCTAAAGAGCTGGCTTTGAAAGCAGACCAAGGCATGCCAGCAGCACCGTTCAATTCCCATACCAGCCTCCCTGAACAGGCACCGGAATGTGGCGACTAGGGGCTTTTCACAGTAACTTCATTTGAAGCCTACTTGTGACAATAAGCGATTTTCATTTCATTTTCATTTTCATTATATAAATGTGGTCACACCCAAGGTGCAGGCAGAGAAATGGGTGACCACCAGAAAGGTCAGGCAGTCAGTGCAGGAATCCCCTGTGGTTGTCCCCCTCTCGAACAGGTATACCCCTTTGGATACTGTCGGGGGGGAGGATAGCCTATCAGGGGAAAACATCAGCAGCCAGAGCCGTGGCACCACGGCTGGCTCTGACGCTCAGAAGGGAGGGTCAAAGCACAGAGGAGCAATAGTCAAAGGGGACTCAATAGTCAGGGGCACAGATAGGTGCTTCTGTGGACGTGAAAGAGACTCCAGGATGGTATGTTGCCTCCCTGGTGCCTGGGTCCAGGATGTCTCCGAACGGGTAGAGGGCATCCTGAAGGGGGAGGGCAAACAGGCAGAGGTCGTTGTACATATTGGTACTAACGACATTGGCAGGAAGGGGCATGACGTCCTGCAGCAGGAGTTCACGGAGCTAGGCAGAAAGTTAAAAGGCAGGATCTCGAGGGTTGTAATCTCGGGATTACTCCCTGTGCCACATGCCAGTGAGGCTAGAAATAGGAAGATAGAGCAGCTAAACACGTGGCTAAACAGCTGGTGTAGGAGGGAGGGTTTCCGTTATCTGGACCACTGGGAGCTCTTCCGGGACAGGTGTGACCTATATAAGGACGGGTTGCATTTAAACTGGAGAGGCATAAATATCATAGATTATCATAGAATTTACAGTGCAGAAGGAGGCCATTCGGCCCATCGAGTCTGCACCGGCTCTTGGAAAGAGCACCCTACCCAAGGTCAACACCACCACCCTATCCCCATAACCCAGTAACCCCACCCAACACTAAGGGCAATTTTGGACACTAAGGGCAATTTATCATGGCCAATCCACCTAACCCGCACATCTTTGGACTGTGGGAGGAAACCGGAGCACCCGGAGGAAACCCACGCACACACGGGGAGGATGTGCAGACTCCACACAGACAGTGACCCAAGCCAGAATTGAACCTGGGACCCTGGAGCTGTGAAGCAATTGTGCTATCCACAAGGCTACCGTGCTGCCCCTGGCCGCGAGGTTTGCTAATGTCACACGGGAGGGTTTAAACTAGTATGGCAGGGGTGTGGGCACGGGAGCAATAGGTCAGAAGGTGAGAGCATTGAGGGAGAACTAGGGAATAGGGACAGTATGGCTCTGAGGGAGAGCAGACAGGGTGAAGTTGCTGAACACAGTGGGTCTGGTGGCCTGAAGTGCATATGTTTTAATGCAAGAAATATTACGGGTAAGGAAGATGAACTTAGAGCTTGGATTAGTACTTGGAACTATGATGTTGTTGCCATTACAGAGACCTGGTTGAGGGAATGGCAGGATTGGCAGCTAAACGTTCCAGGATTTAGATGTTTCAGGCGTTATAGAGGGGGATGTAAAAGGGGTGGCGGAGTTGCGCTACTGGTTAGGGAGGATATCACAGCTGTACTACGGGAGGACACCTCAGAGGGCAGTGAGGCTAGATAGGTAGAGATCAGGAATAAGAAGGGTGCAGTCACAATATTGGGGGGTTTACTACAGGCCTCCCAACAACCAGCGGGAGATAGAGGAGCAGATAGGTGGACAGATTTTGGAAAAGAGTAAAAACAACAGACTTCAACTTCCCCAATATTGACTGGGACTCACTTAGTGCTAGGGGCTTAGGCGGGGCAGAGTTTGTAAGGAGCATCCAGGAGGGCTTCTTAAAACAATATGTAGACAGTCCAACTAGGGAAGGGGCAGTACTGGACATGGTATTGGGGAATGAGCCCGGCCAGGTGGTAGAAGTTTCAGTAGGGGAGCATTTTGGGAACAGTGACCACAACTCAGTAGGTTTTAAAGTGCTGGTGGACAAGGCTAAGAGTGGTCCTAGCGTGAATGTGCTAAATTGGGGAAAGGCTAATTATAACAATATTAGGCGGGAACTGAAGAATTAGATTGGGGGCGGATGTTTGAGGGTAAATCAACATCTGACTTGTGGGAGGCTTTCAAGGGTCAGTTGAAAGGAATTCGGACCGGCATGTTCCTGTGAGGAAGAAGGATAAATACATCAATTTTCAGGAACCTTGGATAACAAGAGATATTGTAGGCCTCGTCAAAAAGAAAAAGGAGGCATTTGTCAGGGCTAATAGGCTGGGAACAGACAAAGCCTGTGTGGAATATAAGGAAAGTAGGAAGGAACTTAAGCAAGGAGTCAGGAGGGTTGGAAGGGGTCATGAAAAGTCATTGGCAAATAGGGTTAAGGAAAATCCCAAGGCTTTTTACACGTACATAAAAAGCAAGAGGGTAGCCAGGGAAAGGGTTGGCCCACTGAAGGATAGGCAAGGGAATCTATGTTTGGAGCCAGAGGAAATGGGCGAGGTACTAAATGAATACTTTGCATCAGTATTCACCAAAGAGAAGGAATTGGTGGATGTTGAGTCTGGAGAAGGGTGTGTAGATAGCCTGGGTCACATTGAGACCCAAAAAATGAGCTCTTGGAAGTCTTGAAAAATATTGATGTAGTTAAGTCCCCATGGCCTGATGGGATCTACCCCAGAATACTGAAGGAGACTAGAGAGGAAATTGCTGAGGCCTTGACAGAAATCTTTGGATCCTCACTGTCTTCAGGTGATGTCCCGGAGGACTGGAGAATGGCCAATGTTGTTCCTCTGTTTAAGAAGGGTAGCAAGGATAATCCAGGGAACTACAGGCCGGTGAGCCTTACGTCAGTGGTAGGGAAATTACTGGAGAGAATTCTTCGAGACAGGATCTCCTCCCATTTGGAAGCAAATGGACGTATTAGCGAGATACAGCATGGTTTTGTGAAGGGGAGGTCGTGTCTCACTAACTTGATAAGAGTTTTTCGAGGAAGTCACAAAGATGATTGATGCAGGTAGGGCAGTGGATGTTGTCTATATGGACTTCAGTGAGGCCTTTGACAAGGTCCCTCATGGTAGACTCGTACAAAAGGTGAAGTCACACGGGATCAGGGGTGAGCTGGCAAGGTGGACACAGAACTGGCTAGGTCATAAGACCATAAGACCATAAGACATAGGAGCGGAAGTAAGGCCATTCGGCCCATCGAGTCCACTCCACCATTCAATCATGGCTGATTTCAACTCCATTTACCCGCTCTCTCTCCATAGCCCTTAATTCCTCGAGAAATCAAGAATTTATCAACTTCTGTCTTAAAGACACTCAACGTCCCGGCCTCCACCGCCCTCTGTGGCAATGAATTCCACAGACCCACCACTCTCTGGCTGAAGAAATTTCTCCTCATCTCTGTTCTAAAGTGACTCCCTTTTATTCTAAGGCTGTGCCCCCGGGTCCTAGTCTCCCCTGCTAATGGAAACAACTTCTCTACATCCACCCTATCTAAGCCATTCATTATCTTGTAAGTTTCTATTAGATCTCCCCTCAAACTCCTAAACTCCAATGAATATAATCCCAGGATCCTCAGACGTTCATCGTATGTTAGGCCTACCATTCCTGGGATCATCCGTGTGAATCTCCGCTGGACCCGCTCCAGTGCCAGTATGTCCTTCCTGAGGTGTGGGGCCCAAAATTGCTCACAGTATTCTAAATGGGGCCTAACTAATGCTTTATAAAGCTTCAGAAGTATATCCCTGCTTTTATATTCCAAGCCTCTTGAGATGAATGACAACATTGCATTTGATTTCTTAATTACGGACTCAACCTGCAAGTTTACCTTTAGAGAATCCTGGACTAGGACTCCCAAGTCCCTTTGCACTTCAGCATTATGAATTTTGTCACCGTTTAGAAAATAGTCCATGCCTCTATTCTTTTTTCCAAAGTGCAAGACCTCGCACTTGCCCACGTTGAATTTCATCAGCCATTTCTTGGACCACTCTCCTAAACTGTCTAAATCTTTCTGCAGCCTCCCCACCTCCTCCATACTACCTGCCCCTCCACTTATCTTTGTGTCATCGGCAAACTTAGCCAGAATGCCCCCAGTCCCGTCATCTAGATCGTTAATATATAAAGAGAACAGCTGTGGCCCCAACACTGAACCCTGCGGGACACCACTCGTCACCGGTTGCCATTCCGAAAAGAACCTTTTATCCCAACTCTCTGCCTTCTGCCTGACAGCCAATCGCCAATCCATGTTAGTACCTTGCCTCGAATACCATGGGCCCTTATTTTACTCAGCAGTCTCCCATGAGGCACCTTATCAAAGGCCTTTTGGAAGTCAAGATAGATAACATCCATTGGCTCGCCTTGGTCTAACCTATTTGTTATCTCTTCAAAGAACTCTAACAGGTTTGTCAGGCACGACCTCCCCTTACTAAATCCATGCTGACTTGTCCTAATCTGACCCTGCACTTCCAAGAATTTAGAAATCTCATCCTTAACAATGGATTCTAGAATCTTGCCAACAACTGAGGTTAGGCTAATTGGCCTATAATTTTCCATCTTTTTCCTTGTTCCCTTCTTGAACAGGGGGGTTACAACAGCGATTTTCCAATCCTCTGGGACTTTCCCTGACTCCAGTGACTTTTGAAAGATCATAACTAACGCCTCCACTATTTCTTCAGCTATCTCCTTTAGAACTCTGGGATGTAGTCCATCTGGGCCCGGAGATTTATCAATTTTTAGACCTCTTAGTTTCTCTCGCACTTTCTCCTTTGTGATGGCTACCATATTCAACTCTGCCCCCTGACTCTCCGGAATTGTTGGGATATTACTCATGTCTTCTACTGTGAAGACTGACGCAAAGTATTTATTTAGTTCCTCAGCTATTTCCTTGTCTCCCATCACAAAATTACCAGCGTCATTTTGGAGCGGCCCAATGTCAACTTTTGCCTCCCGTTTGTTTTTAATGTATTTAAAGAAACTTTTACTATCATTCCTAATGTTACTGGCTAGCCTACCTTCATATTTGATCCTCTCTTTCCTTATTTCTCTCTTTGTTATCCTCTGTTTGTTTTTGTAGCCTTCCCAATCTTCTGACTTCCCACTACTCTTTGCCACATTATAGGCTTTCTCTTTTGCTTTGATGCATTTCCTAACTTCCTTTGTCAGCCATGGCTGCCTAATCCCCTCTCTGATAACCTTTCTTTTCTTTGGGATGAACCTCTGTACTGTGTCCTCAATTACTCCCAGAAGCTCCTGCCATTGCTGTTCTACTGTCTTTCCCACTAGGCTCTGCTCCCAGTCGATTTTCGTCAGTTCCTCCCTCATGCCCCTGTAGTTACCTTTATTTAACTGTAACACCTTTACATCTTATTCTACCTTCTTTCTTTCAAATTGGAGATTGAATTCTACCATATTATGATCACTGCCTCCTAAGTGCTCCCTTACTTTAAGATCTTTAATCAAGCCTGGCTCATTACATAACACTAAGTCCAGAATGGCCTGTTCCCTCATGGGCTCCATCACAAGCTGTTCCAAAAAGCCCTCCTGTCAACATTCAATGAATTCCCTTTCCTTGGGTCCACTGGCAGCATTATTTACCCAGTCCACCTGCATATTGAAGTCCCCCATGATCACTGTGACCTTGCCTTTCTGACATGCACTTTCTATTTCGTGGTGCATTTTGTGTCCCTGGTCCAGGCCACTGTTAGGAGGCCTGTACATAACTCCCATTATGGTTTTTTTGCCTTTGTGGTTCCTCAACTCTACCCACACAGACTCCACATCATCTGACCCTATGTCATTTAGTGCTATTGATTTAATTTCATTCCTAATTAACAAGGCAACCCCGCCCCCTCTGCCCACCTCCCTGTCTTTTCGATAGGTTGTGAATCCCTGGATGTTTAAATGCCAGTCCTGCCCATAGAAGGCAGAGAGTAGCAATGGAAGGATGCTTTTCTAATTGGAGGGCTGTGACCAGTGGTGTTCCGCAGGGATCAGTGCTGGGACCTTTGCTGTTTGTAGTATATATAAATAATTTGGAGGAAAAGGTAACTGGTCTGATTAGTAAGTTTGCAGATGACACAAAGGTTGGTGGAATTGCGGATAGCGATGAGGACTGTCAAGAGGATACAGCAGGATTTAGATTGTTTGGAGACTTGGGCGGAGAGATGGCAGGTGTAGTTTAATCCGGACAAATGTGAGGTAATGCATTTTGGAAGGTCTAATGCAGGTAGGGAATATACAGTGAATGGTAGAACCCTCAAGAGTATTGAAAGTCAGTGAGATCTAGGTGTACAGGTCCACAGGTCACTGAAAGGGGCAACACAGGTGAAGAAGGTAGCCAAGAAGGCATCGGCATGCTTGCCTTCATTGGCCGGGGCATTGAGTATAAGAATTGGCAAGTCATGTTGCAGCTGTATAGAACCTTAGTGAGGCCACACTTGGAGTATAGTGTTCAATTCTGGTCGCCACACTACCAGAAGGATGTGGAGGCTTTAGAGAGGGTGCAGAAGAGGTTTACCAGAATGTTGCCTGGTATGGAGGGCATTAGCTATGAGGAGCGGTTGAATAAACTTGGTTTGTTCTCACTGGAACGACGGAGGTTGAGGGGCGACCTGATATAGGTCATCAAAACTATGAGGGGCATAGACAGAGTGGATAGTCAGAGGCTTTTCCCCAGGGTAGAGGGGTCAATTACTAGGGGGCATAGGTTTAAGATGAGAGGGGCAAGGTTTAGAGTAGATGTACGAGGCAAGTTTTTTACACAGAGGGTAGTGGGTGCCTGGAACTCGCTACCGGAGGAGGTGGTGGAAGCAGGGACGATAGTGACATTTAAGAGGCATCTTGACAAATACATGAATAGGATGGGAATAGAGGGATACGGACCCAGGAAGTGTAGAAGATTGTAGTTTCGTCGGGCAGCATGGTCGGCATGGGCTTGGAGGGCCAAATGGCCTGTTCCTGTGCTGTACCTTTCTTTGTTGTTTGTTTGTTCTTTGTTGCAATTTAGGGTCCTGGTGTTCTTTGATTCTCATCCCGGGATGAGACCCCCAAAGTGTAGAAGATTTTAGTTTCAACGGGCAGCATGGTCGGCGCAGGCTTTGAGGGCCGAATGGCCTGTTCCTGTGCTGTACTTTTCTTTGTTCTTTTGTTCTTTCTTCACATACTTTGTGAAATTTAGGTGCCTCAAACACTACTCTGGCTGAGCCAGACATAGGAGAAATGGTACCTAAAAGACCATTGTTGGGTGAGGAGCTGGGTGGAGGGTTACTTTGATCATCTGAACATCAGTGACTGAGAGAGGGTGTTGACCTGACCACCATAGTCCAAGAAAGCAGAGCATGTGCCAAACGAATGTTACAGGCTGTTTGATGTCACAATTCACCAACTCTGTCTGCTTCCAGTGTATGCAAATTATCTTTATGATAGGGGAATGGAATATTACATTTTTAAAACTTTGCTAAAGCAAGGATTGCTATAAATAAAGAGTTTATAAGTTTTTAACATCTGGCATTGTCTGTTTAACTTAATATAAAATGGAGTAGTGAAAGGAATCGTGTAACCTGTTCTGAATCCTGCTTGACAACATTACTTGATTGCTATGGGAACAGTAAGGCCCAGGTTGTTTTACTTGAAACAAGGTGAAAAATGTTCACACTTATAAAGAATGACAGGAACATCTATGCTGACTATAAGTAGACTCAAGTCTCAGAAGGATGTATTAAGAATATTAGGTTTAATAAATGGTTATTTTTTAAACTGTCTATTTAATTTCAACACAGAATGGAATTGGAGGTCTAAAGTATAGTTACTTTGGCATTTCTATCTGGATTCACGTTGCCATCAGAGGCCATTGTAGGATAGGGTTGCAGGTTTACTTAAGATAACCCTGAACCTCACAGATAGGGTCAGTCTGTAAAATCTGAGAGGGAGCGAGAGGGAGAGCAGAGAGATAAAGGCAGCCAGTCCCTATTGTTCACCATGCAGAATGTGGGTAGGAGCTTGTGGTGGTATGTATTAGGGGTAGTATGGTACCTGTGAAGCCGAGAGGCTACTGGCTGACAGGTCCCAGGTCCTGGTTGGATCTGCCGCCTGCTGGCTCCGCCCTGAAGGCGGAGTATAAGAGCTCGAGTTCTCCCAGCAGCCGCATTCTGTAACTGAGCTGCTGGGGAACAAGTCTTGCTTAATAAAGCCTCGATTGATTTAATCTCTTCTCGACTTGAGTGAGTAATTGTTGCGCTACAATTTATTAAGCAAGCTTAAAAGACTATGGAGCTCCGGATCGCCCCGGAGTGTCTGCGAATCAGCCCCCATGCAGCAAACACGGCAGCCGTGTTTAAACACTGGCTAGCATGCTTCGAAGGTTACCTTCGAACGGCCCCCGGCCGGACCACGGAAGATCAGAAAATGCAGGTCCTGCATTCCAGGGTGAGCCCGCAGATCTACACGCTCATCGAAGACGCGGAGGATTTCCCGACGGAGCTCGCCATGCTGAAAGCTGTCCACATTCGGCCCATAAACCAGCTCTACACACGCCACTAACACGCGACGAGACGGCAAATCCCCGGAGAATCGCTCGACGAGTTCTACAGCGCGCTCTTGATTCTGGGAAGGAACTGCAACTGCCCGTCGGTGAGCGCAAACGAGCACACGGTGCTCCTAATCAGGGATGCTTTTGGGGCAGGGATGACTTCTTCTCAAATTCGCCAAAGACTGTTCGCTGCCATACCCCGGGTCCAGGGGGTGATCAATTGGCTGCATGTCACCCTACGACTGCCTGCAGATGACATAAACCGAAAGGGGTTCTACTCAATGAACGTGCAGCTGGTGTGTGACCATCAGATGCGCATCATGCACGTCTATGCCCGATACCCGGTCAGTGTGCTCGGCACCTTCATCCTGGCACACTCAATGATTCCTGGCCTCTTCGAGGTGCACCCCTGGCTGGAAGGTGGCTCCTGGGCTTATCTGCGGTCGTGGCTGGTGATGCCTATCCAGAGGCCACAGACCAACACGGAGACCCGTTACAACAACGCCCACGCAGGGACCAGGGATGTGATCAAGCGGTGCTTCGGCATTCTGAAGATGCGGTTCAGATGCCTGGACCGCTCTGGAGGGGCCGTCCAGTATGGCACTGGGAGGGTTGCCCGCATCATGATAGCCTGCTGTGTCCTGCACAACATCACACAGCAGAGGGGTGACGTGCTGGAGGAGGAGGATGAACGACAGGCCTCCTCCTACTAGGAGGGGAGGGGGGGGACTGGCCTTTCCGAGGCACACCTGGGAGGTTGGCTCCTGGGCAACAAGGCACAGCATCTACTCCCCCTCCCCACCGGCCATTCACACCTCCCACTGTCCTGCAACCCCTCCATGATACATACCTGCTGCATTACAGGGGTGCGGATCCTGGGTTGGCAGTAATGGCGGGTCTGGTCTGTTGGATGGAGAATGATGACAACCCGCTCTGCGATGAGCTCTGGTGCTCCGCATTGTTTGACAATGTCCGACCCCTTCCGGTAGCACTTTCCATTGTCCACCATGATCCCTGCATGCGAGATGGCCATTCCATCACATGGTCCCATCACATGTGTCCCATCAGGGCAACACGGTAGAATTGTGGATAGCACAATTGCTTCACAGCTCCAGGGTCCCAGGTTCGATTCCGGCTTGGGTCACTGTCTGTGCGGAGTCTGCACATCCTCCCCGTGTGTGCGTGGGTTTCCTCCGGGTGCTTCGGTTTCCTCCCACAGTCCAAAGATGTGCAGGTTAGGTGGATTGGCATTGATAAATTGCCCTTCGTGTCCAAAATTGCACTTAGTGTTGGGTGGGGTTACTGGGTTATGTGGAGGTGTTGACCTTGGGTAGGGTGCTCTTTCCAAGAGCCGGTGCAGACTCGATGGGCCGAATGGCCTCCTTCTGCACTGTAAGTTCTATGATCTATGAAATTCCTGGGGTGGCAGAGATGGGTCAGTAGGTGGGGGTGAGCACTGGCAGAACTGCCCCCCCCCCCACAAGCCAGCCAGCCATTCCGTCCAGTGTCAGTCCCAGAACACCTGGATCCACTGCAATTCGCATACCGCCGCAACCATTCCACAGCAGACGTCATCTCCCTGGCCCCACACTCATCCCTAGTGCATCTCGACAACAAGAACTCCTACATCAGACTCCTATTTATTGACTACAGCTCCGCCTTCAACACCATAATCACAGCCAAGCTCATATTAAAGTTCCAAAACCTCGGACTTGACCCCTCCCTCGGCAACTGGGTCCTCGACATTCTGACCCACAGACCACAATCAGTAAGAATAAACAACAATACCTCCTCCACAATAGTCCTCAATACCGGGGCCCTACAAGGCTGCGTACTTAGACCCCTACTATACTCCCTGTACACACATGACTGCGTGGCAAAATCTGGTTCAAACTCTATCTACAAGTTTGCTGACGACACGACCATAGTGGGTTGGACCTCGAACAATGACGAGTCAGAATACAGGAGGGAGATAGGGAACCTAGTGGAGTGGTGCAGCGACAACAATCTAATAATAATAGCTTATTGTCACAAATAGGCTTCAATGAAGTTACTGTGAAAAGCCCCTACTCGCCACATTCCGGAACCTGTTCGGGGAGGCCGATACGGGAATTGAACCCGTGCTGCTGCCTTGTTCTGCATTACAAGCCAGCTATTTAGCCCACCATGCTAAACCAGCCCTTCAATGCCAGTAAAACTAAAGAGCTGCTCATTGACTTCAGGAAGCAAAGTACTGTACACACCACTGTCTGCAACAAAGACCCCTCCCACCCGGCTTACCCACTCTTTCAACTTTTTCCATCAGGTAGGAGATACAAAAGTCTGAGAACACGCACAAACAGACTCACAAACAGCTTCTTCCCCGCTGTTACCAGACTCCTAAACGACTCTCTTATGGACTGATCTGATTAATACTACACTCCTGTATGCTTCACCCAATGCCGGTGTTTATGTATTTACATTGTGTACCTTTGTGTTGCCCCTTTATGTATTTTTTTTTTCATGTACTAAATGATCTGTTTGAGCTGATCGCAGAAAAATACTTTTCACTGTACCTCGGTACACGTGGCAATAAACAAATCCAATTCAACACCCTTCTGACAGAGCACCGAGGCAGATTGTAACATTGTGAACAGGGTTTAATGTGGCCACATATATACCTAGCCACTATCGCTAAACTGTGCCCTGCACCCATGCCAACTTAACTGGTGTCTAACTTTCTGGCCTTACGGGTCCTAACGTTATGTCTAGGTGGATTTCCAGATGATACATTGGGAGTGGAGGCGGCCTGCTGTGATTCCTGCCCTGCGACCAGGGTCCCTGTTGGTGCCCGTCTTCTAAGGCGACCAGGCTTGGATGGGCCCGGCGGCTGCTTGGGTGTCCCAGGTAGCGTGGTGCCGTCCTGTTCTGCCCACTGCCCACAATGTGCGCCAGGGGCAGGGGCGGAGGGTCCAAGGTGCTGCAATGTTTCAGCACCTCCCGTGCGGGAGTCACTGACATGGGCCCCATCATCTCCTCCTCCCCTGGACTACTTCATGGGTTGGGTTTGCAAACAGGGCTACCCCCTGAGGCTCCCCCGCCACTTGACGCTGCCAGTCCTGGAGGCCCGTTGCCATCTCGGCCAGGGTCTGCATGCTCGTGGCCATGGAACATAGAGAGTGGACCACCTCCATCTGCAACTGTGCCACATCATCCATTGACTGTGCCACCATCTTTTGGATCTGTGTCACATCAGCCAGTGACTGTGCATCTCCCCCTGGGACTGGGCCAGCTTCCTCTGCATCTGTTCCACGTCGGCCAGAGCCTGGGCAATGCTGCTGCTGCTCTCAGCCATGGCCCTCTGTGACTGGGCCGTGCTCGGGTGCGTCGCTGCACTATCCAGGTGGCTCTGGGACATTGCTGCCTATGAGAGGGCAGTCCTGTCCTGGGTCTTGGCCAGCGCCTGCACAGAATACCCCAGGCTTTAGACATGCTGATCCATAGCCGCAATCCTCGCACCCAAGGCCTCCAATGTGGACCCCATCCGTGCAGTGTTGGCCTGGGTCATGCAAGGCCAGCCCCCACCCCCTGCTCTTGCGCATGGTTGGACTCCTCCACCTGTGCATGCAGGTGCTGGATGCTCGCCGTCATCTCCATGATTGATGGGACAAGAAGCCCGAAACCCATCCAGAAGCCCGAAACCCATCTGGACGGCAGCCAGTCCCTGTGGTCGGCCCGCCCTCCGACTCTCCGCCCCGCCTGGTCTTCCTACCTCCACCTGATATATCAGAGCATGTGTGTGGTGCGCACCAGGAAATGTCCCAGGAGCCTTTTCACTAAAGTGCCCAACCGAGGTGAGTGTCTCTGGGATGCTGGAGTGAGTTGGAGACAGCTGTGAGAGGAAATCCGTGTCAACATCAGCCTCCAGCTCTGGAGTGTCCTGGGTTTCAGGCATACGGGTCGCCTCTATGGCGGTGTCATCGTCGCTGCTCGGCTCCTCGGATTTTGGCAGTGGCTGTGGCTGGGGGACACCAGAAGGGCCCACCCCATCACCAGCAGGTCATGCAAGACACAAGACAAGACACCTGATTAGACTGCGGGCCGGGGGGTAGTGGGGGTGTGGGTGTGTGTGAGGGTGGTGTGGGGGTAAGGATGCGTGTGGGGTTGACATACGGGAGGCGCAACTTAGCAGTGTCTCACGTCCTCGCCGAGGCCAATCTCCACCCCGGTGACTGCCGTATCCTCGGGCCCGCTGACCACATCCAGGGCCCGTGGCTCTCCCGCGGTGAGGGGCCACAGGTCCAGCAGTCCCTCTGCAGTCTCCTTCCACTACTTGCGGTTATGGGTGGCCTTCCCCCAGGAGTGGAGGGGGGAACATAAAACGCACAGTGTCAGACAGTCCGATGCATGAAGCCCAGGGGGGTTGGGTAGCTTGTGGCTTCAGTAGCCAGGGCACCCGGCCATGGCGCCCGGTAGGGTGCCGGCATGTTGTGCAGCTTGGAGGTTCAGCCGCTCTCCTGGTGGGGGGGGTGGGGTTACGTGTGTGTGGGACGGGGTTGATGCCAGGGGCACGGTGCCGCTTACTCACCCTGGCTGCCCTGAGGAGATTATACAGTTTTTTATGGCACTGCAGGCAGGTCCGGATGGTGTTGCTGGTGGCTCTTACTGCCTCTGCCACCTGCACCCAGGCACACAGTACGGCTAGCAGCTTTTTTCCCGGGCCGGGGTACAGGGTCACCTGCCTCTCCTCCACGGCGTCCAGGAGGGTCTCAAGCTCGGCATCGGTGAATCATGGTGCTGCTCTCATTGCTGCCAGCTTGTTGGCTGGGAGCGGGGAGTGAAATGTGAACATTTAAAAAAAAAAAATTTTATTCAAATTTTCACAAAATATCAACAACAAAATACAGAAAGAAAAGAACAACCCCCCCCCCCCCCCCCCCCCCATGTACATAAATAATAAATTAACATCCTTCATCGACACAAAGGCAAAAATACACGCCCACTCAAGAAAAACAACCCCCCCCGGGTTGCTGCTGCTGACCATCTTCTAACGTTCTGCCAGGAAGTCCAGGAACGGTTGCCACCGCCTGAAGAACCCTTGTACCGATCCCCTTAAGGCAAATTTCACCCTCTCCAATTTAATAAACCCCGCCATATCGTTGATCCAGGATTCCACACTTGGGGGCCTCGCATCCTTCCACTGAAGAAGAATCCTCCGCCGGGCTACCAGGGACGCAAAGGCCAGAATACCGGCCTCTTTCGCCTCCTGCACTCCCGGCTCCTCTGCCACCCCAAATATTGCGAGTCCCCAGCCCGGCTTGACCCTGCAAACTACCACCCTCGACACCGTCCTCGCTACACCCTTCCAAAAGTCCTCGACCGCTGGGCAAGCCCAGAACATGTGGGTGTGATTTGCTGGGCTCCCTGAGCACCTAACACACCTGTCCTCACCTCCAAAGAACCGGCTTATCCTTGCCCCGGTCATGTGAGCCCTGTGCAGCACCTTAAATTGTATGAGGCTGAGCCTTGCGCAAGAGGAGGAAGAGTTCACCCTCCCCAGGGCATCCGCCCACATCCCCTCACCCAACTCCTCCTCCCACCTACCCTTTAGCTCCTCCACCGAGGCCTCCTCCTCCTCCTGCATCACCTGATACGTTGCCGAGATCCTCCCCTCTCCAACCCACACCCCCGACAGCACCCTGTCTTGGACCCTGCGTGGCGGCAACAGTGGGAACTCCACCACCTGCCGCCGAACAAACGCTCTTACCTGCATATATCTGAAGGTGTTCCCGGGGGGAACCCAAACTTCTCCTCCAGCTCACCCAGGCTCGCGAACTTCCCGTCCACAAACAGGTCCCCCATCCTTCTAATACATACCCTGTGCCAGCTCAGAAACCCTCCGTCCATCCTCCCTGGGACAAACCGGTGGTTCCCCCGAATCGGGGACCACACCGAGGCCCCCACCTCCCCACTGTGACGTCTCCATTGCCCCCAAATTTTGAGAGTAGCCGCCACCACCGGCTCGTGGTATACCTCGTTGGAGGAAGCGGCAGCGGCGCCGTCACCAGCGCCTCCAGACTCGTGCCCACACAGGACGCCATCTCAAGCCTCTTCCATGCCACCTCATCCCCCTCCATCACCCACTTACGCACCATCGCTACGTTGGCGGCCCAATAATGCCCACAGAGGTTAGGCAGCGCCAACACTTCCCCCATCCCTGCACCGCTCCAGGAACACCCTTCTCACCCTCGGGGTCTTCTGCGCCCACACAAACCCCATAACGCTCCTGTTAACCCGCCTGAAGAAGGCCCTAGGAATCAGGATGGGGAGGCATTGGAACAGGAACAAAAACCTCGGGAGCACTGTCATTTTAACTGACTGCACTCTACCCGCCAGGGAGAGTGGCAGCACGTCCCACCTCTTAAACTCCCCTTCCATCTGCTCCATCAGCCTCGTGAAGTTAAGCTTATGTAGGGACCCCCAGCTCCGAGCCTCCTGGACCCCCAGGTACCTGAAATTCCTCTCCGCCCTTTCTAGCGGGAGCTCACCAATCCCCCTTTCCTGGTTCCCCGGGTGCACTACGAACAACTCGCTCTTCCCCATATGAAGTTTGTACCCGGAGAAATCTCCAAACTCCCTAAGGATCCTCATCACCTCCGGCATTCCCCCCAACGGGTTCGCCACATATAGCAGCAAATCATCCACATAGAGCGACACCCGATGCTCCTCCCCACCCCACACCAGCCCCCTCCAGTTCCTCGACTCCCTCAGCGCCATGGCCAGGGGTTCAATCGCCAGCGCAAAGAGCAGGGGGGACAGGGGACACCCCTGCCTCGTCCCCCGGTGTAGCCGGAAATACTCTGACCTCCTTCTGTTCGTGGCTACACTCGCCACCTGGGCCTCATATAGCAGCCTCACCCACCTGATGAACCCTTCCCCGAACCCGAACCTTTTCAACACCTCCCACAGGTACTCCACTCCACCCGATCAAAGGCCTTCTCCGCATCCATCGCCACCACTATCTCCGCCTCCCCTTCCATCGCCGGCATCATTATAACATTCAAGAGCCTCTGTACATTAGTATTCAACTGCCTCCCTTTCACGAACCCCGTCTGATCCTCGTTGTTGACCTGCGGCACACAGTGCTCTATCCTCATGGCCAAAATCTTTGCCAGCAACTTTGCATCTACATTTAGAACATAGAACATAGAAAAATACAGCACAGAACGGGCCCTTCGGCCCACGATGTTGTGCCGAATCTTTGTCCTAGATTAATCATAGATTATCATAGAATTTACAGTGCAGAAGGAGGCCATTCGGCCCATTGAGTCTGCACCGGCTCTTGGAAAGAGCATCCTACCCAAGGTCAACACCTCCACCCACCACTAAGGGCAATTTATCATGGCCAATCCACCTAACCTGCACATCTTTGGACTGTGGGAGGAAACCGAAGCACCCGGAGGAAACCCACGCACACACGGGGAGGATTTGCAGACTCTGCACAGACAGTGACCCAAGCAGGAATCGAACCTGGGACCCTGGAGCTGTGAAGCAATTGTGCTATCCACAATGCTACCGTGCTGCCCTTAAAAACAAATTAATCTACACTATATCATTCTACCGTAATCCATGTACCTATCCAATAGCTGCTTGAAGGTCCCTAATGTTTCCGACTCAACTACTTCCACAGGCAGTGCATTCCATGCCCCCACTACTCTCTGGGTAAAGAACCTACCTCTGACATCCCCCCTATATCGTCCACATTTAAGAGTGAGATCGGTCTATATGACCCACACTGTAGGGGATCCGTGTCCCGCTTCAGGATCAGGGAAATCAGCGCTCTCGACATCGTCGGGGGCAGAGCCCTCCCTTCCCTTGCCTCGTTGAAGGTCCTTACCAACAGGAGGCCCAGCAGGTCCGCATACTTCTTGTAAAATTCAACCGGGAACCCATCCGGCCCCGGTGCCTTCCCCGCCTGCATGTTCCCTATCCCTTTGACCAACTCCTCCAACCCAACCGGCACCCACAACCCCGCCACCTGCCCCTTCTCCACCCTCGGAAACCTCAGCCGGTCCAGGAAGCGACCCATCCCTCCCTCTTCCAGTGGGGGCTCAGACCGGTACAGTTCCTCGTAGAAGTCCCTGAAGACCCCATTGATACCCACCGCACTTCGCACCGCGCTCCCTCCTCCATCCCGAACTGCCCCGATCTCCCTAGCTGCCTCTCGGTTCCGAAGCTGGTGTGCCAGCATCCGGCTCGCTTTTTCTCCGTAGTCATATACTGCCCCCTGCGCCTTCTTCCACTACGCACCCGCCTTCCTGGTGGTCAACAAATCGAACTCAGCCTGGAGGCTACGCTGCTCCCTAAGCAATCCCTCCTCCGGGGCCTCCGCGTCCCTCCTATCCACCCTCACCATCTCCCCCACCAACCTGTCCCTCTCTCTCCTCTCCCCCTCTCCTTGTGTGCCCTAATGGAGATGAGCTCTCCTCTGACCACCGCCTTCAGCGTCTCCCAGACCACCCCTAATGGCACCTCCCCATTGTTATTAGCCTCCAGGTACCTCTCCATACACTTCCGGACCCGCCCACTCACCTCCTCGTCCGCCAGCAACCCCACCTCTAGGCACCACAGAGGGCGCTGGTCTCTCTCCTCCCCCAACTCGAGGTCCAACCAGTGCGGAGCATGATCAGAAATGGCTATCGCCGAGTACCCCGTATCCTCCACCCAAGGAATCAGCGCCCTGCTCATGACAAAAAAGTCAATCCGGGAGTAGGCCTTGTGGACATGGGAGAACAATGAAAATTCCCTGGCCCCCGGCCTTGCAATCCTCCATGGATCCACCCGGAGGAAACCCACGCACACACGGGGAGAACATGCAGACTCCACACAGACAGTGACCCAGTGGGGAATCGAACCTGGGACCCTGGAGCTGTGACGAAATTGTGCTAACCACTATGATACCGTGCTGCCCTTTTTTAAAGGTTTCAGTGATCATGATAGAAATCTTGGGCTTCTTATTTTCTCTGATCGTTTACAGTCCAAAAGAAATCGCCAATGTGTCATATTAATCAGCAGATGGGAAGTGGAACCAAACAAACATGAAGCACTTATGGGTTCGGCTGTTGTGGTTACTGACCATAAGTATATTATGGGCTTGCCATATTTCATGTTGATTATTCTCAAGCAAAGGCAACTGAAATTAATAAAGTTCACTATAAATTTAAGGCCACTTCTTGAAGATGTTTGTTTATTCATATATTTTAAAAACTATGCACATCTTTGCAGGAAAAGTGAAATACATTACAGCTGAATACGCGACTACATTTTAAGCAATATCTAAAATGACTTTATTAGACCCTACAGAAAAGTCGTGCCTCTCGGCCTACGTCTTTGATTATCTTTTATATCTGAACAAGTTGTGTACTTGCAATGGGGAATGCTGGTCACCCAGATAAACCACTAGTATGATGGAAATGGCCTTTATCTTTCTTCAAGCAGCAGGGGAGGATGAAAAGAGATTAACTCATTTGAATGCATTCCAATCCCTGGGACTATTTTCTTGTTGTGATCAGTATAAATTTCCATAAAAAACGAGTGAAAAAAAACCATGTATTTTAGGTGAAATCCTCCATAACGGCATTGCTATAATAACAAACATATTTAAAAAACTTTAGATGCTTCTTTTCCTAGATTGCTGAAAACGCGAGATAAAATGGGTGGAGGAACTGATCTGTCCTGTTAAGGTTATCAGTATCCAGTTAACTAACTGGAAATGCCACTGTGTAACAGAGACTTGAAAATGATACACAATTCTGCTCAAGCACAAACAGGTCAATAGTACTTTGGATGTTTGCACTGGAGATAACAAATGCAAAAATAAAACTATTAATAATTTCAAATGGTTCTAAATTATTTCCGACCAGCTAATTGAGGCTTTCTTTTTTAAAAAAAAATGTTTATTCAAAGTTTTTCCAACAAAAATTTTCAACCAATTAAAGCCCCCCCCCGTAACAGAAAAGAAAAAGGGAAAAGAACAGAACAGACCATGAACATATTAATCAAACATAATACAGAACTTATACAATGGGTTTCTCCCGCACATATTAACCCTCCCATATGCTTTTTTTTTTACAAGTACCCCTAGGAAAACCCCTTCCTCCGCCCGCCCAAATACCCGCGCCCCCCCAAAGAGACACCCCCCTCCCCTCTCCTCCCCGCTCCCCCCCCCCTCCCTGGGTTGCTGCTGCTGCTGACCGACCTCATTCTAACGCTACGCAAGATAGTCTAGGAACGGTTGCCACCGGCTGAAGAACCCCTGCGCAGACACTCTCAAGGCAAACTTTATCCTCTCCAGCTTAATGAACCCTGCCATGTCATTTATCCAGGCTTCCACACTGGGGGGCTTCACGTCCTTCCACATGAGCAAGATCCTCCGCCAGGCTACCAGGGTCGCAAAGGCCAGAATACCGGCCTCTTTCGCCTCCTGCACTCCCGGCTCGTCCGCCACCCCAAATAATGCCAGCCCCCAACTTGGCTTGACCTGGACTTTCACCACCTTGGACATAGTCTTCGCGAAACCCCTCCAGAACCCATCCAGTGCCGGGCACGACCAGAACATGTGGGCGTGATTCGCCGGGCTTCCCGAGCACCTCCTGCATCTGTCCTCCATCCCAAAGAACCTACTCAGCCTCGCCCCTGTCATATGCGCTCTGTGAATAACCTTAAATTGTATCAGGCTGAGCCTGGCACATGAGGAAGAGGAATTAACCCTACTCAGGGCATCAGCCCACAGACCCTCTTCAATCTCCTCCCCCAACTCCTCCTCCCACTTGCCCTTCAGCTCCTCTACCAAAGCCTCCTCCTCTTCTTTCATCTCCTGATATATCGCCGAAACCTTGTCTTCTCCGACCCATACACCCGAAATCACCCTGTCCTGAATCCCTTGTGCCGGGAACAGCGGGAATTCCCTCACCTGCCGCCTCACAAACGCCCTCACTTGCATATACCTGAACGCATTTCCCGGGGGTAACCCAGACTTCTCCTCCAGCGCCCCTAGGCTCGCCAACGTTCCGTCTATAAACAGGTCCCCCATCCTTCTGATCCCTGCCCGATGCCAGCTCCGAAACCCCCCATCCATCCTTCCTGGGACGAACCGATGGTTCTCGCGGATCGGGGACCACACCGAGGCTCCCATCTCACCCCTATGTCGTCTCCACTGCCCCCAGATCCTTAGCGTTGCCGCCACCACCAGACTCGTGGGTTACCTTGTCGGCGAGAGTGGCAGCGGTGCCGTCACCAGCGCCCTCAGGCTCGTTCCTTTGCAAGACGCCATCTCCAACCTCTTCCACGCTGCCCCCTCTCCCTCTATTACCCACTTACGGATCATCGCCATGTTGGCTGCCCAATAATAGCCACACAGATTCGGCAACGCCAGTCCTCCTCTGTCCCTATTACGCTCCAGAAACCCCTCCTTACCCTCGGGGTCTTGTTTGCCCACACAAAACCCATGATGCTCCTACCCACCCGCTTAAAAAAGGCCTTGGTAATCATAATAGGTAGGCACTGGAACACAAAAAGAAACCTCAGGAGGATCATCATTTTAATTGACTGTACCCTGCCCGCTAGTGAGAGTGGCAACATATCCCATCTTTTGAAGTCCTCATCCATCTGCTCCACCAGCCGCGTCAAATTAAGTTTGTGCAGGGCCCCCCAGCTCCTAGCTACCTGGATCCCCAAGTACCGAAAGCTCCTTTCCGCCCTCCTCAACGGTAGGTCGCCTACCTCTCTTCCCTGGTCCCCTGGATGCACCACAAAGAGCTTACTTTTCCCTACATTGAGCTTATAGCCCGAGAAGTCCCCAAACTCCCTTAGGATCCGCATGACCTCTACCATCCCCTCCACTGGATCTGCCACATACAGCAACAGGTCATCCGCATACAGCGACACCCGATGCTCCTCTCCCCCTCGAACCACCCCCCTCCATTTCCTGGACTCCCTTAGTGCCATGGCCAAGGGCTCAATTGCCAATGCAAACAACAGGGGGGGACAGGGGGCACCCCTGCCTCGTCCCTCGATACAGCCAAAAATACTCCGACCTCCGCCGATTCATAGCAACACTCGCCACCGGGGCTCTATAAAGGAGCTTAACCCAACTGATAAACCCCTCCCCAAACCCAAACCGCCGCAACACTTCCCAGAGATACTCCCACTCCACCCGGTCAAAGGCCTTCTCCGCGTCCATAGCTGCCACTATCTCCTCCTCTCCCTCCACCGATGGCATCATAATCACATTTAGGAGCCTCCGCACATTGGTGTTTAGCTGCCTGCCCTTTACAAATCCCGTCTGGTCCTCTTAAATCACCCCCGGGACACAATCCTCAATTCTCGTAGCCAGCACTTTTGCCAGTAACTTAGCATCCACATTGAGGAGCGAAATCGGCCTATACGATCCACATTGCAGTGGGTCCTTGTCCCGCTTCAGGATCAGAGAAATCAGCGCCCCGGACATTGTCGGGGGCAGGGTCCCCCCTCCCTTGCCTCATTGAAAGTCCTCACTAGCAACGGGGCTTACAGGTCCGCATACTTCCTGTAAAACTCAACCGGGAACCCATCCGGCCCCGGGGCCTTCCCCGCCTGCATGTTCCCAATCCTTTAACCAGCTCCTCCAGCCCAATTGGCGCCCCCAAACCAGCCACCTCCTGCTCCTCCACCCTCGGGAACCTCAGTTGATCTAGAAATCCTCACATCCCCTCTTCCCCCGCTGGGGGCTGAGATCTGTACAGCTCCTCATAAAAGTCCTTAAATGCCTCATTTACTTTCACCGTAGTTCCCCTGCTATCCTTGACTCCACCTATCTCCCTTTCTGCCATCCTCTTAAGGAGCTGATGTGCCAGCATCCGGCTCGCCTTCTCCCCATACTCGTACGTCGCCCCCTGTGTTTTCCTCCACTGTGCCTCTGCCTTCCCCGTGGTCAACAGGTCGAATTCTGTCTGGAGACATCGTCGCTCCCTAAGTAGTCCCTCCTCTGGGGCCTCTGCATATCTCCTGTCTACCCTTAGGATCTCCCCCACTAACCTCTCCCTTTCCCTGCCCTCTCTCTTCTCCCTGTGAGCCCTGATGGAGATTAACTCTCCCCTGACCACCGCCTTCAGTGCCTCCCATACTACCCCCACCTGCACCTCCCCGTTGTCGTTGGCCTCCAAATACCTTTCAATGCACCCCTGCACCCTCCTGCATACCTCCTCATCCGCCAGTAATCCCACATCCAGACACCACAGCGGGCGTTGGTCCCTCTACTCTCCTAACTCTAGCTCTACCCAGTGCGGGGCGTGGTCTGAGATGGCTATGGCCGCATACCCAGTCCCCTCCACTTTCGGGATCAGCGCCCTACTCAAAACAAAAAAATCTATCCGGGAGTAGGCTCTGTGTACGTGAGAAAAAAAAGAAAATTCCCTGGCCAAGGACCTAGCAAATCTCCATGGATCTACTCCCCCCATCTGGTCCATGAACCCCCTGAGCACCTTGGCCGCAGCCGGCCTCTTCCCCGTCTTGGATCTGGAGCGATCTAATGCTGGTTCCAGCACCGTGTTAAAATCCCCACCCATTATCAAGCTTCCTGCCTCCAGATCCGGAATCCGCCCCAACATGCGCTTCATAAATCCAGCATCATCCCAGTTCGGGGCGTATGCATTTACCAATACCACCCACGCCCCCTGCAACCTACCGCTCACCATCACGTATCGACCTCCATTGTCCACTACAATCTCCTTGGCCTCAAACGACACCCGCTTCCCCACCAGTATTGCCACCCCTCTGTTCTTTGCATCCAGCCCCGAATGGAATACCCATCCCTTTCTTAACCTGACCTGGTCTGCCACCTTCAAATGTGTCTCCATGTCCTCCACCTCCTCCCCCCCCCCCCCCCCGTCCTTCTCTAGCGCGGGAAAAAGCCCGCGCTGTCCTGAGCCGGCCCCGCCCCGTCTGGCGCCGCTCGTGTTGCGGCCTTATCCCAATTCTCCCATCCCATCCCCATCCATCACCCAACCCGTGGAACATTCCCTACGCGTAGTTAAAACCCTGTATACAACCGACATCCCCCCACAACCACAAACCCCCAGTTTGAGTCCAACTTTTCAGTTTGTATAAAGGTCCAAGCCTCCTCAGGCGTTTCGAAGTAGTAGTGTCGATCCTTAAATGTGACCCACAATCGCGCTGGCTGCAGCATTCCGAACCTCACTCCCTTTCGATGGAGCAACGCCTTGGCCCGATTAAAACCAGCTCTCTTCTTTGCCACCTCCGCACTCCAGTCCTGATAGATTTGGATCTCCGTATTCTCCCACCTGCTGCTCCGCTCTTTCTTGGCCCATCTCAAGACACACTCTCTATCCACGAAACGGTGAAACCTCACCACTGCCGCCCTTGGCGGCTCGTTGGCCTTAGGTCTCCTCGCCAGGACCCGATGAGCCCCATCTAGCTCCAGGGGACTCGGAGGGGCCTCCGCACCCATGAGCGAATTGAGCATCGTGCTCACATATGCCCCGGCATCGGCCCCCTCCACCCCTTCATGGAGACCCAGAATCCGAAGATTCTTCCTCCTCGACCTGTTCTCCAGGTCCTCGAATCTTTCCGCCCACCTCTTGTGCAGCGCCTCATGTGCCTCCATCTTCACTGCCAGGCCCAAGATCTCATCCTCGTTCTCCGAGGCTTTTTCCCGCACCTCCTGGATCGCCGCCCCTTGGGCCTTCTGGGTCTCCACTAACCCCTCCATCGCCGTCATCATTGGCGCCAGCACCTCTTTCTTCAGCTCCTCAAAGCAGCGCTTGAGAAACTCCTGCTGCTCCTGCACCCATGCCGCTTGATCTCCGTCCGCCGCCATCTTGTTTTTTCTCCCTCGCACCTTTCTCTGCTCCAAAAACACTTTTTTGACCGCTCCACTCCTGGTCCAATCCATATACTATGGAGGGGGGACCTTGCTCACCTTCCCACACTGGAAGTCGTCGAAAAAATTGCCGTTGGGGCTCTTCTGGAGAGCCCAAAAGTCTGTTTTAGCGGGAGCCGCCGAATATGGGGTGTAGCTCCGCATAGCCGCAACCGGAAGTCAATCGAGGCTTTCTACTCTACTTTGTTTATGCTAGGAGTAGGGTTTTGCATTGTGCTATAGTCTTAAAAATGTGATTTATCATCACTTTTCTTTTTGGATAGAGAAGTGTTTATTGCATTCTCAACGCAGCAGGAAAAGGTTTGTGTGTGCAATGTTTGTCATCATGTTGTGCTTTGTGAACAAATATTTACATATGTTCATTAGTCTGCCATCCAGTCTGCCTTAAACCTTCAGATATGTCAATCAGCATTCCTTCAGCCACATCCCACATGTTGTGGCTGTTTTTATGTCGCATTCGCTGTTAGCAAGAATAGCGCCGCGGGAGCAAAGTCTCGCGAGAATCAGGAAACGCGATTCTCGCCCGAGAGATCACTGGCGGGATTCTCCGACCCGCCCCCCCCCCCCCGCGGGGTCAGAGAATCGCCAGAGGCTGGAGTGAATCCCGCCCCCGCTGGTTGCCGAATTCTCCGGCACCGGATATTCGGCGGGGGTGGGAATCGCAGCGCGCCGGTCGGCTGGCCCCCCCCCGGCGATTCTCCGGCCCGCGATGGGCCGAAGTCCCGCTGCTGGAATGCCTGTCCCGCCGGCGAGGATCAAATCACCTCTCTTCCCGGCGGGACTTGGCGGCGCGGGCGGGCTCCGGGGTCCTGGGGGGGGCACGGGGCGATCTGGCCCCGCAGGGTGCCCCCACGGTGGCCTGGCCCGCGATCGAGACCCACCGATCCGTGGGCGGGCCTGTGCCATGGGGGCACTCTTTGCCCTCCACCTCGGCCACAGTCTTCGCCATGGCCGACGCATAGCAGACACCCCCCATTGCGCATGCGCGGGGATGACGTCAGCAGCCGCTGATGCTCCCGCTCATGCGTGGACTTCCGCCGCCCGGCGAAGTCTTTTCTGCCCCAGCTGGTATGGCGCCAAAGGCCTTTCCCGTCGGCTGGTGGCGTGCCAACCACTCCGGGTCGGGGCTAGCCCCTCAAGGTGAGGGCTTGGCCCCTAAAGGTCAGCCTGACGCCGGAGTGGTTCACGCCACTCTGTTGGTGCAGTGCAGAACACCCCCTAGAGGGTCGCATGCTTTGTGATCTGCTGTGCCCTCCACAATCTGGCACAGCAGTGGGGCAATGTGCTGGATCTGGAGGAACATGCGGCCACGCAGAGGAGAATGAGGAAGTGTTGGACCAGGTGAGGCTGTAGGACGAGCCCGGAGGACCCACAGGACCAGCCAGAGAATGGAGGACAAGCAGCAGCGGCAAGCATCCGGCATGCTTGGAGGGCCAGGGAGGCCCACATCCTCGCCCGCTTCACATAGGATGTGGTTACGTCCGACACCGCACCCTCTCCCTCCGCTTCCCACACACCGTCCTGTCACGCCCTTTCCCCCATCCCCCACCCCCCACCTGGCACCCCCCCTCACCTTCCTCTATTACCCCCTCCCCATCACCTTCCCTCCATTCCACCCCCCACATCTTCCCTCTCTTCTTCCACACCCTCCCTCCGATCGCCCTGTTCCATCCTTCCATTGTCTGCGTTACATCACTCCACGGTGATGGGCCTGTGTCGGCACTGTTAGTGGGTCCATGTTGAGGGCAGGAGGGTGATAACCACTGTGAGCTGTGCACTGGTGCTCCTCACTATGCCATACTCTGACTCCTGCATGGCTGCCAAGTGTGCACCCGCACCTATCACCTGCACATGGTATGCCTTGGGTAGGGTGGCAGACCCAGGACCACCGTGTCTGAGGGCTGGGGCAGGGGGTTGGAGGTTGGCCCGTATTCGGAATAATGTGCCAGAGGCTTCACATGTCACGGGTGCAACATGGTTTATTGTTGTACAATAGTGACCCCAACTGCCCCTAGCCCCCGATGGTACCGTGCCCCTTCCACCCCAATTATCCCCTTCCCCACGCCCCCACCCACTTCCCAATCCATTCCCCGCCCCACCCACCCTGTTCCGTTTTCCCCACCCCAGTGCCTTCTCAATGATCCTCTCTCTATCTGCTTAGTCCTTCGTGCTCTGCCACTACATCTAGGTGTTTCCCCAGGATGCACATCAGTGGCGTAACCTGCTGCTTACCATGTCCAGTGGCCTTTGATGCCCCTGGCGGGACTCCTCTGGGGGATCTGGGGCACCCATCCACTCACCAGCACAACATGCTCTGCCGTGCCGCCTTGTTCCAGATGCCGACTCCGAGACGCGTGGTTGTCAGGGGAGACGCGGGATGCTAGTGGCCGTCATCGCCACCCCGTATGAAGGCTCTGGATTGGCCCCAGGCATCCCCTCCTCCCAGTCAGTGCCCATAGGGCCCTGGGGGTCACCTTGGGATGTAGGGGCAGCTGGACTGAGCTCCGGATCCTCTGCGTCATCTGGCTCTGCCAGCCCTGGCGGCTACCTGTTAGACTCACGTTAGGCTCACGGCTGTTTTATGGGCAGCACGATAGCAGATGGGCAGCACGGTAGCACGATGGGCCGCATGGTGCACAATGGTTAGCACTGTTGCTTCACAGTGCCAGGGTCCCAGAATTGATTCCCGGCTTGGGTCACTGTCTGTGCGGAGTCTGCACGTTCTCCCCGTGTCTGCAGGGGTTTCCTCCGGGTGCTCCGGTTTCCTCCCACAAGTCCCAAAAGACGCGCTGTTAGGTAATTTGAAAATTCTGAATTCTCCCTCTGTGTACCCGAATAGGCGCCGGTATGTGGCGACTAGGGGATTTTCACAGTGACTTCATTGCAGTGTTAATGTAAGTTATTGTACAATACAATAAAGATTGTTATTGTACCCAATGTCTGCATTATGGTGTCGACGCCCTCAGTGATGTCCCTCTGTGACCGGGCCACACTCTGCAGGGCCTTGCCAATGTCCAACTGCGTCTGGGGCATGGTTCTCAGTGACTGGGACATGCTCTGGAACGCCTTGGCAATGCCCACCTGACACTGGGACATGCTCCGCAGTGCCTCAGAAAGGTCCAACTGCACCTGGGAAACATCCCCCAGCGACAGGGACATGCTGTGGGACCAGTGCCGGGAGCCGATGCCAGCTCACCCATGCGGCCCGATGGAGGTCATTTAGATTTTTTGTGGCACTGTGTGGCGGTTCTCCGGATCACGATGATGGCCGCTGCCACTTCTTCCCAGGCGGCACTGGCTGCCCTGTGGCTTACCCACCGAGACACTTGGGGGAACAGATGGGGCTCCGTTGCGACTCCATCGCATCCAGCAGGGGGCCAATTTGACATCCCTGAATCTTGAAGCTGGTTTCCTTGGTTGCATAGCTGTGTGCTCTGTGGGTTTACCTCTGCGGGATCGGTTTAAGTGCTACTCCCCTTCATTAGCAGGGGTTGGCGAGCACGGTCCCGGCCAATCGGACAGCGGGACAGTCATTTGCGGCATAAAGCCTGGGGGCCCTCATTAAGTGGACCAATTAATGTTTGGTGCCAGTGACAGCATCTCCGGGTCGACCATCGCGGCAGTTCCCGCTTGCTACCACACTTAGAAACTTTTCCATTAAATCGTGTCCCATTTGTCAGTGTAATGGTCTTCCTATAGCAGATTAGAGCAGGGTTTTTCAAAGTGCAGGTCGTGATCTGTGGGTAGATCGAGGCCGGGTGTCAGAAGGGTCGTGGAGATAAGGGTTGCTGTCTGCACTTTTTGTAAAGCAAGAAGTGTGGTGGATTCAGGTTCATGGAGACAGTCCTATTCCTCGAACAATCCGTGAGAGTGAGTGACAGACAGAACTACGACAGAAGAAATGGGGAAAATATCGACGCAAAAGCTAGTTACGGAGTTCACTCACTTAACCGTGTGCAATGAATACATCGATTGTAATTTTCCAAAAATTCTTGGATTCTGAAGAAGTACCGGAGGATTGGAAAACTGCCAATGTGACACCCCAATTCAAAAAGGGAGAGAGGCAAAAAGCGGGTAACAATAGGTTGTTTAGCCTAACATATATTGTTGGAAAAATATTGGAATCAATTATTAAGGAAGTAATAGCAGCACATTTGGAAAATCATAATCTAATCAAGCAGAGTCAGCGTGGCTTCATGAAAGTCATGTCTGACTAATATATTAAAGTTTTTCAAAGAAGTCTCAGCCAGAGTGGATAGAGGGGGACCAGTAGATGTGCTGTATATGGACTTCCAGAAGGTGTTCAACAAGGTACCTCACAAAAGGTTAAGTATAAGATAAGACCCCATGGTGTTGGAGATAGTATATTGGCATGGATAGAGAATTGACTAATGGGCAGGAAACAGCGAGTGGGGATAAGGGGTTCTTTTTCAGGTTGGTGACCTGTAACCAGTGGGGTTCCACAGGGTTCAGTGCTGGGACCACAACTGTTTACAATATATATTAAAGACTTGGAGGAAGAAAGCAAATGTACTGGAGCCAAATTTGCAGACAACACCAAAATAGGTGGAAAGGCAAGTTGCGAGAGGGATGCAAATAGTTTGCAAAGAGATATTGATAGATTAAGTAACCAGACAAAAGTTGGTAAATGGAGTACAATGTGGGAAAATGGGAAGTTGCTCATTTTAGAAGGGAGAACAAAACAGCAGTATTATTTAAATAGAGAAAAACTGCAGAAAGCTGCGACACAAAGGGGCTTGGGGATAGTTGCGCACAAAACACAGAAAGCTAGCACACAGGTGCAGCAGGCAATCAGGAAGGCTAATGGAACGTTGATCCTTATTTTATTTTAAGGGGGTTGGAGTATAGGAAAGTCTTGCCACAACTGTACATTGTACTGGTGAGACCACATCTGGAATATTGTCAGCGTTTTGGTCTACTTACTTAAGGAAGGATATTGGGAGCATTTCAGTGGGTGTGAGAAACATCGCACGATTCAATGGCATTCTGCGTTTCTTTTGGCTTCGGGGAGATTCTCTCCACTGAGGCCGCACTTAGAGAGATTTCCTGCTGGTAGGCTTAGATCGGGGCGCCATTTTGGAGGGCTGCCACAGTTTTCTCTATCCCCTCAGCCCCCAAATTTGTGGAGGCCTCTTGGAACCATCCCGTCCCCTCCCCTCAACCAGGCAAGGCCCCCTCCTGTCCTGATCCCTAACAGTGCAAACCTGGCACTGCTGGCCTGGCACCAAGGCAGTACTCCTGCCAATCTGGCAGTGCCACCTGGGAACCCTGGCTATGGCAGTGCCAAGGTGCCGGATGTCAGATGGAGAGCCAGGGTGCCACCCTGCACTGTCCCCAACCAAGGAGGGGGATCTCCAATAGCCTGGGAGAGCCCCCTCCCAGTTGCCGTTATGACTGGTCCATGTTTGCGTGGACCAGTACTGAACAACGCCCTGGCGAGGGTGGTCGTTGAGTCCTGATTGGCTTATTTTAACATGCTGACCTGGATCACTCCCAGTGAAAGTGAGGTCTAGATTGCAATGTCTCATGAGATTCCGTTGAATCTTGCAAGACATTTCGAGTTTTGTGAATCTCACAAGAGGCTTCTCGCAAGATTTAAAGGCCTCGTCCCGACACAAAGTTTGGCGCGTTGAGGCCGTTGAATCACACCCATTATTTCATTGGAGGCGGTTCAGAGAAGGTTCACTCGGTGCAACACAATACATAGTGGTTAGCACAGTTGCTTCACAGCTCCAGGGTCCCTGGTTCGATTCCCAGCTTGGGTCACTGTCTGTGCGGAGTCTGCACGTTCTCCCCGTGCCTGCGTGGGTTTCCTCCGGGTGCTCCGGTTTCCTCGCACAGTCCAAAGATGTGCGGGTTAGTTGGATTGGCCAAGATAAATTGCCATTAGTGTCCAAAAAAGGTTAAATGGGGTTACTGGGTTACGGGGATAGGGGGGAGGTGTGGGCTTGGGTAGGGTGCTCTTTCCAAGAGCCGGTGCAGACTAATTGGGCTGAATGGCCTCCTTCAGCACTGTATAGTCTATGATTCTATGATCTCTGGTATGGATGGATTATCTTTTGAGCAAAGGTTAAATTGGATGGGGCTCTACTCACTGGAATTTAGAAGAATCAGAGTTGATCTCATTGAAACATATAGGATTCTTAAGGGGCTTGATAGGATAAATGCTGAGAAGATGTTTCCCTTCATGGGAGGGTCTAGGAGCAGGGGGAATCATCTCAGAATAAACTTCATGACTGAGATGAGGAGGAATTGTTTCTCCCAGAGTGTTGTGAGTCTTAGGAACTCCTTGCCAGGGAGCTGTGCAGCAGAGTCCTTGGGCTTGATTCTCTGTCCTCTCAATCACGTGTTTCTCGGCGGTAGGAGGAGGTGTGCCATTCACCGACAGCGGGATTCTCTGCTCCCGCCTTTGTCAATGGGAATTACGAATAAAGTCACCCCACACCATTGGGAAACCCGCAGGTGGGGGTGCGCTGCCGACAGGACCAGAGAGTCCCGCCGCCAGTGGACAAAAAATTCCAGCCCTTGTGCATATTTAAGGCTGGGACAGATGGATTCTTGATCAATCAAGGGATCAAGGGTTACGGGAAATTGGACGTGAGCAATGTTGGATCAGCCATAATCATACTGAATTGCGGAGCAGGCTGGGGGGAGGGGGGGGGGGGGAACAATCTTCTGTTCCTAATTCTTATGGTCTTTTCTTTTACATACTTTCTTCTGGTGAGCAAATAGACTGTTTTATAACAAGAGCGATGTATATGATTTAACTTATGAATTACTCTTGTGAATATATCACTAGGCCTTTGGCAACTGGGCTCTGTGCAGGGTGCTACTTTGGCACCACCAATGCCACCTGGGCACCTTGGCACTGCCATCCTGTCACTGCCAGAGTGCCCAGGTGGCACCACCAGTCTGGCACCCTGGCAGTATCTGGTTGGCATTTTGTCCACACTGGGGATCAGGACCGGAGGTTCCCTGCCCTGGTGTGGTCCGGGGATGCTCAATTACTCCCTTATTGGCTCATTGGGGGGTCCGGATATTGCATTGGGGGGGGTCCAGAGATCGCGTTGGGGGTCTCGCATTAGGGGCGCCAAAGATAAGGGATGATTGAGAATAAGTATGGCCTCGACAGGGCATTCCCCACTGTGGCCCTAAAAAACACACCCGGCTAAACGCATTCGACATGAAAGCTGAAATCAAATTAATATAGTAACTTGAAATGTGATTTCAAAGTGTATGTAAGGGCAGCATGGTAGCACAGTGGCTAGCACTGTTGCTCCATAGCGCTAGGGTCCCAGATTCGATTCCCAGCTTGGGTCACTGCCTGTGCGGAGTCTGCACGTTCTCCCCGTGTCTGCGTGGGTTTCCTCCGGGTGCTCTGGTTTCCTTCCACAAGTCTCAAAAGATGTGCAGTTAGGTAATTTGGACATCCTGAATTCTCCCTCTGTGCCGGGATGTGGTGACTAGGAGATTTTCACAGTAACTTCATTGCAGTGTTAATGTAAGCCTACTTGTCACAATAACGATTATTATTATTATCAATTGCAGAGGTTAGGAATGAATGCTAAGTAAATGAAAGCGTATAAAATAGTTTGAATTACGTACAAAAATATATTTTTAATTGAATTTGAAGTGCAATGATTTACTTGCTAATTCAGCAGTATCAAAGAACACATGCATACCAAGGGTCTTTCAACACCTTCTCACGCAGCTTAATATCACTAATCTCCTTTACACCCTGGACCACCACCCACTATTGTCCCCAAGTGACTCTGCTCGTCTTGTATACACACTCTTCTGCTATCATGGCCCTGTCTACACTAAACCTCGCCATCCATATAAACTTTCCAAATCATATTCATAATCTTTCCTTCAACATTACCATTTCACATTGCTCATCTTTGCTCTAATGGTCTCAGTCATAGACAAGGCCACCACAAACCACTTCCCTGTTTTTCACTTCCAACTCTACTTCCTTCTGCATCCACTATGGAAACCTTCCTCCCACCCCCGCCAAAGTCATTTATCTTTGCTCTTTCAAACGCCAATTGCTTGATATTTGGGTTTCCATTCATTATAATTCGGCAGTTGTTGAGCTGCTTAATCACCCCCCCCCCCCCCACTTTTGGCACCCTCATTCACAGTAAAATATATACTTTCCCCCATCTTCATTTCCTCAAGAGCAAAGGGTGCAGACTTGAACATATTCAGCATACAAATGGCTTAGCCGACAATCACCAGATCCAGCACTTTCTGATGCCAAAATTTCTCATGAATCAAGAATCACCATGGGGAGCCAAGTTAATACTCACTTTCTTTTCTCTGCCAGCTATGTCCTTAAACCCTTTCCCCTTACTACCAACACCTCTTTTGTTTCTTTCTCTCTCCTTTTAGGTGGGTTCTGGTCAGTGGCATGGCATGACAGGGAAAGCAGCAAAACGACTGCATTTGGGGTATAGGCTCCAACCCCTTTCATTTCTCTCTCCCTACAGATGCTGCCAGACCTGCTGAGATTTTCCAGCATTTTCCCCTTCATTTCTTTCTCCCTCATTCTCTCTTTCACAGGTAATAGCCATCACAATCCATCTCACAACCGTCAGCGATCAGAACACTTAGCTTTCTGACATACTTTGGGATTGTGACCCAAATCTTTAATTCCTCTCTGGCCACCAGGGAAGGTGCCAGAGGACTGGAGAACAGCTAATATGGTCCCACTATTTCAGAAAGATTGTAGAGTCAAGCCAAGGAAATACAGGCCAGTGAGTCTCATGTCAGTGGTTGAGAAATTACTGGAGAAGACTCTGAAGTAGAGAATCTATCTCCACTTGGAGAGGCAAGGTTTTATCAGGGATAGTCAGCATGGCTTTGTCAGAGGAAGGTCATGCCTAATAAATTTGATTGAACCTTTTGAGCATGTAAGTGTATAGATGAGTGTAGTGCAGTTGGTGTAGTTTACATGGATTTCAGCAAGGTCCCACACGGGAGTCTTATTAAGAAGGCAAATGCACATGGGATACAGGGTGATTTGATAAGGTGGATTCATAATTGGCTTAGCGGGAGGAGACAGAGCGTGATGGTAGACGGTTGCTTTGGTGTCTGGAAGCCAGTGACCAGTGGTGTACCACAGGGATTCGTGCTGGGCCCCCAATTGTTTGTCATTTATATAAATGACATAGATGACTAGGATCAGTAAATTTGCGGATAACACAAAGATTGGCCGGGTGGTTAACAGTGAGGTTGAGCGTGTTGGGCTACATGAAGTTATAGACTGGGTGGTCAAATGGCTGGATAAGTGGTAGATGGAATTTAACCCTGAAAAATGTGAGGTGATACACTTTGGAAGGAGTAATTTAACAAAGAAGTATACTTTGAAAGGTCTGGCACTGGGAAGTTCCGAAGCACAAAGGGACATTGGCGTGTTTGTCCATAGATCTCTGAAGGCAGAAGGGCAGGTTAATAGGGTGGTGAAAAAGGCACATGGGACACTCGCTTTTATCAATCGGGGTATAGATTACAAAAGCAGGGAGGTCATGATGGAATTGTATAGAACTTTGGTGAGGCCACAGCTGGAGTAATGTGTGAAGTTCTGGTTGCCACATTATAGGAAATATGTAATCGCCCTGGAGGGGGTGCAGAGAAGATTCACCAGAATGTTGCCTGGGATGGAACATTTAAGTTATAATGAGAGGTTGGATAGTTTTGGGTTGTTTTTTCTGGAGCAGAGAAGACTGAGGGGTGACCTAATTGAGGTGTACAAGATTATGAGAGGCATGGACAGGGTGGATAGGGCACAGCTGTTTCCCTTAGTTGAAGGGTCGGTTACGAGGGGGACACAAGTTCAAAGTGAGGGGTGGGAGGTTTAGGGGGGATTTGATTAAAACTTTTTTACCCAGAGAGTGGTGAAGGTCTGGAATGCACTGCCTGGGAGGGTGGTAGAGGCAGAATGCCTCACATCCTTTACAAAGTACCTAGATGAGTACTTGGCATGTCTTAACATTCAAGGCTATGGGCTAAGTGCTGGCAAGTGGGATTAGGTGGGCAGGTCAGGGCCTTTCATGCGTTGGTGCAGACTCGATGGGCTGAAGGGCCTCATCTGCACTGTAGTATTCTGTGAAGCTGTAATTCTATGATACTTGAGATAACTAGATGGTATCACAATGTAAATTTATTTTCAAATTGAACATTAGCGAAGGCAAATTCAATGGACATGTTCGATCATGTTATGTGAAATACAACTTCCGCGAAGCAAGAGAGAAGGGAGTTCGCCCCCCAACAATGTTGCAGGCCTCAATTTCATTGATCCTGAAACGGGAGAAGGATCCGGAGCAATGTGGGTCATACAGGCCAATTTCTCCACTGAATGTGGATGCCAAACTGCTGGCTAAGATACTGGCCACAAGGATAGAGGACTGTGTCCCGGGGATGATAGGGGAAGACCAAACGGGATTTAATAAGGGCAGGCAACTCAAGGCCAATGTTGGAAGGCTTCTCAATGTTATTATGATGCTCTCAGAAAGAGAGGAGGTGGTGGTAGCGATGGATGCAGAGAAGGCTTTTGATCGGGTGGAGTGGAATTACCTGTGGGAGGCACTGGGAAGGTTTGGGTTGGGTGAGGGCTTTACTGACTGGGTGCGGTTGCCCGATCAGGCACCAGTAGCGAGTGTGTGGACGAACCGGCTGAGGTCAGGGTATTTTAAACTACACCGAGGGACGAGGCAAGGGTGCCCCCTCGCCCCGTTACTGTTTGCTCTGGCCACAGAACCATTGGCCATGGCGTTAAGAGCCTCTAGGAACTGGAAAGGGCTGGTTCGGGGAGGGGGGTGGGGAGGGAGAGCACATGGTCTCGCTCTATGCAGATGACCTGCTCTTGTACATTTCGGAACCCGCTGGAGGGGATGGGGGAAGTAATGCGAATCTTGGGTAATTTGGCAATTTTTCGGGGTATAAATTGAACATGGGGTAAAGCGAGATGTTTGCGATCCAGGCGAGAGGACAGGAGAAGAAATTGGGAGAGCTGCCGCTTAGAATGGTAGGGAAGAGCTTTCGATATCTGGGAATCCATGTGGCCCTGATTGGGGGGCACTGCACAAGTTAAATCTATCCCGGTTGGTAGAACAAATGGAAGGGGACTTTAAGAGATGGGACATGCTCCCGCTATCACTGGTGGGGAGGGTACAGACCGTGAAAATGACGGTCCTCCCCAATTTCTGTTTGACTTTCAGTGCCACCCCACCTTCATCCCTAAGGTCTTTTTCAAGTGGGTGAATAAGGTTATTTTGGGCTTTGTGTGGGCGGGTAAAACCCCGCGAGTGAAGAAAGTGTTGCTGGAGCGCAGTCGGGGAGAGGGTGAGTTGGCGCTGCTGAGCTTCTGTAATTACTACTGGGTGGCTAATGTAGCCATGATCAGGAAGTGGGTCGTGGGGGAGGGGTCGGCATGAGAGCAGATGGAGGCGGCGTCATGTAAAGACACCAGTTTGGGAGCACCGATAACGGCACCTCTTCCGTTCTCGCCGGCCCGATACTCCACAAGTCTGGTGGTGGTGGCGGCTCTGAGAATCCGGGGGCAATGGAGGAGGCATAAGAGAGTGAGGGAGCATCAATTTGGACCCCTATTTATAATATCCACAGGTTTGTCCGAGTAGGCTAGATGGTGGGTTCCAGAGTTGGCAAAGGGCAGGAATTAGAAGGATGGGGTATCTATTTATAGTTGGGAGCTTTCCCAGCTTGAAAGCCTTGGAGGATAAATTTAAATTGATGGCAGGGAATGGTTTTAGGTATTTGCAGGTGCGAGACTTCCTGTAAAAGATAAAGCTGCATACAGCTACATACTCTCCGACCAACTCCTTACCCTCAGGGGGTATAGGATAGAGTAGTTTCCAGTACCTGGATGGGAGAGGGGACGGTATCGGATATTTACCAGGAGCTTTCCGAGGCGGAGGAAACCCCCGTGGAGGAGCTGAAGGGCAAGCGGAAGGACGAACTAGAAGGAGAGATAGAGGCCGGTCTACGAGCAGATGTTAAAAGCTCCTCATCAGGCTTAGCCTGATACAATTTAAGGTAGTTCACCGGGCACAAATGGCAGTGGCTCAGATGAGCAAGTTTTTCGGGGTAGAGGATAGGTGTGCGAGGTGCGCGGGAAGCGCAGCAAATCATGTCCACATGTTTTGGGCATGCCCAAAGCTTAGAGGTGGCGACTAGGGGCTTTTCACAGTAACTTCACTTGAAGCCTACTTGTGACAATAAGCGATTTTCATTTCATTTCATCCCATTTCAGGGTTTTGCGAAGGTAATGTCCACAGTTCTAAAAACACGGGTGGTGCCAAGTCCGGAGGTAGCGATCTTTGGAATGTCGGAAGATCCGGGAGTTCAGGGGGCGAAAGAGGCCGACGTCTTGGCCTTTGCCTCCCTGGTAGCCCGGAGATGGATCTTATTAATGTGGAGGGATTCGAAGCCCCTGAGTGTAGAGACCTGGGTTAGTGACATGGCTGGGTTTCTCAGTCTTGAGAAAATAAAGTTTGCCTTAAGAGGGTCAATGTTAGGGTTCTCCCGGAGGGGCGACTTTCTCGGGGAAAATTAAAATGTCAGCAGAAGCAGTATTCCAAGGGGGGGTGGGGGCGGATTGTTGCTTTGTGGTTGAGGTGCGTGAAGATTGGGATGAGGGGAAATGTTTATTTTACCATGTTGATGTCATTGTTTACGTTACTGTTATAAACATTTTCAAATACCTCAATAAAATATTTTTTAAAAAAAGAAATATGACTTCCAGTGGAGACGGGTAGGAGGAAGCCGCATGTTGGAGGGCTCCCGCTCGAGAATTGATTTTTTGAAGTTTTGATGCCCCTTCCCAGGAGCAACTTTTGATGAAACAAGGGTAGGAAGGCACAGAGAAGAGAGATGTCCAAATCTCAAAGAAAAACAGCCGTGAAAAAGGGGGCTAATGAAGGTCCACCGGTGGGTGGAAAGGTCGGCTCAGGAACTGGAAGGAAGGCAGAGGCTGGGGCGCCGGGTGAGGCCGCACTGCTCACGGCAGAAAGGATGACCGAGACGATGGCCGTGGAACTTGAAAAATAGTTCACAAAACACATGGAAGCGATGAGGAGGGAGATGGGGCGATATTGAAAGTGCTGGTGAAGGAGGCGATTGCCCCAGTGAGGGCGGCGGTATCGAGCGCAGCGGCTGAGGTGCGGGAGCAAGGTGAGATACTGAAGGAAGTGGAAGAGGCATTATCGCAGCACAGAGATCAACTCACCTCGATGGGGAAGGAGCTGCGGAGGGTGATAGAGACCAACAAGGGTCTGCGAGTCTAAATGGACGACCTGGAAAACAGATCCAGGTGGCAGAGTCTGAGGATCGTGGGTCTGCCTGAAGGAGTGGAAGGCCCGAGGCCGACGGAGTATTTTGACACGATGTTGGCGGAGCAATTGGGGGAGGGGGAAGATCCTCCTCGATACGAACTGGATCGGGCTCACAGGTCGTGGAGGCCTATACCAAAGGGGAGTGAGCCACCAAAAGTGGTGACTGTTTTTGTAGGTACCACGTGAAGGCGAAGGTCCTGTGCTGGGCAAAGCAGAAGCGGGAGGTGCTGTGGGCTGGAGTTGGTATCCGCATATATCAGGACTTTACGGTGGAGTTGGCGAGGAGGCGGGTGGCCTACGGCCGAGTGAAGACAGCACTGTATAATAGCAAGGTGCGGTGCGGCATAGTGTATCCAGCTAAGTTGAAGGTGACCTACAAATCCAAAGACTTTTATTTTGAGATGGTGGAAGCGGCGGAGGCGTTTGCGAAGGCAGAACGGCTGTGGCAGAATTGAGAAATGGGACTGAGGACTGGTCTTGTACTGAGGGTAGGGAGTTGGTAGGAAAGTATGTAGCTTTATCTTTTCACTGCATGTTGTTGTATGTATTAAATAAGTCGACGCTGTCTGTTTGGACAAAGTAAGAATTGGGACTTTCCTTTGCAATGATGGTTCTTTGGGGCTTATGTGTTTATGCTGGGGTTGTGTGTTAAAGGGGATTTCTTGGTTTTCCTGGGACCGGGCAGGGGGGGGAAGGAGACCCGGGCGGGGCCTCCACACTGGTAGGTTTAAGCCGGCCAGTGAATGGGAGTGAGGTGGGGGGAGGGGCTGCGGCCATCAGCGCCTGGTAAAACAGGTTTCGATGAGCCTAGCTGGGGTGAAAAGTTGGGGAAAGGGACCGATACTGGGTGGGGTGTTTTCGAGGGGAAGTGGAGGGGAGGAGTCTGGGAGGAGGAGTGGGGGGGCTTTACAATTCGTGGGTGTGATTCATTGTACACTTTCAGGGATTGGATGGCCTTGAATATTAGCGGGTGGGGAGTGGGGTTGGGAGGTGGACCATATATGTTAATGGTGACCATGGGCGATTCCTGATTGATTTTCTGTTTTTTTTTAATTTGATGCTTATATTGTCATGCAGGCTGTTGTGTGGGGGTTGCTGGGAGGATGGGATCATTGTTGTTAATAAGGCGATTTGACATTGTATCCGTTACAGTTTACTGTTTATTGATGGGGGTAAAGTTTGAAGAAAATGTGAAAAAGGAGAATAAAAACATTTTTAAAAAAATGTTATGTGAAATACATAATTTGGGGATTTAAAAAAGTATTTTGTTCAACCTCCTTTTTTGGAATGTAGAAATTTCTGTTGATAAAACACAGATCAAAAATGTTCACACAGAAATCTTTCAGAAAACATTTCATTTGAGGGGAGAATATAACATAGTACCACCGAGTGGCCAGATTGTATAATTTTTGTTAATTACATTTTTTTAAAAATTCTCCTCCTTTTTCACATTTTCTCCCACATTTACATCCATCAACAATAAACAATAATCAGCAAGATATGTCAATCCCCATAATAACAACGATCCCATCTACCCACCGACCCCCAAACCTCAACCCGCATGTTTACATAAACAAATGACAAAAAGGAATCAGGGATTACCCGTAGTCACCCTTAATCTTACACAGCCCCCCCCCCCCACCCCGTCCCACCCCAGGTCTCCAGCTCCTCCCGTCCACTGCCTCTTGTAAAACTCCTCCTCCCAACCTCGGTTCCTTCCCCCCAACTTTCCACCCCGGCTAGACGACTCAGACCCTGTTCTGCCAGGCTCCGATGGCCGCAGCCCCTCCCTCCACCTCACCAGATTGTATAATTACAGTGTCGTGTTTACTGTGGTAAACACCACTAGTGATATAGTGTACGAATTACGGCACTGCCACTGTATTACAGGTACTACGGTAAATCCCTGCCTGCTGGCTCCTCCCAGCAGGCGGCGTATAAAAGTGTATGCTTCCCTGCGCTGCTCCCATTCTGGTTCCAGCTGCAGGAGGCACAACCTCTTGTGCAATAAAGCCTCGATTGTTTCACCATTCTCGACTCGTGGTAATTGACGGTACATCAATTTATTGCACAAGATTTTAAAAGATGAACATCTTAATCAAGCCTGATCGCCTGGAGCTGAGCAGCCAACGCCACGTCCACCTTCGACCACTGGCTAGCCTGCTTTGAAGGCTACCTCAGAGCAGCCACTGAAGAACTCTCGGACCCAATGAAGCTCCAAGCCCTCTACTCACGGGGGAGCCCTGAAATGTTTCTCCTCATCCGGGATGCGCCCATCTACACAGAAGCGATGACAATCCTAAAGAGACATTACGTTAAGTCAGTGAATCAAGTGTATGCCAGGCACCTCCTGGCCACGAGACGGCAACTCCCGGGGGAGACTCTGGGTGATTTCTTGCGGGCCCGACAGATTCTCGGTAGGAACAGTGACTGCCAGGCAGTTTCGGCAGTCCAACAACCGAACTTTAAATCAGAGACGCTTATGTCACAGGCATGAAGTCTACGTACGTTCGCCAGCGACTATTGTAAGGGGGTACGCTCGATCTTGCGGAGACTAGGCAGCTTGCCAATTCACTAGAAGTGGCCTGCCATAATCTGGAGGCCTACACCCCCGACTGCGCGGCACCCTAGTAGGCATCGTGGGCCCCACCGGCTGCCGACACCAGCTCACCGCAAGCCTGCGCCGCGCGGCAGCCAGTCAACTCCGGGGGGCCCAAGTGTTATTTTTGTGGACAGAGTAAACACCCCAAGCAGTGCTACCCGGCGCGGAGCGCAATCTGCAACGGGTGTGGGAAGAAGGGACACTTTGTTTCCGTTTGCCAGGCCCGGTCGGTCGCCGCTGTTTCCAGGCCCGGCATTACTACACTCCCCACGTGCGATCCAGGGGAGCCGCCATCTTCTCCACCGCAAGCCATGTGCGGCCCGTGGGCACCGCCATCTTTGAGTGCCGCCATCTTCTGCGCCATTTTGGACCGTGCCTCAGGTCCCCTGCTCGTCAGGCCATTCGCTGCCTACTGATACCTCCGCCACCACTGATCAGCCCGGGACCTCCCAACATCTTCCGCAGCTCGCCTCCATAACCCTGGATCAGTCAGGGCCCCGCAATCTTGTGACAGCTACGATGACGGTGAAGATAAACGGGCACGAGACGACCTGCCTCTTTGACTTCAGGAGCACAGAGAGTTTCATCCACCCTGCTACGGTAAGGCGCTGCTCCCTCACGGTACACCCCGTCACCCAGAAAATCTCCCTGGCCTCCAGATCCCATTCCGTTGAAATCCGGGGGTACTATGTCGCGACCCTCACTGTTCAGGGCGTAGAGTTCAGCAACTTCAGGCTCTACGTCCTCCCCCACCTCTGCGCTGCCCTGTTACTAGGCCTTGATTTCCAATGCCATCTCCAAGCCTTACTTTGAAATTCAGCAGATCCCTGCCCCCCCCCCCCCCCCCCTCACCATCTGCGGCCTCACGACCCTTAAAGTCGATCCACCTTCGCTGTTTGCAAACCTCACCTCGGACTGCAAGCCCGTCACCACTAGGAGCAGACGGTACAGTGCGCAGGACAGGACCTTTAGCAAGTTGAAAGTCCAACGGCTTCTGCGGGAGGGGATCATTGAGGCCAGTAACAGTCCCTGGAGAGCTCAAGTGGTGGTAGTGAAGAGTGGGGAGAAACACAGGATGGTCATTGACTACAGCCAGACCGTCAACCCGTATACGGAGCTCGACGCGTACCCGCTCCCACGCATATCTGACATGGTCAATCAGATTGCACCATATCGAGTCTTCTCCACAGTAGACTTGAAGTCCGCCTACCACCAGCTCCCCATCGCCCGGAGGACCGCCAATACACTGCGTTCAAAGCAGATGGCCGCCTCTATCATTTCCTCAGAGTTCCCTTCGGCGTCACCAATGGGGTCTCGGTCTTCCAGCGCGAGATGGACCGAATGGTTGACCAGTACGGGCTGCGGGCCACCTTCCTGTATCTAGACAACGTCACCATCTGCAGCCATGATCAGCAGGACCACAACGCAAACCTCCAAACATTCCTGCATACCGCCAAACTCCTTAACCTCACCTACAATACGGAGAAGTGCGTGTTCCACACCAACAGCTTAGCTATCCTTGGCTACATAGTGGAAAATAGAGTCCTAGGGCCCGACCCCGACTCTATGTGCCCCTCCTCGAACTCCCTCTCCCCCACTGCCCCAAAGCCCTGAAACGATGCCCGGGGTTTTTCTCGTATTACGCCCAGTGGGTCCCAAATTATGCGGACAAGGCCCGCCCACTTATCAAGTCCACAGTTTTTCCCCTGACAGCTGAGGCCCGCCAGGCCTTCAACCACATCAAGATGAGACCCTCCCCTTTCAGGTGGAGAACGATGCATCAGACGTAGCTCTGGCCGCCACCCTCAACCAGGTGGGCAGACCTGTAGCTTTCTTTTCCCGCACCCTCCATGCCTCCGAAATCCGGCACTCCTCTGTCGAAAAGGAGGCCCAAGCCATTGTGGAAGCTGTGCAACATTGGAGGCATTACCTGGCCGGCAGGAGGTTCACTCTCCTCACTGACCAACGGTCGGTTGCCTTCATGTTTAATAATACGCAGCAGGGCAAGATCAAAAGTGACAAGACCTTGAGGTGGACGATTGAGCTCTCCACCTATAACTATGAGATCTTGTATTGCCCGGGGTAGCTCACTGAGCCCCCTGATGCCCTATCCCGCGGTACATGTGCCAGCGCACAAGTGGACCAACTCCGGGCTCTCCACTATGACCTCTGCCACCCGGGGGTCACCCGGTTCTTCCATTTCATCAAGGCCTGCAACCTGCACTACTCCATTGAGGAGGTCAAGACCGTAACCAGAGACTGCCAAGTCTGCGCAGAGTGCAAGCCGCACTTCTACCGGCCAGATAGAGCACACCTGGTGAAGGCCTCCCACCCCTTTGAGCGCTACAGCATGGACTTCAAAGAGCCCCTCCCCTCCACCGACCGCAACGCATACTTTCTCAACGTAATTGACGAGTACTCCCGGTTCCCCTTCGCCATCCCATGCCCTGACATGACTACTGCCCCGGTCATTAAAGCCCTGCACAGCATCTTCACTCTGTTTGGTTTCCCCCACCTACATCCACAGTGATCGGGGATCCTCTTTCATGAATGATGAGCTGCGTCAGTTCCTGCTCAGCAAGGGCATCACCTCGAGCAGGACGACCAGCTACAACAACCAAGGAAATGGGCAGGTGGAGAGGGAAAACGGGACGGTCTGGAAGGCCGTCCTGCTGGCCCTGCGGTCTAAAAATCTCCCGGTCTCCCGCTAGCAGGAGGTCCTGCCCGGCGTGCTCCACTCCATCCGGTCGCTCCTCTGCACCGCCACTAATGAGACCCCTCACGAACATGTGTTTGCCTTCCCCAGGAAGTCCACCTCCGAGGTCTCGCTCCCAACATGGCTGACAGTTCCTGGACCCGTCCTCCTCCGGAAGCATGTGTGGAGCCATAAATCGGATCCCTTGGTTGAGAAAGTCCACCTCCTCCATGCAAACCTGCAGTAAGCCTACGTGGCACACCCGGATGGGTGCCTGGACACAGTCTCCCTCCAGGACCTTGCACGCCACCCACGACCCCCGACCTGACACCGCTCCTCTCCCCCCCGGTTGCCTCATTCACCCCTGCGCCACCCATCCCCCCTCCAGCGAATCTCACCGCAACCCCCACCCCAGCAGGATCTGTCCACCCACTGGATCCACTCATGGGTGACGAAGATGAGGACAACACGCTCCCGGAGTCACATGGGACCACGCCGGCGCCCACATCACCACCAGGACTGAGGCGATCGCAGCGGAGGGTCAAAGACCCCGACAAACTTATTCTGTAATGTTTTTGTCACCCCCACCGGACTCTTTTTTAAACAGGGGGTGAATGCGGTAAACACCACTAGTGATATATTGTATGTATTATGGCACTGCCTGTGTATTACGGGTACTACGGTAAATCCCTGCCTGCTGGCTCCTCCCAGCAGGCGGCATATAAAAGTGTATGCTCTCCTGCGCTGCTTCCATTCTGGTTCCAGCTACAGGAGGCACAACATCTTGTGCAATAAAGCCTCGATTGTTTCACCATTCTCTTTTTGTGGTAATTGACGGTACATGATTTACATGGGCATTTTCCACAATAGAGATTTGTCATACCTATTTTTTCCTCTTTGCACTCACGTTCTTTGAAAAAAATAAACCTTAACTGCAGGGTTATACTCTACTGTTCTGATGATATGTCACAGGTATGCGTGATTTACTTTCCAAAGGTTTTCTCAGCAAAGAAACTGATGATAATAGAGGGAATTCTGCAACGCTTGATCAGTACTCTTGTTATTGATTAATTTTATCAACTGAAATATTGATACTAATATTTGCAGGGGACGCAGGGGAAAGCCAACAAGGCTGAGGACCACAAAGACGTTGCTGCATTTAACAGCAGCAACTCATTATAATCTTTTTCTTTCCTTAGATACCCGGCAACCCAGCCAAATTGACAGGTTGGATGGTCGATGTGCAGTAAAACTGGAAAGCTGTAGTCGGGGATGTTCCCTGGTAAGGAGCAGAGCAAGTTGTAGAGATTGCCAAGCGTGGTAGTGGCTAGAGAGAGAGAGGCCGCAATCAGCAAAAGGGAGGTCAAATGTTTCTGTAAGGGGCCTAAAAGAATGCTCCTTCTCCTGGCCAACTCCTCAGTAGCCTAACAGCTCCTGCCACTAATTCACTGCCAGGTTTCACGAGCTTGAGGAAAACTGACCGGCAGCAATTAAATCTAAATTGCCTCCCAATTGCAGAGTGGGAGCCTCATTTAAATATGGTAATACTGTGCCCGGCTCTCCAAGACAGGGCACTTGTGAACTTCACTGCACACTGGGGTAAAAATGATGGCAGCTGAATGGTGAATTTCTTGATGAATAACATTGAAGGTTGATTAAGGGAATGTAGTTGACGTTGTCTAAATGGAATGTGTTCAAAAGAGTACCACAAAAAAGGCTGGTTAACAAAATTGAGGTTCATGGAATAAGAGGGTCATTGCTCATGGAATAGGAGGGTCATTTAGGGATTTTTCAACCCTACGTTTGAAGACTGATTCTCGCAGACTGGGCAGATGAGACCAACCTTCGGACCAGTCTTGCAGGTGAATTTGCACCAAGGCAGACCTTGTCACCCACTGCATCTGGACTGATCTCCAACCATCAGTTTGCTACTGGACCAAGTTAATTCAGGATATGAGAGTGAGGCTGACATTGCTCAACTCTCCCTCACTATAATCCAATTTACAGGTAAGACACGTTCATCAGTTTTCCCAAAAGTAGTCCCACTCTGGTTTTGCTGAATTCCACACTTTGCCCATGATGATTTACATTATCCAATACCATTTTGAATGGTGCAATCAATTTAGCATCAAATATCATTGTGGCAAAGCATTCACACATTCTAGTAACAATTTGTCTCAAAAGGTTTCTTGTAATCTCACTCTTTGCATACTTCGGACTGGATTTTTGTGGAGTTGGATTGGCTTTGAAGACCTTTAAACTGGTGGGTGGAATCAAATGCGGAAATCTTCAATAATATTTGTCCTCAGCCGTAATGCCTCCAGTGTAAACCCATCCAGTTTCTATAGCCTACTAATTCAAATTATTAATTTAGCTCCCTTTTACCATATCAATTGCAAAATGACCAAACTGGAACATGATACGCAGATAAAACAGTACACGATACCACAGATAGTGATGGGACTAGTACTTTGTACATAAGGCGGGGGGGGGGGGGGGGTTAAGTTCTCTTTCTACTTATAAATCCCAGGATTTTTTTCCAAATATCACATGTTGACTCTATTAGTGAACTTATACAGGGAAAACAACCAATTCTGGAGCAACACAAGCACTAATTTAAGGGAGGGAGTTTGCGTGGAATTTGAATCAGTTGATTTTTACGTGTGCTGCTAGCCCGATGCTGCAGCTACCAACTCTCCACAGCAGTCTGTGTGGAGTTTGCACGTTCTCCCCATGTCTACGTGGGTTTCCTCCGTGTGCTCCAGTTTCCTCCCACAGTCCAAAGATGTGCAGGTTGGATGGATTGGCCATGATAAATTACCCCTCAGTGTCCAAAGGTTTTTGATGGGGTTACATGGATCAGGCGGGGGAGTGGGCCTAGGCAGGGTGCTCTATCAGAAGGTCATGCAGACTCGATGGGCTGAATGACCTCCTTCTGCACGATAGGGATTCTGCAGATGCTATGGTAAATTATTGGGTGGCTCCTGAAATCAACTAGAAAATATTAATGTAATACAACTCCAGCATTCCAAATGTTTTCTTCAAACAAAAATGACATATGCTGTAGAATAAGGGTCTGGTATATACAGGGTTAATGTGGGACTGAGTACAGTACTGCCCACAGAGTGATGTAATAAGTCGTATGACCCAAACTTAGGGCCGGTGTGGTCTTGAACCGAGATGTGTGAAAATCTAGACATGTAGATAGCTCCTTGTCTATACCCTTTACTGGATATATATAGTTATGGAAATAGATAAAGACTTGCTGATAACATACAGTTAACTACGAGTGCTTCCTCAATTGACACATTCTGTAACCAGCACCATTACACCACATCCTAACAGTTCCCATGATCGAATAAAACTCATTGGTTCCCTTTGGAAGTTTACCTTCGCTTTGAAAACTCTGGGAAAATTGAATTCAAATGGATACCTTCCTCTCCTTGTCCAATGCAGATGCACATGAATGATCCCTGGAATGGACAGCTTGTTGTACGAGGAATGGTTGAGGACTCTGGGTCTGTTCTCATTGGAGTTTAGAAGGATGAGGGGGATCTTATTGAAACTTACAGGATATTGCGAGCACTGGATAGAGTGGACGTGGAGAGGATGTTTCCACTTGTAGTCAAAACTAAAAGCAGAGGACATCATCTCAGAATAAGGGACGATCCTTTAAAACAGAGATGAGGAGGAATTTCTTCAGCCAGAGGGTGGTGAATCTGTGGAACTATTTGCCGCTGAAGGTTGTGGAGGCCAAGTCACTGAGTGCCTTTAATGACTTTTTCTGAATTACAAAGCCAGAATTCAGAGTGTGGACAGGGGCGAACCCCTAATCCAGTTCCTTGCCTGCTCCAAAAACCAATTCAAATTGAATCTAATCCATCCACAAGGGAGACTAACCTGATCTAGGCATTACACCTGATCCCACACTCATCTTAGCCAAAAATGTCTTGAAGACAGAGATAGATAGGTTCTTGATTAATAAGGGGATCAGGGGTTATGGGGAGAAGGCAGGAGAATGGTGCTGAGAAAAATATCAGCCATGATTGAATAGCAACGGAGCAGACTCGATGGGCAGAATGGCCTAATTCTGCTCCTATGTCTTATGGTTAACAGTTGAGGCCAAATTTCTCTTGCAAATTTACCCTTTGTCTTCCTCTTCCAAGAACTTGTGATTGCAGCCTGACACTGATTACCGTAAGCTAAGCACATTTATGAATGTCTGCTTTGTCGGTTGTAATTATCATTGTTTTGCTGGTATTTGTGAAAGAAAGATTCTAATTTTGTGCTGGTTATGTAAGCAGGCCCACCTACAGCTCTCTGAATCCATAAAAATACACTATGACTTTAACTGTTACAGCTCGTGTATGCCCCATGTCTGAAATGAGGTTCTCATGATTATTCTCTGGATTGCGGTCAAAAACATATTGGGGATGAGGGGAAATCCCCAAGGCAACATGAGCAGCTAAATGATTTTCCTTCACACTGCAGCATGTTATCTCGGGTTCAGAAACCTTCTGAGAGTCAAGCATGGCTATTTTAGGAAACTCAAGCCCAATTCATAAAGAATAGATAAGTTTGCACCTCCCCAAGAAATGCAAAAGCAGGTTGTAAATTCTAATTAACAACTTTTCTTTTCGAACCAGTAATCGTAATCTGGCCCGTAACAGTGGAAAGGTGAACGGATATCAAACTTACAGTCATTACAAAAAATCACCTTCTAACAAAAAGGGTCTACGTGCGAAGTAAGATTTTCCGTTAACAAGTTTAATAGCTGGGTCCACGAGCAACAGAAGCATCCACGAGAGTTATTAATGTGGATGACAGGCATTAGATTGGGAACGTGGACTCAGGACTCAGTGCAAAGCGGTCAAATGCAGATACCGAACGAGGAAAGGCAGCTGAAGCTGAGGAATCATCCCAGGGGCAACAAAATGAGTGAGGCAAAACAGCTATGGGCAGAACAGTGGTCGGAACATACAACCACAACTTATATTTATATAGCACCTTTAACATAAAAAAAGTCCTAAGGCCCTTCACAGGAGCAATGTAAAACAAAATATAACACTGAGCCATGTAAGAAGTGTGGTAGTAGAGGTATTACGGTACCTGATATGCTGGAGCACCATTGGTGGAAACTGTATGCTTTCTATTGGTTAAGATGTATGGTAGCTCCGCCCTGCTAGGCGAGGTATAAGAGCCCGTGCCACCCCAGCAGCCTTCATTCTGTACCTGAGCTGCTGGGGGTAACATCTAGCTTATTAAAGCCTTCAGTTGGACTACAACCTCGCTTTAGTGGTCATTGATCGTACGTCAATTTAATAAGCTAGTTTTTTAAAAAAAGGATGGAGCTCCGAATCAAGCCGGAGTGTCTGCAACTCAGCCCCCACGCAGCGAACTCAGCGGCAATCTTCAAGCACTGGCTGGCGTGCTTTAAAGGGTATCTCGGGATGGCCGAAAACACACCCACGGGAGAACAAAAAATGCAAGTCCTGCACTCAAGGGTGAGCCCGGAGATTTACACCCTCATCGAGGAAGCGGAAGACTTCGATGCAGTAATAGAGCTGCTAAAGGGACATTACTTTCGCCCGATAAAACAGGTCTACGCCCGACACCTGCTAGCAACGAGGTGACAAACCCCTGGGGAGTCGCTGGAAGAATTCTACCTTGCACTCCTGGTGTTGGGGAGAAACTGCAGCTGCCCGCAAGTTTCGGCGAGCGAACACACTGAACTCTTGGTCCGGGACGCTTTTGTGGCAGGTATGCTGTACTCACAAATCCGCCAGCGACTGCTAGAAAAAGACACTCTAGGTCTCATGGAGGCACGGGCCCTTGCAGGTTCCCTGGACGTGGCCTCCAGAAATGCCCGCACTTACGTTCCCGACCGCACGGCAGCCCCCTGGGCAGCGTGGAACCCCTCCGCAGCTGACCCCGAGACATCACCCACCCCCCCCACAAGCCTGCGCTGCAAGGCGGCCTGGCAACCCCGAGAGGCCCCGATGCTACTTTTACGGGCAGGCCAAGCAACCCCGCCAGTACTGCCCGGCCCGCGCATCCACCTGCAAGGGATGCGCCAAAAACGGCCATTTCGTGGGGGTATGTCAGGCCCGTGCGGTTGCCGCGGTCTCCGGCGGTGAATGCGGACCGGCACCACAAACCTCTCCACAGTCCCCATGCGGCCAGCGGTCGCCGCCATCTTCCTACTCCAGAGCCACGTGCGTCCCCCAGGCGCCGCCATCTTGTCCCACGGACGCCACGTTAGAGGGATGGGCGCCACCATTTTGTGCACCCCCAGCCATGTGCGACCAATGGGAGCCGCCATCTTGGATGAACCCCCAGGACCCCAGCTCGGCCGACAACACACTGCCCGAAGAGAATACTCAACTGCTGCGATTAGCCTCGGTGACTCTGGATCAGTCCCGGCCTCGAACACTCTCAACTGCTACGACTGTATTTATCAACGGGCACAAGACGTCCTGCCTAATCGACTCTGGGAGCACGGAGAGCTTCATACACCCCGACACAGTAAGGCGCTGTTCTCTCCTCATCCACCCCGTTAATCAAAAAATCTCCCTGGCCTCGAGTTCACACTCGGTGGAGATAAAGGGGTTTTGTGTCGCAAAACGTACAGTCCAGGGAAGGGAGTTCAAATATTTCCGTCTCTACGTCCTTCCCCACCTCTGCGCAGCCACACTACTAGGTTTAGACGTCCAGTGTAACCTCCAAAATCTAACCTTCAAATTCGGCGGCCCTATACTGTCTGCGGCCTCGCGACCCTTAAGGTCGACCCGCCTTCCCTGTTTGCGAACCTCACCCCGGATTGCAAACCCGTCGCCACCAGGAGCAGACGGTACAGTGCCCATGACCGGATCTTTATTAGGTCAGAGGTCCAAAGGGTACTGAGGGAAGGAGTCATTGAAGCCAGTAACAGCCCCTGGAGAGCTCAAGTAGTGGTGGTAAAGACCGGGGAGAAGCAGAGGATGGTCATCGACTCCAGTCAGACCATCAACAGATTTACGCAGCTGGACGCGTATCCTCTCCCCCGCACATCCGACCTGGTAAACAGGATCGCGCATTACAAGGTCTTCTCCATGGTGGACCTTAAGTCCGCCTACCACCAGCTCCCCATCCGCACTAGTGACCACAAATACACTGCCTTTGAGGCAGATGGGCGGCTCTACCACTTCTTAAGGGTTCCCTTCGGTGTCACCAACGGGGTCTCGGTCTTCCAGCGCGAGATGGACTGAATGGTTGACCGGTACGGTTTACGGGCAACATTCCCGCATCTCGATAATGTCACCATCTGCGGCCACGACCAGCAGGTCCACAACACCAACTTCCGAAAATTCCTCCAGACCGCAAAAATCCTTAACCTTACATACAAGACGGGTAAATGCGTGTTTAGCACTGACCGCCTAGCCATCCTCGGCTGCGTAGTGCGAAATGGAGTTATAGGCCCCGACCCTGAACGCATGCGCCCCCTTATGGAGTTCCCCCACCCTCACTGCTCCAAGGCCCTGTATCGCTGCCTAGGGTTTTTCAGTTATTACGCCCAGTGGGTCCCCAACTATGCGGACAAGGCCCGTCCCCTGATCCAATCCACAGCTTTTCCCCTGACGATAGAGGCCCGCCAGGCCTTCAGCCGCATCAAAGCAGACATTGCACCGGCCACGATGCACGCCATCAACGAGTCCCTCCCCTTCCAGGTCGAGAGCGACGCGTCTGACGTAGCTCTGGCGGCCACCCTCAACCAAGCGGGCAGACCCGTGGCCTTCTTCTCACGTACCCTCCATGCTTCCGAAATCCGTCACTCCTCAGTCGGGAGGCCCAGGCCAGAGTAGAAGCTGTGCGACATTGGAGGCATTATCTGGCCGGCAGGAGATTCACTCTCCTCAGTGACCAACGGTCGGTTGCCTTCATGTTCGATAATGCACAGCGGGGCAAGATTACAAACGACAAGATCTTGCGGTGGAGGATCGAACTCTCCACCTACAACTACGAGATCTTGTATCGTCCCGGGAAGCTAAATGAGCCTCCTGACGCCCTGTCCCGCAGCACATGTGCCACCGCACAAGTGGACCGCCTTCGAGCCCTCCATGAGGACCTCTGCCACCCAGGGGTCACTCGCTTTTTCCATTTAGTCAAGACCCGCAACCTGCCCTACTCCATCGAGGAGGTCAGGACAGCCGCCAGGTACTGCCAAATCTGCGCGGAGCGCAAACCGCACTTCTAGCGGCCAGAGAAAGCGCACCTGATAAAGGATTCCCGTCCCTTTGAACACCTCAGCATGGACTTCAAAGTCCCCCTCCTCTCCACCGACCGCAACACGTACTTCCTGAATGTGATTGACGAGTACTCCCGGTTCCCATTCGCCATCCCCTGCCCCGACATGACCGCAACCACCGTCATCAAGGCCCTCCATAGCACCTTTGCACTGTTCGGGTTCCCCGCTTACATACATAGTGATAGGGTGGCCTCCTTTATGAGCGACGAACTGCGTCAATTCCTGCTCAGCAAAGGCATCGCCTCGAGCAGGACGACCAGTTACAACCCCCGGGGTAACGTACAGGTAGAGAGGGAGAATGGAACGGTCTGGAAGACTGTCCTACTGGCCCTACGGTCCAGGAATCTCCCAGTCTCCCGCTGGCAGGAAGTCCTCCCGGATGCCCTCCATTCCATCCGGTCACTGATTTGTACCACCACCAACCAGACACCTCACGAACGTCTTCTTGTCTTCCCCAGGAAGTCCTCCTCTGGGACCTTGCTCCCGACCTGGCTAGTAGCACCCGGACCCATCCTGCTCTAAAAACACGTGCGGGCGCACAAGTCGGACCCGTTGGTCGAGAGGGTCTATCTTCTCCACACTAACCCCCAGTTCGCCTACGTGGCGTACCCGACGGCCGAAAAGATACGGTCTCCCTACGAGACCTGGCGCCTGCCGGAGCCCCACGCACACCCCAGCCACCAGTCCCACCCTCCCTCCCACCAGGGCACCTTACAGGAGGATCGGTCCTTCCGCCGGCACCGCCTAGAGCCCCTCCCACCCACCGACGAACCCCGCAGGCGCTCCCTTCCCAGGTCAACCGTTTGCCCCAGCAGCGCCGTCTAGGGGTGCCGAAGCTGCCATGGAGATCGAAGCCACGCTCAGAGTCACAGACACCCGAGCCTCCACCGGAGTCACCACCGAAGCTCCGACGATCACAGAGGACGACCAGGGCCCCCGATCGACTGATTGCTTCATTTTAAATTGTAAACTGTAAATTTAAATCATCAATTGTAAAAAGCTATCAGAATTGTAAATAGTTACAAAACGCTGTACGGAGGTATTACGGTACCTCCATAACTAATTCTACCACGTTGCCATGTTTGTAGAATCAGGCCACCCCCCCCCCCCCCCCGCCGGACTCTTTTTTAACAGGGGTTGAATGTGGTAGTAGAGGTATTACGGTACCTGATTGGCTGGAGCACCATTGGTGGAAACTGTATGCTTTCTATTGGTTAAGATGTATGGTAGCTCCGCCCTGCTAGGCGGGGTATAAGAGCCCGTGCTGCCCCAGCAGCCTTAGTTCTGTACCTGAGCTGCTGGGGGAAACATCTAGCTTATTAAAACTTTCAGTTGGACCACAACCTCGCTTTAGTGGTCATCAAGGAGATATTAGATCAGGTAACCAAAGAATAGGTTTTAAGAAACGTCTTCCTTAAAGGAGGAAAGTACGGTGTGGAGATGCAGAGAGGCACGGTGGTGCGGGGGTGGGGGGGGGGCGGTGGAGGGAGGAGGGGGGGGTTCCAGTGCTTAAGGGCTCAGGGTCTAGGCAGCTGAAAGCAAGTACGAGATGAGCAGGTTAGGTGGATTGGCCATTCTAAATTCCCCCTTAATGTCCAAGGATGTACAGATTAGTTGGATCGGCCGTGCTAAATTGCCCCTATTACCAATAATGTTGCTCTGTTTCGGTCCCCACAGCATCGCCAATACTGTGGGTATTTCTATTTATCTTAGTGAACCACAAGCCTTCCCTTATATCGATCAAATGACCAAACAACCAGTTAGTTAGTTCAAAGATGGTTTATTTACATACACAAGAGTTTTCTCAACATGCAAACACAATATCTACTACGAGTTAAACTACACCTATCAGCTATAATAACCTATACTTAACTTCAGGGCGACCGGCACTGTGCAAATGGATAAGGCCTTTATCTGGATTTCACTTGGCTGGTTCAAAGAAAGTGGCTCTGTCTCTGCTGGGCGCATCCGTCAGGTAGCAATTGTTGGTCCTGAACTTAGCTGGCTGTTCCTGCTGCAATTGGGCTGGCGCCGGCCGGATCCAAAAGAGATAGAACACATGGCTGTGTCCTCTTTTATCCCTCTGGAATTTCACGCTCTTTGGGGCGGTCCTTAACCTTGGACCCAATAGTTCGACAGGGCTCTGATCACTGTCTTGATTTCGGCCAATAAAGGGGCAGGTGCCTTGGTGGCTGTGCGGGTCCTTCGCCGTCATTGACCTTGGCAGTTGTGCTTTCTGAGTAAGGAGAGTGGCGCCGATCAGTCTGTGGCTGTATCAATTGCTTGACTGTCCTGGGAAAATGGGCCATTAAAATGTAAACGAGTGGGGGTTTTGGTCAGGTCTGGTTACCCGTGTTTTAGGTACACATAGGCTGTGTATCTGTCGGAGTCCTGGGTTGGTCATAATTCCCATGGTCCTTTGCAGGTGGTCATCTTAGATGGCTACATTCCGTCCTCTTGATCCTGAACGCGAAGCATGGTGGATCACACTATCGATCCCTGTTCATCCTTGGTGGTCCGGTCACCCTTGGTCAAGGCAAGGTTCTACTCTACTCTATCTTTTGGTTTGGGACATTTACCTAATATTTCAAAAATACATTCATAAATTAATTCATCTCTAATGGTCACTCTAATTCAGGTCACTACAAAACATTTAATTTATCCGCACGGTTGATCTCTTGCTAACGCTATCTAAGCTACTCTCATGCTGCTGGTGAATATCAAAGAACTTATATACAGTGCAAGATTTTAACAGCAGCATCACATTTCTACTTAATCTTAATAAAGTTAAAGAGGTACATGGTTTATTTTTAGCAGCGATTGTTACATGAGTTCAATTTTGTTGAATTCCAAAGAAGGGGGATCGGACCGTATATATCGGGGAGCGGGAGGCTTTTGCTCGCCATTTACGGAGTCGGAGTGTCTGAATGACAGATTATTGCAATTGCTAGAAGGGCCTCTGCTATGTATGAAAGGAGGTTCCATTTGGCAATGTTTTCACACCAAGTGGGGGTCTCGATGTCTGTCTTTATGTGTGGTGTAGTGTCCGGGCTGGTGGTGGCCTGTGGTGTGTTAGTGTTCAGGCTGGTGTGAAGGTGGGCAGGCGTCATCAGAACTTTGGACACCTTAATACTTAGGCGATGTCTCTTTCTCATCATCTGAACACTTCAGGGTTCTGCACCAAACAGTGTTGTAAATCATTACCGAAACGAGAGTCAGTATCTGAATCATCACCAACTCCTGGTTGCCAGACTCATGTCTGCCGTTTCTGTGCCTTGGCCGCGTGGCCCGTCGGATAATCCGAATCGTCGTGCCTTAGTAGTCTGCAAGAGTTGTTGCGGGCCCAAAGAGGGGCTTGTTTGTTGTGAGGTGTAGGGGCGGTGGGAGTGGAGGGCAAGTTACTGTGGTCGGGCGGTGGCTGTGGTGGTGGCTGGGGGATAGCATATAGGGGGTCAAAGATACCTAAGTCGTTGTTCCGGGGGTTGGGGTAACTTGGGGCAGAGAGATCGCGCCGGTGTTCAGGGGTAATAATCAAATCTGGGAGGCTCTCGTTGTCATCGGAGTCAAGTTCAAGGTGAAAGTCTGTACCTGTGGGCGGAGACAAGTTCGGGTCTGTGGGCGTAGACAAGGGATAAATGCAGGCATGGCTGGGGGAGGGTTGGCACAGGGGTCGGACTTGGTTGTCGATGGGCGGGGCGTAATCGTCTCCTATTGCCAGAGAGATGTGGTGGGAGTGGCTACATTGTGATCCATAGACTTTGAGTTGGTTGATGCGGAACCAACCAGTTTTACCGTTGGGGTACGTTATCTTGTACACGGCAGGGCTCACTTTGTCTGAAATGGAGTAGGGTCCTGCAAATTTGGGGGAGAGGAAAGAACTGGGGTTGTAAAGTGAAACCATTACTTGCTGACCGACTGTGTACTCTATGGGGTGGACGGTTGTATCAAAGCAGGCTTTACTCTGCTTCCTTTTAGCGCCTATTCGGACAGCTGCAGTGAGTTGTGCCGCTTTAATGTTATCTGTAATCTGTTGGACTGCTTTTTCGTGGGTGATGGCGGTTACTGTAGGGCTTGCCAAATCGGGGCCTAATAAATATTCACTACCCTTCATGAGAATGTGGGGGGTGAAACCTGTTGAACCGGAAACGGTGTTCCGAATAAACATGAGGGCAAATGGGAGGAATGTGACCTGATGTGTTATCTGAGTTGGTTTAACATTGACTGCAACTGGATGCAGTGAGACTAGAAACAGGCTTCCGACACAGGAGATGGTCCAACACTGTTTTATTGAACCTGCTGGTTGCTGTACATAATCTGCTGTGGGCTGACACTCTATTAATCTAAACTGATAACCTCTGATTGGCTTGACCGGACTAGCTCTCTGTCACATGGAGACGGTGCTCACAGCCTTGTGCACTGTAACTATCTCTGTAGCTGTATCCTGTGAGAAGAGGGAGAGTCTTAATGCCTTGTGTGTTTTATAGTGGTAGTGTCCTGTCTGGTGATTGGTTGTTCTGTGTTGCCTGTGTTCATTGGTGATCCTGTGTGTCAATCACTGCCTGTCTGCATCTCATTATATACATGAGTGGATATTATGACATCTCCCCTTTTTGAAATAAATTTTGGAATGTGGCTGTACATACATGTATGACTATGTACAAGTGGTGAATGAATGAACATATGTACATGGGAAGGTGTCTATCATGCAGATACAGAGCAAACTGAACAAAATTTACAGGATTCAAGTCTATAGATTCAGTCTTTGTGGTGGCTGACAAATTCTTGTTGATCGCCTCAGAGGTGGAGGGGGGGACGCCGGCATCTGGACAGGCGGGATTGCTGCCAGATCGGTGGCCTCGTGGACAGGCGGGATTGCTGCCAGATCGGTGGCCACGTGGTGCGAGATGTCCTGAGGCGGCATGATGACATGCGGAGAAGTGCAGTCAGGTGGTGGGCAGGCAACTTTGCGCAGCGCCCTCCTGTTGCGCTGTAGAATGGAGCCATCAACCATTTGAACAACGAAAGACCTGGGGGCAGCCTGGCTGATGACAACAGCTGGGACTGACCAGTCTCCCTCAGGCAACTGGACGCGGACATCTTCTGGAGCCAGCGCAGGCAGATCAGTGGCATGAGCATCATACGTGATCTTCTGCTGGTCCCTGGATCGCTGCACTTTCTGCAGCACCGTGAGGTGGTCAAGGTCTGAAACAGTCGTCCGCAGGTTGCAGTTCATGAGCAGCTGCACCGGAGACAGACCAGTCGACAGAGGGGTTGCCCTGTATGCCAACAGCGCCAGGTTAAAATCAGATGCTGAGTCTGCAGCCTTGCAAAGCAGCCGCTTGACAATATGGACCCCTTTCTCGGCCTTCCCGTTTGATTGCGGGACTGGATGTGATATGCCTGAAGTGGTAGGCTCGTGCAAAGTCGGACCACTCTTGGCTGTAGAAACATGGACCGTTGTCACTCATTACTGTGAGTGGTATCCCGTGCCTGGCAAACATCTCTTTGCCGGCTTTGATGACTGACGTGGACGTGAGGTCCGACAGTTTCACCACTTTCGGGTAGCTGGAGAAGTAGTTGACTAAAAGCAGGTAATCACACCCATTTGCGTGAAAGAGGTCTATCCCCACCATGGACCACAGAGGGGTCACGATCTCATGCTGGTGCAGTGTTTCCTTGGGCTGGGATGGTTGGAATTTCACGCATGTTGTGCAGTTGAGGACCGTGTTGGCAATGTCCTGGCTGATGCCAGACCAGTAAACTGCCTGCCGAGCTCTGGGTCAACATTTCTCGACCCCAAGGTGACCCTCATGGATCTGTCTGAGCACCATGGTTTGCATGCTTTGGGGAATGACGATTCTATCCAGTTTAAGAAGGATCCCCTCAACAATCAGTTGAAGAACTGGGGGCACTGCCCCTTTTGCCAGCCATGGGCGAGGTGTTGCATCACACGCTGCAGTAGAGGATCTTTGGCAGTTTCTTCGCATATTTGGACAACTCGGAGGTTGCTGGCACACAACTGTACCTGTGCCTCAATGTGGTGAATGAAGTTGCCCTGTTCACACGGCGTGGTGATGGATCGGGATAGGGCATCAGCTCCTTACCCGGTGTGTAGACGAGTTCAAAGTCATATCGGCAGAGACGAAGAAGAATTCGCTGCAGCCGAGGTGTCATATCATTTAAATCCTTCTGGAATATGTGGACTAAAGGCCTGTGGTCTGTTTCCACCGTGAACTTTGGCAGACCATATACGTAGTCATGAAACTTGACTATTCCTGTCAGGAGACCCAAGCACTCTTTTTCGATCTGGGCATACCTTTGTTTGGCCGGAGTCATGACCCTGGATGCATATGCCACTGGAGCCCAGGACGAGGAGTCGTCTCTCTGGAGGAGCACCGCACCAATGCCGTCCTGGCTTGCGTCTGTGGATATCTTGGAATCCTTGGTCGAGTCAAAGAACGCCAGTACTGGGGCTGTGGTGAGCTTCGCCTTCAGCTCAAGCCACTTTGCTTGATGTGCGGGAAGCCACTGGAACACTGTAGACTTTTTTACGAGGTGCTGGAGGGCTGTGGTGTGGGATGCCACGTTAGGAATGAATTTTCCGAGAATATTTACCATCCCAAGGAAACGTAGGACCGCCTTTTCTTCGTCTGGGGTCTTCATGGCACTGATTGCCAGCACCTTGTCAGCGTCAGGTTGCACACCCTGCTGTGAAATGTGGTCACCCAGAAACTTGATAGCGGACCGACCAAATGAGCATTTGGCCTTGTTGTGCTGGAGGCCATTTTCGTGGATCCTCTGGAAAAACTGTCTGAGGCGAGCAATGTGATCCTCGGGTGTTGTGGACCAGATGATCACGTCGTCCACATAGACTCGCACCCCCTCGATGCCCTCCATCATTTGCTCCATTATTCGATGAAAGACTTCGGAAGCTGAAATGATACCGAAAGGCATGTGGTTGCCGAACGGAGTGTTAAACGTGCACAGCTTCCTACTGGACTCGTCCAGCTGTATCTGCCAGAAACCACGTGAGGCGTCCAGCTTGGTGAAGAATTTGGCATGAGCCATCTCACAGGTTAATTCTTCTCGCTTCGGGATCGGGTAGTGCTCTCGCATGATGTTGCCATTCAGGTCTTTGGGATCGATGCAAATATGGAGTTCACCAGAGGGTTTCTTGACGTAGACCATGGAGCTGACCCAGTCTGTTGGTTCTGTGACCTTTGAAATGATGCCCTGGTCTTGAAGCTCTCGTAGCTGCGTTTTCAGACGATCCTTGAGAGGAGCCGGCACCCGACGTTTTGCATGGATGACTGGGGTGGCATTCAGCTTGAGTAGTATCTTGTAGCGATATGGGAGCATGCCCATCCCATCAAACACATTGTGGTATTGTGTGAGAATGTCATCTATCTCAGCCTGTAGGTTCGCATTGGGCGAGGCAGTCGCAGGTGTCGAGGGAATGGCATGGACTCGCTGGAGCAGATTTAGGAGTTTGCATGCGCGAGCACTGAGCAGGGTTGCCTTGTCAGGCCGGACGATCTCGAATTTTAACGTTGCCTTGATTGCCTTGTGAGATACACCGAGCTGACATGATCCACTGGCAGCTATGGCATTGCCATTGTAGTCAAGGAGCTGGCAGGCTGGTGGAAGAATGCTAGGTTGGTTTCAGATGCTGTCGAGGTGTGACTGGGATATGTGATTCGCAGATGCGCCAATGTCCAATTTGAATCGGATGCGACACTGGTTGACCGTGAGGACGGCACACCATTCGTCGTCAGGATCCACACTCAGGATTGAAAGGCGGGTTGCAGGCACGGTGGAGACCATCTCGCGTGTGGTGATGATGCCCACCCGATATGGAGACTCGAGGCAGTCAGCATCGGGGTCTGTCGGGCTTTCGGGATCAGAATCCTACATGCCTTGTTGTACGCAGCGGACACGTCTGCGCTGCAGCTGGGATCGCTGGCTGTTGCTCAGTGGAGCGGACCTGCAGAGGGACGCAGAATGCCCAGGCTTTCCAGACTGTAGATATCGCCTGCTTTTGGCTGGACATTGCCGCTTTAAATGGGCGGAGGCACAATTTGGACACGTCATGACGCTGATGTCAGTGCGTTCTGTGCGGTCGACCGATGTTCGCACATGCGCAGTAGGGTCTTCGGCCTCATCGTCCTCCCGGTCGTGGCTCGCATGTGTAGGGACCCGGGAAAAGCGCGCAAAATGGCCACTCGCCTCGATGCTCAGGCCTTGCAGTTTTGCGATGGCCTGCACCCTTTCTGCCTCGTAGGAGGCCAGTTTTGCAGTTTCTGCCGCCCTGATGCGGAAGTAACGATTTCTGGCACGCTCATGGACAACGCATGTTTTGATGGCGACGGAGAGGGTCAACTGTTTGCTTTTGAGTAGCTGCTCCCGCAGGGAGTCGGACTGGACCCCGAAAACGATCTGATCCCGGATCATGGAATCAGCCGTCGAGTCATAATTACATGACTGCGCTAGGATGCAGAGATGGGACAAGAAGGACTGAAAAGGTTCATCCTTACCCTGAAGCCACTGTTGGAAGATGTACCGTTCAAAGCTCTCATTCACCTCAACTTCACAATGGCTGTCGAATTTCAGCAGAACTGTCTTGAACTTCGTCTTGTCTTCGCCATCGGCAAACGTGAGCGAGTTAAAGATGTGATGGTGTGATCCCCCACAGTCGACAGGAACAGTGCAATCTTCCTGGCATCCGATGCTGCCTCGAGGTCAGAGAGCTCGATATACAGGAGGAACTTCTGTCTGAAGGCCTTCCAGTTGGCGCCAAGGTTGCCGGAGATCCGGAGTTGCAGAGGGGGCTGGTTCTTTTCCATGCCGCTGGATGGTTGCTTGCTGGTCATTGCAGATTCACTAGAGGTAGATTTGTTAGAGTTGATAGTTCCCTAGTACCATGATATGTTGTCTGAGTTGGTTTAACATTGACTGCAACTGGATGCAGTGAGACTAGAAACAGGCTAATCTGCTGTGGGTTGACACTCTATTAATCTAAACTGATAACCTCTGACTGGCTTGACCAGACTAGCTCTCTGTCACATGGAGACGGTGCTCACGGCCTTGTGCACTCCAACTATCTCTGTAACTGTACACTGTGAGAAGAGGGAGAGTCTTAATGCCTTGTGTGTTTTATAGTGGTAGTGTCCTGTCTGGTGATTGGTTGTTCTGTGTCGTGTGTGTTCATTGGTTATCCTGTGTGTCAATCACTGTCTGCCTGCATCTCATTATATACATGAGTGGATATTATGACATGTCCCACGTGGTATTGTCCTGTTGCACCATCTTCCTAATGGTCGCTTTTAAAGTTTGATTCATTCTCTCGACAATGCCACTGGATTGGGGGTGATATGCTATATGGAATTTCTGCCTGACCCCAAAAATTGTTAAAACATTTTGCATGACTCTGCCGGTGAAGTGGGAACCTTGGTCTGACTCAATACTGCGGGGGAGACCCCAGCGTGTGAATATCTGTTGGGTCAAAATCTTAGCGGTGGCCTTTGCTGTGTTTGTCCGTGAGGGAAATGCTTCTACCCATTTAGTAAAGGTGTCGATTACAACCAGCACGTACTTGAAACTGTTTCTGCAAGGGGGAAGGGGACCATGTAATCGATTTGCAAATTTGTCCAAGGGCAATTTAAAGGTCGGTTGTGACATAATTGTCCTTTCTTTCAGTAACGTTCAGGATTGTTCTGAGCACAGATAAGGCAATTCTCGACATAATGAGTTACATCGCTTTTTAAATCGGGCTACCAACACAATGGTCTTAAATGGGCAATGGTATTGTCTATCCCCTGATATCCGTGTCCGTCATGAAATTGGTAAATGAGCTGGTTTCTGTCCTGGGTGGGGACCACATGAATTTCGTTTTTTTTAAATGTGCCATCCTGTACAGTCAGTGCATCCTTCCATGTATCATAGGGGGCTGGGAAGTTGCCGTCTAAAACCTGTTTGAGGTTTATGGGCTTGTGATAGTTCCTCAGTATTGGTCTGGGAATCCTGGACTGAGTGTATCGGTTCGCTTTCGGGTGGCTGCCAGAAGTGACCATGGCGTGATCCTGCTTTGGCTAAGGCGTCTGCCTTTACATTACTGGGTGGGGAGGAGCGATGATGGCTTCTTACTCTAATAATACCTTATGTGCGATCTGAGGCTGTCTTGAGAATGTGCTTTAACAACGGGGCAGAGGGTAGGAGTTTTCCATCGGCTGAAACAAAACCTCAAGATTCCCACAGGGGCAAGAATTCTGTTAAGCTGTTGCACACATACAAGCTGTCGGAGTGTATGTCTGCGGGAGTTGGAAAAGAGTCGGGGTGCTGAATTACATAGGCTATGGCTGCGAGTTCTGCTGCTTGTGAACCTAGGTGGCCGGGCAATTTTAAAGAGATCTCTTCTAGTGGGCGTCCCTGCGCGTCTTCCACGTAAATTCCACAGCCAGTCATTCTAACTCCATTTTCGATTGTGGAAGAACCGTCTATTTTTTAAGTATCCTCTGTGGTTTGGGAATCCTGTGTCTTACTGTCTGCTCGTGGGTGTAGTGACTTTGGGATAGAGGGTCCTGTGTGGTGTTGGGCTGCTATGATCTGGCACTCATATTGGAGATTATCAGTCAGGGTCTTGGTGCGTTTGACCCTAATGTCCCTGCCTTGTACTAGTAGTGTCCAGCGAGCTGCTCTGATTTGGCTGACTGAACCGTCATTTAATCTACCGTCTAGTAATATTTGCATGGGGGTGTGCTCGGTCAAGATCGTGACTGGGTTGAGGCCTGTGATGTACGCAAAGTACTGTACTGCCCAAAAGACTGCAAGCAAATGCCGTTCGCAGGCTGAGAATCCTTGCTGTACGGCAGTGTTCTTCAAACTTTTTTTCCAGGGACCCATTTTTACCAACCGGCCAACTTTCGGGACCCAACCCGGCCGACCTTCGCAACCCACACCAGCCGACCTTCGCGACCCACGCCGGCCGACCTACGTGACCCACCATTTTCTCTTACCTTGTTTGCTGCTGACAAAAATGTAGGAAATGGTTTTGGGTCCCTTTGGCCCTCGCACACGCTCCTCCAATGGAACCTGTTGGATCAAGGTGAAGCCTTCCAGTGTCGGAAAGTATAGAGTCGCCATCTGTCCAAAGTTCTGCATTTTTTTCCAATGAAATTTTATCAAGTAAACCCCCCCCCTGAAATTGTAAAAAAAATAAAAAATAAAATGAATAAAATAAATGAATAAAACCGCCCCGAACTTGTAAAACAAAAAGCTACGGCCGTTTAAAAAAAAAGAGACTGCACTGCGCATGCGCGCCGATGATCGGGCACGCATGCGCAGTACGGCCGCGTTTTTTTACATGTTCGCGGCCATTTTGAAGGCCCCTTGCAGCCGGCGTTATCAACAGCTGGCTGCTGCGGTTGTTGCGCGCAGATTTGCACGATCGGGAGCGCCGCGACGGATGGTTCGCGATCCTCCCAACACCCGCCAGCGACCCACCCGCGGGTCGCGCCCCTGAGTTTGACAATGCCTGCTCTACGGGGTCTAATACTCTTGAGGCATAGGCTACAGGCCCTACGAGATCGTGTAGTTCTTGCGGGAGTACTGCTGATAGGGTTCGGTCAGTGGTTGCTACTTCGATGGCATAGGGCATAGTCTGGAACTTGTAAAGCGGGGGCTGTGCCTAGGGCGCGTTTTAAATCATCAATGGCGCCTGTGTGCTGCGGAAGCCATTCCCATGGGGCGTTCTTTCTAAGGAGCTCTGAGAGTAGGGGCTGCTTTGGTGGCAAAACCATCTATGTAATTTCCGCAATATCCTACCAAACCTAGGAATGACCGGAGTGCAGTGACATTTTGGGGCAGGGGCAATTTGACGATGGACTCAATCCCTTTTTGCTCAATTTCTCTCTTCCCGTGGGTGATGATGGTGCCTAAATAAAGACCCTTTTCCTTTAAAATCTGGGCCTTTTTGGGGTTTACCTTACATCCGATTGATCGTAGTAGGCCTAGTAATTCAGATAAGAGCTCTACGTGTTCCTCTTTTGTGTCCGTTTGCAAGAGCAGATCGTCTACATATTGTATTAGGCATTCAGGTCGGGAAAATTTAGAAAGTCCATTGGCCAATTGTCGGTGGAAAATGGAGGGGGAGTTATGGAATCCTTGTGGGAGGCATGTCCACGTGTACTGCTGCCCTTGAAACATAAAAGCGAATTTATACTGGCAGGCCCTGTCTAACAGGATGGACCAAAAACCATTGCTGATGTCCAGCACTGTGAAGTATTTTGCCTGTACTCCCTGTTTGAGCATGGTCGCGGGACTCATGGCAATGGTGGGGGCTGCTAAAGGGGTTACCTTATTAAGTTTTTGATAGTCGATCGTTCGTCGCCATGAACCATCGGGCTTTTTTACGGGCCAAATTGGGGCATTATTTGTAGATGCTACGGGTCGAATAACTCCTTGGTCTAACAAACTGTTAATAACCTTCAAAATCTCACCCTCGGCTTGCTGTGGGAAACCGTATTGCTTTTGTGGCTTTGGATTGGGATCTGAAATCTTTACCGTACAAGGGATCTTCCCACAGTCGTGTTTGTGTTGTGCGAACGAAGCTTTTTGTTTTATGAGGACATCTCTAATCGTCTGGTCTACACTAATTGTTTGCAAATTAAACCAATAGTCCCCTACTGAGCAAATCCTGTTTTCATAATCCCCTACTGTGAGCGTAGCGGGTGCCCTAGTTGTTTTAGCCATTCGCCATACACATTTGTTTACTGGGTCAAACGAAAGGTTATGGGAGCTCATAAAATCAATGCCTAAATTGTGCTCTGCGGTTTGGGGTAAGTCAACTAAAAAGATGGGATGTCTGGTGCTAATGTTCCCTATCTGAATGGGTACGGGAACTGTGATATATCCTTGTTGCATGTGGCCTGTGAATCCACTCAGGGTGATGGTGTCTGTGGTGGGCCATTGTTCTGTTGAAACATGGTGGAGGAGTTTAAAGTGGTGGGGGATCCTCCTGTGTCCCAGAGAAAATCGACTGTATGTCCCCGGACTGTGGCTGTAACTATTGGTCTGCCTGATTTGTCCCAGCGTGTGTCACAATCCCAAGTTGGGGAGTCCGAACACTGCCAATCTAGGGAGTTAAACTATAAGTCGTCTGAACGGGCGCTAACATTATGCATGGGCCTAACATTGTTCCTAGGTGGGGGGTTTGGTTGTTGGTATCGTTGCTGGTTCGGAGGGTTTTGTCGACAGTTGCGGGCGTAATGTCCTATGTGGCCACACTTGTAACAACCTCATGGTGCCTGTCCCTCGTGTCCACCCTTGTTTATCCATGCTGGGTCCTGGCTAGTCCTAACTGGGTGCATGTTTGCCTCTATATCGTCCTGATCTGTCTGTCGGTGTAGGGTTTGTTCCCATGCTCCAGAAAGTCGTTTCAATACCCAAACCTCATTGTGTGTGTGGTCTGCGGGGTCGTAGTTCACACAAGCCTTTTGACCTGCGTCTGTTACATGTGAGACTAAGGTGCGGGACCATTTAGTGGTGTCCCCCTCATTTAGGTGTGCGCGGTTCAATTGTCCGTAGACTGCCATAAAATGAATCCATAGACGACCAGCAAATGCGGTCGGCTGTTCTCCCTCCTTTTGCCTGCAGTGATTTAAACCCTCGACTGGGTCTCCTTTGTTATACCTGATGGCATCTAATATGGCTGTTTTCATTTCCTGTAGGGTTCCTCCTGCTACATTTTGGGGTTCTGGCAAAGCTGACCTTACGGACTGGCTAAGGCTCATAACTATTAGCTTTCCTTCCTCTCTCTCCCATCTAGGCCGTACATAACCTTTTGTTGGCGCACCTCCTCAAAGAAGCTGTGCGGGTCTGCGGTGGGCTGGAGTAGACTAATTTCCGTGCAAGCCTCCTAATTGGGTTATGGATAGTGGGGTGGTGCAAACGATATCAGGCTCATCCTGATCCGATGAGTTGCGTTGTGTGGTAACCGGATTCATGGGGGTCGAATTGTGAGTGAGGGTGTGTGCTGCCTGTGCAGTCAGTGCTGCGGGTGCTTTTCTTTTTGAGGCTGATACACCATCAATAACACACGACGAGTGAAGAACGTAACAGAGGCTTTAATACACGACACGAAACAGCAAGCCTCCTGCCTCTGGACCCGAACTGGGTCCGGAGGCGGAGACTTGCCACTTTCATACAGAAGCCCAAGGGGAGGAGCCACAGGCGGAACCAGCCTGGACAAGACCAGGCATGCACAATACAATACAGTACATGTAATGCAATAACGTGGTTTACCACATTCACCCCCTGTTTAAAAAAGAGTCTGTCGGGGGCCTTGACCTTCCTCTGCGCTCGCCTCAGTCCCGGCTGTGGTGTGGGCACCGGCATCGAGACCTGCCCATCCGGGAGCGTGTTGTTTTCTTCTTCTTCACCCAGATGTTGAGTCAGGGAAGGGGGGGGGGGGGGGGGGGGCGGTGTATGGGCGGAGCAGGTGGTACTTGTTGCTGGTGGGCCTGCGGGTGTCAGTTCGTGAGGGAGGTGGGTAGAGGTGGGGGAAGACAGTGAGGGTGGGGGGGTGGTGGTGATGATCGCCAGGGAGCCTGCAGGAGCCAAATCCCGAAGGGAGACCGTGTCCTGCCGCCCGTCCTGGTGTGTCTCGTAGGCGTATTGGGGGTTCGCATGGAGGAGCAGGACCTTCTCGACGAGGGGATCGGTTTTATGGCTCCTTGTATGCTTCCGGAGAAGGATGGGCTCCGGGACTGTCAGCCAGGACGGAAGCGACACCCCGGAGGTGGACTTCCTGGGGAAGGCAAACATACTTTCATGAGGAGTCTCGAATGTGGCCGTACATAGGAGCGAATGGATGGAGTGGAGCACATCGGGGAGGACCTCCTGCCAGCGGGAGACTGGGAGACTTTTCAACCGTAGGGCCAGAGGGACGGCCTTCCAGACCGTCGTGTTCTCCCTCTCCACCTGTCCGTTTCCCCGGGGCTTATAGCTGGTCGTCCTGCTGGAGGCGATGCCTTTGCTGAGCAGCAACTGATACAACTCGTCGCTCATGAAGGAGGAGCCCTAATCACTGGGGGAACCCGAACAGGGTGAAAAGACTGTGCAGGGCCTTGATGATGGAGGCAAAGGTCATGTCAGGTTACGGGATGGCGAAGGGGAATCTGGAGTACTCGTCAACAATGTTGAGGAAGTACACGTTACGGTCAGTGGAGGGAAGGGGCCCTTTGAAGTCCATGTTGAGGCTCTCAAAGGGGCGGAAGGCCTTTACCAGGTGTGCTCTGTCTGGCCGATAGAAGTGCGGTTTGCACTCTGCGCAAACCTGGCAGTCCCTGGTCACAGACCTGATCTCTTCGATGGAGTAAGGCAGGTTGCGAGCCTTGATGAAGTGGAAAAAACGGGTGACCCCCGGGTGACAGAGGTCGTTGTGGAGGACCCGGAGTCGGTCTACTTGTGCGCTGGCACATGTACCGCGGGGAGAGGGCATCTGGGGGCTCATTGAGCTTCCCGGAAGATACAAGATGTCATAGCTGTAGGTGGAGAGCGCGATCCTCCACCTCAGAATCTTGTCATTCTTGATCTTGCCCCGCTGTGTGTTATTGAACATGAAAGCAACCGACCGTTGGTCAGTGAGGAGAGTGAATCGCCTGCCGGCCAGGTAATGCCTCCAATGTCTCACAGCTTCTACGATGGCTTGGGCTTCCTTTTCGACGGAGGAGTGTCGAATTTCAGAGGCATAGAGGGTATGGGAGAAGAAGGCCACGGGCCTGCCCGCCTGGTTGAGTGTAGCGGCCAGAGCAAAGTCCGATGCATCGCTCTCCACTTGGAAAGGGATGGACGCGGCTTTGGCAATATCTGCATTGATGCGGTTGAAGGCCAGTCGGGCCTCAGCCGTCAGGGAGAAAGTGGTGGATTTGATCAGTGGGCGGGCCTTGTCCTCATAATTGGGGACCCACTGGACATAATAAGAGAAGAACACCAGGCATCTCTTCAGGGCCTTGGGGCAGTGGGGGAGGGGGTGTTCCATGAGGGGGCGCATGCGGTCGGGGTCGGGCCCCAGGATTCCGTGTTCCACGACGTAGCCGAGGGCGGCTAGGCGGGTTGTGCGGAAAACGCATTTCTCCTTATTTTACATGAGGTTAAGGAGCTTGGCGGTGTGGAGGAATTTTTGGCGGTTAGTGTCATGGTCCTGCTGGTCATGGCCGCAGATGGTGATGTTGTCTAGGTATGGGAACATGGCCGCAGCCCGTACTGGTCGACCATTCGGTCCATTTCCCTTTGGAAGATTGAGTTGGTGACGCCGAAGGGGACCCTGAGGAAGTGGTAGAGGCGGCCATCTGCCTCAAAGGCAGTGCATTGGCATTCCTCTGGGCGGATAGGGAGCTGGTAGTACGTGGACTTTAAGTCAACTGTAGAGAAGACTCGATACTGCGCAATCTGATTGACCATGTCAGATATGCAGGGGAGGCGGTACGCATCGAGCTGCATGTACCGGTTAATGGTCTGGCTGTAATCGATGACCATCCGGTGCTTTTCCCCAGTCTTGACGACCACCATTTGGGCACTCTATGGGCTGTTACTAGCCTCAATGATCCCCTTCCGCAGGAGTCGATCGACCTCCGACCTGATAAAGGCCCTGTCCCAGGTCTGCTTCTGATAGCGTCAGGCTTACAGTCCGGGGTGAGGTTTGCGAAGAGGGAGGGTGGGTCGACCTTAAGGGTCGCGAGGCTACAGACGGTGGGGGGGTGCAGGGGTCCGTTGAACTTTAGGGTAAGGCTCTGGAGATGGCACTGGAAGTCGAGCCCCAGAAGCAGGGCAGCGCAGAGATGGGGAAGGACATAGAGCTTAAAGTTGGTGTACTCTGTACAGTGAGGGTCACGACACAGTACCCCCGGATTTCTACTGCGGGCAATCCGGAAGCCAGGGAGATTTTCTGGGTTGCGGGTAGGATTGGGAGGGAGCAGCGCCTTACCGTATCTGGGTATATGAAGCTGTCTGTGCTCCCGGAGTCGGAAAGACAGGCCGTCTCGTGCCCGTTGATCTGGACGGTCATCATGGACTTCGCAAGGTAGTGCGGCCGGGACTGGTCAAGCGTGATGGAGGCGAGCATCAGAAAGTGGTCGGTAGGCCAGTCGGAGGTAGCGGCGGCCAGCGTATGGTCGGGTGAGCTAGGCTCCCGGGAGGCTGCGGAGTGGTCCCAAGATGGGGCCCTCATGAGTCGCACGTGGCAGGTGAGATGCAAGATGGCGCCCAAGATGGCGGCCCCCATGAGTCGCACATGGCGGGTGAGGTGCAAGATGGCTTCCAAGATGGCGGCCCCGTGGGTCGCACATGGCAGGTGGCGCGGCAGCTGGGGGGCGGCCCCGACAGGCAGCACGTAGCGCTGCTGGGCCTAGAAGGTTTAGGGGGAGATCGGGCCTGGCAGGCTTTTGCAAAGTGGCCCTTCTTCCCACAGCCATTACAAGTTGTGTTCCGTGCCGGGCAGCGTTGTCGGGGGTGATTACTCTGGCTGCAGAAGTAGCACTTTGGGCCTCCAGTGTTGGCGGGCCACTGCGCGGCGCAGGCTCGCATCGCACCCGGGTCGATTGATGGCTGCGCCCACGAGGGTGCCGCGCGGTCGGAGGTGTAGGCCCCCATGTTCTGGGAGGCCACCTCCAGCGAGTTGGAGAGTTGTACTGTCTCTGGGAGGCCGAGTGTCCCCCCTTCTAATAATCGCTGGCGGATATAGTTAGAATTCATGCCCGCGACATAAGCATCCCTGATCAGCAGTTCCGCGTGCTGGGTAGCCGATATCGCCCGGCAGTCACAGTTCTGGCAGAGGATGTGGAGGGCACGCAGGAAATCTGCGAACGATTCCCTAGGGCATTGCCGTCTCGTGGTGAGGAGGTGCCTAGCATGTACCTGGTTTATGGATTTCACGTAGTGTCCTTTTAGCAGCGTTATCGCTTCCACGTACTAGGGGGCGTCCCTGATGAGGGGAAAGACCCTTGGGCTCACCCGTGCGTGGAGGACATGCTTCTTCTGGAGGTCCGTGAGGTCTTCGTTGAAGGATGCGAGGTACGCCTCGAAGCAGCTTAGCCAGTGTTCAAACGCTTCTGTAGCGTCGGCTGCTTGTGGGTCTTGTTCCAAGCCATCAGGCTTGAGCGATGAGTTCATCTTGAAGAGTTTAGTGTATTAAATTGATACACCATCAATAACACACGGCGCGTTAAGAACGTAACTGAGGCTTTGATACACTAAACAGCAAACCTCCTGCATCTGGACCCGAACTGGGTCCGGAGGCGGAGACTTGCCACTTTTATACAGAAGCCCAAGGGGAGGAGCCACAGGCGGAGCCAGCCTGGACAAGCCCAGACATGCACAATACAATACAGTATATGTAATGCAATAACGAGGTTTAGCACAGGGGCGTGGGGGCTCAATTTTGATTTCCCGTGTCCTCTACGTATCTTTGGGCGCTTTCGTTTAACTCTTGCCAATCGGGAGCTTCTTCCGCATCTAATTCCTGCCCGAAAGTGTACCTGAAGCCATTCTGTACTGAAAGTAGCGACTGTAACTTTCCTATCTTCTGTCGGCATTTAGCATGGTCAACGGTACTCTGCCTCTGTTCCTTAGTGGAACTGTGGAGCGCTCTCAAAGCTGCTTTTAAATCTGCGCATTTGCTAATTAGCTGGGCGACCTGTTGTTCTGTTTTCTCTCTTACCAGGACTGCGTGCTGTGTATCTTGGTAGGCTTTATCGTACTGGGTCTGGAAGCTACTAAGGTGAACTAGACAAGATTGATGTGCATGTTCTACATCAGCCATTTCCTTATCCTTAGCTGCTAACTGTTCCTAGAGTTGCTCAATTATCTTCTCGCTTTCGTTACTGTTTCCCTCGTTCTTTTCTTCCTTCTCAATTAACTGCCTACGAAGCATCTTCATGACCTCCTCTGTGCCTCGCAACTGTGTGCCAAACAGGACACTATTGCCATTGGCTTTCTGACTTGCCCTACATTTTTCTTGTGGACCTCGCTTACATTCTCCAACCAAGTTTGTCCTATCTTTCCTGGACCTGACTCATCATTTGCGCAAAAATTCAACCAAAGGGGCCATCCTTTCCCTTAACACTTCCTCCCATATGAGGCATTGCTCTGCTCTGTTGGTCGCTGCAACCTCGGGTTCCTGTGGATTCATAAATCTTTCCATTGCTTTAGTGGCCATTACTTCTCTTATCTCTTTCTCTACTTTTAATTTGGGACAGGGGAATAAGGTGGCAATTTGAACAGTGGGTATGGTTTAAGCTATTTTCTGGCTCACAATCCCTTGATAGTTGTACACAAGTCTAACGAGTTTACCTTACTTTTCCTGTTAGGTATGCATGTAGGTTAGTACATACTTCCGAAATTCGGTTATTTGGGCGATATGGGACTTGTACTTGTGGTTCTTTCTCTTTCTTGCAATTGGTTTCAAAGTTTCTCTCGGATACAAAGTCACTTCTAATCAGGTCCCACCAGAGTCGCCAATAATGTTGCCAATGATGTTGCTCTGTTTCGGTTTCAACAGCGACGCCAATACTGTGGGTATTTCTATTTATCTTAGTGAACCACAAGCCTTCCCTTAAATCGATCAAATGACCACACAACCAGTTAGTTAGTTCAAAGATGGTTTATTTACACACACAAGAGTTATCTCAACATGCAAACGCAATATCTACTATGAGTTAAATTACACCTATCAGCTACAATAACCTATACTTAACTTCAGGGCGACCGGCACTGTGCAAATGGATAAGGCCTTTATCCGGATTTCACTTGGCTGGTTCGAAGAAAGTGGCTCTGTCTCTGCTGGGCGCATCCGTCAGGTAGCGATTGTTGGTCTTGAACTTAGCTGGCTGTTCCTGCTGCAATTCGGCTGGCACAGGCCAGATCCAAAAGAGATAGAACACATGGCTGTGTCCTCTTTTATCCCTCTGGGATTACACGCTCTTTGGGGCGGTCCTTAACAAACAAAGAACAAAGAAATGTACAGCACAGGAACAGGCCCTTCGGCCCTCCAAGCCCGTGCCGACCATGCTGCCCGACTAAACTACAATCTTCTACACTTCCTGGGTCCGTATCCCTCTATTCCCATCCTATTCATGTATTTGTCAAGATGCCCCTTAAATGTCATTATTGTCCCTGCTTCCACCACTTCCTCCGGTAGCGAGTTCCAGGCACCCACTACCCTCTGCGTAAAAAACTTGCCTTGTACATCTACTCTAAACCTTGCCCCTCTCACCTTAAACCTATGCCCCCTAGTAATTGACCCCTCTACCCCGGGGAAAAGCCTCTGACTATCCACTCTGTCTATGCCCCTCATAATTTTGTAGACCTCTATCAGGTCGACCCTCAACCTCCTTCGTTCCAGTGAGAACAAACCGAGTTTATTCAACCGCTCCTCATAGCTAATGCCCTCCATACCAGGCAACATTCTGGTAAATCTCTTCTGCACCTTCTCTAAAGCCTCCACATCCTTCTGGTAGTGTGGCGACCAGAATTGAACACTATACTCCAAGTGTGGCCGAACTAAGGTTCTATACAGCTGCAACATGACTTGCCAATTCTTATACTCAATGCCCCGGCCAATGAAGGCAAGCATGCCGTATGCCTTCTTGACTAGCTTCTCCACCTGTGTTGCCCCTTTCAGTGACCTGTGGACCTGTACTCCTAGATCTCTTTGACTTTCAATACTCTTGAGGGTTCTACCATTCACTGTATATTCCCTACCTGCATTAGACCTTCCAAAATGCACATTTGTCCGGATTAAACTCCATCTGCCATCTCTCCGCCCAAGTCTCCAAACAATCTAAATCCTGCTGTATCCTCTGACAGTCCTCATCGCTATCCGCAATTCCACCAACCTTTGTGTCGTCTGCAAACTTACTAATCAGACCAGTTACATTTTCCTCCAAATCATTTATATATACTACAAACAGCAAAGGTCCCAGCACTGATCCCTGTGGAACACCACTGGTCACAGCCCTCCAATTAGAAAAGCATCCTTCCATTGTTACTCTCTGCCTTCTATGACCTAGCCAGTTCTGTATCCACCTTGCCAGCTCACCCCTGATCCCGTGTGACTTCACCTTTTGTACCAGTCTACCACGAGGGACCTTATCAAAGGCCTTACTGAAGTCCATATAGACAACATCCACTGCCCTACCTGCATCAATCATCTTAGTGACCTCCTCGAAAAACTCTCTCAAGTTAGTGAGACACGACCTCCCCTTCACAAAACCATGCTGCCTCTCACTAATACGTCCATTTGCTTCCAAATGGGAGTAGATCCTGTCTCGAAGAATTCTCTCCAGTAATTTCCCTACCACTGAAGTAAGGCTCACCGGCCTGTAGTTCCCTGGATTATCCTTGATACCCTTCTTAAACAGAGGAACAACATTGGCTATTCTCCAGTCCTCCGGGGCATCACCTGAAGACAGTGAGGATCCAAAGATTCCTGTCAAGGCCCCAGCAATTTCCTCCCACATTATTCTGGGGCAGATCCCATCAGGTCCTGGGGACTTATCTACCTTAATATTTTTCAAGACACCCAACACCTTGTCTTTTTGGATCTCAATGTGACCCAGGCTATCTACACACCCTTCTCCAGACTCAACATCTACCAATTTCTTCTCTTTGGTGAATACTGATGCAAAGTATTCATTTAGTACCTCGCCCATTTCCTCTGGCTCCACACATAGATTCCCTTGCCTATCCTTCAGTGGGCCAACCCTTTTCCTGGCTACCCTCTTGTTTTTTATGTACGTGTAAAAAGCCTTGGGATTTTCCTTAACCCTATTTGCCAATGACTTTTCGTGACCCCTTCTAGCCCTCCTGACTCCTTGCTTAAGTTCCTTCCTACTTTCCTTATATTCCACACAGGCTTCGTCTGATCCCAGCCTTTTAGCCCTGACAAATGCCTCCTTTTTCTTTTTGACGAGGCCTACAATATCTCTCGTTATCCAAGGTTCCCGAAAATTGCCGTATTTATCCTTCTTCCTCACAGGAACATGCCGGTCCTGAATTCCTTTCAACTGACACTTGAAAGCCTCCCACATGTCAGATGTTGATTTGCCCTCAAACATCCGCCCCCAATCTATGTTCTTCAGTTCCCGCCTAATATTGTTATAATTAGCCTTCGTCCAATTTAGCACATTCATCCTAGGACCACTCTTATCCTTGTCCACCAGCACTTTAAAACTTATTGAATTGTGGTCACTGTTCCCGAAATGCTCCCCTACTGAAACATCTACCACCTGGCCGGGCTCATTCCCCAATACCAGGTCCAGTACCGCCCCTTCCCTAGTTGGACTGTCTACATATTGTTTTAAGAAGCCCTCCTGGATGCTCCTTACAAACTCCGCCCCGTCTAAGCCCCTGGCACTAAGTGAGTCCCAGTCAATATTGGGGAAGTTGAAGTCTCCCATCACCACAACCCTGTTGTTTTTACTCTTTTCCAAAATCTGTCTACCTATCTGCTCCTCTATCTCCCGCTGGCTGTTGGGAGGCCTGTAGTAAACCCCCAACATTGTGATTGCACCCTTCTTATTCCTGATCTCTACCCATATAGCCTCACTGCCCTCTGAGGTGTCCTCCCGCAGTACAGCTGTGATATTCTCCCTAACCAGTAGCACAACTCCGCCACCCCTTTTACATCCCCCTCTATCCCGCATGAAACATTTCAATACTGGAACGTTTAGCTCCCACTCCTGCCCTTCCCTCAACCAGGTCTCTGTAATGGCAACAACATCATAGTTCCAAGTACTAATCCAAGCTCTAAGTTCATCTGCCTTACCCGTAATACTTCTTGCATTAAAACATATGCACTTCAGGCCACCAGACCCACTGTGTTCAGCAACTTCTCCCTCTCTGCTCTGCCTCAGAGTCCCACTGTCCCTATTCCCTAGTTCTCCCTCAATGCTCTTACCTTCTGCTCCCGTCCCCACCCCCCTGCCATACTAGTTTAAACCCTCCCGTGTGCCACTAGCAAACCTCGCGGCCAGGATATTTATGCCTCTCCAGTTGAGATGCAACCCGTCCTTCTTATATAGGTCACACCTGCCCCGGAAGAGCTCCCAGTGGTCCAGATAACGGAAACCCTCCCTCCTACACCAGCTGTTTAGCCATGTGCTTAGCTGTTCTATCTTCCTATTTCTAGCCTCACTGGCACGTGGCACAGGGAGTAATCCCGAGATTACAACCCTAGAGGTCCTGTCTTTTAACTTTCTGCCTAGCTCCCTGAACTCCTGCTGCAGGACCTCATGCCCCTTCCTGCCTATGTCGTTAGTACCAATATGTACAACGACCTCTGCCTGTTTGCCCTCCCCCTTCAGGATGCCCTCTACCCGTTCGGAGACATCCTGGACCCTAGCACCAGGGAGGCAACATACCATCCTGGAGTCTCTTTCACGTCCACAGAAGCACCTATCTGTGCCCCTGACTATAGAGACCCCTATTACTATTGCTCTTCTGCGCTTTGACCCTCCCTTCTGTACATCAGAGCCAGCCGTGGTGCCACTGCTCTGGCTGCTGCTGTTTTCCCCTGATAGACTATCCCCCCCCCCGACAGTATCCAAAGGGGTATACCTGTTCGAGAGGGGGACAACCACAGGGGATTCCTGCACTGACTGCCTGCCCTTTCTGGTGGTCACCCATTTCTCTGCCTGCACCTTGGGTGTGACCACATTTATATAACTGCGATCTATGACGCTTTCCGCCACCTGCATGCTCCTAAGTGCATCCAATTGCTGCTCCAACCGAACCATGCGGTCTGTGAGGAGCTCCAGTTGGGTGCACTTTCTGCAGATGAAGCCATCCGGGACGCTGGAAGCCTCCCGGACCTGCCACATCTCACAGTCAGAGCACTGCAGCCCTCTAACTGACATTGCGTCAATTAATTAAAATTAAAAGTTTTTAAAAATTTATATATTTTTTAATTTTTTTTAAAGTTACTGTTAACTATCTGTTTCCTAGCACTAGATTTCTAATATAAATGCGAAAGCTAAATATAGTACTCTCCGATCTCTGGCTTAGATACCCCTCTAAGTTATAATTAAGTAATTATGTTTAATTAATTATCAATGCTTAATTTTTTTAATTTAGTGTAGATTCCCAACCAGCCACTCAGGTCACAGCTTTTCTGTGATGTCACTTCAGTTTCCCCCCGACACACACAATTTGAAAAAGGTATAAAAGTAAAAACGAGTAAAAATCCTTACTTACCTTCTTACCTTCTGAGTGTCTTAGATGTTCTCAGGTTCTCTCCCTGACAGAGACTGTTCCTCCTCCTCCGAACGGCTCCCGAAACTAGGCCGCGATCTTTTAAAATCTCCGCTCTGACTCGCAGCTCCTGCGCTTTTTAAATCTCCCGCGCTTTTTAAATCTTGGACCCAATAGTTCGACAGGGATCTGATCACTGTCTTCTATTTCGGCCAATAAAGGGGCAGGTGCCTTGGTGGCTGGGTGGGTCCTTAGCGGTCGTTGACCTTGACAGTTGTGCTCTGAGTAAGGGCAGTAGCACCGATCGGTCTGTGGCTGTACCGGTTGCTTGATTGGAGTTCTATTGTCCTGGGAAAATGGGCCATTAAAATGCAAACGAGCGGGGGTTTCGATAAGGTCTGGTTACCTGTGTTTCAGATACACATAGGCTCTGTATCTGTCTGAGTCCTGGGTTGGCCATAATTCCCATGGTCCTTTGCAGGTGGCCATCTTAGATGGCTACACTCCTTATGTCAAAGGATGTGCAGGCTAGGTGAATCGGCCGTGCAAAATTGCCCCTTAGTGTCCAAGGATGTGCAGGTTAGGTGGATTGGCCATGCTAAATTGCCCCTTAGTGTCCAAGGATGTGCAGGCTAGGTGGATCGGCCATGATCAATGTGCAGGGTTGGGGCAGCGGTGTGGGCCTGGGTGGAGTGCTCGTTCGGAGGGTCGGTGCAGACCCAATGGGTTGAATTGTCTCCTACTGCACTGTAGTGACTCTATGGATTAAAATCAGGGATGCTCAAGGGGCCAGAATTAAAGATGTGCAGATACCTCAGTGGGTTGTGAGACTGGAGCATATTACAGAGAAAGGGCATGTGAATATGGACTGAAATGGATGAATTGATGATGTAACTGCTTCATACCATGACCAGAGCTGAGCCTGTTATGCTGTGAGAATGTACATAAGGCATGGCGTATTCAATCGAATTGGCCACTGTTGAATTTGCTTGCTTGATCTTTGTGTGAGAGTCAAAATTGGAATGTGCATACTCCATTCCTAAGACAGGATATTGGTAATATAGTGAAAAAAGCCTGTGATTATAAGAAGTCAGGAATGGGAAATCTGTTCTTATTGTATGCATTCCAATTGTACAAATACAATTATCAAAATACTGGCAGGGAAGTTTCTGATTTCATGGTTACGGTCAAGGGAGCGAGGAACCTTGAAACGGTGTGAAGGATACACCTCGGTGATGCTTATAAGACATATAGAATGTTTGGCCCCTTTTGGAATTTTGGAACACTCAAAAATGACATTTTGAAACAATTCACAGGGACTCTGTCCATGAGGGGTGGCCATCTGCACCATTCACCTTACACACAGCACAATGCCACGCTACCAGCATTCATCAACAAATATTCTCTATTAATCATATCGAAAATTCATAGCTTTACCTCACCATCACACATTTAGCACCACTGCAAATCTCATACCCACAACCCATAGCTTAGACACATTGCCAGTTATGCAGCGGTGTAAGATGAAGAGGTGGAAGAATCATGAGACAGTGATGGAAAAGAAATACTGTCACATCGGCTCAGGTCACCAGCTCAGATAATTGACACTGTGCATATTTTTCACCGTACTTTCTTTCTACTGCTGTCATTATAGGTGTGATGCGACAAGGCCATTAAATCTCGCAAGAAACCACTTTGTGACGCTCGGAATGCCTCGCGAGATCTAAGGAGATCGTACAAAGACCCCCTAACAAGTAAGTTTGGGCATTGGAGGGTCCGGAGGCCATGTGAGGTAGGGGGCCGAGAGATCGGGGTGGCATTTAAGAATGGCGGGCCGATATCTTCCTGCATTGAGGTAAGTGCGGCCTCAGCGGGGAGTTCCTCGCCGAGGCCAAAAACAAAGAGCCAAGTTTGATACTGAGCTGCAGGCTCCGAGAACACCCCGCTAAATGTGCCCAAAAAGGGACTCATTTTTTCCATGAAATCGCAGCCCAAGGGCGGGATTCACCAACCCCCCACCGGGTCGGAGAATCCTCGGGGAGCGGCGTGAATCCCGCCCCGCTACTCCGACGCCGGCTGCCGTAATCCCCGGCGCTGGTTTTCGGACTGGGGCGGGGATCACGCCGCGCTGGTCGGGGTTCGTTGGCAGTGGCCCACCCGGCAATTCTCTGGGCCCCGATGGGCCGAGCGGCCATACGTTTCTGGCCAGTCCCGCCGACGTGGATTGGACATGGTCCCACACGGCAGGATATGGCTGGTAGGCCGGCTGGTGCGGATCCGGCCCGGAGGGGTGCCCCCACGATGGCCTGGTCCGCGATCAGGGCCCACCGATCTGCAGGCGGGCCTGTGCTGTGGGGACACTCCTTCCAGCCGCGCTGGCCCCTGTAGGGCTCCGCCATGGTCAGCGCGGAGAAGACACCCCCCTGTGCATGCGCTAGAATCCTCCGGCCAGTCTGCGCATGTGCTGAACCACGCCGGCGGTTCTGCGCCTGTGCTAACTCATGCCAGCCCTTTGGCGGCAGTTGCCGCGGCGCCAACCCCTCTGCCGCCGGTTTAGTCCCCGGAAGTGCGGAGGATTCCGCAACTTCCGGTCGGCCTGACGCCAGAGTGGTTTGTGCCGTTTTCTACGCTGGCGTCGGGCGATCGCGGGGATTCGGGAGAATCCCGCTGGATGGTTTTTTAAAATCAATATTGGTATTTCTCATCCTTTGTCAATTCATTTATTCTCCCTAAAGATCCTTGGAATATGTCCCAATCATACCCAGCTTGCAATAAGGGCTGGAATTCTCCGGATAATCTTTGGGATAATCTTTTCCGCCTGGCAGCACACCCCTGTCCGCTGGGTCCCCAGCAGCATGGGGTGCGTTCAATGGTAAATCCCATTAACAAGTGGTGGGAACAGTGAATCCCACTGCCAGCGAACAGCACGCGATGAGAAACACATGATTGGGGGGCTAGAGAATCCCTCCAGGTCTCTGCAGTGGTTGCTATATCATGCCCATTAAGCTGAATTTGTGCTCCTAACTCACTCGTTTTGTTTCATTTCTCATGCTGTGTGCATTTTTGCACTGTAGAACTCTTATTTATGTAACTGTCCCCACCCTGCCCATTGTCCTGCTGGTCTGTTTTGCACACAATTTCAATTAAATGTGAATTTCATACAAACAAGTGTAAATAAAGTGCTGCACATTAGAACAAAAAAGTTAAGTACACCAAGAATGTCCTCAAAATAGCGAAGGATAAAATTTAAAGGGATCAAGAGGAATTAGTTGCCTCAACACTCAACAGATCCAATCCCTGCATAGCAGTAATCAACAAAGCAAATTAACATGCTGAGTTACACGGCAAAACAACAGAGTACAAATTGGAGGAGATCAATTCAACAGATCACCATTTTGAGAGCTGTACTTATTCTAATCACAAGACACAAGAGAGATTTCAGAAACAGGCAGCATTCCAGTTGCACAAGCTAACTCAATGGCAGAAAAGGCCTGAATCATGAGGAAAAGATGGAGGAAGGTAACAACTGAAAAATGATACACAAGAGATATGAAACCGGATAAAAAATATAAATTTGGAACACTACTTCAAACTAAATCGTAGCATTAGAGTAAAGGACATGGTCAGGTTAGTGAAAAGCGAATGTAGGACTGATGGAGGGGGATTCTTTTCACACCATAATGAATCAACACATGAAACCTCTGGTTAGGACAGTGAAACTGAAAAGAAGAACCATCGGCAAATAACAGCTGGAACAGATATAACGTGGGCTTTCTGCGTGGATGAGCCATGTTAGGCTAATCACTTAGTCTTTTCCATCTGTGATGCACATTTCCATCTGTGATGCACACAATTCCCTACCAAGAGGGATATTTCACTTGCTTCCCAGCTTTTTGCTTTATTTGCCTTGAGCTAACTGAGGAGGCATACAAGAAGAGAGTGACTTATTGGCTAATTCACCTTCTTTCTTAGAAACATAGGAGCAGCAGCATGCCATTCACCCCATCGAGCCTGTTCCGCCATTCAATATGCCCTGGCTGATCATCCACTTCAATGTCCTTTTCCCAGACTATCCCTTTATCCCTTTATGTCATTGGCATTTAGAGAGCTGTCAATCTCTACTGTAAACATCCTCAATGACTGAGCTTCCACATCCATCTCAGGTAGAGAATTCTAAAGATTCACAACCCTCTGAGTAAAACATTTCTCCTAATCTTGGTCTTAAGTGGCTTCCGATTATTTTGAAATTGTGTCCCTGGTTCTAGACTTCCCAACCAGGGGAAACATCTTACCTGCATCTACCCTGTCTATTTCTTAAAGTATTTCAGTGGTTTCAATTAGATCACTTCTCATTCTTTGAAATTCTAGAGGATACAGGTCCATTTTCCCCAATCTCTCTTCATGGGACAGTCCTGCCATCCCGGGAACAGCTCTGGGGAACTTTCATTGTACTCCGTCTATGACAATAATATTATTCCTTGGGTAAGAGACCAAAGTTTCACACAGTACTCCAGGTGTGGTCTAACCAAGGTTCTATACAATTGAAGCAATACTTCAATACTCCTGTATGCAAATCCTCATGTGTTAAAGGCCATCATACCATTAGCCTTCCTAATTGTCTGCTGCACCTGCATGTTAACTTTCAGTGACTTGTAGACGAGAACACCCGGGTCCTTTTGCATACACACACTCTTTTGTGGATACATTGGCCATCTTCTTCCAACAGCATACTTGAAAATTGCGCTGTCACAGCGTCAAGTTTTAAATTCCAACACAATGAGATTTCACACCACATGTTTTACAAATGGCTTTGTTTAAAAAATATGTTGCAATTTTAACAACAAGGTCCTACCGTCAGAAAAAAAAGACTCGCGATCAATGCCCCACTGAGCATAGCGGCCATCACAGTAAAGCTACCACAGTTACACTTGGCAGCTGAGGGGTGAAAGAACAAAATTCTTTTCATCTACTTTTACAGCCAAACTTCCAAGAAGTACCGGTCATGTCACATGATAAAATATTAGATTATCTACATAGGTAGGAAATAAGAAATGACTACATTGTACCATTTTTGACAACTAATGTTAAATGATGAGACATTTCTAACTATTATCTTGACCCATAAACTATGCTTATACATTCTCATTTGAATCGAATCCATCCAGTTTCCTCTTAAATGATTCAACAAAGCCTAAATTTACCACATTGGATGATAATCTTGTTCTTTGCAGTTTTTGCTGCTTACACATAGACACTTCCCAGCTTCAATCATATTCAAACACTTGAACTACATTTTGTCTTGACAAATTAAGGGAAAAATGAAGTCAGCTGCCTGGACACACACTAATTTAATTGGCCATTGCAAAAAAGCCAAAACGTTTTTAATTAATGCCTAGATTATACATTCTTGACTCAAAAGGCAAAAGTCAAGATGAAGGACAATGAGCATTTTTCAAAGCCAGTTCCTGTGCATTGTTAAAAGCAGTAAAAAAAAAGAGGAAGACAGAGATATCGAAGAGTTGGTAAAAGTCTTAACACAATACACAACAATCTTAATGCAGTGCAAGTTAATATAGCTCGCAAGATTGGGTTTGATGTATAAATGGTGATATCAGAAAGACTAGAGTATCTATTGTATGAGTCGCTGGGATTTGCTCTCCTCTTATTTCAAATTCTACAGCAGCTGGCTATTAGACTCGTTGGCCCAGATCTTCCAGTATCTGGATCGTTGGAGACCGGACAGAGCCCCAAAAATACAGAACCCCTCAGAAGTTGCGACTCCTTGAGAATTGCCCAGGAAGTTTGAACATCTGATGGGCAATTGCCCTTCTTCCAGAGACCCTCTGAATAATTCTATGACTCTAACTGAGAGTCAGAGACTTCAGACAGTTCCAACTTACTTAGTAACTCAGGAAATGTTAGACAGAAAAGCCTAGTCTAATTCACGGGTAACTACAGAACTGACAAATGCATGTCAATCGCTCAACTACTACCCTGACCCCACTACTACCCACCAAACCCCCAACTCAACCTTAACTCACCACCCAATTCCTCCCTGATGCCCGGAATGTCCCTGATCTGATCTCACCACTCTACCCAGCTGCCCCCTTACCTGCTCTACCCCTTTCTCTGCCCATCCTACCTCCTTACACATCCTACCTCTTTACCCACTTACCTCGCCCACCTTATCCTCTCACTCACCCTTAACCCCCTAAACCTCACCCATCCTACTCCCTGACCCACTTGCCTTCTCTCTGTAGCTTTCCAAGAAAGCTTTGCTTATCAGAATATGGCAGCGAGTGCTGTAAAAAGGGGTGTAGCTTCTAATAATAATAATAATAATAATAATAATAATAATAATAATAATAATCGCTTATTGTCACAAGTAGGCTTCAATGAGGTTAATGTGAAAAGCTCCAGGTCGCCACATTCCAGCGCCTGTTCGAGGAGGCTGGTACGGGAATTGAACCTGTGCTGCTGGCCTTGTTCTGCATTACAAGTCAGCTGTTTAGCCCAGTGTGCGAAACCAGACCCTGGTTGGATTCGGAGTGGATTCTGTCCTGCTCCCCGCTGAGGTTTCCTGCTCTGAGTTAGTTCTGCAGGATCCTCCATAGGATGATTGTCCAGAAAAACTGGAGAAAGGCATATGGGTGTTTTTGTTTGTATGACCAGGATCGGAACTATAGCTTCCGATTCTGGTCGGACTATTTGGGCCATAATTTTGGCAGCAAAATATCAGGTGCACAGATTTTACGCCTGCACCAACTTTCATGGAGCCAATTCAAGTATGAAGTCCTGTAACTGGTTATCAGTTCATCAATCTTAAAGTAAAATTGAAGATCAAGATTTGCTTGGCAGTATTGTCTACGCTCTGTGTTCAACGGTCACTTTGTGTGAAGCATATTTAGCTGGAGTTCCTTGACTAATCTTTGAAACAGCCAATTTCAGCTCAAGCTGTCAACTTGCAAGCCGATAAACTCCTCATAGTTCTTGCAAACAAATAAGGCTCTGCTTACACTGCACTTTCTAAGAAAGGTCCATTTTGAGGGAGTGCTGCACTGTCAGCGATGCATTCTTTCTGTTGAGATGTTAAACCAAGGCCTCATCTAGATGTTCCCTCAGGTGCACATTTTATATACATTCACGAGACATGGGTGTCACTGGCAGGGTCAACATTCATAGCCCATCCCCTCTGAGGCCGTGGTGAGTCACCTTCTTGAACCACTTCAGTCCATGTGGTTAGGGAGGGAGTGCTAGGATTCTGATCCAACAATAATGAACAAGCAGTGATATATGTCCAAGTCAGCATGTGGTGTTACTTGGAGATGTTGGTGTTACTTGGAGATACACCTGCTGCCCTCATCGTTCTAGATGGTCACGGTTGCAGATGTGGGAGCTGCGGCTGAAATAAATATGAATTTGGCAATTCAAACATTTAAATGATCCATTTTCCACGAAGAAAAAGGGATTTTTCCCCAGAGTCTTGGCCAATATTTTTTAAAATTACTTTATCAGAGTTACAAAGCCAGAGCTCAGAGTGTGGACAGGGGCAAACCCCTAATCCAGCTCCTTGCCTGCTCCAAAAAACAATTCAAATTGAATCCAATGCATGGTCCCCACTAGAGAGACATACCAGATCTTAGCCAAAAGGCCGAGCAGCTATGTCTTGGCTAATATTTATTCCCCAATGAATATCGAAGAATGGTTATTTAACTGGTCATTTTTGCATTTTTGTCTCTGATGCCTTGCGCTGAATTTTTGGACTCTACAAGGGTTTACCGATGTCGTTTTTAGTGCTGGTCAGTTTGAGGAAGCAGATTCGGAGGTTTGCAAGGCTACCAAGCCGACGAGGTAGATAGCCATTTAAAGGAGATGGACTGGGATTTTCCAGTTGGCTTCCAGTTTCCCAAACCAGCCAGAGGTAGGTTAGCTGCCAGGAGGCAAGCAGCCAGCAGCAGGATGTGGGGTCAATATTCCAGGCAGGTCTCGAGGTCCTCCCAGGCTACAAGTGAGTGCAGCCTTAGACCACCCTGTAGAGGGATTATTGCCCTTCCATAGTAGAGGGCTAGCTGGAAGAACCTTTTTAAATTTAAAGTTTCAAAACAATTCGCGAGAGGACATCTCCATGTTGAGGTGCCCTCTCTGTTACTTACCTGCCAACACATCCTCCTGCTCCACTTAATCTGGAAGATTTCTGATTGGCTCACTGGCTTGGAAAGCCTGCCGCTGCCCTGAGTTGAATCTGTCTCTGTGCCAATTACACAGATGCCTCCATGAAAATCCCAAAAAGTGACCATTCCCAAGGGGCTGGGAATTTTGCAGTGAGAAATTTAATACATCTCTCAGTCTGCAAGACTGGATTGGGACTGTTTGCAGGTCCACCCAAGAACACATTGTAGTGGTTAATCGTAGGCTCACAGAGAAGTGATATATAATGGACTCTGATCCAGTTTTAGTACCACCAGAAGAATTTGTGAAGTGGCGCTTCTTTTGTTGTTTTTATATCCTGTAGTCAATTGAAACGTATGTTGTTTTTCTGTTACATCTTCTTTTAATAACTTGATTTCCGGTTTCTGAAACATGTGACCTGTTAGTCTGTTTACTTTACTGCTATCTGAAGGTTAGAATAACACAAGAGGTCTCCTTTCCGTCAAGTGAGTTAATTATAGGACCAACTCCTGAGAAATAGCATATTACCAAATGTAGCATTCACCATCTGGATCACAGGGAGCAAGGGCTTACTCACAGGAGTGATCTTTGATTCCCAGGAGGAGAAACATAGCTGGTAAATGAGCCTCAAATAGTCTGCAAAGTAATATAGCTAGTTACACATCATGGAGGGTTTTGAATATACTTGTATCCTTTTCTTTTCCTGCCTGGCCTAACCCCTGCAGCAGAGAGGTCAGCCACACACTCTGCTCCAAGTCAGTGCCAATGGTCTCTGTAGCTTACCGGTGGAGAGCTGGACAATGCACATTTGCCTTCCAGTTCCTGCTCGAACCATGCAAGAGCTCCCCATCACTCAATGTGCCACAGGTGGGGAATGGAGCAGAGGAGAACGCATACCTGCAGGATACTTTACAGCACCACACCAAAACTGTCACCCTCACATTTTTAAATAAAAGTTTAAATTTACTGGCTTAAGTATAAACTTTTTTTACAAATAAATTTAGAGTACCCAATTCACTTTTTCCAATTAAGGGACAATTTAGCGTGACCAATCCACCTACCCTGCACATTTTTTTGGGTTGTGGGGGCGAAACCCACGCAAACACGGGGAGAATGTGCAAACTCCACATGGACAGTGACCCAGAGCTGGGATCGAACCTGGGACCTTGGTGCCGTGAGGCAGCAATGCTAACCACTGCGCCATTGTGCTGTCCCGCTTAAGTATAAACTTAAGCCTGTAACTGCAAGTCTTGTTAAAAATCAGAACATTGCAAACTTCTCTCCTTGATGCTCACTCATTGCTGAGTCCAATGTTCATGCAGCAATTGAGTTTTCTTTGACTGATTACTATTGTAATATGACATAATGGCGCATGCATAACTAATTTGTAATGGCATATGTGCCACTGCAGGAGAGGCAACAGGAACCATATGTATAATTAGGTACAGAATCACTAAGTGCTTGAAGATAGATTCTACTGTATTTTGATTTGCTAATAATTAAAAGTTCCTTTCCAATCTTTTCCTTCATTTCCTCCCCAAGAAACCAGATAAAACACTGAAGCTATAATAAATGATTTTTTTGGTGTGGCTTTAGTTTTTTTAGTTGATTACTTAATTTTAACATGCTGACCAATCACAGATGTAACAAAAATTTGAAATATTTTGCTTTGCTGGAAAGTTAGTTGAAGAGAGTTCAAAGTAGAAAAGAAGTTCAAAATGTCCTGTCAATATTTTTTAACTCTTAGAAAACTCTAATTGAAATGTTTTTGTGGGGGAAAAAATGTCTTGCCTTTGAAGTATAAGTGGTTATGTGTGATATTTTAATGTGGCTCAGTACACAATTACAGGAAGTGATGTAATGTCACATGATCTTGTTCTCTCTTGTAGAACCTCGTGGTAAGATGTAGACCCTGTGAGAGATGTTCCAATAAGTTGTTATTTTCCTTACCTCAGCAGACTCAGTAAATATTCTACATTAACACAATGAGATCAAGAATATTATATGGTGGCAGCGAGTGAAAGAATAAACAAAGAAACGTTTCTGCAATTACTGGAAAACTTAGCGGAGGTCGCAGTTCCCAAGCGGAAGTGTGGCTGAACTGCCACCCAAGGTTTTTCCAGATATCAAACCACATCAGGGGCGTCATTCTCCGACACCCCGCCGGGTTGGAGAATGGCCGTTGGCCGCCGTGAATCCCGCCCCCGCCGAAGTCTCCGAAGGGAGAAAAGTCGGCGGGGCGTTAATGGCGCCGCTGTCGCGGAGAATGTCACGGGTCTGCGCTAGACAGCCGATTTTCGGCCTGCCGATATTCTCCCTTCCGGATGGGCCGAAGTCCCGTCGACGTGATGACCGTTCACGTCGACGTGAATCAAACCTCCTTTTCATCGGCGTGACCCGGTGCTCCAGGCTCACGCCTACCAGCGAGGAGGTGAGTGACGGCCTGGGGGGTTGGCTCTGGGCAGGAAATGGCGTGGCCGCAGACTGATTGCGTGAGGAGAGGTGTGTCTCGGCTTGTGTGTGTGTGTGTGGGTGCGGCGGGGGGGGGGGGGGGGGTGGTTAGAGTAGGCTGGGCTCCGGGGGAGTGCCGGGAGGGGGTCCGTGCCGGGGTGGAGGTTGGGGGTTGGGGGGGGTCCGTGCCAGGGTGGAGGTTGGGGGTTGGGGGGGGGTCCGTGCTGGGGTGGAGGTTGGGGAGGGGGTCCGTGCTGGGGTGGAGGTTGGGGGGGGGGGGGCCGGGGTGGAGGTTGGGGGTTGGGGGGGGGGTCCGTGCTGGGGTGGAGGTTGGGGAGGGGGTCCGTGCTGGGGTGGAAGTTGGGGGGGGGTCCGTTCCGGGGTGGAGGTTGGGGGGGGGTCCGTGCTGGGGTGGAGGTTGGGGAGGGGGTCCGTGCCGGGGTGGAGGTTGGGGGGGGGTCCGTGCTGGGGTGGAGGTTGGGGAGGGGGTCCGTGCCGGGGTGGAGGCTGGGGGGTGGTTCCATGCCGGGGTGGAGGTTGGGGGGGGGTCCGTGGTGGGGTGGAGGTTGGGGGTTGGGGGGGGGTCCGTGCTGGGGTGGAGGTTGGGGAGGGGGTCCGTGCCGGGGTGGAGTTTGGGGGGGGGCCCGAGCCGGGGTGGAGGTTGGGGGGGGGGTCTGTGCTGCGGTGGAGGTTGGGGGGGGTCCGTGCTGGGGTGGAGGTTGGGGAGGGGGTCCGTGCCGGGGTGGAGGTTGGGGGTTGGGGAGGGGGTCCGTGCCAAGGAGGGTGATGGGAGGGCAAATGAGTTGGTCCACCTGGCCAGGTGCCAGCCTCCAACAGTTGGACCCATGCGGTCCATGCCACCTGGCTGGGGGCAGGAGGGGATATGGGCAATGATGACATGTCGTCGTTCCCCTCCCCCCCACCAGGCCGTCATGTTTTCAGACCATCCAGCGATGTTGGCCGCCGTGGTGGCAGCCGCTCATGTCTATGTTGCTCTGGATGAGGAGGAGGAGGAGGAGGAGGAGGAGCGTGCCAGAGAGGCGGCGCAGGCTGCCGCAGAGGGGCAGGCGGCAGCCGCCCAGGCTGGAGGGACACCTGACCGACAGGACGAGGAGGGGGAGGAGGACGTCGCGGCCCCACGGCAACGGAGGCACCCGAGGGCGCCCCGTGTGTACCGGCCCCGGCAGTCATACCAGGACCTCACGGACCGGGAATGCAGGAGGAGACTCCGGATGAGCCGGGAAACCGTGGCACACATCTGCCACCTGTTGGCACACCTGTCACCGCGTGGCACTGGCGGGGGACACCCTCTCCCCGTGTCCGTCAAGGTTACGGTGGCCCTGAACTTTTATGCAACGGGGTCATTCCAGGCACCGAGTGGGGACCTGTCCGGCATATCGCAGACATCGGTGCACCGGTGCATCCGGGCAGTGACAGATGCCCTTTATGCCATGGCGCACTGCTACATCCGCTTCCCCGTGGACCGGGCCAGCCAAGATGCCCGGGCCGTGGGCTTCTCTGCCGTTGCCGGGTTCCCCATGGTCCAGGGCGCGATCGATGGGATGCACGTCGCCGTGCGGCCACCTGCAGATAACAGGGCCGTGTTCACTAATAGGAAGGGGACCTATTCGATGAACGTACAGGTGGTCTGCGACCACCGCATGATGATCCTGCACGTCTGCGCCCGTCACCCAGGCAGTGTACACGACTCATTCGTGTTGTCGCGGTCATCCATCCCCGGCATGTACGAGGGACGCCATCCCCGGCTGAGGGGCTGGTTGCTGGGCGTCAGGGGCTACCCATTGCGTTCGTGGCTGATGACGCCTATACGGAGGCCACGCAATGAGGCGGAGAACCGCTACAATGATGCCCATGTAGCGACAAGGGGAGTGATCGAGAGGTGCTTTGGCGTGCTGAAGATGCGTTTCAGGTGCCTGGACCTCTCTGGGGGCGCCCTCCAGTATCGGTTAGATAGGGTCGGCCGCATCATTGTGGTGTGCTGCGTCCTGCACAACATAGCCCAGTAGAGGGGCGATGTGCCGCAGGCAGAGGAGGGCGGAGTGGAGGAGCAGCAGGAAGAGGCGCAGTCCTCCCCAGATGAGGGGGATGGGGGCAATGGTCAGGGCAGACGGGGTAGACACAGGCTGGTGGCTGTCCACCGTTACCGGCTGGCCCAGCGGGCACGGGACAGACTGATAGCCGCCCGCTTCACTGACTAGATGGGCGTGGGAATCGGGTAGTATGGCCACAGACCGCACACCATGGCAACAGCCGACCACCCACACCCCCCACCCATCCACCCACCCAGCACCCTCACCCCCCTCCCCAACCCCACACACCCCACCCGCATGCACACCACCCCCCCCCCCAATTGCCGATCCACCGGCGGCACAACGGGCCGGGCTCACCCAGTTGCGGGTGGACGCGTGTCTATCGCAGGCCATGGAGGATGATGACAACCCGCCCTGCGATGAGCTCCTGGCTCTACATCGTTGGACTATGTCTGACCCATGGCCACAGTACCACCATCCACCCGGACCATCCCTGCATGCGGCTGTGACACTGCAGCGCACGGTCCCGTCCTCTGCCTGGGGGATGTTGATGGCGGCCCAGGGGGAAGGGGGCAGACTCACCTGGGGCTGAGGTAAGACCACCCGTCACACACACACTTGCGCTCAACGTACATGACACGCCCGCACACTTTGGACAGAGCACAAAGGCAGCTTCGGTAGGTGTAACATTGACTTTAATAACCAAAGGAGTTCATGCACGTGCCCTCGCCCCTAAAACTCATCTGTGCCCTGCACCCGTGCCAACTTACTCAGTGTCTAATTGTTTGGCCTTACGGGCCCTTTGACTACGTCTACGTGGTTCCCCAGACGGTACAGCAGAACTGGAGGTGGACTCCTGTGATTCCTGCCCTCTGACACTGGATCCCTTTGGCGGCCGTTTCCTGGGGCGTCCTGGCCTAGATGGGCCAGGCTGCGGCCCGGGCGACTGGGATGGCGAGCTGCCAGCCTGTCCTGCCCGTTGCCCACCCGATGCACCTGGGACGGAAGGGGGGGAGTCCGAGGTGTCACGGTGTACCGGGACCTCCCCTACAGAGGGAGCCGGGACGGACCACACCACCTCCTCCTCCCTCGGGGTGCCCGGTGGCCCCCAGGCCTCTACATGGGTGGGGGATGCGAACGGACTGGCCATCCGACGCGCCCCCGACATCTGGCGCTGCCAGTCCTGGAGGCCCGTGCTGGTATCGACAGGGGTCTGCAGGTTTGCAGCCATGGAGCCCAGGGGGTTGTCAAACCCTGTCTGTGACAGTGCGACGCCGGCTCGCACATGGCCACTGGCGCCGATGCCCTCAGCGATGGCCTGCTGAGACTGGGCCATGGCCTGCTGAGACTGGGCCATGGCCTGCTGAGACTGGGCCATGGCCTGCAGAGACTGGGCCATGGCCTGCAGAGACTGGGCTATGGCCTGCAGAGACTGGGCTATGGCCTGCAGAAACTGGGCCATGGCCTGCTGAGACTGGGCTATGGCGTTGAGCGCCTCTGCCATCTGGCGCTGGCACTGGCTCATGGCCTCCTGTGAGAGGGCAGCCATTTCCTGGGCCACAGACGCCGCCTGCACGGAAGGCCCCAGGCCTCGCAAACCGTTCCCCATGTCTGACACCGTCGCACCCATTGCCTCCACCGCGGACGCCACCCGTGCGGTGTCAGCCTGGGTGGCACGCATGACCGGGACCACTCCCAGCTCCTGGACGCGGGTGGACTCCTCCACCTGCGACCGCAGCCGCCGCAAGCCACCCGTCACCCTCTTCGCTCGTCTCCGTGTCGGTGGTTGCATCGGATCGATGTGTGGGTGTGGTAACTGCAGGAACCCGGGATCCATCTGGGCGGCAGATGTTCGCTTGGCCTGGGCTGCCCTCCAACCTCCCGGTCCCTCTGCTGCTCCTACCTCCACCTGCTGTACCGGGACGGCTGTGTTGTGCGCACCAGTGAGTGTACCAGACGCCTCATCACTAAAGTGCCCAACCGTGGTGAGTGTTTCTGCGATGGTGGAGGGTGTTGGTGACAGCAGTAGCGTTGTGTCATGCTCTTCGTCCCACTCTGACTCCATGGCACTTTGGGGTGGGGGTTCGTCTCCACCCATCCACTCTGAGTCACTGTCCGGTATTTCGTCTTCCCGGGTTCGGGTGTCCTGGGTAGTGCTGTCCCGGGTAGTGCTGTCCTGGGTAGTGCTGTCCCGGGTAGTGGTGTCCCGGGTAGGGGTGTCCTGGATAGTGGTGTCCTGGGTAGTGGTGTCCTGGCTCGGATGTGACGGGGGCCTGTGGCTGCCCCCCTCATCGCTGGGTGGTCGCTCCCGCACGTGACGGGGGTGTCGTCTCCCTGTTGCTCCAGGTCTCTCCGTCTCCCGTGGTGTGCGAGGGGCATCCTGCGGGCGTCGCATGCTGGAGGGTCCGGGTCTCTCCGTCTCCCGTGGTCTCCGAGGGGCATCCTGCGGGCGTCGCATGCTGGAGGGTCCGGGTCTCTCCGTCTCCCGTGGTCTCCGAGGAGCATCCTGCGGGCGTCGCATGCTGGAGGGTGCGGGTCTCTCCGTCTCCTGTGGTCTCCGAGGGGCATCCTGCGGGCGGTGTGCATCTGCGGGGATGGGTGCCTGGACGATTGGTCCTGCGATACACAATGAAGCATGCATGGTTAGACATCAGGCAGTGATCAGGTGATACGGGGGAGGGGGATATAGGGGAGGGGGGATATGGGGACGGGCTGTTGGTGGCTCACTTGCTCGTGGGCCCCCGACCTCTGCATCAGCAACCTCCCGGTCCTCAGGTCCGCCAGCCAGTTCCAGGGCCCTTTCCTCGTGTACGGTCAGTGGCCTCTCATCAGCGGGCCCTCCTCCAGTCCTCACGTGCTCCCTATTGTTGTGTGCGCGCTTCTCCTGTGGGGGTGGGGGGTGGTGGCAGGGGTAAAAGGCAACTGTGTTAGGCAGGTATATGAATGCACGCCATCGGTTGCGCGTGCATTGCAGAGGTTAAGGTTAGGGCTGGATTCACTTGGGGATATGGGGGAGGGGGGATATGGGGGATATGGGGGAGGGGGGATATGGGGGATATGGGGGAGGGGGGATATGGGGGAGGGGGGATATGGGGGCTATGGGGGAGGGGGGGTATGGGGGAGGGGGGGATATGGGGGAGGGAGGATATGGGGGAGGGGGGATATGGGGGCTATGGGGGATATGGGGGAGGGGGGATATGGGGGAGGGGGGATATGGGGGAGGGGGGATATGGGGGAGGGGGGATATGGGGGAGGGGGGATATGGGGAGGGGGGATATGGGGGAGGGGGGGATATGGGGGAGGGGGGATATGGGGGAGGGGGGGATATGGGGGATATGGGGGAGAGGGGATATGGGGGAGGGGGGATATGGGGGAGGCTCACCCTGCCTGCTCTGACGAGGTCGTTCACCTTCTTGTGGCACTGGGTGCCTGTCCGTGGTGTCAGGGCCACAGCGGTGACGGCCTCTGCCACTTCCCTCCACAGACGCCGGCTGTGGCGTGGGGCAACTCTGCGGCCGTGCCCGGGATACAGGGCGTCCCTCCTCTGCTCCACCGCGTCCAGGAGCGCCTCCACATCGCGTGACTCAAACCTCGGGGCTGAGCGACGGCCAGCCATCCAGTCAGGTGTTGCGGTCGGGTGGGGGGGAGCTGCGCGGCCTTATGAGCCGTCACGCCGTGCAGCGCGTATGACGCTGCACGGCGTGAACCACTGCGCAAGCGCGGATCCCGTTACGTCGCTGCTAGCCCATTTCGGGCCGGAGACTATCGTCCCATTTTTATGACGTGACGCAAGTGGGATTTGCGCCGTTTTTTGCGCCGATCGGCGGACTTTCCGCCGATAACGGAGAATTTCGCCCCAGATGTCACTGCAAGTGAAGCAGTAAGCTGGTCAGTATGCTATTAAACGCAATGGGTGGCAGTGGAGATAATGGGCGTGATTTAACAAAAAAGAAAGTTCTGTTTTCGGCTCGTTTAACAGCGTACCTCTTGGCTTACCTGTTAGGGGTTCTCAAAACCCCTTCACCCCCACCTCGCAAGGGCAGGGCACACCGGGCCCAATCCCCAGGATGGCCAAACTGGCATCTGGGTATCTTGGCACTGTCAACCTGTCACTGCCAGCCTGGCAGTGTCACCTGGGCACCCTGGCATTGTACAGGTGGCACTGCCAGGGTGGCACTACCAGGGTGACAGCCTTGCAGTGCAAAGGTGGCCAGGTGGCATGGCAATTCCAGGGTACCATACTGCCCAGAGCCCGGCCACCTGGGGGCCATGGATTGCCTCGGAGACCCCCTCAAGTGCCATTATGTCTGGTCCACTTTTGTGGAAATCAGTGCTAAACGGTGCCACGGCGAGGTCTCCCTGGCGTGAGCTTTTGGTCCCGCGCCTTGGGACACTCCGGCACGGAGGTGGGCTTCATCTGAGCCAAAATGGAAGGCAGGAAAAACTGGGCTTGTTCTCCTTGGAGCAGAGAAGATTAAGAGGTGACCTTACTGACATGTTCAAAATTATGAATAATTTTGACAGGGTAAAGAAGGAGATTCTGTTTCCACGAGTTGGTATGTCAGTGACTAGAGGTCACAATTTCAAGATGGTCAGCAAGAGAGCTAGGAATGAGATGAGGAGAAACATCTTTACTTGTTGGGGTTTGGAATTCGCTGCTGGGAGAGTGGTAGAGGCGGTTTCGATAGGAAGTTTAAAAAGAGAGCTGGATACATATTTGAAAGGGATTAATTTAGAGGGCTATGGAGATAGGACTGGGGAATGGGACTAGTTGGGTGGCTCTTTTGGGAGCCGGATAGGACACGATGGGCTGAATGTCCTTCTTTTGTACTGTAAATAACAAACAAAAATATTCAAGTGAAGCTAACTTAAATATGCAAATCTGGATCCCGCCCAGTGAGGGCAAGATCCACATCGCAACATCTCGCAAGATCGCATTCGCTCTCGCAAGGCGTCCCAAGTGTCGTATTTCTCGCGCGATGTACCAGCCTTGTCGTGTCACTGAGTCAGGTATGATGAGGCTGTACAATTGTGTCCATTCTGGTGGTGGCCAGGTCTCTACAATTCATTGGAAGTGTTGAGATCAAACTGTATTATTCATGTTATTCATCACCTGCAGATTAACCATCTTTCTTTCCATCAGGAATGTGGGAATATCTTGGGATGAACCTCATTGAACACAAAGGTAAGATGTTCTTACTCATAGTAGATGACTACCCCGGCAACTGTGGGGTCACACCTCTGAAGCAGTGATTACATCAAGAACACACTGAATCCCAGACATGGTAATCTCAGACAATGGGCTGCAGTTCATCAATGAACACTTTAAAGAGTTCACACTATACATACAATAGTGTGATACATACTATCGGTTCACCAAAATATCCTCAATTCAATGGTGAAATCATCGTGAATGACTATGATTTAGTGGCCATTACTGAAACATGGTTAAAGGATGGTCACGACTGGGAGTTAAATATCCGAGGGTATCAAACCTTTCGGAAGGACAGAGTGGATGGTAAGGGAGGTGGTGTAGCTCTGTTATTTAAGGATGACATCCGGGCAACGGTAAGGGATGACATCGGTGCTATGGAGGATAAGGTTGAATCCATTTGGGTGGAAATCAGGAATAGTAAGGCGAAAAAGTCACTGATAGGAGTAATCTATAGGCCACCAAATAGTAACATTATGGTGGGGCAGGCAATAAACAAAGAAATAACAGATGCATGTAGAAATGGTACAGCAGTTATCATGGGGGATTTTAATCTACATGTCGATTGGTTTAACCAGGTCGGTCAAGGCAGCCTTGAGGAGGAGTTTATAGAATGTATCCGCTATAGTTTCCTAGAACAGTATGTAATGGAACCTACGAGGGAACAAGCGGTCCTAGATCTGGTCCTGTGTAATGAGACAGGATTGATTCAGGATCTCATAGTTAGGGATCCTCTCGGAAGGAGCGATCACAATATGGTGGAATTTAAAATACAGATGGCGGGTGAGAAGGTAAAATCAAGCACTAGAGTTTTGTGCTTAAACAAAGGAGATTACAATGGGATGAGAGAAGAACTAGCTAAGGTAGACTGGGAGCAAAGATTTTATAGTGAAACAGTTGAGAAACAGTGGAGAACCTTTCAAGTGATTTTTCACAGTGCTCAGCAAAGGTTTGTACCAACAAAAAGGAAGGGCGGTAAAAAGAGGGAAAATCGATCGTGGATATCTAAGGAAATAAGGGAGAGTATCAAATTGAAGGAAAAAACATACAAAGTAACAAAGATCAGTGGGAGACTAGAGGACTGGGAAATCTTTAGGGGGCAACAGAAAGCTACTAAAAAAGCTATAAAGAAGAGTAAGATAGATTATGAGAGTAAACTTGCTCAGAATATAAAAACAGATAGTAAAAGTTTCTACATATACATAAAACAAAAAAGAGTGGCTAAGGTAAATATTGGTCCTTTAGAGGGTGAGAAGGGAGATTTAGTAATGGGAGATGAGGAAATGGCTGAGGAACTGAACAGGTTCTTTGGGTCGGTCTTCACATTGGAAGACACAAATAACATGCCAGTGACTGATGGAAATGAGGCTATGACAGGTGAAGACCTTGAGAGGATTGTTATCACCAAGGAGGTAGTGATGGGCAAGCTAATGGGGCTAAAGGTAGACAAGTCTCCTGGACCTGATGGAATGCATCCCAGAGTGCTAAAAGAGATGACTAGGGAAATTGCAAATGCACTAGTGATAATTTACCAAAATTCACTAGACTCTGGGGTGGTCCCGGCGGATTGGAAATTAGCAAACGTGACACCACTGTTTAAAAAAGGAGGTAGGCAGAAAGCGGGTAATTATAGGCCAGCGAGCTTAACTTCGGTAGTAGGGAAGATGCTGGAATCTATCATCAAGGAAGAAATAGCGAGGCATCTGGATGGAAATTGTCCCATTGGACAGACGCAGCATGGGTTCATAAAGGGCAGGTCGTGCCTCACTAATTTAGTGGAATTTTTTGAGGACATTAACAGTGCGGTAGATAACGGGGAGCCAATGGATGTGGTATATCTGGATTTCCAGAAAGCCTTTGACAAGGTGCCACACAAAAGGTTGTTGCATAAGATAAAGATGCATGGCATTAAGGGGAAAGTAGTAGCATGGATAGAGGATTGGTTAATTAATAGAAAGCAAAGAGTGGGGATTAATGGGTGTTTCTCTGGTTGGCAATCAGTAGCTAGTGATGTCCCTCAGGGATCAGTGTTGGGCCCACAACTGTTCACAATTTACATAGATGATTTGGAGTTGGGGACCAAGGGCAATGTGTCCAAGTTTGCAGACGACACTAAGATAAGTGGTAAAGTAAAAAGTGCAGAGGATACTGGAAGTCTGCAGAGGGATTTGGATAGGCTAAGTGAATGGGCTAGGGTCTGGCAGATGGAATACAATGTTGACAAATGTGAGGTTATCCATTTTGGTAGGAATAACAGCAAAAGGGATTATTATTTAAATGATAAAATATTAAAACATGCTGCTGTGCAGAGAGACCTAGGTGTGCTAGTGCATGAGTCGCAAAAAGTTGGTTTTCAGGTGCAACAGGTGATTAAGAAGGCAAATGGAATTTTGTCCTTCATTGCTAGAGGGATGGAGTTTAAGACTAGGGAGGTTCTGCTGCAATTGTATAAGGTGTTAGTGAGGCCACACCTGGAGTATTGTGTTCAGTTTTGGTCTCCTTACTTGAGAAAGGACGTACTGGCACTGGAGAGTGTGCAGAGGAGATTCACTAGGTTAATCCCAGAGCTGAAGGGGTTGGATTACGAGGAGAGGTTGAGTAGACTGGGACTGTACTCGTTGGAATTTAGAAGGATGAGGGGGGATCTTATAGAAACATATAAGATTATGAAGGGAATAGATAGGATAGATGCGGGCAGGTTGTTTCCACTGGCGGGTGAAAGCAGAACTAGGGGGCATAGCCTCAAAATAAGGGGAAGTAGATTTAGGACTGAGTTTAGGAGGAACTTCTTCACCCAAAGGGTTGTGAATCTATGGAATTCCTTGCCCCATGAAGCAGTAGAGGCTCCTTCATTAAATGTTTTTAAGATAAAGATAGATAGTTTTTTGAAGAATAAAGGGATTAAGGGTTATGGTGTTCGGGCCGGAAAGTGGAGCTGAGTCCACAAAAGATCAGCCATGATCTCATTGAATGGTGGAGCAGGCTCAAGGGGCCAGATGGCCTACTCCTGCTCCTAGTTCTTATGTTCTTATGAAATGGAAAGAGTTCTGTGAAAGCACTGCTGAAGAAAGATGATGACATTCAACTTGCACACCTGAGCTATCGTCCAATACCACTTAAAAATGATTTAGTACCATATGAACTCCTCATGGAATGAAGACTGAGAACTCAGCTTCCCATATACACTCATACCACCTGTACAAGCTGAAGACTTGTAAATATGCGAGGGGGGGGAAAGAGAATGGATCTCATTCCAATCAGATGTCGAACTATGACAAATGTCACAAAGCATGCAGCGTGCTCGACCTCCAGCCAAGAGAGCCAGTTTGGATCCGAGACCGAGCTCACTGTGGACAAGTGATTGAACAGACACCACTTCTCTGGCCCTACCTCATACAAACAGATAATGGTATGGTGAGATGGATCAGATGTGCTCTACTTGTCATGCAGAAGCGACTGCTTCAACTGTGTAGAAGGTTATCTACCAACCAAATAGACCTGGGATGCTGTGTTCAACTACCAATCTTGATCCCTACTAGACTAGTGAACCTGATTCATCTATTAATTCTCGTTCTGCTCAGCAGAGTCTGGGAGACCACCCACAGGACTTAAATCCCCGATTTCCTCCAAATGGGCTAAGGCCACATTCGGGTAGACTAGTGAAACCAGCGCAGCGATTGTCCCTATAAAAAATATACTGAAGTCAGAGACATGGGGGGAGGGGAGAATGTAATATCTTGGAGAGGCCTGGGTGGAGATGTAGCTTAAGGGTTTAATTCTAACTGTGAGATATGCTAATGGGCATCAGAGGAAGTGATGCAGTGTCACATGATCTTGCTCTCTTCTACAGAACCTCGTGATGAGATGTAGTCGCAACAAAAGATGTTCCCAATAACGTTAATGGCTGGAATTTTCTGGCCGTTCTCGCCAGCGGGATCTCCTGGTCCTGCTGACAGTGAAACCCCGCCATGGGTTTCCTGGTGGTGTGGAGTACACAGAAGAGGAAACCCCATTGACAGCTGCGGGATCTTCTGTAATGGCGGGCTGCCTTCGCTGCCATGAAATATGCCGCAGTGTCCGTGGAGAATCCCGCCCAATGTTTTTCTTACCTCAATAGACTCTGTAAATATTCTGTATTAGCACAATGGGAAGAAGAATATTATGCTCACCAGTCATAACCTCACTCCCTGCTTTTCTCTGTGACCTTCTCCACCTCTACCAGTGCCATCCCACCCCGCTCCACCCCACACTAAGTTCTCTATTCTTCCAAGTCTGGGCTCACAAGCTTCCCTCTTCCATTGCTCACCATTGTGTCCATTCAATCAGTCGCCTAGAACTCATGCTCTGGAATTACATTCCTAACCCATTCTGTCTGACCACCTCCCCCTCATAAGCTGATACACTCCTGAAACAAAATACCTCTTTGACCAAGTTCTTGCTCCTGGTCCCTCCTCCTAACATCATCTTCTTTGTCTCACCATCCATTTTGCCTCATTATGTTTCTGAAGTTACTTGGGACATTTTGGCAATGTTTAATGTGCAATATAAATGCAGATTGTTAACTCGACTTTTTTTTACAACTTAGATTCCATTTGCTCATTTTGATACTTCTTTATGCTTGATCAAAGATTTGTCTCTTTCTGTATTTAAACTGATTGCCAATTGCACTGGTGAATTACCTCCTCCACACTGTAGGACTTAGCGATCTTGTCAGTTGGTATCTGTCATACTTCTTATAGTTTGCAGAGATAGATTTTAACTGATTCAAACTCACCCAGCTACACAAGAGTTAAAATGAGGCTCAGGTTCTCCATGAAATCTTAATTCTGAACTCCAGCGACATTAACAAAAACGTTCCTTATTCCCAGATATTGAACACAAGATTCCAAAAGAGCAATGACCAGTTCTCGTGAAATGTGATTGATCTGAAATGTTGGCTGGAATTTGATGTGGAAGCATTTCCCCTGGTCCCGGCTGAAAGGTTGGAGGCAGGCCTGCCTCGCCTTGGCCGGGTTGGCCTGTGCCGATTTTACGGATGTCGCACCATTGGAGCTGGATTAGATTGCAAACCGAGGCCTTCGGCTGGGGCCAGGCTAGAAGACCTCGGTGAGAGTGGTGACGTATCATTCAGGAGGGCTAGGGTGGAACATGGAGGGAAGGGAGGTAGTATCACTGTGTGAGTTGTTTTCAATGGGCGTGGTGTGCCCAGACAGGAGGGACCCTCCCCTCATGTCAGTATTCTATCCCGCAAAAAAGGCTACTAGCTGAATGGCCAACTCCTGCCATTGATAAAATGCTGGCAGAGGCAAGTTGACGATGGACATGGTGCTGCCACCAATGCACCCAATTTTATGGTCCCCTGTCTGCCAGCCCACTTGCAGGAGGAAGTGAGAAAAATCCAACGATTAACTTTGTTTCTCTCTCCACAAATGCTGCCTGACCTGCTGAGTGTTTCCAGCATTTTCTGTTTTATAGCACATATTTCTATGCTAATCAATGGACTGGAAGCCAGTTTAGTTTAATAGCTCCACAGCTGGCTCTTACCCATCAATTTTAAAACAACAATTAAAACTATTTTTTATTAAGTTTAGTAATAAATTACTATTGAATCAGATTAAGGAAAAAGCACTATATTTTGTATCCTCAGTCATACTTGGTTTAAAAACAAGCAGTCAAAGTAACAAAATTTCTAAAAACTCTGTCATTAAAAAAACTGCGAGAAACTATTTGTTACATTCTGCCAGACCTGCTATCCATTAAATCTGATAGTGGGGTTTTCTACAGCTCTGCATTTCTCTGCATTTACATTCTGACTCAGGACTCCAAACAGCATGTCCTAGAGAGGGGGATGATAATGCCAACTAGCCTACACATACATTTCTTATTTACACATGTATTTTAAAAAGAACAAAAGCAAAATCTCAGGAGGAAATGCACATGTTTTTCTCTTTAAATGAAAATGAAAATCGCTTATTGTCACGAGTAGGCTTCAATGAAGTTACTGTGAAAAGCCCCTAGTCGCCACATTCCGGCGCCTGTTCGGGGAGGCTGGTACGGGAATGATATTGGGCTCGATTTTCTGGCCGTGTTACATTCGTGCTCAAACGTAACGAGGTCGGTAAATAGTGGGAGGGGCCAAAAACGGGAAACATGCCAGGTGCCAAACAGTTTGCGATGCGCTGGCCTGCTCCCATAGGTGAACTTGGAATCTCGCCGTAGCATGCGACAAAACAGTCATCACTACTTAAGCCCCATTTTCGTACAATTAACGAGAGCCACCCCTTATCCAACGGCCTTACGTCATTCAGTGGCCTCCCAGAAAATGGTGCCGACCAATACTCATTTTGGAAAAAGTGAACCTGACAGAAGGGCTTCTGTGGGGAGCCGAGGAGGTGAGTAGCCATCTTTGCTCACAGGCAAAGAGCCTGGGGGCGCGGGGATTGCCACCCCAGTGCTTGGCGGGAGATGGGGGGCCCTTGGCTGGGGGGTACCCTCTGCAGGGGTGGGGCGCCATGGGAGGGTCGGGGGAGTCGCTGGGGGGCAACTAGGGGGGCAATCTTTCTCGGCACCACTATGCCAACCACTGATTTCAAACCCCATTCGGGAGGCAACACCTGTCCATGCCTGCCTGCCCCACTCGTCACCCATAACCCCCCACCGACTGCTGAGGACCCCGGCTGTGCGCCTGAAGGCTAGCGCGAATAGGGAATTGGCAATCGTGGGTAACTGGGCACCTGACACATGCCAAGTGGATTCCCGCGGGTGGGCGGGCCATGTAGCATGAGGGAGTCATTGCCTAGGATCCCAATCACACCTTGATGCCTGGACACTGTAACTGAACACTGCGGGAGGGAGCACCACACATGGAGCAGCCAACATCCGAACACACATGGGATGGGACACAACTCCAGGGACATGTCTACGGCCGGAGGCTGGGTGAGAGCCACGGACATGGGAGGTTATCGGAGAGATGGGCAAAGGGTCTGGGGGTCAGCCCGCATTGCGGAAGAAAGTGACAGAGGCATCATAATGGTTGTGCAAAAAGTTGTTTAATGTGCTGTACGATGCCCCATTCCCGATGGTGCCACCTCCCAACCCCCCCCCCCCCCCCCCCCCCAGCAGCCCCCTACCCCGGTGCCCGCAGTGCTCCTCAACGTGCCTGGCCCTCCAACTCCACCACTATGTCTTTGTGTTTTCCCAGGATGCACATCTGAGGTAGAGGCAGCCAGCTGCTTACCTCATCCCAAGATTCTCGATGTCCCTGGCAGGCGTCCTCTGGGGGCTCTGGGGCCGGAGGGCCCCCGCTCACTTGCCAACGGCACATGCACAGCCGTGCCGCCCTGTTCCGGGTGCTGAAACCGAGATGCGGCCCATCAGAGGGGTGGAACTCGGGGGAGCTTATGGCCACCGTCACCGCCCCATGGGACGGGTCTGGGTTGGCACTCAGCACCCCCTCCTCCTGATCAGTGCCCATAGGGCCCTGGGGTTAACCTTGAGATTGAGGGGCAGCTGGATCGAGCCCCGGCTGTCCCTGCATCATCTGGCTCTGCCAGCCCTGGTGGTTCCCCATGGTCTGCGCCATTGTGTCGACGCCGTCAGCGATGCTCCTCAGTGACTGGGCCATGCTCTGCAGTGCCTCGGCAATGCCCACCTGCGAGTGGGACAAGCCCCGCAGCGCCTCGGCCATGCCCATCTGTGGGACAAGTCGTGCAGAACCTCATCAAGGTCGGCCTAGTACTTGGTGACATCCCCAGCGAGGCAGACATACGGCCGAGACCCTCAGCCATGGCCGTCACCGACTGCATGACACCTTGGACACCTTCAGTCATTGTGCCGATGTCGTGCAGCAGGCTCTCCACTGCAGTCGCTACCCTAGCAGGGTTGGCCTCGGTGCCACCCATTGCCGGCTCCATCTACTGCGACTGTAGCCTCTGGGACTCCTCCAAGCGGTTATGGATCTGCTGAAGTGACACTGACATCTCCCTCTGAATGTCCCAGCCGCTCCCTATTGAAAAATGAAATGAAATGAAAAGTGCTTATTGTCACAAGTAGGCTTCAAATGAAGTTACTGTGACAAGCCCTTAGTCGCCACATTCCGGCGCCTGTTCGGGGAGGCTGGTACGGGAATTGAACCATGCTGCTGTTCTGCCTTGGTCTGCTTTAAAAGCCAGCGATTTAGCCCAGTGTGCTAAACCAGCCCCTGGAGCTATTGTCTCCATTAGCTCCAGGTAATCCACTTCCAGAGGCTCAGTATCAGGCTGGGACCCAGCTGGATGCTGGGATCCAACAGCCCTTCAACTGCTGAATCACCTGGGGGTTCCTGCCTCAGCAGTGTGGTCCTAACCAGATTGTGCCCCAGAGGCCTGACCACTGACAAGTCCCACCAAGGTGTGTGTATCTGCATTGGTGAAGGGTGGGGATGGCAGCTGTGCAGCGATTATACCAGTTGCATCCTCGGAGCTCTCCTCTGAGGTGTTCCCCTCAGAGTCAGGAGAGGTGCCGCCCGCGATGAGCCAGCGTGTTGGCTGAAGAATCTGCGGGAGAATGGACATGTGGCCAGTGGGAGGGATGGATCAGTCAGACAATCAGTACTCACATTTAACAGGTCCTCCAGGTGAAGCCTGGTGGTTCCTCACCTCTGCGGCGTCCGCCAGCGTCCGCATTGGTGACCGTCCTGTCCTCGGCCATGTCATGATATGCACACATGCAGATAGTGATATACAGACAGGCACAGACAGGCAGCTAATGAACACAGAGAACAGGACATGACCAATGAGCAGGCAGGACACTCAGGGGTGGTATCTCACTATAAAAGGCACGAGGCACTCACACTCTGCCTCTTTCCACTGATGAACATCTACAGAGGGAGTCAGGGTGTATGTACAGTATCACACCTCCAGCACGTGGCTAAGAGCTAGTCTGGTTCAGTCAGACAGAGTAGCCACACTCAGGTTAGCAGAGAGTCAAACTCATAGAGTTGAACTCATAGAGAACTATGCTAACTGTGCTATTGGTTCAATAAATTAGATTGAACTAACTTCAAGGTCTGGAGTATCCTTTGGTTAAAGCTGCATCCAGTTCTACTCCCACGTACACAAGGTGTATTCCCGAATTGATTTCTTTGTCATGAGTAGGGACTTGCTGGCCGGGATGGTGGGGGCAGAATATTCGGCAATTGCCATATCGGACCATGCTCCGCACTGGGTAGCTCTACAGATTTGTAAGGATAGCTTTCAGCAGCCACAATGGAGGCTGGATGTTGGATTGCTAGCAGGCGAGGCGTTGTGTGAGAGACTCAGGAGATGCATGCAGAATTACCTGCAGGTAAATGATACCGGAGAAAACTCAGTAGCAGTGCTCTGAGAGGCACTGAAGGCAGTGGTGAGAGGGGAGCTGATCTCAATCCGGGCTCATAGGGACAGGACAGATAGGGCAGAAATGGACCAACTGGTTAAGGAAATTTTACGGATGGACAGGAACTCTGAGGCCAGAGTTACTCATGAAATGACAGAGACTGCAGGTAGGTTGGTAGATCCCTGAGGCCAGAGTTACTCAGGAAATGACAGAGACTGCAGGCCGAGTTCGGGGTGCTGACTACAGGCAAGGCCGTAGAGCAGTTTAGAAAGGCAAAAGGCGCGATATATGAGCATGGAGAGAAGGCCAGCAGAATGCTCGCGCAACAACTAAGGAATAGAGAAGCGGCTAGGGAGATAGGAAGGATAGCTGATGGGGAGGGAAATCTGGTGGGGGACCCGGCAGGGCTGAACAAGGTGTTTAGGGTCTTTTATAGTAAGCTGTACACTTCGGAACCCCCCAGGGGACAGGAGGGGATGAGGCGATTCCTGGATGGACTGACCTTCCCAAGAGTAGGTAGGGGGTTGGTAGACGGACTGGGGGTCCTGGTCAGGATCGAAGAGGTGTTGGGGGGCCTGAAGGTCATGCAGTCGAGTGAAGCCCGGGGCCGGATGGGTATCCGGTGGAGTTTTATAAAAAGTTTGCTGAGATAGTGGGGCCGGTGCTGGTCAGGGTTTTTAATGAGGCAAGAGATAGAGGGGTTCTACCCCCCAACGATGTCGCAGGCCACTATTTCGCTTATTCTGAAACAGGATAAAAACCGGGAGGCTTGTGGGTCTTACAGGCCGATATCTTTCATCAACGTAGATGCTAAGTTACTGGCCAAGATCTTGGCGACTAGAATTGAGGACTGTGTAGCGGACGTAATTGTGGAGGGCGAAACCGGGTTTGTAAAGGGTAGGCAACTGGTAGCCAGTCTAAGAAGGCTGCTTAATGTGATTATGATGCCGCCCCCGGAGAGCAGGGATGCAGAGATAGTGGTAGCTATGGATGCGGAAAAGGCTTTTGACCGGGTCGCGTGGGACTATCTGTGGGAGGTGCTGGGACGGTTTGGGTTCGGGGAGGGGTTCATTGACTGGGTTAGGCTGTTATATCAGGCCCCAGAGGCTAGTGTAAGGATGAACAGGACAACATCAGATTTAGGGGCAGCACGGTAGCATGGTGATTAGCACAATTGCTTCACAGCTCCAGGGTCTCAGGTTCGATTCCCGGCTTGGGTCACTGTCTGTGTGGAGTCTGCACGTTCTTCCCGTGTGTGCGTGGGTTTCCTCCGGGTGCTCCGGTTTCCTCCCACAGTCCAAAGACGTGCAGGTTAGGTGGATTGGCCCTGATAAATTGCCCTTAGTGTTGGGTGGGGTTACTGGGTTATGGGGATAGGGTGGAGGTGTTGACCTTGGGTAGGGTGCTCTGTCCAAGAGCCGGTGCAGACTCGATGGGCTGAATGGCCTCCTTCTGCACTGTAAATTCTATGACATTACTTCAGACTGCACCACGGGACCAGACAGGGTTGCCCTCTCTCCCCACTGCTGTTCGCGCTGGCCATAGAGCCCCTGGCAATTGCTCTGAGAGCTTCAAGGGACTGGAAAGGGCTGGTCCGGGGGTGAGTGGAACATAAAGTCTCGTTATACGCAGATGACCTTCTGTTATACGTATCGGACCCAATGGCGGGGATGGACGGTATCATGGAAACCCTGAGGGAATTTGGCCGGTTTTCAGGATATAAATTGAATATGGCTAAGAGCGAGTTGTTCGTAATTCAGGCGAGGGGGCGGGAGATAGGCTGAAGGGCTTGCCGTTCAGGCTGGTAGGCGAAAGCTTCAGATACTTGGGGATCCAGGTGGCACGGAACTGGGGCAAGTTGCATAAGCTCAACCTGTCCCGACTGGTGGAACAAGTGAGGGAGGAGGTTCGGAGTTAGGATGCGCTCCCGCTGTCACTAGCAGGGAGGGTGCAGACTGTTAAGATGACGATTCTCCCGAGATTCTTGTTCTAATTTCAGTGTCTCCCCATTTTCATCCCGAGGTCCTTCTTTAAGGGGCTGAATAAAATTATCCTGGAATTTGTCTGGGCGGTGAAGTCCCCGCGGGTTAGGAAGGTGATGCTCGAAAGGGACAGAGTGGAAGGGGGGCTGTCGTTGCTGAACTTCAGCAACTACTACTGGGCAACCAACATAGCAATGATAAGGAAATGGATGGTGGATACGGGGTCGGTTTGGGAGTGGATGGAGGCTGCTTCGTGCAGGGGCACCAGTTTGGCAGCCCTGGTTACAGCACCTCTGCCGCTCCCGCAGGCACGGTACTCCACCAGCCTTATAGTGATAGTGGCTCTTCGTTTCTGGGGCCAGTGGAGGAGGCATATAGGGGAAGTGAGAGCATCGATGTGGACCCCAATCTGCGGCAATCACCGATTTGCCCCAGGGAATATGGACAGTGGGTATTGACTGTGGCGGAGGGCAGGGATTGCGAGAGTGGGTGATCTGATTTTGGAAGGGAGCTTCCCGAGCATGAGGGCACTGGAGGAGAAGTTTGGGCTGGTGGGAGGGAATGACTTTAGATACTTACAGGTGCGGGATTTCGTGCGCAGACTGATGCTGTCCTGAACCCCACCCAACACTAAGTGGGGGGGGGGGGGGGTTGAGAGAGACAGAGAGAGAGAGAGAGAGATGGTATTTGGTCAGAAGCTCTGAGCAGAGTAAACATGACCGCAACATGCGCCAGGCTCAGTCTCATCAGTCTCAGTTTGTGGGCAGCATGGTAGCATTGTGGATAGAACAATGGATGTGGATAGCACAACAGCTCCAGGGTCCCAGGTTCAATTCCTGACTTGGGTCACTGTCTGTGCGGAGTCTGCACATCCTCCCCGTGTGTGCGTGGGTTTCCTCCGGGTGCTCCGGTTTCCTCCCACAGTCCAAAGATGTGCGGGTTAGGTGGATTGGCCATACTAAATTGCCCCTCGTGTCCAAAATTGCCCTTAGTGTTGAGTGGGGTTACTGGGTTATGGGGATAGGGTGGAGGTGTGGACCTTGGGTAGCGTGCTCTTTCCAAGAGCCGGTGCAGACCCGATGGGCCGAATGGCCTCCTTCTGCACCGTAAATTCTATGATCTATGATCCAGTTTAAAGTCGTGCACCGGGCTTCCGGGCCCATATGACGGTGGCCCGGATGAGTAAATTCTTCGGGCTGGAGGACAAGTGTGCCAGATGCGCCAGTGGCCCGGCTAATCATGTGCACATGTTCTAGTCGAGCCCCTAAACTCAGGGGGTACTGGCAGGGATTCGCAGATATCACGTCCCGGGTTTTGAAAACTGGGGTGGTAATGGGTAGAGTAGAGTAGAGATGGGGCTGGTTTAGGCAGGTCCTTGCGGGAATGGAGTTGTGGTTTGTATTATGCATTATTTGCTGTTCTTTTTGTACAGTACTATACAATGTCATTGTTTTATATGCCAAAAATACCTCAATAAAATTGTTTATTAAATAAAAAGCTGCATCCAGTTGCAGCCTGTGTTATCCCAGAGTACATAACACAACAGGCCACACCAGTCATCTCCAAGGTCTGCTCCTCGAAGGAGGTAAGAATTCTCAGGTCCGGCACCCCACTGCCAGTCTGGGCCCTCTCCTGCCGATTATGGGAGAGCTTTTCCGGAGAAGGCACAGAGAGGGCATCGTTAGCCACATGCGTAGTTCACAGTTTGTGTGTTGGGGGTGGGGGGGGGTTTGAAGAGGTGGCTGGAGGGAGTGCTGAAGGGGGAGGGAGTGCTGAAGGGGGAGGGAGATGAAGGGAGGGTTGGGGGTCGCTTGGAGAGATGCTCCCTTGGGGGTAGGTGGGGTGGAACATTGGTGTTTACTCACTCGTGCCGCCCAGTATACGTTGTTGACCTTCTTCCGACACTGGAGGCCAGTCCTCCTGGTCACACTGCCCAAGCTGACTGCAGCCGCCATCACATCCCAGGCAGCACTGGCTGCGTTCTGGCTCACCCCCCACGACCCTCGGGGGAACAGGACATCCTTATTGGCCTCCACCGCGTCCAGGAGCCTTTCCAGGTCAGCATCCCCGAATCTTGGGGCTTGTCTCCTCGGCACCACTGTTGCATGCTGGCTGTGGTTGGCTGAGCAAGTGCAGCTTAAGTGGTGCTCGACTTTATTAGCGAGGGGTTGGCGAGCACGGTCCCGGCAAATCAGCTGACGAACCGGCATTCGGGGTGAGAAGCCCGTGAGGTCTTGTAAAGTGGACCAATTAACGTTGAATTGCGTTGCCGGTTTCGCTGGTCTGAAGCCGGGAAACCCGCAGCAATTCCCACTCGCTACAACACTTGTAAATTTTTCCGGAAGGTCGCGCCCATTTACTCTTTAAGAATTGTCAATGACTGCATGTACAATTGAGTCGTCACCCTACAATTACACGATAACTGAAGTGTTGGTGCAAAGCAAAACTGTGTAGGCTGAAGCTACAGTTGTAATATGTATTGACTTTTAAGCTATTATTACTTCTTCCTGAGAACAGATTTTGATTTTTCAAACTGCACAAATGAACAATGTGAATCTCTTCAACTATCCAAAATGGTTCATGTTGTCTTGACATCTAATGTTCAGCCTGACTATCTCAGTTGACGTTTGAATGCGGACCAAAATCTATATCCACCTGTATACAGTTTATTTTCAATGTAGTAAAAGCAAAATTCTGTCAATGCTGGAGATCTGAAATAAAGAGTGGTGGAAAGTGAGTTTCGACGAACAGTCATATTGGACTCCATGTTAATTCTATTTCTCACTCCACAGAACCTGCCAGACAGGCTGGGTTTTTCCCATGCTTTCTGTTTTTATTATTTTCAATGCATCCTGAAAATGTGACTTGCTCCAATCTGGATTATAATTAACAAAATTATGTAACATACGTACATAACCTATTTTAGTTTATAGATAATGCTGAAAAATAGCATTGTAGCTGAGTGTAGTTAAATAGACTTTATGAAAAATTCTAAATGATCTGAAATGTGAAAATACATAACAACGAAGTCCCTACTGAATTCAGAATACAAATATTTTCTTGCAATTTAGAAATATATTAAATTGGTGAAAATCATCTCGGAGAAAAGTAAAGCATTGCTTAATGCTGCTTTTATCATTTATCGCTGTGACCTAGCAGTGACCCATCAGCATTGGTTAACACACTTCCTGAAGTAGTCATATGCATAACCAGAACATGCACCTGCCAACACAGACAAGTCCGTATTTTGCTTCAACGGCCTATTCTCTGTGTCTTGTTTACCTCCACTTCATCAGACACTGCAAACCTCAACTTCCGTAATAAACCTCAAGAATGACTAAAATGGATTGTTTCTCGTGGGAAATCTTGCAGTCCATGTTCTATATGCATAGGCTGCATTTCTAGATATGATTAAACATCAAAATTTGAGAACATTCATTGAAAATTATTTCTGTCAAAGTTCAGTTTCAACTTCAAGGCTAGATCCTCAATTTTGTCAGGTCTTTAAAAAAAAGGGGTAGTTATATGCATATTGAACATGAGAGAGCCAACAATGCCATAGAATGATCCTCAGTTTGTACAACACGCATCTCATAAGGTCAAGTACTTTAGCACAAACTCCAAAAATGGACTTCAACCTGAAACTCAGGAATAGTGCCTCTGGAGTACAATTCCCGACGTAAAATGGAGAACAGCAAAGGCTGAAGGGAAATTCAGCCAACACAGACAGAAACTAGCAGGTGCAAGTTACTATGTATTGGACTCTGCAAAAGCCCAGACAGCATCGATACAAGCAGCCATCTGCATAATAATGTAGCGGCCATCTACATACTAATGAGTGATCCCCGGGAACCATCGAAACATTTGAGATAAACAAGGCCAAGCCAGACTCCTCGGCGCCAGCAGGAGCCAACACAAAAGAGGTTAACGGACACCTCGGGCGAAATTCTCCGGAAACGGCGCGATGTCCGCCGACTGGCGCCCAAAACGGCGCAAATAAGACGGGCAACGCGCCGCCCCAAAGGATAAAAATCTTGAATTAGAAGTCTAATGATGATCATGATGAAACCTTTGCCATCTGGTTCACTAATGATCTTTAGGGAAGGTAATCTGCCATCCTTACCCGGTCTGGTCTATATGTACCTCCAGACCCATTGCAATGGGTCTGACTCTTAACTGCCCTCTGAAATGGTCTAGCAAGCAACTCAGTTCAAGGGAAATTAGGGATTGCCAGTGATGCCCACATCCCCTGAAAGAAAGAAATGTCAAGCAATGGGAGAGGTCATGCAACAGGTTAACTGAAGCATCATCAGACACTTGAAAATAATACAAATCACCCCAATGCATTTTAAATTTTGGGGCCAAATTCCGCTCTTGGGGCTGAACTCTCCTGTATAAAATGGACATAGGTGACCTGGCTTGCTCAAGTGGGATTCTTAAAGGAAAATTACGATTGCTGAATTTGCTTGACAAGACTATTTCTTTCAGCTTTTATTCATGTTCCTTGCATTTTGCTGTAATGCTCGGTAATGTTCATATTTGGATTTTTTTGTGTTTTCTTTTGCTGATACTCTCTCAAGACATTTCTAGTAGCTGCTAAGATCTAAATAGCACCAAACAAACTGGTGAAAACACAAATTTGTTGGTGGGATCCAGTAACACATTATCTAAATCAGGCAATTATTTTAAAAGGTGGCAACACATGGAGGAGCAGTGACACTATTATGTCCACATTTTTCATTACCTCCAAGTTACAGCTTTACTACAGACTGAACACTAGCTACAAATGTCAGGCACGCTATCTCCAAAAGCAGGTAGATGTTTATCACTTTCCTTTCACAAGAAGGGACCAGAGTGTTTCTCAAAACAAAACTGCAGGTAGACCCTGCATGCATCCTCAACGGTCCTACATACCAGCGGTGAAAGCTTTCTTGAGGAGGTGAAAGGTGGATCATGTATAAATATAAATTTCTTTGTATTAGTGAAGAACGCATTTGCAGTGAAAACACATCTGAGGCGTGATTCTTCTGATAGGAAACAATGGGCACTATCTTCCCAAAAGGGAACAAAGTCCCCGAACGAGCGTGTTTACCGCGTGTTTCCAGATACTTGCACGGCTATTCAATGCGACTCGATTTAAATAAGGGGCCTTAATGGAGAACGTGCAGCTGAAGCCGTACATCGCTCCGTTTTTTACAATGGGGAGCTCCTTTCACCAGAACTCCTCATTGTAGTGAGTGATCAAGATGCCACTTTTTAATGGCGTCCCAATTTCCGAGGCCCCAAAATGAATCCCCGACCCCCACCCCAGCCCAAAGGCAACTTGGGAGGGTCCCGCGGCCCCACCCCACAAAATACCCACACCGGGCAACCCCGGCCCAATCGTGCGCACACACAAAAAGCCAGCTCGGCACCTTGACAGTGCCCCTGCCAGTGCCACATGGGCACCTTGGCAGTGCCAGGCTGGCACTCAGGTGGCACTGCCAGGGTGGCAGGCTGGCAGTGCTAGAGTACCCAGGTGGTACCTGCAGTGCCAGGGCATGCAGCTGGTGGCCTCATATCCCCTTGGAGACCCCCACAAGTGTTGTTCTGTCTAACCCAAACGGCACTTCCCGAGGTCCCTGAGGTGAAGGGATTAAATCCCAAAGCCTAAAGTACCCCGGGAATCTACACATTAAGTAAGGCTTACTGCCTCGCTCTCATATGCAGATTTGCTAAAACGTGATCCCGCTCATTCTAGGCAAGATTCCCCTTGCAACATCTCGCGGCATTGTGTTGAATCTCGCGAGCCAGATCGATCCCAGGAGCAGGGACTCCCGGCTTTCACTGGCAACGCTGTGTCGCGGCATAATGATTTTCCGGCGTAGCGTGAATGGAGGATCGTGCCCGACATGTTTCCGCGAGAGGAAACCCAGATTGTTTCCCGCTGGCTCTCGGGGTGAAATTGCATGTCTTTCAATGGTTCTTAGAAAATGTTTTACCCAGGATCGAGTTTTCCATGTTATTCAATGGCACATTGGGGTTCTTGCGAGACCTCAGAGAGGTGGGACCTCATCTCTCTGACACGTCCCCCTCCTCAGAGGGCAGCTGTTTTTCTAACTGCAGTTTTCATAGAAAGGCTGTCTGTTTGTTCTCACAAGCTTCCAGGTATTGTGAGCAAAGGACCCCTGTCGAGCTGTATAAATAAAGAACTGTAATCCTTCCTTTGAAACTGCCTGGATTTGTCAATCAAAAAGCTTGTAAAAGGCAATGGTCCGTGAAATTGAATGTAAAAATGCAGTCCACAGCCTTTAGGATTCTAGGCATGCAAACAGGCTAGGAAAAGTTAAAGTGCAATGAAACTGACCGTGAGAAAACTACTTCAAAGGTTTCCACCAAATTAAAAGGAATACTTCTACCTTCATCTCACAGATCTTTGAACTTGGTATGCTGACAGACAGTTTAAAGGATTTAAAGCTACAAATGGGAAGACCAGCCAAATGACTTCCATCACAGGAAAGATGCCCGACCTAACCCCCTCCAGCCCAGCACAAGCCCGCTGACCCCCACCTCCCACGAAGAAACCCCCTCGGCACCCTGCAGGCAATTGTACGGAGGTTACTCATCCTATTAACCCTCCCTCAGAGTGCAAGCCACCAAGTCCTCATTTCTCAGGACTTGCACCAATTGACGCCAGCGAGACTCATATCAGGGGGTGGGGGGGACCGGAGCATCCCAGGAGGACAGTGAGTCGGGCGTCCTGCCCATAAATGACATTCAAATTAGGGATAATTAGCACTTTATAGGTCTGGACAGGAACCACATCGGGGCCATCAGAAACCTCCTCGGGATGGGCAAGGAGACTCATAACGGGTTTCAAGGCTAATGTGAAACTTGTTTTTTGATGAAACAAGGATTCACCAGGCCATCAGGATTCCCGCCACTGGCTGGCGTCCCCAGAGAATCTCCTCCATCCCCGTTTGAACAAAAATGGCTCTGCAAGTATTGTGAGCATGCCACTGCAACGAGTTAAGAATAGAACTTGTTTACTTTGCCAACATTCTTTGTCTAACCTGCTATTGGGCCCTTTTAATCTGAACTAGATGTTGTGCGCACCTCCCGTTAACCTAACTTCCAGCTAAAACTGTACTGGGAATTTGTGCTAATTATAAAAAGGAAGCTGAACTTGCAAACTTGGGTAATCAGTTCACAGTCCTCTGGATCACTTTGGCACTAACCGCCAGCCATTCCGGGTGCAGATTTTGCCAGTTTTGCAGGTATCAGGTTTGTGTGTGAATATTTTTACAATATACTGTATACAGCAGACACTTACATGTAATGTATTTTCTGCAACATGGAGTGAATTATACAGTGATGAATGTCCCTTTAAGATCAACACTTCCGATTAAGGGTCACTTGGCCTGGGGGACCAATTGGGACTCAGACTGAGGAATCCCCCCAGAGGGTAAAGCCCTCTTAGGTAAGAAAATTGTAGGGAGCAAGCTGCAACCATGCAACTGCTGAACAATTCTTATTAATAAATGCCTTTTTGTGTTTACTAATTAAGTCTGTTTAAGTCCATCATGGCTTATACACATTGGGAAAATTAGATCATAAATTTAACGTGTTAAAAGAATTTAGAGGAAGCAATATTCCTGGTGCATCAGGAGAAATGGCTGCAATTATCAATGCAAGTGGTTGGGGTTCTCAGAAGGGATCAAAACAATCACATATGAGCTTAACGTGAACAAGTTCAAGAAACAGGGTCAGGATAACATTACAAATTGCTCATATGTCCTTCCAGAAGATAGACTCAGCTCAATCTGAAGAAAAGTGGGTACATTGGCAACACCATCAAAATTCAAATGCATTTCAGAGATGAATCTCTGTTTCTACCTGCAGTATATCACCTGTGGTTAGGGTCCTAATGGAACAAATTAGATTTATGTTCACATTAAACCGGCGATCAGCCATTTATACATGACCAGTCGTTGCAACAACTTTGAAGAATTCCTCAGTACTGGCATGAGTGAGTGAACATTTTGTATAACAGTACCTTGGACTTTATGTTGCACATGCATATTTCAAATTTAATCGTAAGATTGTAATACTTAATTTGTCGTAGTGTAGCTAATATACCATAGCAACACTTGAAGCATCTTTCACAAAGTTTCAAAAAGGTTAGTGATTATTTGTTAACTTATAATACATGTTTCAAAGAGAGAGTGTGCAGAATTTGAGTATTGTAGAAGAGGCAATTTTAAGAGCAGGGGTATTAAGTAATATATATAAGTGCAGTTTATATATGGGCATCATGTAGTATATCAGATCTGTTGTTTTAAATTCAGGAACCTAGCATTTAGATTTTTTGTACATTTTCAGATAGGTTACGAGTTATTTTAGATATAATTCCTATTGCTTTTAGCTGAAAAATATTTTTGTTCCCTACAGTAAAAATAATGGGCTGATCAGCAATTTAGCCAAATGCAAGTATACTTTGCTTCGGTCCATGACAAGGGACTGGATTTTACAAGGGGGGAAGTGAGCTTACTGTTCGCCTCCCCACCTCGATTAAAAGGTCAGTTGGAAACTAAGGTTTGCCATGGGCAGCAACAACAAGGAAAGTGTGGGACTTCAGCCCCTACAGGGAGAAAGTCTCACCCATGGGAGCTGCCAACCAATTTGATTAGTCGACAGATCGTACAGTCCTGACAATGCCAGAGCTCAGCCATGGGCTGCTGGGACTGGAAACAGTCCTAGGATGGAGGTCTCAATGGATTCTGGACTCAGGTACGTCAGGGGCATTGGGCGGGTAGGTATTGAGCACCTTGGGAGGCATATGTGAAGTGGGTGCGGGTTTTGCAATGCAGATGGGGAGCAAGGAAGAAGGGAAACTATCCTATGCACAAAGGGCATCCTCAAAGATTGTACATCCCTTCCTTCCTGCCCTTTTAAAAACTTTGGTGAAAGAACAGGCTGTTCACTTCTACCTGCCTGCCCATACCAACTCTGTTATGGCATGGGGAGCATAATTTTGAGGTCCATTGGCGTGTTAAGAAGCTCAATTAACTCCAAATTATTTATTTACATATGATGGGCATGCTGCTGATTTTGGCACCCCCTTATAATCAAGGACACCCTGGGGTGGATGAGAAGGTGTGGGCTTGCCACCCCATGCATTTTATGGGCCCTTGTGCCAGAAACACACCCAGGGAAGGAGGGGGTGTAAAATCCAATCATTGATTATTATTAGGCAAAGTTGTAGAGCATAGCCATACATGCTGCTGTAGTCCTCATATAAAGGTGATAGATGACTTCCTAAATGACACATCCTTCAATAACAATACACTACTTTAAATTCCTAATACCTGTAAGAACAAAATGTGCTACAATTGGGATGGGGTTTCAGGAAACTGTGCCATGAGTAGACGGCAGGCGATTACATTTCCAAAGGACCAAAATTGCACAGAATTTCTACTTAAACATTTTCAACCTGAAGACATTTGAAGAACATTCATTGGCTTATTTGATTTGTGATTCTGAAAAGTCATAGAATCCCTACAGTGAAGGAGGCCATTCAGCCCATTGAATCTGCACCAACCCTTCGAAAGACCACCCTACCGAGGCCCAATACCCCACCTTATATTTGTAACCACACCCAACCTAAGTTGAAAACTTAGGGGTAATGTAGCATGACCAATCCACCGAACCTGCACGTCTTTAGACTGTGGGAGGAAACTACAGCACTCGAAGGAATTCCATGCCGACACAGGTAGAATGTGCAAGTTCCGCACATACAGTAGCCCGAGGTCGGAATCGAACCCGGGTCCCTGGCGCTGTGAGGCAGCAGTGCTAACCACTGTCCCACCGTGCCACCCAAGTAAACTACAGTCTCAAAGATTGTGGTCAACTAGTACCTAATACATTAGAGTTTGTTATTTTGAATCATAATGGGTGAGTTTCTGAATTTGCACTCCTAATTTGATAGGGGGTGAAAGGGGTAAGCATGGGTTCATCTTCTGTGAGCACATGTCAGAAATGATTTTCCACTATGATTTAAATAGTAAGAAAACTATGCACAGTATACATTGGATTTTCTGGTGTACAGCCCTGGTTGGCAAGGATGCAGTGCACAACGCAAAGGCTATCCCATTATGAGTCAATATTAAAATGCCATGAGCAAAACCAATCAATATTCACTATTCAATGGTTTCTTTGGTTACCCTCAATCCACAACCCGATACCAACCTCAATGATACCACACTTCAGCGCTGCCAGTCAGTGGCTGGCTTCCGCTGAGGGTTTGAGTGGTTTATTGTTATGGGTACTGATACTATAGCACCCAACTCTGAGGTTTTACAAGTATGTGTAGAAGTGCATGGGATCCAGCATACAGACTCCTGATCGAATATACCAGTGACCTCAGACTTCACAGAAAAAGACAAGGAAATAAAACATTGCTGAAATAACGCTGGTGGTCAGATTTTCCTGGCTTTCCTGCCCCATTTATTGGACAGTTGTTTTTACCTGAAGTACAATGTGTTTTTAAAGACCAGTAGCACACGATTGGGTGGCACAGTGGTCAGCTCCAGAGACCCAGGTTCAAATCCAACCTTGGGTCACTGTCTGTGCGGAGTCTGCACTTTCTCCCCGTGTCTGTGTGTGCTTCCTCCGGGTGCTCCGGTTTCCTCCCACAGTCCAAAGATGTGCAGGTTAGGTGGATTGGCGATGCTAAATTGCCCCTTAGTGTCTAAACGGTAGGTAGCGTTACTGGGTTACGGTGATAGGGTGGAGGCACGGGCTTAAGTAGGGTGCTCTTTCCAAGGGCCGGTGCAAACTCAATGATTCAAATGGGCTGGTTCTGCACTGTAGGGATTCTTTGATTCTATGATTTTGGTGAGCCCATCCATGTTCAAATCCCTGACAAAGTCCAATGTTTGGGAGGAGCTTGCATCAGAAAAGAGGATGCAATCATAGTAGCATGTCCTAAGAAAACTTCTCAGACTCTTTAATCTGAGGGGGGTCACAGAAAAATGCCTACCATCATCTTCTTTGTTAGTGGCCAATCAATCTAACAGTAGGAAAACATGGTGCAAAAGCTTGGAATTGAAATCGGTAAAGCGTTGCTTCACAGTTATGTACATGTTTATTGAAACTGGGGGAAAATAGAAGAGTGACATTTCCTCCATTCGCCTGGATGAGTGGAACTCCAACAACTCAGGAAATTCAATAAAATCCAGGAAAAACCAGTCCGCTTAAATGACATTCCGTCCACGACCTTAAACATTCGCTGCCTCCACTGCCAGCACTCCTGTGGTAGCAGTGTACACCACCCAAAAGATGCACTGCAGCAACTCACCAAGACTCCTTCGACAGCCCTTCCCAAACCTGCATCCTCTGCCACCTAGAATAACGAAGGCAGCAGGAGTATGGGAACTGAAAATTCCCGTCCACGTCGCTCACTATCCTAACTTGGAAATATATCATGTTTCCTCCATAACTGCTGGATCAATAAACGTGGAAATCTCTTCCTAACTGTGGGTGGACCTACACCACATGGACTGCAGCAATTCCAGAGGGCAGCTCATTACCACCCTGTCAAGACGATTTTGGGATGGGCAATAAATGGATGTCTTGTCAGCGATTCTCACACACCAAAGGAATGCACAAAAAAGAAAGAAATGGTCCATCTTCATATTGAAAACGAAGTAGCAACAGTCCTTGAGAAAGCAACAGTTCTTGAGAAAGCAACAGTTCTTGAGAAAGCATGGAATGTAGTTCTTTGTGGCTGCAAGTTCCTACATCAAGTCTAACGCCACCCTGAATTTGTCCACACTCCACGTCTCATCCAATGAACTCCCATCTGACTTTAAACTGGTACAATCGCTATGCTCACCCATTTGGCTGCATCAGTGCTTTAAATCCAGCGACAATGCCTTATTTCTCACGCCATCAATGGTGATCTCCGAATGACCAGCATTTTCTATGAAGTGAGTTCATTCACATTATACAAGCTGGCTGCTCTTCTGGAACTGTCCCACCTCCTGGTCAAGCATATACTGGGGTTGGAACTCTAGGTCAATACTTCAATCAATCGGACCCTCTCCAAAATGAGCTACACTGCGTAATGGTTTTGAATTTAGTTGAGGATTATTCCGTGCAATATTGATTAACAAAGATGTGACACTCTCTTTCAATTTCCCAATTCCTTGTTTGCATACTACTGATCTGTTTGGTAATTATATCTGAGAAAATCAATTCCCAATCAGTACCATTAATATTATTCCAGAATTGGTATTTGTGAGTAATAGAAATGGCTTCCAATGTACATTGCAAAAGTTAATAACCAAAATGTTACTTCAAGAATGATTCAACATGACACGAATTAAGTCATTGAATGAGTTACATAAAATGATTCTGGAATTAAACTGTGTCAATATGTGTGCCGAATCCCTCCATGTTAAATCAGTTTAAGTTCCTTATAAGAACCTCTACAGAGAGTAACACTGTGGTCTATGTGATTATCTGGACTAGGTTTGAGTCAATTGATCAAAGTAAAATGTTCCAGAGTATTTGTATCCCCTTATTGACCCTGTTTTTTTAAAAAACTGTCACAGAAGATCACTGGCTGTGGGTGGGTGGGAGGGAAGGAAGATTTATTTAGTCACGATGGTCTGACCATCATGGTCATTTGAAAAGTAACCAGTCTGATTGATACATCTATCTTTCTGTAGTCATGGGACTATTGTCATGAGGCTGTCTCTGGGTGCGGACACCTTGAGGCCAGTTCAATAAAGATCTCTCACTGGGGCTATTAAAGATTGCTTTCCTTATGCAAGAAACAATGGTGTAGGACAGGACTGACGAATTAATGAGTCTTTTCCCATCCATTAATGTCATACGTTTGTCTCTTTTCTGGAATCTACCTGGCCTATTTTAACCTAGACCCATCAGGAAACTGGCGAGATCGAGTGAGGCTGCTTTCATCCCAATTCGATTTTACTCTCCATTTAGGTCTTCCACCCGAGGAGTAAGGTTATAACTGCCCTCAATATATTTAGGACAGGATCCGTATTTGTACATCCCTTGCGTTCCTGGCAGAGTGCCCCAAATTCTATCCCAATGAATTCAATCCCAGTCATTTCAAGGAAAACAAATGGCTAGAGCCCCATCTAGCACGTTTAGACCAATGCATGCAGAGCATTTTTATCACTGAGCTATTTTAGTAGCTTAAGTGAACAGTTATACTGCATGGAAAACATTTATTTGTGGAGGAGCAAATTTAGGATTCTGTCGTGTAAAGGACTTGCGCTCATGATCATTAATAACCTCATGAATGCAAGTGGTTAACAACCTAAAAGAGGCAAGAATCTATTTTTCAAACCATAGTGCTTCTGTATCCTGATTTTACTGGGCCAATGCAGCTTTTCCTTCTATCTGTAAACTCACGAAATACAAAGTAATTTCTCCATTTGATTGGACCAACTGCCACCTAGTGGATTAAATGTAAAATGTGACACTTTCTGATAGTTGGGAATCTCATGAAGACTGTGGCCAGGATTTTCCAGTCCCAGCAGTGTCAGGTTGAATGGCGGGTGAAGATGGGGTAATGATGAGGTGGGAGCTGAAAAACTGGTTGCTTACCGGTGTGAAATGACAGCGGGAATGTGCGTTCCCATCCATCATGGCGGGTCGCCATTCCCGCCAGAGGCCCGTGTGAAGCCATTTTTCATTCCATTAATGGCAGACAGGTGGCACACTGAGGGGACTGTTGATAGGAAGGGATGGTGAGGGTTAAAGGGAGCCTATGAAGCTGAGCAGTGAGCACAAAGGCAGAAGGTATTAGAGCATTTTAGGGATGAGCAGCTCCGGGTGCATTGTGAGAGGCATTATCAGGACCAAGTGGGTTGATGAAAACTGAAAAAAAAGGTGCATAGGTACTAGGATAAACCACAGTACGGGCACTGGAGTACAGCAGATTGGACACTGGTGGTGAGAAGCAATATGGATCAGGCCTCAACAAAATATTCTCACCCTCACGTGCCCCACTAAATGGAATAATACTGGAATAATACTGGATTTGGCAATTGCAAGAAGAGCCTCTTTCTCCTCCACTGATTTTGTCCGCCAGCCTCTCCCTTTCTATTCCCCTCCCTCTCCTTCATCACTTATAGGGTGCAATTTTCTGGCCGCGCTGCGCATGACATCAATCCCATTATTCCCAGTGATGTGGGAGAGCCCAAAAATGGGTTTCGACTGGGCGCTGACGCGGTGCCCGACACAACCTGGGTCAGATCGTCATTGGGCGTGATCCAGATCAGGATATTTAAATGAGTCTTAAAACTAACTTAAATATGTGCAGCCCGTTCTCCTGGCTCCCAGGACTCACCAGCCCCAGTGGTGCAGCGTGAGGCAGGTGCCAATCAGTACTGGTTTCCAAAGATTGAATCCAGATGTGAATGCCACATCGGGGCCTTGGAGGCCATTTGAGCCCCCGGATGGTCGGGGGCAGGACAGGGCACTCCCCCTGGCAATGGGCACTGCCCCTGGCAACAGCAGTGTTAACCTGGCACTTAGCTTGGCACTACAGGGGTGCTGGGTATGCACTGCTCAGGTGCCAGGTTGGCACTGCCCAGGTGCCAGGGTGCCACGGGGCACTGCCAAGGGATGGGGCCTGACGGGACCATGGCCATGAAAGGGTGGGTGAAGGAGGGCTTGTAGGACGTGCATAAAGAGCCTGAGGGGTGTGGCCTGAAAGGATGTATGAAGGGTGGGGGCGTGTAGAGGTATATGAAGAGGGAGGGGGTGATGAAGAGTGGGAGGGGTATGAAGCGGAGGAGTGCAGGGAGAAGTCTGAAGCGGGCACATGGAAGGTCTGAAAGGTGGGGTGACCTTAAAGGTGAGGGGCCCTCAATGACCCAATAGCAGGGTATGTTCACTTGGGGAAGGGGGGACATGCCCCGATGCCTACGAGGATGGATGGTTGTGGGGCTGGGCACCCTCATGCCTGCGTGGTGTCAGGGCGGAATGGTGGGGACATTTAGTAATGGGGGAAATGTTGTTCCCCCTCCTGGGGTCGAGGATTAGGAATGATTCCCATATCTGCATGGGGATGTACACGATTTCCGTGGGTGGGGGTTGTGGGGGACCTTCAACTTAACTTTGAGATCGGGGCATCCTTTAAAGAGGGATCTCTGAGGAGCTGGTCTTGCCAGTGTCTTTAGTTCCCCACTCCAGGAAACATTCTAAGGGCGCGATTCTCCGGGAAGATTTCTAAGTGTTGTACCAAGCAGGAATTGCCGCGAGCTTCCCGGCGCTCACCACAGCAAGAACAGCAACGCTATTCATGGTTAGTTAGTCAACTTAACGAGGCCTCACTGGCTTCTCGCTGCAAATGAAGGCTCGGCAGCTGATTCGCCAGGACCACGCCAGCCCCCCTGATAACAAGGTTATGCTCAGCCAACCCCAACCAGCTCAAAATAATGTTGCCGAGGAGACCAGTATCAAGATTCGGGGACACTGACCTAGGGAGGCTGCTAGACACAGTGGAGGCCAGGAGGGATGTCCTGTTCCCCCGATGGTCCAGGAGGGTCAGCCATAGGGCAGCCGTGCCACCTGGGACGGCGTGGCGGCAGCTATCTGTTTGGGGACTGACCATGAGGACTGGCCTCCAGTGCAGGAAGAAGGTCAATAACCTACAGTGGCCAGCCAACACAAGTGAGTAGACACCAACTCTCCCCACAAGACATGCCGCCCTGACGGGAGCAACCACCCCCCCAACTCTCTATGTGACCCCAACCCTCCCTCCACCCCTCCCCCTTCAACAACCCTCCCTCCACACACACCCTCCCACCACTGTGTACCTCTCTGTGTCTCAGGAAAATCACCGTATGAGAGCCCAGACTGGCGGTGGTGTGCCAGACTAAAGAATCCTCACCTCCTTCGAAGAGCGGGCCCTGCAACTGACTGGGGTGGCCGAGGACAGAGTGGGCACCCACGCAGAGGCTGGCAGATGCCGCAGAGCTGAGGAACCACTGAGCTCCACCCGGTGGCATGTGTCAAATGTGAGTTGTTATCACCTTACTGACTGACCCGTCACTGCCACTGACCACATATCCATTCTCCTGCAGGTCGTTCAACGAGCGGCAACACCCATCCTGGGTGCACCCTCTCCAGCCTCCCAGAAGACCACCTCGGAGGAGAGCTCCGAGAATGCCTGAATAATAGTCATGGCACAGCTGCCATCCTCACCCTCCACCAGCGCAGATACATGCACCTCAGTGGGAAATATTAGTGATCAGGCTTCGGGGGCACAATCTGGTGAGCACTGCACTGCTGCTGATGTGCATCGTATGGAATCAGGAACTCCCAGGCGAGACAGCAGTCAGAGAACCCAGGACCCAGACTGGTCCCACCCTGATGCTGAGCCTGTGGAACAGGGTTATCCAGAGCTGATGGAGACACTAGGCAACGGCCGGGGCATTCAGGGAGATGTCACTCCAGCAGACCCATAGCCAATTGGAGGAGTCCCAGAGGCTATGGGCGCAGGAGATGTTGCCAGCAATGCGTGGCACATAGGCCAACACTGCTAGGGTGGCAACCACAGTGGAGAGCGTGGTGCACAATGTCGGCACCAACCCACAGGAATCCACTTGGGTTGTGTGAAGTGCTCACTTAACCACGGTTGCCAATTCCCTATTTGCAACAATCTTCAGCCTCACAGCCAGAGGCCTCGACAGTCCGCGGGGTTAATAGGTGGTCGTTGAGGCAGACAGGCAGGGACAGGTTTCGCCCCCAGAACGGATACACGCCTCCCCCTTCCCTCCTATGTTAGCTCACCCCAATCGAGGGTCCCCCACCCCCCCGCCGAGCACAGGGGCAGCATCCCCGGGCTCTTTGCCTGTGAGCAAAGATGGCTATTCACCTCCTCGGCTCCCCACAGAAGCCCTTCCACCAGGTTCACATTTTTCAAAAGGAGTACTAATCGGCGCCAGCGTGACCACTTGCTGGGGAGGCCGCTGAATGACAGGAGGCCGTTGGGTACGGGGTGGCTCCCATTAATTGTACGGAGCTGGAGCTGAAGTGGTGATAATTGGTTTCTCGCCATGCTACAGTGAGACCCCATTTCGCCGACAGGAGAGGACTGGTTTCACCGCCAATGGTGTGGCGGTTTGCGCGGTTCCTGTTTTTGGCCTCTCCTGCTATTCACCGGCCTCGTTTCGCTTGAGCGAGAGCGTAACGAGGCCGGTGAATAGCAAACTATGATTCTCAGGTAAATACCAGAGTCCAGTAGGCAAAGGGCAACGATTGATTGAAAAAATAAGAGTAATTCATCTCAGCAATAGTAACTTACCAGTTAAGTACTTTAAAATACATCACATGAGCAACTCCTTGGACATCATTATTATTTACCTGATTTACTGGAGGTGAGAAATTTAACATCACAAAAAGAGCAAAGGGAGAGATTAGGAGAGATTTTTTAAATGGGATTTTGGAGATCTGGATCGTTCTATTCTGTTTCCTACATTACTCTTCGAAAGTAAACCACAGACTGTAAAACGGTTTTGAGATGTACAGTGATCATGAAAGGTGGCATATAAGTGCGTGTCTTGTTTTTACTAGAAACAATGGTGGAAGCAGAATCATGAAGAAGGAATGTTGATAAACATTTGAAGAAGAAAACTTAAAATGATTTGGAGAAAGGGCAAAATAATGCAACAAAGCAGGCAGCAATATGCCAGGCTCGCAAACGTGCAGACGCTGATAGATGGCTTGATAAAAATTGACACATCATGAAAAAGCTGACAACCAAAAACAATCCCTCAGTATTGACCTCCTGACAAGTGAAGATCAGAAGTTATATTGGAAGTGTAGTGGGAGACAGGCTTGTCATAATTTAAGCAGCAGGCAGACTGAACAATCCAACAATACTTGACAGCAAAATAAGACAGACATTTGAAAATACTGAAGGGAAACAGGTGCTGAAGAATTTAGGAACAGGAGTAGGCAATTCAGTCCAATAAGTCTGTTCTGTCCGCTCTTTGTATAAGATCATGGCTGTTCTGCACCTTAAATCCATTTACCTGCCTGGATTGCAAATCCCATGATACCCTTACTTATCAAAAACCTGTCAATCTGAGACAAATACTCTATGGTAACAAAGGAAACTTCACCAAAAGTATGTGAAAAATAAAAACTGCAGACCGCATTCAAATAGAAACAAACACTATAAGTCACCGTCAAACAGGTCCAATTATCCGCATCCCACATTGTGGGGGCGATTTTCAGTCCGCATTCACCATCAAAAAGAACGGCGATGCGGGAGGAAGATCCGGAGATAATCAGGAAATATGACTCTCATTGGAGAGATTGTGTTTTCCTATTTTCACCATCCCTCGTCGGTGACATCACAAGGTTCGCACCCACAGAGGGAGAGAACCTCATTTGAATGGATTTTAATAAATTTAAATATGATTAGCCAGCCTCTTCTCCCCCCCCCCTCCACCCTGCCCCCGCACCACATGATTTTCCCTGACTAAAATATTCATACCATGCCGACGTGGTTTACAACAGCTTTTTAAAAACAGGGTTCAGTCAAGGGAATCCGTCAATGGGGTGCAAAGGTATAGTCCCCAGTGAGGGAAGGACATGCCTGGGAAGTGCCCTGGCACTGCCCCCTGGTACAGGTTGGCACAGCCAGGTTGGCACTGTCCGGAGGGATGAGGTGGGGGACAAGTCTGAGATCGTCAGGGGGTTGGAGGGTGGGGTGGGCCCATACCTCCATGGTGGTGAGGGAGTGGGGCGGTGAAGGTAAACTTCAGTTCTAATCGGGACGTCCTTTAAAGATGACATCTCGATCTCTATGGAGTGGGATGCTGGCTCTATCAGGCTCCAGGACGGTGTAAACCACACCCACTCATTTTTTTGAGAGGCTCAAGATCTAGAGAGAAAATGGGTCTGTGTGCAACTGGAGAGCTACACACTAGTTTTCAGCCTGAGCCCAACACTTTGAGAAAATATCATAAGGTTCCACCCTATAGTTTATGATGTAGCAAAAATCCAGATGTAATTTTCTTAAACTAATGATGTGTGCTTTACCTGCCTCAGGCATCTCTGGGTATGGGAAGTCTTCTAAACCTAAGGACTGAATTCTCCCACTGGCGGGTTCAATGGTGGGTGTGGGGGAAGAATATAGCTGAGGCCCAGAAATTGATTTAATACCGGCGTGAATTCACATCTTCTGCTGGTACCGAGTTTCTATCGGAATGCTGGCCAGAGGCTGGCATGAAACTAATTAGCATCTCATTAATGAGATGTGGATGAAGGCCCAGAACCCCCCCACTTTAGATTCTCAGAGTTGCCGGCAGGAAAACAGGCCAGTGCAAAATACGTTTGGCATACAGATGTCAGGACTGACCTGAACAGTGCCTGGAGTTACCTCCAAAGTTCCAGATGGAGGCTGCCCACAACCCTGGTCCTGGAACACCATAGCTGTGGGTGAGGGGGGGGAGGTATCTATAGGTGGACCATTCAGATTCAGTACCATTGAAGGGGTCCATCTTCCAGCCTCAGAGTGATCTTCACTTTCAGACAGACCATCTTCCTTCATCAATAGTGGGTCAGTGATGTTGAGCGCCGTTTCAACACAGCGTCGAGATATGAAGGCGGCCTATGTGTCATCATGTCTGCCCCGCCATGGAATATGGTGCAAAACACTTGATTGCATAGTTAATGCAAGATTTAATGTGTTTTCCTAATAGCCTCCGCAGTGGGAAATGCTCCACGTTCCCGCTCCTGCGATGGCGCTTCATCCCAAAATGGGAGAATTCCGCCCTGAGTCTAAAAATTTTCATATTCCAACATTTTGTTTCTAAACCATCAAGATTCTGTATGTACAGTGACAGGAATGCTCAAATAAAATCTGTTAATACATTCATAGCAGAACAATAGGTCATTTGAAGCTTACAGTTAAGGGAGAAGGCCATTCAGAGTGGGCTGGCTCTTTCCTAGAGCTATCGAAAACTGACCACACTGATTCCCCCCACTCCCCCATCGCCTTCATATCATCTTCTTCAAATATCAGTCCAATTTTCCTTTAAAAGATGCAATAGTCTCAGCATCAATCATTCACTTTAGCGAAGGATTTCATACTCCAATCCACCAATGAAATTTCTTCTAACCCCTCTCCTCACTGTTAATCGTAATTTGATTAATCATCTGCCCTCGCTTCCCACCAGAAGAAATAATCTCTCCCTATTCACAATCAAAACTACCTGTACCGCCTTTATCTCAACAAAGTGTCTGCAAATTATCTTGCAGAAAGCAGGTCTTTACATCAGACAGAATTCAGAATCTCCGCTCAAACCAAGGCCTATGGGTAGATTCCTCTTTTTCCATGACCCACCCATTTGGGGTTGGAAATGTTAAAAGAATCGAGGAATTGTTTCGTTTCTGCTACTTACTCATTGGCAACTTTTGTTGTTCAGGTTTTCCTTATTTTTAATTTACGAGTTCCCCTGCTTCTTCAACTTTGAGTTGTTGCTGTTTTATTTTGTGCGAGTGATGTGCATCAAGTGTAGTCATCCATCATCAAATCCTGGCTGGACCACACCAAACGCTATTGGGTCGCCTCCGATTGCTGTGTCAATACAGTGCTTTCTGCCTTTTTGTACTTTGTAAATGATTAGCTTTGTATACTTTTGTCTACCGCACAAAATAAACTTTCACTCACATACCAGATGTGATGGATGGAACAAACACAGAGTGTACCATTTTATATATCTTTTAGCAGATCTCCTGCGACATTGTTAATGGTGTTCGAGGATACGCTGTTGCATGGAACGGTGGGGGTGGGGTGGAGGTGCTGCATTACAGAAGTGAAGGTTGGGTGTTCTAGTGAAATAAATTGGAAATGTAAGCCTCACTCCTTCCCTACTCCTTAATAACTAGAAAAAATTACTCCAGCGTAAGTAACCAAATTCTCTTTTACTTCTGTACAAGACGTCAGAGCGAGATAAAGCATCGTTTTCTGAGCTATGCTTGCTGAACCGAAAACGGTAGTTCACTATATATTCAGGGCTTTATTTATTTAGCAAATGCAATTTGTTATGTGTGACAAATGAAACTTCAGTGCGTTTTGAGATTTGCCACTGCTTAATCTTCAGGTTGTCTAATGTATCAGAACAGTCAATCAGTGCTTTTCAGACAGAACAACCTATGAAAATTTCACAGCCTCAGCATTATTCAGCCCACCTGGCAGCGAAGGATGTTTCGAGTGGCTTGCTGTAACAGCTCAGCTTACAAACTCACTGTAGCCTCTGCTGACTGTCGCTTCAAATCAGGCTATGGTTTTAAACAATGCTGGTGAGTGGAGCGCTCGCGGGCTGTTCAACCACTGCAGAGACCATCTGAAAACATCCTTCCTTGTAGCAGGCTGAGAGGCAGAAGTTGGCACATCAACACTACATAGATGATTAAAATAAAATTGCTTGTGAAAGTGGAAGCTAAGTCAATACTACAAGAAAAGTACTTTCCTATCTCAGCATAGATCATGGCCTTCTTGGTCTCTATGATTCAGAACCACGGCCGGCAAAAGTTATTATTTGAGATATTAGTCAAATGCGTACAATTTTTGCTGCTTGTGCTTCAACTGCCCTCACTTTCTGCAATTTCTGCCACATCAAATCCCTATTGATGTTAAAGCGTTCTGCATTATTTTGCTTCCTCAGAGCCAGAATTAATTTCTTAAAATCCTAATTGATAGCTCTGTGCATCACAAGGCTTAGTTTATTTTCATAATAAATATTTAGCAAGTGAGCAACAATCCAGAGTTAGAAAGGTCAGTCAGGAGAATGTCAGGGGAGGGAGAGAATATCATTTTGTTCCTAACCTTGATGTGAACTCCAGCCAACTAACTGTGCATTGAGGAACAAACAGTTTTAAATAACTCTGTGATGGTTCTCACTGAGCTCAGCAGTCACTCGTGGCATGCAAGCAGACAATAATTCACTATAGCTCACTACATTTACAAATAGAGAATTTGTCCCATGATTAAGAAACACTCCAATTATTTCAGACTGACTCATTGCTGCCCATTCATCTGTTTCCATGCATGTCATGGGGGATGCTATGGAAAGGCATAACAACAAGAGCGTGGCTGGGTTACACAGAGATCAGGCCGCTGTCTCAACAAAAGATGCCGAGCTGCCACCACCACCAAATGATAATCCACACACTGGAAAAAGAAGTGGTCCAGTCAGCTACCACAGCAGCAGACATGGTAAAACGAGTTGTAGCACCATCTTACAAAACAGCAGCAGAGGTATAAGAGCTGGGTACCAATTATACTCCTTCCATTGAGAAACATCCAACATCGCTAAGGAAGAACTGAGGCAAGAAATACCAATTGCAAATTTTCATACCAGATACAGGGAAATAAACTGCATCTCAACTTTGTCTGGAGAAATATTTCTGACAGTGCAGAATGTGGTAGTGGCAAAAGATGGGGGAGACATGTTTGCGGCACATTGCAAGGTCTGAGTATTTTGTTATATCGCCCTCTGCTGCAGAGGTGAAAATAAAGTTAGTTCAATAATGGACACCTGCAGCTGAGCATGTGTTAGTCGTACTCCATGCAATACACAACGGAAAATTTGGCGACGAGACAGGGGTGGAATTTTCTTTTACATTTCATTTGCGAAATCAAGGACCGAAGAACATTGTGACACATTTTTGGAACTCCTAAAGCTGATTTTGAGGAAGTTTGAGCAATTTAAAAGATCGCTTCATGTGCATATTGTATTCAGGTACACAGTGAGTCAGCATGGTACGTAATTGGGAAAATGGCACTGAAGGCATTTTGGAGACAATGGGGAATTCAACTCTAACAAAGATTATCATAGAATTTACAGTGCAGAAGGAGGCCATTCGGCCCTTCGAGTCTGCACCGGCTCTTGGAAAGAGCACCCTACCCAAGGTCAACACCTCCACTCTATCCCCATAACCCAGTAACCCTACCCAACACCAAGGACAATTTTGGACACTAAGGGCAATTTATTATGGCCAATCAACCTAACCTGCACATCTTTGGACTGTGGGAGGAAACCGGAGCACCCAGAGGAAACCCACACACACACGGGGAGGATGTGCAGACTCCGCACAGTGACCCAAGCCGGAATTGAACCTGGGACCCTGGAGCTGTGAAGCAATTGTGCTATCCACAATGCTACCGTGCTGCCCATAAAGACTGGTGTAATTACAAGCGAAGGTTTCACACTTGGCTAACATTAAATAATATAGGAGATGAGGATGAAGTAAATGTTTCCTTATCGTGATGGGGCCAGATACTCTTGATGTGGTGTTTACCCAGTGTTGCCCAAGATGCCAGTTCGATAGAATATGCTCAAATTAATCAAATTCTGGAGATGTATTATACCACGACTAAGTTTGAGAATGCACTAAATGTTGTATTCTAACAAAGGAAGCAAGTTGTCGAGTGAGACTGTTAAAGACTAGGGTTGCGATTTAATGGAAAATTTCTAAGTGTGGTAGTGAATGGAAACGCTGCAAGCTCCAGTTGCTCAGCCCGGCGAGGCCATAACCGCTATAAAATATTAATTGGACCACTTAACGAGGCCCCATGAGATTCATGCTACAAATCATTGTCCGTCGGCTGATTCGCCCGGGACCGCGCTCACCAGACCCTTGCTAACAAATGACAGCATCACTTAACCTGCTCCTGCATAGCCCACTCCACTTCACTCACAGCTGTGCCGCCACAGAGACCAGACAAGTGCTCTGGTGATATCGACCTGGGACGTGGTGGAGGTTAGACAGGAGGCCCTGTTCGCCCGAGGGTCCAGGAGGGTCAGCCACAGGGCAGCCACTGCCGACTGGGAGCAAGCAGCAGCGGCCGTCAGCTGGGGGAGCGTGACCAGGAGGACAGGCACCCAGTGCCGCAAGAAGGTCAACGACCTCCATCGGGCCGCTGGGGTGGCTCTGCAACAGACCCCCGACCCCCCCTCTCGCAACATACTTTCCGCTACCCCACATACTCCCCATCACCCCATACGGACCATCCCCCCCAAGACCCACTCTGTGTGCAACCATGCATATGGCTAATGATGCCCCCTCAGTGTCCCTGCAGGAGAAGTTGGCCCATGACAGACAGGAGAGGGCCCAGACGGGTGGCGGAGTGCAGGACATCATGGCCGGGATTCTTCCAAATGGTGTTGACGCCGGCGTAAACACTGGAGTGTTTCACGGCGGCCTCAATGGGCCTCTTGGCCCAGTGATTCCGTGGCCCACAGGGGGCCAGCATGGCGCCGGAGTGCTCCGCGTTGCTCCAGCTGCCGGAAGCGGCCCTGCACTGCTGGCCGCAGGTCCGCTCATGCTCGCGGCAGCCGCTTCTCCGCCGGCCCCGCACAACATGGCGGAGCCACAGAGCGGGCCGGGGTGGAAGAAGGTAGGCCCCACTAGATCGTCCGTGCCCGCTGATCGGTGGCCCCCGATCGCGGGCCTGGCCATCGTGGAGGCCCCATCCGGAGACTGATCCCCCCCCCCCCCCCGCCCCCACCAGGACGGCTACCACAGTCGCGACACTGAGCTCCTGACAGGTGGAACCATACGTGAACCACGCCAGCGGGAAGATTCGCCACGGGGGCCTCTTTCAACGGCCCCTGACCGGCGCTGTGTTGACTGCGCGCACGACTGGCGCTGATTCTCTGATCGCCGGAGGTTTTCTTCCCGACGTCGGATGCGATCGTGGGTCTGACACCCCATTCTCCGCCCCCCCGCGCCGAGTGCGATTTCGGCACGGAGAATCCCGGCCCATAGTCCTCAACCCCTATGAGGAATGGGCCCTGGAGGTTATGTGGGTGGCAGAGGACAGATCGGTCACCAACATGGAGGTCGGCACATGGCGCAGAGGTGAGGATCCACCGGCCACCACCCAGATGACCTGTCAAACATGAGTTGCTAAAGCCATACAAACTGACCCTTCCCTCCCACTGACCAGGTGTTCATTTCCCCGCAGGACCTCCAGCTGACGACGCCAGCCCATCCGGGGTGGTGACCTCCCGCCTCCTATGAGAACAGCTCGGAGGAAAGTTCTGGGAATGCTACCATAGATGCGACACAGCTGTCATCCCCACCCTCCACCAGCGCAGAGACACACACATCAGTGGGAAACGGTAGTGGTCAGGTCACTGGGGAACGTTCTGGTGAGCACCACATAGTTGCTGATGTACATCAGGTGGCGGCAGTAACGCCCAGGTGAGACAGCAGTTGGAGAGCTGCTGGGTCCCAGGACCCAGCTGGGTCCCAGTCAGATGCTGAGCCTCTGGAACAGGTGTATCCGGAGCTGATGCAGTCCATAGGGTGCGACCGTGAGATTCAGAGGGGTGTGTCAACGACCCTACGGCAGGTCCATAGCTGATTGGAGGAGTTCCAGAGGCTACGGGTGCTGGTGGTGCGCCGGCAATGTGTGGCACCGAAGCCAACAACAAGGATGGCGACCACAGTGGAGAGCCAGGTTAACAATGCCAGCAGCATTAGAGGAAGTTTCCAAAGAGCGGCTCAGTTGGAAACGGCCATGGCTGAGGCCCTCGATAAAATGTCCGACACGCTGGGGGATGTGACCAGCACTAGGCAGACCTTGATGAGGCATTGTGGGACATGTCCCAATTTCAGATGGGCATGGCCGAGGCGCTGCGGGACATGTCTCAGTCGCAGGTGGGCACTGCCGAGGCACTGCAGAGCATCGACACCATGGTTCAAACATTGGAGAGCCACCAGGGCTGGTAGATCCGGATGATGCAGGGGCAGCCGGCGCTCAAACCAGCTGCCCCTCCATCCCTAGGTGAACCCCAGGGCCCTATGGGTGCCGACTGGAAGGAAGGGGTGCTGAATGCCAACCCAGACCCATCCCATGGACTGGCGATGGCAGCCACCAGTTCCCCCCAGGTTTCACCCCTCTGATGAGGCCGCATCTTGCAGCCAGCACCTGGAACAGTGCGACACGGTGGGGCATGTGCCACCAGCAAGTGCACCGGGGCCCTCCGGCTCCAGAGTCCCCCATAGGACACCCGTTAGGGGCGCCAAAGGCCACGGGACGCGGTACGCAGTTAGCTGCCACCACCTGCTGTGCATCCTGGGGATACACCTAGACATTAGAGCACGGAAGGCTAAGCACGAGGATCATTGAGAGGTCACTGGGGTGAGGGGAAAAGTGGGTAGGGAGGGGGTAAGAGGGGGAGTGTGCGTTGGGGGGAGGGATGGGGAAGAGGGGTGGGGGGAGAGGGTGAGAGAGGTGGGGAGAGTAGGGCGGCACCATCGGAGAGTGAGGCAATGGTGGACACACTGTGAAACCCATTAAAATATCAGCACCTCTATCAGTATAACACCTCTGGCACTTCCGTCCACTATGCGGCCCGAGCACCAATCCCATGTCTCATCTTCCCAGACATGGGGGTCCTGGGCTCCCACTTCTTCACCCCCTGGCACACCGCATGCCGGTGATGGGGGTGAGCGAGCAGCCAGCAAACAGGCAGGGGTCAGACTATGACAGAGATTGAGGATCTCCAGCGCTCAGCTCTCTGTGGGTTATCATCACCCCCTGCCACCGACAGTGACCACTCACAGTGCCGGCATAGGCCCATCAACCTGGATTGCTGTTACACAGACTCTGGAAGAGTATTAAATGGTGGGTGGGGGGGGGGGGGGAAGGCACAGGGATGGGGAGAGGATGGGAAGGGGGGTGGGGAGAGGGTGGAGGCCATGTCCTATGTGAAGCGGGCGAGGATGAGGGCTTCCCTGGCCTGCCAGGCTTGCCGGACACTTGCCGCTGCCACCTGTCCTCCATCCTCCAGCTGGTCCTGCAGTTCCTCCCCGGGTGCGCCCTCCAGCCCCTCCTGGTCCAGCGCTTTCTCGTCCTCCAGCCCCTCCTGGTCCAACGCTTCCTTGTCCTCGATCTCCTCCTCCTCCTCGGTGGCCATATAGGCCTCCCCCTCCACCTCCAGCATGTCGCCCCATTATTGTGCCAGGTTGTGGAGGCCACGGATCATCAGAAAGTGGGCGCCCGTTCCGGAGGTATACTGGAGAGCACCACCACAGTGGTCAAGGCATTGGAAACGCATTTTGAGGAATCCGATGCACTGCTCAATGACAGGCCGCATGGGGCTCGTTGTATTGGGTCTCCTCATCGGTCACCAGCCTTCGTACTGGTGTCACTAGCCAGGTCCTCAGCTGGTACTCCTTATCCCCCAAGAAACAAACCAGCCATCCTGGGATGGTTCTCGAAGAGGCCAGGCATGTCCAACTGCCCAGGATGTAGCTGTCGTGCACACTCCCTGGAAAGCATGCTTGGTCTTCATCTGGTGGTTTCACACGTGCTGGATGTCTGGCACTGGAATTCCTTCCTGTTGATGTTGGAAACTTCCCGACGGCCCGGTGAGCGCAAGGTGACATGCATGCCATCTATTAGCTCCTGGACCTGGGGAATCACGTCGATGGCGGAGAATCCTGCTGCCCGGGCATCCGGATGGACCTGGTCCATGACAAAGTTTATACAGTTTGCTGCCCAGGCATACAGGGTATCCTTAACTTCACGGATACACTTGTGGGCTGTAGCTTGTGAGATGCTACACAAGTCCTCGCTTGAGCCCTGGAATGATCCTGAGGTGTAAATGTTCAGGGCTGCAGTGTCATTGATGACCACCGGGAGCGGGTATCCTCCTCAGCCTCCTCCTCCATGTGGTGCCAAGTCCGCAAGGACATGACACAGGTGCCGTATGATCTCCTTGTTGAGGTGGCGCCTTCTGCGGCATGAGCTGTCTGTCATCTGGTCGAAGGACCAGCAAAGCTTGTACACCTTGGGCCTTCGCACGCCTCCCCCTTTGGTTCCCTCCCTGGCCTGATGGGTTGCTGGGTCCGCAGGGTGAGGGGCTGGGTCCAGAACATAATAATAACCTTTATTAGTGTCACAAGTGGGCTTACATTAACACTGCAATGAGGTTACTGTGAAAATCCCCTAGTCGCCACACTATGGCCCCTGTTCGGGTACATTGAGGGAGAAATCACAATGCCCATTTCACCTAACAGCACATCTTTCGGGACTTGTGGGAAGAAATCAGAGCACCCAGAGGAAACCCACGCAGACGCCGCCTCAAGCCCCTGTCGACGTTGCTGCTGCCACTGCCTTGTCTGCCATCTTGCTACCTGGGCTGCCAGCAGCACCACTAGGGCAAGTTCCACAGGGTCCAAAATATTGTCCAAACCGTTCAATATCTGTAAGGGATTAGAGAGGGTGTGAGACTGACAACCAGCGAGTTTTCGACCCTCCAGTCCCTACCAGGATTAACGAAAACCATTCAGGGCAGTCGTAGTCCCAACCATTAAGTGGCAATGGTAGTCAAAGTCAATGTTCCAGATTTTATGTGAGAAATATTGGGCGGGATCTACTGGCTGTTCACACCAGCTGGAAATTCCGGTTCCAATCCGGGGCACGGCTTTCCTGGCGATGACGGGTGCTGTTAACCCATTGACAACGGCGGGACCGGTAGTTCCCGCTGGTGGGCCGCCTCCGCCGCCGAAAAACAACCGCTGGGCTGGTGGAAAAATGCCACCCATTGAGAGAGCAGAGTCAAGCTAATGAAAATGGAAGGAAATACCTAGACAGAAAGAGAAAGTAGCCAGATAGGTTAACTGAATGCAGGAAGGAAGAAGAAATAAGTTTTTCTTTATTAATTCTTGTTCAATGATGGTACTGTTGTTAAGGAAAACAGTTTTAAAAATATATAAATTACTCTGGAATTATCGGCCATATGTTTTGGTTGCGATTACAGTAGAAACAAACAAGCAACTCAACCTGTTACGTTTTAAATATTATTGATGTTGGTTTAGTTATATTGTGTTCTGGGAAAATTATATACATGTACAATTTTACATTTTAATATACAAGTTTATTTAAATAGGGAGGGGGTGTAATATACTCCGAGATTTGAGTATTCTGTTTGTTGGTCTCTCTACTGCCCCCTCTGTTTGTGAGGTGTAAATGAAGTTGATTCAGTAATGGCTGCCTGCCACTGCACATAGAATCATAGAATTTACAGTGCAGAAGGAGGCCATGCGGCCCATTGAGTCCGCACCGGCCCTTGGAAAGAACACCCTATCCAAGCCCACATCTCCACCCTATCCACTTAGCCCAGTAACCCTACCTAATCTTGTGTTAGTCCTACTCAGAGCAATATACAGCAATGTTGACTATGCTTTGGCCACCTTATGTGAGTATGTGGATTAGTTGCAAATGTGTTATAATTCTGGCATGTGCTACTTCATTCCCTGGAGTGGATTTTAAGTGTTGTTGTTTCGCGATTTCAAAATGTTCAGGAGCCTTCAGACCCCTTTAACACCAGTGATGCATCAACTTGAAGCATTAACCAAAACTTCCTATTTTCTCTGTTTAATAATAATAGTTTATTGTCACAAGTAGGCTTCAATGAAGTTACTATGAAAAGCCCCTAGTCACCACATTCCGGCGCCTGTTCGGGGAGGCTGGTATGGTGTTTGTTCCCATCCCTGCCCAAAATTCCTTTTGCCTTGAAAATATGTGGCCAATCAGACACAAGCCATAAAAACATTGGTGGGAGTCCACCAGAAGGAAAATGAACTAGGTGAGGGCTTGGTATTGTGGTCCCAGCCTTTCGCTACATTTTCCAGGTGAGGTTTTCAGACTTCATTGAGGTAGACACTCCATTTATCTTTTAACAGGCCACTAGCAAAGGTAGGGGTAGGGTTAATTTGTGCTTGACGTGGAGCCAGCAGGGAAATACTTTGTCTCACTCATATGCCAAGGGCAAGATTAAGGCTTGGACTGCTGAAGAGCTCAAAATAATTAATTTTTTGTGAATACTCCCATGCAAAAGGGAGCAGCAAGTGTCAGCCTTGTTATGTTTCCCCTAGGTGAGAAGCAGGGATAGGAGAGGAAGATGGGTTACCATCTTCCTAGCCCAGCCTCAAGCACTAGATTTTGTAGCAGCTTTTCTAAGATGGGCGCTCTGGTCTCCTTGATGTGCTGCAGGGTTTTGTCATTGGCAAGTAAATCTTTGAACTTCCTCTTGCTCACAGAAAGCCAGACAGAACCAATGGAGAAATCCTGGGACTTAGCGATACACCAAAGAACAAAGAACAAAAAAAATACAGCACAGGAACAAGCCCTTTGGCCCTCCAAGCCTGCACCGACCATGCGGCCCATCATCATGATGTCTCGGAATCCTTATTTGGTTACTTTGGCCAGAATTTTCTAGCCCTTCACACGGGCGGGATCTTGGAAATGGAAGGACATACCCAGACGGATGACCATGGGACCAGCCAGCCATTGAAATCTCCAGGTCAGGAAGATCCTACTGGTGTGAAGGGCTGGAAAATTCAGGTTAAGCTGCAATTAATTTTATTTGTTCATATATTCCTCTTCCAACCCTCACGGCTACAATATTTTAGTATTCTTGAACTCACGTGACAAGAAACCGAGCTCCTGTCAACCGGTTCAGGTGGATTAAAAGATTCTATGGCCCTGTTTAGCACAGGGCTAAATTGCTGGCTTTGAAAGCAGACCAAGGCAGGCCAGCAGCACGGTTCAATTCCCCTACCAGCCTCCCTGAACAGGCGCCGGAATGTGGCGACTAGGGACTTTTCACAGTAACTTCATTTGAAGCCGACTTGTGACAATAAGCAATTTTCATTTAATCATTTAAATAGATTAATGTGACACCTTCTGTCTCGTAACACAATGGTTTGTGCCGTGGTGGCCAACTCTGTTCAGAGCCCACTCGAGGAGGGAAGCATCCACCATATGATTTTTTCCGCTGGAAAAGCCAACATTTGTTCCTCATCCCTGTTACACCTGTTACACCTGAACTTAGTGGCTCGGCCATTTCGGAGGACGGTTCTGAGTTAACCATGAAAATGAAATGAAAATGAAAATCACTTATTGTCACAAGTAGACTTCAAATGAAGTTACTGTGAATAGCCCATAGTCGCCACATTCCGACGCCTATTCGGGGAGGCTGGTACGGGAATTGAACACGTGCTGCTGGCCTTGTTCTGCTTTACAAGCCAGCTATTTAGCCCACTGTGCTAAAACAGCCCTTACTGGAGTCACATGTAGACCACATCAAGTAAGTGTTATGGGCCAGAGTTTAGAGAACCCCAAAGTGTATCATGGAGTTCGCCTGACCCACAACTTTTAATAGATTGTGGTATGGGGAGCACACGGCCCACTCTACAGATGTGGTACAGCACATATCGAAAAGTATTTTTTAAAGCAAAACAATGTTTATTCTATGAACTCAAGTTAACCTTTTTAAAACATACAGTGAACATCTTCGCAACCATTGAAGAAATATAACCCCCAAAGAATACAACACTAAGTAATCCTTAAGCTTTCCTTTTAACATCCATAAGACTTATAAAAATAACCTTTTAACAGCAGCACATCAGGTTTAAATTCACTACTGAGAACAGTTATCACTCTAAATTCACCAAATGGTCAAGAGATAGTCTTTACATGGCAGAGAGAACAATATTACACCTTCTCTGGCTGACTGCAGCTCCAATACTGAAACGAAACCAAAAAAAACAGACACACCCAAGCTTATCCCAAAGTGAAACGAAAACGCTGACAGACAGCCCAGCTCCACCCATACACTGACATCACTGCAGTAATAAACACCTATTTCTTAAAGGTACACCAACTTCAGTTATTCTATAAAAACACCCATTTCTTAAAGGTACTCTCACATGACACCTCCCCCAAGAAAAAAAATAAACCATCAACTTCAAGATAGTTTCATTTTTCACCTTTTTGCTATCCTTTAAGAAATGCACACAATAAATATACTTTTCTGTTTAAAAAAACAACACACGCAAAATGTATAATACTATCGTTCATTTTTTTGTTCTTCTTCCTCCAAATGGAATCCCTCTCGATTGACAGTCTATTTGAACTAGAAGGTCTCTGCACGATCCATCCATTTCTCTACGCTTCGGCATGTCTCTTCAAAGTCAAATACTTTAGTTCAATTTGATCACAGAGTCCCTCGTAATTCTCCAACAAAGGAACATTGGTTATCACAGCTTTCAACTGCCTGTTGAAAGTCCGCTGTCCATTGAAATGTTCGACGTTTCTTCAGCAAGTCCATCAGAGAAGCAACCACGCTACAAATATTTTGCACAAATGTTCTATCAAATCCACTCATGCCAAGAAATCGCATTATTACCCTTTGTGTCGTGGGTATTGGAAACTCATCAATAACTTTTGGTTTCACATCCCGTGGGACCATTCAGCCCTGTTCGATTGTATGGCCAAGGAAAGTGACTTGGGCTTTTCCAAATTCACTTTTGGCTAGGATTACCACCAAACCCACCTCCTGAAGTCAATCGAAGAACTCCATCAGATGTTTTAAATGTTCTTTCCATGTCTGGCTGAAAATTACCAGACCGTCGATGTATGCTGCACAATTGGGTAATCCTGAAACAAGTTTGTTCGTTAACCGTTGAAATGTGGCTGGGACGTTTTTCATGCCAAATGGCATAACTTTAAATTGGTATATACCATCTGGAGTCACAAAAGCTGAAATCTCTTTCGCCCTTTTGGATAAAGGTACCTGCCATTAACCTTTAAGTAAATCCAGTTTGGAAATAAAAGCTGATTGTCCCACTTTTTCAATGCAATCCTCCAAACGTGGGATAGGATAAGAGTCCGTTCTTGGAACTGCATTAAACTTTCTATAGTCCACACACAACCGTTGGGGACCGTCTGGTTTGGGTACCATCACTATGGGTGAGCTCCATTGGCTGCAACCCACTTCAATTATGCCATTTTTAAGCATACTCTCAATCTCTTTGTTAACCTGTGCCCATTTTAAAGGGTTAAGTCTATATGGATGTTGTTTAATTGGAACAGCATTTCCCACATCTACATCATGTATAGCCATTTTAGTACTTCCCAATTTATCTCCACAAACTTGCCCATGTAGTATCACTAACTCTTTCAGGTCAGTCCGTTTTTCCTCTGGAAGGTAACTCAACAATTTATCCCAATCTTTAAGAACATCCTCGTTTTCCAATTTAATTTGAGGTATGTCAAATTCACAGTCATCTGGATTTGGTTCGTCACTTTGAGTTAGAATCATTAAAACCTCCTCCTTTTCTCTCCTTCCCTTTCAAAGTACCTTTTAAGCATATTCACATGGCACACTCAGTGAGTTTTCCTTCTATCCGGCTTCTTACCACATAATTCACATCACTTAATTTCCTTTCAATCTGATACGGTCCACAAAACCTTGCTTTTAAAGGTTCACCATACACTGGGAACAATACTAAAACTCTTATCTCCACTGGAAAAACTACGAACTTTGGATTTCTTATCCGCTACCTGTTTCATCACATTTTGTGCAACTTTCAAATGTTGTCTAGCCAATTCACCTGCTCTATTTAATCGTTGCCTAAAATTTAACACGTAATCCAATAATGTAATTTCCGATTTCTCACTCACCAATTTTTCCATAATCAATTTAAGTGGTCCTCTTACCTCATGACCAAAAATTAGTTCAAAAGGACTAAATTTGGTTGACTCATTAGGTGCATCCCGAATTGCAAACAGTACGAATGGAATTCCTTTATCTCAATCCTCTGGATAATCGTGACAATAAGCCCTCAACATTGTCTTTAATGTCTGATGCCACCTTTCTAACGCTCCCTACGATTCTGGATGGTACGCAGTTGATTTGAATTGTTTTATTCCCAAGCTATCCATAACTTCTTTGAATAACTTTGAGGTTAAATTTGATCCTTGATCCGATTGTATTTCTGTGGGTAGTCCATATCTAGTAAAGAATTTAAGTAACTACTCCACAATTTTTTTAGCTGTAATATTACATACTGGAATGGCCTCTGGAAACCTAGTAGACACATCCATTATAGTCAAAAGATATTGATTCCCACTTTTCGTTTTAGGAAGCGGTCCTACGCAATCAACTAGGACTCTTGTAAAAGGTTCCTCAAATGCTGGAATGGGTATTAAGGGCACTGGTTTTATCACTGCTTGAGGTTTCCCTATCACTTGACATGTGTGACATGATTGACAAAATTTAACTATATCTTTATGTAGCCCAGGCCAATAAAAATGTTTTTGTATTTTAGCTCGAGTTTTCCTTACTCCCAAATGACCTCCCACTGGTACGTCATGTGCAACTCACAACACCTCCTTTCTATACCCTAGCGGCAATACTACTTGATGAGCTTCTGCCCATTTTTCATCCACCTGCATATGTAAGGTCTCCATTTTCTCATCAAGCCATCGCTTTTACGGTAATAACACTCTGGTATACACTCAGATTCCTTTTCCGTATATGCTTTCTGATACATCCGTTTTATTTCTACATCTTTCTGTTGTAACTCCACCAGTTTTCCTGAACTAAAAATATCCGTCTCATCCTCCACCTATTCTTGTTCTTTTTCAACCATCTGATAAAAAATCGTTTCTGATAATTGCACTTCCACTTCATCTTCACTGTGACTTTGCGACCTTGTTACCACACAATCTGGAAAAATCCCAGGATACTCGTCATTCAACACTTCAGTTGTCTGATTTTCCACTGGCTTATCAACCACAGTAGGCATCACTCCCACCTGCGATCCAGCTATATCATTACCCAAGATAAACTGTATTCCTGGACAAGATAGTTTCTCTATTACTCCTACTACCACTTCACCACTCTTTACTTTCCAACATTACCTTATATAATGGAACACTCCTCCTCTTACCCTGAATTCCACATATTACCACCTTTTCTGGCAATATTCTTCCCAAATTACATAACTCCTCATCTCTTACCATCAAAGATTGACTCGCTCCTGTACCTCTTAAAATTGTGACTTCTTTACCTGCTCCTCCTGATACACATGAGTAAACTTTATACACACAAATAAATTCTTTAAAGAGATCTGGCACCTTCTTATCAATCACCTCTTGATCAGGCTGTAAAATCTTTTGCACCTCCTTCACTTCACTTGGGCTTTCCTTTACCACTTCAACAAACCCCACTGTCTTATCCTGTTTTACCACATCAGCCTTCGCAGTGCGTTTCTTCAACCACCAACGCTGTGACTTTACATGGCCTCGTTTATTACGGTGAAAACATTTTAAACTTTTCATTTCTTTTCCACCCTCCTGGATTTCTTTTTTAATCTGAGGTGCACTCTCTTTATTATCTCCCATCAGATCACTTTTGCCTCTACCACTTGAGTATTTCTCATGTCCCCAGTTTCTATCCCTCACAGGCTGAAACTGATGTCGGAAACCAAGCTTTGATTTATTAACTAATTCATAATCATCTGCCATTTCTGCTGCTAGTCTTACAGTTTTAACCCTCTGCTCTTCCACATGAGTCCTCACTACATCAGGAATTGAATTTTTAAACTCCTCCAAAAGTATAATTTCTCTGAGAGCTTCATACGTTTGGTCTAATTTCAAAGCCCTTATCCACCTATCAAAATTACTCTGTTTGAGCCTTTCAAACTCCATGTATGTTTGACCAAATTCTTTCCTTAAATTTCTAAACCTTTGTCTGTAGGCATCAGGCACTAGTTCATTTGCACCTGACATGTATTTTTTCACGTCCTCATACGTTCCAGGTACCTCCTCCAGTAGTGATGCAAACACTTCACTCGCCCTACCTACCAGCTTTGTTTGAATCAATAATATCCACATATCCTACATAGAATTTACAGTGCAGAAGGAGGCCATTCGGCCCATCGAGCCCATCCACTGGCTCTTGGAAAGAGCTCCCTACCCAAGCCCACACTTCCACCCTATCCCCACAACCCAGCAACCCTACCCAACACTAATGGCAATTTTGGACACTAAGGGCTATTTAGCATGGCCAATCCACCCAACCTGCACATCTTTGGACCGTGGGAGGAAACCGGAGTACCCGGAGGAAACCCACGCACACACAGGGAGAACGTGCAGACTCCGCACAGACAGTGACCCAAACCGGGAATCGAACCTGGGACCCTGGAGTTGTGAAGCAATTGTGCTAACCACTATGCTACCATGCTGCCGTGTCCTGTGGCCAATTCATTTGTTTAGCCACCTTCTCAAAGGAAATGAAAAAGGCTTCTACCTTCTTCTTGTCAAACCTTGGCAATGCTTGGTCATATTTAAATTGATCTTCGACTTTGACGCTCTTTCTCACTATCCTCATCAGTATCCTCAATCTGTACGTTTCGCTTTAAATCCACCAATTTTAACTGACTGTCATGTTTCCATGGCCATTTTCCGAAGTTCAAACTCTCTCTCTCTTTTTCCTCTCTATCTCTTTCGTATTCAAGCTGCTTTAATTCTTTCTCATGTTCCATTTGTTTAATTTGTAACTGAATGATTGCCATTTCCAATGAGTCAGACTGTATCTCAGGCAATTTTAAATGCTTAGCCACCGCCATAATTACCTCATCTTTTCGCATTTTGTCATGTCATGTTAACTGCAATGTTTTTGCCAAATCTAACATTCTGGTTTTAGTCTCTGTCCGGTAAGGTAGAGCGTGTGACCATCTCCACCCCCAAAAACCTCTGAGCCCCTGAAAGAGCCATTGTCCACAACACACTCCCTACTTAAACTGAAATACCATGCCTGAAAATATGCTCACCCCTCACTGTCCTTAAGTTCACTAAGCCAAACCAATAGATAGATTTTTATTCCGGACAAGCCCCCAATTTGTTATGGGCCAGGGTTTAGAGAACCCCAAAGTGTATATTGGAGTTCACCTGACCCACAACTTTTACTAGATTGTGGTATGGGAGCACACAGCCCACTCTACAGGTGTGGTACAGCAGAAATGGAAAAGTATTTTTTAAAGCAAAACCATGTTTACTCAAGTTAACCTTTTTAAAACATAGTGAACATCTTAGCAACCATTAATTCAAATACAACCCGCAAAGAATACAGCACTATGTAATCCTTAAGCTTTCCTTTTAACATCCATAAGACTTATAAAAATAACCTTTTAACAGCAGCACATCAGGTATAAATTCATTACTGAGAACAGTTATCACTCTGAATTCACCAAATGATCAAGAGATAGACTTTATATGGCAGAGAGAACAACATTACACCTTCTCTGGTTGACTGCAGCTCCAACACTGAAATGAAACCAAAAAAACACAGACACACCCAAGCTTTTCTCAAGTGAAATTAAAAAGCTGACAGACAGCCCAGCTCCATCCACACTCTGACATCACTGCAGTAATAAACACCCATTTCTTAAAGGTACACCCACTACAGTTATTCTATAAAAACACCCATTTTTTAAAGGTACTCTCACATGACATAAGATTGAAAGATTTCCTTCCCAAAACAATGGAATGGTACCCAAAGCGGTACAGTGGCACAGTGGTTAGCACTTCTGCCTCACAGCACCAGGGTCCCTGGTTCGGTTCCAGCTTTGGGTCAGTGTCTTTGTGAAGTTTGCACGCTCTCCGCATGTCTACGTCGTTTCCTCCAGGTGCTTTGGTTTCCTCCTACAGTCCAAAGATGTGTAGGTTACGGGATTGGTCATGCTAAATTACCCCTTAGTGCCCAAAGATGTGTGGGTTAGGTGGATTGGCCGTGCTAAATTGCCCTTTAGTGTCTAGGGATGTGTAGGTTAGGTTACGGGGATAGGGCGGGGTGCACAAGGGAGGTGATCTGGGTAGAGTGTCTTTTGGAGGGTTGGTGCAGACCTGATGGGCTGAATGGCCTCCTTCTGCACTGTGAGGATTTTAGGATTCTATGATTCTAGTGAACCATATGAGCTTTTACAATAATAAATGATAGTTTCATGGCCACCATTACTGATATTAGCTTTCAATTTCAGATTTATTAAAATTCTAGAGTAGTTAACCTCTAGATTACTAATCCAGTGGCATTACTTCTACACCACTATCTCCCCATCTTTGCATACTTCAAAGTTATGAGACTTAAGAAGGATAGAAACTCACTTTGTTTTACAAATGTCAGTGCATTACCAGAAAATAAAATGTACCAAATTAAGCAAGATGTACCTTTCTGATCTCAAATTATTGGGGAGCAAGCTTAACTTATTGGTTTGGTTAAAACTTACTGTCAAAGCAGAAATATGTACACATTCAAAAAAATATAGAAAAGGAGCACAATTCGTGCCCTTGAAAGTTTCCTTCCCCAATGTCTAAAACGTGGGTCAGCTTTGTGCTAAGTGGGGAAAGTCAAACCCGCCAAAACGCAAAATCAAAAAGGGGCTCAATTCCCAATCCGTCACGAGTCACCCGGTCAGTTGGGCCAGGAGGTACGGCAAGTTAACGGGTTTAGGCTGTAAAACAAATAAAATAAAGTCAGCAAGAATTTCTCCTCCTGAATGATTAATCACTGCAATAAAGTCACATGAACTCTTCTGCGATGCCATCCTGACCAGTAAAAACTTGCAGGGAAAAATTAGGCCATACCAGAAATGACAAAGAATGTTGTAATGGATTAAAAAGAATCTTATTGCACTTTCACAGAATCACTCAATTCCAGCCCAAATATACTGTACAGCAGCAATACAAGTCTTCTGCCACTAGAGGCTGCCAGTCGCCCATATATTTCCTCCAGTGATTGAAATCTACCCCTGCGACAGACAGCGCTGCCATTTTACTGCTGGCCTGGCTGGAAGACTTTATGCTGATGATCTGGACGTTCTTGAAATTCATCTCCATGCAGTAAAGGGAACAAAAAAAAAAATCACTTCTCCACAGAAGGCACAGCACGGTGGGTGGCACGTTGGTTAGCACTGCTGCCTCACATCGCCAGGGACCCTGGATTCGATTCCGAACTTAGGTGACTGTGTGGCATTTGCGCGTCCACGTCCCTCCGTGTCTGCATGGGTTTCCGCCGGGTACTCCGGTTCCCTCCCACAGTCCAAAGACGTGGAGGTTAGGTGGATTGCCCATGCTAAATTGCCCCTTAGTGTCCAGCGATGTGCAGGTTAATCAGGGTTACAAGGATAGGGTTGGGCAGTGGGTCTAGATAGGGTGCTCTTTCAGAGGGTCAGTGCAGACTCGATGGGCCGAATGGCCTCCTTCTGCACTATAGGGATTCTATGGTTCTATATATAGCTCAAGACATATATAGCTTTTAAACTTACAAGTCAAGGTCACAAAAATAAATAGAACCATGAGGGGCAGTTTGTTACACCGCACAGTGCCATGAATGCTCTAATATTATAATTTCTGTGCTGTTATATTTCACTCCTAATAAATTTATTGTACTTTAATGCTTTCCATAAAAACTAACAAATGTATTTTTAGATATTTAAATGTATTCATTTAATTTTGATATCACATAGATTAAAATATAGCGAAGATGTTCATCCTCCGATTAAGAAATGTGAGAATGAAATTAAGCACGTTGGCCTCTCTTTACCCCCTCGCCCTTGTGACTCAGCATTCATTTCATTGCTGTTAGTGGGAATTTGTGTGTGTGAAACAACACCACATTTGCCTTCAAATCAGTTTCCAATTTCCAGGTTATCCATTAAACGTGAAGTGCTCCAAGAAGGTTGCTGAAAATTTTAATTATATAAATCTTTGTCCCTTGAAAATTCCAGAACAGGCAAGTTGAGGCTGAGGAAGGAGCACGTTGAAACTCGCGGAATCTGCTCCAAAGTGAGGACAATGGGAAAGGATTGAAATTTACCTATAAAGCCAGCATAACAGAAAGTTACAAGAGAATTATTGAAATTCCATATTGGAAGCTTTCTGCTTTGCATGTGTTTCTGCCACTAAAATCTTCTGGTGAACTTTACAGATTGTACAGCTCCTTCCAGTGACTGAACACATGTATCCTATAAATTGCATTCCTCTTTTGTTTAAGAGCAATCCGAGAAATCGTCTCTCATGTTTTAACGGCAGATTTCTGAAGTAATAATGATACAAATTACGAAGTGAAAATTCAACGTAGATTATGCAGTTGTTTTGACATTTTGAATTATTAGCATTTATTAAAATTTCTATTTCTTGATCTTTCTTATTTAGGGTTCAAGAACCTTTTATACATTTCTACCCAGCGGCTGAGGAGAGAAAGTTCCAAACTGGATCCGAGACCATCAAAAGTTGTAACATTTCAGGAATTCACAATAACTCTCAAATTTTCCAATGTTTTAGGTGAAAATAAATGAGCAACAAATTAATAATAATTTTAAATATGGGAACATCTCCTATAAATTCCTGAGAGCAAAGTACTTAAAAACACATATTGAAATTTTAATTGAGAAGTGTGTTGGAGGGTAGGTGCCTCTATTACAGTAAAAGGTACGAAGGAACATAACAGGCACATTATTAGAAAAACAAAATTTGAGAATGAGCCACTTTAAGAAGATGTTAGGATAGGTGGGAAAAAGCCTGGTCAAAGAGGTTGGTTTAAGGGTGCGCCTTAAAGGAGGAAAGAGAGGTAGGGAGGTGGGAAGGTTTAGGGAGGAAATTCCAGAGTTTAAGGCCAGAGAATCCCACCACGCCGCTCCCACACTGGGCCGCCGCGCGCGGCCGCCACACCGCCGGTCGGGGGCCGTTGAAAGCGGCCCCCGTGGTGATTCTCCGCGCTCGACGGGCCGAGTGCCCGCCGAGTTCCGCTGGCATGATTTACATATGGTCCCACCCAGCAGGACCTCGACTTTCTGGCTGCGGGTGCCGTCCTGCTGGGGGGCGGGGGCATCCGACTCTGGGGCGGACGCGCTCATTCCGGGGGGGGCCTATGTTCCTCCGTGCCGGACCCCATATTGTGATTGGATTAGGGGGATGTTTGGTTTTTTTGCGGGGGGGGGGGCCTCAGGGATCGGGATGCCATTTAAAAATGGCATCCTGAACTGTCGCAACAATGGGGAGTTCCGGTGAGCAGAGACCTCCACTGTACAAAACAGGGCTATGTATGATCTCGGCTGCGAGTTCCCCATTCATACCCCAAATTCCCCATTCATACCCCAAATTCAACCCGAGTCGCCCCCTTATTCACTGCGAGTGCACGCGGCTATACGAGCTCGCATGGGGACTTTTGGGAGAATCATGCCCTGGTTCTAAATTCTATTTTTATCACTACAGAAAGAGGCGCTTCACCTGTTGTCTGTGCACTGGTCATAAAGCACATGTCTATTCTAATCCCATTTTACAGCATTTGGCCAGTAGCCTTGTATGCTATGGCAATTCAAGTCCTCATCTTCATAGTTTTCATAGAATTTACATGCAGAAAGAGGCCATTCGGCCCATCGAGTCTGCACCGGCTCTTTGAAAGAGCACCCTACCCAAGCCCACATCTCCACCCTATCCCCGTAACCCAGTAACCCCACCCAACACTGAGGGCAATTTTGAACACTAAGGGCAATTTAGCATGGTCAATCTACCTAACCTGCACATCTTTGGACATGTGGGAGGAAACCGGAGCACCCGGAGGAAACCCACGCACACACGGGGAGAACGTGCAGACTCTGCACAGACAGTGAACCAAGCCAGGAATCGAACATGGGACCCTGGAGCTGTGATGCAATTGTGCTAACCACTGTGCTACCGTGCTGCCCTTTCTAAATGCTTCTTAAATGTTGAGGGTTCCTGCCTCTACCACCCTTTCAGATAGTGAGTTCCAGATTCCCACCACCCTCTGGATGAAAACGTTTCCCTAAATCTCCTGCCCCTGACCTTAAACCTATGCCCTCTGGATATTGACCCCTCTACTAAGGGGAAAAGATTCTCCCGGTCTATCCTATCTATGTCCCTCATAATTTTGTACACTTCAATCAGATCCCCCCTTTCAGCCTTCCCTGCTCCCAGCCTAACCAGCCTCCCTTCATAGCTGAAACCCTCCAGCCCAGGCAACATCCTCGTGAATCTCCTCTACACCCTTTCAAGTGAAATCAAACCAATCCTATGGTGTGGCTTAATAAGCATTTTATATAGCTCTATCATAACTGCCCAGCTCTCATATTCCATACTTTGGCTAATAGAAGCAAGTATCCTTTTTTTTTTAAACAAAAAACATTTTAGTAAGGTATTTGTAATTTTATAATAATAACAGTAACAACAACAGTAAACAATGCAAATCCAAATATAAACATATTGCATAAATCAACTCCATCCCTAACAAGTCCCTTCCATCCTAAACAGAAAATACACCCCCCCCCCTTTAATGTTTTTGCCTCTGCCGACAGTTAATTTTCCCCGAAGAAGTTGCCAAACGACTGGCACTCGGGACGAACCCTAGCATTGACCCTCTTAGGACGAACTTGATTTTCTCAAGACTGGGAAACCCAGCCATGTCGCTAACCCAGATCTCCAAATTTGGGGGCTTCGAGTCCCTCCACGCTAACAATATCCGTTTACGGGCTACCAGGGAGGCAAAGGCCAAGACGTCAGTCTCTCTCGCCCCCTGGACTCCCGGATCATCCGACACTCCAAAGATCGCCACCTCTGGACTCGGCACCACCCTTGTTTTTAGTACTGTGACATGACATCTGCAAAATCCTGCTAGAATCCCCTGAGCTTCGGGGATGCCCGAAACATATGGACATGATTCGCTGGCCCCCACCTCACACCTGTCCTCCAGCCCAAAAAACTTGCTCATCCGGGCCACCATCATGTGTGCCCAGTGAACTATCTTAAATTGTATCAGGCTGAGCCTGGCACATGATGAGGACGTATTGACTGTACTCAAGGCATCTGCCCACAGACCTGCCTCTATCTCTCCCCCTACCTCATCTTCCCATTTGCCCTTTAGCTCCTCTATCTGAGTTATCTCTGACTCCATAAGTTCTTTGTAGATATCCGATACCTTCCCCTATCCCACCCCCGTTCTAGAAACTACCCTGTCCTGTATCCCCCATGGTAGTAGGAGCGGAAAGGTCAAAACCTGCTGATGCGCAATCAATTACTCTCGAGACAAGGTGAGTCATAACTAATAGGCTTTAATCTGCTAGAACTGTTCCCCAGCAGCTTCGATACAGAAAGTGAAGGCTGCTGGGACGGCATTGGTTCTTATACTCCGCCTCTCAGGGCGGAGCTATGTACATCAGCCAATGGTAGACTCCTGGGTCTAGCCAATGGTCATCCACCTCTCAGGTACCGTAATACCTGGTATTACCACACCTGCCTTTGCAAATATTCCTAATACCTGAATCCGTTTCCTGCTGGCAATTCAAATTTCTCCTCTAAATCCTTCAAACAGGGGAAGCTCCCATCTATGAATAAATCCCCCATCCTCTCGATCCCTGCTCTCTGCCACCTCTGAAACCCCCATCCAGCCTTCCCGGTGCAAACCGATGATTGTTACAAATTGGGGCCCAGACCGATGCTCCCTCCACTCTCATGTGCTTCCTCCACTGCCCCAGACTCTCAGGCCCATATGCCTTCTTAACCACCTTATATACCTGTCCTGTGGCGCTCAGGAGTCTTTGGACATGCACCCCAAGATCATTCCGGTCCTCTCTACTTCACAGTGTCCTACCGTTTGTTATGATTTCCAGAGCTACTAGTCCTCCCAAAATGCATAACCTCACACATTAATAATAATAATAAGAATATAATAATCTTTATTGTCACAAGTAGGCTTACATTAGCACTGCAATGCAGTTTAGAGGGATACGGATCCCGGAAGTGTAAAAGAATAAAGAACAAAGAAAAGTACAGCACAGGAACAGGCCCTTCGGCCCTCCAAGCCCGTGCCGACCATGCTGCCCGACTAAACTACAATCTTCTACACTTCCTGGGTCCATATCCCTCTATTCCCATCATATTCATGTATTTGTCAAGATGCCCCTTAAATGTCACTATCGTCCCTGCTTCCACCACCTCCTCCGGCAGCGAGTTCCAGGCACTCACTGCCCTCTGTGTAAAAAACGTGCCTCGTACATCTCTCTAAACCTTGCCCCTCACACCTTAAACCTATGCCCCCTAGTAATTGACCCCTCTACCCTGGGCAAAAGCCTCTGACTATCCACTCTGTCTATGCCCCTCATAATTTTGTAGACCTCTATCAGGTCGCCCCTCAACCTCCTTCGTTCCAGTGAGAACAAACCGAGTTTATTCAACCGCTCCTCATAGCTAATGCCCTCCATACCAGGCAACATTCTGGTAAATCTCTTCTGCACCCTCTCTAAAGCCTCCACATCCGTCTGGCAGTGTGGCGACCAGAATTGAACACTATACTCCAAGTGTGGCCTAACTAAGGTTCTATACAGCTGCAACATGACTTGCCAATTCTTATACTCATTGCCCCGGCCAATGAAGGCAAGCATGCCGTATGCCTTCTTGACGACTTTCTCCACTTGTGTTGCCCCTTTCAGTGACCTGTGGACCTGTACACCAAGATCTCTCTGACTTTCAATACTCTTGAGGGTTCTACCATTCACTGTATATTCCCTACCTGCATTAGACCTTCCAAAATGCATTACCTCACATTTGTCCGGATTAAACTCCATCTGCCATCTCTCCGCCCAAGTCTCAAACAATCTAAATCCTGCTGTATCCTCTGACAGTCCTCATCGCTATCCGCAATTCCACCAACCTTTGTGTCGTCTGCAAACTTACTAATCAGACCAGTTACATTTTCCTCCAAATCATTTATATATACTACAAACAGCAAAGGTCCCAGCACTGGTCCCTGCAGAACAACACTAGTCACATCCCTCCAATTAGAAAAGCATCCTTCCATTGCTACTCTCTGCCTTCTATGACCTAGCCAGTTCTGTATCCACCTTGCCAGCTCACCCCTGATCCCGTGTGACTTCACCTTTTGTACTAGTCTACCATGAGGAGCTTTGTCAAAGGCCTTACTGAAGTCCATATAGACAACATCCACTGCCCTACCTGCATTAATCATCTTTGTAACCTCTTCGAAAAACTCTATCAAGTTAGTGAGACACGACCTCCCCTTCACAAAACCATGCTGCCTCTCACTAATACGTCCATTTGCTTCCAAATGGGAGGAGATCCTGTCTCGAAGAATTCTCTCCAGTAATTTCCCTCCCACTGATGTAAGGCTCACCGGCCTGATGTTCCCTGGATTATCCTTGCTACCCTTCTTAAACATAGGAATAACATTGGCTATTCTCCAGTCCTCCGGGACATCACCTGAAGACAGTGAGGATCCAAAGATTTCTGCAAAGGCCTCAGCAATTTCCTCTCTAGCCTCCTTCAGTATTCTGGGGTAGATCCCATTAGGCCCTGGGGACTTATCTACCATAATATTTTTCAAGACGCCCAACACCTCGTCTTTTTGGATCTCAATGTGACCCAGGCTACTTACACACCCTTCTCCAGACTCAACATCTACCAATTCCTTCTCTTTGGTGAATACTGATGCAAAGTATTCATTTAGTACCTCGTCCATTTCCTTTGGCTCCACACATAGATTCCATTGCCTATCCTTCAGTGGGCCAACCCTTTCCCTGGCTACCCTCTTGATTTTAATTTAGACGGGCAGCATGGTCGGCGCAGGCATGGAGGGCCAAAGGCCTGCTCCTGTGCTGTACTTTTCTTTGTTCTTTGTACTGTGAAATTCCCCGAGTCACCACATCCCGGTGCTTGTTCGGGTACACAGAGGCAGAATTCAGAATGTCCAAATTACCTAACAGCACGTCTTTTGGGACTTGTGAGAGGAAACCAGAGCACCCGGAAGAAACCCATGCAGACACAGGGAGAACGTGCAGAATCCGCACAGACAGTGAAGCAACGGTGCTACCCACTGTGCTACCGTGCTACCCTAACGTTAAATTTCATTTGCCACAGGTCAGCCCATCTGACCAGCCTGTCTATATCATCATGCAGTGCCTCTCGCTGTTGTAGTTTTACCTTCGCCTCACTGAGAAATAAAATTGACAGTTTAACTTTGATATCAGGTTGTAATCGGACTATAGAAATAGAAAAATGTTCCAAACAGTCAGCGGATCAGGCATCATGCGCGGTAAATGTATGTGACTCTTCATCGGGATGGAGTGAACTTTTTTCCCCTTTTTCCCACAGATTCTGCCAGGCCTGCTGAATGTTTCCCGCCTTTTTCTAGCTCATTCTGAATACCAGCACGGGCAGCATTATATATATTTTTGTCTCGGACAACAGTTGCGTGGCTACACTTGGAAGAGCGTATTCCATAACTCAAGTGCATGGCTATGTTGACCTACAAAAGAACTCTTTCTACATTAGGAACTGAACAGGCACATTTCAATGGAGGTTATGGTCCTGGTGACCCACGTGTCCAACACATCCAGCTCACAGACTGTTTTTGCAGACACGTGCCCAGAGCTTTCTCTTGGCTGCAGGAGTCAAAACTTTAGCCAAGTAGAATAAACAAGATTAAAAATTGCAAATTTACACAGCATATCAATCAGACCTTGGCAGGCCACAGCTTAACCACAACATAAAGTCACACCCTAAATCTTCACACATTGACATACGTGAAGACACATAAGAGCACATGGACAAAATCGACTCCCTTATAGATTTTGTGCACCGTTAGCATTGACATGTCTAGCAGAGTGAACTTCATAAATTTATCTATCTAAAAACTATGAGGGCGATTTAATGGCCGCGTTGCGCTTATGCTAGAGTGCGGCAAGGCCGTTAGATTGCAGGAGAGGCCAAAATCGATATCTGCACAAGGCGATCAAAGTGGCCCACAACCATTAGCAAAATCAGGATCCTGCTGTGGTGAGAAACCAATAATCACCAATTAAGCCCAATCTCCATACAATTAACGGGAGTGGCCTATCCAATGGCATCCTGTGAACTAACGGCCTCCCCAGCGAGTGGTCACGCGGGCACCGATTAGTACTCCTTTTTCATAACGTGAAGCTAGCTGTGGGGACCCGAGGGGGTGAGTAGCCATCCTTCGCTCACGGGCAATGAGCTGGGGGCACTGGAGCTGCTGCCCCGGTCCTCGGTCAGGGTGGGCAGGCTATTGTGAATTGGGAATTGGCAATTGTAGTTCAGTGAGTATTTCACATTTCCCAAGTGGATTCCTATGGGTAGGCGTGCCGTGTAGCATGTGGGAATTCTTGCCTAGCATCCAAATCAGACCATGATGCTTGGACACTGTGCCTGAACACCGCAGGAGGCAACACCACGGACACAGCGGGCAGCATCCGAGCACCCAGGGGCTGGGCCCCAGCATTGGGGACATTTTGGCAACCAGAGGGTGGGCGTGTGCACCGGGGTGGGGAGCTGCGCCCGGTCCAGGTAACGTTTCATGCAGCTGTCTGGGGTACAGGGCGTGCGGTCCGGTGAGCAGTGGCCCCTGCTGTGGCCGGGGGTGCATGGCATGGCGTGTCGGATGGCAGGGGATGTGGGGAGAAGAGTGGGGAGTAATGGGGGATGGGGAGGAGGAGCAATGGGGGGTCCCGGGTTGGATAGCAACGCTGATGTCAGTCTCAGGTGGTTAGTTCCACGCCGTCGGGAACTCGGCTGGTCGGGAACAGAGGTTTGCTGAGCGGGCCGCTGGCAATGGGCCCCCGGTGACGCCAATTCTCGGTGGCCGGAGAATCGCCGGACCGGCGACGGGTCCGATTTCGGTGTCAAACTGGATTCTCCGCCTCGGCGCCGACCGCGATTATGGCGTCAGGCTGCAGAGAATCCAGCCCACTGTCTTATAGGCATTACGCTTCAACAATTCTTCATTGGCAGCAATGCATTGTGACATCTGGTGGTCAAGAAAGGTGCAACATGAATTCAAATCTTTCTTTCGGATTCCATCATTGTTGTTAATAATATTGATTCGTAGTTACTGATGCCGTGATAGAGGTTGACAAAAGATTGCAGATTTTAAAGGCATTAATAGCAATGGTAGAATGTTGTTCCAACGAAGGAGGGGAGGAATTTATTATTATTTTTAAGAGCGGATGAACAGATGGTGTGAGAGCAGTGCAGGGAGGAGTCCACACTTGGACAACCCCTCAATGGAGCAAGCATAATGGGTCAAAGGCATTTTACGTTACTATTGACCCAATGCGCTCCCAAATCTAATTCAACATTGACAACTAATTTTCAAAATGATTATTACTTCTATTTCTGTTGAGTGTTTTGGCCTATCTATTCTGTTACACTATTAACTATATACATAAAATACAGTCCTTACTACCCTTTGCCCCGAAGCTTCAGTTATGCCCAGGGCAATGTTTTGAAAGGAGTAGATGCCTTTGCATTTATGCAAGCTGAGTGCAATTTACCGATTTTGATCAGATCAGTAAACAAAGCCTTATTCAGGATTAGTCATCAAACTCTGCCCAGTCGAATCTCTGCATTAATTAAAGGCACTGGCTGGGTGAAAGATTTCTAGCATTGCAATATTACCCCAATTTGCTTTGCTTGTTATGTCTGATGGGATGAATCTGATTGGTAATGAACGCTGAATAGCAAAGCAGGGAAAAGGAGATTACCAGCAGGGGGAGACTCAGTCACTGAAAATACTGATCTGTCACATCCTTCACTCTGATATTGTTCCACACAGATATAGGCTCCAAATGCAAAATGCAAAACCACAATGCTTTAGCCACGTTCAGAGTAGCCCTCAGGGCACACACTGGTATGACACTAGAGTGAGCATGTTGTGTTGCCCCAGTGTAGCCACCTGGGTTGGCCAACTTCTGACGTAAAATGGAGAACAGCAAAGGCTGCAGGGAAATTCAGCCAACAGAGGCAGAAATTAGCAGGTGCAAGTTTACTGTGTATTAAACTCTGCAAAAGCCGAGACAGCATCGATACAAGCAGCCATCTGCATAATAATGTAGCAGCCATCTACATACTGATGAGCGATCCCCGGCTACAATCGAAACATTTGGGATAAACAAAGCCAAACCAGACTCCCCGGCGCCAGCAGGAGCCAACACAAAAGAGGTTAACGGACTCCTCAAGACCGCCCATGGATCAGGGAACCGCTCCAGTATTGGAGAAATCGAACCAAGCGATTGGAACGGGAAGCCCCTGGGGACTATAAAGTTAAGCCCCCAAGTTCAAATCGTTCTTCTTGACCGGGTCACTCAGCAACGCGAACCAACCCTTGACAGTGACCGGTAAGTCTTAAGTCAACGCTCGCTACGAGATAGGCGCTCCTAGCTACCAGTCCGTACTAACTTTGAATCTCGCAGACTCAGAACCCGAACGAAAGGCCATTTGTTCCCCTGACCTGGTGGGCCAGTCCGAAGCTAAATATAGGCCTGTTAGTTATAGAAGTAGAATTTATGCATGAGTAGCGATTACGGTGTATAATAAATTAGCTTTGATTTGAATCTTACTAATTGGTGTATTGAGTTATTGATCATTACTTGAACTTGAACCTCGTGGCGGTATCATAAAGATACCTGGCGACTCGAGAGCAAAGGTTATAAAACAGAGCCAATTGAACCAACCAAAAGTTAGCAACATATTACTGGCGACATCTGATGGGACCCGAACTAGAAGTGGCTTCACCACTTTGGAGAACCCAAAAATTTGAATTACAGATCCAATTGGAAACAGAAAACCACAAGTGTTCAAGCAGTTCTGATCAATCCTCATAATTCGGAAGTGTGTGTATGCATGCATAACTAACAGGGCGATAAGGTAATACTGATAGATCTTTTTGTTGCGACAAAACTGTCGGGAGTTTGTATTTCGGAAATTAGCGAAAGCCGTACCCGTAATTACAGCACCGCCTTAGTCCCCTTGTTCCAAATTTAAAAGAAGCATTCACATAAGAAAGATGGCAATGCAGGCAATGCAACGCCTGATGAACCCCGAAGAAATTGTGGTCGCAGAGACTAGCAGCAGTAGAGTAGGACAATGTGCCGTATGGGAAGAAGAAATCAGGAAATACCTCAAAGGGAAAGGATGGACCCTTTGGAGCGAATTCTGTAACAATGAAGAAACAGGTCCCGGGAGTATAGGGCATATTTGGTGGGAGAACCTGAGCGAGATTCACAAGAAGAGCTTAGGAAAAGCTCGCAAGCCGATGGCAATCGTGTCCTGCTTGGCACAATTGTGAGGCACAGAGGAGGTCGTTAGGACACTCCGGAAAGAGATAGAAGGCATACATCGAATGAGCAAGGTCGATGTCAATGAGGTAGAAAGAGAGAACGTAGAGTTAAGGAGGAAGTTGGCAGCAAAAGATGGAGTGGTGGATGATGCCAAGTGGGCACACCAGTCTTGTCTGGCGCACCGAAGCAGCTTCCAGTCTCAGTACGAAAAGGCCCATCAGGACACGCAACGTGCAGTCCTGGTACGAGAGGAAACCGAGAAGCAGGTAGAGGCATTGCAGAGGCAGTGTAGTGACCTGAAGGCAGCGTTAAGAGCACTCCATGCTGCCACCACGGAGCAAAGACAAAGCTCACTAGACCACGCAAAGTGCCGAAAGCAGATTGCAGAGCTGCTATCTCTGCTTTCAGTTCAAAAAGGATTCCAGGAAACCTTTGGAGCAAAATTAGATGAGGAAGACGGCACTGATTGTGAAGAGTTAAAGGAGACAGCGCAGAGATATGTTCAGGGAAGTGCGCAGGGAAAGCCGCAAAGGAAGAAAGCGCCCCAACCCGCCACAGAGCAGATAGTTCAGGCTCCAATGAACCCAGTCACCACCCACTGCACAGCCACATCGGACGATACGGAATTTCTGTACACAACCCCCTTAACAGTGACCCAATTACGGGACGCGTGCGAGAAAATCACACCATTCCTCCCACCTCAGACCCCCACCACTTCTTTGCCAGAGTAAAGCAGCAGGCGACCACGTACGGCCTGGACGAGCGTGAGCACGTAAAGCTCACAATTTTGAGTTTAGATCCTTCGGTCGTAGCAGCCTTTCCCGACCCACAGAATGTAGGAGGAGGCACCCTTGCAGAAATGCATACCGTGGTCCTAGACGTGATTGGGTATAACTGGGGTGACCCCGTAGATGGCTTCAATAAATGCAGGCAAAAGAAAACCGAGCACCCCACAGTGTGGATCCATTTTGCAGCAGTTTTCGGAGACTTAGACCGCGCCCATTTGTCCCCAGACAACATGGCCAAATGGACCCGCACCCTTATCTCCCATGCCACAGAAACAGGACAAAAAGCTTGTGCGAATTATGATCCCTCAGAGGAGGCTCATAATGAGAAATGGGTCGTAAAAAGATTGTCCCGCGCCTCGGAGCAGTCGGTACAAAACAAACCCGCAGTTAAAAATTCCGAAGAACAGCAGGCAGAAGCAGACACACAAGCAGTTAAAACACACCAGAACCCCGCATGGGTAAATGAAAGCAAGAACAGCCCCCCACCAAAGTCACAGGCATGCTACAACTGTGGACAGTTGGGACACTTTGCAAGAGAAAGCTATGCCCCACGAAAGCCACAGAGAGCCCAGCAGACGGGCACTCTAAGTAAGAATAAGACATAGCCCATACATAGTGTGAGCACCCGTTCAGATCAGACGGACCTGAACGGAACGGACTGACGGTGTTCGGGCTCCCCCAGTTGGGTCTGCGACACCCTTTGGGATAGGTCCGGACGACCGGTAGTCGCAGCAAAGATACGGGGACAGCCCATCGAGTTTCTCTGGGACATAGAAGGGTCCCGCACCACATTAAATTCCTCCACCATGTTCCAAAAGGACACGTGGCCCACTACAGCCACTATCACCCTCAGCGGCTTTACAGGCCACTCACAGCAGGGACACATCACAGCCCCTGTACCCATTCAAATCGGCAACATCACCACCAAGCACCCCGTAGTTTTAGTCGATCTACCCCACACAGCAGAACACATTTTGGGCATAGACTTTATGAATTCCCACAATCTATCCTTTGATTCTGTCAACCAATGTGTCTGGAAAATGGCAAAATCTGCAAGAGCCCCCGCAACGCTCACAATAGGTGAATACGCCAACAAAATTAGCGCAGTAGGCGAATTTTGGTTTTACCCGACTACAATTAGCACGGACAAGCAGGTTAGGGCAGTGTTACAAAAGAACAGGACAGCATTCGTGACCCACAAACACGACTGTGGCCAGATGACTGGTTCAGTACAAATCACAGGACCTGACCCTAGACCCCAAAAGCAATATGGATTTCCCCAAGAGGCAGAGGGAGAAATCTCAAAGGTAATCGACAGCTTATTCGAGCAGGGCGTACTTAGATCAGTAGCCTCCACTAATAATGCCCTGATTTGGCCAGTGAGAAAGCCCGATGGATCATGGCGACTGACCATCGATTACCGGGAACTCAACAAAATCACCCCCGCAGCAGCCCCCACAGTAGCAACAAGTCCCGAGACCATGCTCAAGCAGGGACTCAATTCCCGATACTTTACGGTTTTGGATATCAGTAATGGATTCTGGTCCATTCCATTGGCAAAGGCGTGCCAGTACAAATTTGCCTTCATCTTTAAAAACTAACAGTACAGACATGCCTTCCGCAAGGATTCCACAACTCCCCCTCCATTTTCCACCGACAGCTGGCAAATGGTTCAGCCAAATTTTCTCGCCCGAATGTCTGGTCCAGTACGTAGACGACCTGCTACTGCAGGCAGACACCAAGGAAGAGCACATCGAGCTTCTGTCCGAACTCCTGGAACTCCTACAAGCAATTGGATGTAAAGTTAACCCCGAAAAGGCCCAGATTTTGGAAAACAAGGTGATATATTTGGGTACAATTATCACGCACGGTAAACGCGAGATCGAGCATAAAAGGATTGACTCAATTGCTAAATTGCCCCTTCCCCAGAACGTTTCAGCCCTCCGGTCGTTTTTAGGACTGGTTGGCTACTGCCTAAACCATATTGACGGTTTCGCCAGCAAGGCAGCACCCCTCTCAGACCTCCTAAAGAAAGGAGCCCCCTGGGAATGGCTTCCGCTGCATACGGATGCTGTGCACTCATAGCCGCCCCCGCACTACAAGTTCCAGACCCACTTTCCTCCTATGCGATAGAGGTAGCAAGCACAGACCGCACCTTTTCGGCCGTGCTCCTTCAGGAACGGCACGAATAGTTAAGGTAATGGCTTACGCCTCCAGAGTTTTAGATGCTGTGGAGCAGGGATTTTCAGCCTGTGAAAGGCACCTGCTCGCAGTTTTTTGGGCAGTACAATATTTTTCTTACATTACCGGACTGAACCCCATCACAATCCTCACAGAACACACCCCCACCCAACTTTTACTGGACGGACGACTCAAGGACGGTTCAATCAGTCAGATAAGAGCAGCCAGATGGACCCTTCTTTTGTAGGGACGGGACATCACTGTTCAAAGGACAAAGACCCACACTTTTTAGCCGATAACCTACAGTACCCCGGAACCCCCCATGAATGTGAAATTATCTCTCCACACCACAACACACCCTTTATTGCTAAAACATCCCCCAGAAAGATAGGTAGTTCAACCCAGAGCCCCAAGCACACAGACATCTGCGAACCCATAAGGATATATGTGGATGGATCTTCCACAATATTAGAAGGGAAGCGCATAACAGGATGCGGCATTTACATCGAGGACACGCAGGGACGCGCCCTAGAAGAAATAGCAATAAAACTTCCAGGACACTTAGGCGCGCAGGCGGCAGAACTTGCGGCTATCGCATACATAGTGGAACACCCAGATTCCTTCCCCAGCCCGGCAGACATATATTTGGATAGCCTCTATGTCTGCAACAGCCTTACGGAATTCCTACCCCTGTGGAAAGCAAGAGGATTTGTTTCCGCAGACGGAAAACCCCTCACCTCAGCCACATTGCTCCGCCACATTTTAGAGCTAGCACAGAACAGGACCTTTGGAATCATCAAATATCGTAGTCACTATCGTTCCTCCCCCCATGGAAATGTAAAAGCCGACGCACTGGCTAAAGCAGGTTCCAGGCACGGATATTTTTGGACACCCCCCGAAAGCGCACCAGTGAATGCAGTTCAGGTCTCGCAGACTAATATCAAGGATTTAGTGCAGACCCAGAAGCAGGACAGCAATCTCAGGGAGATTTTGAAAGGAAACTATCCAGCCCCCTATGATAGATTTAGAAATGCTCTGACCACACATGACGGTGTGGTGTTAAAAGACACCATTTATGTGGTTCCTGAACAGGACAGGAATCAACTGATTTGTTTGTTCCATGACAGTCATGGACATCAGGGAATCAATCCCACTACAGCCCACCTCAGGCAGCTCTGTTGGTGGCTGAGTTTAAAAGACAATGTAAATTACTACATTGAGAATTGCCTTATCTGTGGCCAGAACAACCCGGACAGATACGCCAAAAAAGCTCAGCTCAGTCATACCCGACCCGTTAACGGCCCCTGGACTAACCTCCAGATTGATTATATTGGACCATTGCCCCCTTGCAGGAATGGTTATAAATATGTACTCGTGGTTATAGACAAGTTTACCAAATGGGTGGAAGCATTCCCATCCAGAACAAACACGGCAAAGACCATATCCAAGATTTTAACCCACCACATCTTTACAAGATGGGTCTCATCCGCAGCATTGAATCCGACCAAGGTCCCATTTTACGGGGCGTGTCATGAAGAACGTCCTCACGATATTTGGCATTCCCCAAAAATTCCACATTGCATACCACCCCCAGTCGAGTGGTATCGTGGAGCGCATGAATCGGACCCTAAAATCAACCCTCAGAAAAATGGTCCAGCAAAACAACACCACTTGGGATTCAGTCCTCCCTTTCGCGCTGATGTTTCTGCGAAATACGGTTTCCACATCCACAGGTTACACCCCACACACTCTCATGACCGGACGCCCCATGAAAGGCACAGAATTGTTATTAGGATTAGATTTGACCAGCCCCGAAGTGACGGCTCTCACACACGAGAAAGCAGTAAAACAATTAGTGGAAAATGTAAAAACGGCTCAGGTAGCAGCCGCAGTGAAATTGGGCACAAGAAAGAAACAGAGCAAGGCCTGTGCATGCGACTGAGTTCAGCGTAGGTCAGCAAGTCATGCTCATCGTATACAACCCCAGAACATTGCTGTCACCAAAGTATTCGAGTCCGTACTCCATTGCGGACAAAGTAAGCCCTTCCGTCTACAAAATAAAGTACCCCAATGGAAAGACTGCATGGTTCCATATCAACCAGATGAAGGCATATGGAACACAGTCGAATCATGCACACCACGTCATGCTCGACGCAGCAGACCACGCCCCGCCCACAGCCAACGTAACCCTACCCTCCCCCAACACGTCCAGCCCAGCCATGGACTCAACCTCGACTCCACCCCTGAAATATACACTCAGCCCCGGAACGCCCACAGACAGCAGCAGCATCGACAGCGACTGTGACTCGGACAATGGCCAAAGCACTCCTCCCTACTATCCCCATGCAACAGGACCCACACCCAGCGAATCTGACCACGATTCGAGTGATCCCTTCATGATCACTTTCCTAAACAAACCCCACCACCGCTCACGACCTACAATGTTTACCCCGATTCCGTCCCCACAGAACTAGACACCACCTTTTGGCACCGAGATAATTCGTACAGAATGACGAGAGCGATCCCAGATCACACCATGCAGCCCTATCAGCCCTGATACACTCGAGAGTTTGGCATCCGGGAGAAGATGACGACTTTGAGTCTGACTCCCAAAACGAGAACCCCTTTACGACCCTGTTCGCAACCGATAACTGAGGTGTCCAGATGATGTTTTAAAAGGAACCGCTTGGGAGAAAACGGTGTCCTTTCTGATGGAACCTGCAGCATTTTTGATGTTGTTTGTACTTGTACTGTTAAATGTTGTATGTTAGACTGGAAAGAAATTTCCCCGCAGCCCCACGTCTTTTCGGCCGAAACCTCTGAGAACTTGTCCGCAGAGACTTGTTAATGTCCCAGACGCCAGTTCAGAGGAACTCATCTGTCGACAGATACACAGACCCCCGTTCATAACTGCCCTTCTGATTCAAAGGAAGAACCAATACGGCAACCCCGCACGATGGCTACATTTCCTGCCCGTTCTTGTCGGTTGCTCAGGCAGTAGAGAAACGGCATTGGGACCCGCCCTGCCTGGGAACCCCCCCCTCTGGTCAGCTACGCTCGGGGAGAGCACACACGGCATTGGTCGCTGTCCTACCCGGGGACTCCATCCAAATCATACCCGTCACGGCCCATACGCACCTCATTTCGGCAGGTTTTGTTCAAACAGTTTGTTTTGTTTTCAGGTAACCCTTAGGTTGCCAACCCTCTGCTATTTACACCCTCAAACATTTGGATGGTAAATTGCACAGTCTGCGAGACGGCTCGCACTGTTTCAGTATTTGTAAGTGTGTCTTGTCCTGAAATTCGGGTCACACATAGTGACCAATTATAAAGGGAGTAATTGGCACTAAAGGACAGACAGGCTGTCATACGAGATATTAAACCAAGATAGTAACAAACACTATGCTTAATCCCACATAACTCCAGGCGCTCCAGGACCAGAGAAGAGAAGAGAAGGGAAGAGAAGTGAAAGAAGAAGAACCATGAGGACATCCTCCGCGTGGCTCATCGCCCTAATGGACATTTGGTTGCGCGCGAACGCGAACCCCCTGACCTCAACCCCCCAGCCGTTAATGATTCACTTCCCCACAGTACCCAGAGCCCAGTCACAAGCGACACCACACCATCTTGGTGTGACAGGTTTATAACCTGGTACTCCCTGTCCTACTTAATAGAGTCCCTACTAGTATTGGCGATACTCTGCAGCATCGTGCAGACTATTCGTCTGAGAAAATGGAGAAGGAGAGCTTACCGCGCTCGCACCCCGGAATATAGGGTAAGATCCCCTATTTTCGGATATGACCAGACCCCCGACCCCCACGATCTATAATAAAGAGCATTTGTTTGCAATTTGTTGTAAATAAAGAAATGTTCATGAGCAATTGTACAATCCTGAGCTTGACTGCCAAGCCAGAAAAATGTGTATAATACTGCTATGATTTTGTTTGTATGGTTTAGGAAGTTAGTGTGAGGGAATGTTTGAGTGAGTGTAGTTTATTAAGGATAGTTAGAGGTTCCGATTTTCTTGTTTTGTAATGCATGTCCCTGTTTGACATAGCGCCCCTCAGAATTGTCAGTTAAACATTTTTTGCATAGTTATGGTCAGTGTAGAGGCAAACAAACAAAGAACAAAGAACAAAGAACAAAGAAATGTACAGCACAGGAACAGGCCCTTCGGCCCTCCAAGCCCGTGCCGACCATACTGCCCGACTAAACTACAATCTTCTACACTTCCTGGGTCCGTATCCTTCTATTCCCATCCTATTCATATATTTGTCAAGATGCCCCTTAAATGTCCCTATCGTCCCTGCCTCCACTACCTCCTCCGGTAGTGAGTTCCAGGCACCCACTACCCTCTGCGTAAAAAACTTGCCTCGTACATCTACTCTAAACTTTGCCCCTCTCACCTTAAACCTATGCCCCCTAGTAATTGACCCCTCTACCCTGGGAAAAAGCCTCTGACTATCCACTCTGTCTATGCCCCTCATAATTTTGTATACCTCTATCAGGTCGCCCCTCAACCTCCTTCGTTCCAGTGAGAACAAACCGAGTTTATTCAATCGCTCCTCATAGCTTATGCCCTCCATACCAGGCAACATTCTGGTAAATCTCTTCTGCACCCTCTCTAAAGCCTCCACATCCTTCTGGTAGTGTGGCGACCAGAAGTGTGGTGGCCATCGAAGAGTGCTTGCTGGGTCAGGGAATGAAAAACAACGCAGTTATGTGATCCTTCACGCTTCGCGTTAGGATCACAAGGAGGGACTGTAGCCACCTGGGTTGGCCAACTCCCAACGTAAAATGGGGAACAGCAAAGGCTGCAGGGAAATTCAGCCAACAGAGGCAGAAACTAGCAGGTGCACGTTTACTGTGTATTGAACTCTGCAAAAGCCCAGACAGCATTGATACAAGCAGCCATCTGCATAATAATGTAGCATCCATCTACATACTAATGAGCGATCCCTGGGTACAATCGAAACATTTGGGATAAACAAAGCCAAGCCAGACTCCCCGGCGCCAGCAGGAACCAACACAAAAGTGGTTAACGGATACCTCAAGACATCGATCAGGGAACCGCTCCAGTATTAAAGAAATCGAACCAAGCGATTGGAACAAAGTCCAATCACTTGGAACCAGGTACAGGGTCCACCCCGAAATTCGGGAAGCCCCTGGGGACTATAAAGTTAAGCCCCCAAGTTCAAATCGTTCTTCTTGTCCGGGTCACTCAGCAACGCGAACCAACCCTTGACAGTGACCGGTTCAGCTGCCGCCAAGATCCAGTAAGTCTTAAGTCAACGCTCGCTACGGGATAGGCGCTCCTAGCTACCAGTCCGTACCAACTTTGAATCCCGCAGACTCAGAACCCGAACGAAATGCCATTTGTTCCCTTGACCTGGTGGGCCAGTCCGAAGCTAAGTATAGGCCTGTTAGTTATAGAAGTAGCTTAGAAGTAGAATTTATGCATGAGTAGCGATTACTGCGTGTAATAAATGTGCTTTGATTTGAATCTTACTAATTGGTGTATTGAGTTATTGACCATTACTTGAACTTGAACCTCATGGCGGTATCACAAAGATACCTGGCGACTCGAGAGCAAAGGTTATAAAACAGAGCCAATTGAACCAACCAAAAGTTAGCAACACCAGAAACATGCAGAGTGGGCAAATCATAAACCTAAAACAGTCCCCACGGCGGAATTCGCATTTAGGACCTCAGGGATCTTGTTAACACCCTCTCTTAACCACTGCCAGCTGAGCAGGTTTTCAACTGCACCAGGTCCTTCTCCACATAACTGCCCTCCAACCTCACAAATCCCTCTCCCCCAAGCCCCAGCACCATTTAAAGGGTCAACCGTCCAATTTGCAGGTGAGGTGCTTCTGATTTACCTTTTTGGTGTAAAGCTAATGGGAATGGTTATTGAAGGAGTTTTTCATGAAAGTTAGGGATTCTTAAAGAAGTGGTGTTGATTTTCACTGGGAGAGACTGTACGGCCTCACAGGACAGCCCTGAGTAGCTGTGGGCATTGTGGGTCCAAATTCAGGCTGCACCGCCGCCTTTCTGTGGATGACAGCAATCTGGATTGGCTGACAGGCCACAGGCAGAGTGGCAGTGATGGGAGTACAATTGCAATCATCCTGAGACAGGACAGCAAGTTTTCTCCACAGAGTCCCTGGCGCTCCCTTGAGGCAGCAACTCAGCAATTCTGGCATCCTGTTGGAGGACAGATTGCTGGAGTGCAATCAGAGCCTGCAGCCCTCTTTGAACACTGATATCCGCAACCATGGTGGCAACAGTGAGAGCCTGCCTGGCACCAAGTATGGCTCTCACAGTCTCAGTCTGAGCCTCCACTGCAGCACTGAAGCTGTGGATTCTTTCTGTCTGTGTTACAATGGAAGCTGAGACTCTGCATCATGGTAGGTCCATAAGTGCTATCTTGGAGTTAGCCACCACTTCCATGATGGAAAGGGTAAGTGCCAAACTCTGCATATAAAATTGGAGCCAGACTCCTCCCTCCAGGCTCCTTCACAGTAACAAGAGGCTCTGTGACAGGTCTGGGGTTTTGATCATGCACACCAAGGGCTTTGGTGCGCATTACCAAATGTTCTTCTGTACACTTACCTCATCAAAATCTTAATCTGAGGTCTCTTCAGCAGAATTTATCTGTGATCTTGCCCTCTAGTGAGATAGCACAGGAACTATCCTTTTCCTATGACCTGGGCTGTGGTCCACCCCTACTCAGTGGTGCACCATGGGCTGATCCTGACTCTATACTACCCTCTAATGTGCAAACAGTGTTAGTGTCTGAACTGCTACTGTGATTGTCTGACAAAATGATAGTGCTTGTTCATCAGAAGTCTGGTCTCGCTTTCAGTTTTCACGATGAAGCTTCACGGTCTGATCAGTCTGCAGGTCTTAGGTATCCGAAGGCAAAAATGCAGAGGAGGAGGCTGCGGTCTAAAGCAAGAGGTCTGTGGTCACACCATCTGCAACTTCCATTTCATGACAGTTGATAGGTTAACGGTGAGATGGAATTTCAGGAGAGGGATGGGGCTGAAAAAATCCACCATGCTGAATGTTCTTGGTAATGTCGAATGCAATGCCCTTAGTCACAGCCAGCCCCACATTGTGGAACGCTGTCTTCTCCAGGCCTACAAGTAAGAGGGAAGAATGACAGCTACTCAGGGCTGTCCTGTGAGGCCGTACAGACTCTCCCAGTGAAAATCAGTGTTTTGCAATGTATCTGTGGGGTGTGCCTGTTGGAGGTAGTTGTAATCAACCTGAGGGAGACAAGAACATGGCATCACTAGGTTTAGTTTAGCTTTTGCTTTCAGCAGAGCACAGGCCCACAGTTCTGCAGCTCTGATGACTTCAAGCTTTCTGTCCATCTTTAACTGTTCTCATGTGTCCAGCCTGAACAAATTAACCCACACCATGGTTACCCAATCCCTTATGAGTGGTTGGTGCCTTTATATCATCATAAAAATACGGCAGAGGTATGTGAAGGCAGTGAGGTTGGCAGCATTGGTTTGTGTGAGGGTGGGGTGGAGTATCAGAATGTTAGGCATTTGTCCGGCTGGCTGCTGCTGATGAGAGATGGAGGTGTGTGGTGAACTGAGCAGTGTGAGGTGGTGGTGGGGTAGAGGGTAGTAGATGTCACTGGAAGTTGCATTTTCTGACCTTGACCACTGTGTGTGTCATTGAACCTGCTCCCATCCTCTTCTCAGGATTCACCTTGAGGTCTCCTATCCTCTTGCAAGAACATGGCATCTTTCTTATTTTACACCTCTATTGTGAATGCCTCCCATGACACATCAGAAAAAACATCATCCTGTTATTCCATCTGCTGTTCTTCTCCTTCCCGTCAAGTGTTCCAAAGACAGTTATGTAGTTCCTATTGCATGGGCGAAGCTCCTTTTTCAGAGGGATAGGCTGCCTTTAAGAGGTCTAAGCACACTGTACATTACACTAGCCATGCACACTGTTGGGGTCCCTGTTGAGTACACAGCAGCTGGGCTACATGCTGAAATTCTTTAGATGAAGAGTTTCTGTGCAGCCTGCCTCAAGGAAAAAGGGAGCAGGAAAATCCAAGTTATCCAATATATCCCCGATAGAATCATAGAATCCCCAGAGTGCAGAAGAAGGTCATTTGGCCCATCGAGTCTGCACCGAACCTCTGACAGAGCACTCCACCCGAGCGCACTTCCCCACCTTATCCCAATAACCCCTTAACCTAACCTGCACATTAAGGGGCAATTTAGCATGGCCAATCCACCTGCACATCTTTGCACTTGTGGGAGGAAACCGGAGCACCCGGAGGAAACCCACGCAGACACAGGGGAAAAAGTGCAAATTCCATACAGTCACCCAAGGCTGGAATCGAACCTGGGTCCCTGGAGCTGTGAGGCAGCAGTGCTAACCACTATGCCACCGTGCCACACCATAGTGTGTAGTTGCTTTTACTAAAACAATTAGAAAATGTTGTAGACGATTTCTCTATTTGTCTGATAATTAGCTATACATAGAGAGGAAATAACAGCTTTGTGACTCTGTGGAACACTGTTACGACAGCCCCAGAGTCAGCTGAATTTATCAAATTCCTAAACACGCCAACATGACAGTAACATTACACTTCCAGATATGCTCTTGTTATGCACCAAAACCATCTTCAAAAATTAGTTTTTTGTATAACTTATAATTCAAATAGCTGTCCTATCAGCAGGCAAACTGAACTTGGAGCTTTCAATTTTGTGTTAGTCTCAGCCAACCCCAGCTCAAGAAATTACCAAGTCAAATGTCACCAAAAAGCCCTTTCATAGCTTTCTGCCTCACCCTTGGTCAGGCTCTCTCTCATTTTCCAATGCAAAGCAGGTTTTTTTTTTCCATTTTACTTGAAAACAGTGACTCAGCTGGGATGTGGTTCCACAACCATTTCCTGCATTCTTCACATGTGAAACTAACACAATGAGTGCTGACAGCCTATTTGACTGTGAAGGCCATCACAGCTTAAGTACTTCCAACGGGAACCGTTCTCTCGGGTCACCGGCTGCTGCTTCCTGCCTCTCGTTTGCCATGTAGATCTGGCTGGGTTTGGGTGGGAGGCTGAGAAAGCTATGGAAATATATTTAATACATTTCAGTTGGCTGTAGCTGCATTTCCTATTCCAGGGCTTAGGCATACCGTTCCTGACCACCTAACCCAGCCGTGCCATTAAAATTAGAACTTTGATTTTAAAAATCCGTAAATTATAAAAAGGAAAAACTGATGTGTCAATGAAGCGATGGCAGAGGAAGAGGATAGATGGAATGTATCAGAAGCAAAAGAAGACAAGTACAGAGTGGCAAATGATTGTATAATGCACCCGACAGTTTCTGAAAGTGATGTTTGAACCCAGCACAGACTGAGGGGATGAGAGGGGTCCACTATGTTTTGACACAAATTGGCTGGTCAAGATGCCTCTTGATAAACAATAATTTTGTCTTTTTAAGAAAAGTAGCCTGCTTTGATCTGTCAACATAAAAAATAAAACACAGTTCCATGTGTTTAAATGCAATTTGTATCACTCCTACTTATAAATGACACACATGAGAGTTTACACGTTGACAAGCTCAGATGTGGGACATGGAGGATTACAGCAGGGATATACCCTTGAAGTTGAAGATTAAGAAACAGCTTTCAAACAAACGTAGAAGCCGCTTTACTTTTGAATCCGGCCACAGCCACATGCTGATTATGGAGCTCCAAGGTGGAAAATAGCCCTGGATCAGTAATTTTTGGATACAAAATGAATGGGTGAAGGTTTTGGCAGCAGCTCGGCAGAAATGGAGGCAGAGAGTGTAATATTACGAGTGTGTGGTCTTTGTGTGATGGACAGATTATTGGGATGAAAGCTCAACCAAGGGTCAAAGTAAGATGGCAGTGTTGCAATAAATGAGTTCGAACCTGGGATACTGAAGGGGAGGGAAATGGAAACTGTGACGTGGATGCAGGGTTTTTGCAAGGAGTCAAAGACAAAGGCCCAGAAATTGGTTTTCCGCTGGTGTGAATTTGCAGTGGGAACCTCCACTAGTGTCCACCAGGGGTCGGTGTGAACTTCATTTGCATCCTTTAATGGGATGAAATGAAGGTCCGAACTCCCAAGTCAGATTCTACGCGGTGCCAGTGGGAAAACATGCCAGTATGAAACATGTCCAAAACAACTTGGTGTGCAGATGTTGGGGCTCATCTGAGCAATGCCTGGGGCTGCCTCCAGAGTTCAAGAGGAAGGCCGCTTCGAACCTTAGACCACCCGGAACACCACAGCAGTGGGCGAGGTCCTCTTCCCGAGGCGGTCTCAGAGTGCTCCCGGAGATCTATCTTCATTTTCAGGTGGTCCACCTTATTTCAGTGATGTTGGGCAGCTTTTCAGTATGGCACCTGGACATGACAGCAGGCTACTCCCCATCCAGGCCTGCCCTGACACTGAATACGGTGTAAAACGCCCAGGTGCATCATTAATGAGGTCAGGTCCAGTGGATTTGGTGCGTTTTCCTCTAGCTGTCGCAGCTGGAAGCTGGAAACGCTACGTTTCTGCATGTGCCATGGGATTTAGTCTCAAAATGGGAGATTTCCACCCAAAGGTTTCAATCTTCAATGTTTAACTGAAGGAAATTACAATAATTCATCACTGGATGTCTCACAAGCAATCTGACAATACATTGACAGTGGTGCAAGTGAAATAATAAGTTGGGGAGGTGGAGCTGGGTATTGGCGGTATAGATGTGGAACCTGACAGTATGCCTCAATATTAACACCGCCCTGTCTGTTAAACTAGACAGCTAGTTGGTCAAGGAGGAGACCAGAGGTCGATCTTTATTCAGTTTTAGATTTATTTACAAAGTGAAACATTACACATTTTAAACTCCTAACCCATGGACTGGATTTAATGCGCAGCCCTTTGGGTGGGAACCATGGTGACCGGACTTATCTTATCCTAATGCAAGGCTGTGCATTAGTCATCTGGCAAAAAGAAAGCCTCCCTCAGTTACGGTGGATGAACTAGAGAAACTGATGTGTGGTTCCCAGCTTCTGGCAATGGGATGCCATTTAGACCCATTCCTGAGCCAATTATCTTTCAGCCCAGCACAATTTAGTGGTGGCTCAGGGATTAATTGGAGCCCATAAGGCCTCTGGAAGGCTGTTCAATAAAACTTGTTGGGTTTGCCAGCAGCCTCCCCTTCTGCCCTTGTCCCCCTAACCCCGCCCCCATATCCAACACCACGGCTGCCATCATTCACCTGCAGCCGGGGGTCCTTGTGCGATCCTGGGTCTCTGGTGGGTACGTTGCCCGTAAATAACTGGTGGTGGCAATGCCAAACTCTGGTCCTCTGAGTGGCCAGAAGCTCTCAGCAAGTGGGACTGGACTTCAAACAGGTGGAAGACCAAGAGCCAAGAGCCAAGTGGCCGAGGGGCTTTTGTTTCCATCACAGCACCTGCACAGAACTCAAGGCAGTTCACTGCCGGTACTCCAACAAGTCAACCCGCATCAGCCCGACAGAATCTCCACCTATGTGCCTATTTATACTCTTTTAATAAAACCAATAAATGAATCAAAAATGACACGGCTGACAGCCCCAGGTGGGGCATTGCAACTAAAACAAAACCTCAAAGGAAACTTAACTAACTAAACCAAAATATCATTCCCGGCGGTGATGATGCCCCCCCAGCCCCCGCAGAGCCCACCAGTCACGGAATGTGCCTATATATGTGTTTTAAGTAATTGTCCAATGAATGCCCCCTCCCACCGTATACTCGTAACCATAATTCCTGCAATTAACACTGTTACTTTATGGTGGTGGCAGACTGTCAGGGGTAAACAATTAAAAAATGAGAAATGTTTCCCCAAATTTGGCACCCATTGCCATTTTTATGATAATAAATAATGTGTCATTCACGTGGCCTTCATTAACATATAGAAATCAAGTTCTCACAGTGCAACGGGCAGGAGATACAAAAGTCTGAGTACACGCACAAACAGATTCAAAAACAGCTTCTTCTCCACTGTTACCAGACCCCTAAACAGCCTTCTTATGGACTGACCTGATCAACACTACACTCCTGTATGCTTCACCCGATACCGGTGTTATGTAGTTACATTGTGTACCTTGTATTGCCCTATTATGTATTTTCTTTTTATTTTATTTTCATGTACTAAATGATCTGTTTGAGCTGCTCGCATTGAAAATACTTTTCACTGTATCGGGACACATGACAATCAACAAACAATTGGGAGCCTGATTTAAATGTAACAGTTACCGTGCACATTTCCCAGGGCTCGAGAAAACTGGCCATGAATTGAAGACAGGGGCTGTTGGCTTTGGAAGGCAAGTGCATCTTACAGCACTCTTTGCGAGCAGGAGCTAGAGTGCTCTACCTTCAATCCCCATCACCACCACCCCCAACCCCAACAGCCCCTCAAAGAAGAATCCTCACTCCCATCACAGGCGATCCCGTCCCGCACAAACCTCAGCTTACAGCTGATTGGTTTGGCTGTCCCAAGGACTGAGACCTCGTAATGCTGATGGTCCGCCCAACAACAGGCCAACCTGTCAATTAGCCCTGTTGCCAGGCAGGAAACTGAAGGGATCTCCATCCACATTCCGGGTCTTTCAGGATCCCTCCCACTTTATCACACTCTCTCCATGTACATATCAGGCCTCAAAAATGAGAGACAGGAGCGATGGGCATGGATTTGTGCAGAATAGGGAATGAGGACATGAAATAGCAGCAAAGTTAGTACGGTCACGCATGAACTTTTTGACAGCAGTTCTAAAAGGGATAGGGTCAGTACCTGAGGGAAACTGGATGATCGATTGTTTAGTGGGAATGCATCCAAGAAACTAGGAGGTAGTTTATGTGGACTTGTGCTCTGAGGCGGCAAGAGGGGAGAGAGGAGAAAAATGGGAACAAGGGTTTAGGGTTAGGACTGGGGTAACCTTGATGGAGATTTGGTTTGTGGATGAATTATTTTTTCAATTAGCTAAAGAATGAATGCAATTATAAACATTTGCATAAAAGTAGTGCCGTTTCAAATTTCATTGTCATAAGATATTTTCGGAAAAGGGAAGATGGACTGGTTAGTAATGACTGCATTTTGGTTTCAGATTCAAATGACTACGTGACAAGTGACCATAGATAGTCTTGCATTGTTGTGATAAAGGGCTTCCAGTCAGTTTTTAAATTCTAGATTTTACTTCGCAAGTCAGTTCTACTGAACGCACTCCTTTGAGAACAAGAACAAAACATTTAGCACCCTTAATTGCTCTAAAAAAGACACGGGGTGGATTCTTCACTGCCCGGCGCCAGCAGCAGGTTTCCTGATCCGGTGGAAATTTGAGCATTGGCCAAAAAACTGGGTCAGCGCGAATCTTGTTCCGATGCTCTGGTCCCTGCCAGCAGTGGCAGCATGCTACATGCCCTACGCCAGCGGGAGTTTGCAAATCATGGCAGAAAATCCTCCCGTGGGAATTGGTGTAAGTCTTTCCATGTGTGGTCCTGACGCAGTGCATCATAGCGACCAGTACATAACTGAGGTGCCCTCCACAGTCCATGAGAAGGCCCCCTCCCTCCAACAACGCAAATCTTGTCCCATGCTTGACTCCCTCCCTCCCATCAGAGTCTCCCCAACAGCGACCCACATCAGAGATCCCCAACAAATAAACCCAACAGAGACCCCCATCAGTAACTCCCATCAGAGACCCCTGCCTGAAAGCTGAAGAGCCGTCCAGGCAGTGGAGTTAAAAATCACTGCATTTTCACTGACCCCTTACTTTCACTTCCTCTTTTTCACAGCAGAAAGCACTTTGCTGCTTTTGATGTGGTGAGGAGCTGTCAATCATAGCAAGAGTGTTCATAAACATTGTGGTTCCTATCAATGCCGGGTAATGGACATGTATTGGGGGTGGCACGGTGCCACAGTGGTTAGCACTGCTGCCTCACAGTTCCATGGACCCGTGTTCAAATCCGGCCTTGGGTGACTATGTGGAGTTTGGACTTTCTCCCAGTGTCTGCGTGGGTTTTCTACGGGTGCTCCGGTTTCCTCTCATAGTCTAAAGATGTGCAGGTTAGGTGGATTGGCCATGCTAAATTGCTCCTTAGTGTCCAAAAGGTTAGGAGGGATTATGGGGATTGGGTGGGGGTGTGAGCTGAAGTAGAGTGGTTTTTCCGAGGGCCAGTGCAGACTCAATGGGCTGAATGACCTCCTACTGCACTGTAAATTCTGTGATCTATGGGGCGCAATTCTCCCATCGGGTGACTAAGTCCCGACGCCGGAGTGAAAACCGGAGTGTTTCACTCCGGCGTCGGAGGCCGCTCCCAGCCCCCTATTCTCCCGCCCCCGGGGGGCTAGGAGCGGCGCCGCGTCATTTACGCACGCCAGGCCTTGGGGCCGCGTAAAAGCGGCGCCGCATAAATGACGCGACCGGCGCCGCGTAAATGACGTCACCCATTGCCGTCCTCCCCGCGGCCACCCCGCAAGAAGATGTCGGATGGATCTTGCAGGGCGGCGGAGGAAAGGAGATCCTCCTTCAGAGAGGCTGGCCTGCCTATCGGTGGACACCGATCGTGGGCCAGACCCCTTTCGAGGCGCCCTCCGGTGCAGGAAACCCCCCCCCCCCCACCACAGGCCCCCAGCGTTCCCACGCTGGTCCCGCCGGCAGCGACCAGGTGTGGACAGCGCCGGTGGGAACATATCGTGTTGGGCAGGCCGCTTGGCCCATCCGGACCGGAGAATCGCCGCTCGCCCGTTACCAATGGCAAGTGGCGATTCTCCCAGCGGCCAGCCGTGATTCTCGCCGCGCCGGTTTGGGGGGAGTGGGAGAATTGCGTGCGGGTGTCGGGGAGGCATGGCGGGACTCGCGCGGTGCCCGGGCGATTCTCCCATCCGGCGTGGAGGGGGGAGGGGGGGAGAATTCCGCCCACGATCTATGATCATTCAAGCATGAAGGGAAAGATAGATCAACAATTCACCAAGCAGCTTTCTCTTCAGTAATTCCATGTTCAAACTCTGGCTAATGCAATGTATTGCTTTGTAAAATTGAATCAACGGTTGTCAAGGGATTTGAAGCCCTTTGAACTGTACTTGGCTTGAGGAAGCCTCTGACACTTGTAACAGCTGCTGCTTTAAACACATTTGTCTGAGACAGCAGATGTAAGGGAAGGGTAATTGGAAATGCAGTGATTTTTCATTCTACTGCCTGGATTGCTCTTCAGCTTTCAGGAAGGGGTCTCCAATGGGAGTCTCTGTTGGGGGTCCTCTGATGGGGAATTTCTGAGGGGGGGGGGGGTCTGTTGGGGTTCTCTAATAGGGGTTTGATGGTGAGATTGGTGGTTCATGAGGGGAGTCAGGTCACGCATGTGTACGGTGGAGGAGGATGCTCCTACTTGTCAGTGGAGGAGGGTGCAGGATTTGCATTTTGTGGGAGGGGGGTTACTGCCAGACCTTGGTATCGGGCTACTCGCTCAAAATGGCTGCTCGATACTGAAATTCTGATGGAATCCGGCGCCTTCTCCTTCGTGCATAAACTAGCATGGTAAAAAAGAAGGAAGACACATGGCCGCCAACGGAGACCTGGAGCGAGTCTGCACTGGCGGGAGCACTTAAGTTTCCAGAGCGGAGAATCCAGTCCATGATTTTGAAAATGTAAATCATGTTGAGTCCGTGTAAACTCTGCCTTGTAAGGATGATTTCCTACTTTAAATACTCTGTCTGAGGAATTGAACTAAAGAAAAGAGCATTAGACTGGGATGACCAGTTAGAATAGTGCATTAAGGACATTAATTCAGGTTGCAAGGAATGAACAAAGAGATGGGCAAAGCATGGCGAGAGGGGGAGGGTGGCTATCAGGACTGGCTCGTTGCACAAAGGATGCTACAAAGGATGCTGGGAGGCAGAGGCCCAGAGGAAGGAAAGGAATGTGTAATGAGCCTATCAGTGGCAGTTAGATTATATGACCAGGTCAAGGAAAGGGCCTATCGGAATCTTGTATTCGTGTATGTGGAACTTGACACTGCACGAATGTGAATAAACACACATGGGTTGATTCTCTTTGTTCACTCGCTCTGGAAGTTTCAAGAGACATGGGTCTCCAGCCTTCATCAGAGGGAGTGTAAGCTTGCAAGCTATTTGAAATAAACTAAAGGAATTTCTAAATCCAAACTCAGCTTTTGATTGAGACCAGACTGGACAGAAAGAACTCAATTTCATCGTATCTTCATATTAGCACATTGCAGCCCATGTCTAAAAAGCCAATTTGTGACTCCTGCGAGGAAATACACAAGATGACGAGAACAGGAATGGGCTTGGCTCCAATGACCCACAAATGGCCTATCCAAATTCAGAAAGGAGCAAAAAAATTTAATCTATAATAATCTTTATTGTTGTCACAAGTAGACTTACTGCGATGAAGCTACTGTGAAAAGCCCCTAGTCGCCATATTCCGGTGCCTGTTCGGGTACACAGAGGGAGAATTCAGAATGTCCAAATATCCTAACAGCGCGTCTTTTGGGACTTGTGGGAGGAACCCACGCAGACACGCGGAAAATGTGCAGACTCCACACAGACAGTGACCATAGCTGGGAATCGAATCCGGGTCCCTGGTGCTGTGAAGCAACAGTGCTAACCACTGTGCTACCCTGCCACCCAAAGTGTGCCAATAGCCTTATAATCATACGGCTGCACAAGTTGTGTTCACTGAAGGAGGGGAGAAAACATGTTTTAAATATTCCCTGTTCCATTCTAAAAGCACAAGTTTGATAGTTAAAGATAGCAAACAAATATTTAAAATGCATGCACACCAGAACTGTAAATGTTCAAAAGAAGTATCATTGCCATCAGATCAGCTTTATCTGTTATCCTTTTACTCTCTATTGTCTTTTAAATGAGGTTAGATCATGACCAACCTTGTGGTGCAACATATATGTACAGAAGGCAGGGTTGTCAAGATAATCCATGAATAGAAAAGTAGCAGGTGATTTATGAAGTCATGAGTGGAGATAATTAGGAGTTCAGGTCCTGCTTCTAAATGAGATAAAGTTATATTTAAATGAAATGTGCTCAGTGCAACAAATTTAAACTTGTTTTATGTTGAGATGTCAGGCCTGTGGAAATATCTTCAATGCACGATTTGATGGAACTGTAGGCCAAATTATGTTAAATCCGTGCAGATGGCACGGCGGCACAGTGGTTAGCACTGCTGCCTCACAGCACCAGGGTTCAAGTGCAGCCTTGGGTTAACTTCTATGTGGAGTTTGCATGTTCTCCCCGCGTCTGCGTGCGTTTCCTCCGGGTGCTCTGGTTTCCTTCCACAGTCCAAAGATGTGCAGGCTATTGGATTAGACATGCTAAATTGGGGTAGCGCCCATCGCCTTTCCTTCACTGTCACTGAGTCAAAATCCTAGAACTCCCTCCCTAACTGCACTGTGGGTGGAATTACACCACATGAACTACAGAGATTCAAGAAAGCACCTCACCACCTTACCCTCTCAAGGGAAATTAATAATGGCCAAGAAATGTTGACCAAATTACTGATGCCAACTGCAATAACATGGCAATGTGCAGCTCACTTGAAAACAAAACTAACACTTATAACGACAGCACTCAAACAATAACCTAAATATTTTTAAAGGGACATTTTGGAGAAGACCAGATAGTATTTTTGCATTATGTTCAAGTGACAATTTCCAGAAGTTTCAGGATTGGCGGATCCTGACCGAAGAGTTGGTGGGGAACACATCCCCATGGACTTCTGTAGGCCCGTTGCGATTTCACACTCTAACCAGCGTTGATCGGCAGAACGCGGGACTTTGGCCTGTCACCAGGAGGAAGTTGCACCTTAGAGAGCTGCTGGTCAATCAGATTGGTCAGCAGCTCTCCAGTCAGTCCAGCAACACCGCTGCAGTGTCTAGAGGAGGCACTGCAGCTAGCTAGCTACCTGTAACTAAGTGCCAGGAACTGGAGTAAAGGTAAGTGGCAGGGGTGAAGAGGGGAGGACGGGAGGAGTGGGGAATGCCTGGCGGCCACGAGGGAGGCAATCAGGGTGTCAGGGGATAGGTTGGAGTGGAGCGGGGAGGGAAGTCTGGAGGTCACCGGATGCGAAGGGGAGAGAGCCCTCGTCAGAGGGGGTTTCTGATAGAAGCATCCACCCGCCAACTCTACTTCCTATCCGAGATCAAACTTAGTTCAATTTTGGGTTTCCCTTCCTGATCTAACATCCGCCCAGCAGTCTAAAAATAGAGGCTGCCTGGGAAAATTGGGTCAAGGATGGGCTTCCTATCCAAGGCCCTGCCCAGCATGGCATAAAATTGTGACCATGTCGTGATGGGCAAGATCCTGGGGAGGGAATCCCATCTGTGTAGTTTTACCTACCCCCCCCCCCCCCCCCCCCACCGCCACCCCCCCTCTCAATGCCACCCCAGAGCCTTGGGGGGTGGGTATAAAATCCTGGTCCATGCTTTTCACTACAGCAAATAATGGAATAATCGACCAATGTCATACTGGATATTGTCATGATATGCAAACATGCAACCAATGAAGACTCAGAATAGGACACAACCAATGGACAGTCAGGACACTCAGAGGTGGCATCACCACAAGGGGGCATGACATAAACACTATAAAAGGGATGAGGCACTCACACCCTGCCTCTTTCCACAGACAGACATCTAGAGAGTTAGACAGGGTTGATCAGCAGCATCACACCCCAACACGTGGCTTAGAGCAAGCTGGTACAGTTAGACTAGCAGAGAGTCGAACTCATTTGAGAACTGTGTTAATAGTTCAATAAACACGTTGAACTCATTTCAGAGTCTGGAGCATCCTTTAGTTAAGACTGCATCAAGTAGCAGCCTGTGTTATCCGAAGCAGCATAACACAACAGATATGTTTGCAACTAAAATGAAGAGCAGGAAGAAGCAATACCACAATTTGTTCATAATTTACAAACAGATAAAGATTGCTCAATGTACTAACCACAAAGAAACCCGCATTTCAAGCAGCCAGACCCTCAAAGTAGGTCGTTTCAGCCAGGATTATGCGGAAGCAAAATAAAAGGCTACTTCTACATAACTTATTTTTATGGGATATCGCCACCTAGAAGATTACAAATAATACCATACATTGTATTTCACCACTTAAAAATAATTAAGATATATATTTTTTTAAACACGCAAGCATTTTAGCAACCACTCACACTATAAGGAAGTGTCAGAACATTATACCGTGCACATAATGCCTAAACCACAGCAGTAATAAAGAGATTTCCATTTTCTTAATCCAACCTGGATTTGACCCATGACTTGAAGGATTAGTGTTCTAACCAGGTGTTATCAAGATATGGTCTGCTGGCTCATAAACATCTGTTAACTGGCCCACAAACCCTTACACCAGAGAGCCATTTTCCATTTAAGTGCTTGGTTGCTTCAAGTGAATTTCTTCTGAGCTTGGTTTGGTCTTTTTTAAATTTCTTGCCTGGCAATTTTGAAAATCTGTTCCTTCATTGATGATTTCCCACACCACCCTCACCATCTCCCACACCACCATTTGTATAATATAAATAGAAAATACTGGAAATACTTCACAGGCTAAGAAGCATATGTGAAGAGATACAGGGTTTACGTTCCAGCTCAATGACTTTTCATCGAGCTGATGTTGGACTGGAGATGTTCGATGACGATTGCACAGCCATTCGCAACTCCTCAAATACTGAAGCAGTCTGTGTCCATATGGAATGCAACTTGGACAATACTCAGGACTGTTCTGATAAAAGGCAACATTTGCACCACACAAGTACTAGGCAATGACCACCTCCAACTTGACATGTAATGGCATTGCAATCACTGAAACCTCCACTGTCAACATCCTGAGGGTTACCATTGACAGGAAAGAGAACTGGACCTGCTATCTCGTTCTCCTACTCTGCTGAGGTCCATATGTTGATGAAGGTCCCCAACACTGCTTTAGTTGATGAAAATCACGCTTGAAAGGTAGGCTAGGGAGCAATTTTCACTATTCACCAACAGGTTCACAACTAACAAGGACAAGAATGCAGTGATTCATTGTCCTCTGTAAATCATGTAGCTTGTGTTTTTAAAGGTTTTACATGTCTAGTTGCAATTTGATATTGAATTCACATGGAGATTTGTAAATGGGCATTCTTATACAGCTATAGGCCCAGATTTGGAACAAGTTGGGCTGACCTTGGAGCCCTTTAACAATGGCGACTGGGCCTGATTCCAAAATTCCGGCCCCCATACCCATTTCCAGCACTTTCCATTGGATTCACGGTCCTTCTGTAAGAATAAATGGTGGATGGCACCTGAGAGGAGTCTTGAACCCATCCCAAGTGGAGAACCAAAGAGAAAAAAACAGTCATCTCTCTTGGAATTCTTTAATTGACAGGCTTTGAATTACAAGAAAACCATTTGTTATTTCAGTTTCAACAGCTGGATGCTACATTACCAGTCAGATTTGTTTTTGCTGCAATGATTGATTATAGGGCTCTGTCCTGTAAAAAAAAGTAAGTGGAACATTACATTGAGCAGTGTTGTGTAAGTGCTGAGATGCATTAGAATAGTTTTCCTATTGAGTGCTAAAAAGCATAACAAATTGAAGAAGTGCTTGCAAACCCTTTAAGTGTCATGACCTGAACAGAGTTAAATGTTCACAGCCCTTTAAGTTTGAAAAGAAAAGGTCTACAATTTTGCCCTAGGCAAAAAACAAACTCCTGCTTCTGGAGTGCATTGATGAACAGGTCATCTGGTATAATTTAGAACTAAAACATAGCCATCTGTTTTTCAGTTTCAATAGGTTTCATTGTCTGGAACTGTAATGGTTTGTTTTGATACCTGGAGCCATTATATTACTTGGCTGACTTTCAAAAGGTCCAAAGCCCCTTATTTTGGGGTGGGAGGGGCGGGGGTTGCGATATGTGAACAGTTTGATTGACAGTTTTAAGGGGTTGTTAAAGGATCTGTATTTGATGTGGTTAGTGAATAGATGTTTGAGAGGTTTTAACTTCTTTGAATTTTTTTTGAATGATAGATTTTTTTTCAGTATGAAGTGTGCCTGATTGACAGCTCTCTAGATTGTTGGAAGTTTAATTTTTTTTTCATGTTCATTTTGAAGACTTGGCTCCTGAGGTCTGCCCATAGTGGATGCTGAAATGTGGCAATGGAGGATTCATCTGGGCACGAAGGGGGCATGTGGGGAGAGGCGAGTGTTTGAATGCCTGACATTCATCACTATGATGTCACTATGGGCTGATGTTTCAGTAAATGGAGGTGGGGGCTCCAACCTGCAGGTTGAGACATCGGTCTGTCTCCATTGCCACCTCGGGTCTGCCTAACTCCATCCTGCTTCCAGCTCTGTGGAGAACAAAAATGAGGGGCAAGGAACTTTTTAAAAGTAACAAACATGTCTGCCAAGTCAGGACATTTTCCAACTTGACCTCACCGTTTCTTCCACAAAAATCCAGCGAATACATTTCTATCCATGTGGATGTAAATACTCAGTGGCACAGCCCAAGTCATTCTGAGCAATACACAGCATAGATGTGGAATTATGAATCTCTTATCCTGTAGCCAATCACTAATTTAAAGATTCATAATTAACACAACCTTAAATCTGACTTCCAAAGAGGCAAATTCCAGCGACCCATTCAAATCATATAGAATAACAGTGCAGTTGTTGGATACATAGAAAAGTTACATCACAGAAAGAGGCCATTCAGCCCATCGTGTTCAACATGGTTTTGTGTTACTAAATGGATTATATCAATTATTGATGGTTTTCGCTTGACATGCCAACCTACTCAGTTATTTGGTATAAAAATGAGAAGAGCTTTTTGCCTGAGTCATTATTAAATGTTACTTATGCTACGAGTTCAAGAACTCATTACAATATCATTGCTTCATTAAAAGAGTAAATTCAAATCATTGGCCATCAATATAAAATAGTTACCAAGAAATCCAATAGGGAAGTCAGAATAAACTTCTTCATGCAAAGAGGGGTACGAATGTGGAACTCACGACCACTGGGAGTGGTTAAAGTGAACAATATTTAGAGGGAAACTCGGCAAGTATATGAGTGGGGAGATTCAGTTATAGAATGAATCTATGGACAGGAAACTGAACCAGATGAAAGAAAATTCCCATGACTGTGTCGATAACCAAGGAAAGATGGGAGGAGGCTTGAACTGGTTGGGCTGAATTGCTTGTATCTGTACCGTGTATCCTATGTAATACATTAATTCCCTGCAAATATGGCAAAGCAATTCGGGCAATTACAATGTGACTCTTCTAAAGTAAAAAATGCAGTTATTATAATCAAAGCACAAGAATCAAAATTAAGTTTATAGAATCCCTAGAGTGCAGAAGGAGGCCATTTGGCCCATCAAGTCTGCATCGATTGCCAAAAGATTACACTACCTGGGCCCACTCCCCCGCCCTACCCTTGTGACCCCACGTAACCTACACATTTTTGAACATGAAGGGGTTATTTAGCATGGCCAATCCTCGTAGCCTGCACATTTTTGGACTGTGGGAGGAAATCAGAGCACCCAGAGGAACCCACACAGACATGGGAAGAAAGTTCAACAGCCTCATAGGCAGTCACCCAAGGTCGAAATCGAACCCGGGTCCCTGGCGCTGTGAGGTAGCAGTGCTAACCACTGCGACTAACCACTACGGCACATCCCACATGATTTCCAGAATACAAATAAGCATTCAACGAATTACACAGAGGTTCTTCAGTCTAAGTCACTGTTCAACATGAGTCAACTTTTGTCCTCTCTATTTATATAAACCCCTTTTGGTTATCTATACAGTCTTGGGAATTTTCTTTCATCTGGTTCACTTTCCTGTCCATAGATTTATTCTATAACTCCAGCTCACTACACAGTGGGGGTTGTTCATGCCAATGTTTGAGGAATTATTCGTCGCGCTGGGGGAGGGGGGGGGGGAGAAAAGGGAATAAAAAGGGGGGAAATTGTACATACTGTGGAATGTGTGTTTGTGGAGTGTATTTTTGTTTTTTATATGTTGATGAATTTTACACGGTTGGAATAAAATACATTTCTAAAAAACAGCTCCCGCTCACTTAGATGAATTAGTTAACCAGAATACAAGGGCCAATGAGAAATTACAAATTAAAATGGAAGGTTTAAAACAATGGGATCGTTGATGGTTGCATTAACCACCTCTCCTAATTCCAACTGCCATGTTGTTCTCAGCACAAGGCCTGGGGAATTTTAACTGCTGGGCTTCAATAGTACTATAGCCCACTTCCGGTTCGGAGACCACGCATGCACACGGCGGCGGCCTCCAGCGGCCGCGTCGAGCTCCATGGCGGACTCGGACCGCGGAGCCACACATAGAAAGGAGAACCCCCCCAATTGGCTACGCGCTCCAGCTTCTAACCCCGCAGATCTAATCACCGGCCGCCTATAAGGCCCCGCCATCTGGCCTCCGATCCCTCCGCTCCTGACCAGGGCGACCGCGGACTAAGTCCGCAGCCGCCACGCCAGCATCCCGACCGGCAATAGGTGGTTCGTTCCACACCGTTGGGAACTCGGTCGGTCGATCGGTAGCGGAGGTTTGCTGGGCGGGCCTCTGGCAATGGGCCCCCGGCCACGCGGCGTACTCCGTGATGACGCCGATTTTCGGGCCCCGGATTTTCTGGGCAAGAGATATAAGCATATGGTGCTTGTCATGAGAGAACAAAATGTCTGTGGGTTGCAATATACTACTAAATTCTGAAGGCTTTTTCTGGGCTTTATAGAAGTTATCCTGTCAAGGGAATGCCATTGGGTAGGACAGTGCCAATGAAGAGCCACTGGGTAGGACAGTGCCAAAAAAGAGTAAGCTGCAGGTCAAATTTCAACTTGGTTTTATGAATGAATAACCCGACAGTGAATCATGGTTTGCAAGAACAGGACTCCACAGATAAGCTCATATAAATGCACCTTTGCTTGTAGATTCATGTGTGTGAGCAATGGTAGGTATTGTTAGTTACGACTGACGTAACCTCATTTGCCTGGCATCGCTCTTTTTTTTTCCTTCTTTCTTTTTCCAACTTTGCTGGATCTCCATCTTCTGCATAACTCCTATCTACCTCCAACATTGCATTACCCTTTGACACTCCAACCTCTCCTCTTTGTCTACTTTAGCCTTAAACAAGATTACCTCACCCCTCACCAGTGCCTTTGGAGCCTCCCAGACGACCGCCTTCGACACCTCCTCCGTGCAGTTAAAACCTACATATTCCTCAGTTACTTTCTCAATTTTATCACAGAACCCTCGGTCCCCCAACAGTCCCACATATAACTTCCACCCTGGTCTCTGCACCACCCCCTTCTCCAGTACCGTATACACCCAATGCGGAGCATGATCTGATACTGCAATTGCCGAGTACTCCGACCCCTTAACCCTAGCCAGCGGCGCCTGCCCCACCACAAAGAAGTCGATCCGCGCGTATATCTTATGGACCACAGAGAAAAACGAGTACTCCCGCTCCCTCGGGTGCAGAAAGCACCAACGGTCCACCCCTCCCATTTCCACCATTAGCCCAGCCAACGGCTCCCCCCCCGGACGGGACCAGGGAGCGCGGCCGTGACCTGTCCAACCTTGGCCCCTACACCAAGTTCCAGTCCCTCCCACTATCAGTTCGTGTGAGTCCAAGTCGGGGATGGCCCCACACACCTTCTTCACAAATCCTACATCATCCCAATTGGGACCATACACACTCACCAGTGCCACTAACCACCCTTCCAGCGCCCATCACAATCACATCCTTACGCCCCAGATCTGCAACCACCTTCTCCATCTGGAACCGTATCATTTGCTGCCCATTACCACTACTCCTCGAGCCCTTCCGCCAAATCCAGAATGAAACACCTGGCTCACCCAGCCCTTTTAATAATAATAATAATAATAATTGCTTATTGTCACAAGTAGGCTTCAATGAAGTTACTGTGAAAAGCCCCTAGTCGCCACATTCTGGTGCCTGTTCGGGGAGTCTGGTACGGGAATTGAACCCGCGCTGCTGGCATGTTCTGCATTACAAGTCAGCTGTTTAGTCCACTGTGCTAAACCAGCCCCAGTGTGCTAAACCAGCCCCTTTTTAAATCTTACCTGGTCCTTCACCTTCAAGTGAGTTTCCTGCAGCATTGCTACATCAAACTTTTAAAATGCGCAAGCACCCTTGACCTCTTGACAGGACCTCCCAACCCCCTCATGTTCTACATAACTATCCTAACCGTGGGTCTCTCAGCCCCCCCCTCCCTTCTTATGCACCATCATCATACCACCTGGCCCTGCCCCAAAAGCCTGACCCGCCCCATCCACTGTTAACGTCGAACCCACCCCCCCTCCCAGAATCCCCCCTGTACTTCCGCTCGAAAAAACCTCACCCAGTATTGATCTCTCCCGCCTCTTTCACACCTCTTAGGCCCATCTGATGTACCGTCAATTACCACGAGACGAGAATGGTTGAACAATCGAGGCTTTATCGCACAAGGTGTTGTGCCTCCTGCAGCTGGAACCAGAATGGAAGCAGCGCAGGAGAGCATACACTTTTATACGTCGCCTGCTAGGAGGAGCCAGCAGGCAGGGATTTACCATCGTACCTGTAATATATGGGCAGTGTCGTAATACATACAATATATCACTTGTGGTGTTTACCGCATTCACCCCCTGTTAAAAAAGAGTCCGGTGAGGGTGAAGAAAACATTACAAATTAAGTCTGTCGGGGGCTTTGACCCTCTGCCGCGATTACCTCAGTCCTGGTAGTGATGTGGGCGCCGACGTGGTCACGTGCGACTCCGGGAGCGTGTTGTCCTCGTCTTCGTCACCCCTGAGTGGATCCAGAGGGAGGACGGATCCTGCTGGGGTGGGGGCTGCAGTGAGGTTCGCTGGAGGGAGGGCGGGTGGCGCAGGGGTGAAGGAGGCAACCGGGGGGGGGGGAGCGGTGTCAGGTCGGGGGTTGTGGGTGGGACCCAGCGGGTGCCAGGTCCCGGAGGGAGACTGTGTCCTGGCGCCTGTCGGGGTGTGCCTCGTAGGTGTCCTGCGGGTTGGCATGGATGAGGTGGACTTTCTCAACCAAGGGATCCGATGTATGGCTCCGCACATGCTTCCGGAGGAGGACGGGTCCAGGAACTGTCAGCCATGTTGGGAGCGAAACCCCAGAGGTAGACTTCTTGGGGAAGGCAAACACACGTTCGTGAGGGGCCTCATTCGTGGCAGTGCAGAGGAGAGACCGGATGGAGTGCAGCGCGTCGGGGAGGACCTCCTGCCAGTGGGAGACCGGGAGATTTCTAGACCGAAGGGCCAGCAGGACGGCCTTCCAGACCGTCTTGTTCTCCCTCTCCACCTGCCTGTTTCCCCGGGGGTTGTAGCTGGTCGTCCTGGTCGAGATGATGCCCTTGCTGAGCAGGAACTGATGCAGCTCATCACTCATGAAGGAGGATCCCCTTCAAAAAGAGGTTTGCATGGAGGAGGTGGACTTTCTCAACCAAGGGATCCGAATTATGGCTCCACACATGCTTCCGGAGGAGGACGGGTCCAGGAACTGTCAGCCATGTTGGGAGCGAGACCTCCGAGGTGGACTTCCTGGGGAAGGCAAACACACGTTCGTGAGGGGTCTCATTAGTGGCGGTGCAGAGGAGCGACCGGATGGAGTGGAGCACGCCGGGGAGGACCTCCTGCTAGCGGGAGACCGGGAGATTTTTAGACCGCAGGGCCAGCAGGACGGCCTTCCAGACCGTCCCGTTTTCCCTCTCCACCTGCCCATTTCCTTGGTTGTTGTAGCTGGTCGTCCTGCTCGAGGTGATGCCCTTGCTGAGCAGGAACTGACGCAGCTCATCATTCATGAAAGAGGATCCCCGATCACTGTGGATGTAGGTGGGGGAAACCGAACAGAGTGAAGATGCTGTGCAGGGCTTTAATGACCGTGGCAGTAGTCATGTCAGGGCATGGGATGGCAAAGGGGAACCGGGCGTACTCGTCAATTACGTTGAGGAAGTACACGTTGCGGTTGGTGGAGTCCACTTTGAAGTCCATGCTGAGGTGCTCAAAGGGGCGGGAGGCCTTCACCAGGTGCGCTGTGTCTGGCAGGTAGAAGTGCGGCTTGCACTCTGCGCAGACTTGGCAGTCTCTGGTTACGGTCCTGACCTCCTCAATGGAGTAGGGCAGGTTGATCTTCACCGTCGTCGTGGCAGTCGCGAGGTTGCGGGGCCGAGACTGATCCAGGGTGATGGAGGCGAGCTACGGAAGATGCTGGGAGGTCCTGGGCTGATTAGCAGTGGCGGAGGCATCAGTAGGCAGTGAACGGCAAGACGAGCAGGGGTCCTGAGGCGAGGTCCAAAATGGCGACGAAGATGGCGGGCGGCATCAAAGATGGCGGTGCCCACGGGCCGCACATGGCTTGTGGTGCAGAATGGAGTCTTAGGGCTGCAGGAGGCACAACATCTTGTGCAATTAATTGATGTACCGTCAATTACCACGAGAAGAGAATGGTGAAATAATCGAGGCTTTATTGCACAAGATGCTGTACCTCCTGCAGCTGGAACCAGAATGGAGGCAGCACAGGAGAGCATACACTTTTATATGTCGCCTGCTGGGAGGAGCCAGCAGGCAGGGATTTACCGTCGTACCTGTAATATACAGGCAGTGCCGTAATATACAATATATCACTAGTGGTGTTTACCACACCATCGAAACCTGTCCACCAGGCTCCAATGTCCGCAGCCCCTCCCCGCATCTCACGTCCGTTCACCAGCCGACTTTAGTTAGCTAGTGTGCCCCCCCCAGGCAATCTCCCCTCCCATGCAGTCCCAGAAAAAAAACAATCCAACCCACACAACTCCATAAAATAACATATAACTGTCGCAACAAAGAATGCAAATCAAACCAAACAAAAACTTAAACTCAATAACAATGTGAAGTCAAGTAAGTTACTATACAGGTCAATGAACAGAAAGTTATAACATTTATACATTCTCCAGCTCCCCAATCACAGTCCACAACCCCTCTCCAGTTCCACTCCTCACTTCTGTCCCAAGCCTTCTGCCTTCACGAACGCCTCAGCCACCCCCACCGTCTCAAAATAAAAATCTTTGGTGTTGTATGTCACCCTCAGCTTCGCCGGATACACCACACAAATCACACCCCACTGTTGTACAGTGCCGTCTTTACTCAGTGAACGCCGCTCGCTTATTTGCCAACTCCACCGTCAAGTCCTGGTATATCCGAACTCCAGCACCAGCCCACTACACCTCCCGCTTCTGCTTCGTCCAGTTTAACACCCTCTCCTTCGTGTGGTATCTATGGAAGCAGATGATTACTGCGCTTGGTGGTTCATTTAATTTTGGCTTCGGCCTTAATGACCGATGACCTCGGTCTAGTTCACACCGGGAGGGCTCCTCCCCCTCCCCCATCAATTCCACCAACATCTTGGCGAAGTAGTCCATTGGCCTTGGGCCCTCTACCCCTTCAGACAAACCCACAATCCTCAAATTGTGCTGCTTGAGCGGTTCTCCAAATCTTCGAGCTTTGCTCGAAGCCCTTTGTTAGCCTCCCCCACCCTCCGCAGCTCGTCCCCCATCGAGGTGAGCTGGTCGCTGTGCTGCGACATGGCCTCCTCCACTTCCTTCATCTTCTCGCCCTCCTCTCTCACCTCGGCCGATGTCTTTGCCACAGGTACCCTCACCGGGGCAATTGCCTCCTCCACCAATAATTTCCGTGCGAGCACCATCTCCTTCCTCAATGCATCCATGTACCTCGCAAACTGCTACTTCGGCTCCACAGCCATCACCTCAGTCATCGTCTCCAGCGTAAGCAGTGCAGCCCCACCCGGTAGCCTAGCCTCCACCATCTTGCCAGCACCTTTGCTGGCCCTCTCACTCGACGGCGAGCCCTCGCCCCCTCCCTTCTTCACCACTGGTTTTTGCAGTCCTTTTGACATCTTTCAGTGACTTTTTATTTCTCTTCCGTCAATCCTCCAAATATTACCGCCGGGACCGGACCTCCTAAAAATGTACCTCAAATGGGAGCCACCCAACTTGCGACGTCCCCTCTACATGCCGCCACCGGAGGTCCACAACATGAGGTCCGGAATGCAGTCCATACTGAGCCGAAAAGGTTGAGTCAACGGAACAAGGTTTAAAGCAACAGAACAAGAGGACAGAGTAATTACTCGACTGCAGGAGCCACTCAAGTTCATGGCTCTCTGGTTTTATACAGGATGTGGAAAGGGGAGTGTATTTTCCCATATCAATCCCCTAGTCTCATAAGTGTCCCATGACCTGCTTAAGGTTTCATTAGTGTCCCGTTACCTGCTTAACCCCAGGTTCTGTCATAGCACCAGCAAGGAGCTGATTATGCTCTGAAAATGCACCCTGTTATTATTACTAAGACACATTTCCACTTTCCCCAAGCTCTTCAATTTCTTTTTCGGGAATTACTTTATGCCACTACTACTTTCAAAAACAGACTTCTCACACAGCACAAAATTATGAAGCAGATACTTTTACTCTGAAAGTGGACTGTGCAGTCCTACTTCTAATAGCAATCACTAACAGCTATCTTTTTTTCACAGAATCTCTAGTCACTCACTAATCCTTTTTCATAACCACAAGCCCCAGATTCCCTTGTATTCTATTTTTGTATTTTGCGTGTGTGTTCCACCCCTACTTCTGTATAAAAGCTGACACCGAGGAGCCAAATGAAATAAGAATGTAGCCCATCACTTCTCAATGTTATCTATTAGTCCTCCAAATTCTCAACTCAGATAACTCCATAGATTTTACTAAAAGGACTAAGATTTGAATTCATTACTGCTGCAAAAATAGCATACCAACTGGGAAATAGCTCTTGTTTTCACTCTACTCCTGAGCCTCCTATCTTTCTACTGTTTCTTTGATAGTTCCACATAACCCCTTTATGCTAATTTCATCTGAGAGCCATCGGTCTGAATTCTCCGTTCCAGTGGCTTAAGTGCCGGCACCAGCGGAGCATGTGTGGTCTTTTACGACCGTAAAATCGGCATGAAACTCTCGCCGATTCCGGTACTTGTGAGGGACTAGCACCGGCGCCGAACGAAACTCCGGCCCCCCCTCACGCTGAAAACGGTGGAGAATGGCCAGATCCCAGGCTTTGCACAGCTGATGACCTGCAGCGGTTGCGCCGTACATCACATGCGGCCGTTTGACTGGCCCATTCAGCCCTCTCACGTTCCATGTGACCAATCTGGTTGGCGGAGCACCCCGCCCACCCGCCCACCTCAATAACTTCTCCTTTGCCTGCGGCTTTCTCATCAGTGCCTTGTGCACACGGTCAGCCTCCAGGAGCCAGTCAAAGGCCCCCTACCCCATCCGCTTCTCCAGCACCTTCACTACATACGAGCCAGTGTCCACTCCCTCAATGCCTTCAGGCATCCCCATGATTCTTAGATTTTGTCTACCGGAGCGATCCTCCAGGTTCTCCCCCTTCTCCTTTAACTGCTTCTGGGTCTCCCGCACCATTCCGATCACGGCTGCCAACGAGTCAAGCTGCTCCTCGTGCTTCCCTACCATCTCTTCCACCTTCCGAATGGCCTGGCCCTGGGACTCCAGCCTCTGTTCCATATGGTCAATTCCCGCTTTTAATGGTTCCACCGCCTTAGCCAGGTCCTCCTGAGCTTCCCTCCTCTGCTGGCTGAACCTCTTGATTAAGAAGTCCACCAGCTGCTCCGTTGACCACTGGGCAGGCAGGGCTGAACCTTTATACTCCGCCATATTGACCTGTGGCATTTGAAGGTTCTCTTGCTCCAACTGCTCCCTTTTTCTCAACCCATTTCTGGTCCGTGGATACATCCACCAGCCCGGCCAGTAGAGTTTTACTTTCTTCAGTCACCCCTTCACCTTTTTTCACCAAAACATCCACCCAACAAATGGGGGAAAGGTCCAATAAAGCCACCTCGAGCGGGAGCTGCCAAATGTGCGACCACTCACTCCATGGTCACCACCGGAAGTCCCCATACCAATCTATTTCCAACCACCCTTTCTTCTCAATGCGCAAAGTAATTTTTGTACAATTAGGATACTAGTATTCAAATTAGGAGCATTAATTCGGGAGGGCCTCAGTATTAGGACTTTCTTCTAAGCATAAAGAGTGGTTAACACCTGAAATGGACTAATGGGTAGGGTAGCGGAAGCCAAAACTCTGGAATCATTCAAGACAGAGCTGTATATTTTTAGTGGCGATGTTAAGCTATTTCAGGATCCAATTGAAAGATCTTTTTCCATTTGTATCTAATCTTAAAAAGCCAGGAGGAAGTCAACTATATCACCGGGAAGCAGCAACCATCAGAAAAGCAAGGAAAGATTACGACAGGGGGAAAGTGAAATTCTTAAAAACTTAATTTCATGAGTCAGGACTTGGTGGGCAAGATTTGAATGCATCCAAAATCCATCCACATATTTCAGTGCTGAAATGAGCTCTGCGTGTTTGGCAAAGACTAATCTACAGTCATGTGGTTGCAGCAAATCAGAAAATGTAGGGTACATATCATTCTTTTTTGCACGTTCTTATGGTATCAGAAACTACACAAATGGGCACTGTGGTTTACCAAACCAACCAAATGACAGACCTGCAAGTCATGAGCCTCAAGTGTGGGTTAATTAAACAGACATGACTCATTGGATGGGTTTTTGGGTAACCCACAAAGTTCTTGTTTGTACTATCCCTTGTGTGGTATTGACGTACATCCCAAAGCTTACATTTAGACCATATCAATTTTCTTGTTCATGAGTGCATGTAAATACATGCTGGGATGCATGAACTGCAACTTACACTTATAACATTCCTCATCTTCAACAGATAAGGAAGTGGCTATCAAGAAGGGGGAGGTGCCGGTGGATGGAGGGCAAAGATGTGACTGTCTGAAACAGAATGTCTGCAAAGACTTAGAGAAGTGAGGAGAGGTCAGGTGGAGGACACAGGAGATAAGAGAGAGGGATTAATGATGCTGTGAGAGGGAAAGTTACATATTGAAAGATGAAAAACAACGGACAGGATAGAATGCAGCAGAACCATTGAAAAAGTGATGACATGAACAATTGTGACACACCAGAGCAGAGAGACACATGAAGGGGAAGGTGGGGTGGCAAAGATGAAATGAAAACATAAACTTAATTTACTTTTATTTCTAGTTGGCAATTTTACCAATGTTATTGTGAAAAGAAAAAACAACTATGTTGTAACTGTTCACCCTAATGTCCATACTCACACCCATACACCCATGACAGAGCTCCAACTCTCAGACACTTCCTCCCACCTCCCTCCTGGACCATGACCCCACCACCGAGCATCAAGCCATTGTTTCCAGGACTGTCACTGACCTCATCTCCTCTGGAGATCTTCCCTCCACAGCTTCCAACCTCAGAGTCACCCAAACCCAGACAGCCCGCTTCTACCTCCTCCCCAAAATCCACAAACAGGACTGTCCCAGTAGGCTCATTGTGTCAGCCTGTTCCTGCCACACCGAACTAATTTCTTCCTAACTTGACTCCATACTACTCTTATCCAGTCCCTTCCCATCTACATCTGCGATTCCTGTAATGCCCTACATCATATCAACAATTTCCAGTTCCCCGGCCCTACCCACCTCCTCTTTACCATGGATGTCCAATACCTCTATACCACCTTTCCCCACTGGGATGGCCTTGAGGCTCTCCGCTTCTTCCTCAAACAGAGGCCTGATCAATCCCAATCCTCCATCTGGCTGAACTTGTCCTCTCACTGAATAATTTCTCCTTTAACTTGGCTCACTTCCTCCAAACCAGTGGCATGGTTATGAGTACCCACATGGGACCCAGCTGCCTGTCTGCTTATGGAATATGTGGAACATTCCTTGTTCCAGTCATACTCCGTCCCCCTCCCACAACTCTTTTCTCAGTTCGTAGATGACTGTTTTAGTGCCGCTTCATGCCCTCGTCTGGACCTGGAAATATGTATCACTTTTGCTTCCAATTTCCACCCCTCTATCACCTTAACATGGTCCATCTCTGACACTTCCTTTCCCTTTCTTGATCTCTCTATCTCCATTTCTGGAGATACACTGTCCACTAGTATCCATTACCAGCCTACCAACTCCTACAGCTACCTCAACTACAGCTCTTCACATTCCACATCCTGCAAGGACTCCATCCCATTCTCTCAGTTCCTTCACCTCTGTCGCGAGGGGCACGGTGGCACAGTGGTTAGCACAGTTGATTCACAGCTCCAGGGTCCCAGGTTCGATTCCCGGCTTAGGTCACTATCTGTGCGGAGTCTGCACGTTCTCCCCGTGTCTGCATGGGTTTCCTCCCGGGTGCTCCGGTTTCCTTCCACATCCAAAGATGTGCAGGTTAGATGGATTGGCCATGCTAAATTGCCCTTCGTGTCCAAAAAAGGTTGGGTGGGTTTACTGAGTTACGGAGATAGGGTGGAGGTGTGGGCTTAGGTAGGGTGCTCTTTCCAAGGGCCGGTGCAGACTCTTTTTTCATAGAAAATATTTTATTGAGGCATTTATAATTTTAACATTTTAACATTTTAAAACAACAAAGAAATCCAGCACACGCTAAAACCCCCAATAACATACCCAACCCAGCCCTAAACCCTAACTCGCCAGACATTAGGGCCGGGATTCTCCGAGCCCGCGCTGGGTCGGAGAAATGAAATGAAAATGAAAACCGCTTATTGTCACAAGTAGACTTCAAATGAAGGTACTGTGAAAAGCCCCTAGTCACCACATTCCACCGCCTGTTCAGGGAGGCTGATACGGGAATCGCCGGTGACGCGGGAAATTCCCGCCACGTCATTCCAACGGCAGGATGGGATTCTCCGGCACCAGAGAATCAGAGCCAGTAGCGCGCACACGGTAGACGCGGCGCCGATTGGGGGCCGTTTCCAACGGCCCCGGCTGCTTTACTGCGCTGCCGACCGGCCGAGTTCCCGCCGAGTTCTGCCAGCGTGGTTCCAACCTGGTACCACCTGGCGGGAGCTTGACCGTGGCCGCGATGGACATCCTGGTTGGGTGGGGGGGGGGGGCGAGGGGATCAGACTCCAGGGATTGCATGAAGGCCAGGCCTGCGATTGGGGGCTACCGATCGGCAGAAGCGCACAATCTGGAGGGGGCCTACCTCCTTCCGCGCGGGCCGGCTGTGTCGCTACGCCAAGTTTCGTGGCGCCGGCACGGAAACGGTCACCACGCGCATGCGTGGTGCAGAAACGGCCACCACGCACATGCACCGGTGCGAAAACGGCATCCACGCACGTGCACGGACCCGCACTGGCAGTGCAGGGCCATGTATCGGCGCCGGAGCAGCGCCTGTGGCCCAGCGATTCGTTGAGGTCCGTTGACGTCGGTGTGAAACACTCCAGTGTTTATGCCGGCTTCAACACTTGGCTGGAATTTTGAAGAATCCCGGCCTAGATCCGCTGCCCTTATTCGTCAATTCCGTGCCTCCCCCAGTCAATTCTCCTTGAAGAAGTAGATGAACGACTGCCACCTCCCAGTGAACCCCCGATTTGAACCCCTGAAGGCGAACTTAATTTTCTCTTGCCTAAGAAACCCTGCCATGTCACTGACCCAAACCCCTGACTTTGGAGGCTCCAAGTCCCTCCTTCCCAGCAAAATCCGTCTCCCTGCCACCAAGGAGGCAAAGGCCAGAACATCGGCCTCTCCCCAGCTGGGCTCCCACATCTTCCGACACTCCAAATATTGCCACCGCTGGACTCGGAGTCACCCTCCCTTCCAGGACCTCTGACATGACATCTGAGAATCCCCTCAGCCTCGGACACACCCAAAACATATGTACATGGTTCGCAGGACTTCCCCCACACCACCCACACCTGTCCTCCACCTCCTCAAAAAACCTACTCATCCGGGCCACGGTCATATGAGCCCTGTGGACCACCTTGAACTGGATCAGGCTAGGCCTAGCACACAATGAGGCTGCATTGACTCTCCTCAGGGCCTTTTCCCATAACCCGACTTCCAGCTCTCCTCCCAGCTCTTCCTCCCACTTCCTCTTCACCTCCCCAATTGGAACCCCCTTCCACTCCATCAGTTCCTTGTATATTTCCGAGACCCTCGCCGACCCCTGATTTAGACATGACCTTATCCTGTAGTCCTCTTAGTAGGAGGCGAGGGAAGCTCAGGATCTGCCTCCAAACAAAAACCCGTACTGCAGGTAACGGAACCCATTCCCACACGGCAACTCAAACCGTGGCTCGGGAGACCTCGTCAGAGACTTTTTCCCGGGTAGAGGGGTCAATTACTAGGGGGTATAGGTTTAAGGTGCGAGGGGCAACGTTTAGAGGAGATGTACGAGGCAAGTTTTTTTACACAGAGGTTAGTGGGTGTCTGGAACTTGCTGCCGGAGGAGGTGGTGGAAGCAGGGACGATATTGACGTTTAAGGGACATCTTGACAAATACATGAATAGGATGGGAATAGAGGGAAACGGACCTCGGAAGTGTAGAAGATTGTGGTTTAGTCGGGCAGCATGGTCGGCGCAGGCTTAGAGGGCCGAACGGCCTGTTCCTGTGCTGTAATTTTCTTCGTTCTTTGTTCCTCAATGAAGAGATGTCCAAATTTCTCTATCCCTGCCTGCTGCCACCTCCTGAAGCCCTCGTCTCGCCCCGCCAGAGTGAACTGGTGATTGTCATAGATCGGTGACCACACCGACGCCCTCTCCAGTCTCATGTGCTGCCTCCATTGTCCCCACACTCTCAGGGCTGCCACTACCACTGGGCTTGTGGAGTACCGAGCCGGCGAGAACAGCAGAGGTGCCATTAACAAAGCCTTCAAATCCCCGTGCCCTTACAAGATGCCGCCTCCATCACTCCCACACCGACCCCTCCCCCACTACTCATTTCCTAACCATCGATATATTAGTTGTCCAGTAATATTTAATAAAGTTCAGAAAGGCCAAGCCCCCCTCCCCGCTCCCCCGATCAAGAAGGACCTTCTTCACCCTCAGGGCTTTCCCGACCCATATAAAACCCAAGATCGCCGTGGTAAACCACTGTTGCACCTATATTAGGTGATGTAAGGTAGGACCTGTACTACAGGTTCGCCGGTAGTCCCTGCCTGCTGGCTCCGCCCAGTAGGCGGAGTATAATATGTGGGTCCTCCATTCAGCAGACATTTCACCAGCTGCTGTGGGAGGACACACATCTTGGAGCAATAAAGCCTCAGTTGTATCCAACTCTAGTCTTTGTTCAATTGATCGTGCCTCAATTTATTGCTCGAAAATTTTCTAAAAGATGTACCTCCGTATCAAGCCAGGTCGCCTGCAGCTGGATCCGCAATCAAGCGACGCCAAAAAGGACTTTAATCAATGGCTAGCTTGCTTCGAGGCGTATATCAACTCAGTGACCACCACTGTTCCGGAGGCTCAGAAGATACAGATCCTGTACTCAAGGTTGAGCTCCAACGTGTTTCCGCTGATCCAGGACGCCCCGAACTATGCCGACGCCATGGCGCTTCTCAAAGAAAACTACGCACAGAAGGCAAACGCGCTCTTCGCCAGGCACGTACTCGCCACTCGCTCCCAACTCATTGGTGAGTCCATAGAAGACTTCTGGCGGGCTCTAATCCCACTCGACCGGGACTCTGACTGTCAGGCCGATATGGCCACTGAGCATCGTGGACCCCACAGACGGTCGCCCCAGCGGGGGCCTTACCCAGCCACTATGCCTGCGCCATGTGCCAGCCCACGCACCCCGGGGGTCCCCGATGTTACTTCTGCGGCCAGCAGAAACACCCTCGCCAACACTGCCCGGCCCGCGCGGCCCTTTGCAAGGCTTGCAGCAAAAAGGGGCACTTCGCCGCGGTGTGCCAGGCCCGTGCAATCGCCGCTATCGCCCCCAACCCCCTAGTCTACAAACAATGGGCGCCGCCATCTTCATCTCCCTGGACCACGCGCGTCCAGTGGGTGCCGCCATCTTCTCCCCCTCAGTCCACGTGCGGCCCATGGGCGCTGCCATCTTGTCCAACCCCCGCAACGTGCGGCCCATGGGTGCCGCCATTTTGTCCCTCGCAGGATCTTCAGGCGCCGCCATCTTGTCTCCCCCACGGGGCATGGACACAGACAGCATTCTAGCACCTGGGCCCCCCAGGCTCCCCATCATCCGACGCCTTCGACGACTGACCACGACTCGCCTCAGTGACGATCGACCAGTCTCATCCGCACAACCTGGCCACCGCATCGACCAGCGTGAAAATCAACGGCCACGTGACCTCTTGCCTGCAGGACTCCGGGAGCACCGAAAGCTTCATACACCCGGATACGGTAAGGCGCTGCTCCCTCGTGGTACACCCTGCCAACCAAAGAATCTCCCTGGCCTCCGGATCCCATTCCGTGGCGATCCAGGGGTACTGTACGGCCACACTCACGGTCCAGGGCGTAGAATTCAGCGGCTCCCGCCTCTACGTCCTCCCTAACCTCTGCGCTGCTCTACTACCAGGCCTGGACTTCCAGTGCAATCTCCAGAGCCTAAACCACAAATTCAGCAGGCCCCTACCACCCCTCACTGTGTGCGGCCTCACGACCCTAAAGGTCGATCCACCTTCTCTCTTCGCAAATCTAACCCCGGATTGCAAACCCGTCGCCACCAGGAGCAGACGGTACAGCACCCAGGACAGGACCTTCATCAGGTCCGAGGTCCAGCGGCTGCTTCGGGAAGGCATCATTGAGGCCAGTTGCTTCGGGGAGGCATCATCGAGGCCAGCAACAGCCCCTGGAGAGCCCAAGTGGTAGTCGTTAAAACTGGGGAGAAACACAGAATGGTCGTGGACTACAACCAGACCATCAGTCAGTACACGCAGCTCAACGCGTACCCCCTCCCATGCATATCTGATATGGTCAATCAGATTGCACAGCGGGTCTTCTCAACAGTAGACCTCAAATCCGCCTACTACCAGCTCCCCATTCGTAAATCGGACCGTCCATACACTGCTTTCGAGGCGGATGGTCATCTCTATTATTTCCTCAGGGTTCCCTTCGGCGTTACTAACGGGGTCTCGGTCTTCCAAAGGGAGGTGGACAGAATGGTCGACCGGTACGGTTTGCGGGCCACCTTCCCGTACCTAGACAATGTCACCATCTGCGGCCATGACCAGCAGGACCACAATGCCAACCTTGCCAAATTTCTCCACACCGCCACTCTCCTCAACCTCACCTACAACAAGGATAAGTGCATGTTTAGCACGACCCGCTTAGCCATACTTGGCTATGTGGTCCAGAATGGAGTTCTGGGGCCCGATCCTGACCCCTCATGGAGCTCCCCCTTCCCCACTGCCCCAAGGCTCTCAAACGCTGCCTGGGGTTCTTCTCATACTACGCCCAGTGGGTCCCAAACTATGCGGACAAGGCCCGCCCACTCATACTGTCCACTCCATTCGGTCACTGCTGTGCACCGCCACTAACACACCCATGAACGTCTTTTTGCCTTCCCCAGGAAGTCCACATCCGGGGTGTCGCTCCCAACTTGGCTCGCAGCTCCAGGACCAGTCCTCCTCCGTAGGTACGTCCGACTCCACAAGGTGGACCCGTTGGTGGAGAGGGTGCAATTGCTCCATGCAAACCCCCAGTATGCCTACGTGGTGTACCCCGACGGCTGCCAGGATACTGTCTCCCTCAGGAACCTGGCACCAGCAGGTTACACACACACACACACCGCTCCGGCCCGGCGACACCCTCACCTCCCCGGCGCTCCCAGCATTAACCCCACCAGGACCATAAACTAGGGGTCACTCTCTTCTGCTCTCACTTCTGCACCTTTTCTTACAAAATTCCTGCGACAAACCAGGTAAAGGCCGCAAAAAGGCCACCATGAGCGGTAGTTGCCAAATATGCGTCCACTCACTCCATGGTGCCACGGGAAATCGGCAGGTGCAGACTCAATGGGCCGAATGGTCTCCTTCTGCACTGTAAATTCTAAGATTCTATGCCACTTTCCAAAACAATGCTGGTCACACATCTTCCTTCATGGTTTCCCACCCATTCTGGTTGACAGGGTTCTCAACCAAGTCCAACCCAGCTCCCTTCCAGAACCAAGGTAGGGTCCCCCATGTCCTCACTTTTCATCCTACCAGCCTGCGCATCCAAAGGATCATCCTCTGCCAATCCCACCAACTCCAGCAAGATGCCACCACCAAACACATCTGCCCCTCACTCCCCCTATCAGCATTCCAAGGAACCGTTCCTCTGGGATACCCTGATCCACTCCTCCATCACCCCCAACACTTCACACACTTCCCATGCAACCCCTTTACCTCCTCACTGCTTCCATCCAAACACTTTTTTCAGATGAAGCAGCGCTTCATGTGAACCTCCTTAAATCTGGTCTATTGCATTTACTGCCCCCAATGCGGTCTATTCTACATTGGAGAGACTAAATGCAGACTGGGTGACAGCTTTGCAGAACACCTTCGGTCCGTCTGCAAGCAGGACCCAGACCTTCCTGTCACTTGCCATTTCAAGTCACCGTCCTGCTCTTATGTTAGCACCTCTGTCCTTGGCCTGCTGAAATATTCCAGTGAAGCCCAATATAAACTGAAGGAAAAGCGCCTCATCTTCCGATTAGGCACGTTACAGCCTTCTGGGCTTAATATTGAGTTCTACAACTTCAGACTGTGACCTCTCTCCTCCACCTTCAATCCATTTTTATTTCTATCAATTTATTTTCATTTCTTCCTTTGATTCATTTTTCCATCCTCTTTCCCTTACTACCGTCTCCCCTTCGTCCACCCCAACCCATTAGGGCCATTTGTTCCCAGTTCCAGATTGTCCTTTGACACACTACTTACCTTTGTTCTACCATTGACACATTTTGATCTCTTACTATGCCACTGCCAGCACCCTCCTTTTTAAAAAAAATATTTTTATTGCATTTTCATATTAACAAACAGAATCAGAAGAACAACTCAATAAACAACCAACACCCACTCCACCCCTGCTCCCCTGATGCCACCCTCTCTTCACATCCCACCATCCATTCAACCCCTTTACCCACCCCCCTTGCTGACCTCTCAAACTCCTTTAAAGAAATCAATAAACGGCTTCCACTTCCAACTGAACCCATCCACCGACCCCCTCAAGGCGAACTTAACCTTTCCCGCCTCAGGAATTCCGCCAGATCACACCTCAGCTTCCGGCGGCTCCGAGTCCCGCCACCCGAGCAAGATCCAGCTCCGGGCTATCAGGGAGGCAAAGGCCAAAACATCGGCCTCTCTTAGCCCCTGGACTCCTGGGTATTCCGACACCCCGAACATCGCCACCTCTGGGACCACATCTACCCCCAGAACCTCGGCTATCACGTCTGAGAATCCATGCCAGAACCCCCTCAAACTTGGGCATGCCCAGAACACGTGGATGTGATTTGTGCCCCCCCCCCCACACACACCTATGTCAGCACCCTTCTTAACCATGATCTCCACCATTTACTTTCCCTTTGTCTTTTTGTCCACCAGATTTTTGTCAATCTCTCCCTAACCCCCACCTATCGCTGGCCCTTTATTCAGCCCTTACTGCTCCTCCACCGCTCCCCCCACCTCCTGCCTGCCAGTACAGTATAAATCTCATCCTATTTCCAGTTCTCTCCAGCTCTGACAAAGAGTGATCCAGCCTTGAAACGTTCGCTTTGTACTCTCCACGGATGCTGTCAGACCTGGTGAGATTTTCTGTTTCAGATTCCAGCATCTGCTGTAATTTGCTTTTACCCGTATCAAAAACCTGGGGCGGGATTCTCCAACCCCCCGCCAGGTCGGAGAATCACTGGGGGCTGGCGTGAATCCCTCCCCCGCCGTGTCCCAAATTCTCCACCACCAGAGATTCGGCGGGGGCAGGAATTGTGCCGTGCCGGTCGGCGGGCCCACCCCCAACGATTCTCCGGCCCATGCTGGGCCGAAGTACCGCCGCTGTCAACCCTCTCCCGCCGGCATGGATTAAACCACCTACCATACCGGCGGGAGCAGGCGGCGCGGGTGGGCTCCGGTGTCCTGGGGGGGGCACGGGGCGATCTGGACTGGTACCCCTACAGTGGCCTGGCCTGCGATCGGGGCCCACCAAACCGCGGGCGGGCCTGTGCCATGGGGACATTCTTTTTCTTCCGCCTTCGCCATGGTCTTCACCATGGCAGAGGCGGAAGAGACCCCCTCCCCTGCGCATGCGCGGGGATGACGTCAGCAGACAATGACGCTCCCGCGCATGCGCGGACTTACGCAGGCCAGCGAAGTCCTTTCGGCCCCATCTGGCGTGGCGCCAAAGGCCTTCCATGCCAGCCGGTGGAGCGGAAACCACTCCAGCGCGGGCCTAGCCCCTCAAGGTGAGGGCTTGGACCCTAAAGGTGCGGAGACTTCCTTTGGGGCGGCCCGACGCCGGAGTGGTTCCCGCCACTCCATCACGTCGGGACCCCCCGCCCCGCTGGGTAGGGGAGAATCCCACCCCTGGTGTGAGCTGACTGTTGAAGCTGGTGATGAGTAAACTTCGGAAAGTGTCTCAGGAAAAAATTGCAATAAATACAATTAAGGTTTAATGTATTCTGCTTCTCACTATAAATGTCAGCGATTCAAAACAGTGGTAGCAATTAGCTGGAAATGTTTTAATGAGAAAGAATTATTGATGAGCACTGGAACACATGAGTGTACTACAAGGGATTAACTGATAAAAGAAGGGTTCCAATGGCTCGTAACACAATATAAACAACTTCATAAAACAAGAAGAGTCCCGGTAGCAAGTGAAAAGCATTGAAATCTGACAGGCCAAGGTGAGTGGAAACAGTTGATTTTTGATAAAACACACACTTCTGTATCTTTATGGGTTATTTATGATAAAAGATTTCCATAAGGGAGAGAGCTTGTTGGAGTAGCTACATTTGGACTGTGAGACAGCCATTCTATAATTCATTTTATTTTTCATTTTGGAAACAAAGATATCAACTTTTGCTAAAGGTTAGCTTGTACATTTAGACTTGCAGGGTTGAATTTCACCAGCCCTTTGAGGATAGTCAGGGAGGCAGGAAGGAGGCAAAATGGAGTGGGAACTTAGTGGATAGTGTGCTCCTCTACGTTGCATTGCCATGCACTTTGCTAGGGGTGGGAGAGATGACAGATGGATCACCTGCCCAGAGCCCAACTAAGCCACTTAAATGGCTAGTTAAGGAACTCTTCCTGCTTCCACCTTCATTGTACCAGTGGTAGTGATGGGGGATTAATTCCGCATGGGATGGCTGATTGGTGAACCCTGTGACTGCCCATCAATTCTGGAGGGCACCCTTAAGCCCACAGAGCGGACCCTGGTTAAATGGCAGCCCTGTTGCAATGATGCTGCCCTTCCCCTCCATGCCCTGCTTGAATGGCCCTAGCACCTCTGGATCCCATTTATCTGAACTTGAGGGTGAACAGCCACCAATGTGGCCTTCACCTGCCGGTGCTGTCACATAAGGGAGATGCGAGGCAATTGGATCCAGAAATAAGGCCCCCCCCCCCACAATGTGGAAGGCATATTAGGGGTTAAACAGACTGAGGGGAAGAAACCTGCTAGCACAGAGTCTGAGGGATATGCCCACAGCTGGCCAAGTTACATTGCCCAGACAGACTTAAACACGTTAGTGGGAATACACAGGATGACCAAGTTTGACAAGGGTGAGTCACTCGAGATCCATTGTCCTTCAGGACATTCATGTCTGACCAGCTATTAGCCCATTCCATGGCCTCTTTGTCCCTCAATGGGAGGTTAGTTGCATATCAGTAGCATGGCTCTGTTCTTTTGTGTGAGGGGTTGGGCGGAACTTAGAGGGAGAGAGAGAAAATTCTGTTTTGAACAGGTACGGGAAGAAGGCTTTGGAAATCGACTGAGAAGGTCATGGAAGTTGCCACAGAGGCAGGCTTTTGAAAAATGGTTCAGAACGAATGTCCCTGTCAGAAGAAAAGTGCTTCATAAATGCTAGTATTGCCTTTGTCTGCCTGTGAAAGTGGCATTAGAGTGTTCTAAGGTTAAGAAACTGCATGTAATCTGTTATTGTTGGAGTTGAAGTTTTAAAGTTTAAGTATTCTTTTTTTGTTTGTTTTAATAAAGTTTATTTCATAAAATAACCACTTCCTATTACTTATATTATCACTCCTTGAACTAATCGATCTTTCCGCACCGGCTTAAAACTTTAAAAAATTATGATCCTGGTCCAGTCTCTTAGCCACTGTTGAGAGCTGCCAGGTATCCGTAACAGTGCAGCTCCAGCAGTGGCCACCGCTCCCAATGGTGCTTCTGAGGCTGCTGTCCTTTGAATGGCTGGAAGATTTTAGGGGTGGGCAGACATCCTTAATATGGACAGCAGCCCCTTTGATGGTCACTTAATTGGCTGATGCCAAGAAGATGCTGCCCCAGGTCCCACTGACCATCAGGGCACGTTCACCCCCCAATTTCATCCACAGCAGTAGGTTTCCCAGCAACTCCACAAAATTCTGCCTGATGTTTCCGCTACTACTGCTGAATTCAGCCGATAGGTAAAGGTGAAGGAAGGATGTTCATGAAGGCAGATGTATAAAATAAGGAACAACAAAGCATCTCTAATACCTGGATGTTTGTTGTTGGTTATGGATTACACATACAGCCACATTTGAGGGTAACAGTAAGTGTTTTATAAAAGATTAAGAAAGACAACCGAGTGGGAAAGGAAGGAGGAGGTCTGATAGTAATTTTGTTTTAGACACATAATTAAAGACATTGAAAAAGAACTCCATCCCAGAACAAGGATTGGGAGATGCATGAAGGATAGAAATACCAGTTCCAGCAGACCCAGACCGCTTAATTAATAATGGACAGCAATAATTTCAGTCAGAGCAGTAGTTTTTCTGAACTACTGTTCAAGTTCAGCCACCATGAGTTTTCACCTGGCTTTTGATGTGATATTACAATTAGTCTCAATGCTGTTGAGTTATGGAGGTCAGGAAAGATTTAGGCATGATTCTCCTGATCACAGTCCAGGATACCTGCTGGATAATAAGCATTTTATAACCCCAACCAGCGACAATATTAAGTGCAACTCTGATGTTCGAAGTGATTAAATAGCTTGTTGACACTCATTTCTGGGCTCAAGCATGAAGACCCCCAGCAGCTACATAAGAAAAAGGGGTCAAATATATTTTTAAACTTTGTATTGAAGCTAAATTACCTCTTCCGTGCTAAATTCCGCTTCAACAAAACTCTACAAAGCCCAAAATGAAACCACGTTTGAACACACTTTAACCTTTCTTGTTGGGGAGGTGATAGTGTAGTGGTAATGTCACTGAACTAATAACCCAGAGGTCCAGGTGAACCCCGAAGATGTGGGTTCAAATCCCACTAAGGATCTGGTGAAAGTTAAATTGAGTTGATAAAACTGAAATAGAAATCTAGACTCCATAACGGGGACAATCAAACTACCATTGATTGATGCAAAAACCTATCAGGTTCACTAAGGTATTTTAGAGATAATCTACCATCCTTGTCTGGATGACCTGGCTGTGACAAAGAGTCATCCAGACTCGAAACATTAAGCTCCCTTCTCTCTCCACAGATGCTGTCAGGCCTGGTGAGAGTGTCCAGTATTTTCTGTTTTTATTTCAGATTCCAGCATCCGCAATAATTTGCTTTTATCCTGGTCTGGTCTAGTTGACTCTTAATTGCCCTCTGGAATGGACTGGCAAGCCACTTATTTCAAAGGCAACAAGGAATGGGCAACAAATTCTTGCGGCGCCCATATCCCTTCAACGAATAAATAAAAATAAATCTACAATATTCACTTTTAAGTTCCATCCTCATGACCTTAAAATCTAAATTTGGCATCACCCATCGCTACTTTCCAATTTAATGGATTTTTCCTTTAAAATCTTTAAAACCTTATCCGGGGTCAGAGTTTGTACCCTCTAGCTTAACATCTGAGTAAGAAAAACAATTTTGGATATCAACGGTGCTCTAAGTTGTAAATGACTATTTATTGTATATAAAATCCACAGGGAAAAGCTATATTTATCCAAAACTACTGTAAAAGTACAATCATACATATAGATCAAAATAAACTTCAATACATTCCAACTCATTAATTAGTGGCAATTAAAACTAATTATAGAAAATAACTTCCGTATCAGAGGTATAACTCTGGACTGCATAAGGCAAAGAAAGGCACAATCGTATGCAACCTTAATTTCCAAAACAGTAAATATAACCTAACACCATAAATAAATTAAAACACGCTACTGTATTCTGAAACCTCCCAACCAGGATAACCCATTCATTGATTCAAAGAACAGATATTCTAAAAATTGAAAACTTCATATCCAAAATAAGTTTTGTCTGTTTTCCTGTTGAGACATGCTGCGGTATCTATGATCACGAGATGGGTGGAAAAGAGTGGAAGAGAGAAATACTTTGTCACATCATAGGTGAATAACTTTTGAGGTGATTTTTTTCAAAGCTTTCTCAATGGGAAAAGAGAATACAAAAACTGTACTCCCTCATGGAGCTCTGTCCTTAATGTGTTCAGTGTTTAGAAAGTTCAAAGTCTAGGTTCCCTCTAATTGCTTTTATCCAAGTCAAGTATTGTAGTCTTCAGGAAATAACGGAGGAATCCTTCAGAAATATAACTGCAAAATCCTTCAGAAGTATCTGCTTTAGAGTTTTCCATATTGTTCTTAAGAGCTTTTCCCACTTACCAGATAAATGGTTTTCATGTAACATTTGTAAAGAGTTAAATATAACCAGCATAAAAACCAATGAGAGTATTTCAATAAAATATAAATTTAAAGTAACCTAAAAGAAACACATCATAAGGGTTTTTCCAGACATAAAGGTTCAACCTATTCTCAAAATGTCAAATCATTGGCCATTGGTGTGAAGCTTCCTCTGCAGCAGGAACCTTAATAGCTGTATTGTCCCCACTTGGTGTTGGCCATGGACAGTGGTGAGTGGGAAAATAGTGGGAAGCGCATCAGGAGAGTTAGCTACCATTTAATACATAACACCCCAAAAAAGGATGATTTTGCACTACCACTGCGATTTCTTTGGTGGTGAGGTGGCCTCCCTTGCAGAATCAGAGACCACGAGCTCCATCGAGACAGCCTCCCTGTAGTACGTTGGAGGGCCATTAGAGCCAGAGGTTCCGTGCCCCAAAGAGGGGGACCCTTGGTAGGAAAGGTCTCATCAATGTCCCAGGCACTTCTGCCAGAGGTGTTTTCCCCTCTGATCTACAAAGCCTACTGGGGGGTACTCTCTGAAGATCTATTCAAATTTTCACTACCAAAGGTGTCTCCATTCTGAGGCATGCTCCATGATTCCTACCTGCCTCAGCTCCACCCAATTCTGCTTGTGGGGCAGCCAAGGCTCGAGAGCTGCTGAAGCTGTGATTGGGCCGGCAACATTGAGAGCCCATCTGCCATCCTCAACAGGTGAGTGCAGAAGTGGCGAATTAGGAGGCTGCCTCGAGAACGATTGCTTGGCCATTTTCTCTCCTAGCAAGTAGATGCTTAGGACCTATATTTGGTCCCAACGTCGAGATCCTGCAGCTTGCAGGAAAATCCCGTCCTAAAACCCTAATGCAATCTTATCTACAAAAGAATTGATGGTAGGCAAATTCTATTATATTTAAAAACAAATAATCCCAGTTTAGGGTTAGAGTTAAAGTAGTAAATAGTAACTAAAGGAGCATATAACCCGGCATTCATTTGCCATTGTAAGTATAAATAAATTCAGAAAATCTGATTGAAAACAAAACCTATCTTTCTGCCCTCTTTGAAGAACTGGAGAGAATGGGTACAATTTCTGACTTTAAGTTCATGATGCTAATGTTGCTGCAACTGCAACAGCAGAGTATAGGCAATAGCCAAAACCATCACAATCCCTGGAAAATATTGTTTTGGTAAACTGCTCAGGCTCAACCACTGGCATCTATCTTTTCCTCATAATGAAACGTTAATAAGTGCTCCGGCCATCAAAATCCCTGTAAAGGTACTTCAATTATGGAATAATGAAAAGAAGCAGTTTAGATTCTTGGGACATTTTTTAGCCACCAGTTTCTCCCTTTTAAAAGTGAAACTTTTTTGGATTTACCAACAGAATGGTTTTACCAGCAACGGGGAGTAACCATAAATTTATAAGCCGGATTCAGAACCAGACAGAGGAGATAAAACTATAAGGGCGGAGGAGAGGGGAGGGGGGAGTGGAGGGTGGAGGGAGGGGGAGGGGGACACAGCTCCCTAAACAATGAAACTTATCTGTATGGTCTAATTTTTCATGTGCAGATTTAAAACTTTCCTTACTTAGTGCTTAAAGCTGGCACTTGAAATCATTTTGTTTTAATTGCATTACATTTAAAGCAACAGATTCCGCACAATTTAAGCAACTTATATATCTGTAGCTTCGTTCAAAGAGGAATTGTCTCAAAATGCTCTGCAGTACAGAGGGGAAAAGAGTGGATACTAAGCAAGAGGAGATAAGAAAAAGTGAGAAAATTAGAACAGATGAAAGCCACAACTGAAGAGCAGTTATTAGGCAGCTCCAAAAAAAGGTAGGAATGTGAATTGATGACATGGTAAAAGGATATTGGGAAGGATATCCCTGGAACAAGACAAAATCTGATGTTGGAAGAGTAGATGATGCAGCGGTGATGGACACCCTTAGAAAAGCACTTAAAGGTGTGACAGAGAGGGGTTTGAAAACAAGGATGAGGATCTTTAAATAAATTAATCTGGCTCAGTTGACCTTGGTAAGAAAAGGTTTAATGAAAGTCGAGGACATTGAACAGGGGACGAGGAGGGCAACAATATTTAACTAAATTGTAACATGGAGAGATTGGGTTCCGGTATCAGTGGGATGAGAAAGCAAGAAGTAGAGGTAAGCAATGTATCAAAGGTGAAGGAAAGCATTTGTGCAACTTGAATACACAGAAGGAATTTCAACTTAGGATCAAGCCAGAAACAAAGTTTTGCCACTCCGGACCTATCTATATATGGAAGCTATTGAAGGTGGCAGAGTTGAGGCACGAGATATATAGTACCGATAGATAAAAATGCTTTACTGAAATTAAGCTGAATGAAAATTAGTTCATAATGTCAGGCAGGCAGTTGGAGAGTATAGTGTTGAGCTGGAATCAATACTAGAGTCAGAACGGTAAAATTTGGTGTTGTCATACACTGGCAGATCCAATTCCTGTCCTTGTAGATGTATGGACAAGAAGTTGCATATAAGAAATGGAGGAGTTTACCAATGATGGGGTCCTGACATACAACAGAGAGGGCCATGGAGGGATCCTTTTGAAACATCAATTGATGGAACTCTAGATAGGAGACAGTATTGCCACAGAAATAGATGACAGAGGAGGATAAAGTGCCGAATGATGTGAAAGAAAGCAGAAAAACAAAAATAATAAGGAGGGATAACAAACCTTGAACACAGTCATATAGGATGGTGCTTGTACCTTTAATCAGTGTAATTTTAGTACTACGAATAAGACAGAAAGCAGGTTGGAAGGTCTTGAATCAGGAATGTTAGGATAGTATTTGCAAGGCAACACGTTCCAGAACTTAAATGAAATGAAATGATAATCGCTTATTGTCACAAGTAGGCTTCAAATGAAATTACTGTGAAAAGCCCCAAGTCGCCACATTCCGGCGCCTGTTTGGAGAGGCTGGTACGGGAATTGAACCATGCTGCTGGCCTGCTTTGGTCTGCTTTCAGAGCCAGTGATTTAGCCCTGTGCTAAACCAGCCCCTAGAACATTTGTTGAAGGAAATGAAAGGTTAGAGGATTTTGTTTCCCAAGGGAAAAGTAATTATAGCTGTTTTGAAGGATGCGGATGCCGTGCCTCAGGATAACAACAGGTTAAATATCTCAGCAACCGTAGAGATAAAGATGAAAATTGGGAGCTAAGATGAGAGGGAATTGAGAGAACAAGTGGGAGCCAGAGGTAGGGAAACAGGCATGAGGAAAAATTGGAATTTGAGGTAGTGAAGTAGGCAGATGGTGAAGATGGCAATTAGTGTCTAAAAATAAAAACTTTGTGAAATAGAGAAAGGTCTATGGTATTGGAGAAGATGAGTTTGAGGTTGTACCTGTTCTCTAGGATACTGCAGTATTTTCTTAGGGCATTCAATGGATGCGGTTATCACTGGCAAGGTTGGCATTTATTGTCCATCCCTATATGACTGAGTGGCTTACTAGATATTTTCAGAGGACAATTAAGAGTCAACAATATTGATGTTTGTCTGGAGTCACATATGGACCGGACAGGGTAAGGATGACAGAATGCTATCTCTAAAGGACATCAGTAAACAAGATTTTTATGACAATGTGGTAGTTTTATGGTCACCATTACTGACTGCAGCTTTCACCATTCCTGAATATTGCTCTTTTTCACAGATTTATTCAATTAACTTGATTTATATTCTCCAGGTGCTGTGGTAGAATTTGATGTGAAAGCCCGTCCCCACCCCGGGATTACGGGTTCAGTAAATGCTACCAGGTCCGGCAGTGGACGACCAGTCTGATGATTCTCGTAATTATGTAAAAACCATGCAACACATTGCTTTAAGGTTCCGGTGATATCTGCTGCTGGAGAAATATTGAAGATGGGAAATAGTCCATGATATCTGCTGCTGGAAAAATAGTGGAGATGGGAAATAGTCCATGATTAAGTGGAAACGAGTGTGTTGGAAGTGGTTTGTAGACATTTATGGATTAGATCAATGGAGATGTTAATATTATTGCAGTCAAGGGAGCAGAGCAGTGAGAGGGTGGCACATGTCTTGAGAGGACCTCAAGTAGCACGGCTGTCTTTTGAAGGGCAGAAGATGATAATGGAGCAGTTTGGGATAGCTAACGTGAGACTTGGGGGGGGAAACGTGGCGAAAGTTCTCAGTGATGGAAAAATGAGAGAGCTCAGGCTCTTAAGTGTGAGTTTAAGTTTGAAGTGATTGACACACATGTGCATAGAACAATCAACGTGGGAAGTGAAGTTAAAGCAGATGGGTTGCTAAGGTAGAGAGGCTGGTCACCAAACGGCAAGTGCTGAGAATGAGGGAGGAGATTTCAGTCCGGAGGGTAAATATTTTCCTGTCAGCAACTATATTTCAAACTACAAGGCTATTGGCAAAAGTTTTTTAAAAGCCACCATAAGTGTCCTCAAAATGTAATCTGGACCACAGATGTACATTTTGTCTGATGTAAACATAAGCTAAAATACAATTGACAAAATAACTGTGGAATATATAGTGTTTTTTAATTATTCAAGGTGTGCTTTTCATTTTCAAAATCGTCCAACTGCGCTTTAGAAACAGGAATATTCGTTAAAGTCTCCCCGTTTCCTCCATGCCCGCTGATCTGCTATCCACCAGTCTTTTCTTTTCAGGTTTTCAACATTCATGTTTGTTTATTTATTTTTTAATCGGGTCGCAGTCCTATAACGCTTCGGTGGGCAATTTGCAACATTCTCTTCAACATGAATTAAAATTCCAATGCATCTGTCAGTCTAGCCACAGACGTGTGATTTTAAAAGTAAACAAAATAAAACGCACTCAAATCCAGGTTAATAATCAGGGAAATAATGTGTTCGACCATTAAAATTCCTACCTGCAACATTGGCAGGAGTCACCTGAGTGACTGCCGCCCATCCTCAAGCCCATGTCCTCTGTTTCTCCCGCTCTTTCCCCTCCTCGCGCAGACTGCGGGCGCTGTCCATTCCCACGGGGGAACCGAACCGGTGGACAGGTTCCGTCCCAGCCGGAATGTTGCCCTTGTTTCCACTGTCGCCGCCATGTCCATCAGCGGGAGCTGATTTACCCCACCCTGTATCTTTTCTGGCTTCTCAATATTCTTCCTCGCAGTGAAGGCAGGGGCAGGCGGGAGAGCCTACGTGCGGCTTCGGAGCACGGCGGGGTTTTTTTTTGGTGGCATGAATTCATGCGAGTACGTGAGGGAGTGCAGACTTTCCCGCCGCACGCCTGCTTTAATAATTAACAGTCTTATAATGTGTTCTCAACCGCAAGCCTAAGTGAGTCTTTGTGTGAGTGTGGCTGGGTGGACGTGCCGGCGTGCGCGTGCCATTCTGAGCGTGCAAGGCTGTATTTGTGGAAACAAGTCCTGCTCTCGGTATAGGAAGCAAAAGTTCTGTCAAACGGTGGCTGTTTGTGGAAATGTTCTTAAAGACATTGCCAAAATCAAAAAGGTCCCTCCAGTGAGGTGTGGGCTGCTGAACTAAATTTATATCTAGGGATAGAGCTGAGGCTAATACTGGTGCAAAGCCCATTCTCAACGATGACGGAACTGCTGCGAAGTGGCAGTGCACTCAAATTTTGTTTAGCCATTTATTTGCACAGTTATTCTCAGCTCCAGATGCTGTCCAAAACCACCGGACGATCCACGAAAACCCTGCCATCTGACCTGCATGTGGCCAGGCAGCCATTCCGCACCCTCTTCCCATCCCTTTCAGCTGGGAAGTGGACCCGTGAGTGTTAAGTGAGGTGCAGGTGTTTCCCCCGGGTTACCCATTTGCCAAGCGTGAAACTTAAGACAGTAGGTGTGTTTTGCTCTCACCCCACCCAGAATCCCCAAAGGGTTAAAACTCACCCCGCAGTTTTTTCCCCCCAACTGAAATCAAATTAGTTAAGTTTTAAAGGAAATTGACTCAAATTATTCAGAAAGCATTCAATAAAATAAAAAGAAACGAAGCCATACAAGAAGTTGTTACATCAGATTAGGGTTCATGGGATTGTGGTTAATATATTAGCGTGAATTGTGGATTGGTTATCACACCGAGAACAGAGAGTAGGAATAAATGGGTCATTTTTCAGATATTTTCAGATAGGGTGTACCGAGTGGAGTGCCGCAGGTTTGCTGACAGTGCAAAGCTGGGTGTGTAGCCATGTAAAAAGGCCACCTGCAAAGGACCATGGGAATTGTGGTCAATTTGGGACACAGCCTCTGTGTATTGCGCAAAGAAACCAGACTTGGCTGAAACTTGTATCCATTAAGAGTCTATCACCATTTCCCCCAGGACAGTAGAGTTTGAATTAAGGAGTTACAACAGTAGCAGACTAACCGGCACCCCCCCCCCCTTATTTAGAAAGGCCTACATGCCTGGACAATGATAGCTAGATCCTGCCCAGCTATCGAGGTATCCGCCCCCTAATTGGCTGAGATTGATGAGGGTGATCGAAAACCCTATCGATCCATTGGGCCCGGAGTAAGGACCGCCCAAAAGGGCGCAAAAGAGATGAAGGATAAAAAGCCTTGCGCACTAGAGATCGATCTCTTTTGGGACCGGCCTGTGTGCGACCAACTGCAGCAGAACAACCAAGTTCAAGGACCCGCGACCATTCCTGAAGGACGAGCCCAGCTGAGATGAACCCAACAACTTCCAACCGACCACGTGGACCCGGATAAAGACCTTATCTCGCACAGTGTCAGCCACTCGAAGTTAAGTAAAGGTCATCTTAGTCGTTAGGTGTAGTTTAGTACGGAGCAGTGTGTGTTATTGCATAGATACAAGTCTTGTGTTATTAATAAATGTGTTTTTGAGCTAACATATTGGTTGTCTGGTCATTTGGTCGATATAAGAAACAGCTTGTGGTTCACCCCAAAGTAAAGAAGGCAACAGGTGGGAAATAAGCTGTGAAGAGGACACAAAGATGTTGCAAAGGGATGGTTAAGTCATTGAGGAAGAAAGTGGTAGAAGGGGTATAATGTGGGGAAGGGTGAAATTGTCCACTTTGGTAGGAACATGGAAAAGCAGAATTATTTTTAAAAGGTGAGAGCAGAACAACCAAGTTCAAGGACCTGCGACCATTGCTGAAGGACGAGCCCAGCTGAGACGAACCCAACAACTTCCAACCGACCACGTGGACCCGGATAAAGACCTTATCTCGCACAGTGTCAGCCACTCGAAGTTAAGTAAAGGTCATCTTAGTCGTTAGGTGTAGTTTAGTACGGAGCCGCGTGTGTTATTGCATAGATACAAGTCTTGTGTTATTAATAAATGTGTTTTTGAGCTAACATATTGGTTGTCTGGTCATTTGGTCGATATAAGAAACAGCTTGTGGTTCACCCCAAAGTAAAGAAGGCAACAGGTGGGAAATAAGCTGTGAAGAGGACACAAAGATGTTGCAAAGGGATGGTTAAATCATTGAGGAAGAAAGTGGTAGAAGGGGTATAATGTGGGGAAGGGTGAAATTGTCCACTTTGGTAGGAACATGGAAAAGCAGAATTATTTTTAAAAGGTGAGAGAGGCGGGCTGCAGGGTGGCACAGTGGTTAGCACTGCTGCCTCACGGCACCGAGGTCCCAGGTTCGATCCCGGCCCTGGGTCATTGTCTGTGTGGAGTTTGCACATTCTGCCCGTGTTTCCGTGGGTTTCGCTCCCACAATCCAAAGATGTGCAGGGTAGATGGATTGGCCATGCTAAATTGCCCTTCATTTGAAAAAATGAATTGGGTACTCTAAATTTTTTTTAAAAGGTGAGCGAGACCAGTAAGTGTTAGGGTTCGGAGGACTTCAGGTAAACTTATGCACCAATTGCAGAAAGTCAGCATGTTGGAACAGCAAACAATTAAGAAGACTAATGGTATCAGACTTTTGATACAAGTAGTTAGGGCTTTAGTAAGACCACGCCTGGAGTACTATGTGCAGCTTTGGTCTTGTTAGCTAAGGAAAGAAATACCTGTTTTAGGCAGGATTAGAAGGTTTGCTCAATGGATTCTTAGAATGAGAGGACTGCCCTATGAGGAGCGATTGAGTAGAATATTCCTATATTCTCTGAGGTTTAAAATGATGAGAAATGATCTAATTGAAATGTATGAACTGCTTTGACGGCTTGACTGGGTTAATGCTAAGACATCAGATGGGATTTTCCTGTTCCACCCACCATCAGGATTGTCCAGTCCCACCAAAAGTCAATGGGCTTTTGGCTGGGCCACCAAATCTCCTGTGGCAAGTCCTGTAGAAGGAAAATCCCATCCCAGTCATTGTTACCCTTATGGAACTAAGAGTTAGTCTCATGATATGAGGCTGTCCTTTAGGACTGAGATGCAAAATTTCTTCACACAGGAAAGTTGCGAATCTTTAAAACTCTTTAGACCCAGAGGGCAATGGATGCTCAATAAATGAGTATATTCAAGACTCAGTTCAAGAGTTTTTGGGCACTCAAGGCAGCACGGTGACACAGTGGTTAGCACTGCTGCCTCACAGTGCCGCGGTCCCAAGTTCGATCCAGGCCCTGGGTCACTGTCCATGTGGAGTTTGCACATTCTCCCCGTGTTTGTGTGGGTTTCGCCACCACAACCTAAAGATGTGCAGGTTAGGTGGATTGGCCTCACTAAATTGCCCCTTAATTGAAAAAAACGAATTGGGTACTCTAAATTTATTTTAAAAAAGAGTTATTGGGCACTCGAGGAGTAATGGTTAGTTCAGTTGGCTGGACGGCTGGCAGAGAAACACCAACTGCACGGAATCAATTCCCTTACTGGCTGAGATTATTCATGAAGGCCTTCTCAAACTGTGCCCCTCACCTGAGGCGTGGTGACCCCCTCGGTTAAATCAGCACCAGTCAGCTCTCAAAGGGGAGAGCAGCCTGGGACTGTGGCGACATTTACATTTTTGTTTCTTTGATGCACCCAAAGGACCAGTCAACCTTCCAGAATTCCATTTAATAAAAATGGAATTTAACTTATTCAGAGATTCTAAATCAATGGAAGCAAAATACTGTGGATGCTGGAAAAATGAAATTGAAACCGAACACTCTGGAGAAACCCAGCAGGTATGGCAGCATCTGAGGGAGAGAAACAGCGTTAGCATTTCAAGTCCAATTTGATGATTCTTTGGTTCCAAAGTGGAAACATATTGGACTCAAAACGTTAACTCTGATTCTCTCTCCTCCGGTGCTGTCAGACCTGCTGAGCTTTTGCATCATTTTCTTTATTTATTGCTAAATCAATGGCCCAGATGTTATCTCTGACTCACTATGAGCCATGCCTTCAGAGGTCCAGTATTAAAAAAGTCCACACAATATACACTCTGACACATATTTCCATTGTTCACCTTTGCTTAGCTCAATGCAGTACAGCAGAAAATCAGCTAAAATCGTGACAGCCAGCTGGACAATCGCCAATGAGAAAACACTTAGGTTTTAGAAACAGCCAATCCTACCTTACAACTCAGACAAACATACCAATTAAAGTAAGAAGAAGTAAATCCAATGCAATTGCTCAAAACAGTATTGAAATTGGCTTACTTTTTTCCCTGTGTCTGGGAATTGTGATCCTAAAATAAATGTCCCGTAAACAAATGATCCTGCTCTTCAGCCATAACAATCCTCATTCAGTATTTCCTGTTTTCTATAGTTATGCAAATTACTCCATCAGAATTCCTGCGTTCAGGTCATTTGCTTGAAGTGTGCAGCCACCTAGGTCAAGGTTAACATAGTGTGGTGGTATGTATTAGGGGTAATACGGTACACCACGTGTCGACAGGCTATTGGTGGAGGGATGCCAGGTCCTGATAGGATCTGCCACCTACTGGACTCCACCCAGAAATGCCGGTTTAAGAACCCAGTTTTTCCCTCCATTTCCCTCAGCAGCTGCATTCTGTAACCACGCTGCTGGGGATAAAGTTCTGCTTAATAAAGCCTTCAATTGACATTACCTCAACCAGCCTCGCGTCATATTGACGGTGCTACAATTTATTAAGCAGAATTTAAATTGAAGAAAACGACATGGGAACATGGAGCTCCAAATCACCCTGGAGTGCCTGCGCATCGCACCCCAAGAAGCTAACTCGGCCTCTATCTTCAAGCACTGGATGGCATGCTTTGAGGGCTACCTCCGAACGGCCCCCGGCACACCGACAGACGAACAAAAGATGCAGGTCCTCTATTCCAGGGTGAGTCCTGACGTCTACTCCCTTATCGAGGACGAGGACGGTTTCACCGGTGCCATCGCCGCGCTGAAGGATATCTACATTCGGCCCGCCAACCAAGTTTTTGCTCGCTACCAGCTCGCCACACGACGGCAATTTCCAGGAGAATCGCTGGACGAGTTTTATAACGCCCTGCAGATCCTGGGTCGAAACTGCAACTGCCCGGCGGTAACAGCGAGTGAACACACAGAGCTCCTGGTCCGCGATGCGTACGTGACAGGTTTGGCCTCTTCCCAGATCCGCCAGAGGCTTCTGGAGAAAGAATCTCTGGGACTTACAGAAGTTCGGGCCCTGGCGGCATCCCTCGATGTGGCCTCGCGTAACGCCCACGCCTACGCCCCCGACCGCACTACAGCCCCTTGGGCTCCGTGGACCCCCGCTGCGGTCGACTCTCCGACACCCCCCCCCACCCCCGCAAACCTGCGCGGCCAAAACACCAGACCAACCGGGGGGGTCCCGCTGCTATTTTTGCGGCCAGCCGAAACACCCTCGGCAGCGATGCCCGGCCCGCGCGGCTACCTGCAAAAGCTGCGGGAAGAAGGGCCACTACGCGACGGTGTGCAAGTCCCGTGGGGTCGCCGCTATCTCCGGGGAAGAAACGGGACCACAGACCCAGCCCCCCCAGCAATCCACGTGTGACCAACGGACGCCGCCATTTTGGGCCCCGGACGCCACGAGGGAGAGATGGCGCCGCCATTTTGTCCACCCCCGACCGCGCTCGATCCATCTTGGCTGAAGGACCCCGACACAGACGGCCACACACTGCCTGATTACGATGCTCAACTTCAACAACCACGTCTGGCTTCGACGACCCTCGACCAGTCGCGACCCCGGACGCTCCAGACTGCAACCACTACAGTCCTAGTGAATGGCTACGAGATGCCGTGTCTTATCGACTCTGGGAGCATGGAGAGCTTCATTCATCCGGACACGGTAAGGCGCTGTTCCCTCGTAATTCGGCCAAGCCCCCAGAAAATCTTCCTGGCGGCGGTATCTCACTCCGTTCAGATCACGGGGTTCTGCATCGTTAACCTAACGGTGCAGGGGAGGGAGTTACGAAATTACCGGCTGTATGCCCTCCCCCATCTCTGTGCGCCCACACTCCTAGGGTCGGACTTCCAATGCAACCTCCAGAGTTTAACATTTAAATTTGGCGGCCCTATACCCCCACTGACTGTCTGTGGCCTCGCGACCCTCAAGGTTGAACCACCTTCCTTGCGAACCTCACCCCGGATTGCAAACCCGTCGCCACAAGGAGCAGACGGTACAGCGCCCAGGACCGAGCATTTATCCGGTCCGAAGTCCAGAGGCTGCTGAAGGAAGGCATCATCCAGGCTAGCAACAGTCCCTGGAGAGCCCAGGTGGTAGTTGTTAAGACTGGGGAGAAACAGAGGATGGTCATCGACTATAGACAGACCATCAACAGGTACACTCAGCTAGATGCGTACCCTCTCCCCCGCATATCCGACATGGTCAATCGGATTGCACAGTACAAGGTCTTTTCCACAGTGGACCTCAAGTCCTCCTACCACCAGCTCCCCATCCGTCCCGGTGACCGCAACTATACTGCCTTCGAAGCAGACGGGCGGTTATACCACTTTTTAAGGGTTCCATTCGGCGTCACGAACGGAGTCTCGGTCTTCCAACGAGAGATGGACCGAATGGTTGACCAGCACGGTTTACGGGCCACGTTCCCATATCTCGACAACATCACCATCTGCGGCCACGACCAGCAGGACCACGACGCCAATCTCCAAAAATTCCTCCAGACTGCTCACGCCCTGAACCTCACTTACAACAAAGAAAAATGCGTGTTCCGCACCGATCGTCTAACCATCCTGGGCTACGTAGTGCGTAATGGAGTGATAGGCCCCGACCCTGAACGCATGCGCCCCCTCATGGAGTTCCCTCTCCCCCACTGTGCCAAAGCCCTGAAACGTTGCCTGGGATTCTTTTCTTATTACGCCCAGTGGGTCCCCCAGTACGCAGACAAGGCCCGTGCACTAATCCAGTCCACTACCTTTCCCCTGACGACAGAGGCATGCCAGGCCTTTAGCCGCATCAAAGCGGATATCGCAAAGGCCACGATGCGCACCATCGACGAGTCCCTCCCCTTCCAGGTCGAGAGCGACCCATTGGATGTAGCTCTGGCGGCCACCCTCAACCAAGCAGGCAGACCCGTGGCCTTCTTCTCCCGAACCCTCCACGCTCCAGGAATCCGCCACTCCTCAGTGGAAAAGGAGGCACAAGCAATAGTGGAAGCTGTGCGATACTGGAAGCATTACCTGGCTGGTAGGAGATTCACTCTCCTCACTGACCAACGGTCGGTTGCCTTCATGTTCGATAATGCACAACGGGGCAAGATCAAGAACGACAAGATCTTGCGGTGGAGGATCGAACTCTCCACCTTCAATTATGAGATCTTGTATCGTCCCGGAAAGCTGAACGAGCCATCCGATGCCCTATCTCGCGGCACATGTGCCAATGTACAAGTGGATCATCTACAAGCCCTCCACGAGGACCTCTGCCACCCGGGGGTCACTCGTTTCTACCACTTCCTTAAGGCCCTCAACCTCCCTTACTCCGTCGAGGATGTCCGAACAGTCACCAGAAACTGCCAGATCTGCGCTGAGTGCAAACCGCACTTTCAGGCCAGATAGAGCGCACCTGGTTAAGGCCTCTCGAGCCTTTGATCGCCTCAGTTTGGATTTCAAAGGCCCCCTCCCCTCCACCGATCGCAACGCGTACTTCCTGAACGTCGTTGACGAATACTCCCGTTTCCCTTTCGCCATCCCCTGCCCCGACATGACAGTGTCCACGGTCATTGAAGCCCTCGGTACCATTTTTACACTGTTCGGTTTCCCCGACTATATCCATAGCGACAGGGGGTCCTCCTTTATGAGTGACGAACTGCGTCAATTCCTGCTCAGCAGGGGCATAGCCTCGAGCAGGACGACCAGTTACAACCCCTGGGGGAACGGGCAGGTAGAAAGGGAAAATGGAACAGTCTGGAAGGCCGTCCTGCTGGCCCTCCGGTCTAGGAGCCTCCCAATTTCCCGCTGGCAGGAAGTCCTCCCGGATCCCCTTCACTCTATCCGGACCCTGCTGTGCACCACCACGAATCAAACGCCTCACGAGCGCCTCCTCCTCTTTCCTGGGAAGTCCTCCTCTGGAACGCCACTTCCAACCTGGCTAGCAGCTCCGGGACCCATTCTGCTCTGGAAACATGTGCGGGCGCACAAGTCAGATCCGTTGGTGGAACGGGTGCATCTCCTTCACGCCAACCCGCAATACGCCTATGTGGAGTACCCCGATGGCCGACAGGACACGGTCTCCCTGCGAGATCTGGTGCCCGCCGGAGCTACCCACACCCCCCCAACGCCAATCACCACCTCCTCACTCCCGTCGGTTCATCCCGCAGCCACCCCCTTCCCGGGGGGTTCGGTTCTCCTCCCAGAACTGCCCAGGAGTAAGGAGACAGGGGACAGCGCTACGCTCCCTGAGTCGACGGGACTCGAGCCAGCGCCATCACCACCACTCCCGAGACGATCGGAAAGGACAACCAGGGCGCCCATTTGGCTCATCGAATCACTTTAACTCTCAATGTTTTCAGTTATTGTGTCTTGTTATAGTTATGGCATCATGCCGACCCTGTTTGGCCCGTTGGCCCAGTTGAAGCGATAATTTTGTGTTTTGTTCAAAGTTACGGCACAGTACCGACTCTGTAAACCCCTACCACCATGCGAACCACCATCCCGCCGGGTTTTTTCAACAAGGGGTGAATGTGGTGGTATGTATTAGGGGTAATATGGTACACCACGTGTCGACAGGCTATTGGTGGAGGGATGCCAGGTCCTGATAGGATCTGCCACCTACTGGACTCCACCCAGAAATGCCGGTATAAGAACCCAGTTTTTCCCTCCATTTCCCTCAGCAGCTGCATTCTGTAACCACGCTGCTGGGGATAAAGTTCTGCTTAATAAAGCCTTCAATTGACATTACCTCAACCTGCCTCGCGTCATATTGACGGTGCTACACATAGCTGCACTGTCCACTCACTTTAGTGGCTTTCAGCAGCAGCTTTCATCAGCTACAGAAACAGGTACAGAAAGTTCTGGCCAAAGAGGAATGCATGGAGCACAAGCACAGCCTTTCCTGCAGATTGTTTCCTAACTGAATATGATTCAATTGTCACTGACTACTATACAGAAACCAGGGCCTTTCACAGTTTAATGGGCTCCATTTCAGTGGTGTAGATTATCATATACTTGTTCCATGCAAGTACACCACAGACAAGACTAATGAGAATTTTGGCAGGTGATACCATCCTACCAGAACATCATTCTATTTTGTTCTCTAACATCAGCTGGAAACCAGGCACATGCAGGACGCATCTCTCCCCTTTAGCTGAGAAAACACCCATTTTGAACCTAAAAGTGTGAAACTTGACGTGCCTGGATCATATTCCAATTATTACCTCCACGGTCGCATTCTTCCCCAGAGATCAATAAAATGCTCTGTGGGTGAAATCAACATTGGTGGGGGTGTAAAATGGATGATATCAGATAAACAATCTGTTATACATGTCACCCAATTTTCTTTGCCACTAAAGTCAACAAAAAGGAGGATCAAAATGTATGCTGGGTGACCCATTTGCTCCTACCAATTTTTGCCCCTAATTAAGTTGAATATCACTTCCATTGAATTTAAGGCCTTATTTTTTAAGGTATTTAAATATTTAAGAATACATACTTCACAATAATTTACCCCTAAAATTATCCATTGTGTTTTTGAGATGTTTTATTATAATGTCTTTATGGATATGATTAGTCTGCCCAGAAATCTGAGCTTAGGTCTTGGTCAACAGCTACAAACGACTATGAGACAATAACACATCTGATCCTAATCCCTTCAGGCATCAGTTGAGTATCAGTGCAATTGACTGGCGATTGGAATGGCTTGCATCTCATGTTGCTGAAGAAGTTCTGCCTTTCTTTGAAATTTTCAAACTTATTTGAACAAAGAAACAGCATAAATTTTTCTGGTAACGTTTTCACATTTTATCAACTGTTACATTTTTAGCTCAGCAAGGTAGCAGACGTCATTCATAATGGCCACCCAGAGAGAGGGAGAAAGAGGCCAGGCAACAGTGAGCCTAGTTTTGTGGCTCTGGCAAAAATACCCCAGGTTGCTGCCCTGGTTTTGACTAAGCTATCAGGGAACTTGATTTCTGGCATACTTGGGTTTTAATAGGTTTAAATTATTTTCCCTTATGAAGGCCTTGGAGTTGTTTGAAGATCTTGGGCGGGATTCTCCGCCGGCGGGATTCTCCGTTTTGCCGGCTCCCGGGGGTTTCCCGATGCCGTGGGGCTGCCCCACAATGGGACACCCCATTGACTAGCTGGCGTAACGGAGAATCCTGCCAGCAGGTCGGGGCAGAAATGTGGCGTGGCCGGGTGGAGAATCCAACCCATGGTTACATGGCTTTTATGTGTGACTCTGCACGCAAGGAAAATTTTGTATTGAGTGAAAGTTGTCCAACTAATGCCTGCTTTTCTACAGGCTCAATGATGGCCCTCCTCAGTACAGGATTTGTCACTTCCTTGCCCCACATGGGCACATATTCCAGACTGCCTGCTACAATAAATATATTATTGATTGTTTGGAAAGAATGCAGGGACATGGAAGCTCCACACTTTGATAACCTTCACTTCCGCATCAAAAGCCATCCTTAATGTGCGGATCAATGGACAACTAAGTGTACAACTCTTTGGAGGCCTGCATTGTGAAGTACAAACAGTAAATACAAGAGTTTGATGTGCAGGTCCCAGCACAGTGACAGGTGCTGTCAAAACAGTTCAGGGACCATTGCACTTGCATCGTTAGATCTTTCACAAACTTCCATTTTGCATTACAATTATCCAGCAGATTTGGAGTCTACAAAGGTTTATGCATCCTCACCTCTTTATCCCAGTGAAACATCAAAGCAAATTGAAATTGTTCATGCGCAAGATAATGAATAGAAGGTTTTGTTGTAACAACAGGCATGAATTTTGGAAGATTGCTCATGTTGTCGTTGCTGTTCCTAATGAACCTTGCAGTGATAAGATAAATTTAGAGACTCATTACAGTGCTTAAGTGGCAGTGGTTCTGCAATATAAATTAAATATTGAAAGAAAAATATGCTATAACCAGCCGTTGTATGTTCATATCACCCATTGGTGTGAATGAAAACTGAAAGAAAGTCTGCACGGCACTTTGGGTGTAAATGACAACTGAAAAATTATATACAAGATAAGCTATCAGAAATACTGGATAGCTGCAGATAATAACTCTGATCTGTTTCTTAGAAAGACTAAAAATCGTTGATCTTCAATCTTACGAATGCAAAGTTCGATTCAAAATTCTTAACTGTGCGCCTCGGGCAGAAATACGCATTCACACAATGATTAATGAGCTTGTCTTAAGCAAATTTGTAAACATAATCAAATATTCATGAACAATTATTCAGCATAAACTGTTAATAAATGAGAATGATTCATTGAAAGACAAACGCACAGAGTGCAGCTTGGAGGGGCATGAAGCTCAAGGCTATAAGACCATAAGACATAGGAGCGGAAGTAAGGCCATTCGGCCCATCGAGTCCACTCCACCATTCAATCATGGCTGATTTCAACTCCATTTACCCGCTCTTTCTCCAGAGCCCTTAATTCCTCGAGAAATCAAGAATTTATCAACTTCTGTCTTAAAGACACTCAACTTCCCGGCCTCCACCGCCCTCTGTGGCAATGAATTCCACAGACCCACCACTCTCTGGCTGAAGAAATTTCTCCTCATCTCTGTTCTAAAGTGACTCCCGTTTATTCTAAGGCTGTGCCCCCGGGTCCTAGTCTCCCCTGCTAATGGAAACAACTTCCCCACATCCACCATATCTAAGCCATTCATTATCTTGTAAGTTTCTATTAGATCTCCCCTCAACCTCCTAAACTCCAACGAATACAATCCCAGGATCCTCAGACATTCATCGTATGTTAGGCCTACCATTCCTGGGATCATCCGTGTGAATCTCCGCTGGACCCGCTCCAGTGCCAGTATGTCCTTCCTGAGGTGTGGGGCCCAAAATTGCTCACAGTATTCTAAATATGGCCTAACTAATGCTTTATAAAGCTTCAGAAGTACATCCCTGCTTTTATATTCCAAGCCTCTTGAGATGAATGACAACATTGCATTTGCTTTCTTAATTACGGACTCAACCTGCAAGTTTACCTTTAGAGAATCCTGGACTAGGACTCCCAAGTCCCTTTGCACTTCAGCATTATGAATTTTGTCACCGTTTAGAAAATAGTCCATGCCTCTATTCTTTTCTTCCAAAGTGCAAGACCTCGCACTTGCCCACGTTGAATTTCATCAGCCATTTCTTGGACCACTCTCCTAAACTGTCTAAATCTTTCTGCAGCCTCCCCACCTCCTCCGTACTACCTGCCCCTCCACCTATCTTTGTATCATCGGCAAACTTAGCCAGAATGCCCCCAGTCCCGTCATCTAGATCGTTAATATATAAAGAGAACAGCTGTGGCCCCAACACTGAACCCTGCGGGACACCACTCGTCACCGGTTGCCATTCCGAAAAAGAACCTTCTATCCCAACTCTCTGCCTTCTGCCTGACAGCCAATCATCAATCCATGTTAGTACCTTGCCTCGAATACCATGGGCCCTTATTTTAGTCAGCAGTCTCCCGTGAGGCACCTTATCAAAGGCCTTTTGGAAGTCAAGATAGATAACATCCATTGGCTCTCCTTGGTCTAACCTATTTGTTATCTCTTCAAAGAACTCTAACAGGTTTGTCAGGCACGACCTCCCCTTACTAAATCCATGCTGACTTGTCCTAATCTGACCCTGCACTTCCAAGAATTTAGAAATCTCATCCTTAACAATGGATTCTAGAATCTTGCCAACAACCGAGGTTAGGCTAATTGGCCTATAATTTTCCATCTTTTTCCTTGTTCCCTTCTTGAACAGGGGGGTTACAACAGCGATTTTCCAATCCTCTGGGACTTTCCCTGACTCCAGTGACTTTTGAAAGATCCTAACTAACGCCTCCACTATTTCTTCAGCTACCTCCTTTAGAACTCTCGGATGTAGTCCATCTGGGCCAGGAGATTTATCAATTTTTAGACCTCTTAGTTTCTCTAGCACTTTCTCCTTTGTGAAGGCTACCATATTCAACTCTGCCCCCTGACTCTCCGGAATTGTTGGGATATTACTCATGTCTTCTACTGTGAAGACTGACGCAAAGTACTTATTTAGTTCCTTAGCTATTTCCTTGTCTCCCATCACAAAATTATCAGCGTCATTTTGGAGCGGCCCAATGTCAACTTTTGCCTCCCGTTTGTTTTTAATGTATTTAAAGAAACTTTTACTATCATTCCTAATGTTACTGGCTAGCCTACCTTCATATTTGATCCTCTCTTTCCTTATTTTTCGCTTTGTTATCCTCTGTTTGTTTTTATAGCCTTCCCAATCTTCTGACTTCCCACTACTCTTTGCCACATTGTAGGCTTTCTCTTTTGCTTTGATGCATTCCCTAACTTCCTCTGTCAGCCATGGCTGCCTAATCCCCCCTCTGATAACCTTTCTTTTCTTTGGGATGAACCTCTGTACTGTGCCCTCAATTACTCCCAGAAACTCCTGCCATTGCTGTTCTACTGTCTTTCCCACTAGGCTCTGCTCCCAGTCGATTTTCGTCAGTTCCTCCCTCATGCCCCTGTAGTTACCTTTATTTAACTGTAACACCTTTACATCTGATTCTACCTTCTTTCTTTCAAATTGGAGATTGAATTCTACCATATTATGATCACTGCCTCCTAAGTGCTCCCTTACTTTAAGATCTTTAATCAAGTCTGGCTCATTACATAACACTAAGTCCAGAATGGCCTGTCCCCTCGTGGGCTCCATCACAAGCTGTTCCAAAAAGCCCTCCTGTAAACATTCAATGAATTCCCTTTCCTTGGGTCCACTGGCAACATTATTTACCCAGTCCACCTGCATATTGAAGTCCCCCATGATCACTGTGACCTTGCCTTTCTGACATGCACTTTCTATTTCGTGGTGCATTTTGTGCCCCCGGTCCTGACCACTGTTAGGAGGCCTGTACATAACTCCCATTATGGTTTTTTTGCCTTTGTGGTTCCTCAACTCTACCCACACAGACTCCACATCATCTGACCCTATGTCATTTAGTGCTATTGATTTAATTTCATTCCTAATTAACAAGGCAACCCCGCCCCCTCTGCCCACCTCCCTGTCTTTTCGAGAGGTTGTGAATCCCTGGATGTTTAAATGCCAGTCCTGAACCCCCTGCAACCATGTCTCTGTAATGCCTACCACATCATACATGCCAGTCACAATCTGGGACACAAGCTCATCTGCCTTGTTCCGTGCACTGCGCGCATTTAAATATAGCACCTTTAATTCTCTATTGACCGTCCCTTTTTGTTTTCTTAGTGTGGTGGACCTTGGTTTACTGAGCCTTTCCATACACGGTGTCATATTTTATTTTTTTTAAAAAATATTTTATTGAAAATTTTTGGTCAACCAACACAGCACATTGTGCATCCTTTACACAATATTATAACAACACAAATAACAATGACCTATTTTATAAACAAAAAATGAATAAATAATAAATAACAAAAATGAAAACTAGCCCTAATTGGCAACTGCCTTGTCACAAGTAACACTCTCCAAAAATATAATTTAACAGTCCAATATATAATTATCTGTAGCAACGACCTATACATACTATACAGTATATATTAACAACCCTGAGAGTCCTTCTGGTTCCTCCTCTCTCCCCCCCCCCCCCCCCCCCCCCCCCCCGATCCTGGGCTGCTGCTACTGCCTTCTTTTTCCCATTCCGTCTATCTTTCTGCGAGGTATTCGACGAACGGTTGCCACCGCCTGGTGAACCCTTGAGCCGACCCCCTTAGGACGAACTTAATCCGCTCTAGCTTTATAAACCCCGCCATGTCATTTATCCAGGTCTCCACCCCCGGGGGCTTGGCTTCTTTCCACATTAGCAATATCCTGCGCCGGGCTACTAGGGACGCAAAGGCCAAAACATCGGCCTCTCTCGCCTCCTGCACTCCCGGCTCTTGTGCAACCCCAAATATAGCCAACCCCCAGCTTGGTTCGACCCGGACTCCTACTACTTTTGAAAGCACCTTTGTCACCCCCATCCAAAACCCCTGTAGTGCCGGGCATGACCAAAACATATGGGTATGATTCGCTGGGCTTCTCGAGCACCTCGCACACCTATCCTCCACCCCAAAAAATGTACTGAGCCGTGCTCCAGTCATATGTGCCCTGTGTAATACCTTAAACTGAATCAGGCTTAGCCTGGCACACGAGGACGACGAGTTTACCCTGCTTAGGGCATCTGCCCACAGCCCCTCCTCGATCTCCTCCCCCAGCTCTTCTTCCCATTTCCCTTTTAGTTCATCTACCATAGTCTCCCCTTCGTCCCTCATTTCCCTATATATATCTGACACCTTACCATCCCCCACCCATGTCTTTGAGATCACTCTGTCCTGCACCTCTTGTGTCGGGAGCTGCGGGAATTCCCTCACCTGTTGCCTCGCAAAAGCCCTCAGTTGCATATACCTGAATGCATTCCCTTGGGGCAACCCATATTTCTCGGTCAGCGCTCCCAGACTCGCGAACTTCCCATCCACAAACAGATCTTTCAGTTGCGTTATTCCTGCTCTTTGCCACATTCCATATCCCCCATCCATTCCCCCCGGGGCAAACCTATGGTTGTTTCTTATCGGGGACCCCCCCAAGGCTCCAGTCTTTCCCCTATGCCGTCTCCACTGTCCCCAAATCTTCAGTGTAGCCACCACCACCGGGCTTGTGGTGTAGTTCCTCGGTGAGAACGGCAATGGGGCTGTCACCATAGCCTGTAGGCTAGTCCCCCTACAGGACGCCCTCTCTAATCTCTTCCACGCCGCTCCCTCCTCCTCTCCCATCCACTTACTCACCATTGAAATATTAGCAGCCCAATAATACTCACTTAGGCTCGGTAGTGCCAGCCCCCCCCTATCCCTGCTACGCTGTAAGAATCCCTTCCTCACTCTCGGGGTCTTCCCGGCCCACACAAAACCCATGATGCTCTTTTCAATCCTTTTAAAAAAAGCCTTCGTAATCACCACCGGGAGGCACTGAAACACAAAGAGGAATCTCGGGAGGACCACCAACTTAACCGCCTGCACCCTCCCTGCCATTGACAGGGATACCATATCCCATCTCTTGAAATCCTCCTCCATCTGTTCCACCAACCGCGTTAAATTTAACCTATGCAATGTGCCCCAATTCTTAGCTATCTGGATCCCCAGGTAACGAAAGTCCCTTGTTACCTTCCTCAACGGTAGGTCCTCTACTTCTCTACTCTGCTCCCCTGGATGCATCTCAAACAACTCACTTTTCCCCATGTTCAATTTATACCCTGAAAAATCCCCAAACTCCCCAAGTATCCGCATTATTTCTGGCATCCCCTCCGCCGGGTCCGCCACGTATAGTAGCAAATCGTCCGCATACAAAGATACCCGGTGCTCTTCTCCTCCCCTAAGTACTCCCCTCCACTTCTTGGAACCCCTCAATGCTATCGCCAGGGGCTCAATCGCCAGTGCAAACAATAATGGGGACAGAGGGCATCCCTGCCTTGTCCCTCTATGGAGCTGAAAATATGTAGATCCCCATCCATTCGTGACCACGCTCGCCACTGGGGCCCTATACAACAGCTGCACCCATCTAACATACCCCTCTCCAAAACCAAATCTCCTCAACACCTCCCACAAATAATCCCACTCCACTCTATCAAATGCTTTCTCGGCATCCATCGCCACTACTATCTCCGTTTCTCCCTCTGGTGGGGCCATCATCATTACCCCTAACAACCTCCGTATATTCGTGTTCAGCTGTCTCCCCTTCACAAACCCAGTTTGGTCCTCGTGGACCACCCCCGGGACACATTCCTCTATTCTCATTGCCATTACCTTGGCCAGGACCTTGGCATCTACATTTAGGAGGGAAATAGGTCTATAGGACCCGCATTGTAGCGGGTCCTTTTCCTTCTTTAAGAGAAGCGATATCGTTGCTTCAGACATAGTCGGGGGCAGTTGTCCCCTTTCCTTTGCCTCATTAAAGGTCCTCGTCAGTACCGGGGCGAGCAAGTCCACATATTTTCTATAGAATTCGACTGGGAATCCATCCGGTCCCGGGGCCTTTCCCGCCTGCATGCTCCTAATTCCTTTCACCACTTCTTCTACCTCGATCTGTGCTCCCAGTCCCACCCTTTCCTGCTCTTCCACCTTGGGAAATTCCAGCCGATCCAAGAAGCCCATCATTCTCTCCCTCCCATCCGGGGGTTGAGCTTCATATAATTTTTTATAAAATGTCTTGAACACTCCATTCACTCTCTCCGCTCCCCGCTCCATCTCTCCTTCCTCATCCCTCACTCCCCCTATTTCCCTCGCTGCTCCCCTTTTCCTCAATTGGTGTGCCAGCAACCTGCTCGCCTTCTCCCCATATTCGTACTGTACACCCTGTGCCTTCCTCCATTGTGCCTCTGCAGTGCCCGTAGTCAGCAAGTCAAATTCTACATGTAGCCTTTGCCTTTCCCTGTACAGTCCCTCCTCCGGTGCTTCCGCATATTGTCTGTCCACCCTCAAAAGTTCTTGCAGCAACCGCTCCCGTTCCTTACTCTCCTGCTTCCCTTTATGTGCCCTTATTGATATCAGCTCCCCTCTAACCACCGCCTTCAACGCCTCCCAGACCACTCCCACCTGGACCTCCCCATTATCATTGAGTTCCAAGTACTTTTCAATGCACCCCCTCACCCTTAGACACACCCCCTCATCTGCCATTAGTCCCATGTCCATTCTCCAGGGTGGGCGCCCTCCTGTTTCCTCCCCTATCTCCAAGTCCACCCAGTGTGGAGCGTGATCCGAAATGGCTATAGCCGTATACTCCGTTCCCCTCACCTTCGGGATCAATGCCCTACCCAGCACAAAAAAGTCTATTCGCGAGTAGACTTTATGGACATAGGAGAAAAACGAGAACTCCTTACTCCTAGGTCTGCTAAATCTCCACGGGTCTACACCTCCCATCTGCTCCATAAAATCTTTAAGTACCTTGGCTGCTGCCGGCCTCCTTCCAGTCCTGGACTTCGACCTATCCAGCCCTGGTTCCAACACCGTATTAAAATCTCCCCCCATTATCAGCTTTCCCATCTCTAGGTCCGGAATGCGTCCTAGCATCCGCCTCATAAAATTGGCATCATCCCAGTTCGGGGCATATACGTTTACCAAAACCACCGTCTCCCCCTGTAGTTTGCCACTCACCATCACGTATCTGCCCCCGTTATCCGCCACTATAGTCTTTGCCTCGAACATTACCCGCTTCCCCACTAATATAGCCACCCCCTGTTTTTCGCATCTAGCCCCGAATGGAACACCTGCCCCACCCATCCTTTGCGTAACCTAACCTGGTCTATCAGCTTCAGGTGCGTTTCCTGTAACATAACCACATCTGCCTTAAGTTTCTTAAGGTGTGCGAGTACCCGTGCCCTCTTTATCGGCCCGTTCAGCCCTCTCACGTTCCACGTGATCAGCCGAGTTGGGGGGCTTCCTACCCCCCCCTTGTCGATTAGCCATCACCTTTTTCCAGCTCCTCACCTGGTTCCCACGCAGCTGTATCTCCCCCAGGCGGTGCCCCCCCGCCCAACCTCTCCCATACCAGCTCCCCCCTCTCCCCAGCAGCAGCAACCCAGTAATTCCCCCCTCCCACCCCCCCCCGCTAGATCCCCCGCTAGCGTAATTACTCCCCCCATGTTGCTCCCAGAAGTCAGCAAACTCTGGCTGACCTCGGCTCCCCCCCGTGACCTCGGCACGCACCGTGCGACGCCCCCTCCTTCCTGCTTCTCTATTCCCGCCATGATTATCATAGCGCGGGAACCAAGCCCGCGCTTCTCCCTTGGCCCCGCCCCCAATGGCCAACGCCCCATCTCCTCCACCTCCCCTCCTCCCCCCATCACCACCTGTGGGAGAGAGAAAAGTTACCACATCGCAGGATTATGACATAAAACCCCTCTTTGCCCCCCACATTCGCCCCACCACTTTGTTCGAACGTTCTTTTTAATAACCCGCTTATTCCAGTTTTTCTTCCACAATAAAAGTCCACGCTTCATCCGCCGTCTCAAAGTAGTGGTGCCTCTCTCGATATGTGACCCACAGTCTTGCCGGTTGCAGCATTCCAAATTTTATCTTCTTTTTATGAAGCACCGCCTTGGCCCGATTAAAGCTCGCCCTCCTTCTCGCCACCTCCGTACTCCAGTCTTGATAAACGCGGATCACCGCGTTCTCCCATTTACTACTCCGAGTTTTCTTCGCCCATCTAAGGACCATTTCTCTATCCTTAAAACGGAGGAATCTCACCACTATGGCTCTGGGAATTTCTCCTGCTCTCGGTCCTCGCGCCATCACTCGGTATGCTCCCTCCACCTCCAACGGACCTGCCGGGGCCTCCGCTCCCATTAACGAGTGCAGCATCGTGCTCACTTATGCCCCGACGTCCGCTCCCTCCACACCTTCAGGAAGACCAAGAATCCTCAGGTTGTTCCTCCTTGCGTTGTTTTCCAGTGCCTCCAACCTTTCCACACATCGTTTCTGATGTGCCTCCTGCGTCTCCGTCTTCACCACCAGGCCCTGTATATCGTCCTCATTCTCGGCTGCCTTTGCCTTCACGACCCGAAGCTCCCGCTCCTGGGTCTTTTGTTCCTCCTTTAGCCCTTCGATCGCCTGTAGTATCGGGGCCAACAGCTCTTTCTTCATTTCCTTTTTGATCTCTTCCACACAGCATTTCAAGAACTCTTGTTGTTCAGGGCCCCATGTTAAACTGCCACCTTCCGACGCCATCTTGGTTTTTGCTTGCCTTCCTTGCCGCTGTTCTAAAGGATCCACTGCAATCTGGCCACTTCCCTCTCCTTTTTCCATCCGTATCCAGGGGGGATTCCCTTCTGGTTTATCGCACAGTGTTTTTAGCCGTCAAAATTGCCGTTGGGGCTCCTATCAAGAGCCCAAAAGTCCGTTTCACAGGGAGCTGCCGAAACGTGCGACTCAGCTGGTCATCGCCGCACCCGGAAGCCCACGGTGTCATATTTTGTGGGATGGGGACTATCGTAACCTCTCCTGAGTTTTGTCTTTTCGTGCTTTTTTGTATTCCTAAGCAGCTACGCTTCCCACTGATTACTTCACCTCTTGGTCCCCTGACTTTCCCTTCCCCCCCCAATCTTTAGTTTAAAGTCCTATTGACCACCCTATTTATTCTTTTCGCCAGAACACTGGTCCCAGCTCGGTTTAGGTGGAGACCATCCCAACGGTATAGGTCCCCCCTGTCCCAAAACTGATGCCAGTGTCCCATGAAAAGGAACCCCTCTTTCCCACACCACTCTTTCAGCCACGTGTTAACTTCCCTTATTCTTGCCTCCCTATGCCAATTTGCACATGGCTCGGGCAGTAATCCGGAGATTATGACCCTTGAGGACCTGTTTTTTAATTTGTATCCTAGCTCTTTATAATCTCTAAACAGGTCCTCTTTCCTAGACTTGCCTATGTTGTTGGTACCGACATGGACCACAACAACTGGATCCTCCCCCTCCCTCTCCAGTATCCTTTCAAGCCGGTCAGAGATATCCCGCACCCTAGCACCGGGCAGGCAACATACCATGCGGGACTCTTTATCCTGCTCACAAAGGATACTATCTATCCCCCTGATAATAGAATCCCCTACAACTACAACTTGCCTATTTACTCCCTCCCCTTGAATGGCCTGCTGAACCATGGTGGCTTAGTCAGCTGACTCATCCTTCCTGCAGCCCAGTTCGCCATCCACACAGGGAGCAAGTGCCTCATACCTGTTGGACAGAGTCAAGGGCTGAGGCTCCTGAGTTCCTGACTGCTGGTTCCCTTTACCTGCCTGACTTGCAGTCACACCCTGCTGTCCCTGGCCACTGGCAGGATTTAAACTACTTACTCTGACAGGTGTGACTGCCTCCTGAAACACAGTGTCCAGGTAAGTCTCCCCCTCCCGGATGTGCCTCAGTGTTTGAAGCTCAGGCTCCAGCTCATCAACTCTGAGCCGGAGCTCTTCGAGCAGCCAACACTTACTGCAGATGTGGTCGCTGCAGCTCGCAATGGGATCTGCCAGCTCCCACATCAAGCAGCTCAAGCACATCACCTGACCAGCCATCACTAATTAATTAATTTGTTTAATTTAAGTTTATGAGTTTAGCTGTGTTTTTTCTTTAATTTGGGGCAGATTTGCGATCAACCACTCAGATCACAGCTTCCCTCTGACGTCACTTTTGGAGAAAAAAAACCTGGAAAACAGGAAGTTACCGTTAGGTTTTTATACTCACAGAGACTGCTCCTCCTCCTCCGAACGGCTCCCGAAATTAGGCCCGAAGAAAGAGAGAGAACAAAACAGTCGGGAAAAAGCACCTTCTCCCACTCTGCACCGAATTACCTCACTGCACCAAATTACCAAATTCTCACTCGGTCTGTATCTCTCTCACTCAGGCTGTGTCTCCTTGACCTGCGCAATGCTTACTAATGTGCGCTTTCTGTCTGTCTTTTATACAGAATTTAGGATGACTCACACTAAAACTTCAAAGAGAAGAAAACAATGTGTACCTTTGTGCCCCTTAACAGGCCTCAGGTGACTGCCAGATAACTGCCTCTCAGCAATTAGGGTGGGGGCAGCTTCAGCCAATCAGACACTAATCTACACTGCACTTTTAACTGAAAAACAGCAAAATTAGATTAACCACTTACCTTTCCTGGTTACCTCACTGCACCAAATTACCAAATTCTCACTCGGTCTGTATCTCTCTCACTCAGGCTGTGTCTCCTTGACCTGCGCAATGCTATAAAAACGTTATTTTCTCTAGCTGACACACTTGCTTTATTAGTCATCCAGAACTGTAGGCTAGTGCTTTGAGGACAAGTGTGCAAATCCCACCAGGGCAGCTGGTGGAATTTAGAACTGATCAATGAAATCAATGGTTTAGCACAGCGGGCTAAACAGATGGCTTGTAACGCAGAACAATGCCAGCAGCACGGGTTCAATTCCCGTACCAGCCTCCCCGAACAGGCGCCGGACTGTGGCGACGAGGGGCTTTTCACAGTAACTTAATTGAAGCCTACTTGTGACAAGCAATTATTATTATTATTAAATCTGGAAAAGAAAGCTAGTCTGAGTAATGGTGGCCAGGAAACTATCATTGGTTGTCAAAAAATCAACTGGTTCACTAATACACCTTTAGGGAAGGACATCTGCCATCCTTACAGCTGGTCTGGCCTACATGTGACTCCAGACCCACAGCAACGTGATTGACTCTTAACTGCCCTCTGAAATAGCCTGGCAAACCATTCAGTTCAAGAGAAATTAGAGTTCGGAAACACGCATCCATTAAAGAATTAAAAAAACTACCTCACCAGTTCATAGATTCAATAAGCACAATAAATTTTAACCTGCAAACAGGTGTGGTTTGGGAATGGTTGCTGGGGAGGGGCATTGGGAAGAGGTGAGGCCAAAACTCAAGTCACTGGAAATAGAGTACGAAAGGTAGCAAGGTCCATTTCTGAGGCAACGGCATTGAACACCACCCCCTGGAGTTCCTCTCTAAGCCATTCATCATGCTGACTTGGAAATACATTGTGTTGTTAATGGGTCAAAATCCTGGAACTGGGCAGCACAGTGGCGCAGTGGGTTAGCACTGCGGCCTCATGGTGCTGAGGTCCCAGGTTTAATCCCTACTCTGGGTCACTGTCCGTGTGGAGTTTGCACATTCTCCCCGTGTTTGCGTGGGTTTCACCCCCACAACCCAAAAATGTACAAGCTAGGTGGATTGGCCATGCTAAATTGCCCCTTAATCGGAAAAAAATATCCTGGAACTGTCTCCCTAACAGCAATGTGGGTGTATCTACACCACATGTGTGATGATTGGAAAATATCAGGAATATTGGATTATAAACATGGCATAAATAAAGAATGGTGGGGAGAAAGAAAACAGGAGATCCAATAACTCGTTGATGTCAATAACATAATAGCTTCTTCAGAGCTGTCAAGATGATATTTGGCACAAGCAATCAAGGACCTACCCCATTGAGAGCCAAGCATGGAAGGCAACTCATCAAGGACAGGGGGTCAGACTGTGTTCACTGGAGAGAAAATTTTAAAGTAATTCTCAAATGACTTGAATGCCCTCAATACCATTTCTCAATACCCCACCCGGCTCAGACTTGGCATCATCCCAGCCAAGAGCAAAATTGAAAAAGCCATCTCACAGTTGACAAACAACAAAGACTCTGGCGCACATGGACTCCCCAGTGAAATTCTGAAACACAGCAGAGATACACTACTGAAATGGCTGCATAACCTCATATCCCTCATCTGGAAAGAGGAGTGTATGCGGGGGTGGGGGGGGGGGGGGGCGGGGGAACTCAGGGATGCTATGATATGACTATATTCAAGAAGGGAGATGAGTTCAACTGCAAAAATGACAGAGGAAGCGTCTTTCTGTCTCACAGGGAAGGTCATTGCAACGAGCCTCATCTATCCAGTGACCAAAGGGCTGCTTCCAGAGTCACAGTGCAGATTTCATCCATTGAGAAGCACCACAGTCATGTTCTTTACTACATGGTGTTATGACAACCTGGGGTAGTGTGCATTCAATTCCAGCCTCACAGACCCTGGAGTCCCAACACAAGTGAATTAATCAATAATTCGTATAAAGTTTCTGAGATCTTTGGCCCTTGACGTTCCAATGACTTACAGGCGCCAGATTTGTAAGTGAGACACAACAACTGTCTACTTATAACAACACTTAGAATAGACTAACAGCCAGCTAATTTACTACTCCCCCCTATTACCATCCCACCCTTTACCCAAACACACACAAGACAGACACACACAGAGGTAGGGGGAGGTGTAAAAATAATAGTAATTAAAATATGGAATGGAAGATAAGTGTCCTTGCTTCGAATGTTGAAGTCATTGCAGCAATAGGCTGCCCTTCCAGGATGCACAGGGATTGAAACCAGCGGTTTGATGCTGAGAATCTTCTGGCAGTAAACATTTAGTCAGAATTTCCAGGTTGTAGGATTCTCTCTGGGGAGTCACTTTAACTTTTATTAACCGGGGTCTTCACTCCAAAAGAACAGCCTCAGGCCTGTGTAATTCTTATTTGTGTTCAACTCCATCAGAATGTCGAACAACCTTTCTATGTCATGTGAGAGTATCTTTAAGAAATGGGTGTTTATAAATGGGTGTGTATATAAATATCTGTAGTGAGAGTACCTTTAAGAAATGGGTGTTTACTACTGCAGTGATGTCAGAGAGTGGGTGGAGCTAGGCTGTCTGTCAGCTTTTTACTTTCATTTTAGGCTGTTTGCTGTAGGGTGTGTTTTAGTTTCGTTTTCAGAGCTGGATAGCTGCAGCCACAGCCAGAAGGTGTATGAATCTCTCTCTGTAATCTAAAGACTGTAAATAGATCCTGGTGATTTAAAACTAATAACAGTAATGACTTTAACCTGATGCGCTTCTGGTAAAAGGTGTTTTAAGTCGTATGGATGTTAAAAGGAAAGCTTAAAGGATTACTCAGTGTTGTAGTCTTTGGGGGTTGTATTTGAATTAATGGTTACTAAGATGTTCACTGTATGTTTTACAAAGGTTAATTTGAGTTCATAGAATAAACATTGTTTTGCTTTAAAAAAAATACTTTTCCATTTCTGCTGTATAACACCTGTGGAGTGGGCCGTGTCTCCCCATACCACAATTAAAAGTTGTGGGTCAGGTGAACTCCATGATACACTTTGGGGTTCTCTAAACCCTGGCCCCATAACAAATTGGGGCTTGAGGGGGATAAAAGTCTATCTATTGGATTGGCTTAGTGAACTTAAAGACAGTGAGGGGTGAACATATTGTGGTTGCTTTTCAGGTGTGGTATTTTAGTTTAAGTGGGGAGTGTGTTGTGGACAATGGCTCTTTCAGAGGCTCAGAAGTTTTGGGGGGTGGAGACAGTCACACGCAGTACCTTACGGACAGGGATAAAAAGCAGACTGTTAGCTTTGGCAAAAATATTGCAGTTAACGTTGCCTGACAAACTGCGAAAAGATGAGGTAATTATGGCATTTAGAATTGCCTGAGATACAGTCTGACTCATTAGAAATGGCAAAGATCCAGTTGCAGATTAAGCAACTTGAACATGAAAAAGAATTAAAGCAGCTTGAATATGCAATGAGAGAAAAAGAAAACGAAAGGGAGATACAGATTAGGGAAAAAGAAAAGGAGAGAGAAGAAAGAAACAAAGAAAGAGATAGAGAGGAAAAGGAAAGAGATAGGAAAGGGAAAAAGTGAGAGAGTTTGAACTTCAGAAAATGGCTATGTAACAGAATAGTCAGTTAAAATGGCAGACGTAAAGGGAAACGTACAGTTGGGGGATAGTGATGAGGATAGTGAGAAAAAGAGTCATAGTCGAAGGCTTGGTGGGGATCTACTTAAATATGTCCAAGCATTGCCAAGGTTTGACGAGTAGGAGGTGGAAGCCTTTTTCATTTCATTTGAGAAGATAGCTCAAATGAAGATAGCTCAAACAAATGAAATTGCCACAGGACGTGTGGGTATTACTGATTCAAATAAAGCTGGTAGGTAGGGCTAGTGAAGTGTTTGCATCACTACCGGAGAAGGTATCTGAGACGTATGAGGAGGTGAAAAAATCCATGTTAGGTGCATATGAACTAGTGCCTGAAGCCTGCAGACAAAGATTTAGAAATTTAAGGAAAGAATTTGGTCAAACATACATGGAGTTTGAAAGGCTCAAACAAAGTAATTTTGATAGGTGGATAAGGGCTTTGAAAATAGACCAAACGTATGAAGCTCTCAGAGAAATTATACTTTTGGAGAAGTTTAAAAATTCAATTCCTGATGGAGTGAGAACTCATGTGGAAGAACAGAGGGTGAAAACTGCGAGATTAGCAGCAGAAATGGCAGATGATTATGAATTAGTTCATAAATCAAAGCTTGGTTTCCGACATCAGTTTCAGCCTGTGAGGGATAGAAACTGGGGACATGAGAAATACTCAAGTGGTAAAAGTAAAGGTGATCTGATAGTAAATAATAAGAAGAGTGTACCTCAGATTAAAAATGAAATCCAGGAGGGTGGAAGACACATGAAAAGTTTCAAATGTTTTCACTGTAATAAACTAGGCCATGTAAAGTCACAGTGCTGGTGAACAAAGAACAAAGAAAAGTACAGCACAGGAACAGGCCCATCGGCCCTCCAAGCCAGTGCCGACCATGCTGCCCGACTAAACTACAATCTTCTACACTTCCTGGGTCCGTATCCCTCTATTCTCATCCTATTCATGTATTTGTCAAGATGCCCCTTAAATGTCACTATCGTCCCTGCTTCCACCACCTCCTCCGGCAGCGAGTTCCAGGCACCCACTACCCTCTGTGTGGTTGAAGAAAAGCACTGGGAAGGCTGATGTGGTAAAACAGGATAAGACAGTGGGGTTTGTTAAAGGGGTAAAGGAAAGCCCAAGTGAAGCGAAGGAGGTGCAAAAGATTGTACAGCCTGATCAAGAGATGATTGATAAGAAGGTGCCAGATCTCTTTAAAGAATTTACTTGTGTGGGTAAAGTTTACCCATGTGTAGCAGGAGTAGCAGGTAAAGAAGTGTAGCCATCTGGGATGGCCACTTCCAACTAAGTACAGAGCAACTCGCAAAGACTGATGGGTAAAATGGACAAGCCAAGAGTCAGGCAGGTTCTGAGCCTGAAATGCATATTTGTAAGCAAAGTCCAGATGGTATCGAAACCCCGTCCCATTAGCATGTTAATCAGGGCTATTAGCAGGTGATGGCCCATCTCCCCCAACACAAAGGACTAGTACTCCAGCTACCGGGACAGTCCCAGACATTTTGGCGCCACTCCCTGTCCAAGGGAAACATAAACAACAGGGTCAATGACCGCTTGAGACACACCCAGTCATCCAGATCCCCGCCCACCTATTGGCTAAGGAATCGAACAGAGTGATCAGGGATCAGCCAATTAGTAAGGCCCAAATCAAAGGACCGCCCAAAAAGCGCGAAAGCCCCCGAGTATAAGAAGAAGAGTTCGCCATATGCTAGCTCTCTTTTGGCCTTAGTACCCCGGTCACGGCCATTGCCAACTGCAGCAACACCAGAAGCAAGTTTGAGTTCAACGGCCACTACCAGAAGGACGAGCCCAGCCAAGCAGCAGTTCCCACTTCGAACCCAAGAGATCCTGAACAGTGGCCACTGTTTCCTGACCTAAACCGGGTGCCCGAAGTTAAGTACAGGTTGTCTTAGTAATAGGAGTAGTTACCTAGTAGTGTATGTTGCATGATTGATTGTATGTAAATAAAGTACCCTTGACCTTGAACTAACTAACTGGTGTTTGACTCTTTGATCGATAGCTGGTTGAAACTTGTGGTGGTATAATTCGATACCTGGCGACTCTAAGCATTCGGACATAGACAATATAGAAAGAAGGCAAATTCACTGATTGCCCTAATTGGAACAGAGCCAGAGTAAAGAGCATAGTAAAGAGGAATCGGCAACAGTTATTGGCGACATCTGACGGGACTCGACCCAGAAGTGACCGTGTCACTCCGAGAGAACCCACAAAAGCATTTGAATTAGAATCCAAATTGCCAAAGTAAAAGAAACCACAAGCGAAACCAGTATCGATCAAACCTCCAGAATTTGGAAGTGTGTAATTTGCATGCGTACTAACAAAGGGATATAAGGTAAACTCGATAGATTTTGTTACGTGAAACTTTCGGGAGTTGTGTAAACGGAAAATAGCGTAAGCCGTACCCGTGTTTGCACCACCGCTTTATTCCCCCTTGTTCCAAGTTTCCGGTAAGAGACAGAGTATTTGTAGGGATGGCCATGAAGGCAATGGAACGCCTTATGCATCCACAAGAGCTCGAGGTCGCAGTGACCAATAGATCAGAACAGTGTCCCGTATGGGAATAAGAGATTAGGAGATACCTAAAGGGGAAAGGCCGAAATTTTGCTCGAATGTGGGCGATGGCCGAAATTTTGCTCGAATGAAGAGACAGGTCCTGGCAGCATAGGACAAACTTGGTGGGACAGCCTGATCGAGATCCATAAAAAGAGTTTGACGAAGGTTCGTAAGCCGATGGCAATCGTGTCCTGTCTGGCACAATTGCAAGGCACAGAGGAGGTCGTGAAGACGCTCCGCAAGCAGCTTGAGGAGGAAGAGAAAAGTAGAGAGGGAGATTTAAATGAATGCGAGAGATTAAATGTACAGCTCCGGGAGCAGTTAGCGGCAAAGGACAAGGAAATGGATGATGTCAAGAGGGCACATCAATCCTGTCTCGCCCACCTTAGCAGCTTCCAAACCCAATATGATAAGGCCTACCAGGACACACAGCGTGCTGTCCTGGTAAGAGAAGAGACAGAGAATCAGGTACAGATCCTAAAGAAACAATGCGATGATTTGAAGGCAGCCCTCCGAGCACTCCACAGTTCCACCACGGAATAGAGGCAGAGGTCGGTGGATCATGCCAAATGCAGGCAGCAAATTGCAAAGTTGCAATCCCTGCTATCAGTTCAAAATGTGTTTAGAGGCACTTTTGGCCCACAGCTCGACCAGGAAGATGGCCCCGATTGGCCGGAAGTCAGCGAAACGGCCCAACGGTACGTAAGCGAGACTGAGAATCAAAATAGAGCCCCCCAGGCCCCGAAAGGAAAAGCACCCGCACCACAGGCAGCACCCAACCCAATGAACCCCATCACCACACAGCACAGGGTGACCACGGAAGACCAACCCGATTTTGTATACACCACCCATTATCGATCACCCAGTTACGAGATGCCCGCGAGAAGATAGAGACTTTCCTCCCCACATCAGACCCACATCACTTTTTCGAGTTAGTGAAACAACAGACTCTCATGTACGGTTTAGATGAGCCAGAGCAGGTTAAGCTCATAATTATGTGCTTACACCCCTCAGTAAGTTCAGCCCTTCCCGACCCACAAAATGTAGGAGGAGGTAGCCTCCAAGAAATGAAAACGGCCATTTTAGACGCCATAGGATATAATACTATAGACGGACTCAATCGTTGCAGGCAGAAAAAGGGAGAGCACCCAACAGCGCTTGCTGGATGCCTTTGGAACCATTTCACTGCGGTATTTGGTGAATTAGCCCGCGCCCATTTATCAGCAGACAATACGGCCAAATGGACCCGTACGTTAGTGTCCCACGCCACAGAGGCGGGACAGAAGGCTTGCGCCAATTATGACCCCTCAGACCCAGCACACAATGAAGTGTGGGTTCTGAAACGATTGTCCAGAGCTTGGGAACAGTCTGTACAGAAAAAGACAGAACATGAGAGAGTAGACGCCACCATGAACCCAGTAAAGGCACACCAAGGCCCCGCATGGGGAAATGAAGGCAGAGGTACAGCGCAGCACCCCAAGACACAGGAATGCTACAATTGTGGACACGAAGGACATTATGCCCGAGAATGCAATGCCCCCCCCCGAAGCAGCAAAGGAATCAGCACCCAAACCCACCCCCCCCCCCCCCAGAAACAATACCCGACCCATTCATAGCGTTAGCGCCCGACCAGATAATTCAGCCATGAATGGCACCGATTGACGGTGTTCAGGGGCTCCCCAACATGGGTCTGCGATACCCTTTGGGATAAGTCCGGAAGACCGGTCGTTGCAGGCACAGTCCGGGGACACCCCGCAAAGTTCCTTTGGGACACAGGAGGGTCCCGAACCACATTAAACTACTCCATCATGCTCCAGAAAGAGATTTGGCCCACTACGGATACCATTACCCTTAGTGGCTTTACAGATCACCTCCAGCAGGGACACATCACAGCCCCTGTGGATGTACAGCTCGGTAATATTAGGACAAAACATTCGGTTGTTTTAGTAGCTTTGCCCCAGGCAGCAGAACACATTCTAGGCATTGATTTCATGAGTACGCACAACCTTTCATTCGACCCAGTCAACGGATGCATCTGGAAAATGGCGAGAGCAGCACGAGCCCCCACCACACTCACAGTAGGAGATTATGCCCATAGAATCAGCTCAGTAGGAGAGTACTGATTTGATCCACAAACCATTACCACAGACAAAGCAGTTAGAGAGGTCTTGAAAAGACTTAAGACAGCATTTGCCCAGCGCAAGCACGACTGCGGCAAAATCCCAGGAGCAGTTAACATTACATGTCCCGATCCCAAGCCCCAGAAATAGTACGGCTTCCCCCAGCAAGCCGAGGGAGAGATAGCCAAGGTAATTCAAAGCTTATTGAACCAAGCAGTGATTCGACCCGTTGCATCGACGAATAATGCCCCGTTTTGGGCTAGTAAGAAAACCCGATGGATCATGGCGACTGACCATCGACTACCGAGAATTGAACAAAGTAACTCCCCTAGCAGCCCCCACTGTTGCCACAAGTCCCGAGACCATGTTGAGCCAGGGACTCCAGTCAAAATTCTTTTCCGTATTAGTTATCAGTAATGGCTTTTGGTCCATACCACTGGACAAAGCATGCCAGTATAAATTTGCGTCCACTTTCCGGGGACAGCAGTACACGTGGACGTGCCTTCCACAACTCCCCCTCCATTTTTCACAGACAATTGGCAAATGGATCATCTAAATTTTCCCACCCTGAATGCCTTGTTCAGTATGTGGACGACTTGCTCCTACAGGCTGACACCAAGGAAGAGCACATCTCGCTTCCTTCGGAACTATTGGAACTCCTTACAACGCTTGGATGCAAAATTAACCCCAAGAAAGCCCAAATTCTTCAGGGAAAGGTCACATATTTAGGTACAGTCATCACGCATGGGAAGCGTGAAATAGAATTCAAACAGATTGATTCCATCGTAAATTTGCCCTTGCCCCAAAACGTTACAGCCCTCCGGTCATTTTTGGGACTGGTTGGCTGTTGTCGGAACCATATCGACGGATTCGCGTCAAAAGCAGCCCCACTCTCCGAGTTACTAAAGAAACAGGCCTCATGGAAATGGCTTCCACAGCACACGGATGCCGTGGATGCATTGAAACGCGCCCTGAGCACAGCCCCTGCTTTGCAAGCCCCCGATCCCCACTCCCCGTACGCGATAGAGGTAGCGACCACAGATCGCACCCTTTCGGCCGTACTCCTGCAGGAAAGGTACGATCGTCTGGGACCCGTAGCCTAACCCTCACGAGTCTTAGATCCGGTCGAACAAGGATTTTCGGCCTGCGAGAGGCACCTGTTGGCAGTTTTCTGGGCAGTACAGTACTTCTCGTACATAACCGGACTCAACCCAGTCACCATTTTAACCGAGCACACCCCGACACAGCTTTTATTGGAAGGCAGATTAAAGAACGGCACAGTAAGCCAAATTCGAGCAGACTCCTACAGGGATGCGACATCACGGTAACACAGACCAAAACGCACACATTTCTGGCTGATAACTTGCATTATTCAGGGGCCCCACATGAGTGCGAGATCATAGCCCCCAAGCACAGCACAGGCCCATTTTTTCCAAAGTCGGTACCAAGAAAGACAGGTATCGGACCCCAGCCCACAGACAATGCCCTAAGAATTTATGTGGACGGATCCTCCACAGTCCTTGAGGGAAAAAGGATAACAGGCTGTGGCATTTATGTTGAGAACGCGCAGGGACGCGCTTTAGAAGAGATAGCTTTAAAGTTGCCTGGGCACTTATGTTTGCAGGCAGCCGAGTTAGCGACCATTGTTTACATTGTCCAGCACCCCGATTCATTCCCAACACCTGCAGACATATATTCGGACAGTTTGTATGTCTGCAACAGCCTGACAGAATTCCTACCCCTGTGGGAATCAAGAGGATTTATTTCCGCAGACGGAAAACCTCTACCCTCAGCCCCACTACTAAAACATACCCTTCAGACAGCCAAAGGCAGAGACTACGGCATCATCAAAGTAAGAAGTCACCATCGCTCCTCCCCACCCGGTAATGTGAAAGCTGACGCCCTAGCGAAGGCAGGCTCACGACATGGCCACTTTTGGCAACCCCCAGAGAGTGCCCCAGTACACGCAGTTCAGATCTCACAGACCAACATCCAAGACCTAGCCCAGGCACAAAAGGAAGATGAGACATTGAGGGAAATTTTAAAAGGAAACTTCCCAACCCCCTATGAAAAGTTTAGAAATTCATTGACAGTCCATGAGGGAATCGTTTTAAAAGATGGAGTTTATGTAGTCCCCACCCAGGACAGGAATGAGATCATTTGCAAGTTCCATGACGGACATGGACACCAAGGGATTGAATCCACCCTTGCCCACCTCAGACCCCTCTGCTGGTGGCCTGATTTGAAAACTGACGTGTCCCACTATGTCGGAAATTGTCTAATTTGTGCTCAAAACAAGCCCGATAGGTATGCGAGAAAAGCCCAGCTCCGACACACCCGCCCTGTAAATGACCCGTGGACAAACCTCCAATTAGATTATATTGGCCCACTCCCCCCCTGCAGAAATGGTTTCAAGTATGTGTTAGTAGTGATAGACACATTTACGAAATGGGCCGAAGCATTCCCATTGAGAACAAACACAGCCAAGGCCACCTCAAAGGTCTTAACAGAACAGATGTTTACAAGATCGGGACTCCCCCACAGTATTGAGTCGGACCAAGGTTCCCACTTTACGGGAAGAGTCATGAAAAATGTTATGACAATATTTGGAATTAAACAAAAGTTCTACATTGCCTATCACCCGCAGTCCAGCGGCATAGTGAAGCGCATGAATAGTACGCTAAAAGCCACCCTTAGGAAAATGGTGCAGCAGCACAATACAACATGGGACACGGTGCTCCCATTCGCACTGATGTTTATGAGGAACACAGTGCCGAGCTCTACAGGATATACCCCCCATACCCTCATGACCGGACGATCCATGAAGGGTACCGAATACTTATTCGGACTTGATTTGGCCAGCCCCGCAGTCACCGCCCTGACCCATGAGAAAGCGGTCCAGCACATGGTAGACAAAATTAAAGCAGCACAGCTCGCTGCAGCTGTTCGACTAGGCGCTAAACGAAAGCAGAGTAAGGCCTGCTTTGACAAAACAGTACACCCGGACAGCAGGTAATGATCACCTTGTACAACCCTAGTTCGTTCCTCTCCCCTAAATTTGCAGGACCCAATTCAATCTCAGACAAGGCAAGCCCCCCGGTTTACAAAATCACGTTTCCAAACGGAAAATCAGGATGGTTCCATGTAAATCAGCTTAAGGTTTATGGAACGCAGTGCAGCCACTCGCACCACTTCGTTGGCGATGGCAGACAATGAGGACCCGCCCACTGACAACCCAAGTTTCCCCTCCCCCAGCAGCAGCAGCACGTCCACAGGCAAGACCGCCCAACACCAAAGTTCTCGATGCAGCCATAATTACTCGTCTGTTTCACATGGCACTTAGTGAAACAAGTTTGTCGGTAACCCATATTGTTACAAATTTGTTCCACTCTTGGAAGGTCACTCAGGCAGTGGAGTAACGGCACTTAACCCCGTCCTGCCGGGGGACCCCCTATTCATTTGGTCAGCCAAGCTTGGGTGGTGGAGCAATGGCACTGATCACCGCCCTACCCGGGGATCCCACCCATTCTTGCCCTGCCACGGATCATACACACCACCCCATTCGACTACTTGGTTTCGAAACTCTTTTTCTGTTCTTTTCTAGTCCTGTGGTTTAAAGAATGCACTTTGCCACAACTTTTGCCCTTCCCGGCAACCATTCAGTTGCTATTCCCCCACATACTATTTACATGTAAGAAACACTTGGTTGGAAAAACAAATTTGCAGAGGACGGAGACATTGTCCGTCCACTCAGCTCATCGACCACAGGCTGCGCGAGTGCTCGCACTGTGACACAGTTATTTCATAGAATTTACAGTGCAGAAGGAGGCCATTCGGCCCATTGAGTCTGCACCGGTTCTTGGAAAGAGCACCCTACCCAAGGTCAACACCTCCACCCTATCCCCATAACCCAGTAACCCCACCCATCACTAAGGGCAATTTTAGACACTAAGGGCAATTTAGCTTGGCCAGTCCACCTAACCTGCACATCTTTGGACTGTGGGAGGAAACCGGAGCACCCGGAGGAAACCCACGCACACACGGGGAGGATGTGCAGACTCCACACAGACAGTGACCCAAGCCGGAATCGAACCTGGGACCCTGGAGCTGTGAAGCAATTGTGCTATCCACATTGCTACCGTGCTGCATGTTTTTGGGATGTCTTGTCGCCGTAAATGGTTGTTTAAAAAAAAATGAGGGAGTCACTTGGGTGACGATTATAATGGGAGAATTGACGTTAAGGAGACACAGACGGAAATACGAGATGTTAAACAACACGATGATAACAGACACTATGCTTGTTCCCTTAGAGAGATACGAAGACACTCAACGGTGAAGGAAAACTAAAACAAGATGAAGACGACCCTGATGATCGGCATCATGATCGTCGCTGGAACAGTCCAGTTGCGTGCGTTACCGACCTCTACCCCCCTCACCACACAGGCCCCGAACACGACCGCCCAACACAACACCCCCAGCACTACACCACACATAAACACAGCCACCGATACCCCCACATGGTGTGAGAACCTCATCAAGTGGTATTCACTGTCTTACACAGTGGAAGCCTTACTAGTAATAACCATATTGTACAGTGTCATTCAGACAATTGCGGAAATGGAGACGGAGAGCCTCCCGCCCCCCAGTATATACATTTAGACCCCTTTCCTCGGACTCCAGCAAACCCCACACTCTTTCTGAACCTTTTCTTTAATAAATTCTGCTGTTGTTATTGTTTTGTGAATAAAGTTTATTTTTCCGTGTATGTAAGTGTCCGTGATAGGAAGAAATGAGATGCTGCTATCAGATAATTTTTGTATTGTAACATAAGTTTGGATTGTGAATAGCAGCATGAGTGTAGTCTAGTTAGAGGCAGTTAGAGGTTCCCCTTTTGCTGAATGTTAAATGGCCCCCTAGGAATTCTTAGTCATGTGTTGTTTAGGGAAATTAGGTAAATGTTTTTGGACCCATAGGACAGAGTAGAGTAGAACCTGTCCTTGGTTAAGGGTACCCGATTCCCAAGAGAACAAAGAAGACCCAGTATTGTGATCCTTCAGGCTTCGTGTTGTGGATCAAGAGGACGGACTGTAGCCATCTGGGATGGCCACTTCCAACTAAGCACAGAGCAACTCGCAAAGACTGATGGGTAAAATGGACAAGCCAAGTGTCAGGCAGGTTCTGAGCCTGAAATGCTTATTTGTCAGCAAAGTCCAGACGGTATCGAAACCCCGTCCCATTAGCATTTTAATCAGGCCGATGAGCAGGTGATGGCCCATCTCCCCCAACACAAAGGACTGGTACTCCAGCTACCGGGACAGTCCCAGACATTTCGGCGCCACTCCCTGTCCAAGGGAAAAACAAACGGGGTCAATGACCGCTTGAGACACGCCCAGCCATCCAGATCCCCGCCCACTTATTGGCTAAGGAATCGAACAGAGTGATCAGGGATCACCCAATTAGTAAGGCCCAAATCGAAGGACCGCCCAAAAAGCGCGAAAGCCCCCGAGTATAAGAAGAAGAGTTCGCCATATGCTAGCTCTCTTTTGGCCTTGATACCCCGGTCACGGCCATTGCCAACTGCAGCAACACCAGAAGCAAGTTTGAGTTCAACGCCCACTACCAGAAGGACGAGCCCAGCCGAGCAGCAGTTCCCACTTCGATCCCAAGAAACCCTGAACAGCGGCCATTGTTTACTGACCTAAACCGGGTGCCCGAAGTTAAGTACAGGTTGTCTTAGTATTAGGAGTAGTTACCTAGTAGTGTATGTTGCATGATTGATTGTATGTAAATAAAGTACCCTTGACCTTGAACTAACTAACTGGTGTTTGACTCTTTGATCGATAGCCGGTTGAAACTTGTGATGGTATCATTCGATACCTGGCAACTCTGAGCATTCGGACATAGACAATATAGAAAGAAGGCAAATTCACTGATTGCCCTAATTGGAACAGAGCCAGAGTAAAGAGCAGAGTAAAGAGGAGTCGGCAACAGAAGTCACAATTTTAAGAGATACGGGAGCTGGTCAATCTTTAATGCTAAGAGATGAGGGGTTAGGTAGCTTGGGAAGAATGTTGCCAGAAAAGGTGGTAATATGTGGAATTTAGGGTGAGAGGAGTAGTGTTCAATGATATAAGGTAAGGTTGGAAAGTCCAGTGAAGAGTGGTAAAGTGGTAGTAGGAGTAATAGATTATCTTGTCCAGGAATACAGTTTATCTTGGGTAATGATATAACTGGATCGCAGTGGGAGTGATGCCTACTGTGGTTGATAGGCCAGTGGAAAATCAGACACCTGAAGTGTTGAAGGACGAATATCCTGGGATTTTTCCGGATTGTGTAGTAACAAGGTCGCAAAGTCACAGGTAAAGACGAGGAGAAATCAAAGAGTGAAGCTAAAGATGAAGTGCAATTATCAGAAACGATTTTTGATCAGTTGGTTAAAAAAGAACAAGAACAGGTGGAGGATGAGGCAGATATTTTTAGTTCAGGAAAATTGGCGGAGTTACAACAGAAAGATGTAGAAATAAAATGGATGTATCAGAAAGCATACACGGAAGAGGAATCTGAGTGTATACCACCGTGTATTACCGTAAAAGTGATGTCGTGATGAGAAAATGGAGACCTTTACATATGCAGGCGGGTGAAAAATGGGCAGAAGTTCATCAAGTAGTTTTGCCGGTAGGGTTTAGAAAGGAGGTGTTGCGAGTTCCACATGAGGTTCCAGTGGGAAGTCATTTGGGAATAAGGAAAACTCAAGCTAAAATCCAAAAACATTTTTATTGGCCTGGACTACATAAAGATGTAGTTAAATATTGTCAATCATGTCACACATGTCAAGTGATATGGAAACCTCAAGCAGTGATAAAACCAGCACCCTTAATACCCATTCCAGCATTTGAGGAACCTTTTACAAGGGACCTAATTGATTGCATAGGACCGCTTCCGAAAACAAAAAGTGGGAATCAATATCTGTTGACTATCGATTTCGGCGAGAGAACAGCTGGTGAGTCAGTTTCAGCGGGAGCAGTGCGGAAGTGGCTGCTGGGAGGTAAGTCTGTCCTTTAAAAGCACTTGTCTTTGCAGGGGCAGGCCAGTCGATTTCGGCGGGAGAACAGCTGGTGAGTCAGTTTCAGCGGGAGCAGTGCGGAAGTGGCTGCTGGGAGGTAAGTCTGTCCTTTAAAAGCACTTGTCTTTGCAGGGGCAGGCCAGTCGATTTCGGCGGGAGAACAGCTGGTGAGTCAGTTTCAGCGGGAGCAGTGCGGAAGTGGCTGCTGGGAGGTAAGTCTGTCCTTTAAAAGCACTTGTCTTTGCAGGGGCAGGCCAGTCGATTTCGGCGGGAGAACAGCTGGTGAGTCAGTTTCAGCGGGAGCAGTGCGGAAGTGGCTGCTGGGAGGTAAGTCTGTCCTTTAAAGGCACTTGTCTTTGCAGGGGCAGGCCAGTCGATTTCGGCGGGAGAACAGCTGGTGAGTCAGTTTCAGCGGGAGCAGTGCGGAAGTGGCTGCTGGGAGGTAAGTCTGTCCTTGTCCTGTCCACTTGTCTTTGCAGGGGCAGGCCAGTCGATTTCGCCGGGCGTGGAGCTGGCTGGTTCGTCAATTTCAGCAGGAGCTGAGAATTTTTTTTAAAATTAGTGTTTTAGGCGGGAACAGGAAGTCGACCCGTGGACGTCTGGGAAGACCCTCACCAATAAATTCTGGTGGAGAGGAAACCCGAGACACTACACGTGTAGTGTCTCCCACCCGCACTCTTCCTCTAACCTAATAATAAAACCCATTGGTCTGAGGTAAGTACCATATTTTATTATATTATTATTATTTTTTATAAAAAATTTAATTTAGTTGTTAGCCAGATCTTGGTAGAAAGTTAGAGGAATGGCAGGGAAGGGAGTGCAATGTTCCTCCTGCAGGATGTTTGAGGTGAGGGATGCAATTAGTGTCCCTGCTGATTTTACCTGCAGGAAGTGCTGCCATCTCCAGCTCCTCCAAGACCGAGTTAGGGAACTGGAGCTGGAGTTGGAAGAACTTCGGATCATTCGGGAGGCAGAAGGGGTCATAGATAGTAGCTTCAGGGAATTAGTTACACCAAAGATTGGAGATAGGTGGGTAACTGTAAGAGGGACTGGGAAAAAGCAGTCAGTGCAGGGATCCCCTGCGGTCGTTCCCCTGAGAAACAAGTATACCGCTTTGGATACTTGTGGGGGGGACGACTTACCAGGGGTAAGGCATGGGGTACGGGCCTCTGGCACGGAGTCTGTCCCTGTTGCTCAGAAGGGAAGGGGGGAGAGGAGCACAGCATTAGTAATTGGGGACTCTATAGTCAGGGGCACAGATAGGAGATTTTGTGGGAGCGTGAGAGACTCACGTTTGGTATGTTGCCTCCCAGGTGCAAGGGTACATGATGTATTTGGCAGGAAGGATCAAGGAAAACCCAAAAGCTTTCTATAGGTATGTCAGGAATAAGCAAATGACTAGGGAAAGAGTAGGACCAGTCAAGGACAGGGATGGGAAATTGTGTGTGGAGTCTGAAGAGATAGGCAAGATACTAAATGAATATTTTTCGTCAGTATTCACTCAGGAAAAAGATAATGTTGTGGAGGAGAATGCTGAGCCCCAGGCTAATAGAATAGATGGCATTGAGGTACGTAGGAAGAGGTGTTGGCAATTCTGTACAGGCTTAAAATAGATAAGTCCCCGGGACCTGATGGGATTTATCCTAGGATTCTCTGGGAGGCCAGGGAAGAGATTGCTGGACCTTTGGCTTTGATTTTTATGTCATCATTGGCTACAGGAATAGTGCCAGAGGACTGGAGGACAGCAAATGTGGTCCCTTTGTTCAAAAAGGGGAGCAGAGACAACCCCGGCAACTATAGACCGGTGAGCCTCACGTCTGTAGTGGGTAAAGTCTTGGAGGGGATTATAAGAGACAAGATTTATAATCATCTAGATAGGAATAATATGATCAGGGATAGTCAGCATGGCTTTGTGAAGGGTAGGTCATGCCTCACAAACCTTATTGAGTTCTTTGAGAAGGTGACTGAACAGGTAGGCGAGGGTAGAGCAGTTGATGTGGTGTATATGGATTTCAGCAAAGCGTTTGTTAAGGTTCCCCACGGTAGGCTATTGCAAAAAATACGGAGGCTGGGGATTGAGGGTGATTTAGAGATGTGGATCAGAAATTTGCTAGCTGAAAGAAGACAGAGGGTGGTGGTTGATGGGAAATGTTCAGAATGGAGTACAGTCACAAGTGGAGTACCACAAGGATCTGTTCTGGGCCGTTGCTGTTTGTCATTTTTATCAATGACCTAGAGGAAGGCGCAGAAGGGTGGGTGAGTAAATTTGCAGACGATACTAAAGTCGGTGGTGTTGTCGATAGTGTGGAAGGATGTAGCAGGTTACAGAGGGAAATAGATAAGCTGCAGAGCTGGGCTGAGAGGTGGCAAATGGAGTTTAATGTAGAGAAGTGTGAGGTGATTCACTTTGGAAGGAATAACAGGAATGCGGAATATTTGGCTAATGGTAAAGTTCTTGAAAGTGTGGATGAGCAGAGGGATCTAGGTGTCCATGTACATAGATCCCTGAAAGTTGCCACCCAGGTTGATAGGGTTGTGAAGAAGGCCTATGGAGTGTTGGCCTTTATTGGTAGAGGGATTGAGTTCCGGAGTCGGGAGGTCATGTTGCAGCTGTACAGAACTCTGGTACGGCCGCATTTGGAGTATTGCGTACAGTTCTGGTCACCGCATTATAGGAAGGACGTGGAGGCTTTGGAGCGGGTGCAGAGGAGATTTACCAGGATGTTGCCTGGTATGGAGGGAAAATCTTATGAGGAAAGGCTGATGGACTTGAGGTTGTTTTCGTTGGAGAGAAGAAGGTTAAGAGGAGACTTAATAGAGGCATACAAAATGATCAGGGGGTTGGATAGGGTGGACAGTGAGAGCCTTCTCCCGCGGATGGATATGGCTGGCACGAGGGGACATAACTTTAGACTGAGGGGTAATAGATATAGGACAGAGGTCAGAGGTAGGTTCTTTACGCAAAGAGTAGTGAGGCCGTGGAATGCCCTACCTGCTACAGTAGTGAACTCGCCAACATTGAGGGCATTTAAAAGTTTATTGGATAAACATATGGATGATAATGGCATAGTGTAGGTTAGATGGCTTTTGTTTCGGTGCAACATCGTGGGCCGAAGGGCCTGTACTGCGCTGTATTGTTAAAAAAAAAAAAAAAATGTCTCGGATCGTGTTTTCCGGGTCCTTGGGGGGGAGGGGGAGCAGCCCCAAGTCGTGGTCCACATTGGCACTAACGACATAGGTAGGAAAGGGGACAAGGATGTCAGGCACGCTTTCAGGGAGCTAGGATGGAAGCTCAGAACTAGAACAAACAGAGTTGTTATCTCTGGGTTGTTGCCCGTGCCACGTGATAGTGAGATGAGGAATAGGGAGAGAGAGCATTTAAACACGTGGCTACAGGGATGGTGCAGGCGGGAGGGATTCAGATTTCTGGATAACTGGGGCTCTTTCTGAGGAAGGTGGGACCTCTACAGACAGGATGGTCTACATCTGAACCTGAGGGGCACAAATATCCTGGGGGGGAGATTTGTTAGTGCTCTTTGGGGGGGTTTAAACTAATGCAGCAGGGGCATGGGAACCTGGATTGTAGTTTTAGGGGAAGGGAGAATGAGAGTATAGAGGTCAGGAGCACAGATTTGACGTCGCAGGAGGGGGCAAGTGTTCAGGTAGGTGGTTTGAAGTGTGTCTACTTCAATGCCAGGAGTATACGAAACAAGGTAGGGGAACTGGCAGCATGGGTTGGTACCTGGGACTTCGATGTTGTGGCCATTTCGGAGACATGGATAGAGCAGGGACAGGAATGGATGTTGCAGGTTCCGGGGTTTAGGTGTTTTAGTAAGCTCAGAGAAGGAGGCAAAAGAGGGGGAGGTGTGGCGCTGCTAGTCAAGAGCAGTATTACGGTGGCGGAGAGGATGCTAGATGGGGACTCTTCTTCCGAGGTAGTATGGGCTGAAGTTAGAAACAGGAAAGGAGAGGTCACCCTGTTGGGAGTTTTTTATAGGCCTCCTAATAGTTCTAGGGATGTAGAGGAAAGGATGGCGAAGATGATTCTGGATAAGAGCGAAAGTAACAGGGTAGTTATTATGGGAGACTTTAACTTTCCAAATATTGACTGGAAAAGATATAGTTCGAGTACAATAGATGGGTCGTTTTTTGTACAGTGTGTGCAGGAGGGTTTCCTGAAACAATATGTTGACAGGCCAACAAGAGGCGAGGCCACCTTGGATTTGGTTTTGGGTAATGAACCAGGCCAGGTGTTGGATTTGGTGGTCGGAGAGCACTTTGGGAACAGTGACCACAATTCGGTGACGTTTACGTTAATGATGGAAAGGGATAAGTATACACCGCAGGGCAAGAGTTATAGCTGGGGGAAGGGCAATTATGATGCCATTAGACGTGACTTGGGGGGGATAAGGTGGAGAAGTAGGCTGCAAGTGTTGGGCACACTGGATAAGTGGGGCTTGTTCAAGGATTAGCTACTGCGTGTTCTTGATAAGTATGTACCGGTCAGGCAGGGAGGAAGGCGTCGAGCGAGGGAACCGTGGTTTACCAAGGAAGTGGAATCTCTTGTTAAGAGGAAGAAGGAGGCCTATGTGAAGATGAGGTGTGAAGTTTCAGTTGGGGCGATGGATAGTTACAAGGTAGCGAGGAAGGATCTAAAGAGAGAGCTAAGACGAGCAAGGAGGGGACATGAGAAGTATTTGGCAGGAAGGATCAAGGAAAACCCAAAAGCTTTCTATAGGTATGTCAGGAATAAGCGAATGACTAGGGAAAGAGTAGGACCAGTCAAGGACAGGGATGGGAAATTGTGTGTGGAGTCTGAAGAGATAGGCGAGATACTAAATGAATATTTTTCGTCAGTATTCACTCAGGAAAAAGATAATGTTGTGGAGGAGAATGCTGAGCCCCAGGCTAATAGAATAGATGGCATTGAGGTACGTAGGGAAGAGGTGTTGGCAATTCTGGACAGGCTTAAAATAGATAAGTCCCCGGGACCTGATGGGATTTATCCTAGGATTCTCTGGGAGGCCAGGGAAGAGATTGCTGGAACTTTGGCTTTGATTTTTATGTCATCATTGGCTACAGGAATAGTGCCAGAGGACTGGAGGACAGCAAATGTGGTCCCTTTGTTCAAAAAGGGGAGCAGAGACAACCCCGGCAACTATAGACCGGTGAGCCTCACGTCTGTAGTGGGTAAAGTCTTGGAGGGGATTATAAGAGACAAGATTTATAATCATCTAGATAGGAATAATATGATCAGGGATAGTCAGCATGGCTTTGTGAAGGGTAGGTCATGCCTCACAAACCTTATTGAGTTCTTTGAGAAGGTGACTGAACAGGTAGACGAGGGTAGAGCAGTTGATGTGGTGTATATGGATTTCAGCAAAGTGTTTGATAAGGTTCCCCACGGTAGGCTATTGCAAAAAATACGGAGGCTGGGGATTGAGGGTGATTTAGAGACGTGGATCAGAAATTGGCTAGCTGAAAGAAGACAGAGGGTGGTGGTTGATGGGAAATGTTCAGAATGGAGTACAGTCACAAGTGGAGTACCACAAGGATCTGTTCTGGGGCCGTTGCTGTTTGTCATTTTTATCAATGACCTAGAGGAAGGCGCAGAAGGGTGGGTGAGTAAATTTGCAGACGATACTAAAGTCGGTGGTGTTGTCGATAGTGTGGAAGGATGTAGCAGGTTACAGAGGGAAATAGATAAGCTGCAGAGCTGGGCTGAGAGGTGGCAAATGGAGTTTAATGTAGAGAAGTGTGAGGTGATTCACTTTGGAAGGAATAACAGGAATGCGGAATATTTGGCTAATGGTAAAGTTCTTGAAAGTGTGGATGAGCAGAGGGATCTAGGTGTCCATTTACATAGATCCCTGAAAGTTGCCACCCAGGTTGATAGGGTTGTGAAGAAGGCCTATGGAGTGTTGGCCTTTATTGGTAGAGGGATTGAGTTCCGGAGTCGGGAGGTCATGTTGCAGCTGTACAGAACTCTGGTACGGCCGCATTTGGAGTATTGCGTACAGTTCTGGTCACCGCATTATAGGAAGGACGTGGAGGCTTTGGAGCGGGTGCAGAGGAGACTTACCAGGATGTTGCCTGGTATGGAGGGAAAATCTTATGAGGAAAGGCTGATGGACTTGAGGTTGTTTTCGTTGGAGAGAAGAAGGTTAAGAGGAGACTTAATAGAGGCATACAAAATGATCAGGGGGTTGGATAGGGTGGACAGTGAGAGCCTTCTCCCGCGGATGGAAATGGCTGGCACGAGGGGACATAACTTTAAACTGAGGGGTAATAGATATAGGTCAGAGGTAGGTTCTTTACGCAAAGAGTAGTGAGGCCGTGGAATGCCCTACCTGCGAACTCGCCAACATTAAGGGCATTTAAAAGTTTATTGGATAAACATATGGATGATAATGGCATAGTGTAGGTTAGATGGCTTTTGTTTCGGTGCAACATCGTGGGCCGAAGGGCCTGTACTGCGCTGTATTGTTCTATGTTCTATGTTCTATGACTATAATGAATGTGTCTACTAGGTTTCCAGAGGCCATTCCAGTACATAATATTACAGCTAAAAGGATTGTGGAGGAGTTAGTTAAATTCTTTACTAGATATGGACAACCCACAGAAATACAATCGGATCAAGGATCAAATTTTACCTCAAAGTTATTCAAAGAAATTATGGATAGCTTAGGAATAAAACAATTTAAATCAACTGCGTACCATCCAGAATCGCTGGGAGCATTAGAAAGGTGGCATCAGACATTAAAGACAATGTTGAGGGCTTGTTGTCACGATTATCCAGATGATTGGGATAAAGGAATTCCATTCGTACTGTTTGCAATTAGGGATGCACCTAATGAGTCAACCAAATTCAGTCCTTTTGAACTAATTTCTGGTCATGAGTTAAGAGGACACTTAAATTGATTAAGGAAAAATTGGTGAGTGAGAAATCGGAAATTACTTTATTGGATTACGTGTCACATTTTAGGGACCAATTAAATAGAGCAGGTGACTTGTCTAGACAACATTTAAAGGTTGCACAAAATGTGATGAAACGGGTCGCGGACAAGAAATCCAAAGTTTGTAGTTTTGCCAGTGGAGATAAAGTTTTAGTCTTGTTGCCAGTGGTAGGTGAACCTTTAAAAGCAAGATTTTGTGGACCTTATCAGATTGAAAGGAAATTAAGTAAGGTGAATTATGTGGTAAAAACACCAGATAGAAGGAAGACTCACCGAATGTGTCATGTGAATATGCTTAAAAGGTACTTTGAAAGAGAAGGAGAGAAAAAGGAGGAGGTTTTAATGATTCTAACTCAAAGTGACGAACCAAATCCAGATGACTGTGAATTTGACATACCTCAAATTAAACTGGAAAACGAGGGCGTTCTTAAAAATTGGGATAAATTGTCGAGTTACCTTCCACAGGAAAAACAGACTGACCTGAAAGAGTTATTGATACCACATGGGCATATTTGTGGAGATAAATTGGGAAGTACTAAAATGGCTATACATGATGTAGATGTGGGAAATGCTGTTCCAATCAAATAACATCCATACAGACTTAACCCTTTAAAATTGGCACAGGTTAACAAAAGATTGAGAGTATGCTTAAAAATGGCAGAATTGAAGTGGGTTGCAGCCAATGGAGCTCACCCATAGTGATGGTACCAAAACCAGACTGTACCCAACAGTTGTGTGTGGACTATACAAAGGTGAATGCAGCTAGAAGAACGGACTCTTATCCTATCCCACGTTTGGAGAATTGCATTGAGAAAGTGGGACAATCAGCTTTTATTTCCAAACTGGGTTTACTTAAAGGTTACGGGCAGGTACCTTTATCCGAATGGGCGAAGGGAATTTCAGCTTTCGTGACTCCAGATGGTATATACCAATTCAAAGTTATGGCATTTGGCATGAAAAACGCCCCAGCCACATTTCAACGGTAAACTAACAAAGTCATTTCAGGATTACCCAATTGTGCGTATACATCGACGATCTGGTAATTTTCAGCCAGACATGGACAGAACATTTGCAACATCTGATGGAGTTATTCGATCGACTTCAGGAGGCGTGTTTGGTGATAAACCTAGCCAAAAGCGAATTTGGAAAAGCCCAAGTCACTTTCCTTGGCCATACAATCGGACAGGGTCGAATGGTCACACGGGATGCGAAACCAACAGTTATTGAGGAGTTTCCAATACCCTCAAGACGAAGGGAAATAATGCGATTTCTTGGCATAAGTGGATTTGATCGAACATTTGTGCAAAAGTTTTGTAGCGTGTTTGCTCCACTGATGGACTTGCTGAAGAAACGTCAAAAATTTCAGTTGACAGCGGACATTCAACAGGCATTTGACTGCCTGAAAGCTGTGACAACCAATGCTCTTGTGTTGGAGAATTACAAGGGACTCTGTGATCAGATTGAATTAAAGTATCTGACTTTAAAGAGCAATGCCGAAGCCTAGAAAAACGGACGCATCGTGCAGAGACCTTCTTGTTCAAAGAGACTGTCAATCAGGAAGGATTTCAGTTGGAGGAAGAAGACCAAAAATGGACTATATTATTGTACCTGTTTGCGTGTAGTTTTTTTTGGAACAAAAAAGTATATTTACTGTGTGCATTTCTTAAAGGATAGTGAAAAGGTGAAAAAAGAAACCATCTTGAAGTTGATGGTTTATTTTTTTTCCTTGTAGGGAGGTGTCATGTGAGAGTATCTTTAAGAAATGGGTGTTTATAAATGGGTGTGTATATAAATATCTGTAGTGAGAGTACCTTTAAGAAATGGGTGTTTACTACTGCAGTAATGTCAGAGAGTGGGTGGAGCTGGGCTGTCTGTCAGCTTTTTACTTTTGTTTTAGGCTGTTTGCTGCAGGGTGTGTTTTAGTTTCGTTTTCAGAGCTGGATAGCAGCAGTCACAGCCAGAAGTATGAATCGCTCTCTGTAATCTAAAGACTGTAAATCAATCCTGGTGGTTTAAAACTAATAGCAGTAATGACTTTAACCTGATGTGCTTCTGGTAAAAGGTGTTTTAAGTCATATGGATGTTAAAAGGAAAGCTTAAAGGATTACTTAGTATTGTAGTCTTTGGGAGTTGTATTTGAATTAATGGTTGTTAAGATGTTCACTGTATGTTTTAAAAAGGTTTACTTGAGTTCATAGAATAAACATTGTTTTGCTTTAAAAAAGACTTTTCCATTTCTGCTGTACCACACCTGTAGAGTGGGCCGTGTGCTTCCCATACCACGATTAAAAGTTGTGGGTCAGGTGAACTCCATGATACACTTTGGGGTTCTCTAAACCCTGGCCCAAAACATCTGAGATAACAGCAAAGTCCTCCACATGAGATTTCAAAAAGGTTTTTAAACAACGATCCTGCCTGCAGCTGGCCCTGGACTTGATTTTCTTAGCAGCTCAAACTAACTTTGCAGAGAGAAAGGTCTTTACTCTAGGCCTTCAGAAAGAATCCAGAGTCAGAGCTGTGGCCCTCCAGCTTCTGTTCGAAACAAAACTAAAACCTGAAAAAACCGTCCCCCAGAGGAACGAATAATCCAGAATGGTCCGCACCAATCAGCATAGATTACCTGGTAATCTGAAATAGCTCAATGACCGCCAGCAAAGCCCATCAAGAGGTGTCATTACTGATGTCAAACCAAACAGCACATCCTGCTGGAGTGCCCGATTCTTTTTAAATGAAAGGTGAAGTCCATCCTAAAGATAGAGGTCCCATTAATTGTCCAGGTACAGAAATTATAAAAGTCATAACAAAGCAGAATAAAGGGAATAAACAAGGGACAAGCAAGGATTACAGGAGCATCCTTACAAGAGCAAATCCAAGAAAAGTACAGCACTGGCAGCTGAGCATGACTTCTTCTGACCTCACAAAAGCCTTTGAATCTGTCAATCATGAAGGTTTATGGAGTATCCTCCTCAAATTTGGCTGTCCTCAGAAGTTTGTCACTATACTCCGCTTACTCCATGGTGACGTATAAGCTGTGATCCTCGCCAATGGAACTACCACAGAACTTCTCTCTGTGAAGACTGGATCAAAAGTGATTGCGTCATTGCACCAAACCTCTTCTCCATCTTCCTTGCTGTAACACTGCATTTCATCTCCAGCAAATTACCCACAGGAGTGGAGATCATCTACAGAAGAGATGGGAAACTGTTCAACCTACAGCACCTTTTTTTTAATGAACATTTTATTGAGGAATGTATGGTTTTATAACAACAACAGAAGAAACAATGTACACACAAATATAATTTTCTCCGAAGACGTCGATGAACGGCTGCCACCTCCGGGTGAACCCTAACAGTGAACCTCTCAAGGCGAACTTGATTTTCTCCAAACAGAGAAAGCTAGCCGTGTCAGTTAGCCAGGTCTCCGACTTCAGGGGCTTTGAGTCCCTCCAAGCTAATAGTATCCGTCTCCGGGCTACCAGGGAAGCAAAGGCCAGAATGTCTGCCTTTCTCCTCCTGGATTCCCGGGTCTTCCGACACGCCGAAAATCGCCACCTCTGGACTTGGTGCTACCCTTGTTTCTAACACCGTGGATAAGACGTCCACAAACCCCTGCCAGAATCCCGTCAGCTTCGGGCATGCCCAGAACATATGGACATGGTTCGCTGGTCCCCCCATACACCTTGAGCGCTTATCTTCTACCGCAAAGAACCTGCTCATCCGGGTCACTGTCATGTGGGCCTGGTGAATGACCTTAACCTGTATCAGGCTGAGCCAGGCACATGTTGTGGATGCATTGACTCCACTCAACGCGTCTGCCCAGAGACCATCCTCTACCTCTCCTCCTAACTCCTCTTCCCATTTGCATTTCAGCTCCTCCGTCTGTGTCCCCTCTGACCCCATGAGTGCCTTCTAAATGGCAGAAACCCTCCCTTCTCCCACCAACATTCTGTAAACTACCCTGTCCTGTATCCCCTTTGGTGGTAGGAGCAGGAAGATTGAGACCTGCCTGTGTAGGAAGTCCCGCACCTGTAGGTACCTAAACTCATTCCCTCCCGTCAATTCAAATTTCTCCTCCAGTTCCCTCAGGATAGGAAAGCTCCCCTCTGTAAACATATTGCCCATCCTCTCAATCCCTGCTCTCTGCCATCTCCCGAACCCCCCATCGAGTCTCCCTGGGACAAACCGGTGATATTGCAGATTGGAGACCAGACCGATGCTCCCTCTGCTCCCACATGCCTCCTCCACTGCCCCCAGACTCTCAGGGCCGCTACCACCACGGGGCTGGTGGAGTACCGTGCCGGCAGGAATGGCAGAGGCGCCGTTACCAATGCCCCCCAAACTAGTGCCCTTGCATGATGCCGCTTCCACACACTCCCACACCAACCCCCCCCCTCCCCCCCTCCCACCACCCATTTCCTAATCATGGCTATATTCGCCGCCCAATAATAATTACTAAAGTTCGGCAGCGCCAGCCCGCCCTTCCTCCAGCTCCGCTCAAGCATCCCCTTTTTTACTCGCGGTGTCTTACCCCGCCATACAAAGCCAGTGATTACCTTAGAGACCCGTTTAAAAAAGGACCGCGGAATAAAGATGGGGAGACACTGAAACACAAACAGGAATCTCGGGAGGACCGTCATTTTCACTGTCTGCACCCTCCCAGCTAGTGACAACGGGAGCGCGTCCCACCTTCGGAAATCTTCCTTAATTTGGTCTACTAGTCGGACCAGATTTAACTTGTGCAGACGTTCCCATTCCTGCGCCACCTGGATGCCAAGGTACCAAAATTTTCCCCCTACCACTCGAAATGGCAGCTCCCCCAATCGCCTCTCCTGTCCCCTTGCCTGGATCGTGAACATCTCACTTTTCCACCACTTTTTTTTGTCCTCATTAACAGCAACCCCAGTATCCCAGAGAACTTTTTATAAAACTCCACTGGGTACCCGTCCGGCCCCGGGGCTTTACCCGACTGCATGGCCTTCAGTCCCTCTGCGATTTCCTCCAACCCGATCGGGCCCCCAGCCCTTCGACCAACCCCTCATCCACCTTCGGGAACCTCAACCCCCCTAAGAATTGCCTCATCCCCTCCGGCCCAGCTGGGGGTTCCGACTCATACAACCTGCTGTAAAACCCCTTAAACGCCTTATTAACCCCTGCTGAATCTCCGACCAGGTTCCCATCCCCGTCCCTCACTTTCCCAATCTCCCAGGCTGCCTCCCACTTTCTGAGCTGCTGCGCAAGCATTCTGCTGGCCTTCTCTCCATATTCATAAATCGCCCCCCTCGTCTTCCTCAGCTGCTCCCCCGACTTCCCTGTAGTTAACAAGCCAAACTCCGCCTGTAGCCTCCGTCGTTCCTTTAAAAGCCCTGCCTCTGGGACCTCCGCATAACTCTTGTCGACCTGGAGTATTTTCCTTATCAATCAGTCCGTTTCTGCTCTGTCTGCCTTTTCCCGGTGGGCCCGTATCGAGATCAGCTCCCCTCTAACCACCGCCTTCAGCGCCTCCCAGACCATTGCAGCCGAGACTACCCCTGTGTCATTAACTTCCAAGTAGTTCTGGATACATTTCCTCAGCCGTCCACACACCTCCTCATCCGCTAAAAGTCCAACATCCAACATAAAAGTCTCCAGTGCGGACGTTGGCCACACTCCTTGCTCACCTGTAGGTCAACCCAGTGCGGGGAATGGTCCGAGATCGTGATCGCTGAATACCCAGTGTCCACTGCCCCCGTCAGTAAAGCCCTGTTCAGGATGCAAAAGTCAATCCAGGAGTACACTTTATGCACATATGAGTAGAAGGAGAATTCCTTCACTCTCGGCTGCCCAAATCTCCATGGGTCCACCCCCCGAATTTGCTCCATCAACCCCTTTAGCTCCTTTGCCATTGCTGGCACCCTGCCTGTCCTTGAACTCGACTGGTCCAGCCCTGGGTCAATGACTGTGTTAAAGTTCCCCCCATGACCAACTTGTGCGAATCCAGGTCTGGGATCTTCCCCAACATCCTCCTTATGAACTCCACATCATCCCAATTTGGCGCGTACACATTCACGAGTACCACCGGCAGCCCCTCCAGCTTCCCATTAAGAACGTACAGCACCTTCATTCCAAAACCACAACCACTGCAACCTCAAACACAGGGCTTCTGTATACAGATGTCATTTGTGTGTGCACTCACTCAGAAACTCAGCTCTGGGCCATGGTAAACTCCTTCTCTGGAGTATATGAGAAAATGGACCTTTCACCAAACAGTGGTCTTATGGTCTTAATCAAAGGCACTCAGTGCCTGATCAGGAGACGAGCATTGGAAAGGGGATCCCTCTGAGAACCACCACCCTGCCCCTGTAGCTAACTCCCCCAAGCACCTCTCTCCCCATGACCATCACCCTATGAACCCTACCCTTCCACACTACTTACTGAGGCCAGGGTCACTCAGTGATCCTGAGACTCTGGTCGCTGTTCTTCCTGCAGCATCCATGCCCTCCCCTGAAGCACTGCAGTGCATAAGATCAGATTGACCAGTATCTCTCAACAGGCAACATTTCTGCCCCAGCCTCTGCCACTGGCTTCAGCACTGTCCTATTGACTTGTGCCCCAGCCAGCCTTCTAGGAAAGAGGCATTCTGGGTCTCTCGCCGAGCTCCCCTGCCAGCAGGCAAGACCCCTGACACCTCAGCAAGATACCGCCCTAAACACCTGCTGCTGACCACCTGCTCTATCTCCAGCCACAACATCTTGGTTTCATTGCAGGATTCTTCCTCCAATCAGTAGGAAAAATGTACGTTCCAAGGGGTCTTTAAATCACATCCAGGGAAGTATCACTAAAATGCGACTCAGACTTTGAATGTGTTAACTCCATTTGTCAGTCCATGTTTGACTCCCAATTCCAGAATCCCATCACAACACCTGTTTGAAATCAATTCCTGCAGGTTGTCAACACGCCCGCTCATGTTAATTGGTCTTAAAACCTATGGAAACAGCATGTGACAGTGAATAATGGGAGCATCAAATCAAAAGGATTTCCTTGTGTCAATTTCATTTAGAGCAAAGCTATGTGAAGAGATATCTACAGGTAACTGAGAGCATCATACCCTCTAAGCTGCGGTGCAGGGCCATGCGAAACAGTACGGAATTTTCCACTCAGGGAACAAACAGACTGCAAAAGCTGTGATCCCTGTAAGGTGTGCACACTTGAGACCACACAGCAATCTTAAAGGGGCTGACAAGTGGAGAAAATGGGCCGCACAAGGTAAAGGAAATTATAACGGACATTGACTGAGAGCTCAACTTCAAAAGCATCGCCAGGATTCTCTGGTATCCGGCAGGGCGGGCTGTACCAGCGCCAAAGAGTGGCGTGAACCACTCCGGCGTTGGGCCGCCCGGAAGGTGCGGAATCCTCCGCACCTTCGGGTGCTAGGCCGGCGCTGGAGTGATTGGCGCCGCGCTAACTGGTGCTGAAGGGCCTCCGCCGGCCGGCGCAAGTTGGCGCATGCACAGGAGCGCCAGCGTGTTCCCAGAACCGCTGCCGTGATTCCTGCGCATGCGCAGGCGGTTTCTTCTCCGCGCCGGCCATGGCGGAGCTTTACACAGGCCGGCACGGAGGGAAAGAATCGGTGGGCCCCGATCGCGGGCCAGGCCACCGTGGGCGCCCCCCCCGGGGCCGGATCCCCCTGCGTTCCCCGAGGACTCCGCAGGCCGTCCTCAGAGCCAGGTCCCGCCAGTATAGACCTTGTGTAATTCACGCCGGTGGGACTGGCCAAAAACGGGCGGCCGCTCGGCCCATCGGGGACCAGAGAATCGCGGGGGGGGGGGGGCCACTGCGATCGGCCCCCGACCGGCGTGGCGCGATCTCCGCCCCCGCCAAAAAAAACGGCGCCAGAGAATTCGGCAGCCGGCGGCGGGGCGGCGGAGCGGGATTCACGCTGCCCCCCGGGGATTCTCCGACCCGGCGGGGGATCGGAGAATCCCGCCCGATGTCTTTGCAATTTGCTTGAACAAATTGACTGATTTGGCAGACAGGGGGGCACAGTGGTTAGCACTGCTGCCTCACAGTGCCAGGGACCTGGATTCAATTCTGACTTCGGGTGACTGTGTGGAGTTTGCATGTATTCCCCTTGTCTGCGAGGGTTTCCTCCGGGTGCTCCAGTTTACTCCCACAATCCAAAGATGTGCAGGTCAGGTGGATTGGCCATGCTAAATTGCCCCTTAGCGTCCAAAGATGTGTGGGTTGGGTAGGGTTATGGGGATAGTGTGGGGCAAGTGGGCCCGTGGGTTCTCTTTCAGTGCAGATTCTTTTTTTTTATAAAGTAATTTCTATTCAAATTTTCACAAATTATCAACAACAAAATACAGAAAGAAAAGAACACCCCCCCCCCCCCCCCCCCGTATTTCAGTGCAGATTCAATGGGCCAAATGGCCTCCGTCTGCGCTGTAGGACTTCTATGACTGTTTCCAGCTTCTGAGGTTTTGCTATGCACGTTGAACAACACAATTTATGAGGATTTGTTGATTTGAGGTAACAGATGTCAGAAGAGGAAGCCTTTGTAGTGATGGATAGCTTCTTTTACTCAGAAAACCTAGGCTGGGAAAATGTGTGGTTATGCACAAATGAGTCATCAGCCATTTCAGAGACAAAGGCAGGCTACTGCTGTCTGCATTAACGCTCCAAAGCTGCCTGGCTGCAGTGTGTCATATGAGGAAGCCCGGGGAGCAGAAAAATAGAGAAAACTTTGCAGGTTATTCTTTAATGATAAAATGATCAATGTCATTAAAGCCAAGTCCTTCCAGTCACTGTGGTGATATACATCACTGTAAGTACACAAAGGGTTAATGTACATACACTACACCTAGCTAGACACTAGAGGGAACACTAGAGACATGACACACAGACAGTCAACCAATAGGTCAGTAAGATAGGACACGGCCAATGGGCAGTCACGATACACACAGAGGTGACACTACCACAGGAGAGCATTATACCAACCCATATAAAAGGACACATCACACATGCTCAGTCTCTTTCCAGCGAGTACAGACATAGGGTTGATTGAGCATTGCTCCCACCACGTGGATTGTAGCAGACTGGTTAGCCAGTCTGAGTAGCTATAGAAGGATTAACAGTAGCGTTGAATCCAAGTAGGAGAATTGTTAATAGTTCAATAAATGTGTTAAAGCTATCTCCAAGTCTGAACCTTCAGAGTGCACATCAAGGAAGCAGCTTATGCTATGACAAGAACATAACAAAACAGTCACATTGTTTTTAAAGCTTGTGAGATGTAGAAGCTACAGTGACAGGGTTCCTCTGTGGGCTGTCATCACGATGCAATGCACCGGGCCTCGTGTTCAATGTGGTGCAACCTGCACACATACTTTGTGAAAGCGGAGGAAATTGTGTCAGCCATAGTTCAGTAATCGGACTCCTGGCCCTGTGTCGTAAAGCTGTGGGTTCAAATCCCATTTCAGCATTAGAGTATAAGATCAAGGATGACAGCGCAGTATAGAGGCAGTGCTGCCTTTTGGATGAGGTATTAAACCCTCTCGGCAGATGTAAAAGATCACATGGCACTATTTTGAAGACCAGTGGGGAAGTTATTCCAGGTGCCCTGGCCAATATTTATCTCTCAATCAACATCACAAAAACAGATTATCTGGTCATGTTCACATTGTGGGAGATTTCTATGCACAAATTAGCTGTTGTGTTTCCTACATTGCAACAGTGACTACACTGCAAAAGTACTTAATTGACTGTAAAATGCCTTGGATGTGCTGAGATTGTGAAAGGTGCTCTATAAATGCCAATCTTTCTTTAAGTACAGCTTTTGCAATCAAGCTCTCAGAGCAAATTTCACTGGCCAAAATATCCAGGTGGTGAACATTTGTGAGCACAACATTTTGCCTCATTAATGAAATGGAATGCTTCAGAAACAGTCGTCCGCATGCTTCTGTTGATTGCTTACCAACAGACAATATAAGATCATTACCAAACAATCCCCAAAAGAACCATTGTCCCAATTTCCAGTGAAGGCAATTCACAGTACATACAGAAACATTGAGAATTAAGTCAAAACCTCACACCCCGCTTTCAACGTTGAGAATAAATTCTGTTCAACTTCGTCAAAAGCAGATCAAACACATTTTTCTCACGGAGAACTCTAGATATTTTGTGCTTCTCATTGCAATCAAAATGCTTCAATTGCCAATCATAGAAAGATCCAGTACAGGAGGCCAATCAGCCTGTTTGCAGCTGTATCAACTCTTTGGAGAGCGAGCTAAATAAAAGGGGTCATGTGACCTGATCTGCAGTCTGCCTGACAGCAAGCCTGTGTGCTTTAATTGCTAAGAGATAAAAGGAAGGGTCAGATGTTTCAGTGCAAAGAGGATGCAAGGTACTTACATTTGGAGACAATGGCAGCAGTCCCTATGCGTTTAGCATGAGTTTAGGTGGCCAAAACTCCCGCCTCCCTCACTGAAAACGGCCGGAGAATGGCCAGCTCCCGGGCCATGCAAGCTCACAGCTGATGACCTGCAGAGGTCGCGCAGCACAACATGGCACCGGCCGTGCGTGGACCAGACCCGCCATCCGTGACCACAGTCTACCCCCGGCCACCCCCCACCAGTCCCCCCAGCCCTCGCAGAAGCCCCCCCGGCCAGCGACACGGATCCCGGTCAAGTGTGGTGGCACTGGGCACAGTCCGCAGCCGCCACGCCAGGTTCATGATTTGTGGGAACAGGGCCCATCGGAGGCGGAGCATCACGAGTGGGCTGGCCGATGAGACGCCAACTGCACTGCGACGGCGCGCGGCATGATGACGCCATTTCTGAAGGGGTGGAGAATCGCAAACCAGTGTCAAACCAGCACCATCCCGATTCCGACGTTGGAATCGATTCTCCGCCCGATCGCCGATTACGATATCGGTATCGGGCAACGAAGAACCCTGCCCCCCACTTCCACTGCCTTTTGAGGAAGGGAGTTCCAAAGACTCACAACCCTCTATGAGAAAAAAAAAATCTTCTCATCTCTGTCTTAAATGGGCAATCCCTTATTTTTAAACAGTGACCCCTAGTTCTAGATTTCCCACAAGCGGAAACATCCTCTCCACATCCAGCCTATCAAGACCCTTCAGGATCTTATATGCTTCAATAAAGTCACCTGTTACTCTTCTAAGCTCCAGTGGATACAAACCGAGCCTGTCCAATCTTTCCTCATAAGCCAATCAATCCATCCCTGGTATTTATTTTGTAATCCTTCTCTGAACTGCTTCTAATGCATTTACATTTTCCTTAAATAAGGAGACCAATATTGTACACAATACTTCAGATGTGATCTCACTGGTGTCCTGTACAACTGAAGCATAACCTCCCTACTTTTGTATTTAATTCCCCTCACAATAAACAATAACATTTTATTAGCTTTCCTAATCACTTGCTGTACCTGTATACCAGCCTTTTGTAATTCATGCTCAAGGACACCCAGAGAACGCAATCACCGAGCTCTGCAATCTCTCACCATTTAGATAATATGCTTCCTTTTTATTCATCTTGCTAAACTTGACAATTTCACATTTGCCCACATTATACACCATTTGCCAGTTCTGGGAGTAATTTAAACTAATTCGACAGAGAGAGGGGACACAGAATGTTAGCAGAATAGGGACATAGCATAATACAGAAAAGCAATCAATTCGGAGAGAATACAGCTGTAGTAAGTTTCAAGGGAGTAAGACCAGGCTGGATGGCCTCTATTTTAATGCCAAGAATATTATAGGTAAGGACAGCACAATGATGCAGTGGTTAGCACTGCTGCCTGCAGCGCTGAGGACCCGGGTTCAATCCCGGCCCCGGGATCACTGTCTGTGTGGAGTTTGCACATTCTCCCCGTGTCTGCGTGGGTTTCACCCCCACAACCCAAAGATGTGCAGGTTAGGTGGATTGACCATGCTAAATTGCCCCTTAATTGGAAAAATATAATTAGTTACTCTAAATTTATTTAAAAGTATTACAGGTAAAACGGATGAGTTAAGGGCGACGATTGACATGTGGAATTATGATACAGTAGCCATCACGGGGATGTGATTGAGGGAGGAGCAGGATTGGCAGCTCAATATCCAGGATATAGAATCTTCAAGTGAGACAGAGGAGGGGGTAAAAGTGGAGGAGGCTTTGCAGTATTAGTTAAGGAGTTAGCTGCTGCAGTAAGGAGGGATGATATGTACCTGGATGAGTACTTGGCATATCATAACATTCAAGGCTCTGGGCCAAGTGCTGGCAAATGAAATGAGGTTGGCAGGTCAGGTGGTTTTCATGAGTCAGTGCAGACTCAATGGGCCTAAGAACCTCTTCTGCACTATTATTCTGTGTTCCTGTGATTCTATGATCATTTCCCATCTCTGCCTCTTGTATCCTCCATATGGCCTCGTCACAATTTAAATTCCTATTTATCTTTGTGTCATCAACAAATTGAACAACCTATAAATCGTAAAAAGTGAAGGCCCCAGCACTGATCCCTGTGGCACACTACTCATTACAGCTCACCAACCAGAGAAAGACCCAGTTATGGTCGCCTTCTGTTTCCTGTTAGCTAGCCAACCTTCTATCCATGCCACTATGTTAACCCCTATACCTTGAGCTTTTGTTTTCTGCAGTAACTTTTGATGTGGCACCTTATCAAATGCCTTCTCGGAAATCTAAGTACAATACATCCACCAGTTCTCTTTTATCCACAACACCTGTTCCTTCTTCAAAGATCTCCAATAAAGTGGTGAAACGTGATTTCCCTTTCATAAAACCACATTGACTCTGCCTTAGTACCTCACCTTGAATTTTTCTAGGTGCCTTGCTTTAAAGGCCCTGAACATCCTGGCACTGTGACGTCGCATTTGGTGTCCAGAGATAAGACCTCTTAAAACTGAATAGCTAGGACAACACTAGAATAGTTCTACATAAGTTAGTTTATTAAGGATTGAGATTAATCATAGAAAGTATACCCAGTAATCATTATTAACCATTAAACCTGTATTTTTAGGATATAGCAGTAATAAGCATTCTAAACTCTTGCTACAAACAGTGACCACAATGCATGATGGGATTTAAGAACATAACAACATAAGAACATAAGAACTAGGAGCAGGAGTAGGCCATCTGGCCCCTCGAGCCTGCTCCGCCATTCAAAGAGATCATGGCTGATCATCCATTGGCTCCCCATTATCTACCGCACTGATAATGTCCTCAAAAAATTCCACTAAATTAGTTAGGCACGACCTGCCCTTTATGAACCCATGCTGCGTCTGCCCAATGGGACAATTTCCATCCAGATGCCTCGCTATTTCTTCCTTGATAGATTCAAGCATCTTCCCTACTACCGAAGTTAAGCTTACTGGCCTATAATTACCCGCTTTCTGCCTACCTCCTTTTTTAAACAATGGTGTCATGTTTGCTAATTTCCAATCCGCCGGGACCACCCTAGAGTCTAGTGAATTTTGGTAAATTATTAAGCTAGCTAATTTGCCCATGTTTTTGAGACAAACGGGATTGAGGTCAGCAAATTACACAGTCAACTCAGTAAACAGTTGTTATCGGTGCCCCCAATATCCCGTCTCAAACAATCCATGGAGTAAAGAGGAAACCAGCTTTGGCATCCTGTCCCTGGATGAACAATGAGGTGGACAGGAACTGACTGCGATACGTAGGATGGGAATGTCAGAAAATCAACTTTAGCATGGACACAAGATCCTGGTAAACCACAGGTGACAGGATGGGGTTAAATCATGAGCTGATGGGTAACGATAACCAATAAGTGGTAACAAATGCAATGTCAATCCCCTTATCAACAGCTACGATCACATCCGTACACCAACCCCCAAACAACGGCCCGCATGTCAACATAAACATCAAATTAAAAAAAGGAATCAGGAATTGCCCATAGTCACCATTAATATATATAGTCCACCCTCCCCCCCCAACCGTCCACCCCCCATCGCTAATATTCAAGGCCATCCAATCCCCGAAAGTGTACAATGAATTACACCCATGAATTGCAGAACCTCCCCACCCCCCTCCCAGAATCCTCCCCCCCACTTCCTCTTGAATGTAACTCACCCAGTATCGGCCCCCTCCTCCAGCTTTTCACCCCTCCTAGGCTCATCGATACCTGATCTACCAGGCTCTGATGGCCACAGCCCCTCCCCCCCACCACACTCCCGTTCACTGGCCAGATTAAACTAGCCAGTGTGGGGGTCCCTGCCCAAGGCTCACTCCCCTCCAATCCCCCCCCCCCTGCCCGGTCCCAGGAAAACAAAGAAACCCCCTTTAACGCACAACCCCAGTGTAAACACACAAACCCCAAATAACCATTATTGCAAAATATAATCCCCACTCTTACCTTGTCCAAATAAACAATGCCGACTCATTTAGCACATAAACAACATGCAGTGAAGAATAGAGCTACATACACTCCTCCACACCCCCTACCCTCAGTTCAAAACCAATCCTCAGTCCCATTTCTCACTTCTGCCCCAGTTCTTCTGCCTTCACAAACGCCTCCGCCACTTCCACTGCCTTGAAATAAATGTCTTTGGATTTGTAGGTCACCCTCAATTTAGCTGGGTTCACAACGCCGAACCATACCATGCTGTTATACAGTGCTGTGTTCACTCGACCAAAGGAAGCCCTCCTCCTTGCCAACTCCACAGTAAAGTTCTGGTATATATGTATACCAGTTCCAGCCACTGCACCTCCCGCTTATGCTTTGCCCAACACAGGACCTTCTCCTTCACGTGGTACCTACGGAAAGAAATAGTCACTGCTCTTGGCGGCTCATTCGCCTTTGGTATAGGCCTCCATGCCCTATGAGCCCAATCCAGTTCGTACCGAGAGGGGTCTTCCCTCTCTCCCAACAGCTCCGCCAACATCTTGGCAAAATACTCCGTCAGCCTCGAGCCCTCCATCCCTTCGGGCAAACCCACGATCCTCAGATTTTGCCGCGTAGATCTGTTTTCCAAGTCCTCCACTTTGGTTTGCAAACACTTGTTGGCCTCCACCACCCTCTGCAACTCCTCACCCATCAATGTGAGTTGATCTTATGGACTGACCTCATTAACACTACACCCCTGTATGCTTCACCCGATGCCGATGTTATCTAGTTACATTATGTACCTTGTGTTGCCCTATTATGTATTTTCTTTTATTTCCTATTTTTTTCCATGTTCTTAATGATCTGTTGAGCTGCTCGCAGAATAATACTTTTCACTGTACCGTGGGTCATGTGACGATAAACAAATCCAATCCAATCCAATCATTGTGTTGCGACAAGGCCTCTTCTACTCCGTTCAGTCTCTCACCCTGCTCCCACAACTCGGTAGTTATGATGTTTTTACTTATTTGTTACACTAAACATTTTAAAACAAGAAATCTTGTGGTCATTCTTTCAGCTATCAATTGGAAGTTTGAATCTCTTTTTAAAGTTATAGGTCACCACAGGGGTCGTAACACACTTAATACTTTTCTGTACTAAATTACATCTGTCATGTGGCTGCTCATTTCACCATTCTGCCTGACCCTCTGAAGTCTATTACTCTTGTTAACCACAGTGTTTTGTGTCATCTGAAAACTTTGACATAATCCCCTATATACCCAGGTCCATTTACATTGGGCATCAGAAAAAGTAATGGTCCTAAAGCAACCCCTAGCAAACATTATTGTATACTTCCCTCCAGTCTGATAAAACTGTTCACCGCTACTCTCTGCTTTGTGTCCCTTCGCCAATTTTGTGTGCACACTATCACTGTCCCTTTAATCCAATGGGATTTAATTTTGCCAACAAGTCTATTATCTGGTACTTCAATCGTCTTTTGAAAATTCATGCATGCACCATTACCTACCCTATTCTCATCGATTCCCTCCATTACTTCATAAAAAAATTCGATCAAGTTAGTCAAACACAGGGGGCGGCACAGTGGTGCAGTGGTTCGCACTGCTGCCTACGGCACTGAGGACCCGAGTTTGATCCCAGCCCCGGGTCACTGACTGTGTGTAGTTTGCACATTCTCACCGTGTCTGTGTGGGTTTCACCCCCACAACACATAAATGTGCAGGTTAGGCGGATTGGCCGGACAGTGCACCAAAACAGACGGTGACAAATTGTAAGTAGGCACCAAAAAAAAAATCTTACGTACTTTACAATGACAAATGCGAAATGCAATGTATATAAAACTGAAAATGCCAACAAAAATATTTTTTAAAAAATAAATAAATTGTCCCTTAATTGAAAAAAAAATAATTGGGTATTCTAAATTTTTTTTAAAGTTAGTCAAACGCGATTTGCATTTAACAAATCCATGTTGACTTTCATTTGTGACTCATATTTTTACAAGTACCAATAAATGTTGTCCCAGATTATTGGCCGGGATTCTCCAATGCTGCGGCCAAGTTCTGAAGCCAGCGTGAAAAGCAGCGCAAGCCACTCCGGCACCAACGGGCCTCAAGTGGCAGGTATCCACCCCTTCCCAGGGGGCTAGAATGGTGCCGGAGTGGTGTCCGCAGCTCTGGCGCCCGAAAGCCGGTGCGCCATGGCCGGCGCGAGTCCGTGCATACGCATCACGGCTGTACGGGTTCGCGCATGCTCGCCATGGCCGACGCGTGTTCACGCATGTGCATGGGTTCCCGTCTCCGCGCTGGCCCCCGGGCAATATCGCGGAGCCCTACAGCGGCCCGGAGCGGAGGAACATAGGCCCCCACGGAGCGAGCCCGCCTGCCGATCGGTAGGCCTCAATCGCGGGCCAGGCCACCGTGGAGGCCCTCCCCGGGGTCGGATCCTCCCGACCCCCCCAACAGGACGGCCCCCGCAGACAGAACTTCAAGGTCCTGCCGGGTGGGACCATATGTAACCCACGCTGGCAGGACTCGGCCGAACTCGGCGGGCAATCGGCCCGTTGAGGCCCAGAGAATCGCCGGGGGTGCCGCTTTCAACTGCCCCCGACCGGCGTGGTGGCGATCCCGTGGGCGCCCGAAAATCGGCGGCGAGCCGGCGTCGGGGTGGCGTGGCACGATTCTCACGCCCCCCTGGCGATTCTCCGACCCGGCGCGGGGTCGGAGAATCCCGGTCATTGTCTCTAAATGTTTCCCCATTACCAACCTTAGGCTGTCTGACCACTAATTCTGGATGGAACCCTCTCCAGTTGGGGTATGGCATTTGTAATCTTTAAGTCCTCTGGCACTACATCCATAGCCAAGGAGGATTGGAAAATTGTGACCAGGACATTGAAATTTCCACCTTACTTCCCTCAGTTACCTAGGATAGTTCCTATCTGGATCAGGTGGTTTTTCAACTTTACTTACTGCCGAACTTTTAAGTACGTCCACTTTATTTTTGTTCTGTACAATATCGCTGTTACCTTTCCCTTTACTGCTACATTTGTAGCATCCACTTCTCTAATGCAAAGTACTTACTTGTACCTTTTGTCATGATATGCAGACGCACACATAATGATATACAGACAAGCAGCTAATGGACACAGAGAACAGGACATGACCAGTAAGCAGGCAGGACACTCAGGGGTGGGATATGACTATAAAAGACACAAGCACTCACACTCTGCTTCTTTCCACTGATGAACATCTAGAGAGTCAGTCAAGGGTGTTGTTACAATCTCACACCTCCACCACGTGGCTAAGAACTAGTCTGGTTCAGTCAGACAGAGTAACCACACTTAAGTTAGCAGAGTCGATCTCACAGAGAACTGTGCTAACTGTGCTATTAGTTCAATAAACCTGATTGAACTAACTTCAAGGTCTGGAGGATCTTTCTGATCTAAGCTGCATCCAGTTGCAGCCAGTGTTAGACCAGTGTACCTGACACAACACCTTTTCCATGACAAGACATCTCCTTTTTGATCTTTAATCAGCTCCACCTTTCCTTTGATTACCTTTTTACTAATTACATGTTTAGAAACTACTCTGGCTTCCCTTTTATATTTGCCACTAATCTATTGTCATACATGCTTTCTTTGCCCCTCTTATTCCCTTTTTGGGTCTCAGTCTAAATAAAAAATCGTTTCTATATTTGGATGAAACATTGGGATATATTTGTGTTTTCTGGTTCCTAGGTGTTTGGATTGCCAGGGTACAGCAGATCATTTGGCTGTCAACTTGCACACCAAAAAGGGGCATGTGCAATTTCCCATCCATTTAAATTGTGGCCCAGAAAATAGAGTGGGCTCCCTCGCAATGTCCAATCAGCCCTGCCCGATTTTCCTTTACTGGTTGCATCCAGACATTCCAATCCACTCAGCTGCAGGAAAACCCTGCCCAGTGTTCTTTGACAACCTTTTATCTGTTGAATGCTATAATATTAAAGGTTATGTAAGGACTGCCCCTGCCATGTGCTTCCCAGAAGATCCCTCCAGCATGAACAGCCAGAAAATCCCAGCCATTGTGTGTGTCAGCTGTGAGTCAGTCGATAGCACACTTACCTCTGAGTGATCTGGGTTCAAGTCCCCCTCTTGCTCATGCATTTGCTTTGTTTGGCCCTTGTTCCGCACTGTAACCAATCACTATTTGTCGATGTACTATTTGTCAATGTACTTTGTCTTTTTTTTTTAATTTTTATTCTCCTCCTTTTTCACATTCTCCCACATTTACATCCATCAACAATAAACAATAATCAGCAAGATATGTCAGTCCCCATAATAACAACGATCCCATCTACCCACCAACCCCCAAACCTCAACCCGCATGTTTACATAAACAGATGACAAAAAGGAATCAGGGATTACCCGTAGTCACCCTTAATCTTACACAGCTCCCCCCCACTCACCCCAGGTCTCCAGCTCCTCCCGTCCACTGCCTCTTGTAAAACTCCTCCTCCCAACCTCGGTTCCTTCCCCCTAACTTTCCACCCCGGCTAGACCACTCGGACCCTGTTCTACCAGGCTCCGATGGCCGCAGCCCCTCCCCCCACCTCACTCCCGTTCACTGGCCGGCTTAAACCGGCCAGCGTGGAGGCCCCCGCCCGGGTCCCTTTCCCACTTGCCCGGCCCTAGGAAAGCCCAAAGATCCCCTTTTAGCACACAAACCCCGCATATCCACCTACACCCCAAAGAACCCTCATTTCGAGTGAAAATCCCGTCCCTTCCCTTGTCCAAATATATACCACATTGGCTCCTTTAGTCTCTACACCCGCACACAGTGATACAGAAAAGAAGAAAATACAGTCATGAGGTTACATCGGCACATGTAGAATTTGTCAGTTCTGCCACAGTCCTTCTGCTTTCGCAAACTCCTCCGCTGCTTCCGCCGTTCCAAAATAAAAGTCCCTGAGCTTGTAAGTCATCCTCAGCTTCGCTGGATATACAATGCCGCACCGTACCTTGCTAATGTACAGTGCCCTCTTCACCCGGTTGAAGGCAGCCCGCCTCCTTGCCAGCTCCACCGTAAAGTCCTGGTATACACGTATACCAGCTCCAGCCCACTGCACCACCCGCTTCTGCTTGGCCCAGCTCAGGACCTTCTCCTTCACACTGTACCTACGGAAGCACAGAGTCACTGCCCTTGGCGGCTCACTCGCCTTTGGTACAGGCCTCCACAACCGATGAGCCCAATCCAGTTCATATCGGGAGGGACCCCCCCCCCTCCCCCAATAGTTTTGCCAACATCGCGGCAAAATACTCAGTCGGCTTCGGTCCTTCAACTCCTTTGGGCAGCCCCACAATCCTCAAATTCTGTCGCCTGGATCTGTTTTCCAGGTCTTCCATTTGTCCTCGCAGATCCTTGTTAGTATCCATCACCTTCCGCATCTCTTTCCCCATCGAGGCAAGTTGATCGCCATGCTGCACTAACGTCTCCTCCACTTCCGTCAGCGCCTCCCCTTGCTCTCGCACCTCCGCCACTGCGCTCGCCACCTCCGTCCTCACCGGGGAAACCGCCTCCTCCACCAGCACACTCAAAACCTCCCTCCTCACTGTCTCCATGCATTTCGCAATCTGCGCCAACTGCTTTTCAAATTCCGCAGCCATCACCTTAGTTATTTCTTCAGCTGTAAGCAGTGCGGCCTTCCCTGGTGCTCCAGCCTCCATTTTCCTTAGTGACCCCGCGGTGACCTTTCCACTCCCCGACGGACCTTCAGCTGTTTTTTTTCCGGCCGTTTTCTTGCTCGCCCTCGACATTTTTCTTTGTTCTTTTTTTCCTCCTGTGTCTTCACTGTGCCTCTTCCGTGCCTTCTCCCTGCTTCTGCCGCCTCCGTGGACCCTGGGACCGGTCTTAAAGCCCCGAAAATGCCGTTGCCGAACGGGAGCTCTCCATTGTGCGGCCGCCTCCCGCCCACCGTCACCGGAAGTCTAATGTTCTGTTTTAAAGATGTTATTTGAATTTCAGGAGCAGCTCAAGCTTAAGATCATGTCCAGAAATACAAGCAGCAATGCTTCACAAAATTTACTTTTAAAGATACAACTTCCTACAACAAGCACTTCACAATAAGCTACGCAACAAAACTATGTTTCTGTCTCCACTGTTTATCTCAATGTACTTTGTCGATTATTCTTTTTGTCCACTATGCATGTACTGTGTACGTTCCCTTGGCTGCAGAAAAATACTTTTCACTGCACTTCGGTACATGTGACAATAAATCAATCAATCGATAAAAATCAATCAATCAACCCAGAGCTTGAGTACAAAAATCCAGGCTGATACTCCAGTGCGGTACTGAGGGAACGTGGTAGTGTAGGAATTGCTATCTTTTGGATGAAACGTTAAAAGAATCTGCATACTTGGGTGGATATGAAATATCCAGTAGCACTATTTTGAAGAAGAGTGGTGGAGCTATCGCCACTACCCTGGCCAATATTTATCTTTCAATCATCATCGCAAGAGACAGGTTATCCAGTCATTGTCGCGTTAGTGTTTGTGGGAGTTTGCAGTGTGCAAATTACATTAAAACAGTGACCCTTCTTCAAAAAGTGAAAAGAGTGATATAAATGCAAGTGTTTCATTTCTCTCCAAGATGATGCAGTGGCCTCTGGTGGTGGGGCATCTAAGTACATCCAATGTGTCATGCAGCATGAACTGAGTGTCAGCTTCAGCATATGTTCCAAGATGCTGAAGTCACTGGAAAGGAAAGTTGGCCAATGGGATAATAATAATCTTTATTATTGTTACAAGTAGGCTTACATTAAACTGCAATGGAGTTACTGTGAAAAGCCCCGAGTCGCCACATTCCGTCGCCTGTTCGGGTTCACAGAGGGAGAATTCAGAATGTCCAATTCACCTAACAAGTACGTCTTTCAGGACTTGTATAATGGGAAATGAAAATTTCCCCCCATTCAGTTTGAGAAGACAGAGCCAGATGAAGTACCCATCACAACCAAGGAGTTGATAACTGAGAAACAGAGATCTGTTACCGAATGACACAATCCCGAGTGTTTTGCCACGGATTGGTACATGTTGTAGATCAATGCCTGGACTGTCCCCAGTGGCAGAACCTTGCTGCTAATCAAACTACCCTCAGAAGGCAGATGATTGATGAGCAAAAGGCCTTCAAGACACATTTCAGCCTCCACCGAACATCCTGTAAGAGAATGTGTTTGTGTGGAAATGTAGCGCAGCATGTGTCTATTAGTAGGAAATCCCTGGAGAGCAGAGGATCCAAAATTAGTTTCACCCATGGTGAGGCCTATTAAGACCCTGGGCTCCAACTTAGAGGGATATTTTGTTACCAGATTTGATTAACAGGGGGAGTAGCCCAACAGTGGGCAGCACGGTAGCATAGTGGTTAGTACGATTGCTTCACAGCCTCAGGCTCCCAGGTTTGATTCCCGGCTTGGGTCACTGTCTGTGCGGAGTCTGCAGGTTCTCCCCGTGTGTGCGTGGGTTTCCTCCGGGTGCTCTGGTTTCCTCCCACAGTGCAAAGATGTGCAGGTTAGGTGGATTGGCCATGATAAATTGCCCCTTAATGTCCAAAATTTCCCTTAGTGTTGGGTGGGGTTACTGGGTTATGGGGATAGGGTGGAGGTGTGGGCTTGGGTCGGGTGCTCTTTCCAAGAGCTGGTGCAGACTCCATGGGACGAATGGCCTCCTTCTGCACTGTAAATTCTATGTTCTATGTTCTATGTCCATGAAAGACATCTTCACGCTGCCCGGAGATAACCATTTCCTCTCATGTAGATCATTGGTCAGTTTGCAGGGGCATTCAATATGTCACAACAGGAGAAAGGACAACTGAGACAATTTAATTTCAGAATGATGGTATGTGTTTAATTCAATCTGCCTTCTTAAAGGATTTTAAGGAATGTCAGTTAGCAGGTGGGTGGTAATTATCTTCTCAGATGTAATTCAAACTGTAGAAAGGCCTTTGTGTTCCCAAATGTATAATATCCATTCTTTGATGTGACAAATAAACCTGCCACACTTCTTCCCAACTGGAACATTTACATGGAAAAGCTGTGTCACAGAAGGTGGTTATTCAGCCTGTTGAGTTTTGCCAGGCAAAATAGAGCTATCCAGCCAATCCCCACTAACCAGCTCTTGGTCCACAGCCTTGTAGATTATAAGTATTTTCAGATTTAATGAGGGTTTCTGACTGTTCTGCTCTTTCATGCTGTGAGATCCAAATCCCCAGCATGTTTTGGATGAAAATATTTTTCCTCAAGTCCCCTCTTACTTCCTCTATCAATGATTTTAAATCTATGTGCCTTGGTCACTTACCTATCTGATAACAGGAATAGGTCCTTCTTATCAACTATAACTAGGCCTCTCATAACTTTATACAGCTCCATTTAATTTCCTCTCAGTCTCCTCCATTCTAAAGAAAACAACTCCAGTCTATCCAATTGTTCCTCATAGCTCAAATTCTCAATTCCAGGCATAAATCTCCCCCATTCCCTTTCTAAAGTGAGCACATCCTTCCTGTAATGCAGATATCATAACTGTACACTACACTTGAGCTGTAGTCTAATTAGTGTTTCAAACAGTTTTAGTGTGTAGAGATGTAGCATGAGTTTAGAAAGTAAAAGAAGCACACCATAAATGGTGAGCGGGGGAGGGGGGGTTAAGCTCTTTGGTAAACATCAGAGGATCTCTATTAATAAAAAATGGCATCGTACAATTTGTTTGCTTTATTTCTCTTTCCTGTGCACCATTTTGGTTTGGAAAGATCACCATGTTAAATAATAGGCTGTCGTGCAATGAGTTCTCCCTCAATAGCATGCCTTCACTGGTTTCTGTGGTCAAACACCACTTGAACACAGGGTTACCAATCCTCCCCGATCATCCTGGAGTCTCCAGGAATTGAAGATTTATCTCTTGTTTGAGTCTGTTTCCTGTCCAATTGGCTGAGAAGAGTGTGCTCTTGGAGGATGGGCCAATGCAAGTGGAAGAAACAATCCTGTGATAGAGGTTGTCTTCAGATCAGCCTGGAACAAATGGAGTAGTTCAGTGATAGTCTGCCTTGAGAAGTGAAGACATAATTCCTGGTTGTAATGTCAGTATCGCTAAATAAAGATCCTGGGGTATTGACTGCTATGGACATAAAGAGAAAAATGTTAATTGCCAAGTTGAGGCAGATATGTGAGGTACATCAAATCCCCTAAAGGTGCCATTGGGTTGGGATACTGATGTCTTCCCTCCCACTTCCAAATTTCAACCTGGGCTGGTTTGCAGGCAAATCCCCTTGGAGCTGTCCAGTAAGTAATTGTCATATGCAAATAAATAATTAACTACTGTTTTAACCAACAATTCTGTCTTTAATAGTCCAGTGGAACTATTCCTGAGCTGCCAGTAACTAGTCAGGTTCAACCAGGTGAGTGCACAGACGTATTAGTGTAAGATGACACAAAGATAAGGGTGAGTGTGAATGTTGGCTGTTCAAATGGGAAAGTGAGGCATTAATCTTTTATTGTCACAAGTATGAAGTTACTGTGAAAAGCCCCTAATCGCCACATTCCGGCGCCTATTCAGGTAAGCTGATACGGGAATTGAACCCACGCTGCTGGCCTTGTTCTGCATCACAAACCAGCTGCCTAGCCCACTGAACTAAACCAGCCCTTGGTGCTAGAAGAGAAAGGAATGAGTGCAGCTGCAAGGTGTGCGGTTCTGAGGAGTGCTGTGCAAGAGAATGCTGGGGAAGTTGGAATGTTGGTCTTGGCATCTGAAAGTGTTTTCCTGCATTCCTGAGGTCCTCCATTCTCTTGGTGCACTATCTCCATGTTGATGGGGTACTTTTCGTGGCCACTTCCATCCATGGTTTCAAAGGCTGGCTTCTCACTCCACTTCTTGAGAAAGATCACCCCACTGTGTCCCTCAAATCTTGCAACAGGACCTCCAGATAAGGGGGCGAGACCAGGGGAGCAGCCCTCCCAGGTCTCCTCTCCATTTCTGAGGTTGCAGTAGCCAGAGGAATCTATGTTCAGTTCATGATTTCTGACCCATACCAGGAGGCCTTTAATTAGAAATCTGTTCTTTGACAGATACAGTGAGTCCTGATTGGTCAGGAAACCGAGAAGTGGGATACAATGCTGTGGCTCAGTTAAAGGGCTATGGAAAAGCCTATTGCACATCCCAATGGGTTCCTGACCGGCCACAGGTCCTGTTACTTGGCGAAGGACTGTCACTTTAAGATTCTGCCCAATAATTCAGTTTTCAGTGCATCTGCCTTTGGTGTCCTCTAGGAACATTTTCTTCGTCATTTGAAATTATGTATTGCTAGGCAAAAGCCCATAGGATTCCCATCTTCAGTATTTTATTTGCTGCAATCAATCAATCTGAACTATATTGTTCATCACCTTCATATTTTTCATAAAAATAATTTCCCTCTCTTCCTTAGCAACGGAAAAATCAAAAAGGAAAATGCAAATAACCATCAATGCTTGTTGGAGAAAAACCTAAAGCTTCAAGATCAATTCCTGCCATAGACACCTAACTTTACGGAGCTTCCTTTTGAAAGGGGGAGCAGCTATAATATTACTTTATGACATGAATGATGTAAATGCTCAGTAAAATTTGACACAAGACTTCATGCATAAATTTGCATATTACGAAAGGATGGTAGTGGTCATCAGCAGATACTCTCCTCTTGGCTGCCACTTTTATTTACTGGGAAATGGGACTAACTGTGCACCTGGTGTGCAGTCAAAGTACCGCCATTCCAAACCTGGCCTCTCCCTCCCACTGAAGCTGCATTGACAGCAGAGAGTCTCGCAAAATTGTGGTCATCATTTTTCTAATAAATTAACAATGAGAAGTGATCAAAACTAGAACGTGTGGGAAAATCCCCCTCCTTGATTATGCCTGAGGTCAGACAGGGCTGTGGCGAGAGAATGAGGCTAATTGATGGCTGGCACAGGGTTCAAGCACCTGAAGAAATTCCCTCAGGGCTGTTTCCATTGGAGTTTAGAAGAGTGAGGGGTGACTTGATTGAAGTATATCAGATCCTGAATGGTCCTGGGCGTGGAAAGGATATTTCCTCTTGTGGGTGAGTTCAGAACTAGGGGGTATTGTTTTAAAATTGTGAGTCGCCCTTTCAAGACAGAGATGAGGAGAATTTATTTCTCTCAAAGGTTAATGTGGCTTTGGAACTCTGTCTCAGAAGGCGATGGGGGCAGAGTCATTGGATATGTTTAAGGCGGAGGTAGATTCTTGTTCGACAAGGGAATCAAAGGTTATCGGGGGTAGGTGGGAATGTGGAATTCGAAACATAAACAAATCAGCCAAGATCATATTGAATGGCAGAGCAGGTTTGAGAGCCTAATGGCCTACTTCAGCTCCTATTTCAGATGTTCGTATGTACGTATGTTTGTACTGCCTCTTTTACTACTGCTTGCTGGGGTTATCTTGGAAAAGGCAGGAAGGAGTGGAAAATGGAACTTGGAGTCCTTGTAGAGTAACACTTGCCTTCGGCAGGTCAGCACTTACCTATAAACTGAAGACTCCAGACTCAGCAAAGGCACTCAGTGAGATCCTTGATGCCAGCTTCTGCTCATGATGGCTCCTTGTTGTCTATTCAGGTGTTGCAGTGGTATCCCATCAGAAGCTCACTCTGTATATGGGAGAAACCCCAATGGAGGCTGGGCCAGACAGAACTGAAACACCTGGGAATTGGCCCTCAGCTTGTGCAGAGTTACATGATTTCAGTTTGACCTGTAGTAGCATGCTATGTTTGGTTTTAGCAGTCCTGTATCTATGGAGCTCTACTCCAGGAAGGAGTCACTATTTTATGAGAGGAAGAAGGGAGGGATTGAATTAATTGAAAAAAGAAACCAAAATGTACATTGAAGTAGAATTCCTGGAAATATCCCTCCATCTTCTAGCACAACTTCAGCAAAGGATCAGTGAAAATTCAGCAGAAACTGTTTGCGTAATTTCTACTACTGAATTTATCACAGGGGTTCGGCAAGAACCATTGGGGAAATTACTCGTATTTTATCTTCTCGTCTCCCCAAAAGAAGAAGTGAGACATGGGAACTTCCTTGACAAAACCCAGAATAGACAAAGACAAAACAGCCATGCATTAGTTTTCAACAAGATGATAATCTATAGTGAGATCTGAAGTGAAGAAAGTGGCAAAATGCATATATTCCCACCAAGTCATTAAACTAACTTTGTAAATCAGTAAAACACACCGTAGAAATATAAATATTACAAGGGCTTCCTGTCTACCAGTGTTCTTGAAGTTTGAATTCTCAGAAGTTTTATTTTATTATTTTTAGTAATTCAACACTTTATATCTTATAAACTGATGACATCACCTTACATTTACCGTGGATGCTACATGTTATGGTCTGATATCAATATGTCTTCAATTTCTAATGTTTATTGAAGGTTCAGAAATTCTATGCTATATTATTTTAGGCAAAGTACAATGGTGCTACTGCAGTCCTCAAAGAGGGCAGGATATTGCTGAAAGTGCAGTTTGGCATAATAGACTGCTGCTGCTGATTCCAGGATTTTATTTCTACAACCCACGTAGAAATTACTGCATATGTTAGTTCCTCGTTTTGGTGATTTGTGAATCCTTGAAATTCTGTTTGATTGTTGTATTGCATGGTGGTCAATTATCATTCTTAAGAGGGATACTTAAGATGCTAACACCTCAACCAATCAGAGTTGATTTATCAACCAATCAGCACGCCATTTCTCTTGTGGTATAAGTTGATGTGATCAAATGAAATTTGGCATTCCTGCATTTGTTCTGATGGGTGCAAGATGAAAAGTTTCATAGAACATAGAACATAGAACAATACAGCGCAGTACAGACCCTTCGGCCCACGATGTTGCACCGAAACAAAAGCCATCTAACCTACACTATGCCATTATCATCCATATGTTTATCCAATAAATTTTTTAATGCCCTCATTTTCGGCAACATGTCTCTCTTCAACAATAAATTAAAGATGATTACACTGTCTGTTATCCTTATTAATGAAGTTTATGAGTATTAGGATCGTCAGATCATTATAGCACAGAAGGAGGCCACTGGCCCATTGAGTTTGTGTTGGATTTCTGAAAGTGCAGTTCATTCCCCTACCCCTTAGCCCTGAAAATGTTTTCTCTTCAGGTGCTTATCCAATTCCATTTTGAAAGCCATGATTGAATCTGCCTCTATCATGCTCTCAGATACTGCATTCAAGATCTGAACCACTCACTGTATTGAAATGGATTTCCTCATGTTGTCTTTGGTTCTTTTGCCAATCCACCTTAAATCAGTGTCCTTTGATTCTTGAACTTTCCACTAATAGGAACATAGGAATTAGGAGCAAAAGTAGGCAATTCACCCTTCAACCCTGCTTTGCCATTCAATCAGATTGATACATGCTGAACCTGCATACTGACTTTCTATGATTCATGAACAAATACACCCAGATTCCTCTACCCAGGCATATCTTGAATCTGATTTTTATTTATATAATAATTTGCCTTTCTATTTTTTCGGCCAAAATGGAAAACCCCACATTATCTGCCAAATTTTGGCCCAATCTTTTAGCCTATCTATATCTGTCTGTAAAATTATTCTCTCCTCTTCACTGCCTGCCTTCCCACCAATTTTAGTATCATCTGCAAATTTTGCGATGTTACACGCTGTTCCTGCTTGCAGATCATTCATATAAATTGTAAACAGTTGAAGTCAGGGGACTGACCACTGCGACACCCCGCTAGTTACAGTTCACCAGGGAGAGAAGGACCCATCTATCCCAACCCTCTGTTTTCTGTCAGTCAACCAATCCTCAATCCAATCTAGTATTCTACCCCCAATCCCCTACGATCTCACCTTCTGGATCAGTCTTTTATGCGGCACCTTATCAAACACCTTCTGGAAGTCTAGATATACCACATCCACAGGTTCCCCATTATCCATCTTGCTGGCTACATCCTCAAAGAACTCAAGCAAGTTTGTCCAGCATGACTTACTCTTCATAAACCCATGCTGACAATGGTGGATTGAGCTTTGTCTTTCCAAATGTTCAGTCATCTCTCATCTCCTCCTTAATGACTGATTCCAGCAACTTCCCTGTTGTGTTCCGTGATCTTGTCTCTGCAATGATTCTGAAGAACTGCTGGTGACTTAACTAGAATGATGATTTATTGATGTACACGTGGTAAGGTAACAATCAGAATGCTGTAAAGACCAAGTTATCCTTGAGTTACATTAGACTCTCCTGGAACTACCCTTACGTGTGACTGTCCTGGTTTAGGCCTTATAACCTTCTGCCGATAGGCGGATGTCATATGACTAATGTCTGCCGCCACCAGCTGGTGGGAAGTCGCACTGCTGAGTGCATGTAATATTATTCACAGGCATATCACCACATTCCCCAACACAGAGGTTAAGCTAATTAGTTTATAGTTTCCTACTTTTTGCCTCTCTCAATTTTTGAATTGGAGCGTCACATTAGCGTGTTTCCAATCCACCAGGACCCTTCCAGAATCCAGGGAATTTTGAAATATCATAATCAATGCATTCACTATGTCCACTGCCATCTCCCTCAATGCCCTAGGGTGCAAGCCATCAGATCCCGGAGAGTTATCTGTCCTTAATCCCATCAGTTTATTTAATAATATGCCTAGTGATGGTTATTGCACCAAGTTCCTCTGCATTTGGTAGTTTTTGGAAAGTTTTTATTATCTTCTACCATGAAGACAGAGGCAAAATATTGGTTCAGTGCCTCTGCCATCTCTGTGTTCGCCATTATTACCTCACCAGTATTGTCCTCTAAAGGGCCAAAATTTACTTTAGCTATCTGCTTCCTCTTTATATACTTATAGAAGCTTTTGGTATCAGTGTTCATGTTTTCTGCTCATTCACCTTAGCTCTTTTTATTTTATATTTAGTAGCCTTTTGATGAACCTTAAAGTTCTCCCAATCTTCCAGCTTACCACTAGTTTTTGTAGTATGGTATGCCCCGGCCCTTGCCTTTATGCCTTCCTTGACTTACTTATTTAGCCATGGAACATTTTTCTCCCTTTTACAATTCTGTTTCCTCTCAGGAATATACTTTAATTGAGCGGTATTTATTATCTCCCTCAACATCTGCCATTGTTCCTCAACTGTCCTACTTTCAATTTTCTGTGCCCAGCCTACTTGAGCCAACTCTTTCCTCAAGCCTTTATAATTACATCTTCCCAACGCTGGAACTCTAGAATTGCACTCTGTCTTCTCTCGCTCAATCTGAATTTGAAATTCTAGCTTGCTGTGATCACTACTTCCAAGAGGATCCTTAACAACAAGACTACTTATCAAACCTTCTTCGTTATATAATGCTAAATCTAAATAAGCCTATTCCCTGGTTGGCTCCATTACATATTGCTCTTAAGAAACAATCCCTCATAAACTTGATGAAATCTCCCTCGAGGCTACCCTTGGCAATTTGATTAATTCAGTCAATATGCATATTAAAATCACCCATGGATACCATTGTGCCCTTCTCACAAGCCCTCATTATTTCTTGGTTTATACTATGCTCCACTTCGGAAGTATTGCTCTGGGCCTGTAAATTACGTGCTCGTTACGTGAATTGAACATTCTGAATTCTCCATCTGTGTACCCGAACAGGTGCCTGACTGTGGCGACTCAGGGCTTTTCACAGTAACTTCATTGCAGTGTTAATGTATGCCTCCTTGTGACAATGATAAAGGTTATAATTACTCCTACCAAGGAGTTTTTTTCCCTTGTTTATTTTTTCACCTTGATTATTTCAACATTTTGGCCCTTAGTGCCAATATAATGGGTCCGCCAGGGTCACTCAGCTCCTGACCTCATTACAGCCTTGGTTCAAACATGGACAAAAGTGCTGAATGCCAGAGGTTAGGTGAGAGTGACTGCCCTTGACATTAAGGCAGCATTTGACCGAGTATGGCATCAAGGAGCCCTAACTAAACTGGATTCAATGGAAATCAGAGGGGAAACTCTCTGCTGGTTGGAATCATACCTGGCACAAAGGAAGATGGTTGTGGTGGTTGGAGGTCAATCATCTCAGCTCCAGGACAGCACTGCAGGAGTTCCTCAGGGTCGTGTCCTAGGCTCAACCATCTTCAGCTGCTTCATCAATGACCTGCCTTCCATTATAAGGTTAGAAATGGGGATGTTTGCAGATGACTGAACAATGTTCAGCACCATTCACGACTCCTCAGATAATGAAGCAGTCCATGTCCAAATGCAGTAAGACTTGGATAATCTCCAGGCTTGGGCTGACAAGTGGCAAGTTATATTCACGCCACACAAATGTCAGGCAATGACCATCTACTACAAGAGAAGTTCTAACCACCACCCCTTGACATTCAATGTCATTACCATCGCTGAATCCCCCCCAATCAACATCCTGGGGGTTACCATTGATCAGAAACTGAATTGGACTAGCCACATTAATACTGTTGCTACCAGGACAGGTCAAAGACTAGGAATCCTAAGGTGAGTAACTCACCTACTGACCTCCCAAAACCTGTCAACCATCTACAAGGCACAAGTCAGGGTAACTAGGGATGGGCAATAAATGCTGACTGAACCAGCGATGCCCACATCCCATAAATAAATAAAACAAAATAAAAATTAAATATAAATAAATAGATAAATAAAATAAAATAATTTCTTAATACAGCCTTGATACCATTTTTAATCAATAAAGCAACTCCACCTCCTGTTCCAACATGACTACCCTTTTCGAATACTGAGTACAGTTTCTCCTATCTCTGCTGTCTAAATTCCCCATGATTTTGACCTCAATCAAACCTCCTCTAAGGAGAAAACCCCACCTTCTTCAGACTATCTGCAGAGTTGAAGTCCGACATCCCACAAACCACTCTTGTAAACCTTTACTCTACACCTTTGAAAGCCTTGACATCAGTTTCTCAGTTTACCGTGCTATCTTCAATGATTTGTGCACGTACACCCTCAGGTCTCTTTGTTTTTCCTCCCCGCCACCCCACCACCCCAATCTCCCCCCCCCCCACCCCCCACCCCTCCCGCTACAATTGTTCTCTTTATTTCATATTGCCTCCCCTTGGCATTCCTACCAAATGGGTCTCATTTCATACTTCCTAGCATCAAATTTCATCTACCACCTGCTCACCTATTCCACCAGCCTGTCCATATCCTCTTGAAGTCCCCCCCACAGCGCACAATCCTCCCTCAAATTTTCAATGTTAGCACCATCGAGGAAGACGCAGAGAACTGTTCACTGAATCATAAAAGTATGTTTTGTTTTTTAACAATTGTCGCTTGCCTCATTGCTATGCAATCTGAGGGTGTTATTTCATAGTATTTAACAATCTATTATCTTCCATATTTTGGAAGAATTTAGCACATGCTAGTTCATGTATTCAGAAGAAAATTCTACACTCTCTTAATCTCACCATTTAATTATAAATGATTCCAAGGCCTCTTGTTTATTCTCTTATGTGGAGATGCTGGCTTTGGACTGGGGTGAGCACAGTAAGAAGTCTTACAACACCAGGTTAAAGTCCAACAAGTTTGTTTCGAATCACTAGCTTTCGGATCGCAGCTCCTTCAGGTGAATGAAGAGGTGAGTTCCACAACCACATATATAGACAAATTCAATGATGCAAGATGATACTTTGAATGCGAGTCTTTGCAGGTAATTAAGGCTTTACAGGTCCAGAAGAAGCGACTGGAGAGAGGGATAATCACAGGTTAAGGAGGTGTGAATTGTCTCAAGCCAGAACAGTTGCACGGTAGCATAGTGATTAGTACTGCTGCATCAGTGCCAGGTATCTGGGCTCAATTCTTACCTTAGGTGACTGTCTGTGTGGAGTTTGTAGGTTCTCCCCATTCTGCATGAGTTTCCTCCGAGTGTGCCGGTTTCCTCCCACAGTCCAAAGATGTGCAGGTTAGGTGCATTGGACATGATCAAATGCCCCTTACTGTCCAAGGATGTGTAGGTTAGGTTCTGGGGTTGTTGGGATAGGGTGGAGTGCTCTTTCAGAGAGACGGTACAGACCTGATGGGTCGAATAGCCTCTTTCTGCACTATAGGGATTCTATGGTTCAATGGTAAGTGCACTGGGAAAATATTTCTCTCCCAATGAACATCAGTAAAAACAAAGATCTTGATTAATAAGGGGATTAGGGGTTATGGGGAGAAGGCAGGAGAATGGAGATGATAAAATATCAGCCACGATTGAATGGCGGAGCAGACTCGATGGGCCAAGTGGCCTAATTCTGCTCCTATGTCTTATGATCTTATGGTCTTATTAGTGGGATTCTGCTGTTCACAGCGCCAGGGTCCCAGGTTCGATGCCCGGTTTGGGTCACTATCTGTGCAGGGTCTGCACACTCTCCCCGTGTCTGCGTGGGTTTCCTTCGGGTACTCCGGTTTCCTCCCACAAGTCCCGAAAGACAGGCTATTAGGTAATTTGGACATTCTGAATTCTCTGAATTGGTAGGATTTCGCAATCCCAGACCAGATTTTGGGGGGTGAACGTAATGCGACATGAATCCAAGGTCCCGGTTGAGGCCGTACTCATGCGTGAAGAACTTGGCGATCAGTTTATGCTCGGTGATTCTGTGTTGTCGTACGTCCTGAAGGCCGCCTTGGAGAACGCTTATCGGAAGATCAGAGGCTGAATGCCCTTGACCGCTGAAGTGTTCCCCGACTGGAAGGGAACATTCCTGCCTGGTAATTGTCACGCAATGTCCATTCACCCATTGTCGCAGCGTCTGCATGGTCTCGCCAATGTACCACGCTTCGGGACATCCTTTCCTGCAGCGTATGAGGTAGACAATGTTGGCTGAGTCGCACGAGTATGTACCTCGTACCCGGTGGGTGGTGTTCTCATGTGTAATGGTGGTGCCCATGTCGATGATGTGGCATGTCTTGCAGAGGTTGCTATGGCAGGGTTGTCTGGTGCCGTGGTCGCTGTTCTCCTGAAGGCTGGGTAGTTTGCTAGAAAAATGGTCTGTTTGCGGTTGCGCAGTTGTTTGAAGGCACATAGTGGGGGTGTGGAGATGGCCTTGGCAAGATGTTCATCTTCATCAATGATGTGTTGAAGGCTGCGAAGCAGATGTTGTAGTTTCTCCACTCCGGAAAAGTACTGGACAACGAAGGTTGTGTCCTGTGTTGTCGCTGAGGAGATTGGTGCATTTTATTTGCTGTTGCGCGTTGGAACTGTCAATCGATGAGTCGAGCACCATATCTCGATCTTACGAGGGCATCTTTCAGCGACTATATATGTCTGTTACGTTCCTCTTTGTCTGAACAGATCCTTGTATACGGAGGGCTTGTCCATAGGAGATGGCTTCTTTAATGTGTTTAGGGTGGAAGCTGAAGAATGGAGCATCGTGAGGTTATCCGTGGGCTTGCGGTAAAGCGAAGTGCTGAGGTGACCATCCTTAATGGAGATGAGTGTGTTCAAGAATGCAACCGATTCTGGAGAGTAGTCCATGGTGAGTCTGATGGTGGATGGAACTTATTGATGTCATCATGTAGTCGTTTCAGTGATTCTTCGCTGTGGGTCCAAAGGAAAGAAATGTCATCGATGTATCTGGTGTATCGGTTGATGATCTTGTGCGGTGAGGAGGTCTTGTTCAAATTTGTGCATGAAGATGTTGGCGTATTGAGATGTGAATTTGGTCCCCATGGCTGTTCTGTGTGTCTGGATGAAGAACTTGTTGTTGAAGGTGAAGACGTTGTGATCCAGGATGAAGCGGATGAGTTGTAGAATTGCGTCTGGAGATTGGCAGTTGTCGGTGTTGAGTAATGAGGCTGTTGCAGCAATACCATCGTCATGGGGGATGCGGCTGCAGAGCACCAAGACATCTATTGTGATGAGGAATGTTCCTGGTTCAACTGGTCCATGGGTGCTGAGTTTCTGTAAGAAGTCGGTTGTATCGCGACAGAAGCTGGGGGTTCTTTGTACAATGGCTTTCAAGATGCCCTCCCGGAGATGGATTTTGCTGGGATGGAGGGACTCGGAGCCTCCAAAGTCGGGGGTTTGGGTCAGTGGCATAGCAGGGTTTCTTAGGCTAGAGAAAATTAAGTTTGCCTTAAGGGGTTCGCTCGGAGGTGGCAGCCACTCATCGACTTCTTCAAGGACAATTGATCGTCAGCAGGACAGAGGGCGGGAAAGAAGGGGAGGCATGGAAGTAACGAATAAGAGTAGGGAAGTTAATGTATGAGTAGTTAGGGTCTCGGGCTGGGGGAGTTGGGTATGTTATTGTGGGATTTTTGTGTGTGTTGGATCTCTTTGTTTAAAGTGATAAAATTGTGAGTGCCTCGATAAAATAATTTCAAGATGCCCTCGATGTAGCCAGAGAGGTTCTCACACAGGTCACATTGCTTGATACGATTGGACGGCCTGGTGTGTTGGCCTGTGTATTTTCAGGAGGCAGTAGAGATCTCCAACAGGTTTTGATCAGTCTGTTGAGTTGGCAGGTGCGTTTATTCTAATGAGAGCACGCCTGCTTTTGGATCCCTTTGAGAATTTGACTACCCTCTGGAAGAGAAAGGCTGCCGGAAGCTGGGTCTTTTGGAACAGCCACTACCCAAATGTTCCTGAAGTATCATCCAAGCCATTCACTACCTCATCTCACTCAGGAAACTCCTCATAGAAGGAGCAGATTAAGCGTTTTTGCAGCAAAGCAGTTGGCACAAAAGGCGTTAAGAAGCAAGCTTAGGAAGGATGAGTGAATATTTGGACATCTTTTAGTTAGCCTGCTTCTGTATACACAGCATGAACAGAGTTTTGTGTTCAATTCTGTGAATACTTGGAATTTTTCTGACTGGGATGATAGCAGAGGAAATTGTGAAGGCAATAGTGTTCATTCTTTGAAAGGGAAAGGAGGTAAACAGGCAGATGTTATAAAATTTTATTTGGAATGTCAGCTTGCATTCATTCAGAGTACTGAACTATACATTGAGTTGCACAGTCTTTGATCATTCTGGTCCACATCTTCTCCTCCCTGTGCATCCACATCATGCCTTTCAGAAGGAAATAATTCCACCACCATCATCGTCATCACCTTCATTTTCCAGAAGCAGTGAGCATTTCTTCTGTGATGCAGATAATACATAGAACACAGAAAACTACAATGATACTGGAAACTTTTGCCGTGTAATCGGATGTACACCAGGGTTCCATCAAATTTATCTTACATTCAGAATGCTTGCAGGTTACTTTATGACATTTCTTGTACTAACATGGGTATCATTTTATATATATGGAGAATTCTTTCTGATGTCATAAATCATGGTCATAAATATAGACCTGAGGAACAATCAGCCATCCTATTACATGACTTGGAGTCATAACTGAGCTGATATAATACATTGTTGCACAAACTCATGACCTCTGCCACTGAGAAGGTCAAGGGCAGCAGATGCACCTGAGCACCACCAAGCCACACAGTATCCTGAGTTGGAAATATATCGCCGTTCCTTCGCCATAACTGGGTGACAATCCTGGAATTCCCTTCCTAACAGCACTGTGGATGAACCTCCACAACATGGACTGCAGTGGTTCAAGAAGGCAGCTCAGCACCACCTTCTCAAGGACAATTATGGATGGGCAATAAATGCTGGCCTAGCCAGCGACAGCCACATCAAGTAAACAAATAAATAAAAATGTTGTATGAGAGAATGCATTCTGGCAGTTTCTTGATTACTGTGGGAAGAGCTTTCTGTTCCGGAGACTAATCGTGATGACATGCAGGATAACGGCACATTTCACGTTGGGTGCTGGGGCAGATTATCATTAATTATGTACCGGCGAGCAGATCTCTGAATCACATGGCGAGGTGGGCACTGATTCGTTCGCTCCCGTCACCTAGTGAGGTCAAGGTCCTGGTGCCATATTTAAATGCCACCCGAACACACACATTCAAGAGCTCCAGCCCAACTGTGTTCTCGAGCAACCCGAGATCCCCCCCCCACCTCCCCGCAACCAGAGCAAAGAAGAGTGTAGCCCTAAGGTTCAGCCAGGACTCCCTTGTGACTCAAATCTGGCGTATCTCCCAACACTGGGATGTCCTTTTCCCAAGGGATTGATCTAGACTCACCTCGGCAACCTGGGAAGTGGTGCCAAAAGAGGTCTGTGCTTTGGTCACCAGCCAGTGAAATTCCTTGCAGTGCAGGAAGAGAATGGATGATCTCATCTGTTCCACCAGGGTAAGTCAATGTTCTGCTTACTCTCATTTCACACTCTCAAAGCCACCATGCACTCAAAGGGTAACGCTCCTCAGGGAATCTGATACACTATTAGCAGGGGAGGCAGCAGCATGGATTGTCTCACGGACAATTCTCATGGACACTTACACATCACTCAAATTCCATCTATCATCCTGCAGAAACAGCATCCTCAGTAGTTACTGGGGAGGGCTCAGCACACATCGCTGGCATGCCTGCTTTCAAACCTCTGCTCCATTCCATCCATTTGTCTTCATGCAGCTCAAGTTTGCTCACAACAGGAGGTGAAGATCCCAGACTGCAGGAGATACGGCCAATATCCAGGAGCGCTCCAAGTTTGAGGAGAATGCTGCTGTGTTGGCGGGGGAGGATAGAGATTGCTCTTGTGGCACTGGCGAGATTGGCCTCTCGCAGCAAGGCAATATGGCTGAGCCCTCCATGAGGTTCACATACTGACATTTTCAGTGAATGGCATTAAATGTTGTATTCTGGCTGCTCATGAACTTTTCTCTCTTACAGGTATCAGCAGGCCAGGTCAGACGTCCACCCAGACCATTGGCCCCAGGCCACTCAGAGGAGGATGCTGAAGATGATTCTGAAGAAGACCCACCATTGCGTTCACTTGCATCTTCCACCAGCATGAGACACACCCCCCAGTGGGTCATCGATCTAGATTAGGCTTGGGGTCACAGTCTGCAGACACCTCACAGACACATCTCCACAGAAGTCAGAGGCAGTAATGGCCCAGGGGTCTGGAACATGGAGGGCTGCTGAAGAACAATCATCCACTGAGTTCGAGTCAGATTATGCCCTTCTGAAAACGGCAGTCTCTTACAAGCTGGAGGTGCAAAAACAGACAACAGAACACGAGGCAGAGTTGCGAGAGGCAACAGACTAGAGGGAAGGATGGAAGAGTCCATCTGCCACCACAGTTCATGAGCAGCATAGACATTGCCATGACAACTGATCATTGCCCTGAATTAAATACGGATATTTTGAACCTTTAAATCAGACATGTGTTTTGAAAAAAAGGACAGACAAACAAAATCAGCTGAGACTGTAAAGTAACCACTTGCTGGAATTCCAATGTGAATTATTCCCAGTGCCAAGAGAGACAATGGAATGTCACACCCTTTTTCAGACAGACATTTCAAAGGAAGAGATGCAATGCAAAAAAGAAAGAACAAAGAAAATTACAGCACAGGAACAGGTCCTTCGGCCCTCCAAGCCTGCACTAACCATGCTGTCCATCTGAACTAAAAAACCCTAAACTTCCTGGGACCATACCCCTCTTTCCTATCCTATTCATGTATTTGTCAAGATGCCCCTTAGAAGTTGTGGTGAATGTATTATATCAATAATCCACTATTGTATCTGTGCTACGCTGTTGCCCTTGTATTTGTATCTGCGCTATGCTGTTGCCCTTGTGGGCTCCACCTACGGGCCATTGCATGGCATTCTCCATAAGGGAACATGTTGGGGCATGTATGGGCTCCGCCCATGGCTCCTCCCCTTGAAGGGAGGTGTAAAGAGCAGTCAAACTGTAGGCTGTTCTCGGTGTTAGATTAGTCGCAGCAGGCACTGTTCCAGTTGATTAAAGCCACAGTTTATTTCCTCTCTTGTCTCGAGTGAATTGATGGTCGCATCAGAAGTCACTATCGTATCTGCTCCCAATACCGCCCCCAGCAACAGGTTCCAGGCTCCCACCACCCTCTGTAAAAACACTTGCCTCGTACATCTCCTTTAAACCTTGCCCCTCGCACCAAACTGAACTGTAATCTCCTGTGGAGATAATGAAAGCTGTTTACCATCTCCAAAGAACCTCTATAATGCATGAGGCCATTCAGCACATCGTGTCTGCACTGACCCTCTGAAAGAGCACGCTACCTAGGCCCCCGCCCTATCCTCGCAACCCTGTAATCTCCCCTAACCTATACATCTTTGGACTGTCAGAGTAAACCAGAGCACCAGGAGGAAACCCACACAGACACAGGGAGAATGTGGAAATTCCACACAGACAGTTACCCAAGGCTGGAATTGAACCTGGGTTCCTGGCACTGTGAGGCAGTAGTGCTAACCACTGTGTCAGCTCAGCTGAAAATATCTCCTGGGAGTTACATCCCAGACATATTTGTGTATTTCCTCTTCCAGGAATACTCAAGAAAAAGGGTTAAACACCAACTGCAACTCTGGTATCTGTGCATTAGTCAGGTATTCTAGGTCTATTGCGCTTGTGTGTGCTTGGAGGTTATCAGCTGAAGAACATCTAGGCACCCCTGCTCTTGCAGGTAAAAAGTTTTGCTCTCTTTCTGATTGCTGGAAGCAGTGGAAAAGGAAACAGTAGCAGCAAGCGTTACTGGAAAGAAATAATATATTTTATTATATTACTCCTTCAGCTAAACTGCAGAACCAAGAATCTCCAAACAAATTGCTCAACTGTCGAAGTCAGTTCTACTGGAATCACCCAATTTAACTTCCACAACATTTCACCATCTACTTCTCAAGGGCATATCAAAGACGGATTTGTAATCTTTTCAACTTTTATTTTTGAACTCATTTCTAATCTGTGTGTTTGTGTGTTACAATTTATTATTCTCGTCTCACATTTCAGTAACTAATAAACTCTTTAACTCAAGAAAACCTGATTAAATTAGATGCTTTTTAAGCATGAATGCATTTGAACTGGGAAAAGGTATCCACAAGGAAAGGATCCTTTACCCTTTTTTAAATTAACTTTGTTGTGATATAAGTAGTTGAATAGTTTCTACCTCTGCACCCAGGGGCATAACAATGCAGGGTTATCCCATCTGGAATCATAACAAATTGTGGGAGCATGCCCAGGTCCAGTCATAACAACATGTGCAGCACTGTCTCTCACTCGTGTCCAAATAGGAGAGGTGGCTTTGTAACACCCTTGGCTGCGTCAATGATCTGTTTGGGATGAGTCTGTCCTTCTCAACCTCTGGTTCTTCATGGGGCTCTCCTGGACCATGCACCTAGGCTGGGGCTCCTCTCTAGGCAGTGCTGGATGGCACAGGGCCTGCTTGTCCTCAATCTGAATACTGTCATCAAGAAGGAAGCATTAATATAGCCTCCATTCTGAAATCCTCCTCTGCCTGTGGACAGATAAATACAAGAGATGAATATAGCTTGATCAACTACTACAGACCCTCCCACTCCCAGCCAGGATGCTACTGGCATGCCCGAGTGCTGCACCTATGTTACCACCTTTCCCTGTTCTAGTCAGGTAGCTGAGATCATAGATGCCCTAAGAAGCTTAACAACTTCGCCATCACCTTCACAAGGTCATCATCACCAACAGCCTGTCCTGGTCCACTCACGTTGATGCAACAGTCAAGAAGGCCCAACAACGCCTCTACTTCCTACGGAAGCTGAACAAATTTGGCATGTCTGCATCGACTCGCACAAACTTCTACAGATGTGTGTTACAGAGCATCCTATCCGGCTGCATCACAGCCTGGTATGGCAACTGCTCGGTCCAACTGCAGAATGTGGTGAACTCAGCCCAACGCATCGCACAAGCTTGCCACCCCCACATTAATTCTGTGTACACCTCCCGCTGCCTCAGGAAGGCAGACAGCATTATCAGAGACCCCTCCCACCCAGGCATTGCCTTCTTCCAGACCCTTCCATCAGGCAGAAGGTACAGAAGTCTGAAGATCCGCACATCCATACATAGGAACAGCTTCTTCCCCACAGCTACAAGACTCCTCAACGACTCCCCCTCGGACTGATCTGTTCCCTGTAAGAACACTATTCATGATGCCCTATGCTTCTCTTGCTCAAGTATTTGCTTTGTTTGGCCCCTTGTTCTGCACTGTAACCAATCACTGTTTGTCGATGCACCATTTGTCAATGTTCTCTGTTGATTATTCTTTTGTCTACTATGTACGTACTGTGTACTTTCCCTCGGCTGCAGAAAAATACTTTTCACTGTACTTCGGTACATGTGACAATAAATAAAATCAAATTAACTTGACATATCAATCCCACAGAGGATGGAAGAGACTTCGGCAGAGACAGGCAAAGCTGACCCTCAGTAAAGGCATGCATTTTTCTGTGAACAGCCCTACCCGAGACCCACAGCACCCACTGTGAAGACCCCTGCCTGAGACCCACAGCATCCACTGTGAAGGGTCCTGCCTGAGACCCGCAGCACCCACTGTGAAGAGTCCTGCCTGAGACCCACAGCATCCACTGTGAACATCCCTGCCCGAGATCCACAGCACCCACTGTGAACGGCCCTGCCTGCCACCACAGCACCTACTATGAATGTCCCTGCACGAGACCCACAGCACCCATTGTGAAGGGACCTGCCTGAGACCCACAGCACCCACTGTGAAGGGACCTGCCTGAGACCCACAGCATCCACTGTGAATGACCCTGCCTGAGCCCACAGCAGCCACAGTGAATGACCCTGTCTGACACCCACAGCATCCACTGTGAATGTCCCTGCCTGCCATCCACTCCACCCACTGTGAACGTCCCTGCCTGGCACCCACAGCACCCACTATAAATGGCCCTGCCTGATCCCCACAGCACGCACTATGAAATTCCCTGCCTGAGATCCCCCAGTCTCCCTTACACAGTTACTTTGGTGTCAGTGACCACTCGGAGCAGCTGTCCCAGGTACAGAGTTTGAAAATTGCTCTCACCTCATAGTGACGAGTGAAGTGAGGGTTGGCAGATGCACACCTCTTAAATCCGGCCATGATCCAGACAATTTCCTATTGGCCTGGCACGTCATTATGGGCAAGAACGTGTTCCGCTGGCTTGGGATTTTTATGAGTATTCATTCTATGCTAATTCATGCACATCAAGTTCCCGACGTGGATCAAGGGAAAGGTCCTCTCGCCATTGGGCTGCCAGCAAGTCCCGAGAGGAAAATTCTGACTTGATTGTGCGTCGGTGGAAATCCGGCTTTTGGCCTCACTCCGGATTTTCCACTCCCATCCAGCACGATTCCTCCAAAGAACAAAATAACAAAGAAAAGTACAGCACAGGAACAGGCCCTTCGGCCCTCCAAGCCTGCACCGACCAAGCTGCCCGTCTAAACTAAAATCATCTACACTTCCTGGGTCCATATCCCTCTATTCCCATCCTATTCATGTATTTGTCAAGATGCCCCTTAAACATCACTATCATCCCTGATTCCACCACCTCCTCCAGTAGCGAGTTCCAGGCACCCACTACCCACTGCGTAAAAAACCTGCCTTGTACATCTCCTCTAAACCTTGCCCCTCGCACCTTAAACCTATGTCCCCTAGTAATTGACCCCTCTACCCTAGGAAAAAGTCTCTGATATCCACTCTGTCTATGCCCCTCATAATTTTGTAGACCTCTATCAGGTCGCCCCTCAACCTCCTTCGTTCCAGTGAGAACAAACCAAGTTTATTCAACCTCTCCTCATAGCTAATGTCCTCCATACCAGGCAACATCCTGGTAAATCTCTTCTTCAACCTCTCTAAAGCTTCCATATCCTTCTGGTAGTGTGGCAACAAGAATTGAACACTATACTCCAAGTGTGGCCTAACTAAGGTTCTATACAGCTGCAACATGACTTGCCAATTTTTATACTCAATGCCCCGGCCAATGAAGGCAAGCATGCCATATGCCTTCTTGACTACCTTTCGGTGACTTGTGGACCTGTACACCTAGATCTCTCTGACTGTCAATACTCTTGAGGGTTCTACCATTCACTGTATATTCCCTACCTGTATTAGACCTTCCAAAATGCATTACCTCACATTTGTCCAGATTAAACTCCATCTGCTATCTCTCTGCCCAAGTCTCCAAACAATCTAAATCCTGCTGTATACTCTGACAGTCCTCATCACTATCTGCAATTCCACCAACCTTTGTGTCGTCCGCAAGCTTACTAATCAGACCGGTTACATTTTCCTCCAAATCATTTATATATACTACGAACAGCAAAGGTCCCAGCACTGGACCCTGCGGAACACCACTAGTCACAGCCCTCCAATCGGGAAAGCACCCTTCCATTGCTGCTCTCTACCTTCTATGACCTAGCCAGTTCTGTATCCATTTTGCCAGCTCACCTCTGATCCGTGTGACTTCACCTTTTGTACCAGTCTGCCATGAGGGACCTTGTCAAAGGCCTTACTGAAGTCCATATAAACAACATCCACTGCCCAACCTGCATCAATCATCTTTGTGACCTCCTCGAAAAACTCAGGTCAATATTTATATAATGTCAGTCATAATTTGGGGGCAGAGTCCAGGGAAAATGAGATTGGGGGATAAATATGACACTTTTAGTCAGCCCCAAAGTGAGAGGTAAACCGAAGGAAAATCCAGACCTTTTGTGTTGCGACAGGGTGAGATTCAGCTTTTGTCACTGAGTGAGTGGCCTGTATTCAAAACCCATAGTCTAGGCTCAAGTGTGAAGAATGTAACTTAGTGGCACCTGTCTAATTCAGCCTGACACGGTGCCTTCAGAACGAAGGCAGAATTATTGACCAGGAAAGGGCATCATTCAGAAAAATAAAAAGTAATTGGTTTCCCCCAGAGTGACCTTGTCCTTTAGCTTCTCACTTGGAAAAACTTGCCACTGTCTTCTTCCCTTCCATTTTAGGAATCCTATTTCAATAAAAACATACATTGTAATCCTGCAGGGTTTTCTGACAAGGCCTGTGTTTAAACCACAGGTATAATCTGTGAAGTCACATTGATAGCGGTATTAATAAAGACAGGAAGACAATTTGCGATAAAGAGCAGTTTTACTTGACTGGATAGAATAGCATATTTTTATTGAGTTAGGATTCATAAAATCATTGTCGATGTCATTTCACAAGTATGTACAACCTACACGGTAATTTTATAGAAATATAAAGACACTTTGCACTCACACCTGTTGTGCTACATTGATGGCAGCTGCTTTCTGTTAAAGCTTTCACTCTCCAAATCATAGTTGCTTTCCAGTCAAAGGTCAACACAGTAAGCTTGAAGTGAGGCCGAGATCACCAGTGAACAGAGAAAGAATGCAGCAGACTAAGGTGCTGGCCAACTCCAAATAATACATTTGAGTATACTGCACCCCAGATGCTCCACATATTCCATTCTTCGCTGGGGAGATAGCTGTGGGAAAGACAGTGGCCAGTAGGATACACAATATAATAATAATCTTTATTGTCACAAGTAGGCTTACATTAACACTGCAATGAAGTTACTGTGAAAAGCCCCTAGTCGCCACATTTGGGTGCCTGTTCGGGTACACAGAGGGAGAATTCAGAATGTCCAAATTACCTAACAGCACGTCTTTTGGGACTTGTGGAAGCCGGAGCACCCGGAGGAAACCCACACAGACACGGGGAGGACGTGCAGACTCCGCACAGACAGTGCCCCAAGCCGTTACTGCACATTTTCTAATCACAATCTCATATTCAATCGTTCTGAAAGACAATCTATGAAAGCACTGAAAGCATAAATTTCCAGGTCTGCTGGACCTTCCTACTGGAGGGTCAGCCCGTTTCTTGCTCCTTAATACAACTACCAAGGAGAAGCTGTGTCTCTCTGGTTTGGCAAAACACAATCATTCCCCCAACAAACATGTTGGTAAAACATCTGTGGGACATACGCCAATAGGGGTGGATAATGCATGAACTCTGGTCTGGAACTTGGTGTCCCAGGCAGTCTGGAGACCTTCCCTTTGTAGCCCACATGACTCAGACCACATCCCGAGATCCCACTGGGACCGCAAATAAACAATTCCTTATTCCCGGTTATATAAAAAAAAACACAGGATCCGTGCTGGATAAACCCGGCCAGCCTGGCAGCATCTATGAAGAGAGAAAGTCAACATTTACTCCTCATTGATGCTACCAGACCAAGCTGCGTTTTCCCAGCACTTTTTGTTCTTAATTCAGATCGCCGGCATCCGCGATTTTTTTTTCATCCCTTCTCAGCGCTCAATATCTGTGGACAAAACCATTGAAGGGCCCAGTGAATCAAATCTTAGCCAAACCCAGGGATATGTGAAACCAGCCCACCTGTCCACACCGGCAGCCTGCCTACCCATGCGACGGTTACAAACATGCACCAACAACGGAATGTTGCGCCCCCAGGATGTGACAAACTGTATTCTGATTTCATAAAACACACGGACGCATTTGTTTTATTCTTAAATTCAAGAAGTAAGCAAACGGAAAGTGCTGGTGTGATGGCGCCCTTTGAGTTTTGGAGGAACTCACATTTCTCACTCGGTGCATGGGATTTGTTCCTCCGGTCTCACCTTCAAGATTGTTACTAATGCGGGTCCCGCATCCCGGGGTCAGGCGTCGTTTTAACTATATCCATGTTGCTTTAATTTCCTCTATTAAACTGGAGCCAGCAAACTATGAATGCGCATCCAGGGGAGGGTTAATTGGAAACAACAGAGATGCCTGATGCCACCAATTTAAAGCTGGATTTTATGCTAATTCTGATGTAAGCGCAGCGTTAAGATTGGTGTTACATTGTTAGCATGCAACAATTTCCACAATTCTACTCAGTTCTGTCGATAAAACTGGAGCGCACAATAAAATATCCTTGATAATTTACTTCTCAATTAAATCCCTTTCACCACCAACCCCATTTATGTGTTGTTCCTGCCGAGGTTTTAATGGCGGGAATAGTGAAACACTGAGGAATTCTCATAATATTGTAGGTTTTGTTGCGATGCAGTTAGTTGAGCTGTATTTGTTTCAGTTGGAGTGGGTTATGAATCTTTTGTGTTGATCAAAATAAATCGAACATTGTGTCCTCTACCAATGCGAGATCTCCAATGCATCGTAATAGTGTATTTGCTGGTCGATGTACAAAATGAACTTGTTTGTGTAAATTTGGCGATCTTAAAAAACAATCCTCTTTCGACTTTCTGTGTACATTTTAACTTTCATCACATTAATTTGGTCTAGACAGGAAGCAGTTAACCCGAGTTCGCAGTAAAAACAAGTATCTCTGACTTGGAAGGTCCCTAGTGAAATGTTGCAGACTTTATTAAATTCGGTATGACACTGTCTTCTGCTTCCCAGTCCTCGGGGAAGGTGGAGAAAATCTTTGATTTTTTTAGAAAAAGCAAGGTCTGAATTGAATCGTTTTGCTAGTGAAGCAAGGAAAAACATGAAAATTGAGTGCTGGAAAAGTTGGAGTGCAAAGACGAGCAAAGGAATAAAGCAATCCTGCAGTAATTTAAGGATGGAACAACCTGCTCACCTGTGGATCTGCAGACTATGGGAACAATCCATCTGGATTTGCCCATTATGGTTATGATAAAGCTCCTTAAGATTAGTGCATTTGTGTTCCTTAAGATTACAGAATTGATCAAAATGGTAAATTATAAAAGCCGTTGTCAGTTCAGTAGCTTAAAAACAGACTCCAGAGGCTTGGAAGCCAGAAACTTGAGGATAAGCCATTTTTCATTGACCAATCTACGGAAATCAGAGGGGAGCTGGTGTACTTCCTGCTGGGAATTACTTGCTGTGCATCTTCTTGAAATTGTATCAACTTCAAATGGGTGTGAGGGGTGTGGGCGGGGGCCAGCGAATCACATACACATGTTTTGAGGTTGCGAAAAATTTGGAAGATACTGGGCGGGAGTGTTCGTGTTCTTAGCCAGAATGGGACAGGAGGAGGTGGACCCAGACCCTTTGGTGGTGTTTCTGCATCCGCAGACATGACTCCAGGATGGTGTGTTGCCTCCCTGCTGCCATGGTCAAGAATGTCACAGAACAGCTGCGGAGTATTCTGAAGAGGGAAGGTCAGAGATCGTTGTTCATATTGGCACCATAGTAGAAAGAGGGATGAAGCCCTGCAACAACAATTTAGGGAGCTAGGTAGCAGATTGAAAAGTGGGACCTCAAAGGTTGTAATCTCTGGATTACTACCAGTGTCATGTGCTAGTGAGTATAGGAACAGGAGGATAGAGCAAATGACGTGTGGCTGAAGAGATGGTACAGGAGGGAGGGCTTCAGTTTCCTGGATCACTGGGTCTGTTTCTGGGGATGGTGGCACCTGGAAAAGCCAGACGGATTGTACCCGAACCAGAACCTTGCAGGGAGGTTTGCTGGTGCTGTTGGGGGGAGGGGTTAAAATAATTTAGCAGGGGTGTGGGTTATGGAGTGGAGGTACAATAAGTGTTGATGGACAGCTAAATATAAAAGAAAAACAAAATCAGTCTGGAATGCAGAGCGAAGGTCGACATGTTGAGACACAAAGGAATATGGCAAGGCTGGATGGCATTTATTTTAATGCAAGGAGTCATATGGGTAAGGCAGATGAATTGAGGGTGTTGATTAACCCATGGGAGTATAATAAAGTTGCTATCACAGAGACACGGCTGAGGGAGGGGCAGGTTTGGAAGATCAAAATTCCAGGCTGTAGAATCTTTAGGTGAAATGGAGGGAGGGGAGATGGTGTTGTAATATTGATCAAGGAGTCAATTACTGGAGTGAGGCCATATGTGTGGAACTTAAAAACAAAAAGGGGGCAATCACATTGCTGGGAGTGTACTACAGGCCCCCAAATAGTCAGGGAGAGATAGAGGAGCATATATGTAGGCAAATCTCACAGAAGTGTAAAATAAATAGGGTTATAATAGTATTCAACTTCCCCAATATTCATTGGAATAGGCAAAGTGTGAAAAGCTCAGAGGGGACGGAATTCTTGCAGTGCATTCAGGAGAGCATTTTGAATCAGCATGTAGAAAGTCTTACAAGAGAGGGAATGAAGCCAGGCATGTGGTAGAAGTGTCAGTGGGGGAGCATTTCAGTGATAGTGACCATAATACGTTAAGATTTAAGGTAGCTCTGGGACAGGACAAGGATGACTGGAAATAAAGCTTCTGAATTGGGGAAAGGATGATTTTAATTTTATAAGATAGAATCTGGCTAAACTGGACTGGATTGGATTGAATTGGATTTCTTTATTCTCACGTGTACCGAAATGCAGTGAAAAGTATTTTTCTGCATGCAGCTCAAACAGATCATTTAGTGAAAAGAAAATACGTAAAAGGGTGACACAAGGTACACAATGTAAATACATAGACACAGGCATTGGTTGAAGCATACGGGAGTGCAGTATTAATCAGATTAGTCCATTAGAGGGTCATTTAGGAGTCTGGTAACAATGAGGAAGAAGCTGTTTTTGAATTTGTTTGTGTGTTCTCAGACTTTTGTATTTCCTGCCCGATGGAAGAAGTTGGAAGAGTGAGTAAGCTGGGTGGGAGGGGTCCTTGATTATGCTGCCCGCTTTCCCCAGGCAGCGGGAGGTGTAGACAGAGTCAATGGATGGGAGGCGGGTTCGTGTGACTGGGCGGTGTTCACAACTCTCTGATGTTTCCTGCAGTCTTCGGCTGAGCAATTGCCATACCAGGCTGTAATGCAGCCAGATAAGATGCTTTCTATGGTGCACCTGTAAACATTGGTAAGAATCAATGTGGACATGCTGAATTTCCTTAGTTTCCTGAGAAAGTATAGGTGCAGTTGTGCTTTCTTTGCGGTAGCTTCAACGTGGGTGGACCAGGACAGATTTATGATGATCTGCACACCTAGGAATTTGAAGCTGTCAACCATCTCCACCAAGGCCCCTTTGATGTAGACAGGGGTGTGCACAATACTTTGCATCTTGAAGGATGTGGACGCTTTAGAGAGGGTGCAAAAGAGATTTACCAAGATGTTACCTGGTATGGAGGGCATTAGCTATGAGGAGCAGTTGAATAAACTCGGTTTGTTCTCACTGGAACGACGGAGGAAGAATAGTGACCTGATAGAGGTCTACAAAATTATGAGGGGCATAGACAGAGTGCATAGTCAGAGGCTTTTCCCCAGGGTAGAGGGGTCAATTACTAGGGGGCATAGGTTTGAGGTGCGAGGGGCAAGGTTTAGAGGAGATGTACGAGGCAAGCTTTTTACACAGAGGGTAGTGGGTGCCTGGAACTCGCTGCCGGAGGAGGTGGTGGAAGCAGGGATGATAGTGACATTTAAGGGGCATCTTGACAAATACATGAATAGGATGTGAATAGAGGAATATGGACCCAGGAAGTGTAGAAGATTTTAGTTTAGACGGGCAGCATGGTCGGCACAGGCTTGGAGGGCCGAAGGGCCTGGTCCTGTGCTCTACTTTTCTCTGTTCTTTGTTCTTTGAAGTCAATAACCGTTATTTGTAGGAAAATCCACATCGCAGCAGTGAGTCATTCAATAAGGAAATAGAGAGCGTACAGGGCCAACATGTTTCTGTAAAGGTAAAGGGTGGGACCAAAACGTCAAGAGAACACTGGATGTCAAGGGATATACAGGATTAGATAAGGAAAAATAGGGAGGCATATGGCAGATACAGGGGGCTCAAAACAATGGATGCCCTAGAGGAGTATAGAAAGTGCAGGGGGATACTTTTTTAAAAATTAGGAGAGTAAAGAGGGAGCATGAAAAATACTGGCAGGCAAAATGAAGGAAAATCCCAAAGTGCTTTATAAGTATATTAAGGGCAAGAGGGTAACCAGAGCAAGAGTAAAGCCCATTAAGGACCAAAGTGCCAATCTGTGTGTGGAGCCGAAAGATGGAGGTCAGGAATTAAATTAGCATTTTGCAAATGTGTTCATTGTTGAGAAGGATGATGTAGGTATAGAAAGCAGGGAGGGGGACTGTGATATAATTGTACATATCACTATTGAGAGGGAAGAGGTGTTAGCAATTTTAGCAGGCTTAAGAGTGGATAAGTACCCAGGCCCAGATGAGATGTATTTTAGGCTGCTGTGGGACGCAAGGGAGGAGATTGCCAGGACTGTGACGCTAATTTTCAAGTCCTCCAAGTCCATAGGAGAGATGCCATTATTCATAAAAACAGGCAATTACAGACCAGTGAATCTAACATCAGTGGCAGGAAAATCATTGGGAAACATTCTGCTCAACAGAATTAATCTCCACTTGGAAAGGTAAGGATTAATCAATGCTATCAGCGTGGCTTTGTCAGCGGACGATCATGTCTAGCAAATTTGATTGAATTTTCAGTGGTAATTAGATGTGTAGATGAGGGTAGTGCAGTTGATGTAATCTACATGGACTTCAGTAAGGCTTTTGAGAAGGTCCCTCATGGGAGACTGATCAAGAAGTTAAGAGCTCCTGGGATCCAGGGCAATTTGGCAAATTGGATATAAAACTGGCTTAGTTGCATGAGCCAGAGGGTAATAGTTGCTAGTTGTTTTTGTGACTGGAAGGCTGTGTCCAGTGGTGTATTACAGGGATTGGTTCTGGGTTCCTTGCTGTTTGTAGTGTACATTAATGATGTAGACATGAATATGGGAGGCATGATCAGTAAATTCGCAGATGACAAAAAAATTGGTGGTATGGTAAGTAGCGGGGAAGAAAACCTTAGATTACAGAGTGATATAGACAGGCTGACCAGATGGAGAGAACAGTGGCAAATGGAATTTAACCTTGAAAAGTGTGAGGTGATGCATTTTGGGAGGGCTAACAAGGCAAGGGAATACACAGTGAACCCAAGGAATAGAATATGAGAGCAGGGAGGTTATAATGAAGCTGTATAAAATGCTCTGAGTTGGCATGGCCCCTTTAGGGGCAGGGCATTTGACCATGTGACCGGCTCGGAGTCAATCACGCAGGATCGCGCGGACCCCAGGAATATAAGGAGTTTGCGTGGGGCCCTGGGAGCAGGATCCTGGACAATGTGGACCCTGGAGCCGAAGTGACCAGACATGTTATATTGAGTTCTGTGCATGTTACCTATCTGCGTTTGCCTTTCATCAAAAAATCCTTTGTTAACTCCTGGAAGCCTCCACTATATATCTCGAGTTATCACATGCTTGTTGGGCCACAGCTGGAGTACAGTGTGCAGTTCTGGTCACCACACTATGGGAAGGATGTGATTGAACTAGAGAAGCTGTAGAGACGATTCACCAGGATGTTACCTGGGCTGGAGAGAGGCTGACTAGGCTCGGGTTGTTCTCCTTAGAGCGGAGAAGGGTCACGATCGTGGTGCAGAAAATTGTGAGGGACATAGATAGGGTAGATAGGAAGGAACCTTTCCTCTTAATAGAGGGGTCAATAATCAAGGGGGAGGGGTGAGATGTTTAAGGCAAGAGGCAGGAGATTTAAAGGGGATTTGAGGAAAAACATTTTCTCTCAGAAGGTGGTGGGAATCTGGACCTCACTGCCTGAATGGGGGGATGAGGCGGGAATCCTAACAACATTTAAGAAGCATTTAGATGGGCACTTGAAACACCATAATACACAAGGCTACGGACCAAGTGGTGGAAAATAGGATTAGAATAGATAGGTGCTAGATTGCACAATGGATCAAAGGGCCTTTTAGTGTGCTGTAGAACTCCATTGGCCAGGACAACCTTTGCTGTCTCTTCATTGAAATAGTGCCATGGGATCTTTTACATCCACCAAAGCAGACAGGTGGAGCCTCAGATTACTGCATCATCTGAAGGACTGCACCATGCTGCCTCACTGGGTACTAGCCTTGATATTTGTGCTCAAGTCTTTGAGTGGGATTTTAACTCAGAACCTTAGTGATTCAGAGTCAAATGCTCTACTAAATAAGCCACAGCTGACAACTTCAATGTCAAAGTCGTCATTGTGGTGAGCAGTTTTATATTCTAACCATTCTCCAGGTAAAGACGTTTCTCCTGAATTCCTGATTGGATCTATTAATGACTGTCGTATGTTTATGGTGTGGACCAGCCTTTAATTATTTGCTCATCGATCAGGAAACATTTACATTTGGTGGCTATAGTAAATTGACATTGCTTAAGATATGTTCTAGTTTTTGTCCATATCAGCATGCTGATCTCTCAACAGAAATTCTGCGTAGCAATGCACTCCCATAAAAAATGACAGCGATTGACAAAAACCTGTTGTTCCTCCAGGTCTTAGAAAGACATATTTCTATCTTTAAAATCACCTTGGAAGTGTTCATCCATAATTGCAATATTGTGCCGATGAGCAGAGATTCTTTTTTTAAAAAACTTTTTATTAAGGCATTTATAAATTTTTTACAACAATTTCAAGAGAAAAAGCAACAGAGTAAGTAACACCCACCCAATCAACAACCACACCCAGCCAACATGGCTTACATACACAGTTCCCCAGTACCCCTCTCCCACTTACTCATCCCGCCTCAACCCCCTCCCCCCCACCCCCCTCCCTTCCCAACCCCCCCTTTGTTTTGTATCTGCTGACAGCTTAATTTTCCCCAAAGAAGTCGATAAACGGCTGCCACCTCCGGGCAAACTCTCACGTCGATCCTCCCAGGGCGAACTTGATCTTCTCAAGCCTGCGAAACCCGGCCATGTCACTAACCTATACTCCCGATTTTGGGGGCTCCGAGTCCCTTAACACCAATAAGATCCGTGTCCGGGCTACCAGGGAGGCAAAGGCCAAAACATCAGCCTCTCTCGCCCTCTGGACTCCCGGGTCTTCCGATATGCCAAAAATCGGCACCTCTGGATTCGGAACCACCCGATCCTTCAGTACCTTGAACGTGACATCGGCAAATCCTTGCCAGAATCCCCTAAGCTTCGGACATGCCCGAAACATGTGGACATGATTCGTGGGCCCTCCCGCACACCGCCCACACCTATCCTCCACCCCTTCAAAGAACCTGCTCATACGGGCCACAGTCATATGCGCCCTGTGGACCACCTTGAATTGTATCATGCTGAGCCTGGCACACGACGAGGTCGCGTTAACCCTACTCAAGGCATCCTCCCACAATCCCACCTCTAACTCCTTGTCCAATTCTTCCTCCCGTTTTCACTTTACCTCCTCTGTAGAGGTACCCTCCCATTCCATGAGCTCTCTATAGGTTTCTGAGACCTTCCCCTCCCCCACTCCCTTGACACTACCTTGTCCTGTATCCCCTGGGGCGGTAGGAGAGGAAAGGTCAAAACCTGCCTCCGTTGGAAGTCCCTCACCTGCAGATAGTGGAATCCATTCCCACCTGTCAGCTCAAACTCCTCCTCCAAGTCTTCCAAGCATGGAAAGCTACCATCAATAAACAGGTACACTATCCGCTCAGTCCCAGCTTGCTGCCACCTCTGAAACCATCTAGCTCCCCCAGCACAAACCGGAGATTTCCACAAATTGGAGCCCATACCGATACACCCTCCACTCCCATGTGCTTATGCCACTGTCCCCACACCCTCAAAGCTGCCACCACACCGGGCTTGTGGAGTACCGAGCCGGTGAGAATGGCAGAGGTGCCGTTACCAGTGCCCTTAAACTTGTGCCCCTACACGATGCTGCCTCCACCCGCTCCCACATCCACCCCTCCCCACTACCCACTTCCTGATCATTGCTATGTTCGCCACCCAATAGGAGTTCCTAAAATTCGGTCGGGCCAGCACCCCCCCACTCCCAATCTCCTCTCCTGCCCCCTTGACTGAATCGCAGAGACATCGCTTTTGCCCATATTTAATTTGTAGCCCGAAAACCGGCCAAGGATCTTGGCCAGCAGCTAGACGTCTACATTTAGAAGGGAGATTGGCTTGTATAACCCGTTTTGTTCCGGGTCCTTATCAAGCTTCAGGATAAGAGACTCCCACTGGGTCCAAGATCGTGTTCCCACCTCTATCCTTCACTTTCCCTATCTCCCTAGCCGCTCCCGTTTCCTCAGCTGGTGTGCTAACATCCTACTAGCCTTCTCCCCATATCCATACACTGCCCCTCTCGCCTTTCTCAACTGCCCCACCGCCTTCCATATAGATAACAACCCAAACTCCATCTGCAGCTTCTGCCGCTCCTTCAACAACCCGGCCTCCGGGGCCTCCGAGTACCTCCTGTCTACCTGGACAATGTCCTTAAGAGTCTATCCATCTCCGCCCGCTCAACCTTCTCCCTGTGTGCCCGTATCGAGATAAACTCCCCTCTCACCACTGCCTTCAGTGCCTCCCATACTGTAGCTGCCGAAACCTCCCCGTATTGTTTATCTCCACATATCTGCAAATGGCCTCCCTCACCCGCACACACACCTCCTCCTCCATTAATAGTCCTACATCTAATCTCCAGTGCGGGCGCTGGCCCCCCTCCTTGCTCACCCGTAAAACCACCCAGCGCGGGGCATGATCCAACCATACTATCGCTGAGTGCTCAACATCAACCACCCCCGCCAGCAAAGTCCTATCCATGACGAAAAAGTCAATCTGGGAGTACACTTTGTGTACAAGAGAAAAAAAAGAAAACCCCTTCGTTCTCGGCTGCCCAAACCTCCATGGATCCGCCCCTCCCATCTGTTCCATAAACCCATTTAGTTCCTTCGCAGCCGCTGACACTCTCCCTGTCCTCAAACTCAACCGATCCAGCCTTGGATCCATAACCGTATTTCAGTGGGCTACTCCGCCTAACTAGCCTGGTAGCCCCCGCCCATGGCACCAAGCATCCTACCTCCATTGATTCCCCTCCCCACCGCTCGACCATCCTCTCTGTGCAAACTTCACAATCCCCAACAAACACAAAGAAGAAAAAGCAACCCACCATCCCCCATCAAGATCGAAACAAACCCCAAACGAACAGAGCAATGGCCCCAAACATATTGCAAAAGTGGTTCATACAAACCAAAAGAAAACCAAAATACAAAATATAAACACTCCCTCCAGAGTTCAATGTCCTCATTCTCCTGCCAGTCCATTGTCTCTGATAAATTCCATTGCCTCCTCTGGCGATCCAAAGTTGAGTTCCTGGCCCTCGTATGTTACCCACAGACATGTTGGGTACAACATGCCGAACTTCACTCCCTTCTTCAAGAGGGCCGACTTAACCTGTTGAAGCCTGCCCGACTTTTGACCAGCTCCGCACCCCGGTCCTGGTAGACACGCAGCTCGCTGCGTTCCCATGTATAGTCTGCCTGGCCCACCTCATAATTTGTTCCTTATCCAGGAACCGATGCATTTGCACCACAATCGCCCTCGGCGGCTCGTTTCTCTGCGGCTTCCTCATAAGCGCCCTGTGCACCCCGTCCACCTCCAAGGGTCAAGCAAATGCTCCTTCACCCAGCAGCTTCTCGAACATTCATGCCACATATGCACCGGCGTCCGCTCCCTCACTATCGTCCGGCAGGCCCACAGTCCTCAAATTCTTCCAGTGCGACCTATTCTCCAGATCCTCCATTTTATCCTGCAGCCTCATCAGCCCCATCTTTGCAGCCATCGTAGTGAGCTGCTCCTCATGCTCTCCCACCACCTCCTCCACCTTCCGAATTGCCTGGCCCTGGGCCTCCAACCTCATTTCCACTTTTTCTTGCATTTCGACACCCGCTTTTATAGGATCCACCACCCTGGCCAGATCCTCCAAGTTCTCCTTTCTCTGATGTGCAAACCTCTTGCGTGGAAAGGTCACCAACTGTTCTGTCGACCACTGGGCCAGCAGGTTCGGACCCTGATCCTCCACCATCTTCCCCTGAGTCGCAGGCTCCACACCAGCTTTTGACAATTGTTCCTCCTTTTTCTGGTCCACAAATCCATAAACCGGAGGGATACTCTCTTCTTCCACCTCTCCTGCACCTCATACCATCACTCAGCTCCGCCGTTGGCCAGGGAAAAGGTCCAAAAGATCCACCACGAGCGGGAGCCACCAAATGTGTGACCGCGCACTCCATGGTCATCACCAGAAGTAGATGGGCAGAGAGTCTTGACACATAGGGTCCACATTGCAGCCCATACAAAATGAAAGAGGGAGAGAGGCAAAAGAAGAACAAAATGCAAGGAAAAATTGAATGTTGGAAGAAGCCACAAAATCAACGCAAATGTGAACCAGTGCATATTTCTCAATACTTTATGAGCAAAACTGAAAGAGAGAAGTGGAATAAACAAAAGGGAGAAATACATGTCAAATGTGGAGATAAGCTCAATAAGACTACGCGGAAAAATAATTGAAGTTGAGTTTCAACGAGAGAAATTTATAAACTGGGTCCCAAGACAGTGAAATTTGTATGGCCAGCTAGATTCAGGGAAGGTTCGGCCAATAGTTTATCTTGGGTGGCTGCATTATAAATACCGCAAACTAAACAACCTCGCAGCATTTCTTGCAGGGAGTGCCGTATTCGCAGAATTCGGCAATCCTCCGCAATCTTGACAAATACTCAGTGATGGCCTCGCCCGGATGAATGGAGCAGGGTTAAAGTGCTGCCCCACTAGATCTACTGGTTGGTCGAAGGCTTGTATATCGGGTACCGTTGGGCAAGTAAGGCTTTGCATCACTCTGAACGTATGTGCGCCACAAGCAGTCAGCAAGATGACTGTCTGGCAATCATTCTCCGTTAGATTATTTGCCCTGACAAAGTAGTGCATTTGCTCCGCATACTGTTTCCAGTTTTTCAAGCTGGCGTCAAAGAAATTCTAACCGTCTGAACAGAGGCATAATGAAGAGGAAATTCCAACCTTTATCCAACAGGGTCTGGGAAGTGGCTTACCCAATGGTGTAGCAGCATCAATAACTATCCAGTTTAACCCTTGTCACCAGTTTTATAAGGCCACAAAGGAGCCCACATCAAGTAGTTGAAAGAAACTTACTTCATTTACAATAACTATGCTCACAATGTAGATCCCTACTAGTCTGCCTTGTCAGTGCCAAACTGGCCGGCTTTATATACCATACAACTATACATTGTTTAGTGGTCCCCTGCCGCGTAAAGGGGGAGCTCGTATTCTGGAAGGTTCACGTAGAATATAATTGTTCCCACCCTGTAAGATCCTTGCGGGTTATGACAAAAACTTTGAACGCATTTAATACTTTAACTTTATTTCCTTGCTCTTTGTTTATTTTGAGCTTATCGAGGTGAAGGATATAGTGCTGAGATGAATCACATTAATTATCTTAATTGTACGTTAACTTCACCCTGACAAACAATCAACAAAGGCGTGAAAAACGCGGTGGACAAAATAAATGCCCAGATGATAGAAAAGAGAATTCCCTGGAAGGAAAAAGCGTAAGTCGACCTCTGGCAAACGCTGTTCATCTGTGCCAGTTGTGGAAGGACTACCCCTCACAAATCTGTCTCCACAGCCACAACTGCCAATGTGACATCCAGAAGTGACATACACCCTGGATGCAGTCCATCACCTCCCAAGATAAACAAATACAACATGTGCATATTGAGCTTTATCTCCACTACACCAAAATAAAATTTTTATATTTCCCACAGTGATCAGTCTGTAATTAAGGTTCTTTGATCAGGTGTTGTAATACCTTGACTTTCATCCAAATTGACCAAGCTAGATTCAGACTCAGATTTGAGAGGTATTACATTAGAATCAAATTCAATGTACCATTCATCTAACCTTCCCATATTTGGCTTTTTTTTACAAACAGAAAAACTATTCTGCTTGGGCGAAGGATTTTATCGAGGAAACACATTTATTTTGTGAATTGAGAAAACTTTATCACACCTTTTTAAATTTAAAGACGGATTTTTTTTTTTATTAAAAAATAAAATAAATTTAGAGTACCCAATTGTTTTTTTCCAATTGAGGGGCAATTTAGCGTGGCCAATTCACCTGTAGTGCACATCTTTTTCCATTGTGGGGGTGAAACCCACGCAGACACAGGGAGAATGTGCAAACTCCACACGGACAGTGACCCGAGGCTGGGATTGAACCTGGGTCCTCAGCGCCGTCAGGCAGCAGTGCTAACCGTGTCGCCATTAAAGACGGAAGCAATTAATCCCTGCCTGTTTGTCCCAATCTGTACAGCTGGAATCCCACCTAAACACATCTCAGTAAATCTTTTAAACCACTTCACATCAGTACCTGTCTCTCGTCCACTAAATATAAAAATAGCATTGTGATTTGATAGTGCTATGTGTTGAATTTCGAGCACACTGAGCAATGGAATAGTATGGCACAAGCCTATGATCTTCCAAATACTTAGTTGTTGTTCTTGGCTATGCCACAAGGAGGCAAGGGTATTGCTACCTTTTGTTCAATACAAAATATGGGGGGACCTTTTTTCGGTGGCAGACTTTAGACCTATAGCTAAGTTTTGATTGTTTCTTTTCAGTTATCTCGCTCTGTAGTATTCTTTTCTACTTAGCAATCTGCTTACAAATCTGGATGACGTCCAGCCTGGGGCTCACCCTTCTCATAAGTACCTTCTTCAACAAGAAAAAAATAATTAATATCGAACTTTTCATGACCTCAGAATATAACAAAACACTTTATAGTCAATTAAGTACTTTTGAAGTCTATTCATTTTTTTAATGTACAAAATGCTGCAGCCAATAAACACACAGTAAACTCTCACATACATCAATAAAATTAATGACCCGCTTTAGATGGCAGGACACAGGGTCAACTCCCTTGTTCTTCTTAGAATGATGTTGTGGGATCCTTTATGTAGGCCTACGTTTATGATCATTTGAAAGACAGCACTCCCTCAGGACTTCGTTAAGATATCAGAAATGACTATGTGCTATGTGGGTGAGGGTATGAACCCACTAACGTTCTGAGCAAGAAGTGATAATGCTACCACTGAACTACAACTGACAAAACCACTTCCCCTGACCTTCAACAAACCATTGTTGCCAAGTCCTCCCAAATCAAATCTGCAACAATCAAAGGTTCAGCTGTGCCAGCCATATCAACACAGCAGCTACCGGAATGGGGCAAAAATTGGATAGTCTGCAAAGAGCCATCTAAGTCCTCAAAATCTATCCACATCAGGAATGCCATGCAATATTCACCACTCTTCTGAAAGGTGCTGCTGCGCAACACCCAAGACGCCTGACACAGTACATGATAAAAGAAGTTCACTTGATCAATGCCCTGCCACTGAACTTAATTTCTAACCCTATCACTATTAGCTGTTGAAAGCCCTATCTATAGAATGCACTCCAGCCCTGTAAACTCTGCTGCTGAAAAGGATAAAGACCTCATGAGAACACCACCAGCTATAGTTTTCCTGCAAGTCAGATAGCTCTCTGACTTTGCAATTTACTAGTGTTCCTTAATTATCATTGCATCAGAATCCTAGAATTTTCTAGCTAACATTATTGTCTGAGCACCATTACTTGAAGAATTATAGCAATTTGAGGAGAAGACACACAATCACCATCGCAGGGATGGATAGCAAAATATCTATTTGCTAGCATTGTTCACATCCTAACAACAAAACAACTAATAAAATATTTTTTATAAAGCTCAGATATTTTATTTTTATGGTTCGATTTAACTTCTTCTTTCTTGGCATTGCCTTGCTATTTATGATTCTGCCTCCATTTCCTTTCCCCTAGCTACAGCAATTGCTTGTATGCCACAGAGCAACCAGTTCCTGATATACATCGCAAAGATATTTGTGTTTCATCGTTAAAACATAGTCCTAATTTTTTCCAATGGGTTTATAATTCAAGTGGTGATGCACGATCAATTGCACAAAGACGAGAGTTGAATACAACTGAGGCTCTATTGCTCTAAGATGTGTGGCCTCCCACAGCAGCTGGCGAAATGGCTGCTGCACGGAGGACACACATATTTATACTCCGCCTACTGGGCAGAGCCAGCAGGCAGGGACTACCGTTGTACCTGTAGTACAGGTTCTACCATACATCACCTAATATAGGTGCCACAGTGGTTTACCACAAGTGGTGACTTTCAAAATGTTACGTGTTGAGGTATCCGATTTTCAACTTTCTATTTGTGACCTCCCTTCCCCCTGTGCAGTGTAATGACTTATATAAATAGTAAGACTCACTGACAATGGCCACTGATTTGAAGATTTCTGATGACAGAAAGCCTGAGTACAGCCCCAGTCCTCAGCCCCAATTCCTGGGTCCTTAATGTTTGCTGAAACCCTATAATAATAATATAATAATTATCTTTATTGTCACAAGCAGGCTTACTGCAATGAAGTTACTGTGAAAAGCCCCTAGTTGTCACATTCTGGCGCCTGTTCGGGTATACGGGTGGAGAATTCAGAATGTCCAATTCTCCTAACAGAACGCCATTCGGGACTTGTGGGAGGAAACCGGAGCACCCGGAGGAAATTCACGCATTCACGGGGAGAACGTGCAGACTCCGCACAGACAGTGACCCAAGCCGGGAATCGAACCTGAGACCCTGGAGCTGTGAAGCAACAGTGCTACCCACCGTGCTACTGTGCTGCCCACTAGAATCAACGAGTTCAAACAGTTGTGTTCTCTGCATGTGAACTAGTCCACAGAATGCTGTTATTAGACAACCCATTAGAAAGCAGACATTTCTGGCAAGTTTTGCAAAGATGGGTGTAACTTCAACTTTTGTACAACAATTTCAGTCTTTATATCACTCACTAAAGTTGATTCTCTGGGAGATTGGAAGCTGCTGGTGTGTGGGAAGAACATATGTGATAAAGATATGAACCTGACCACAGTTGTGGCTCAGCCTGTAGTTTATAGATAGTGAAGAGAGTGGTTAGAATGTGGAATTTGCTACATGAAGTAGTTGAGGCGAATAACTTAGATGCTTTTAAGGGAGGCCTGATAAGTTATTGAGTGAGAAAGGAATAGGAAGATATGCAGATAGGGTAAGATAAAGTCAAGTGGGAGGAGGCTCATGTAGAGCAAACATACCATTTGGACTGAATATCCTGTTCTTGTGCTGTACCTTCTATGCAATTCTATAGGAATAGTAGGGTTGGCAAGGAACACACTGGAGAATTCCAGCTGCAATGTACAAAGACTGGGGAAGGTAGGGGCAGAGACAGACAATGAGGTAGTGGTGAAAATAAGCAGGGTTCAGGATAGATCAGGTTTGGGAAAGATAACTTGTTTGGTCATCAAACATTGTGCAAGACCTCCAATCTTAACATGAATTGACAGATAGAAAGTCAGATGGATTTGAGGTGAAAGTTCATATTTGTGTGAGCGGAAGACAAATATTTTGGCTTTTATTGACATTAAGCTGGAGGACATTTTGCACAATGGCACAGTGGTTTGCATTGCTGCCTCACAGCGCCAGGGACCGGTGTTCGATTCCAGCCTTGGATGACTGTGGGGATTCTGCACATTCTCCCCATTTCTGTGTGGGTTTCCTCCGGGTTCTCCGGTTTTGTCTCAGTCCAAAGATATGCAGGTTTAGGTGGATTGGCCATGCTAAATTGCCCTCTCGGGTAGAAATGTTTAGGCGGGGTTACGGACATAGGGTGGGGCCTGAGCCTGGGTGGGGTGCTCTTTCGGAGGGTTGGTGGGGACTCGATGGGCCGAATGGCCTCCTTCTGCCCTGTAGGGATTCTATAACACAAGTAAGGTAGCGCACATTCAAACTGCTGAATGGAAATTCTAGTGGTGCCAGGAGGTTCCTCATTCAAACGATGACCCACAAATGGATTCAAGTTGCCTCTGAATTCATTGAAGGAATATCGGTAGATGGTGGGCTATCTCCCGCTGGCCAAGGGCAAGCTGATGATAGTTTCCTGGTCTTTGATCTTGTGAGTTAAGCTGGGAGGCAAGAGTGAGCGCCAAAATCAGACGACGTGCTTCAACCGGGCGGAACGATGACAAAGCGGAGGCCCGAATGGGAAAATTGGAAGTAGGGTGGTTCCCCCAGACTGCTCTCATGTCTTCACGTGACTTCCAAATTGGGGGAGACACTAAGGTGGCAAAGGTTTCCCAGCTGAATGACGAGTAATGCACGCTGTACTACACACACAAAAAAAAAACCCACTGGAAAATAGCTTTTTTTTAAAACGCTGGCATCTCCCTCCGAAAAAGAATTTGTGATCAGTTAGTTTGCAACAATCGAGCAGGCAATGATGGTGAAAGCAGTTATATCTCTGACTGGCTTTTTTAATTTAAAAAAAAGGAAGGTTATGCTTGCAAATTGTATTCTGGCTTTTTACCAGTGTCGCTGTTACTCTGTTTTAAATCTCAGCGCTGCTCGGAATAGATGAGGTCACTTTATTGTCACATGATATCTGCAGCAGTGATACAATGATGCTCTGGATTTGTGCTATGGGAAGCACTCGCCCTAGCGCTCTCCACATTGGTTCGGGGCAGCCGACTCTCGCTGGCGAGTGGCGGAGTGCGCTGTACATCAGCCGGCGTCCCCACCCACCTCCTTGCCCAGGCGAAGTTCGGCTGCTTGTACAATGCAGCTGGAGTGTGGCCAGTGGACGGCAAAGCAGGGGCAGAGAAAACAACACAGAGAGGAATCAGGGGCACAGAAGGGGGGTGGGAAAAAAAAGTAACCGGGCCATGGAGTTTTAAATACTGACATTCAGATCGGTTGCTGCATTGTGGAAGGAAATCCAGATGTGTCAAACTCAGCAGAACTGAGCGCGGGCAGCAAATAAGCTCCCTATTTGTGCATGTTGTCAGAGAGCTTGTCCTCTTGGCACATCCAGATTAGTCGGAGGGGAAAGTCGCTGCCAGTTTTCTTGTTTTTTAAAATTTGTTTTTAAAGCCGCATCTTTTTTTTTTGGTTTGCTGGTTGGGGGGGTGGAATGCAGTTGTTTGAGAAGCACAGGGCGGGTTGAACATGTGGAAAATGGCACCTTTGGCACATCCTGGCAGAAAGGTGATTCTGAGGCAATGAAGCTGTCCGCACCATGGCCAATGGAACGGGTCCGAGGAGTATGTTAAAGTGTGTGGTAATCGGAGACGGAGCGGTAGGCAAAACTTGTTTGCTGATGAGCTACGCGAACGATGCTTTTCCAGAGGAATATGTGCCAACTGTGTTCGACCATTATGCGGGTAATTAAAAAAAAAAACATATTATTTGTATATAGTTTTTAATTTGGAGAAGTTTTATTTTTGTTGTTTTCAAATTCATCCCAGCTCATAAAGCTGAACGCGAACTCTTGGGAAAGTTTCCGTGAAGTTTCACTGTCTGGCTCGAGTCTTTTTCAATTAGACGTCTGCCTTTTGGCTGCATGTCCCATCCGCTATTAATTAAAACCATTTGCTATATTATTCTGCCAGTTACTGTAGCGTTTCCATGTGACTAGTAAAATATATATTTATTTTCTTGTTTGGACAGTTACTGTCACCGTGGGAGGTAAACAGTATCTCCTTGGACTTTATGATACTGCAGGACAGGTGAGTTGACTTTGTATTTTTTCTGGTAAATATCTTTCAAGTAAAGGGAACATGTTTAAAGTTTTTTTTAATGCATGCAGTGGGGGGAGGGCATGTTTTCAGTTTTTTTATGCATGCTGGGGGGGGGGGGGGTATGTGTTTTAGTATGGAGACGTTTAGCAGTCTCTGTAATATCTGTCTCATCACAGAATGTGAGGCATGATTTGTGGGTTTTATGTAAGCTGTGATGTTATGGTCAGTGACCCAAAGGTTGCTGGGAAAATAATGGCAAGTCCATGGTGCTTGCTGTTTCCAGTGACTTTTAATCTCCATTCCCCTATCCCCCAGCAATTTGTGGGGAGGAAGAGATAGGCCGTGAGTTGAGAGTCGCAGTTTGCCAAGCAAAACTGGAAGTCATCATTACCCTCCCCAACAGTCTCAAGAAACTGATGGATTTGTGGCATTAATATAAATTGAATTCAGCACAGAAAGTTATGGCTGGTCTTTTACATTATAAGAACACTTATGAACAAGATGGATGTTTCTGCAATTCCATTCACATTTAAAGGCCTAGAAAGGAAATAGTTGAAACTGTGGAGTCTCACCCCTGCAGCTAGCAAATTGTTTGTAGATTTTTTTTTTAGTTGTTTAATTTCTTTCTTTCCCTTTTCCTTTGTCTTTTTTTTTATCACTCCTAATCTAATCCAGCTCTCCCTTTTTCTCTTTCTAATTCAAATTTAATTTACCCTGTTATCCATCCTTTGCTTGGTTCCTTTCTCTATCCTTAAATTTCATTGGTTAAGAAGATAGACTATGGATTCCATTCATGCACCAATGCCCCATGAATGATTTGCACTTTCAGCAATTTGCAGCTCAAGTACTTTTTCGGCTGTAAGGTGAGGGGAAAAGACCCTTCAACAATCACAGTAACTATCTTTTTAAATGGAGCAGCATAAGCTGGTTTGTCAAAGATGGGCTAAGAAAGTTGGATAGTGGTGAAAACAGTACATTACAGTACATTCTACATCAGAAAACTATTGGGGTTTGATAAATATAGGTTTTAAGGTTTGTATGCATCTTGTTTATATGAGCAAAGAAACCTTGATTTATTTTATTTTGTGTGAGCCACATTGTGTTCAGGATAGGTATTGTTAAACTTGTCCTCTATTGAATTTATATTAATGGATTGGGTAGAAAAGTACAGTTTATGTGAAAACATTTAAACTGTTGTGTTTGAGAATTTATGCAAAATTGCATACTTGGGTTAAAAGTGAGTAAAGCTACACTGATAGATTGCTGGGAATGTAAATACTCAGTCAAATGTTGACCACGTGAACATTTATATAATTAAACAATACATATTTTTAAACCAAATGTGTGATATATTCCCTAGTTTTGTTCAATTTCAGCTGACAAACAGGCACATTTTGGCTGTACTGTTAATTTTTCCCATTTTGTTTGCATATAGATAATTCTGCCATTTTTTGCACTTCATTTTCAAATCACCCAATGACTAACGTAATTTTGTGCTTTTAAAAATGTACTCAAAAACGAAAATTTAGCCACCTTGAATCCAGAGAAGTCTGCATAAACGTTACCTTATAAAAGGTCTTATGGGAAAAAATGGCTATCTGGTAATCAGCTATCGTAACATTCCAATCAGACAGATATGGAATTAAATTCTCAGAGAGCGATGCTAAGTTCAGTTGTTAAACTGCTCAAGAATTCAGCTGTAGCTTTTAAACTTCTGATTATATCCATTGTTAATGGGCACAACTCTAGATAATTCGAATAAACATGGCTGTTTCAAATTAAAATGTTGCATTTTACTTAGATGGAAAGGTTAACATTGAAGTTATGCTTAGTTAAGAACTTACTTGAGTGATCAGCAGTACCTGATTAATGAAGAACCATTTTTTAGAAAAAAGTTACAAACTAAATTTGAGGGTGCATTACTTAAATTTGTGAGGTGAACTTTACTAATGCTACTCTGTGGTTTTCATTTGTGATGTGTGGACGAATGTTAGTTCTGATAGCTAGTTGCTGTGTACTGCTCAGAAGCTAAAGGCTGTTTGTGAGAGTTCTGTTTATTACTTTCTTTTCCCTCAACATCATTACAGAAGAAATTATTGGGTCTACCTTTAATCTAATTGATTTACATTGCTGAATTTTTAACTGTTTTTAATTTGCTGGCTAGGGAAGATATTTCAAATTGGGCTTCCATTCTTAGGCAAATAGGCATGTTTTATATTTAACTCATTTACATAAATGAAACAACCTGCATTTTAAAATAATACATTTTTAAGGGACGGGGGCAAAACATCAGAACAATCTAATCTTTTGGATCAGCCAAGCCAGAAATGTGACTGTAATAGGGTGACCAGATGCCCTGATTTTGGCAGGGCAGTCCCAGATTTTCATTCAGCTCCCAGTGTCCCGACAATTTCCTCAAAATGGTTTCAACCTTTCCATTTACTCTCCAGGAGCAGAACATGTTCAAATTGAATAGCTCTACTTAGGTTTGGATAGGCTCCTTAATCTACTGCTTTGCCCTGTAGTCAGCACAATTTGTCACTTTGCCCCGCAGTGTGACATTACGCTTCTGGAGAATGTGTAGAAAGCACCGCTGGGCGAGTTGGGCAGAAAGTGGGTGACAGGAAGGCGGGAGGTGCTCGTTCAAGTTGCTTACATCCGCGGGACCGTGATTTCCCCAGGGGAATCGACTTTGAAAATAAGTAAACTGAGAAGTTGCTGCACCTGAGGAGCTGGAAAGGGAAATTTGTTTGTGTTGTGAGGGAGCTCCAGTTTTGACTTTTGAAAATCTGGTCACCCGAGATTGTGGGAACCAAGGTGACAGCTGAAAATGGGCTTATTATTAAAAAATGAACATTTTTAATAAGAGTGTCCAGTCCTCCAATTGTCAAAAAGCTGATTTCAAAAAGAATTGTCAGTGAATTTTTTAAAACAAAAACTATCTGGGATCAACTAATGTTTTTATGTATATAAGTGAGTTTTTAAGTAAACTAATATTGTTGTTTTCAGAAAACTTATAAAACGTGTCTATTTGCTTAAGAATGGGAGCCCAATTTGAAGTGCCTTCCCTAAGCAACAAATTTGGTGAGCTGAATCTTGAATGAGCATAAAACTTGGGACTGGGGCCAGGGCGGGTGCGTTGGGGGGGGGGGGGGGGGGGGAAGCACACACAAACCTAAGTGTTTTGAAAGTGAATCGTGTTTAAAACTCTCTGATCTTTTGCACTGCTCTGGTTGAATCCATCCAACTAGTGGAACCATTGTGATTTCAAGTAAACCAGTGGAAATTCTACCCAGGATGTTTTGTTAAAAAACTTTCTAAGTTCTAATAGAGAAAATTGGAAATGTTGCAGCAGGAATTCATTCAAAAGAACATTTCCTGCTGAAACTGGATTCTGACCTATTAACATCTGCAGAAAGCGTGGTCTCAGATAGTATAGGTCTGGCTAATATAGTTGTGTGTGGGGTGGGGGGAGCTGTCACAATGCTTTATAATTTTATATATTAATAGCCATACCCTGGTGTTACCATCTCAACAAATGAGATGACTGGGTGCCTTCCTGTTTCTATTCCCAAAGAAGCTGTAATTGAATATTCTACTCTATCGAGAATACTTTCTATTCCTATTCACTTCAAAAATAAGATTATTGATCTCAAACCCAAGAAGTAAAATGTTTAAGTAAAGACCTCCCTGTTCACCCTTGTTTTCTTCCGTAAAATACTTTTAAAACACTGCATCACTTAAGTCTTTCCCTAGCTATCAATGTATTGACATTTTGATATTTGTTGGAATGCAACCACATACTCCCCATCTATTTTTGTGTCAGGCAGATGGTTTTGATTGACTCACCCTGCCGTGATTAAGAGTACGAGCATGAAAGCAACAGATGGTCAATGACTTTACAATTGGTAACCTAACAATTTTAAATTCATAGATTCTGCCGTAGTTTTCCCCCCCATAAAGCTAATAAAAGATTATTAAACTGATAATCACTACATTAGACAATGTTTGTATATGCCTTAATGTTTCTGTATTATGTTTCAGAGCAGCCTTATCCCAATAAATATAAGGTTTTATTTCTCAGCACTTTCCCAAGTTAAGTCTTTGAGGGAGGTTTTAAATATCTTTCTTTGAATTGTACAGCTTGTACTCAGAAAGCTTTTATTCTTGAATGTTGCCTTCATGCTAATTAACCTTTTTTACTTTTCCTAACTTTGTATGAAACCTTTATAGCAATTGCATGCAAATACCCAACATTAACTGCAGTTCTGGATGTTTTGAATTACATGACATCTATGTTACATATTTAAATATGTTTTAGTGCATTCCAGTTGTAATGGTTTCAATTGCTTGTCAAAACTTTGAAGTTATGAGTTGGGCTTCACTTTGCTCGAGCAGCTTCCGCTCTTGGATACCATTGTGTAGTGTAAATGCATTGAACAGATGCCCTTTAAGGAAAACTTATACATGATATGTCCTTCTCCCCCTCCTCCCTTTTCCCTTCACCCCTTCAGCACTAGTTAGATGCAAGAACAGAAACTGTCACGTCACATCCATGGTTTTTCCCTTGACATAAACCATTCCTCAGCCCAATCATTTCTCCAGTCCAAATAATTGATATTAAGCTAACTCTTGATTGGCTGGAACAAAGCTTGATTAAGTGGTAGTTTTGACAATATCAGTTTGTGGAAGAACTTGAGTAATCGTAAAATGAAAATGGCAAATTATACAAGTGAATTACTGCAGTTTTATATCTAAGGCTGTCAAGGGGAATAGACCATGTACAAAGTATTTTAAAGAGCATTAGTGCAGTGTTTTGACAGTGAAACAGAATTGTAGATAGTTAAGGTGTATTTATTGTACATATTTTTAATATCACTTAATATATATCTAAACAGTTGTGTTTGGGCAGACTGAGAAAACACCTTTAAGGTCTGTAGAAAATATTGCAATGATCTTTGGTTTTGTCCAGCCAAATTAATTTTTAAAAACTAATTACATAATATTTTTACTGTCTTCAGTGATCTATATTATGCAGCACAAGGGCAGTTTGATTTTTTTTTTAATAAATATTTTATTGAAAATTTTTGGTCAACCAACACAGTACATTGTGCATCCTTTACACAACATTATAACAATACAGATATTAATGACCTTTTTTATATAAACAAAAAACAACAAATAAATAAATATTAAATAACAAAAATGAAAACTAGCCCTATTTGGCAACATACCCCCCCCCCACCCCCCCCCCCCCCCCCATCCCTCCCCCCCCCCCCCCCCCCCCCCAAGTCCTGGGCTGCTGCTGCTGCCTTCTTTTTCCCCCCATCTATCTTTCCGCAAGATATTCGACGAATGGTTGCCACCGCCTGGTGAACCCTTGAGCCGATCCCCTTAGGACGAACTTAATCCGCTCTAGCTTTATAAACCCCGCCATGTCATTTATCCAGGTCTCCACCCCCGGGGGCTTGGCTTCTTTCCACATTAGCAATATCCTGCGCCGGGCTACTAGGGACGCAAAGGCCAAAACATCGGCCTCTCTCGCCTCCTGCACTCCCGGCTCTTGTGCAACCCCAAATATAGCCAACCCCCAGCTTGGTTCGACCCGGACTCCTACTACTTTTGAAAGCGCCTTTGTCACCCCCACCCAAAACCCCTGTAGTACCGGGCATGACCAAAACATATGGGTATGATTCGCTGGGCTTCTCGAGCACCTCGCACACCTATCCTCCACCCCAAAAAATTTACTGAGCCGTGTTCCAGTCATATGTGCCCTGTGTAATACCTTAAACTGAATCAGGCTTAGCCTGGCGCACGAGGACGACGAGTTTACCCTGTTTAGGGCATCTGCCCACAGCCCCTCCTCGATCTCCTCCCCTAGCTCTTCTTCCCATTTCCCTTTTAGTTTGTCCATCATAGTCTCCCCTTCGTCCCTCATTTCCCTATATATATCCGACACCTTACCTTCCCCCACCCATTTCTTTGAGATGACTCTGTCCTGCACCTCTTGTGGCGGGAGCTGCGGGAATTCCCTCACCTGTTGCCTCGCAAAAGCCCTCAATTGCATGTACCTGAATGCATTCCCTTGGGGCAACCCATATTTCTCGGTCAGCGCTCCCAGACTTGCGAACTTCCCATCCACAAATAGATCTTTCAGTTGCGTAATTCCTGCTCTTTGCCACATTCCATATCCCCCATCCATTCCCCCCGGGGCAAACCTATGGTTGTTTCTTATCGGGGACCCCCCCAATGCTCCGGTCTTTCCCCTATGTCGTCTCCACTGTCCCCAAATCTTCAGTGTAGCTACCACCACTGGGCTCGTGGTGTAGTTCCTCGGTGAGAACGGTAATGGGGCTGTCACCATAGCCTGCAGGCTGGTCCCCCTACAGGACGCCCTCTCTAATCTCTTCCACGCCGCTCCCTCCTCCTCTCCTATCCACTTACTCACCATTGAAATATTAGCGGCCCAATAATACTCACTTAGGCTCGGTAGTGCCAGCCCCCCCCTATCCCTACTACGCTGTAAGAATCCCTTCCTCACTCTCGGAGTCTTCCCGGCCCAAACAAAACCCATGATGCTCTTTTCTATCCTTTTAAAAAAAGCCTTCGTGATCACCACCGGGAGGCACTGAAACACAAAGAGGAATCTCGGGAGGACCACCATCTTAACCGCCTGCACCCTCCCTGCCATTGACAGTGCTACCATATCCCATCTCTTGAAATCTTCCTCCATCTGTTCCACCAACCGCGTTAAATTTAGCCTGTGCAATGTGCCCCAATTCTTAGCTATCTGGATCCCCAGGTAATGAAAGTCTCTTGTTACCTTCCTCAACGGTAGGTCTTCTATTTCTCTACTCTGCTCCCCTGGATGCACCACAAACAGCTCACTCTTCCCCATGTTCAATTTATACCCTGAAAAATCCCCAAACTCCCCAAGTATCCGCATTATTTCTGGCATCCCCTCCGCCGGATCCGCCACATATAGTAGCAGATCATCCGCATATGAAGATACCCGGTGTTCTTCTCCTCCCCTAAGTATTCCCCTCCATCTCTTGGAACCTCTCAGCGCTATCGCCAGGGGCTCAATCGCCAGTGCAAACAGTAATGGGGACAGAGGACATCCCTGCCTTGTCCCTCTATGGAGCCGAAAATATGCCGATCCCCGTCCATTCGTGACCACACTCGCCACTGGGGCCCTATACAACAGCTGCACCCATCTAACATACCCCTCTCCAAAACCAAATCTCCTCAACACCTCCCACAGATAATCCCATTCCACTCTATCAAATGCTTTCTCGGCATCCATCGCCACTACTATCTCCGTTTCACCCTCTGGTGGGGCCATCATCATTACCCCTAACAGCCTCCGTATATTCGTGTTCAGCTGTCTCCCCTTCACAAACCCAGTTTGGTCCTCGTGAACCACCCCCGGGACACATTCCTCTATTCTCATTGCCATTACCTTGGCCAGGACCTTGGCATCCACATTTAGGAGGGAAATTGGTCTGTAGGACCCGCATTGTAGCGGATCCTTTTCCTTCTTTAAGAGAAGCGATATCGTTGCTTCAGACATAGTCGGGGGCAGCTGTCCCCTTTCCTTTGCCTCGTTAAAGGGCCTCGTCAGTACCGGGGCGAGCAAGTCCAAATATTTTCTGTAAAATTCAACTGGGAATCCGTCCGGTCCCGGGGCCTTTCCCGTCTGCATGTTCCTAATTCCTTTCACCACTTCTTCTACCGTGATCTGTGCTCCCAGTCCCACCCTTTCCTGCTCTTCCACCTTGGGAATTTCCAGCCGATCCAAAAAATCCATTATTCTCTCCCTCCCATCTGGGGGTTGAGCTTCATACAATTTTTTATAAAATGTCTTGAACACTTCATTCACTCTCTCCGCTCCCCGCTCCATCTCTCCTTCCTCATCCCTCACTCCCCCTATTTCCCTCGCTGCTCCCCTTTTCCTCAATTGGTGTGCCAGCAATCTGCTCGCCTTCTCCCCATATTCATACTGTACACCCTGCGCCTTCCTCCATTGTGCCTCTGCAGTGCCTGTAGTCAGCAAGTCAAATTCCACATGCAGTCTTTGCCTTTCCCTGTACAGTCCCTCCTCCGGTGCTTCCGCGTATTGTCTGTCCACCCTCAAAAGTTCTTGCAGCAACTGCTCCCGTTCCTTACTCTCCTGCTTCCCTTTATATCCCCTTATTGATATCAGGGGCAGTTTGATTTTGTTATAATTCAGTAACCACCATGTGAAAAGTGGTTTAGTGAACTTAAATTGTAGCAGCCTCAATCCCATACGAAAAAGGCATAATAATGCTAAAAATGAGGTTTTGAAGTCAGCACACACAAACCGCCAGCAATTTTCAGTGGGGGAAGAGGGGCTGTTTTGTACACCTCCAAAAAATTCTATTCTTGGCTCCAGAAAATGAAACTAGCGAAAGATAGTTCGCTGGCTTACCTGATGGCACAGGCTGTGCCTCTGTATTGGCTTTGTATCTGCTCTTGGTTTTTTCCCCCTCTCTTCTTTGAGTTATGTAACTCCATTCAGCAGAGCATGCTGGATTCTCCGAATATTGTCAATACATGAAATGATTTTTTTGTAAGGGTCTTCTTGCCTTTGGATTTTTCTTCCAGTGATGGAACTCAACTCAAAGTCCCAGCTAAAAACAGCAATCCAGTATTGTGTGGGTCTGTCAGAGCGCAGAAACAAACTCCAGTGCCATGACTACTAAAACCTTTGTTCAGTCAAAATATGTAGTTTGTGCCTGCTCACCTGTGTAAGAAACAACTAATATATTGTAAGGCCTAAAAGATAGCTTTTGAAACAGAAGTGAGTCTGTACTAGTGCAATTTCCATTCTTTTATGTATTTGACTACTATCTTACTCACATATTTCATACCAGTTTCTCCGTGTATGTATCTGCATTTCTCACTCTGAAAAATGGATCTGACTAAAATGATCTGATCAGAAGAATGAATGCACAATGTTTGTAATTGTCTTACTTATCCTGCAAGATGTCCCAAATCCCTTATTTTCAGACAAGATAGAATATAATGAGAGTGGAAAGTGTTTAAAACACTTAGCACACAGGTCAGTGCATATCATAAAGGGGAAAAGTGGGCTATGGAATGTTGACCCTTCTTAGGAAGGAGCAGTACCTGAAACATTAACACAACTTTTTGTTTTAGAGGTATATGTAAATGCTCTATATTTCCAGCACTCCCTGTTTATATTTCAGATGTTCTTTAACGTTTACAATTACTTGGCTTCTTTAGGAAGATTATGACCGTCTGAGACCTTTGTCTTATCCGATGACTGATGTCTTCCTGATCTGCTTCTCGGTTGTGAATCCAGCCTCATTTCAGAACGTAAGGGAAGAGTGGGTGCCTGAACTTAAAGAATATGCACCAAATGTTCCATTCCTATTAGTTGGAACACAGGTACATCTATTTTGCAACTTAAATGAATTGTCCTGCCAATGTGTCTGCAGTTTAAAAATAGTAAATAATAGAAAACATTGCTATACTCAGATCAGTGGTTGTTTTCTATTTTTACAACCTAGACCCTGAGTTTATTACTCCAATATTGTATTGCCTTTTCTTAACAGCTCTGACTTCCCAAACAGATGTTTCTGGTTTGCTGACTGGGATAACTTGAAATCACTTGGCACAAGAGGGGATAAGGTTTGTTAAGATGTAGTGGGAAGGGCGGTTACTTTAGCCTGTGTTTCCCACATTACTAACTTACCTTGCTGAGTTGCCCTGCTGCAACTTTGCATTAATTAAACACGAAACAGCATTTGTTACAGTTGGCCTACAGCCTGGAAAATAAAATTCAACTTTGTCAGATCAAAGAGATTTTGGGGGAGAGGATGGAAGAGTAGAAATAAGTAAAGTTCAGCTCGTACACTGGGACTCTTGAGCATTATTACTGCAGGTAAAAAAAAGACCTAAACTTGATGTGATCTTCATATTATCGTTATTTTCCCCAAAACAAGAGTTTGGTGAAGAATTGAGTGCTGCAAAATACTATTAATTCACTTAATAAATGCTCCAGATTATCTTTAAATTAAGGGACTAAGACCCAATGTTGATTAATATAACAAATCTGTAAACTAATAGATGGACAATGAATCTTGCACAGTGCCGCTATCTTAGGTGTAGATATTTATTTGCTGGAGTTAACTCAAGGGAGTCTGTAACCACATCCTTAAGGGGTACCCTTCACCCCGGAAGCCAACCATGGTCCTATGGTGTGTGCTGGAGCAGCTGAGGCAGCTGTGAATGCCTCAAGATGAAGGAATCACAGCAGCTGCCTTGAAAACATGAACATATGTGCAGGAAGGCCTTGTTGTGGTCACACCACCTGGATGTTGATTAAGTGGAAACATTTCCTGTTCACAAAGATTTTTTGCTGCTAAATTAGTCACCTTATAGCTGCATACGTGCAGTCCACCACTCTCTGAACTTGTGGGAAGTCAGTTATGTCAGCAAAAACCCTCTCCATTTGCAAAGCCACGTTTGTTGCGAAGTTGATAAGATCCTCTAACCAAGCAATCTGTGATGGGGGAGATGTACCAATGGGTAGCTGATTGGTAAGTGCCATGTAGGTCTGCAGCAGATCCCTGGAAAGAACTAGCTATGTAGAAATTGAGGGCCACAGTAACCTTCAGAGTAACTAGCAGGATTTGGGGATCGGTTAAGTGTGACACCAGATCTTGTTCCACCATGGCACATATTTTCAATAATTTCTCTTGAGACTCATGACCTTCGACTGTACTGGGTCTTGGTCATGTCGAGATAGGATTTCCTGAGACAGTAGACCCTGAGCCCAAGATAGTATCTCGTCCTCCTCTTTTGCTTTGCGTTGGCTGTTTAATTCCTGGCTCAGGCGGCACGTTGTTGCTGGTGCCCCGCCTCCATGATCCATATATAGAATGGGACCATGTCCATTTGTTCCACTAATTTTTTCACTGCACACTCTTCCCCTAGCAAGCTTGGCAGTCTATCTTGCCTTGCACCTGGATGCCCGAGGAAAAGGATTACCCTCATGGGCTACGCAGATATGCCTTTCCACTTGCACAAGCCCCATTCCTTGGGGTCAGCCACAAACGCGTATCTGTGATGGAAAATTGTGGTTAAACTTTAAATCCTCTGTGTGTTGCACAAGGAGAAGACACCTTCCTGGAGGCCTTCCCAAACTTTTACAACTTGTCAATAATGTTGTGAATCACATAATGCTAAAATAAACGAGACTTTCAAGTGCCAGAGAGGAGTGCATTTTTATTCAGAAATTATGGGCTGAATTTTATGAGTCACCTGCTGGGGGAAAACAGTTGGGTAGACCTGTAAATTAGTGGGCCATGCCCACGTGACGGTTGGGAATTTAGTCCCTTAAATGGGCAATTACGTCCAATTAAGGGCCTCACCCACAGCTGATCTGATTTAATGGGTGGTGGGTGAGGCCTGTGCCCAGTGTGTAGCCTGGCGGGTGTAACTCTGCCGGCCTCTGTTGAATGGAAGGGAGTAGTGCATCATTTGTGGTTGCCTGTGCTAATCGGAGGCTCACTCTCTCTTTTCACCCCCTCACGGTTTCGCCTCCTTTGTCTATCCATTTTTGACCTGCACTACATGCTCCCACAACCGCCCCCCTCCCTCCCTTCCCCAAACGTCGGGGCCTGCCAAACCAATTCTGGCAAGATCGCAGACTTCCCAGGGTTTGGGGAGCATCCATGCTTCCTCATCCTCCCAGGTCTCTGGCATTGGGCACCCATCCTGTGTGACGCAGGGCTATTGATCTCTGCTGTGTGCTTACTTACAAAATTTGTGTGGGGTGCAGCTAGCATATAATCCAGCCCAACACTTCTACCTGCAGTACTTGATGGTGACAATTATTCACAGGAATGTGAAGTGTTTGTGTTGAGTCAGAAAATATCAGATTCAATCCACAAGTTGAGAAACACAGATGTCTATTTATCACGGTGAATCTTTTTCACATAGAAGGTGCTAGTGAATATTTTCATGTCAAAATATTGTCTCTAATTTGGCCAAATCAAAAATAAACATTAACACATCTTAGTAATGAAGGCCTGTGGGAGTTTCATTGATACATATTCTGCTTGGGTAATTTCTGTGTTAAATTACTAATGACAATTAAAATTCAATCCATCACATGTTCATAGAAGGGCCTAAGATTTTTTTTTGTAGAAATACAATCCTGTTTCATTTTTCCTCACAAGTTTTATCATTCCAATTCTCCTACCTCCACTTTATAATTCTCTGATTCATTTACTTTTGGGATTTTTCCCTTGTTTGGGGATGTGTGAGAAATTATGGAATGGGGGTGGAAGAGTTGAATACATTAATTAATTAAACTTTCTATAAAGTAGTGTTTTGATGTTTAAACTGATTCTCTTTTTAAATGTATTTTATTACAAACATGTATCAAAGCAGGTTACAGCAAATAAACACCCGGGAAACATATTTCCCAACAATCAACTTTACAATCTGTACAGATTTTTCCCCTTTTTCACCCTCCACACCCCCCCGCGACGAACAACTCCTCAAACACGGTCACAAACATCCCCCACCTTTTCTCAAACTCCCCTGCTGATCCCCTTAACTCATACTTTATCTTCTCTAACCGCAGGAAGTCGTACAGGTCACCCAACCATGCCGCTACCCCTGGTGGTGATGCCAACGGCCACTCCAGCAAATTCCGCTGCTGTGCAATCAGAGAGGCGAAGGCCACGACATCAGCCTTCCTCCTCTCCATGAGTGCTGGCTTCTCTGAAACCCCAAATATCACCACCAAAGAGTCCGGGTCCACCTCCTCCTCCAGAAACTTGGCTAGGTCCGCAAACACTCCCGCCCAGAATCTTTCCAAATTTTCGCAACTCCAAAACATGTGCGCATGATTCGCTGGTCCCCACCCACACCTCTCACTCATCTGCTACCCCCTGAAAGAGCCCACTCATTCTCGCCCAAGTCATATGCACCCTGTGCACCACCTTAAACTGTATCAGGCTCATCCTTCCACAAGAGGAGGTCCCGTTTACCCTTCGCAGTGCCTCACTCCATACTACCCAATTGATCTTCACTTCCCATTTTGTTTGATCTTCACCACCCGCTCACCTCCCTGCTCCCCCAGCCACTTGTAAATATCCCCAATTCTTCCCTCCCCTTCCACATCTGGAAGCAGCAGTCCCTCCAGCAGGGTGTATCCTGGCCACCAAGGAAACCCCCTCCAGACCTTTCGCGCAAAGTCCCTAACCTGCAGATACCTGAACTCACTCCCCCTCAGCAGCTCTACCCTCTCCCTTAGCTCCTCCAGACTGGCGAACCTTTCCTCCAAATACAAATCCCTCACCTTGACCAGCCCTACTTCTCTTCACCTCCTGTATACACTATCCATCCCCCCTGGCTCAAACCCATGATTGTTTAAACTGATTCTAAGAGTACAATACCGTTGCCTAGTCAATTAGACCAATGCATCATAATTAACTTCCTCTTAATACAGTTTGTGCATACACATTTGAGATTTTGACTAATTGGACTTTGGACACTCAAAGGCAACACATTTTTAAAAAAAAATGTCTCTTCAAATTTTCCAACAACATTTTTAACAAACCCCCCCCCCATTACAAAAAGAAAGAAACACAAACACAAGTCAAGAATTATACAAAACTTTTACATTGGGTTTCCCCATATTCAGTAACCCCCCCATATGGCATTCAAAGGTACCCGTAGGGAAGCCCCCCCCCACCCACCCGAATTCCCCCCCCCCCCCCGAAAGAAACCCCCCCCCCCCACCCTTGGGTTGCTGCTGCTGCTGACCTCCTCCTAACGCTCCGTGAGATAGTCTAGGAACGGTTGCCACCGCCTGAAGAACCCCTGCACAGACCCTCGTAAGGCAAACTTTATCCTCTCCAGCTTAATGAACCCTGCCATGTCATTTATCCAGCTTCCACACAGGGGGGCTTCGCGTCCTTCCATAATAGCAAGATCCTCCGCCGGACTACCAGGGAGGCAAAGGCCAGGATACCGGCCTCTTTCGCCTCCTGCACTCCCGGCTCGTCCGTTACCCCAAATAGTGCCAACCCCCAACTCGGCTTGACCTGGACTTTCACCACCTTGGACATAGTCCTCGCGAAGCCCCTCCAAATCCCATCCAGTGCCGGGCACGACCTGAACATGTGGACGTGATTCGCCGGGCTTCCCGAGAACCTCCCACATCTATCCTCCACCCCAAAGAACCTACTCAACCTCACCCCTGTCATATGCGCTCTGTGAATAACTTTGAATTGTATTAGGCTGAGCCTGGCGCAAGAGGAGGACGAATTAATCCTACTCAGGGCATCAGCCCACAGACCCTCATCTATCTCCTCCCCAAGCTCCTCCTCCCACTTGCCCTTTAACTCCTCTACCGAGGCCTCCTCCTCTTCTTCGAGCTCCTGGTAGATCGCCAAAACCCTGCCTTCTCCAACCTGTCCTGAGTCCCCTGTGCCGGGAGCAGCGGGAATTCCCTCACCTGCCGCCTCACAAACGCTCTCACTTGCATATACCTGAAAGCATTTCCCGGGGATAACCCAAACTTCTCCTCCAGTGCCCCCAGGTTCGCAAACGTCCCATCTATAAACAGGTCCCCTATTCTTCTAACCCCTGCCCGATGCCAGCTCCGAAATCCCCCATCCATCCTTCCCGGGACGAACCGATGGTTCTCCCGAATCGGGGACCAAACCGAGGCTCCCACCTCGCCCCTGTGTCGTCTCCACTGCCCCCAGATCTTCAACGTCGCCGCCACCACCGGACCCGTGGTGTACCTTGTCGGCGAGAGTGGCAGCGGTGCCGTCGCCAGCGCCCTCAGGCTCTTGCCCACACAGGATGCCATCTCCAACCTCTTCCACGCCGCCCTCTCCCTCCATTACCCACTTACGAATCATCGCCACATTGGCAGCCCAATAATAGTCGCACAAATTCTGCAGAGCCAGCCCTCCCCGTCCCTACTACGCTCCAGAAACACCCTCTTTACCCTCGGGGTCTTATTTGCCCACACGAAACCCGTGATACTCCTACCTACCCGTTTGAAAAAGGCCTTGGGAATCATAATGGGAAGGCACTGGAACACAAAGAGAAACCTCGGGAGGACCATCATTTTAACCGACTGCACCCTGCCCGCTAGCGAGAGTGGCAGCACATCCCATCTTTTGAAATCCTCCTCCATCTGCTCCACCAACCGCGTCAAATTGAGTTTGTGCAGGGTCCCCCAACTCCCAGCCACCTGGATCCCTAAGTACCGAAAGCTCCTTTCCGCCCTCTTCAACGGCAGGTCGTTTATCCCCTTTCCCTGGTCCCATGGATGCACCACAAAGAGCTCACTTTTCCCTACATTGAGCTTATACCCCGAGAAGTCCCCAAACTCCCTTAGGATCCGCATGACCTCCGCCATCCCCTCCACTGGATCTGCCACATACAGCAACAGGTCGTCCGCATACAGCGACACCCGATGTTCCTCTCCCCCTCGGACCAGTCCCCTCCATTTCCTGGACTCCCTTAGTGCCATGGCCAGAGGCTCAATTTCCAATGCAAACAGCAAGGGGGACAGGGGGCACCCCTGCCTCGTCCCTCGGTACAGCCGAAAGTACTCCGACCTCCGCCGATTCGTAGCCACACTCGCCACCGGGGCTCTATATAGCAATCTGACCCAGCTGATGAATCCCTCCCCGAACCCAAACCTCCGCAATACTTCCCAAAGATACTCCCACTCCACCCGGTCGAAGGCCTTCTCCGCGTCCATAGCTGCCACTACCTCTGCTTCTCCCTCCACCGAGGGCATCATAATCACATTGAGGAGCCTCCGCACATTAGTGTTTAGCTGCCTGCCCTTTACAAATCCCGTCTGGTCCTCATGAATCACGCCCGGGACACAGTCCTCAATTCTCGTGGCCAGCACTTTTGCCAGCAACTTAGCATCCACATTGAGGAGCGAGATCGGTCTATACGACCCACACTGCAGTGGGTCCTTGTCCCGCTTCAGGATCAGAGTGATCAGCGCCCCGGAATTGTCACGGGCAAGGTCCCCCCCTCCCTTGCCTTATTGAAAGTCCTCACTAGCAACGGGCCTAGCAGTTCCACATATTTCCTGTAAAACCCCTGGTCCAATCCATATAATGTCGGGGGGACCTTGCTGTCACCTTCCCACACTGGAAGCTGTCGAACAATTGCCATTGGGGCTCCTCTAGAGAGCCCAAAAGTCCGTTCCCGGCGGGAGCTGCCGAACGTGCGACCTACCTAGGCATAGCCGCAACCAGAAATGAGGCAACGCATTTTGCCTATACATCCACAGGAATTCACTTTTCAAAGAGCATTGCTGTGCCCCCAAGTACAAATTAATGATTGTTTCTTGTTTATCGCTTGTTCTCATCATTTTCCAAAAGAATAAGATACATGCTCTTATGGGAAAACTGACTTAAAATGTTTAATTCCAAAGGATGCTTAAGAGTTAAGGCAATTTTCAATGTTAAGCACCCCAATATATACTTTAAAAATTCTTCCTAGCCTTCTGAGTGAGTTGCAGCCTCCTCCATTCTAAAGAAAATTGTCACCTTATGTTTCCAACATGTTGTAGCACTGGTTGGTTGTTATCTATGACAGCCGCATCAGTTCTGTGGCCTCATAAGGTGAGTGAAGAATGTGGAATTTTAGATATATTGAATTATAAACATTTGGAAATTTAAGGGTGAAAAGCATGGGCTGGAGTGAGTCTGACTGCAGTAGTCATGTTTTTAGAATAATCTTGTTTTGCAACACCAGAAAGCTTTTAGGAGCCAGAGGTGAAATTGACCATCGTAAAAGCCTGGGCTAATGTACGATTGTTTGACTAGGGGGAGTTGATGTGTTTTGGAGCTAATTTGTTTTCAGCTTGAGGAGCTGGGTGGAGCGAAGGTATTCAGACATTTTGAGAAAGTTTTTGAGTTTTGATCTGGCTAAGATTTTAGGCTACAAGTAAAGTCTTTTGCTCTCAGTGTTGGATAGTAAACAAATAAGATCAATTGTATTTAAAGCCATGCAGACTTATATAAGGACAAGGAAGAAGCTAAAACAAGCCAGTTGAAACAGCCTTTTTATAGATATTCAGCAGAGTCTGCAGAGGTTCTAACAGGAGCGAAATATGTTCTGGAAAGCATGTAATTTGTAGGATAGATTGGGAGCTGTATGTTTTTCCTTTCTTGTTTAATTGGGAATAGAGAAAGTAATTAAGGGTATTATATTTACTGTATTGCATAGTATTGTTTAAGGGGTAATTACTTTTTAAAATAAATTTGAGTATCCAATTCTTTTTTTTTTCCCAATTAAGGGGCAATTTAGCGTGGCCAATCGATCTACCCTGCACATTTTTGGGGTAATTGTTTTTTAAAATAAATTTGAGTACCCAATTCTTTTTTTTTCCAATTAAGGGGCAATTTAACGTGGCCAATCCACCTACCCTGCACATCTTTGGGTTGTGGGGGTGAGACCCACGCAAACACGGGGAGAATGTGCAAACTCCACACGGACAGTGACCCAGGGCCGGGATCGAACCTGGGTCCTCAGAGCTATGAAGCAGCAGTGCTGCTCCATTTAATGGGTAATTGTAAACTATTTTCGAGTATGATGTTAACAATATTGCGTTAATATAAAGTTTTAGTGTTAAAAATACCAAATCCCCATTTTCTTGGTGCAATCACTCCTGAGTGAAGTGTTCTTTCTGCACGTCTTACAAGATAAACTAAAATATTAGGGTTTTAGTCCAGTATCCTAGTCACTGTTGGGTCTGGGTCTGATCTGGGATCGTAATAGGTGCGACACGAATGGGTGTTCTGTTACAATCTGTGCACTATGATCTTACTGGGAGAAATACTTGTTCACTGTATTTTAATATTCAAAACCGCACTATGACATTTACATGATTAAGGGGTAAGTATAAAGGAAATATGTGTGTGGATTTATGCACACAGTATATTTTAAAATCTAAAAATTCTGATAGCAGTTCATGTTAAATTCTATTATCCTGCCGTTGAAAATTTTACACTTCTGTCAGGATCAAAATAACACCAGCTCCTCCGTCCTGCCATGTGGATTGAACCCCAAGAAATATCTGGGAACCAGTAACATGACCCGATCAATAATGTGATGAAACATAAAGTATGGTGACAGGAGAGCAAGATGGTGAACCTTGATCATGGTAATGGAATAAAATTGCTTAGCTGGCATCGCCTGACTGTGGGAGCTGTCAGTCAATACTTCAAAAATTCAAATATCAACAAATTAGAGAACATCCTGCTATTTAAAAGACTGGTATATATTTAAGGATGTAATAAAATGTAACCAGTTTCAGATTGGATTGTAATTGAGTATTGTACGTGTTCATGCATAAAGAGGTTGATTTCCTGTTGCTGGTACACAACTTTAAAATTCAAATGAGCTCTAATTTTTCTTTACTGATGCAAATTTGTTGCACGCTTCAGTAGCGTCCATTCACTATGATCTGCTTTGCTGATTAATGTACTCTGATTTGAGTCGCTGAATGTCTCTTCTGAAAACGCAACTGAGAAATTACCATACAGTCAATGAGAGGTCATTAATATTCCATGTCACTAAATGTTTGGGCATTACCTATTGCCTTGTTTTAATGTTTCCATTTGGTTTTTGGGGGAAAAAAAACAAGAACCTTTATGTCAGTTCCAAACTCTGACATGAACTTTTCGTATCAGCAACTTAAATTTTTTACGATCAGCTTTCCACAGATGGGCATTCTGCAACCATGTGTGCTTTGCTTATATCTGCAAACCAACCTCCTCTACATATAGAAAAGTCCTCAACATTTTAATCCAGTTTCATAAATGCCTTCCTTTCATCAGATGTGGGCTGTAGACTTTCTGGGTATTGTTCACGTGTCCGGTTTCCAAAAATATGAGGACTTTAAAAATACTTAGGAGTTTAAAAACGATTCCCTTGATTTTTCGGATTATGTTGAATAGCTCACTTGAGCCTCTTAAAAATGATCTTAATCTCTATTAGAATGTAGAGTAATGGATAGTTGGAAGTGATCACAAGGCAGACATCTGACCGAAGGGTTCATGTCATTTGCATGCTTGGCTTAGAATGCTGCTGAAACATGAGATTAGATTATAACCTTGAAATCACTTGTTAGCATCTTCAGAGCGTCTAGCACTCATGTTTTTATCTTCAGTCTGATGTGTTTTTTTTCCAATGAAGTCTGTCTGTACATGGAGAACCAGATGTCTACGTGCCCTCTGTCCTTGACCATTTTCACATGACAATAAATGATTGTGACATTATTACTGAGGTTTGGAGGGAAATACCAAGCAATTTTTCCAAGTTCATATTGTGAATTTTAATTTTGCTATGCTTCATGCTGATTGTGTTTTGGCAAATACTGCATTAATAGATTACTTGTGGCATTTCATTTGTTTCCTCTTCCGCATAACTCAGGGGAGTTTCATCTATTCTAAGTGGAGGCATGTTTGGTTGTGAGTCAAAAGATTGCGAGTACAGCATGCACTTTAGAAATTGGGAACCAGATTTCATACTCTGGTCCCTACAGCCACGTCACTATCTCCACAAGAATTAGATTTTTTATTTCAATCAGCTAATTTGTATCTTCAATAGGGAACATGCTTGTGTCATTTTGGAAAGCAGGTTGCAGAGGTTCCCTCAAATTTGCATTTATTGTTTCATTCAAAACGATTTTGGACCTATTTCAATGAGCTATTGTTTCTCAAACAGGGGAGGCAGTGGTGTAGTGTTAGTGTCACTGGACTAGTAACCCAGAGACTCCAAGCAAGATCTGGGAACCTGGGTTCAAATCCCACCCACCATGGCAGATGGTGAAATTTGAATTCAATTTTAAAAAAATGGAATTAAAAGTAATTTCTCAATTGTCGTATAAAAACCCACCTGGTTCATTAATAATAATCGATTGTTGTCACAAGTAGGCTTCAATGAAGTTACTGTGAAAAGCCCGTAGGCGCCTGTTCGGGGAGGCCGGTACGGGAATTGAACCCGCGTTGCTGGTCTTGTTCTGCATCACAAGCCAGCTGTTTAGCCCACTGTGCTAAACCAGCGATAGTGACGTGGTTGTAGGGACCAGAGTATGAAATCTGGTTCCCAATTTCTAAAGTGCATGCTGTACTCGCAATCATTGACTCACAAACAAACATGCCTCCACTTAGAATAGATGAAACTCCCCTGAGTTATGCTGAAGGGGAAACAAATTAAATGTCCTTCATTAATGTCCTTCAGGAAAGGAAATCTGCCATCCTTTCCTGGTCTGGCCCGCACAACAATGCGGTTGATTCTCAAATGCCCTTTGAAATGGAGGGCGGTTAGGGAAGGGCAATGAATACAGGCCCAGCCAGCGATGCATGCCTACATCCCATAATTGTAGGGCGAGTCTACAGAATCCCAGTAATGTGATTGTAGAACCAAACCATAAAATTCCTACAGTGCAAAAGGAGGCCATTCAGCCCATCGAGTCTGCCCCGACCCTCTGAAAGAAGGTCCACTACCTCAGTCCACTGCCCCGCCCAGTTCCCATAACCCCACCTAACCTGCACATCTTTGGTCTGTGGGAGGAAACCAGAGAACCCACGTGGTCACAGGGAGAGAGTACAAACTCCATACAGTCATCCAAGGCCGGAATTGAACCCGGGACCCTGGCACTGTGAGGCAGCAGTGCTAACCCGTGCTACCATCTTCCATTTGTGTGAATGAAACCAACATGATGCAACTGCGTTATCAGAAATTGTTTTTGTCCTTTTTCTGCTCATAATTATGATTAACAGATGTCACTCAATTGACTCTTAATTGTTGGATTGTCTAATGCAACACTTCAACCATGATGCTTGAAATGCAGAATAGACATTTACAGAATCTCATGGAACACCTACAGTGCAGAAGGAGGCCATTCGGCCCATCGAGTCTGCACCGACTCTTCAAAAGACCACCCTACCTAGACCCACTTTCTCCCCCCCTCTATCATTCCTGCAACCCCACCCCCATCCTAAGGGGCAATTTAGCATGTCCAATCCACTCAACCTGCTCATCGTTGGACGGTGGGGGGAAACTGGAGCACCCGGAGGACACTCCACATAGTCACCGGATGTCGGAATTGAACCGGGGTCCCTAACCAGTGAGGCAAAAAAGTGTCTGGATTATCTTGTGCGATGCTTATAACACCCACTCTCAGGCAGAGACCAGAAAGCAGCACTACCATGATCCAGAGTTCTATTCATAGAAAAGTTCAAAGGTGAATTGAAAGAACAAATAAAAGCGAAGAAAGTGTCTGAGCAGTGACTGGCAATTAACATAAAAATGGATCCAAAGGTCTTCTATCAGCATACAAATAGTAAAACGGTGGCAAGAGGAGGAATGGGGCTAATGAGGGAGCAATAAAGGGATTTAAGCAGGAGACTGAGGTATTAAAAGACTCTAAGGAGGATGCTGCTACCCTGGCCATGGTGAAAGAGGAGGTAGTTCAGTCACTGGAAGGGTTTGAAATTGACATGGAAGTGATATTGGATAGACTGTCTGTATTTGATAAGGCACCAGAACTTGATGAGATACACCAAGGATACTGAAAGAAGTAAGAAGGGATATTGCTAGGAGTTTTCAGTCTACCTTAAACTCAGGGTGGAGCCAAAGGACTGGAGAATTTCAAATGTTACACCCTTGTTACTAAAAGGGTGCAAAGATAGGCTGAACAATTACAGGGCAATAAGTTTAATCGCGATGGTGGGAACCTTTTAGAAGTGATTATTTAGGGCGAAATTAATAGCCACTTGGCAAATGCCGGTTAATTAAGGAAAGTTTGTGAGCAAAGTTAGAGCTCATGGAATAAAAGGACAGCAGCAACTTGGAGACAAACTGACTGAGTGACAGGAAACACAGAGCAGTGTTTAATGGTTCTTTCTTGGATTGGAGAAGGTTTATCGTGATGTTCCCCATGCCCTCCTGATATATACTTATGACCTAGACCTTGGTGTACAGGGCACAATTTAAAAATTTGCGGATGATGCAAAATTGTATTGTGGACCATGAGGAGGAAAATGTATAACTTCAATAGGCCATAGAAAGGTTCATGCAATGCGTGGATAACTGACAAATGAAACTGAATGCAGAGTAGTGTGAAGTAATTTATTTTGGTAGGAAGAACGGAGAAAGACAATGTAAAGGGTACAATTCAAATGGGAATGCAGGATCAGAGGGTATATATGTGCATAAATTATTGAAGGTGGCAGGGTATGTTGAGAAGTTGTTTAATAAAACATCTGGTTTTTATCAATAACAGCATAAGTAAAAAGAAAGTTAAACCTATATGAAACACTGGTTTGACCTCAACTGTAGTAATCTGTCCAGTTCTAGGCAGTACACTTTAAGAAGGGTGTAAATGCATGAGAGAGGGTGCAGAAAAGTTTGACGAGAATGGTCACAGGGACGAGAAACTTCAGTTTTGTAGAAAGATTGGAGAAGTTAGGACTGTTGTCCTCAGAGGAGGTTGAGAGGCGATTTAATAGAGGTATTGAAAAACCGTTCCCATCAGTGGAAGGATCGAGAACTAGAGGGCACACAATTAGGGTAATTGCTCAAAGAAACAACAGTGACACGAGGAAAAACATTCGTGCAACGATTGGTTAGGATCTGAAGTGCACTGCGCTAGAGTGTGGTGGGAGCAGGGTCAATTGAGACTTTCAAAAGGTAACTGGATCAGTATGTGAAAGGAAAGATTTGAAGGGCTGTGGGGAAAAGGAAGGGGTCAGCACAGACATGATCGGCCAAACGGCCTGCTACTGTGCTGCATCCATTCTATGGTCAGTATTTTCCATCCCCACCTGCAACAGGCAATGGAAAATTTGGAGAGGCAAGTCCGTTGACTGGAGGCGAGACTGGAAAATTTAGCCTTGAATCTAAACGTGTCTTAATAGGCTGTAGAGAAATGCATTTTGGGATAATGTACCATAATGGAATATACTGGATTATAGTATTTTTGTACAAATGCCTTCCATTAGTTTTGTTGCACACGGGGCAATATTTGTGTCCAGGAACTGAATGTTTTCCTCTGATAGATTAAAATAACTTTCATCATGCTGCATACCAATAATTGTAATACTACAAAGCTAAAATTCAATATAATTTTCTTTTTTTCAACCCATCGCAATAGTGATATGGGGAAAGAGAAGAATTCAGGAAGATAGGTACTCTGGTCTACATGGTAGCACAGTGATTAGCACAGTTGCTTCATAACTCTAGGGTTCCAGGTTTGATTCCCAGCTTGGGTCACTGTCTGTGCGGAGTCTGCACGTTCTCACCGTGTCTGCGTGGGTTTCCTCCGGGTGGTCCGGTTCCTCCCACAATCCAAATATGTGCAGGTTAGGTGGATTGGCAATGCTAAATTGCCCTTTGTGTCCAGAAAGGTTGGCTGGGGTTTCTGGATGTCGGGGATAGGGTAGAGGTGTGGACTTGGGTGGGGTGTTCTTTCCAGGAGCTGGTGCAGACTCGATGGGCCGAATGGCCTCCTTTTGCACTGTAAATTCTATAAAATCTATGAACTCTTGTTAAGCCAAAATGCCAGTTCCACCTAACTGGGCTGCTCCCATTAAGATTTGGTGCCAAATTATCCTGTACTTCTAATTCTGTGTTCTGGCTACTAAAATTGATTTTAATGCAACTCGGGTAATGTTGGATTCACATCCAAGGGCCATGAATGAAGCGGAGCATTAGAAACCATTGCACCAATCACACTTCAGAGAGAGCTTCAAAATATTGTTTCTCGAAAAAAGCTGTTGTTTGAAATATCTGGTGCGGGAAGGGGGGGGGGGGGGGAGCAAAGCTTTCATATTTGTCCGAAATTCATATTCTGTGTGGATTGTTTTTCAGATTGACCTTCGTGATGACCCAAGAACTTTAACTAGATTAAATACCTTGAAGGAAAAGCCTGTGACTACAGAGCAAGGGGAGAAGTTGGCAAAGGGGGTACAGTGTTTCACTTATCTGGTATTAAACAGCGCGTTTCTTTCTGGACTGTAAAAGCTTATCAGTGGAGCACATTTAAACTTGCTCAGTTCTGAAAGATCAAACTGTTATCTGGTCTAGAGCCCTGGCTTTTCCCTCCATACAGAGCAGTTTTACCTCTTGATGTTGGACGAGCCTTTACCATAATTGTATCTCTGTGTAATATTTGAATTTTATTTGATTAAAATAAACCCTCCAATTTTCATCTAACCACACGAAGGTTCAAAGCCTGGTGGATGGCTTATTAATGAGGGTGTGGGGGCTGAGAAAAAAGCTCTCCTCATTACTTATTTATCATTACAGTGGCTATTTATACTACCATGTCTGCCTCACAAACGTAAAACTGCTGTTTATTAACGCAAATAAGTCATCCAGACCACTGAGCAACAGGTGCCCAAGTAACTGAAGGAGCAAGTACAATTGCAACAGAACCAAATGGACCAAGTTTATGAGAAAATTCAAGGTTTGGCCTTGGTTACAGAGTGAAGCAAGAATCCTTTCCAGTTTAAATCTTCATTATGTACTCATTTGACCCAATAGCTATGGGCTTAAGTCACGGGGGAACGGTTGACACATGCTTTTCCTCATCTTCTCCCACTTTCCTAGGCTCAGTTTGCTTTCCTCTTGGGGTTTTCTTACCAATATAGGCTCTAACTCAACTGAAGGAGGGCATGACTGCATTGGCCTTTTACTGAATGGCTTATCGACTGGCACAATCAGCCCAAGGAAGAAAAAGCATCGGCTATAGCCAGGATTAGCTGTTGGGGTATTTGCCACAAAAACAAAATAACTGGTTTGCGAATTCTCTGTGGAGTTCGGTTTTTGGCTGCTCGCTTTGCCCATCTAGCCAAACTTCATACCCCACAGTTCGACAATTAATGTTCTACGTTCACAGAGAATAGCCTCTTGGGGAAAGTTACTGGAGAATAAATCAGTGCCTTTCGAAAATGCAGAAAGAAGGCAAGAATGATAGGGAAAATGCAGTGGTTTTGATTAAATTATACAGAACCAGGTTTTACATTTAGGTATTTTCTTTTCTAATTTGACAAATGAAGTAACTTTACACTTTATTACTGCACATTTTGTTTTGCGATTGCAACAGATTTTACAAAACATAACTCTGCCCCTTTTGTCCCTCTTGACAGATTGGAGCATATTGCTACGTGGAGTGCTCAGCTTTAACACAGAAAGGACTGAAGACTGTTTTTGATGAAGCCATAATAGCTATTCTAACTCCAAAGAAAAATGTTTTGAAAAAAAGACTTGGATCAAGATGTATAAACTGCTGTATGATCACATGAGAGTGAGGATACAGGAAAAAAAGCGGATCCAGCCCACTGTGAAAAAAACCCTCCAGCAACTATAAAATAGAGCTTGTATTACATATAATGAGTGTGCATTGCAGCTAAAGATGAAAGCAATCTAGATTCATCATCAACCACACAAGTTTTGTACTGGAAAAAAAATAGTAAATTGATGTCATATGGAGGAATTTATTTCCCTGGAAAGTACAATGTTAAGATTCTCAGGGGTTGTTTCACTTGCAAAAGCTACAATTTTTTTCCTTGTTTTTATTTAGGAAGCAAATCATTTGAGGCATGCAGCAAAAAAACCTCTATTCTGTTCTGGAACACAAGTGTTCGCGAAAAGTAAACATTTTTATTCTGCAAAATATAGCCTTGGAGAAATGCCAAATACCCACATGTGGTTCTGCACAGTTCAGAATGGAGTTGGTTTAACCAAACATATGACAGCATTCCCAACAACTGCTGAAATCATCTGCATTTGTACGTGAGATGTTTCTTGTGCCAGTATATCCATAATGGTCCGATGACAAGGCTGATAGTGAATCCAAGCGTTGCTCCAAGTGTACAGGAAATTGGCCACACCTGTGAAAAGTAACAACTATAATGATGGGTTGCACATGAAGAACCTCTTAAGCACAGATTTTAAAGCAACCAAAACTTGTTTTTTTGTTTGGTCTAACGTGGCTCTAATCAAAAGCTTAAAAGTCAAATCTGTACAGCATAGCGTCAGATTTGTTCCTTATTACTGTACTTTTGTGCAGATGGGGAACAGTTAAAATAACCTTTTGTAGTTTCATTGTCACCATTACAGCCATTTATACATGCACTGTTTCTGAAACATGACAGTTTTCTGTAGGTTTCACCTACTTTAGCAAGTGTTATTTAAAGAATGTTAAACACTAACTTATATACCACACTTGTATTAATCAAGGTCTTTCTTGAAGTTAAAATAAATATATAGGAAACATCCTCTTGTACAGAAATGTGAAACACGGCGAAATTCCTCAAGCTATATCTAAAATAAAGTTTGATTCCTTCCCCCACAGCCTCCCCTTTGAGTGCCCAGAAGCTGAATACCGAGGGTTCAACTTTGTAATGTTGTTTGATACCAAAATAAATTTTATTATTTCAGTGTATAGTGGCGTAGAGTCTTTTACCCTGCTCAGGCCTTGAAGGAACGTCTGTGGTATTTTGCCAGTGTTGCAGGGAGCAAAGTACAGAATTTAACAACATTATCAGCTGCAGTAAAACAGGTGTCATATGCATCAGCAAGCTTGTGTAAAATCCAGCGGGTTACAGTTAGTTTGTACCGTTCCAACTGACTGGTCTTTATCACAAACATAATTTTTTAAAAATACACAACAAGTGTTTGGTTTCAGGATGATGTATACAGTTCTTACTTTGAAAGACTGATTTATTTTAGTCAAAAGTTGCTGAAATTTTGGCTCAGTTGGCGGGATTTAGCTGGCTCATTAGCTGTGAGCGCAAATCCAGTCATGGCCGCTAAATATTGGGAGAGGCCCCCCAAAAAAATCAGGATTTGCGCTGGTGAGAGTTTGGAATACAACCTTCCCGGGTCCTCCCCGACGACATGATCAGGTTCATGCCCAGGAAAGGCGCGAACCCGATTAGCAAGAATTTGAATTCATTATCATCTACTTAGCTGACTTAATGTTGCATTTTCAGTCCTCATCGAATCTTCTCACCCACGAGGTGTGGTGTCACACCGGTGTGAATTACTATTGCTCTTTAAAAATGGGAATAAGGCACCACAGCCTCCGAAAGGGAGGAATGAGTTGGGCACCACTGTCTCCACACACATCGGGGGAAGCACTGTGGAAAGGTGGGGGAAGAGAGAAAGAGGAGGGCAGCTGTTGGGGGCATAAGGCTCTATCCACTCGTGGGGCGGGATGGGGGGTCGCGGCTGGTGTCGGTGGTCCTGGAGCCTGTTTTCAGTGCTGTGTTATTATGCTTTCAATGTGCGAGTATGAATTTTGTGTTGGGCGAGTCAGCAGTCTGTGGCATGGGAGTCTGGGGCCGGGTGGCTGGAGGGCACATAGGGTGGGATGTGATGAAAGGCATGGAACCAGGCCTAAGGGGCTGGGTGGATGAGACCGCAAAAGCAACATGGTACCTACTGGGCAGGGTGGGGGCTTTGCATTATGGATTGGCTGTCCAGGAGGATGAAGGGTTTAACTGTCGAGGCATGGCAGCAATGAGCACTCTGAATTATGCTGCCTGACTAAGAAGGGTGCCTATTAGCTCTGCCTCTCCCTGAAGGAGAAAGCAATTGAACCCTCTAACATTCCTGAGACTCATGCTCGTGATAATAATTGGCCATTAAGAGTTAGCTCTTAGTTATGTCAACTCCCCAAAATACATCAAAGCCCAGGAATGGGATGAATCCTCAGGGTTCAGGGCTCAAAGCTTGATGACGTAGGATCAAGGGGCAATGGGGTCGCTTTTCTGCCAGGACCCAAAGTCTGCCAGTCAGGATCCATCAGCACCCCCAAGCCGGACTTAACTGTCCAGTTGACCTTGGCGAGTCGGGATGAGGAAGCACATATCCCTCCTGTAAGAAACCCAAACGTAGTGAGCTTCAGAGAGAGGAAATCCAGATGGAAGGCTATAGGCATGTCTAAGTGGGCGAGAGCATAGACCAGAGCCAGTCATGGTTTGGAGATGGGAGGGCACCTGAACTGTGAGTGTGCGATTACTGCTGGAGAAGCTCTGGGACTGGAAGGCCAACGGGCCAGGGGAGATAATGATGGTCAGCTTGACTCGATCTGTCATCCATTGCAGGATTCCGAGCGATATTGGGATGGAGCCTGTGGAGCTGGTATCTTACTAACCACTGCATTAGAGGAGCACAGACAACAATGTGCGATGGTTCCAAGGGAAGGTCCTGCAGAACATGACCTAGGGGCCTCAGAGCAGGATCAGGGGCCGGAGGCTGCACTCAAGGTGCAGGGAGCCAAAGACCATTGTGGGTCTACAGAACAGGTGTCCTTCCTCGAGCTGTCCGACAACGTGCCGTCAAAGACTCTGCCTTACGAAGGAGACGGTGAGGCACCTGTGCCTTGTCCTTGCGGACTTGGCACCAAGTGAAGGCGGACGACACCCGCAACCCGTGGCTGTCAAATTCATGGCAGCCCTCATCGTCTTTGCCACGGGGTCCTTCCAGGGCTCAACGGGGACCTGTATGGATTTCACAAGCATCTGCCCATAAGTGCAACTGTGAGGTGACGGATGCACTGTATTCACGGGCTCTGGACTACATCCACTTTGACCTGGAGCAGGCCTGGCTGGATGAGAGGGTTACGGGGTTTGGGCACATAGCTGGTCTGCTATAGGTGCAGGGGCAATAGACTGCACCGACGTCACTCTCCATGCCCAGTGACATCAACCGTCCAGCTGTTGTGCGATCATCAGATGTCTTTCAAGCAAGTGTGTGCCCGTTTTCCAGGAAGCGTCTATGACAGCTACATTCTCAGTCAGTCACAGATCCCTGGAAACTTTGAAGGACACCTAAGTTACAGGAATGGCTCCTTGGGGACAAGGGACATCCCCTCAGGTAGTGGCTGATGATGCCAGGGCGGAGGCCACAGGCGCTGAGGAGACCACGTACACTGAGGCGCACAACACTACCCGAGCTATCATTGAGCAGTGCATCAGACTGTTGAAGATGCTGTTCCGCTGTCTTGACAGGTCCAGTGGGGCCCTACAATACAGCCTCCAGAGGGTCTCCTGCATTGTCTTGGTCTGCTGGGCCCTCCAAAACCTGGCTTTGCAGCCCAGTTAGGAGCTTCCTGCGGATGAACCAGAGGAGCAGCTTGTGTCCTCGGGCGAGGAGGGCGTACAAGAGGGTTTTGACAAAGAACCTGCTGAGGATGGAGGCCAGGTAGGGGCGAGGGTGCGCATGGCCGGGGGGAGGGGCGATGATGCCCTCATTCCCTCCCACTTCAAGGAGGAAGACTAATTCACTGTCTGACAGCGTGACCTCCCGCCCCAAGACGTCGTGATCCCTCTGCGACCAAGAGATGAAGTTGGCCAAGATATGGATTATCAGGGTGCTGGGGTTGGGGAGTTCTTGTGTGCCTTTTGCCGGGTCAATGCAAGAGGGTGATGACGACTTGCAGTGAGGAATTATCTGTGATGTCCTCTGCTATTGCTTATATCTGAGTATTGTCTGTCCCCTGCCAGCACATGGACTGGCCGGTTCAGGTCTGAGTGAGGTTCTGCACTAAATTCCTTTGTCAATTTGCTCTAGAGAGGGATTAAGTGCAAGGGTCTAGAGTTCACTGAAGCCATGCCCGAGTCCTATCATTGCAAAAGACGCATTCGTTCTGAGAGGGCTGAACTGAGAGGCTCACTGAGATCAGCTGTATCCCAATGGAGAAACGCTGTGGCAGTGGAAGGTGGGTTAAAGCTTCGGAGGTGTTAAAGTGGTGATCACAATAATATTTAATTTACACCATACGCCTTCTTAACAACCCTATCTTCCTGGGTGGCAACTTTGAGGGATCTATGTACGTGGACCCCAAGATCCCTCTGCTCATCCACACTTCCAAGAATCCTGGGCGGGATTCTCTCAGCCTGGGGCCGGGCCGGAGAATCCCCGCGACCGGCGCGAATCACGCCACGCCGCCGGCACACCATTCTCCGCAGAGCGTGGTTGGCGCGGCGGCGGTCAGGGGCCGCTCTACGCAGCTGGCCCGCCGATTCTCAACCCGGGATGGGCCGAGCAGCCGCCATGAATACGCCGAGTCCTGCCGGCGCCGTCCACACGTGCTCTCAGCCAGCGGGAACTCGGTGTGGAAGGGTTGGGGGGGGCGGCCTATGGGGGGGTGAGGGGGGTCCGACCCCGGGGGGGCCTCCGTTGTGGCCTGGCCCGCGATCGGAACCCACCGATCGGCAGGCCGGCCTCTCTGGCTGGGGGCCTCCTTTACTCCGCCCCGGTTCCTGTAGTCCTACTCCATGTTGCATCGGCGCCGGCGCGTTGAAGGAAGCCACTGTGCATGCGCGTGTTGGCACCGGTGCCACTGCGCATGCACGGATCCCGCGCGCCCTGTTCACGTCAGGATCAGCAGCTGGAGCGGCGTGAACCGCTCCACTGCCGTGCTGGCCCCCTGTAGGGACCGGAATTGCTGTTCCTGAGGCCGTGTTGATGCCGTCGAGAAACGCGACGGCGTTTCCGACAGCGTCAACGCTTAGTCTCAGGATCAGAGAATCCCGCCCCCTGCCTTTAACTCTGTATTCAGCATTCAAATTCGATCTTTCAAAATGAATCACTTCGCATTTATCTAAGTTGAACGCCATCTGCCACTTCTCAGCCCAGCTCTGCATTCTGTCAATGTCTTGTTGTAACCTGCAACAGCCCTCGACACTATCTACAACTCCACCAACCTTCGTGTCATCGGCAAACTTACTAACTCACCCTTCCACTTACTCATCCAAGTCATTTATAAAAACCATGGTCCAAGCTCTCCGGTTGATATTCCGACAAGGCAAGGGACATGGTTTTAGTACTTGGCCTAGTCAAGAGTTTAGACTACACAGAACACACTTGGGACTGATCATCTGGATGAAGGTGCAGGGGCACTTCATTTTTCTCTCGCAGGTCCACCTTGCTCTCAGCACAGGCTTGCTCCTTCTCTGCATGCACCATGGTTCTCTCCTCGTACAGAGTCAGGATCCTTAGGGGCTGGTTTAGCACAGTGGGCTAAATAGCTGGCTTGCAATGCAGAACAATGCCAGCAGGGCGGGTTCAATTCCCGTACCGGCATCCCCAAACAGGCGCCGGAATGTGGTGACTAGGGGCTTTTCACAGTAACTTAATTGAAGCCTATTTGTGACACTAAGCGATTATTATTATTATCTTGGGCATCCCACTGCCCGTTTTCTCTCGCTCACGGTGGTTGTTGGCAAACCTCTCTTGCAGAAACACAAATGGGGATGATGTGAGTTGGATACCTGGCAGGTCAAAGGACGATGGCATCTGGCATGTGTGGGCACTGCACCTAAGCAGGGATGGGTTCTGATGAGGTGGGGGGCGATTTGAGGATACTGATGTGAGGTCAGGTTCTGAGGTCCTGCGTGACGGCGGCATGTGTGATGGAGTTGACATTTCAGAGACGTGATGGAAGGGTGGAGTGCAGAGAGGAGACAGGGAGAACTTACCCTGACTGATCGGAGTAGGCCGTTCATCTTTATTCTGCATTGCACTCCCGTCCTGTTGGTCAGGCTGCTGGCATTGACCAGTGCTGCCACCTTCTCCCAGGCAGCATTTGTCACCTTGCTGGAGGGCCTCTTGCCAATCCGAGGGCATTTTGTAGCCTGCCTCTCCAGCATGAGTGAGGGCCTCCTCCGTAAATCGAGGTGCTGGTTTCCCAGCTGCCATCCACCTGGCTTGAATCAGAACAAGTGCTGTGGAGCCGTTTAAATGCAGCTCCCCCTTCATTGAAGTGCTCAGATAACCCGGGGGGGTACAAATTAGATGCTTTGTGTCTCAAATACGTGGAGATCATGTGGGGAACAATTTAGTGCCTGAAAATTGTGTTCCGGATCGCGCCTCCGGATGCTTGCCTTGTTTTTCTTGCTGAAAACGCAACTCATTTTTTGGAAAATTCCATCCATAGTGTCTACTTTAATGGTCTTTAACTTCACAAGTTTGAATTAAAAAATGTCCTTATCCCAACTTCTAATTTTTAAAGCTTGTTAACGCGCGGGTATTTGAACAATTCGGTTAATTTTCATCAATTCCCACCCAATTCTCCCAAATATTGGAGGCTGACATTTCACTGCCAAAACCCTTTTCCGTGCATGTTATACTTTATAAATATTGACCAGCCATATAACTCGCTAACATTTTAATTCAGAGAGTGAAAAGTTAAAAAGAAATTCTTCCTGAATGGGCGAGTGACAAGGGCACATTTGTGCCGCATTCTAGATGCCCAAGGTGGTGTGGTGATGATGGGCATTCTCCTCGAGGAGAGTATTGGGTAGGCCACTGAGGGTGCGGGGAGGGGGGGGGGGGGGGGGGGGGGAGAATGATCTGGTTTCTGGCACATTGCCACTTTCACATTCAAGATGCTCAAACCTAGCTGTTATGTAGACCCTATTGTAACTTTCTATTTTGAAAAGTATTCTATTGGAGGTATTTTCAAACATATACAGAACAGAAACGAGCAAACAACAACAGTAGCTGTAAAGCATGCACCATTAACCTATTCCCCCTACCGTGATGTGTTAATGTCCCGGAAAGAAGCCGATGAACAGACTCCCACCTTGTGGAGAACATCTCCTCCGCCCCTCTTTTGGCAAACTTAATTTTTCCTAGTTGAAGGAACTCTGCCAAGTCGCTCACCCATGACTCACTTACAGTTGCACCGAGTCCCACCAGCATAGCAAGGTCCGTCTCCGGGCTATCAGGGAGACAAAGGCTGCCACATCAGCCTCTCTCCTCACCTGCACTCCCGGATCCTCTGACACCCCAAATATCGCCACACACTGGCTCGGCGCCACTTCCACTCCCAAAATCTTCGACATTATATTTACAAACTCTTTCCAAATTCCCTCCAACTTCGGAAATGCCCAAAACATATGGACATGGTTCGCCGTACTCCCTGCACACCGCCCACACCTATCTTCCACCTCTGGAAAAAACGGTTAATCCGAGACCCCGTCATATGAGCCCTATGCACCACCTTAAACTGGATGAGACTCAGTCTTGCAGACGATGAGGATGAGTTTATCCTCTGTAGCACCTCAATCCACCCCCCAGCTTGCATCGCTCCTCCCACCTCCTGCTCCCACTTGTGCCGGACCTCCTCCACCAGGGCGCCCTCCCACTTCATCAGCTCCCCGTATATATATATATATATATATATCTATATATATCTATCTGATACCTTGCCCTCACCCATCTCCTCCTCGGACAGCAGCTTGTCCGGTTGCACTGGAGGTAGCAGCTGTGGGAATAATCCCAGCTCCTTTCTCAGGCCCTCACCTGCAGTTACAGGAACCCATTCCCCTTGGGCAATTAGTTCACCTCCCCAAGCTCCTCTGAACTTACCATCCACAAATGGGTCCTGAAAATAGTCTATCCCCAACTGCCCCCACACCCGAAACCCCGCATCCAGTACCATCGGAATAAACCTGTAGTTGCCACAAATCGGCACCCACAGGGACGTGCCTTCCATTCTACAGTGATGGCGACATTGATTCCACACCCTCAACGCTGATACCACCATCCGGCTCGTGGAGTACTTGGCCGGCTAGAACGGAAGAAGTGCCAACAATAGTGCCATTAGACTGGTCTCTTTACACAAAGCCTTCTCCATCCATCCCCAAACCGACCCCTCCTCCATTGCCCATGTCCAAACTATAGCTATGTATGCCACCCAAAAATAATTCCAATCCTCACCCCACTCCCTTTCCAGAAACACCCTCTTGGCCCGGGGAACCTTACCTGCCTACACAAACCCCAGTTATCATCTTATTCACCCTACTAAAAAGAGACTTGGACACGAAAATTGGGAGATTCTGAAACCCGAACAAAAACTTTGGGAGCACCGTCATCTTTACCATCTCGTCCCTTCCAGCCAACGACAAATGCAACACATCCCGTCTCCTATCGTCCTCCTTCATTCCCCCCACCAGCTTTGCCAGATTGAACTTGTGCAGCAGGGCCCAGCTCTGTGCCACTTGTATCCCAAGATAACGAAAGCTTACCTTTACCAACCGAAGCGGCAACCTCCTTAAACTGCCTCCCTGACCCCGGGCGTTGATCAACTATGATTTCCCCATATTGAGCTTATACCCCAAAAAGAGACTGAACTCCCCAAGACACCCATAATCCATTTGAAACTTTCAACCAGATTCGCAACATATGACAAGAGGTCATCAGCCTGTAGAGACTTGATGCTCCACCATCCCCTGAATGCCCAGCCACCCCCTCAAAGCCCTAAGTGCCATTGCCAATGGTTCAATCACTTGGGCAAAGAGCAAAGGGGAGAGAGGGCACCCCTGCTTCGTCCCCTGGTGCAACCCAAAATACTCCAAATTGACACTAATGGTCCGCATACTTGCCTTAGGAGCTCTATACAATAATCTCACCCAGTCGATAAACCCCTGCCCAAACCTGAACCATCCCAGCACCTTGAATACATACGGCCACTCCACAAGGTCAAGTGCTTTCTCCGTGTCCATAGACACAACCACCTCTACCTCCCAGCTGTTGAGGGCATCCCTGTCACATTCAATAGCCTCCGAACATTGGCTGAAAACCACTCCCCTTTACGAATCCTGTCAGGCCCTTCCCCTTCACCCCTATCTATCCACACCACCAGCACCTGCGCCAATACCTTCCTATCCACATTTAACAGGCGGTACGACTCACACTGCTCCAGGTCGTTGCCTTTTTAAAATGAGCGAGATAGATGCCTGACACAGCATGGGAGGAAGCTGTTATGGGCCAGGGTTTAGAGAATCCCAAAGTGTATCATGGAGTTCACCTGACCCACAACATTTAATAGATTGTGGTATGGGGAGCACACTGCCCACTCTACAGGTGTAGTGCAGCAGAAATGGAAAAGTATTTTTTAAAACAAAACAATGTTTATTCTATGAACTCAAGTTAACCTTTTTAAAACAAACAGTGAACATATTAGCAACCATTAATTCAAATACAACCCCCAAAGAGTACAACACGAAGTAATGCTTACGCTGTCCTTTTAACATCCAGAAGACTTACAAACAACATAACCTTTAACAGAAGCACATCAGGTTAAAGTCACTACTGAAAACATTTATAATTCTGAATTCACCAAATGATCAAGAGATAGTCTTTTCATGGCAGAGAGATCAACAGTACACCTGCTCTGTCTGGCTTCAACTCCAACACTGAAAACAAAACTAAAACACACCCTGCAGCCTGCTCAACCCACACTCTGACATCACTGATAAACACCCATTTCTTAAAGGTACTCTCACATGACACCTCCCCCCAAGATATAAAACAAACCCATCAACTTCAAGATGGTTTCATTTTTCACCATTCTTTAAGAAATGCACACAGTAAATATACTTTTTTGTTTCAAAAAAACAACACATGCAAACAAATATAATAATATAGTCCATTTTTGTTCCTCTTCCTCCAACTGAAATCCTTCTCGATTGACAGTCTCTTTGAACAAGAAGGTCGCTGCACGATCCATCCATTTCTCTACGCCTTGGCATTTCTCTTTAAAGTCAGATACTTTAGTTCAATCTGATCACAGAGTCCCTTGTAATTCTCCAACACATGAGCATTGGTTATCACAGCTTTCAGGCAGTCAAATGCCTGTTGAAAGTCCGCTGTCCATTGAAATCTTCGACGTTTCTTCAGCAAGTCCAACAGTGGAGCAATCACGCTACAAAACATTTGCACAAATGTTCGATTAAATCCACTCATGCCAAGAAATTGCATTATTTCCCTTCGTCTTGAGGGTATCGGAAACTCATCAATAACTGTTGGTTTCGCATCCCGTGTGACCATTCGACCCTGTCTGATTGTATGGCCAAGGAAAGTGACTTGGGCTTTTCCAAATTCACTTTCGGCTAGGTTTATCACCAAACCCGCCTCCTGAAGTCGGTTGAATAACTCCATCAGATGTTTTAAATGTTCTTTACATGTCTGGCTGAAAATTACCAGATCGTCGATGTATACCGCACAATTGGGTAATCCTGAAACAAATTTGTTAGTTAACTGTTGAAATGTGGCTGGGGCGTTTTTCATGCCAAATGGCAGAACTTTGAATTGGTATATACCGTCTGGAGTCACAAAAGCTGAAATTACCTTCGCCCATTCGGATAAAGGTACCTGCCAGTAACCTTTAAGTAAATCCAATTTGGAAATAAAAGCTGATTGTCCCACTTTCTCAATGCAATCCTCCAAATGTGGAATAGGATAAGAGTCCGTTCTTGTAACTGCATTAACCTTTCTATCGTCCACACACAACCGTTAGGTACCGTCTGGTTTAGGTACCATCACTATGGGTGAGCTCCATTGGCTGCAACCCACTTCAATTATGCCATTTTTAAGCATACTTTCAATTTCTTTTTGAACCTGTGCCAATTTTAAAGGGTTAAGTCTGTATGGATGTTGTTTGATTTCCCACATCTACATCATGTATAGTCATTTTAGTATTTCCCAATTCATCTCTACAAACTTGCCCACGTGATATCAATAACTCTTTCAGGTCAGTCCGTTTTTCCTCTGGAAGGTAACTCGCCAATTTATCCCAATTTTTAAGAACATCCTCATTTTCCAGTTTAATTTGAGGTATGTGAAACTCCAAGTCATCTGGATTTGGTTTGTCACTTTGAGCTAGAATCATTTTTTCTCTCCTTCCCTTTCAAAGTACCTTTTCAGCATATTCACATGACACACTCGGTGAGTTTTCCTTCTATCCAGCGTTTTTAACCACATAATTCACCTCACTTAATTTCTTTTCAATCTGATAAGGTCCACAAAATCTTGCTTTTAAAGGTTCACCTACAACTGGTAACAAGACTAAAACTTTATCTCCACTGGCAAAACTACGAACTTTGGATTTCTTGTCCGCTACCCGTTTCATCACATTTTGTGAACTTTTAAATGTTGTCTAGTCAATTCACCTGCTCTATTTAATCGTTCCCTAAAATTTGACATGTAATCCAATAATGTAATTTCCAATTTCTCACTCACCAATTTTTCCATAATCAATTTAAGTGTCCTCTTACCTCATGACCAGAAATTAGTTCAAAAGGACTAAATTAGGTTGACTCATTAGGAGCATCCCTAATTGCAAACAGTACGAATGGAATTCCTTTATCCCAATCCTCTGGATAATGGTGACAATAAGCCCTCTACATTGTCTTTGATGTCTGATGCCACCTTTCTAACCCTCCCTGCGATTCTGGATTGTATACAGTTGATTTAAATTGTTTTATTCCTAAGCTTTCCATAACTTCTTTGAATAACCTAGAGGTAAATTTTGATCCTTGATCAGATTGTATTTCTGCGGGTAGTCCATATCTAGTAATGAATTTAAGTAACTCCTCCAGAGTCTTTTTAGCTGTAATATTACGTACTGGAATGGCCTCTGGACCCTAGTAGACACATCCATTATAGTCAAAAGATATTGATTCCCACTTTCCGTTTTAGGAAGCAGTTCTACGCAATCAATTAGGACCCTTGGAAAAGGTTCTTCAAATGCTGGAATGGGTATTAAGGCGCTGGTTTTATCACCGCTTGAGGTTTCCCTATCACTTGACATGTGTGGCATGATTGACAAAATTCAACTACATCTTTATGTAGTCCAGGCCAATAAAAATGTTTTGGGATTTTAGCTTGAGTTTTCCTTATTCCCAAATGACCTCCCACTGGTACCTCATGTGCAACTCGCAACATCTCCTTTCTATACCCTACCGGCAATACAACTTGATAAAGTTCTGCCCACTTTTCATCCGCCTGCATATGTAAAGGTCTCCATTTCCTCATCAAGTCATTACATTTACGGTAATAACACTCTGGTATACACTCAGATTCCTCTTCCTGCTTTCTGATACATCCGTTTTATTTCTATATCCTTTTGTTGTAACTCTGCCAATTTTCCTGAACTAAAAATATCCACCTCATCCTCCACCTGTTCTTGTTCTTTTTCAACCATCTGATCAAAAATTGTTTCTAATAATTACACTTCAACTTCATCTTCACTCTTTGATTTCTCTTGTCTTAACCTGTGACTTTGCAACCTTATTACTACACAATCCGGAAAAATCCCAGTCGATTTCGGCGGGAGAACAGCTGGTGAGTCAGTTTCAGCGGGAGCAGTGCGGAAGTGGCTGCTGGGAGGTAAGTCTGTCCTTTAAAAGCACTTGTCTTTGCAGGGGCAGGCCAGTCGATTTCGGCGGGAGTGGAGCTGGCAGGTTAGTCAATTTCAGCAGGAGCTGAGAATTTGTCTTTTTTTTTTAATTAGTGTTTTAGGCGGGAACAGGAAGTCGACCCGCGGACGTCTGGGAAGACCCTCACCAATAAATTCTGGTGGAGAGGAAACCCGAGACACTACACGTGTAGTGTCTCCCACCCACCCTCCTCCTCTAACCTAATAATAAAACCCATTGGTCTGAGGTAAGTACCATATTTTATTATATTATTATTATTTTTTATAAAAAATTTAATTTAGTTGTTAGCCAGATCTTGGTAGAAAGTTAGAGGAATGGCAGGGAAGGGAGTGCAATGTTCCTCCTGCAGGATGTTTGAGGTGAGGGATGCAGTTAGTGTCCCTGCTGATTTTACCTGCAGGAAGTGCTGCCATCTCCAGCTCCTCCAAGACCGAGTTAGGGAACTGGAGCTGGAGTTGGAAGAACTTCGGATCATTCGGGAGGCAGAAGGGGTCATAGTTAGCAGCTTCAGGGAATTAGTTACACCAAAGATTGGAGATAGGTGGGTAACTGTAAGAGGGACTGGGAAAAAGCAGTCAGTGCAGGGATCCCCTGCGGTCGTTCCCCTGAGAAACAAGTATACCGCTTTGGATACTTGTGGGGGGGGGGACTTACCAGGGGTAAGCCATGGGGTACGGGCCTCTGGCACGGAGTCTGTCCCTGTTGCTCAGAAGGGAAGGGGGGAGAGGAGCAGAGCATTAGTAATTGGGGACTCTATAGTCAGGGGCACAGATAGGAGATTTTGTGGGAGCGTGAGAGACTCACGTTTGGTATGTTGCCTCCCAGGTGCAAGGGTACGTGATGTCTCGGATCGTGTTTTCCGGGTCCTTAGGGGGGAGGGGGAGCAGCCCCAAGTCGTGGTCCACATTGGCACTAACGACATAGGTAGGAAAGGGGACAAGGATGTCAGGCAGGCTTTCAGGGAGCTAGGATGGAAGCTCAGAACTAGAACAAACAGAGTTGTTATCTCTGGGTTGTTGCCCGTGCCACGTGATAGTGAGATGAGGAATAGGGAGAGAGAGCATTTAAACACGTGGCTACAGGGATGGTGCAGGCGGGAGCGATTCAGATTTCTGGATAACTGGGGCTCTTTCTGGGGAAGGTGGGACCTCTACAGACAGGATGGTCTACATCTGAACCTGAGGGGCACAAATATCCTGGGGGGGAGATTTGTTAATGCTCTTTGGGGGGGTTTAAACTAATGCAGCAGGGGCATGGGAACCTGGATTGTAGTTTTAGGGTAAGGGAGAATGAGAGTAGAGAGGTCAGGAGCACAGATTTGACGTCGCAGGAGGGGGCCAGTGTTCAGGTAGGTGGTTTGAAGTGTGTCTACTTCAATGCCAGGAGTATACGAAACAAGGTAGGGGAACTGGCAGCATGGGTTGGTACCTGGGACTTCGATGTTGTGGCCATTTCGGAGACATGGATAGAGCAGGGACAGGAATGGATGTTGCAGGTTCCGGGGTTTAGGTGTTTTAGTAAGCTCAGAGAAGGAGGCAAAAGAGGGGGAGGTGTGGCGCTGCTAGTCAAGAGCAGTATTACGGTGGCGGAGAGGATGCTAGATGGGCCTCTTCTTCAGAGGTAGTATGGGCTGAAGTTAGAAACAGGAAAGGAGAGGTCACCCTGTTGGGAGTTTTTTATAGGCCTCCTAATAGTTCTAGGGATGTAGAGGAAAGGATGGCGAGGATGATCCTGGATATGAGCGAAAGTAACAGGGTAGTTATTATGGGAGACTTTAACTTTCCAAATATTGACTGGAAAAGATATAGTTTGAGTACAATAGATGGGTCGTTTTTTGTACAGTGTGTGCAGGAGGGTTTCCTGAAACAATATGTTGACAGGCCAACAAGAGGCGAGGCCACGTTGGATTTGGTTTTGAGTAATGAACCAGGCCAGGTGTTGGATTTGGAGGTAGGAGAGCACTTTGGGGACAGTGACCACAATTCGGTGACGTTCACGTTAATGATGGAAAGGGATAAGTATACACCGCAGGGCAAGAGTTATAGCTGGGGGAAGGGCAATTATGATGCCATTAGATGTGACTTGGGGGGGGATAAGGTGGAGAAGTAGGCTGCAAGTGTTGGGCACACTGGACAAGTGGGGCTTGTTCAAGGATCAGCTACTGCGTGTTCTTGATAAGTATGTACCGGTCAGGCAGGGAGGAAGGCGTCGAGCGAGGGAACCGTGGTTTACCAAAGAAGTGGAATCTCTTGTTAAGAGGAAGAAGGAGGCCTATGTGAAGATGAGGTGTGAAGTTTCGGTTGGGGCGATGGAGAGTTACAAGGTAGCGAGGAAGGATCTAAAGAGAGAGCTAAGACGAGCAAGGAGGGGACATGAGAAGTATTTGGCAGGATCTAGGAAAACCCAAAAGCTTTCTATAGGTATGTCAGGAATAAGCGAATGACTAGGGAAAGAGTAGGACCAGTCAAGGACAGGGATGGGAAATTGTGTGTGGAGTCTGAAGAGATAGGCGAGATACTAAATGAATATTTTTCGTCAGTATTCACTCAGGAAAAAGATAATGTTGTGGAGGAGAATGCTGAGCCCCAGGCTAATAGAATAGATGGCATTGAGGTACGTAGGGAAGAGGTGTTGGCAATTCTGGACAGGCTGAAAATAGATAAGTCCCCGGGACCTGATGGGATTTATCTTAGGATTCTCTGGGAGGCCAGGGAAGAGATTGCTGGACCTTTGGCTTTGATTTTTATGTCATCATTGGCTACAGGAATAGTGCCAGAGGACTGGAGGACAGCAAATGTGGTCCCTTTGTTCAAAAAGGGGAGCAGAGACAACCCCGGCAACTATAGACCGGTGAGCCTCACGTCTGTAGTGGGTAAAGTCTTGGAGGGGATTATAAGAGACAAGATTTATAATCATCTAGATAGGAATAATATGATCAGGGATAGTCAGCATGGCTTTGTGAAGGGTAGGTCATGCCTCACAAACCTTATTGAGTTCTTTGAGAAGGTGACTGAACAGATAGATGAGGGTAGAGCAGTTGATGTGGTGTATATGGATTTCAGCAAAGCGTTTGATAAGGTTCCCCACGGTAGGCTATTGCAGAAAATACGGAGGCTGGGGATTGAGGGTGATTTAGAGATGTGGATCAGAAATTGGCTAGCTGAAAGAAGACAGAGGGTGGTGGTTGATGGGAAATGTTCAGAATGGAGTACAGTCACAAGTGGAGTACCACAAGGATCTGTTCTGGGGCCGTTGCTGTTTGTCATTTTTATTAATGACTTAGAGGAAGGCGCAGAAGGGTGGGTGAGTAAATTTGCAGACGATACTAAAGTCGGTGGTGTTGTCGATAGTGTGGAAGGATGTAGCAGGTTACAGAGGGATATAGATAAGCTGCAGAGCTGGGCTGAGAGGTGGCAAATGGAGTTTAATGTAGAGAAGTGTGAGGTGATTCACTTTGGAAGGAATAACAGGAATGCGGAATATTTGGCTAATGGTAAAGTTCTTGAAAGTGTGGATGAGCAGAGGGATCTAGGTGTCCATGTACATAGATCCCTGAAAGTTGCCACCCAGGTTGATAGGGTTGTGAAGAAGGCCTATGGAGTGTTGGCCTTTATTGGTAGAGGGATTGAGTTCCGGAGTCGGGAGGTCATGTTGCAGCTGTACAGAACTCTGGTACGGCCGCATTTGGAGTATTGCGTACAGTTCTGGTCACCGCATTACAGGAAGGATATGGAGGCTTTGGAGCGGGTGCAGAGGAGATTTACCAGGATGTTGCCTGGTATGGAGGGAAAATCTCATGAGGAAAGGCTGATGGACTTGAGGTTGTTTTCGTTGGAGAGAAGAAGGTTAAGAGGAGACTTAATAGAGGCATACAAAATGATCAGGGGGTTGGATAGGGTGGACAGTAAGAGCCTTCTCCCGCGGATGGAAATGGCTGGCACGAGGGGACATAACTTTAAACTGAGGGGTAATAGATATAGGACAGAGGTCAGAGGTAGGTTCTTTACGCAAAGAGTAGTGAGGCCGTGGAATGCCCTACCTGCTACAGTAGTGGACTCACCAACATTGAGGGCATTTAAAAGTTTATTGGATAAACATATGGATGATAATGGCATAGTGTAAGTTAGATGGCTTTTGTTTCGGTGCAACATCGTGGGCCGAACGGCCTGTACTGCGCTGTATTGTTCTATGTTCTATGTTCTATTCATCCTTCAACACTTCAGTTGACTGATTTTCCACTGGCTTATCAACCACAGTAGGCATCACTTCCACCTGCAATCCAGCTATGTCATTACCCAAGATAAACTGTATTCTTGGACAAGATAGTTTATCTATTACTCCTACTACCACTTCACCACTCTTCACTGGACTTTCCAACCTTGCCTTATATAATGGAACGCTGCTCCTTTCACCCTGAATTCCACATATTACCACCTTTTCTGGCAACATTCTTTCCAAACTACATAACTCCTCATCTCTTACCATCAAAGATTGACTAGCTCCTGTATCTCTTAAAATTCTGACTTCTTGGGCGGCACAGTGGATAGCACTGCTCCCTCACGATGCTGAGGTTCCAGATTCGATCCCGGCTCTGGGTCACTGTCCGTGTGGAGTTTGCACATTCTCCCCGTGTTTGCATGGGTTTCGCCCCCACAACCCAAAGATGTGCATGGTAGGTGGATTGGCCATGCTAAATTGCCCTTTAATTGGAAAAAATGAATTGAGTGCTCTGAATCAAAAAAAAACATTTTTTTAAAATTAAAAACTTCTGGCTTCTTTACCTACTTCTCCTGATACACTTGAGTAAACTTTAACCACACGAGTAAATTCTTTAAAGAGATCTGGCAGCTTATCAATCACCTCTTCATCAGGCCGTACAATCTGTTGCACCTCCTTCGCTTCACTTGCGCGTTCCTTTACCACTTTAACAAACCCCACTGTCTTATCCTGTTTTACCATATCAGCCTGCCCAGTGCTTTTCTTCAACCACCAACACTGTGACTTTACATGGCCTCGTTTATTACAGTGAAAACATTTGAAACTTTTCATGTCTCTTCCACCTTCTTGGATTTTTTTTTTTAGTCTGAGGTACACTCATTATCTCCCATCAGATCACCTTTACCTTTACCACTTGAGTATTCCTCATGTCCCCAGTTTCTATCCCTCACAGGCTGAAACTGATGTTGGAAACCAAGCTTTGATTTATTAACTAATTCATAATCATCTGCCATTTCTGCTGCTAACCTCGCAGTTTTAACCCTCTGCTCTTCCACATGAATCTTCACTACATCAGAAATTGAATTTTTAAACTCCTCCAAAAGTATACTTTCTCTGAGAACGTCATACGTTTAGTCTATTTTCAAAGCCCTTATCCACCTATCAAAATTACTCTGTTTGATCCTTTCAAACTCCACGTATGTTTGACTAAATTCTTTCCTTAAATTTCTAAATCTTTGTCTGTAGGCTTCAGGAACTAGTTCATATGCAGCTAAGATGGATTTTTTCACCTCCTCATACGTCCCAGATACTTCCTCCGTTAGTGATGCAAACACTTCGCTAGCCCTACCTACCAGCTTTGTTTGAATCAGTAATACCCACATGTCCTGTGGCCATTTCATTTGTTTAGCCACCTTCTCAAATGAAATGAAAAAGGCTTCAACCTCCTTTTCATCAAACCCTGGCAATGCTTGGAAATATTGAAATAGATCCCCACCAAGCCTTCGACAATGACGCTCTTTCTCACTATCCTCATCACTATCATCCAACTGTATGTTTCTCTTTACGTCTGCCAATTTTAACTGACTGTCATGTTTCATGGCCATTTTCTTAAGTTCAAACTCTCTCTCTCTTTATCTTTTTCCCTGATCTGTTTCTCCCTCTCTTTCTTTTTGTTCTGCTAGGGCTATTCTTTCTTTTCTTCTTCTCTCTCTTTTTCCTCTCTATCTCTTTCATATTCAAGCTGCTTTAATTCTTTCTCATGTTCCATTTGTTTAAGTTGTAACTGAATTTTTGCCATTTCCAACGAATCAAACTGTATCTCAAGCAACTTAAATGCTTAGCCACCGCCATAATTACCTCATCTTTTCGCATTTTGTCAAGTAATGTTAGCTGCAATGTTTTTGCCAAATCTAGCAGTCTGCTTTTAGTCTCTGTCCATAAGGTAGTGCGTGTGACCGTCTCTACCCCCAAAAACTTCAGAGACTCTGAAAGACCCATTGTCCACAACACACTCCCCACTTAAACTAGAATACTACACCTGAAAAGCAACCACAATATGCTCACCCGTCACTGTCTTTAAGTTCACTAAGCCAATCCAATAGATAGACTTTTATCCCCCTCGAGCCCCCAATTTGTTATGGGCCAGGGTTTAGAGAACCCTAAAGTGTATCATGGAGTTCACCTGACCCACAACGTTTAATAGATTGTGGTATGGGGAGCACACGGCCCACTCTACAGGTGTGGTACAGCAGAAATAGAAAAATATTTTTTAAAGCAAAACAATGTTTATTCTATAAACTCAAGTTAACCTTTTTAAAACAAACAATGAACATCTTAGCAACCATTAATTCAAATAAAACCCCCAAAGAGTACAACACTAAGTAATGCTACGCTGTCCTTTTAACATCCAGAAGACTTACAAAAAACATAATCTTTACAGAAGCACATCAGGTTAAAGTCACTACTGAAAACATTTATAATTCTGAATTCACCAAATGATCAAGAGATAGTCTTTTCATGGCAGAGAGATCAACAGAACACCTGCTTTGTCTGGCTTCAACTCCAACACTGAAATCGAAACTATAAAACACCCTGCTCAAAAATGAAAGTAAAAAGCTGACAGACAGCCCAGCTCCATCAACACTCTGACATCACTGATAAACACCCATTTCTTAAAGGTACATTTCTTAAACACCCATTTCTTAAAGGTACTCTCACATGACAAAGCTCACCCCTCCCCACTGACTCATTGTACATCTCCATTAACAGGGGCCTCAGGTCCAACCCAAATCTCTTATAAAACTCCGCTGGGAACCCGTTCTGGCCCGGGGCCTTCCCAGACTGCATCGCCCCCACACAATGCATTACCTCCCCCAAACCAATTGGGACACCCAGTCCATGTATCTTCGTCTCATCCACCCTTGGGAATTCCAGCCCATTCAGAAATTGCCTCATACCCCCATCCCCCGCCAGAGTCTCTGAATGGTACACTTTCCGATAAAAAGCCTCAAACACCCCATTTACCTCCTCAGGCTCCGTCCTTATCCTCGTCCCTTATCCGCCCAATCTTCCTCACCACCGCCTGCCTCCTCAGCTGATGCGCGGGCATCCTGCTCGCCTCCTCCCCATATTCACACACTGCCTCACTGGCTCTATGTAGTTGTCCCACCGCCTTCCCCATCAACACTAGCTAAATCTCCATTTGGGGCTTCTGCATCTCCTTCAGCAGTGCTCAGGCTCCGCCGAATATCTCTGGTCCACCAACAGAATGGCTTCCGCCAGCTTCAGCCTCCCTGCCCGCTCCACTCTCACCCTGTGTACCCTAATCAAAATACACTCCCCTCTCACCACTGCCTTCAACGCCTCACACAACGTAACCGCTGAGACCTCCCCTGTCTTATGCTCCACATAGTTCCGGATAGCTACCCCTATCTTTTCACAGACCTCCTTATCGGCCAATAACCCCACATAACTTCCACTGCGGCCTCTGGGAGCCTGCCCCCTCCACCCGCAAATGCACCCAGTGTGGTGCATGGTCAGACCATCCATCCCCGCCAACAGTGCCTTGTCCAGGACAAATAAATCAATCCGCGAGTACCCCCTGTGGACATGCAAAAAGAACAAAAATTCCTTTGCCCTCGGTCTCACAAACCACCACAGTCTGCCGCCCCCATTCGCTCCATAAATTCCAACTACTCCTTCACCATTTCCAACACCTTATAGATCTGGGGCACGACCAATCCAGCCTCAAATCCAACACCATCTTAAACCACCACCCCCAATGATCAGCAGGTGCGCGTCCAGGTCCGGGATCTTTGCCAGGACCTGCCTCATAAAATCCACATCATCTTAATTTTGTGCATAAATGTTCACCAGCACCATGGGCCCCCTCCAACCTCCCACTCATCATCACAAATCTACTCCCAGGGTCTGCCACTGTGCTCTCCACCACAAAGGACACCTTCTTATTAACCAGCATTGCCACCCCCCTCGTCTTCATATCCAGCTCCGAATGAAACACCATGTCCCCCCCCCGGCTATCTCTTCCCCGTCTGATCCAATGAGTCACTTGCAAAAACACAACGTCTGCCTTCAAAATCCTCGAATGCGTGAAGAAGCATAACCTCTTAACCGGCCTGCTCAATCCCCGAACATTCCATGAAATCACCCGGGTTGGGGACGGGGGGTCCCTGCACCCCCTTCCCCTCTGGTCAGCCATATCTCTCCTTTAACCAGCTCCTCCAGGTCCACATCCCGCAGCCCCCCAGGGCCTCCCGACATGTCCTCTGCCGTCACCCCTTAAGCAGATGCGCCACACCAACTCCGTCCATGTCAGCAATGCCCCCTCCCCCACATCTGTAACAGAGAAAAAGAGAAAGAAAACCATCCCCCACAACACTACTCCCCCCCCCCCCCCCCAAACAGGTCTATCCCCCACTTAACTCTCTTTAACTATCCGCTAGCATGGTGGCCTCCACTTGAGGCAACTGCCTTTCCCCAAAATCCCTCATACCTACTCCTCCCCTCTCCCATTTATGCTCACAACCCCAATAACCCACAAAATACAGAACATGATACAACATTCAACCCTGCCAGAAAGTGCGGAGCTGTGCACTTGATCCACCTTAGGGGGTCGGTCGAAGACTCTCCCTTCCCAAGCATGTTCGCTACATACTTCGTGGTTAGTGCTCAAAGCTTTCGGGCAACCCCTAATCTGGAGATTCTGCCACCTCGACTGATTCTCCAAAATGTCCAATTTCTCCCTCCGCTTCCTTTGGCCCTCTTCCACCAGCATAATCTCTGCCTCCAACGAGGTCAGCCGGCCCTCATGGTCCATCGACTCTTCCACTTTTTGGAGCGAAGCACTATGTACCTCCAACCTCTGTTCCAATCTCAATGACTGCCAGAATCAGGTCTGCTTCCTTAGTCTTAGCCAGATCTTCTGAGGCCTCCTGCCTCCACCAACTGTTACGTGGACCACAGAGTGGACAAGGACGCCACAGAGCTCTCCGCCATCTTTCCTTCTGTTGCACCTCGCGAAAGCTCCTGGTTTCACTGCCGCCCTTTTACAGTTACACTCCTTGTTTGATAGCGCATCCGAAGGAGCATCCTTAGCTCTGTCAGTTCCTGTACTTTGTACCAGCAAATACCCCCGTGGTCAGGTACCAAGGATCAATTCCACCTCAAGCAGGAGCCACGAAATGTGCGACCACTCACTCCATGCTGGCCATCGGAAGTCGGCCTTGTTGTAACTTACCCTGGGCTTGTTCATTACCAGAGGAGAAAGGAGACACAGTCAAATTGCTAGATCATATATTTTTTTTTTAAATCGAGCCAAAGCCTTAGACTACCCACAGCTGCAGGGAATCCTGTGGTTCTTGGGTTGCAGAAAATGACTAAATTCAAAGCAACCCTGTAAAATCCCCTATTGCAGTAATACTACTTACATAGCAGAAGTTTTACTGCAAATGATACTTTGAAATAGGCACTGCAAATTCCAAAACTGAAAAGTTATAGAAAACATTCCTGGTCACTTTGCCATTCCCCACCTTTTCAAAAGTTACTAAATAAGTTTCTAACTTAAATAAAATCAGAATACAGAATCTTGGCTACTTTTCTTTATCCTTCTGTTTTCCTTTTAGCTGTTTAACCTAGTTAGGCCTTCCAGCAATACAACTTAGGCAGTGGCTAGAAAGTCAGTGTGAAGGACTGGACCAGAAGGTTAATCAGAAGGATGTGATTGTGTCACTAAGCTACTGGGCCAAACTAATCCCTTCCTAGCCTAGCCGACTTTCAATGATTCAAAAGAACAAAATTAGCAACTATGCTCAAAGGGTTAAATTTACTTACTATTTCGGCACCTGTTGTGAACAGGATGATTTAAAGTTTAGAAATTATGGTTACAGCAGGATGGAGGCCAGTCAGTCAATCATGCCTGTGTCAGTTCTCCGCTAGAGCAAACTCAGCTAGTCACGCTCTCATAGAATCCCTACATGAAGAAGGAGGCCATTCAGTCCATCAAGTCTCCCCCCACCCTCTGAAAGACCAATCTAACTGGGCCCATTCCCCCACCCGATCCCTGCAACCCCATAACCCCACCTCACCTTTGGACACTAAGGGCAATTTAGCATGGCCAATCCACCTAACCCGCACATTTTTGGACTGTGGGAGGAAACCGGAGCACCCGGAGGAAACCCACGCAGACACAGGGAGAAAGTGCAAACTCCACACAGTTATCCGACGGTGGTTATTGAACCTGGCGCTGTGAGGCAGCAATGCTGACTACTGTGCCATCGTGCCACCCTTATAATGTTCTTTCCTCATAAGCCCTGGATTTTTTTCTCTCTTCAGGTGCTTATCCAAAACCCCTTTGCATGCCACACTCCTAAGGCAGTGCATTCCAGATCCTAACCACTCACTGTGTAAAAAATGTTTCCCCTCAGGTCACTGTCATAATATACACACAAGTATATGATGGTGCACAGACAGACAGTGAGTGACACAAAGGATGACCAGTGAACACACAGAACACAGCAGCTAATCACCAGACAGGACACTATATTACCAGGGGGCACTAGTTTTCCTGCTCTCTTGGGATGCAGCCTCTGCTCTCTTGGGATGCAGCCTCTGAGACAGTCAGAGACCGTGAGCAACAACTAGAACATCCACCATCTGGTAGTAAGATAGTCTGGTCAGGTTAGCCTCAGGTCTCCAGTCAACTCAGCATAGTGTCAACCCACAGTTCAAGCATGTTTAATAGTTAAGAGTTTAATAAAATAGAGTTGCATTTCTTCAAGTGTTGGAAGTCTGTCTCTCTCTCTCTGCTACAGTAAACGCAGTCCTCGCAGACCCAGCTTACCCAACACATCAGTCACCACTGTCACCGGCTTCGTGACAGTATGTCCAATTTCTATCTTCAGCTGCCTTGCTTGCCTAGTGGCTAAAACAGCTCATGCAGTCCCGAGTCAAAGGTGCGATAACTGGTCTCAGTCACAAGATCAGTAGGAGAGAGAGAGACGGTTCCTGTTCCTGATCACTATCCTGTCGCCCTGCTGGAAAGTAAAGGCATAAAAGGGTGAAGATCAGACAAGGCTAGGTTATGGTAGACGTCATGCTTGAATAGCTGGTCATTTAGGACCAATATGGATACAGTACAGGAAGGCAGCATTTCCTGGACCCAAACTAAACAGCAAGACAGCACCTGGAGGGGGAGGAGAAAAATCAGCATGCTAGAAAAAGCACTGGTTAGATTGAATACAGCTGCCACTGAACTAGGAAGATCCCAAGTGAAATTTATTTGAACCGTCGCAACTCAGCCCCTGATAGGTGCATGGCCATGAAGACAGTTAGTTTAGGAAATGGGAAAATCCATACCCGTTTAAGAGAGGTGTTAGGGAAATTGATGCACATTTGTGGGTAGCTGTAACCTGCATCTGTATCTATTGTTCTGCTCATAAAAGTTGCAGGTTATGTTTGTATTTCTTCACTTTCAAAACAAAATAAGCCCCCCAGTTGATTTTTGTGGCCTCGGTTCCATCTTGTCCAAGTGTTGCCTTAAAACAAAAACGCTTCAAAAATCGAAAATATTTGCCTAATCTGCTCTTAATTCAACACAGGACTTAACCAAAATAGTTTCTTCTCTTCAGGAATATACCCGTATGCACTCCAAACTTTGTGTGACATTTTGTTGAGTAACAAGAACTTTGAAAATTGTTTTAACCCCACAAGTGTTATATTTAATCTATTTCATTTTGACAAATATCCACTTATTTCCTTTCTGGTGATGGCAGTGGTGTGGTGGGTGAGAGAGAAAAAAGATGGGGAAAAGTTCAATTATTTAACTTCTTTATTTATTTTTTTGAATTTTAAATTTAGAGTACCCAATTCTTATTTTTTTCCAATCAAGGGGCAATTTAGCATGGCCAATTCACCAACTCTGCACATAGATTATCATAGAATTTACAGTGCAGAAGGAGGCCATTCGGCCCATCAAGTCTGCACCGGCTCTTGGAAAGAGCATTCTACCCAAGGTCAACACCTCCACCCTATCCCCATAACCCAGTAACCCTACCCAACACTAAGGGCAATTTATCATGGCCAATCCACCTAACCTGCACATCTTTGGACTGTGGGAGGAAACCGGAGCACCCGGAGGAAACCCACGCACACACGATGAGGATGTGCAGACTCTGCACAGACAGTGATCCAAGCCGGAATCGAACCTGGGACCCTGGAGCTGTGAAGCAATTGTGCTATCCACAATGCTACCGTGCTGCATCTTTTTGGGTTGTGGAGGTGAGACCCATCCACATATGGGGAGAATGTGCAAACTCCACACGGACAGTGACCCGGGGCCGGGATTGAACCTGGGTCATCGATGCCGTGAGGCAGCCTTGTGAACTTACTTAACTTTATTCATGTAGTTTTGCAGGCTTTGTGTACGCCACCCAGTTTTTGGTCAATATCGAATAGCTTTGTTTTATTTGAATTGTTTGTATATCATTTCAAAGATCAGGATCACACTCCTTTCTAATTTTTCTCTGCCAAATTCCCATGAAGTGAGGCGTGAACTGTAAACTCCAAAATTTCTCCAAAACATTAATTAATATTTATTTTTGATAATACAGTATCCAACACTACATATACTATTCGAGTGAGGTTATACCAATGAAAAACATGGCTAGAACAGTTTGTGATCCCCTAAATTGCCCTCATGCGCATACATGATTTATCTTGTTGACGACTGCATCTTGACGACTGGATGCTTTGTGAAAGAGGTTAATCACACCCAAATGTCTCTTCTTTCATTGCCCACCCACCATGTATTGTGCACAGTCTTACATTCATTTACATAATGTTCCCATTGCTAATTAGCTGGGAACGCAACTCAGCAGCAGTGACATTTATCACTGGAAATATCCCCCACAATATGTGATTATTGACTTCACAGGCCATCAATCATGAAGACTCTTTCACACATAGTCACAGAGCTAGCAAGAAAAGGGAAACTGGGGAGAAAATTTGGATTTAATTTGACAACAGCTCTGGTTTTTTTCACTGTAGTGTACAGAGTATGAGTGAATTTACCGTGTAATTGTTGTACATAATAGATCATAATCTTTATGGGGACCCACTTCAACTTGCTGGATTTTATCATCTTTTAGAGGGCAGAGTAATGTGTCAATTTTATTCAGATTTTTCTTTAGAACCTTAACTGGCAACACATAGGGATGGATATCTTCTCACGATAAGAATTAACTAGCTTTATACACACATAACAATGGTATCTTGGTCTTGGGGCCTTTATGCCTTTAGGTTTCAGGTGTCCAAATACGCTCAGTAGGAGATATGTCAGAAAGGCAACTATACTACACTGATCGATCAAGAAAACCTATATTCTTCCAAACAAACAAAAACTGAAGTTGCAAGAGTTTAGAAAAGCAATTTTTAAAGCACCATTTAACTAAACCTAAAGGTACTTTAAAAATTGATGCTTGGTTGACTTGCTTGCAATGAGGAAGTGTGACAGTACCATGCAGTCAGTTTAACTGAAACTGGGGCCAAGATAAAATTAGCATCTGCTTTCCTCCAAAATAACCGTGCTGGTATAATGCTATTCTTCACTGGATATGCTGTGCTTCTAATAGATGCCCAATAACTCTCCCAACTAGGCAGCATGGTGGCGCAGTGGGTAGCACTGCAAGCCTTATGGCACTGAGGTCCCAGGTTCGATCCCGGCCCCGGCTCACTGTTTGCACATTCTCCCCATGTTTGCGTGGGTTTCGCCCCCACAACCCAAAGATGTGCAGGGTAGCTGGATTGGCCACGCTAAATTGCCCCTTAATTGGAAAAATGAATTGGGTACTCCAAATTTATTTTTAAAAATAACTCTCCCAACATCCCAAAGCTCGCCTGAAATCCAGGTGCTAGCATCCTGATCGATTTTGATGCATTCAGATATTCTACAACCACCTTGCAAACGATACAAACAAGATCAGGTTAGCAGGAGATCATTTTTGGATCAAAATTCAATACCAGAACCACAACTAAAACCCATACGAGCCAGTTTCTTGTAGGAAGTTTACTCCTTCTGTTAGTTTAGAAAATGCGATCTTTCACACTGGGATGAGAAAGTTGTCCTATGCGGCGAGGCAGAGTAAATTGGGCCTTTACTTTCTGGAGTTGAGAGAGTCTTTGAAAGGGCATGACAGGGTAGATACCAAGAGGCTTGTAACGCCCAGCTCATAAATCTAGAACACAGGGGCACAGTCTCAGGATATGGGGTTGATGATTTAGGACTGAGATGGACAGGAATTTTCTCACCCAATAGTCTGTTGAATCTTTGGAATTATCTATGTTGAAGGGTTGTGGATACTCAATCTTGAATATATTTAAGGATTGTTGGACAGATTTTTGGTGTCTCGGGAAATCCAGGGATATGGCGCGCAGGCGGAAAAGTGGAATTAAGGCTGCTGATCAGCCATGATTTAATTGAATGGTGGAGCAGGCTCGAAGGGCCATATGGTTTACTCCTGTACTTGTTTCTTTTGTTCAATAGAATGGGTCACTTTAAAAAAAAAATCAATCTAATGTATTGCTAATGCAGGACAAGATAACACAAGGAGCAAATGAACAAAGTGGTTTTAACATTGATCAGTTTATGGAAACTTTTCACCCATATCCATTGTCCCATGGGTAATATCTGGTGCAGCATATTTAAAGAGTGTTACCCACTTGACAAAAATATACACCAAAGATGGATAGCTGCTCAGTTCCTCTCTGGTATAATGTGCATATTTAAGCAATACTTAATACTCAAATTGGTCAGATTTAAACTTCCTGCTTCTCTGCGAGCAGCTTTCGGCCCCAGAAGTTAGACTTCTGCATTTTTGCAAATTATTTCATGAGAAAAGGTTTGCTAATGCATAAACTACAATCTTTTTCTTTCCATTCTCCCCCTCACGTTAATGCCACAATATAGGTTTCCACACCTCTCTTTGAAACCATCCAGCTGCTACATCATTTAATTTCAGACAAATCCACAGTGTTTCGCTGTTCTTCTCACTTTTCACTGCAGCTTTGAAAATATGCCACATCACATTTTTGGGAGGGGGAAGGAAAACACTGAAAGCATTCACTAAAAAAATGTTAAACCATAATTGCAGATGTCTACAGTGGAGTTACTTAATCTAAAATTCCCCATTAAGACGTTTTGTACCCTGCCACTTAAATCAGACACTGTATGTGTAGAAAATGGAAACGCCATTGTACACTAACCCACTCTTTCTTTCCATCCAATAAACTAAAAGCGTGGTTTTGGTTTGGCAGACAATTGCAGTACTATGTATTACTATCAAGGAGCACAATCTGTCATATGGTTCAATTATGGCTTCTAAACTGCTTCCTTTTAAAAATTGTGCTACTATTAAATGAAACAATAGCAATGTTTACCAAGCCTGGTTATAAGAAAATAGCTGACCGGACGGCACGGGCAGAGTATTGTTGATGCAAAGGACAGCAGTTGGGGGGTCTCAGTTGACTGAACCTTTCAGCTCACATCCGAAACAAGTTTAAGGTGGAGTTTTGAATTCAGAGCTCCCTATTATAGAAGGCTATTCAGGTTCACAGTACAATATGGAGTGATGCCGGGACTCACTGTTTACTAGAAGAATGCTGGAAAGCTCAGCATCAACAGATGAAATGGAATACACAAAATGACCAGTAATTTACAGGATTCCGAAAAACACATTGGCCAAAAAGTGTTTGCATTATCAAGGATCTCTTGTAATTTAACAGCATTGTCGTGTCGGCTTTGACTGCATCAGAAAGTTACAGTTAGGAAGTTGTGGATTCAAGCTCCACTCTAGACACTTGAGCATATGTTGTAGGTGGACAGTGAAAGAGCACAGCGCTATCAGCGGTGCTGTCCTTTAGTTGAGACATTAAAGCTAAGCCCCTTCTGCCTTTTCAGATGGATCAAACAAATTCTACAGTCCTATTTGAAGGAAGAACAAGGGAGTATTATTTTCCCCCAAGTATCCTTGCCAACATTTATCCTTCAACCACCATAATTAAAACAATTATTTGGTTATTTATTTAATTGCTGTGTGTGGGAGCCTGCTGCCACAGTGGCCTTCATTACAGCAGCGTCTCCGTTTCATAACATCTTCATTCACTGTGTCCTCCTTTTGGGATGTCCCAAAGGCACTAGATAAATGCAAGTTCTTTCCTTTGATAATGCAAATCGAAAGACGTTTCATTTAGGATCTAACCTAAGGAGGTCTTGTGACAAGGGTTCTATCACAAGAAGATGCCATTAACAGAACCATGCAAAGCTAAAAGCCAAAATGTACAAGATGAGACAAAGAATCTGGTTCCACAAATAAAAATCTATTTTGGTCTCTTCTTTGCAATCAACTTTTACAGTGGCCAGCAGCAACGGGCAGCTTTAACGCTAAGGGGCCAAACAGTAAAAGTGCACGTACACAGGGAAGGTGATCTAAAAAGGACAAAACAGCACTACAATCAAATCTTCATCTGCATCATAAGAACGTAAACATTAGTTTAAAATATAAAAAAACACTAAAAGACTGGAATTGTTACAGCTGCGAAAGTCACTGGAGGTTAGTAACAAAAACATGCCCAATTCAAGTTCATGAAGAAAGGAATTCAGAGCCATCAAGACACTTGAGGTTTTCCTGAAACAGGATTAAAGATCATGTGACACAGTGGCACAGTTAGCAGCCTGAAGCAACAGGTTCTCAGACAAGATTATTTTTGAAGTAACTCATCCACAGTGTCAGGAGAGCGAGCATGATGCCAGGTACATTTTAAATTCATCCTGCTGACCAGGCGATGACAAAAAAAGGACTGCACTTCCTCACCTCTAAAATTAAGAAAAAAAAGCATTCCCTTCCCCCCTTGCTCGCTAATGTGATGAATGTAGGAAATTGTCATGTTTTATATTTTTTTTTTGCAGTAATGTTATTAAAGCTTACGTTAGAATGCATACAGACAGTCTGATTGCTAGAGCCATGATTAAAAGTGAGGTAATCCGTGATTTTTGCAGGGGAAGTGTTTTGCTAATAGATACTAAAGGCATTTTACCTGTTTTCAGATAGCTAGTTAATGTACTTTTGTAACAGTTTGACCCTGGCTAAGCAAATCAAGACACATCTTGTAACAAGTGACAAAAGAATGCTGTGTGCTTTAGAGTGTAGCTGGTGTAGCTAATGGGAGGGGCCAGATCTTCCTGGAAAAGGCAGTTGCTTCCAGGACTCTAAGCTGAGCAGAAGGGTTTCAGTTTGGTCCTAAATAGGGTTCTCGCTCCAAAGACTCTCCACCAAGATAAGCAAGTAAAAACCCAGGTTTGTTAACTTTATTCAGGAGGGGGATTCAATATATATGTGATTTGCTTAATTGGAATATATAGAGGAGTATTTAGGTTTGGGAAGCAAGATAGTATGTTGTAACTATTAACTGTGAAGCTACTTCTTTGTTTCTTATGTGGTTAATTCTGTGTTTAAAATAAAGTTTGTTTTAACATGGTCCGTGTTATCACTCCTGTGGTGCAGTAGCTTTTCCTCAACAGTTTTACAAAATAAAAATATTTGGCTTCCCATCCGGGATTCTAACATTAGACATGCCACCTCCAACAATCACATGGGTCGCCTGCACCAGCTCACTGCCCCAGTTCCGTTAGGCAGAAGGCGATATTTACCCCACTGGCAATTTAACACTGCTGTCAGTAAGGATTGTGCCAGTGGACAACCTGCAGTCCTCCAGCAGCCCCCTGCCCCAACTTGCCATAAACTGATTAAATGCTGTGTCCTTGTTTAATAACTTAAAAACTGTTTAAAATGCTGCTGGAAGAGGCAGCGAGATTACACGTGGCAAGCCCAAAGCCAGCCAACTTATTCTACAACGGGAAAATTAGAGGAATTGTGGTGCCCATTCTTAGACCTACTTTTCTTTTAAGGTCAAGCTCTGAAAATTTTAGCATTTTGACTAACTCCCTTCTTCTAAAAATAATCACCAGTTTTGTAATTCCTCCAATACAGGGAAGAATCTTCAGCAAGATTCAGTCCTGTTTGATCACTTACTATAAAACTGTTCATTGTTCCTTGCTGCCCTGCTTATATTACCTACTCTCTGTAAGCTGGACACGTGGACTTGCCATCATTAAATGGTCAGGCTTTCTGCTCCCATATAACAATCAGTGTGCAACAGAAAAGACAAATATCCTCCAAAAGGAAGGACACATGACCATCAAAATTAAAAACACAAGAGAAATGCCCTCATACAGGGGGGGGGGGGGGGGGGGGGGGGAGGGGGGGGAGGATACTCGGACCCCACGTCGGGTTGGAGAATCGTGCGGGGTGGGGTGAATCACGCTCCGCCAATTCTCCGGCCGCAGAATCGGCGCCGCCTCTCAACACGGCCCCTCCGGCGATTCTCCCCGCGCGATGGGCCAAATGCCCGCTGAGTTAGGCCGAGTCCCGCCGGTGTCGTTCTCGTGTGGTCCTACCCGGCGGGACCTCAGCGTTCATGCTGTGGGGGGCAGCCTGGTTTGGGGGGGGGGGATCCGACCCGGGGGGAACCTCCACAGTGGCCTGGCCTGCGATTGGGGCCTACCGATCAGCAGGCGGACTTATCCTGGAGGGGGCCTATGTTCCTCCGCACCAGGCCCCTGTAGCTCTCCAGCATGTTGCGTCGGAGGCCGGCGGCGGAGAAGGCAACTTGCGCGCATGCGAACTCGCGCCGGCCGTGGCGCCCATGCCGACGCCCTAATCGGCAGCTGGAGCAGCGTGAGGCTCTCCAGTGTCGTGCTGGCCCCCTGTGCGGCGCAGGATCGCTGATACTAGGGGCCAGATGACGCAGTCGTAAAATGCTCCGGCGTTTATGACAGCGTCAACACTTAGCCTCAGGATCAGAGAATCCCGCCCATGGTTAGCAGGAATCACAACACTGAATGGTGAGATTCAGAATCCTTATGTACAGAGGAAGTATACACAAACATTCCAAATGTGCACTTGATCCTCACAGACATTAGATGCTAGGAACAGACCAGACTCTAAGCAGAGAACAAGCTCAAATAACTGAAACCTACTCATGAAATCTCAAAAGCTCAATAAGAATTTTACAACCACAGCTCAGAAACTGCAAACACCTGCAGGGAACACTACGTAAATGAGATCGAGATCCACATCCACAAGAATAAAACAGCAACGACAAATCTAAATTATCAGAGAACCAATCCACAAAAGATTCACCAAATGGAATGACTTTGATATGGCAACACATCAGTTGTTCTAAAAGCCTTGAAATGACAGATCAATTTGCTTTATTCAGAGCACCCTCAGGATTTTAAGATGGATCCAACACTGAGCATGAATGATTGAACCTTTGGTCTTTATATAAAGGAACAGGAGTAATCCATTTGCTGCCTCAGACCTGCTTTGACATTCTAATAGATCATGGCTAATCTGCATCTTAATTCCATCTACCTGCCTTGGTTGCATAAGTCGCAATATCCTTAGCTTTAAAAAAAACATTTATTACAAAGTTCTGATATGTTCAACTGATCGAGTCTCTAACAGATATTCTTTGCTGGGGTGAAAACAGAAAACAAAAAGGTTCCAGATGTGCACTATCTTTTTTCTCAAGAGGTGGTTCCCGACATCACCCCCGAACAGCTGAGCTTCCATTTTTTGAGTTATGCCTTTTTCTGAACTTTCACACCAGAGGGAATAGCTCCTCTCCATCTGCCCCTATCAATTCCCTTAATTATTTTAAATGTCTCAATTCAATCACCTCTTAAATCTTCTGTATTCAAGTGAATACAAACAGAAACCTTGACCTGTAGTTATAATTTAACCCTATTAGCTCAAATATAATGGTGGTGAATTTCTGCTGCACCTCTCCAAGGGCAATATAGCCTTCCCAAGGAGCAGAACAAAGCCCTCAAAACTAGGTCATCCATCCTTTTGTATTCTAGCACCTCTAGAGTTAAAGGTCAATATTCCAATAGTCTCTTAACATTCTTCTAGTATTCGCCCAGAAGCAAATTCTGTCTGAGGAGAGATTGGGCCATTTACTGCCTTCAAAAGAACAAAGGTGAAGTGGAAGGGCTTTGGGGAGTCAAGAGGTGAGCCACTTTCCATAGCATCCCCACCCTGGTCTTCCTCTAGGCAGACATATGATTTTTCCAGTTCACTTTCTGGTCACTGGTGATCCCGAAGCTTTTGGCGGTGGGACATTTGGTGCCAGCGACATAATGGAATGTCAGAGGAGATGGTTAGGCTTTTTATTGCTGGGGATGGTCACTGCATGGCCACTTGTGAGGCATCAATGTTTTTGACATATCGCAGCCCAAGTCTGGAGGCTGTTGCAGTCTTGCCGCACATGGACAAGTAATGGTTCCATCTCCCTCTGAGGTAAGGGGAAAGGGCAAAATGTTTGGACTCCTTTTGCTCTGTGAGGAAAGCTGCAGTGCTGGGAGAGATCAATTGTAATCAGTCACCATGGGGGAAGAATCCAACTCCACTTGGATCCTGTTAAAGAGTTTAATGCTCAGCGGAGGGGGTGCGAAGGAGAGGGATGGCTCTATCATCTTTGACAAAGGGTCACCTGGACTCGAAACATTAGCTCCTTTCTCTCCCTACAGATGCTGCCAGACCTGCTGAGGTTTTCCAGCATTTTCTCTTTGGGCTCCGTCATCTTCCTTTGGTGGAGTTTTGGCTCAGTGAGTGTTGCATTTAGGTTCTTAGTATTTGATGAGTTGGGGAAGAGGTGAATGCAAGTGCAGGTTGAATTATGAAGAAGGAAGATCTCGAAGATGAAATGTAACTCTGGGTGGGATTTTCAAGCCCCTCCCACAAGGTGGGATCTTCCAGTCTTGCCGAAGTTAAGAGAGATTTGAATGGCTCATTGCAGAAGGACCGGAAAACCCTGTCCTCTATTTCTGTCTCTACAGACGCTGCCAGGCCTGCTGAGTACTTCCAGTATCTCTTGGTTTTATTGCAGAGTGGGTTATATTTGCTATGCAAATGACATGTGTTTTAAATTATCACATTAAGGACTTTATTGTTCTTCCTCTATTTTGTTCGTTAAGAGGATTGTGCTGGGGGTGGGGCTGTTGTTTAATTATTCATTACAGATGCATTCTTTGAATCTGGTCCGTTGCGGGTCAAGACTGCTTGACAGCAATTTTTTGTCTGGATTTATTGCCCAAGTACTTCTGTCAGCTAGTACACTGTGGCATTTCTTGTGGTTTTAAACTGTTAACTCTTGGCCCCCTTGAAGTTCGGTTACCATCTGCTCAGCTTTTTGTGCTGACATTTTACCACTTCTCCTTCCCAGCCAGTTTCTTTAATTTTCAGTCGCGATTTTAAGTGACTCCTGGAATCCCTCCTCCAGATTGCTAACCAGTAACGCATGCTGCAAAGTGTAACCGTAGCATTCAAAGACAGGATCAGACTCAGTTGTGTAAAGCCCATGATCAAGTAGCCTTTCTCAGTGTTAACATGAAGACTAGCTACTCGAGTAAGGCAGATGGCTGCCAGTACTTGTGTGCCCAAACACAAGTCACTGCCTTTCCGAAGAGTATAAAATTGGAGACAAGAATTCTTTAAGGCAGTAAAAAACAAATGCCAAATTTTATGTGCTCCACAGCATATACTGCAAATCATCTGTCACGCTCAGCTGCAAACCAAGCAACTCTGTACACAAATTTAACTGACTTTTCATTGGAACTGCTTCACTACCCAGTGTATTTTACAGAACAACAATCTGGTTATTCTTGGAAAACAAATATTAACATTTAATAAACATGAACAAAAATATTTGCATGTACACAGCACTTTAAGACCACGCGGCATCTCAAAGTGTTCTACAGACTGAAGAGTAGTCATTGTCGCAACGTAGGAAATGCAGCAGTCAATTTGCGCACTGATAGCGACCACGAAACAGCAATGTGATAATGCCAAGATCATCAGAGAGAACAGCGTGGCATGAAATCTGCACACAGCCTTTTTGATCAGCTATTGCACCCAAAATGGTCAACACTCGCACCACCTTATTGTTGCTAATTATGGGGGAATGGCAGACATGTTGCAGAATTACTTTGCCTCAGTATTTACAGTTGAAAAGGAGGATAACTCGGAAGTCTCAGAAAAATAATAGTCGCTAGAAGACGGTAAAATAATTTAGAGTACCCAATTATTTTTTTTCCAATTAACAGGCAATTTAGTGTGGCCAATCCACCCTACCTGGGTTGTGGGGTGAAACCCACGCAGACACAGGAAGAACGTGCAAACTCCACGCAGACAGTGACCCAAAGCCGGGATCGATCCCAGGTGCTCAGCACCGTAGGCAGCAGTGCTGTCCATTGTGCCACCCAGAAGACAGGGACTTAATATTGTTATGGGCCAGGATTTAAAATCTCCAAAGTCTTTTATGGAGTTCACCTGACCTAGAACTATTTGTTGAATTTGGCTAAGATGAGCACCACAGCCTTCAATTGAGATGTGATTCAACAGTCTTCCTAGACACTTTAATCAAAATAAGCTTTATTCCAAGAACTTAGTTAACATTCAATAATAATAATAATCATCATTATTGGTGTCACAAGTAGGCTTACATTAACACAACAATGAAGTTACTGTGAAAATCCCCTAGTTGCCACATTCCGGCGCCCGTTCGGGTACACTGACGGGGAATTCAGAATGTCCAATTCACCCAACAGCACGTCTTTGGGGACATGTGGGAGGAAACCGGAGCACCCAGAGGAAACCCACGACGACAGGGGGAGAACGTGCAGACTCCGTACAGACAGTGACCCAAGCCAGGAATCGAATCAGGGACCCTGGCGCTGTGAAGCAACAGTGCTAACCACTGTGCTACCATGCCGCACATGGCAGCAATTATTATTATATATAAACACACAGCAAGAATTTATCAATTACAAACATAAAGACCCACCACAGCTACAGTAATCTAGGTATAAGACTGAATGAATTCCCCCTTAACTGTTCCAATTCAAAATCAAAATCCCAGAAACCAAAATACCTTTTCAAGGGCATGGCCAGCACTCTGCATTCTCATTTGAATAGACTGGCTTTCCCTGAGATTCTGACCCCGTCTCACCAGCAGGTTTAAACCCTTCTGGAAAGCAATCTATATCATAAAAGCCACCACCAACGTGATTTTTACTGGATCAGATATTTAAAATGAAACTAGAGAGAGAGAGGCCAGAACACTTCTTTCTCCTATCTGAGTCCACAGCAGTCAGATGTGAAAGCGAACGTAAAACTCTCACACAGCCACAGCCCAACTCCACCCACTCAATGACAACACTGAAGCCATACAAGACAAAAACCTTTCTTCAATGGACACTCACATGACACCTCCCCCCAAGAAAAAAACAAAAAACTTCAAAGATGGTTTCATTTTTCACTTGCCCATTCTTAACACTTGCCAATAAACATACATAAATTTTAAAACACCAAAACAGGCAAACATTTATAATAATAGTCGATTTTAGTTTTTCGTCTTCCACCATTGAACCTGCTTCTCTTCATTACATTCATGACAAAGCATCGACTATCGCATTTTCTCGTCCTGCCACATGTATAAGTTTTAAATTAAATGGCTGTAATAATAAACTCCATTGAAACAGTCTGGCATTTTTATTCTTGAATTTCTCCCAAAACAAAGAATTATGATCGGATGAATTGCTGCGAACATAAAATGTTAAAATGTTGCGAAGCCAGCACCAAGCTCAAAGCCTCCTTTTCAATTGTTGAATACTTTCTCTGGTGATCATTTAATATTTTTGAAAAATATCCAACAGGCCACTCTATTCCTTTGTCGTCTTCTTGCAAGAGCACAGCACCTACACCCACATCACTTACATCGATAGCCACCTTGAATGGTTTTGTGTACTTTGGGGTGGCCAACACAGGAGCAGTGGTTCACACAGCCTTCAGGCCGTCAGATGCCTGTTGACACTCCGCCGTCCACTGAAATTTGCTACACTTCTTCAACACGTCCGTTCGTGGAGCAACCACACTGCTAAACTTCGGCACAAATTTACGTTAAAAACCACTCATACCAAGAAATCTCATTATTTCCCTTCGTGTTGAGGGTATTGGAAACTCCCAATAACTTTTGTTTTCACATCCCGTGGGATAATTTGTCCATGTCCAATTGTATGGCCAAGGAACATGACTTGGGCTTTTCCAAACTCGCTTTTGGCTAGGTTTACCACCAAACCCGCCTCCTGAAGTAGATCTAATAACTCCATTGGATGCTTCAAATGTTCTTTCCATGTCTGACTAAAAATCACCGGATCGTCTATGTACACCGCACAATTGGGTAATCCTGAAATGACTTTGTTAGTTAATCGTTGAAATGTGGCTGGGGTGTTTTTCATGCCAAATTGCATAACTTTGAATTGGTATATACCATTTGGAGTTACAAAATCTGAAATCTCCTTCAGATTATGGATAAAAATACCTCCAGTAACATTTAAGTAAATCCAGTTTAGAGATAAAAGCGGATTGTTCCACCTTCTCAATGTAGTCCTCCAACCAATAGGATAAGAGTCTGTTCTTGTAACTGAATTAACCTTTCAACAGTCCACACACAATCGTTGGATACCGTCACCAGTTTGGTACCGTCACTATGGATGAACTCCATTGGCTGCAACCCACTTCAATTATGCCATTTTTAAGCATACTTTCAATTTATTTTTGAACCTGTGCCAATTTTACTGGGTTAAGTCTATATGGATGTTGTTTAATTGGAACAGCATATCCCACATCTACATCATGTATAGCCATTTTAGTACTTTACAACTTATTTCCACAAACTTGCCCATGTGATATTAATAGCTCTTTCTGGTCAGTTCATTTTCTGTCTGGAAGGTAACTCAATAATTTATCCCAATTTTTAAGAACATCCTCGTCATCCAAATTAATTTGAGGAATGTCAAATTCAGAGTCATCTGGATTCGGTTCTTCGCTTTGAGTTAGAATCACTAAAACCTCCTCCTTTTGCTCTCCTTCCCTTTCAAAATACCTTTTAAGCATATTCACATGACACAGTCGGTGAGTTTTCCTTCTATCTGGCCTTCTTACCAAATATTTCACCTAACTCAATTTCCTTTCAATCTGATAAGGTCCACAAAACCTTGCTTTTAAATGTTCACCTACCATTGGTAACAATACTAAAACTTTATCTCCATTGGCAAAACTACAAACATTTGCTTTCTTGTCCGCTACCTGTTTCGTCACATGCTGTGCAACTTTTAAATGTTGTCCAGCCAATTCACCTGCTCTATTTAATCGTTCCCTAAAATTTGCATGCAATCCAATAATGTAGTTTCAGAGTGTTCTCTCACCAATTTCTCCTTAATCAATTTAAGTGGTCCTCTTTCCTCATGATCAAATATTAATTCAAAAGGACTGAATTTGATTGACTCATTATGTGCATCCCTAATTGCAAACAGTACGAATGGAATTCCTTTATCCCAATCCTCTGGATAATCTTTTTTTTTTAAATCAAGGGAGAGCGCGAACGCAGTCCTCCACTACCACAAATTTTGCAGTCGAGTATCCCGCATTTGGGGACATCGCAGGCGTCAGCACACCTGAAGTGCAATGGACTAGCCCTCCTCCTGGGCGAACCACCTTCCTGATCATGGTTTCACCCCTGCCAGGTAAGTGTCCTCTAGATAATCTTGACAATAAGCCTTCAACATTGTCTTTAACGTCTGATGACACCGTTCTAATGCTCCCTGCGATTCTGGATGGCACGCAGTTGATTTACATTGTTTTACTCCTGAGCTATCTATAACCTCCTTGAATAACTCCTGAGCTATCTATAACCTCCTTGAATAACTTTGAGGTAAAATTTTATCCTTGATCCGATTGTGTTTCTGTGGTATGTCCATATATAATAAAAAATTTAAGTAACAATATTTTTAGCTGTAATATTACATACTGAAATGGCTTCTGGAAACCTAGTAGACATATCCATTAAAGTCAAAAGTTCATAGAATTTACAGTGTAGAAGGAGGCCATTGGCACATCAAGTCTGCACTGGCCCTTGGAAAGAGCATCTCACTTAAGCCCACACTTCCACCCCATTCGCATAACCCAGTAACCCCACCTATCCTTTTTGGACACAAAGGGCAATTTGTCATGGCCAATCCATCTAACCTGCACATCTTTGGACTGTGGGAGGAAACCAGAGTACCCGGAAGAAACCCACGCAGATACGGGGAGAACGTACAGACTCCGCACAGACAGTGACCCCAGCTGGAATCAAACCTGGGGCCCTGGAGCTGTGAAGCAACTGTGCTACCGTGATATTGATTGCCACTTTTCGTTTTAGGAAGCGGTCCTACGCAATCAATTAAAATCCTTGTAAAAGTTTCCTCAAATGCTGGAATGGGTATTAAGGGCGCTGGTTTTATTATCGCTGGAGGTTCCCCTATCATTTGACATGTGTGACATGATTGATAAAATTTAACTGCATCTTTATATAGTCCAGGCCAATAAAAATGTTTTTGTGTTTTAGCTTGAGTTTTCCTTACTCTCAAATGACCTCCTACTGGTACCTCATGTGCTACTCGCAACACGTCTTTTCTATACCCTACTGGCAATACCACTTGATGAACTTCTTCCCACTTTTCATTCGCCTTCAGATATAAAGGTCTCCATTTTCTCATTAAGACATCATTTTTAAGGTAATAACATTCTGGTATACACTCAGATTCCTCTTCCGTGTATGCTTTCTGATACACCGGTTTTATTTCTATATCTTTTTGTTGTTACTCTGCCAACTTTCCTGAACTAAAAATATCCGCCTCATCCTCCACATGTTCTTTTCCAACCATCTGATCAAAAATCGTTTCTGATAATTGCACTTCAACTTTATCTTCATTTTTTGATTTCTCCTCGTCTTAACCTGTGACTTTGCGACATTGTTACTACACAATCAGGAAAAATCCCAGGATTTTCATCATTCAACAATTCAGTTGTTTGATTTTCCACTGGCTTATCAACCACGGTAGGTATCACTCCCACCTGCTATCCAGCTGTATTATTACCCAAAATAAACTGTATTCTTGGACAAGTTAGTTTCTCTATTACTCCTACTACCACTTCACCACTCTTCACTGGACTCTCCAACCTCACCTTATATAATGGAACAGTACTCTTCTCGTCCTGAATTCCACATATTGCCATCTTTTCTGGCAATATTCCTCCCAAACAACATAACACCTCATCTCTTACCATCAAAGATTGATTAGCTCCCGTATCTCTTAAAATTCTGACTTCTTGGGCGGCACAGTGGCGCAGTGGATAGCACTGCTCCCTCACGATGCTGAGGTCCCAGGTTCGATCCCGGCTCTGGGTCACTGTTCATGTGGAGTTTGCACATCCTCCCCGTGTTTGCGTGGGTTTCACCCCCACAACCCAAAGATGTGCAGGGTAGGTGGATTGGTCACGCTAAATTGCCCCTTAATTGGAAAATTAAAAAATTCTGACTTCTTTCCCTACTACTCCTGATAAACTTTAACCACACAAATAAATTCTTTAAAGAGATCTGGCAGCTTCTTAGCAATCATCTGTTGATCAGGCTGCACATTCTTTTGCACCTCCTTCGCTTCAATTGGGCTTTCTTTTACCACTTTAACAAACCCCACTGGCTTATCCTGTTTCCATAGAATTTACAGTGCAGAAGGAAGCCATTCGGCCCATCGAGTCTGCACCGGCTCTTGGAAAGAGCACCCCACCCAAGGTCAACACCTCCACCCTATCCCCATAACCCAACACTAAGGGCAATTTTGGACACTAAGGGCAATTTATCATGGCCAATCCACCTAACCTGCACATCTTTGGACTGTGGGAGGAAACCGGAGCACCCGGAGGAAACCCACGCACACACGGTGAGGATGTGCAGACTCCGCACAGACAGTGACCCAAGCCGGGATCGAACCTGGGACCCAGGAGCTGTGAAGCAATTGTGTTTTACCACATCCGCCTTCCCAGTGCTTTTCTTCAACCACCAACACGGACTTTATATGGCCTAGTTTCTTACAGTAAAGACTTCTGAAACTTTTCATTTCTCTTCCACCCTCCTGGATTTCTTTTCTAATCTGAGGTACACTCGCCTTATTATCTCCCATCAGATCCCCTGTACTTTACGACTTGAGTATTTCTCACGTCCCCAGTTTCACTCTCTCACAGGCTGAAACTGATGTCGGAACCAATTCATAATCATCCGCCATTTCTGCTGCTAATCTCACAGTTTTTTTTCTCCAATTATGGGGCAATTTAGCGTGGCCAATCCACCTACCCTGCACATCTTTTTGGGTTGTGGGGGTGAAACCCACGCAAACACGGGGAGAATGTGCAAACTCCACACGGACAGTGACCCAGAGCCGGGATCAAACCTGGGACCTCAGCACCGTGAGGCAGCAATGCTAACCACTGTGCCACCGTGCTGCCCTCTAATCTCGCAGTTTTAACCCTCTGGTTTTCCACACGAGTTGTCACTACATCAGGAATTGAATTTTTGACTCCTCCAAAATGATAATTTCTCTAAGAGCTTCATACATTTGGCCTATTTTCAAAGCCTTTATCCACCTATTAAAATTACTCTGATCCTTTCAAACTCTATGTATGTTTGACCAGGTTCTTTCCTTAAATTTCTAAACCTGTCTGTAGGATTCAGGCACTAGTTCATATGCACCTAAGATGGATTTTTTCACCTCCTCATACATCCAGATACCTCCTCTGATAGTGATACCAACATTGAGCCAGTAATACCCACATGCCCTGTGGCCATTTCATTTGTTTAGCCACCTTCCCAAATGAAATGAAAAAGGCTTCAACATCCTTCTCATCAAACCTTGGCAATGCTTGGACATATTTAAATAGAACCCCACCAAGCCTTCGACTATGACGCTCTTGCTCTTTCTCACTATCCTCAGACTGTACGTTTCTCTTCACCTCCGACTATTTTAATTGATATTCCCATCTCATGGCCAGTTTCTGAAGTTTAAAGTCTCTCTCTTTTTCCTCTCTCTCTTTTTCTTTTTGCCTGATCTGTACCTACCTTTCTCTCGCATTTTGTTCTGCTGGAGCAATTTGTTCATTTTCCCTTTCCTCTCTCTCCTTTTCTTTTTCCCTGATCTGTACCTCCCTTTCTCTCACTTTTTGTTCTGCTGGTGCTAATCTTTCTTTTGCCCTCATTTTGAATTCAAGCTGCTTTAATTCGTTTTCGTTCAAGCTGCTTTAACTTTTATTCATGTTCAAGCTGTTTGATCTGTAATTGAATTCTTGCCATTTCCAATGATTCAGACTGTGTCTCAGGCAATTGTAAGTGCTCAGCTACCACCACAATTACCTCTTCTTTTCATATGTTGTTAGGCAATGTCAACTGCAAATGTTTTTTGCCAAACCTAAAAGCCTTTTTTAGTACTGCTCGTGACCTTCTACACCCCAAAAATCTTCTGAGCCTCTGAAATAGCCATTGTCCACAACACACTCCCTATTTAAACTTGAATACAACAGCTGAAATGCAAACACAAATAAGTTCACCTCTCACTGTCTAAGTTTACTAAGCCAACCCAATCATGTAAGATGGACTTTTATCCCGGACGAGCACCCAATTTTGTTACGGGCCAGGGTTTAAAATCTCCAAAGTGTGTTATGGAGTTCACCTGACCTATAATTTTATATTGAATTTGTCTAGGATGAGCACAAGAGCCTTCACTGGAGATGTGATTCAACAGTCTTCCAAGATACTTTAATCAAAATATGCTTTATTCTAAGAACACACAGCAAGAATTTTTTTATTAATTACAAACATAAAGACCCCAACAGCTACAGTAATCTATGTATAATACTTAATGAATCCCCCCTTAACTGTTCTAATTCAAAAACAGAATCCCATAAACCAAAACCCCTTTTTAAGGGCGTGGCCCAGCACTCTGCATTCTCACTTGAATAAGACTGGCTTTTCCTGAGATTTTGACCCTGTCTCACCAGCAGGTTTAAACCCTTCCGGAAAGCAAACTATATCTTAAAAGCCACCACCAAGGTGATTTTTACTGGATCAGATATTTAAAATGAAACTAGAAAGAGAGAGAGGCCAAAACACATCTTTCTCATGTCTGAGTGCACATCAGTCAAATGTGAAAGTGAAAGTAAAACTCACACAGCCACAGCCCAGCTCCACCCACACAATGACATCACTGAAGCTATGTGATAAGGCAAAAACTTTCTTAAAGGGACACTCACATGACAATATAATAAACGCAAGTACAGCATCAGTAACTTGGAAATTAATGTGACAGGACCGGACAGTGTTAAAGGAAGTAGGGGAGCACATTGTAGATTCCCCCACAATAATCTTTCCAAGTTCCCTAGATTCAGGTTTCGTCCCTCTGGATTGGAAAATAGTACGTCATTCCACTTCTTACGAAGGGTGAAAGGGGTAAACCAGGGAAATACAGACTGGTTAGCCCAATGCCTGTAGTAGGGAAATTGCTGGAGTCTATAATCAGATATAAGGTAACTGAACACCTCAAAAAAAATTTGGTTGATCAGGGAGAGCCAGCGTGGATTCGTGGAGGGAAGATCAAGCCTGACAAATCTCATTGAATTTTTTGAAGAGGTAGTGGGATCAGGGGAATGTTTATGGATATTATTTATATGGACTTCCAAAAGGCATCTGATAAAGTCCCACATAAGAGACTGTTAACGAAGGTGGAAGCCCATGGAGTTGAGGGTAAATTATTGACATGGTTAGGAAATTGGTTGAGTGCCAGGCAACAGAGAATGGCGATAATGGGTAAGTACTCTAATTGGCAGGATGTGACTCGTGATGTACCACAGGTTTCTGTGTTGAGGCTCAATTATTCACATTATTCATCACAGAATAATACAGCACAGAAGAGGCCGTTCAGCCCATCAAGTTTGCACCGACGCATGGAAAACACCTGACCTGCCAGCAATTGGCCCATAACCTTGAATGTTATGACGTGCCAAGTGCACATCCTGGTACTTTTTAAAGGATGTGAGGCATCTCGCCTCTGCCATCCTCCCAGGCAGTGCATTCCAGACCGTCACCACCCTCTGGGTAAAATATTTGTTCCTCAAATCCTTCCTAAACCTCCTGCCCCTGACCTTGAACTTGTGTACCCACGTAACTGACCCTTCAACTAAGGGGAACAGCTGTTGCCTATCTACCCTGCCATTGCCCCTCATAATCTTGTGCACCTCGATCAGGTTGCTTCCTCAATCTCCTCTGCTCCAGCGAAAACAACCCAAGGCCATCCAATCTCTCTAACTTAAATGTTCCATCCCAGGCAACATCCTGGTGAATCGCCTCTGCGTCCCCATCATTATAGATTTGGATGATGGCATATTATATTCAAATTTGCTGATGATACAAAGTTAGGCGACATTGTATCAGTCTAGATGACAGCATAAAATTGAAAGGAGATAATGACAGACTAGGTGAATGGGCAAAATGTAATGTAAGCAAGTGTAAGGTTATCCATTTTGGACCAAAAAAGGATAGAGCAGCGTACTTTCTACATGGGAAGAGGTTAAGAACAGTGGATGTACAAAGAGTCTTGGGGGTTCAAGTGCATCGATCTTTAAAATGTCAGGAACAAGTGCGGAGAATAATCAAAGGGTCTAATGGAATGCTAGCCTTTATATCTAGAGGATTGGACTATAAAGTCACCGAAGTTATGCTGCAGCTTTACAAAACCCTGGTTAGACTCCACTTACAGTGAGCTGTTCTGGGCCACAACTTAGGAAGGATATATTGGCCTTGGAGGGAGTGCAACTGGACTACAGGGGTCAAGTTATGAGGAGAGACTGCACAAATTGGGCCTGTTTCGCTAGAATTTAGATGGTAGCGGGGTGATCTGATTGAAATCATCAAGATATTAATAGGAAAAGAAAGGGGGTGGGATTCTCCATCCCCACCACTTGCCAAAGGGATTTCCCATTTAAACAACCCCACACTGCATGAGACCTGCTGGCAGGAGTGCGCTGCCAGCGGGAAAATTGAATCCCAATGACTGGAGAATTCCGACCAGGGTGGATGAAGATAAAGGGCGCGATTCTCTCAAAAAAATTTGAAGTTAATTTGTGGCGGGGTTTTCAGGGAGTTTCCCGCCAGTTCTGCCGGCGAGTTCCCCACCGCTATTCAATGACACTTCGTCACTTTTTTGGGGCTTGTGGAGTTTCTCACCGGTTTAGCCCACACTTAGAATTTCTTTTCGCCCTGGGGAGCTGAATCAAGAGATCGGGCCGGCATTTTGAAAAGGTGCCCTGATCTCTAAGTGAGCTTGTGAGTCCCCCATGCCCCCTACCCATGGGCAATGTCACCCCCACACACATGGGCACTACCCCACCTCAAGTGAACTCCCCCATTTGGGGTCCCAGGGGGTTTCCCCTTCTTCAGACCCCCCCTCCCCCCGCAAGTCCCCTTACAGCACCCATCATGTGAATGAATAGGTGGGTTCCACAAACACATTTGTGGACAAATTCAATGATGCAAGATGATACTTTGAATACGAATAATACTCGCATTCTAAGTATCATCTTGCATCATTGAATTTGCCTTTGTATGTGTTTGTGGAACCCATCACTTCATTCACATGATGACGGTGTTGCGCTCCGAAAGCTAGTGATTCGAAACAAACCTGTTGGAATTTAACCTGGTGTTAAAAAACTTCTCACTGTATCAAGCTAGGGTCAGAGGTTAATGCTGATACTGAGATAGCACAGAACCATTCACACATGGGTGAAGAGCGCAGGTGGATGCAGAAGGGAAGCGGTCTGGTTGAAGGACTGTAGATCCCGAAATGACGAAGGAGGTAAAGAGACAACGGAGACAGGAAGCTTGTGCCAGGTAACGTTTTTGGTAGCATTCATAGCTGGAATGGGCAGGCTTTCTCATATTTTTTATGAAAAAAAATAATTCAACTTTTCATGCATTATTTTAAAAAAACTTGAGGGGAATAGAACAAGATGAGTGTGAAAACAAGTTCAATTACTTTTTTATTCTTTTCACGGGATTATGGAGATCGCTGGCAAGGATTTGGCAAGGACAGCATTTGTTGCCTGCGGTAACTTGATCACAAAAAAGTAGTCAAAACGCATTGTTAATAAATAAAGTTAATCTTCTTTAACATATAACAATAATGAAGTTTTAAATACCCATGGACTCAAAAAAGCTAAACATTGAAATAGCATTAACAGAATAGAATTGGAACTAACGACCATTAAAAACGAATATACACAGGTAACAACAGCAACTAATGATATCACAGCACTTACTGACATCGCAATGGATTTAAATAAGATACATAATAATAACACACCTCCTCCCCTTAAATCTGAGAACCCTGGGAGGAGAAGTGTTATTGAGTGTCCATATTAGGTCACCTGACATACAACGTGGCTAGACTCTTCAGTCGAGAGGCGCCTGGATGAACCTCATGAATCTTCCCCATTACTTGAGAACAACCAAGGGGTCTTAAATGACGACGCCCATGCCCTTTTGCTCACAGGAGCCGTGCTCTTGTGCCTTGGCTGTTATATGCAATGTCTACCTCTAACACTCCAAGAAATGGTATAGTCCCGCCGGTGTACATCCGAAGATTGATTCCTGGTCATGAGTGCTGTGTGCTGGGCCACACCTTTGAAAAGAGTTTTCTGGTTTATGGGATCTTGTTATTAAATTGGAACAGCGAGAGGGGGACATTTATTAAGGGTCATACATAGAGTATTGTAGCTGTGTGGAGTATTTATGTTGGTAGCTGATAAAAATGCTTACTGTGTGTGTTTATAAAAATGTTAACTAAATTCGTAGAATAAACTTTGTTTTTGATTAAAAGTGCTGAAGGCCTCTGTTGAATAACACCCGAGAGGCAGGCCCTTGTGCTCATCGTAACCAAAATAAATAAACAGTTGTAGGTCAGGTGAACTCCACGATATACTTTGGAGTTCTCTAAACCCTGGCCCATAATACCTGGAATCACAACACAATTGAATTAAGCAATAACTCTTAGAAAAATGCCCAAAGTCTTTGGCCCATTATTATGAGGTGCTTCGAGAGGTTCGGAATGAGACGCATCAACTCCATACTCCCAGAATGCCTAGATCCACTGCAATTCGCATTCGCCACAACCAGACCACAGCTGTCACCATCTCCCTGGCCCTACACTCATCCCTGGAGCATCTCGATAACAATGAAAATGAAATGAAATGAAAATCGCTTATTGTCACAAGTAGGCTTCACATGAAGTTACTGTGAAAAGCCCCTAGTTGCCACATTCTGGCGCCTGTTCGGGGAGGCTGGTACGGGAATTGAACCCGGGCTGCTGGCCTGCCATGGTCTGCTTTAAAAGCCAGCTATTTAGCCCTGTGCAAAACCAGCAAGCACCCCTACATCAGACTCCTATTCATTGACTATAGTTCTGCCTTTAATACCATTATCCCAGTCTAGCTCAAACCAAAACTCCAAAACCTAAGACTTGGCCCCTCCCTCTGCAACTGGATCCTCAACTTCTGACCCATAGACCACAATCAGTAAGGATAAACAACAACACCTCCTCCACGATAGTTCTCAACACCGGGGTCCCGCAAGGCTGTGTATTTAGCCTCCTGCTATGCTCTCTATACACACACGACTGGCAAAATTTGGCTCCAACTCCATCTACAACTTCGCTGATGTCACGACTGCAGTGGGTCAGATCTTGAACAACGATGAGTCAGAGGGAGGGAGGATGGAGATAGAGAACCTAGTGGAGTGGTGTAAGGACAACAATCCCTCCCGCAATGTCAGCAAAATTAAAGAGCTGGTCGTTGACTTCAGGAAGCAAAGTATCATACACACCCCTGTCTGCATCAATGGTGCGGAGGTGAAGATGGTTGACAGCTTCAAATTCCTAGGTGTTCACATCACTAATAATCTGTCCTGTCCACCTATGTCGACGCTATGACCAAGAAAGCATAACAGCGCCTACACTTTCTCAGAAAACTAAGGAAATTCGGAGATCCACATTGACTCTTACCAGCTTTTACAGATGAACCATATATAACATCCTATCTGGCTGCATCATAGCCTGGTCTGACAATTGCTTGGCCCAAGACCATAAGAAACTACAGAGAGCCATGAACAAGCGAACCCACCTCCCAGGGGCTGGTTTAGCACAGGGCTAAATCGCTGGCTTTGAAAGCAGACCGAGGCAGGCCAGCAGCATGGTTCAATTCCCGAACCAGCCTCCCCGAACAGACGCCGTAATGTGGCGACTAGGGGCTTTTCACAGTAACTTCATTTGAAGCCTACTCGTGACAATAAGCGATTTTCATTTCATTTCATTTCATCCATTAACTCTGTCGACACCTCCCGCTATATTGGAAAAGCGGGCAGCATAATTAAAGACCTCTTCCACCCGGCTTATTTACTCTTCCAACTTCTTCCATCGGGCAGGAGATACAAAAGTCTGAGAACACGCACTAACAAATTCAAAAATAGCTTCTTCCCCGCTGTTACCAGACTCCTAAGTGATCCTCTTATGGACTGATCTGATCTCTTCACACATCTTCTCTACTGAGTGGTACTACATACCATATGCTTCACCCGATGGCTTGTCTATGAATTTACAATGTGTATTTATGTATGCCTGATGTATTTTTTTCCATGTATTATGATCTGTCTGGACTGTACGTAGAAAAATACTTTTCACTGTACCTCTGTACATGTAACAATGAACAAATTCAATGAAATCCAATCCCTTAGCTGCCCAATTGGATTGGATTGGATTGGATTTGTTTATTGTCAAGTGTACCGAGGTACAGTGAAAAGTATTTTTCTGCGAGCAGCTCAACAGATCATTAAGTACATGAGAAGAAAAGGGAATAAAAGAAAATACATAATAGGGCAACACAACATATACAATGTAACTACAAAAGCACTGGCATCGGATGAGAACGAGTACAGGTTAAGTAAAAAGTGGATCTGTTTGGGAGAGCTCGCAGAGAGTCGCCTCGCTCCGGCGCCATCTTGGAACAGTTGGAACATCTTGGAATAATTACAGTCACCGGAGGCGAGATTCTCCGACCCCCCGCTGGGTCGGAGAATCGCCGAGTGCTGGCGTGAATCCCGCCTCCGCCGATTGCCGAATTCTCCGGCACCGGAGATTCGGCGGGGGCGGGAATCGCGCCGCGCAGGTTGGCGGGCACCCCCCCCCGCGATTCTCCGGCCCAGATGGGCCGAAGACCCGCTGCTAGAATGCCTGTCCCGCCGGCGTGGATTAAACCACCTCTCTTACCGGCGGGACAAGGCAGCGCGGGCGGGCTCCAGGGTCCTGGGGGGGGGGCGCGGTGTGATCTGGCCCCGGGGGGTGCCCCCACGGTGGCCTGGCCCGTGATCGGGGCCCACCGATCCGCGGGCGGGCCTGTGCTGTGGGGGCACTCTTTTCCTTCCGCCTTAGCCACGGTCTCCACCATGGCGGAGGCGGAAGAGACTCCCTCCACAGCACATGCGCGGGGATGCCGTGAGCGGCCGCTAACGCTCCTGCGCATGCGCCGCCCGGAGATGTCATTTCCGCGCCAGCTGGCGGGGCACCAAAGGCCTTTTCCGCCAGCTGGCGGGGCGGAAATCAGTCCGGCGCGGGCCTAGCCCCTCAAGGTTAGGGCTCGGCCCCCCAAGATGCGGAGGATTCCGCCCCTTTGGGGCGGTGCGATGTCGGACTGATTAGCGCCATTTTTGGCGCCGGTCGGCGGACATCGCGCCGATACTGGAGAATTTCGCCCCAGGTTTCTAAATTTAAACAATTACTTTTTATTTATACCAAGAATTAGAATGAAATATGCAGAAAATACAATTGAATGAAAAGAAATGAAATGAAAATTGCTTATTGTCACAAGTAGGCTTCAAACGAAGTTACTTTGAAAAGCCCCTAGTCACCCCATTCCGGCGCCTGCCTTGGTCTGCTTTCAAAGCCAGCGATTTAGCCCAGTGTGCTAAACCAGCCCCAGTTGGTTAACTATCATCTAATTTTTAATCCCTCACTTTAACTTACACACACCCTCTGCACACACACAAGAATGACAAACACAGAGGGAGTAAAACAAATGATAAGTAAAAGTAAAAGATAAGAGTTGTTTCAGATGGTTGTTTCGAGCACACTGCCCTTCAAATCAGGCTTTCAGGTCGGGATTTCTACTTTACAGTCTGTAATGGTTTTCACTGAAGGTTCATTCAGGTCTCTGCAGTTTCAGAACTACAGCAACTCACAATCTTTATGGAGAGAAAAAGGGAAGGAGAGAGAGAGAGAAAGTCCTTCCCCCTGAGTGCCAAATTCAAACTTGGCTTTCCTTAGATCTCTGAAAATCATCCCACTCAGACAGGATCCAATCACCACCTGTTACCGGGCAGAATGTGACTTTCTGGCCAGCCAATCAATTGAACTGATTCCCACCCCATCTCTCAGGTGCCAAAAAATCTGGGCCTTGCTGATCAAAGCTTGGCAGCACCATATACAATGTTGCAATTTCTGTAATTCTTCCTTCTCTCTGCTGCTTGACTTAAAGGTACATGTCCATTGAGCATCCATGGATCAAAGGCAAAAATAAAGAAAGGGGGAAAAAAGGGAACCAAGAGGAAGGACCCTTACGTAATAAAAATGACCAGAGGGTAAGAGGATCAGTGTATGCGGTGGGAAAGTGTGAGTTGCGTGTGTGTATGTGTTGGTTTGAAGTGGCGAGAATGAGTGAGAAACCAGAGATTGGGTGTAAGGCAGATTCACACTCACTCCGACATACTCACCATGGCACTGTCCTCTCCCTGGGCCCGACATGACCTCGCCCTCAATCAATATGATCATGGCTGATTTGGGGTTCAACTGCATTTCCCCATTCATTCCCCATATCCCTTAATTCCCTGAGACACAAAACGCTGGCTATCTAAGCCTTTACAGTATTCAACGATGGAGCATCCACAACACTCCTGACATAAAGAATTCCAAAGATCCCTTTGAATGAAGTAATTTCTCCTCATCCAAGTCCTAAACAGCCAGCTCCTTTATCCGAGACTTGAGGTGCGATCGACCCAAATGGGATCTATGCCCCATAGCAAGCGCGTTTAGCCACGGGTTACCCCGTGCTTGCAGCGCCGAGAAACACAATGCTATCTAATGCGACTCAAGTTAGGTATGGGGCCTCAGTGAGGAACAGGCGGCCAAGGTTGCACTTAGTCCAGTTTCCTCCACTGAGGAGCCCTGCTCGGTAAAACTCCTCAGTGCAGGGAGAGAATGGGACTCCATTTTTAAATGGCGACCCGATCTCTCGACCCTCGGACCTGACCCCAGAACACCCCCTCCCCCAAAAGTCCAACTCACCTGTAAGGGGTTCCTGTGCCCCTCCCTTGCACCCCACCTTATGCGCATAGGAGACCCTAGGGCCTGATCACCGCCGTGCAGAAAATGCCAGTTTGGCAACTTGGCACTGCCAGCCTGGCACCCTGCCAGTGCCCCCACCAGCAGCCACCCTGCCCAGGTGGCAAGCAGCTAGGGGCCTCTGATCCCCTGGGAAACCCCCACAAGTGCAGTTCCATCTGATTTCATTTCTGGGGACCAGTACTGAATGACACTCGCCCGAGGTCTCCAAGGCAAAGGAGATAGATCCCAACACACTGGTTACCTCAGGGAACTGCATATTAGAGACAGGCTAGCTGTCTCACTCTAATATGTAGATGTGTCTAAAGGTGATCCCATTCACAATGGGCGGGCTTCACATCATGAAGTCTAGCGAGATTGTGTTAGTTCTTAAAAGGCATGGCGGGGTCTCTCGGCATTTACTGACCATGTTGCACCGCAGCGCATTGCTTTCAGGGTGCAGTGTGGCTGTTGGATCGCACCCCATGCTCTTGTGGTTTCAATGTCCTGACTAGTGGAAACAATCTTTCAGGGTCTACCCCAACAAGCTCCTTCAGAGATCTGAGGGTTTCATTGAGAACGCCTCTCATTTTTTTAAACTCCAGAGAATAAATGGGCAATGTATTTAGCCTCTTACATAGGATAACTCCGTCACCCCAGCGGCCACAGCGACAAGAAGTTGCCTTCTTTTGTCAAATCTTCAGTGATCTGCAATAAGGTACGTTGACACTTCATTTCTGTGAGGAGGAGGAGCAAAAAGGAGTACTGATAATTGTAATAACCCAATCACTGGTTGACGTCTCAACGCAATTCTATCAGTGCAATTAATTAATGGATCGCTTGGCAAAATACCTTACTTTGTTGCATTGTCTGGAATTAACTATATTTAAATATACCAAGTGGGGTGGAGGGGGTGATGTGGGGGAAGTACAATAGTAGATAACTTAGCTAAAAGAAAAATTTAGCATATGGGCTCGTACTCAAGTCAGACGCAACTGTTTTTCTCTCTTGGATCCTTACACCTTCAGCAAAATGAGCTTGGGAGTGACAAGTACATGAAGTTAAGAAAAGTTGTGGGATGATAAAAGGAGTTTTAACCAGCTTTACCCAATATTGAACTGCAGTGAACACCAACACTGGGGTTCTGATAGTTACATTCCTCACCTGAAGCAAAATACTCACTTTCTGACAAAACTAATGGAAAAATCAAATCAAACCCAATCCATTCTAAATTCTCACCGATCTACATAAAACACTAGTTTGGTTTCAAATGGGAGTACTGCACCCAGTTCTAGCCACCGCACTTTAGCAAGGATGTGAAGGTATTAGAGAAAGTGCAGATCAGTTGAATGAAAATAGTTCCAAGAATGAGTACATCAGTTACGTAGCTAGATCGGAGAAGCTGGAGCTGTTCTCCTTGAAGAAAAGGTCGAGAGGAGATTCAATGAGATTATTTAAAATCATAAGGGTTCTGGACAGCGTAGATATGGAGAAATGTTTCCCGTTGATGGAAGGATTGAGAACCGCAGGACAGATTTAAGGTAAATGGCAAAAAACAATGGTAATATGAGGAAACACTTTTTAAAAAGACACATCAAGTATTTAGGATTTGGGATGCATTGCCTGAGAACAAGGTAGAGGCAAATTCAACTGTGGCTTTCAGAACAGTATTGGATCATTATCTGAAGAGGAAGGATTTGCAGGGCTATGAGGAAAAGGCCTGGGAGTGGCACGAGGTGACCTGCTCTTCGAGAGAGCAGGCACAGACAGGGCATCCTAAATGACTTCCTCCTGCAGCAATCCTATGATGCTTCTTTCCCTTTTTCCAAGTGTGGATCCCTATAATCAAATTTCTGCCCCTTCCACAGGGCTGATAGATGTAGCCAAAGCCACAAGCACAACATCGGTGAATCTGGCCAGAGTAAACTATCCCTCCTTATTCTGTCTGTAGCTTTTTACAATGATTGACCGGACCATCCTTCCCCCAACTCCTCTCCTCTGCTAGACAGCTGCAAGGGACAGTCACCATTGTAACAATGTCCATCTCTACCGCTGCCTCAGTTGTCGGAATCTTCATCTATGCCTTTGTTAACTCGTGGCTCAGCTATTCCAATGCATTTCTGGCCAGCCTCCCACATGTTGCTCTCTGTAAACTTGCAGTCATGTAAACCTCCGACACCCATGCTCTAACTTGCACTAGGTCTCATTCATTCATCACCCCCGCTCTCACCGACCTACATTGGCTCTTCGTTAAGTAATTCCTCAAATTTAACATATTCATCCTGGTTTTCAAATTGCTCCACTGCCTCACCCCTTCTATCTCTGTACTCTCCTCCAGTCCCACAACCCTTGGAGCTATCTGTACTTCTCAAACTCTGACCTCTTGAGAATCCCCAATTTTAATGGTTACGCCATTAGTGGCCATATCTTCAGCTGCCAAGACCCCAAACTCTGGAATTCCTTTTCCTAAACCTCTATTTCCTCCTTTGAGATGGTCCTGATAATCTACCTTTTTGAACCAGCTTCCGATTATCTATCCTAGTATCTCCTAATGTGGTTCAGTATCAAATTTGTTTTGTAATAATCTTGCAAAGTGCTTTGGATATTTTATTAAATACAAGTTGATGTTGCCATAGCCAGAGACTCTCCTGCAATGCTTTCGCTTCCTGTTCCACACTATTACCTCTGGAGTTCTCTAAACATCTAAACTTGGTCTTCTCAGCTATAAGTCGTCATCACTGACATTACTTGAAAGCACTTCAGGTCCCAATATATGCTGACGAACCCCAGCTTTAACCTCACCACCAGCTCTCTCGGTCCCTCCAATGCCTTTGGTTTATCACGCTGCTTGTCAGACATTTCAACACTGAGTGAATAGAGATTTACTACAATTAAATATTAGGTAGTCCCAAGTGATTGTCTGCCATCCCAGTCATCAATTCTGTTCCCTAACCATTGGCTCTATTCCTCTGCCTAGCACCGTCTGAGGCTCAGCCAGACAATTTGCACCCTTGGTGGTCCATTTGACCCTAAACGGAGCCACTGACCTCATATCCACTTCATCACCAAGCCTGTCTACTTCCACCTCTGTAAACATCGCCCATCTCTACTCCAGCCTCAGCTCGTCTGCTGCTGAAACCCTCTTCCAAGCCATTGCCACCTCCGGGCTCAACTATTCAAGTGCTCTCCAGGCAGGCCCCCCATCTTGCACATTCCACTGACAATAGATAGGACTAGAAAAGAGGTTCTGCTTTGGGATTATGAGCAGCTGGGGCTAAACTAAAAAGCAGAATCACAAAGGTAGGTTGCTACCTGAGACATGAGCAAAAAGATTAACAAAATTAGAGCGATGAATGTGTGGCTCATAAATTGGCATGGGAAAAATGGGCTTTGATTAATGGGGCATTGGTACCACTGGGGAAAATGTCACCTGTACCATTGGGACGGTCTTCACCAGAACCGTGCTGGGAGAAGTGTTCAGGCTAGTGATATAACTAAGGCAGTAGAGTGCTTTAAGCTAAATAGAGAGGGCAAGGAGTCACGTGAGGGGAGATGTGGTACAATGAAGAGAAAGGACAAGGTAACAGAGCAGGATAGTGATATGGGTAATGTGAGCCAGAATGTGACAGAAAGGGACAGAATCTACAAACTTAAGAGTGTACGAGCGGGAAAGGTCAGCGTTTTCAAGGATGGTAAAAAGACAGGATTAAAGGCTCTGTATCTGAATGCGCGCAATATTCCTAATAAAACAAATTAATTGAAAGCAAAAATAGAAACAAATATGCAAGATATTATAGCATTTCAGTCATGGTTGTAAGGTGACCAAGGGTGGAACTGATGTATTCAAATTTGACATTTCAGAAAGATGGGAAGATAGGGAACGGGTATCTTTGTTAATTGAGGATGACACAAGTACAGTAGTAAAATATGACATTAGTTCAGATGATATACAATCAATTTCTGGAAAAAAAGAAATATCAAAGGTAAGAAGGCTCCCTACTAGGAGCTATGCTGTGGGACAGAGTATACAGGAAAAAATAATCCAAGAAAGGTGCCGCAATAATCATGGGCGATTACAATCTTCATATTGATTGGGCAATGCCCCAAGTATGGTTGGTCCATTCACATGGTCCAGAGTAGAAAATGTAGAGGTACTGATGCCTGAACAACTATAGTGCATTTCAGGCACACAGAGCCTGTGGCAGAAAGCATGCAGGAAAATTGGTCCCATTTTTCCAGTGTAAATATCGATGATAAACAGATTTATTGTTCACCCCAAACACACCACATTCATTTTTCTGTTTATAGGAGGCAGGACCCTGGCTGGATGGAAATGCTGAGAAAAACAATTGTGTCAAGCACCTGCATCATAAACATGTCAAAATGAAAACCATTTGATTTCTATTAGGTTTTAATAGTAGAACATTTTTAATTTATTATCCTGTGAGAAGCTATCGTTTTCAACCAGAACGCAATGTGCTTCTTTTCCACGTTATCAATCAATCAATCAAGGGATAACGATTAGTACTGGTTCAAGAAAATTAAAGAAATTGTGACTCTTCTCTTTGGAAAAGAGAAGACGGAGAGGAGATTTGATCGTGGTGTTCAAAATCATGAGGGGTCTGGACAGAAACCATCCCCATTGTTGAGATTGAGAATGAGGAGACACAGATTTAAAATAATTGATTAAGCAACAAAACATGAGGAAAAACATGAGCAAGTGGTTAAGATCTGGAATTTGCTGCCTGAGGGTTTGCTGCAGGCTAGTTCAATCGAGTCATTTAAAAGAGAATTGGACTGCCTTCTGACAAGGAATAATTTATAGGGTTACGAGGAGAAGGTGTAGGAATGGTACCAGGTGACTTGCTCACGTGTACAGCTGGTACAGGCAACGGGCCAAATGGCCTCCTTCTGTGCAGTAACAATTCTGTGAAATCAGATTGCCCAAGGTAACCTGGAAAAGGAATTCATAGAGTGCATTCGGGACAATTTGTGAGAGCAGTATATTCTAGTGCCATCCAGACAGCAGGCTATTCCAGAGCCGGCAGTGTGCAGTGAGATAGGATTAATTAATGGCCTCAGAGTAACGGAGCCTTCAGGCAACAACAACATGATAGAATTTCACATTCAGTTTGATGCTGAGAAGCGTGGATCGAAGACGAATGACTTAAAATTTAAAAAAAGGCAATTATAAAGGTACGAGGACAGTGTTGGCTAAAGTGAACTGAAAAATAGGCTAATAGTAGCGAAAGTGTCAGACATTTAAGGAAACAATCTATAATTCTCTACCGGCCTCCCCAAACAGGCGCCGGAATGTGGCGACTAGGGGCTTTTCACAGTAACTTAATTGAAGCCTACTTGTGACAATAAGTGATTATTATTATTATTTTACTTGTCCACTTTGTCAGGAAAAATAACAAAGCATATTGTTTGATTGGACAGACTGGGTAACTCTGTGGTACAGAGGGATCGGGGTATCCTGGTACTTGAATCACAAAAGGTTGGTATGCAGATGCAGCAAGTGATTAAGAAAGCAAATGGAATGTTGAATTTATTGCAAGGGGAATTGAGTCTAAAAGTAGCAAGTGTTTCTGCAGCTGCAGAGGGCCTTAGATGAGGCACAACTGAAGTACTGAGTGCAGAAATGGACTAGTTCATAAGAAAGGATATAATTACAGTAGCAGTTCTGAGAAAGCTCACTTGACTTATTCCTCAGGTTATCCTCGGGTTATCTTATGAGGAAAAGTTGGACAGGTTGGGCCTATCTTTAGAAGAATGAGAGGTGATCTTATTGCAATATTAAAAATCCTGATGGGACATGGCAGTGTGGATAACGAGAAGAGGTTTCCCCATGTTGGGCAGCAACACACCCCCCCCCCCCCACCCACCTCCGTCGGCGGATGCAGTTCGCCATTGGCCACCAGGATACGCCAAAGTCAATCGCCATGCCGCTGAGGGTCACGACTGGAAGATGCTGCAGGCAGGGTGGGCCTCAGGAACACAGTTACAAATTAGGGGGGGGGGGGGCTTCTACTTAAAACTGAGACAAGGAGATTTGTTTTCCCTCTCAACAGATCTTTGGAATTTTCTTATCCAGAAAGCAATGGAGATGGATCATTTGGTATATTCAAGGCTGAGTTGGATAGATTTTTAATTGACAAGGGAGTGAAGGGTTATGGAGGGCTAACAGGAAAGTGGAGTTAAAGCCACAAACAGATCAGCCGTGATCTTATCGAATGGCGGATCAGGCTCTAGGGGCTGAATGGTTTATTCCTGCATCTAATTCATCTGCTCTTGTAGACCTTGTCAAAACCTCTGCTGTCCGTATCTTAACTCGCTGTAAGTACTGTTGACCTATCACCCCTGTGGGCTTGCAGGCCTACACTGGTTCCCTTTCTGACAATGCTTCGATTTGAGAATGCTCATTCTTACTTACTGTGACAACCTGCCTGATTACTATTGGCTGGGGATTATTGCCAATCCAACAATTCTTAGTGAGTATGAGCTCCCCCAATGAGGGGGATGGAGAAATCATTAGCAGAGTCACCTGCATAAATAGAGCTGGCCAGTGTGCTAGAGAGGAGAGAGCAGTGGTGGAGTACTGCTGCTGGTGTATATATGTAGTTTTGTCCCTACAAACACATGCTGGATTCTTCATGGCCCTCACAAAAATTACAAAACCCTCCGTGCCTCTCCCTATCTCGCCGTCCTCCTCGAGCCCTGCATTCCTTAAACCTCTGCAGGAGTTCCTCAGGGTGGTGTACTAAATCCAACCATCTTCAGCTGCTTCATCAATGACCTTCCCTCCATCACAAGGCCAGAAGTGGGGATGCTGATGATATGAACACTACTGTGCACCTGTGGAACTCCTCAGATACGGAAACAATTTGTGACCGCATGCTGGACAACATTCAAGTTTGGACGGCTAAATGATGCTAGGAAATGATCATAACCAACATGAGAGAATCTAACCATTTTCCTTTGATGGCATTAACATCACTGAATCTCCTATATTAAACATTCTTGGAGTATTCGCTGACTAGAATCTCAACTGGAGAAGGCAGTTGAGTTTAATGGAATGCTCTCCAGTTGCCTGGATGAGTGCAGCTCCTACAACACTCAAGACGCTCAACATCATCCAGGATAACCCAGCCCAATTGGCACCCCACCCACCACCTTAAAACATTCAGTACCTGCATCATCGACACACAGTGACACCAGTGTGTACCACATGCCAGATGCACTGCAACAACTCATCCAAGCTCCTTCGACAGCACCTTCCAAACCTGCTATCTCTTCCCACCTAGGAGAAAGGCAGCAGATACGTGGGAGCACCAACACCTCCAAGCCACACATCACCCAGACTTGGAATTCTATCACCATTCCTTCACTGCCGCTGGATCAAAATTCTGGAACTCTCTCCCTAACAGCACTGAGTACCTTTACCAGATGGTTTACAGCATTTCAGGAATGGGGCTCAATCACCATCTTCTCAAAGGCAATTAGGGTTGGGGTGACACTCACATTCCACAATCAAATACAATAAATATCACTCCACCATCGGCACCCATGTTTTTAGTTGCCCTAGCCCAAAAATTACCTCCTTACACATCCCCACCTCACTTTCCTCCTTTAAGAAACTCTTTAAAACCTACATCTTTAAAAAACATTTTAAAGTACCCAATTCTTTTTTTCCCAATTAAGGGGCAATTTAGCATGGCCAATTCACCTACCCTGCACATCTTTGGGTTGTGGGGGGTGAGACCCACGCAAACACAGAGAGAATGTGCAAACTCCACACGGACAGTGACCCGGGACTGGGATAGAACCCGGGTCCTCAGTGCTGTGAGGCAGCAGTGCTAACCACTGCGCCACCGTGCTGCCCAAAACCTACCACTTTGACCAAGCTGGCACCTGTTCTGATATCTCCTTACGTGGCTCAATGTCAAAATATGTTCAATATTGCTGCTGTGAAGTGTCTTTGGGCATCCTATTTCAAAATGCACTAAACAGATACAATTTGGTGCTGTTATAAATAGCTCAAAGAACTGTACAAATGTTCATCCAGTTACTAAGGGGTTAAGTGTCAGGCCATCTGCCACTCATCCATGTGGTCGATCAAATACAGAAATATGATGACTCCATGGAAATCTTGGGAGTCAAGGACCCCAATTTGAAAACCTGTGTATCAGCGATCTGAGGGCTTTGCATCTTGTTTGTTACCTAGTCCAGTGTAATTTATCCATGTATTAAACATGCTAGAACATTCATCATCCTTATAGATGAATACTTCTACTTTCAAATATGATTCTCAAAAGGTCCTTACATCATAATGCAATACACTGGCTCCAAGCATGTGGAATTTTAACGTTACCTACCTTTACTTTAAGAATTGGAAACATACGTACAGTTAATGGCATTCTTCCTTCCATTTCTGATACAGATGCTTGTGAATTCCTGATTCTTTTCAAATTCGTTCCCCTTCCCATTATGACACATTGATAAAAGAATACATCACATGGAACAGTAGATCTTTCAGGACAACATACATTTTTCAGGATTCATATGAACAACTGCATACCTGCCAAGGCCTGTCCCAGTCCAACGGAATAGGAATTGCACCAAGCCAAGCTCCAAATAAGCTGCACATTGTGGTGATCTGAAGACTGGTATCCCAGATAGACATAGCCCTGTATAATGGAATGGGTAGATTAGTTACAAGGTCAATTCCGACTGTAATGCTGTTGAAAGTTTGGGCTGCAGAAATGTGGTGTTGAGCATGCAAGGCAAAACTAGTTTGGGGAGAAAGCAAGAGAGGGACGGAGAGAGAGAGAAAGAAATAAAAGCAGCATGTGAAAGGGAGTGACAGTAGGATAGAGTTATGCTGCTGTTTCACCCTGTCTGTGACAGTTTTGTGTCAGCTCCCTTTCTAAGGGAAACTCTGATAGCCATTGGCCTTTTTCCAGTCAGCAGCATCCCAAGCTATCTTTAGTTCTTGCCCTTGGGGAAGAGTTGTTCCTGAGCAACTGTACTGCAATGTGGGCAAGTTTGGGTTATGACATTATGTAGAATACATGGTTGTTCCTTGCCAGATACTGACAGATATACTGCCGTACCAGCCTCCCCGAACAGGCGCCGGAATGTGGCGACTAGGGGCTTTTCACAGTAACTTCATTGAAGCCTACTCGTGGCAATAAGCGATTTTCATTTCAGAATGCCCCCATACCTGGCATCGCAATGCAACTCGGATAGCTATATTTATTGTCCAACACTGATTGTCCCGGTGATGGACTTTCTTTTGACAGAGGGACTTGCTAAGTGACTTCCAAGTTAATCACGTACGTATGATTGGAATCACATGTATAATGGGTTGGAGTGGTTAGTTCCCTTTATTGAATTTACTTTCACAACTTGCCACGGGGAGTCTGAACTCATGACCACTCGGTTGTTAGCCTAGTCGCAAAAACACAGCAATGCTGCACTGATTAGTGTACTGCAGCAGAATTTTGAAAGAGCTGGAGAACCGTTAGACAGCACTGTGCATAGGTCTGCCTGTGATTCAACATGAATTTCACACAAGGCGCTTTTGCTTACTGGCCTACATTAGCTCCTGGTTATGCCTCAATTTTAAAATTCTCATCCTCGTTTTCAAAAACCTCTCTGGCGACGACTTCCGGGTGCGGCTATGCAGAGCTAGGTCGCATATTCGGTAGCTCCCGCTTGGAACGGACTTTTGGGCTCTTTTACAGGGCCCCCACGGCATTTGTTTGACATTTCCCGGTGTGGCAGGAAGACTGCAACATTCCCCTGACAGTGTCCCCCAGGAATGTTATGTCTTTTGGCTACCAGACCCGGCAGAAACAGTAAAAGATTTGGCTGTAACTGCAGGATAAACAGAGTCTCTTCCAGCATGCAGGCGGGGGAAGGGCAAGCTTAAAGCTGCAAACTGACCTGAGGGCCTTTATCAAAGTTGAATTCTAACAGCAGAGGGAACAACTGTGAAAAGATCTCACCAAGGCCACCGAAGAAGCGGGGACGAGGCTTCCGGTGGCGGCCATGGAGGAGTAGGTCGCGCATTCGGCAGCTCCCGTCTGGAACGGACACTTAGACCTTTTTCAGGAGTTTCCACAGACATTTTGGGGCAGATTGGTGAAGCGAACACTGCCAAAAGGATTCCCTCTCGAGAATTCCGGTTGCGGCTATGCGGAGCTAAGCCGCACATTCGGCGGCTCCCGCAAAAACGGACTTTTGGGCTCTTTTCTGGCCCCCGAGGTCACTTTTTCGACGTTTCCCGGTGTGGGAAGGAGTTAATAATAGCTTCCCGTCAGTATATGGCTTTAACTAGGAGCGGGGTGACAAAAAAGGTGGTGGTGGACCAGAAGAAGGGAGGGAAAAAGGACAAAATGGCGGCAGGCGGAGACCAGGCAGCGTGGAGGCAGTGGGCGGAGGAGCAACAGGAGGGTATCCAGCGCTGCCTCAGAGAGATTAAAACGGACCTGCTAGAGCCGATGAAGTCTTCTATTGATAAGCTGCTGGAGACACAGACGGCCCAGGGGGTGGTGATCCGAGAGGCACAACAAAAGATCTCTGACAATGAGGACGAGATCTTAGGCCTGGCGGTAAAGGTGGAAGCGCACGAGGCGCTCCACAAGAAATGGCAGGAGCGGTTCAAGGAGATGGAGAATCGGTCGAGGCGGAAGAATCTGCGGATTCTGGGCCTCCCGGAGGGGCTGGAGGGGCCGGACGTGGGGGCCTATGTGGTCACCATGTTAAACTCGCTGATGGGAGCGGGGTCCTTCCAGGGGCCCCTGGAGCTGGAAGGGGCCCATAGAGTGTTGGCGAGGAGGCCCAAGGCTAACGAGCCTCCGCGGACGGTGCTGGTGCGGTTCCATCGGTTCGTCGATCGGGAGTGTGTGCTCAGGTGGGCCAAGAAGGAGAGGAGCAGCAGGTGGGAGAACGCGGAGGTTCGAATATACCAGGACTGGAGTGCGGAGGTGGCGAAGAGGAGGGCCGGGTACAATCGAGCGAAGGCGGTGCTGCACAGGATGGGGGTGAAGTTTGGCATGTTGCAGCCGGCGCGACTGTGGGTTACCTACAAGGACCGGCACCATTATTTTGAGTCTCTCTGGAGGAGGCGTGGGCCTTTGTTCAGGCCGAGAAGCTGGACACAGACTGAGGGTCGGGATGGGCGATTGGGGACTGTGGTGGATATGTTATGCCTATTTTTGGTTCGGGGGGGGGGCCTTTGCATTGTTTTGGGTTTCTTTTTCTCTGTGTTTTTCTCTTTCGGGTTGGGGAGGGTGGATGGGGCGGGTTGGGCACTGTTTTGGTTGGTGGCGGGGCCTGGTAGGTGGAGAGCGCGGGATTTTCTTCCCCCGCCGAAGACTGGGGGGGTGGGACCGTGGCGGGGAAGCGAGGATTGTTTCCCGTGCTTAGAACGGAGGGGGAGAGCCTGTGAATGGGGAGCGGGAGAGGAGGGTGTGCCACACAATGTGAGGAGTCGAAGGGGAGGCGGGAGTGGCCGGGGTCAGCAGGAGTCAGCTGACTTGCGGAAGTGCAATGAGGGGAGTAAACCAGCTAGGATGGGTCCTAGCCGGGGGGGGGGATCGAGTTGCTGCTGCTAAGATCAAGGAGGAGCTGGAGCGAGTGGGGTGGGTCGAGACGGGGGTATGCCGCTGTGGGGAACGGGCCGGGTGTGGGGTGCGGGCGCGTGGCTGGCCGAGGAGGGGGTCATGGCTAGTCGGCGGGGGAGGGGGACGGGTAGCCCCCTGATCCGGCTGATAACCTGGAATGTAATGGGACTGAATGGGCCGGTTAAGCGGGCCCGCGTGTTCGCGCACCTGAAGGGGCTCAAGGCGGATGTGGTTATGCTGCAGGAGACACACCTGAAGGTGGCAGACCAGGTAAGACTGAGGAAAGGGTGGGTAGGTCAGGTGTTTCACTCGGGGCTAGATGCCAAAAGTCGAGGGGTGGCGATCTTGGTGGGAAAGAAGGTGTTATTCGAGGCGTCGAGCATTGTGGCAGATAATGGCGGTAGGTACATAATGGTAAGTGGTAAGTTGCAGGGAGAGAGGGTGGTACTGGTCAATGTGTATGCTCCGAACTGGGACGATGCGGGTTTTATGCGGCGTATGTTGGGTCAGATCCCAGACTTGGAAGTGGGGGGCCTGATAATGGGGGGAGACTTTAACACGGTGTTGGATCCTGCACTGGATCGCTCCAGGTCTAGGACGGGTAGGAAGCCGGCGGCGGCTAGAGTGTTGAGGGGATTTATGGACCAAATGGGAGGGGTGGACCCTTGCAGATTTGCAAGGCTGGGGGCTAGGGAATTTTCATTCTTCTCACATATCCATAAGGCTTATTCTCGAATCGACTTTTTCATTTTGAGTAGGGCGCTGATAGCGAGAGTAGAGGATACCGAGTATTCGGCAAGAGCCATTTCGGCAATAGCCATTTTGGCAATAGCCATTTCGGACCACGCCCCGCATTGGGTGGACTTGGAGATGGGGAGGAGAGGGACCAGCGCACGCTGTGGCGCTTGGAGGTGGGGCTGTTGGTGGACGAGGAGGTGAGCGAGCGGGTCCGAGGAAGTATAAACAGGTACTTGGAGACCAACGACAACGGGGAGGTCCAAGTGGGGATGGTATGGGAGGCACTGAAGGCGGTGGTGAGGGGAGAGCTGATCTCCATCAGGGCCCACAAGGAGCGGAGGGAGAGGGAGAGGCTGGTGGGGGAGATGGTGAGGGTAGACAGGAGGTATGCGGAAGAACCTGAGGAAGGATTGTTGAGGAAGAGGCGCAGCCTCCAGGCAGAATTCGACCTGGTGACCACCAGGAAGGCGGAGGTGCAGTGGAGGAAGGCCCAGGGGGCGATCTACGAGTATGGGGAAAAGGCAAGCCGGATGCTGGCGCACCAGCTTCGGAAGCGGGATGCAGCTAGGGAGATCGGGGGAGTTAAGGACAGGGGAGGGAGCGTGGTGCGGAGTGGGGTTGGCATCAATGGGGTCTTCAGGGACTTCTACGAGGAATTGTACCGATCCGAGCCCCCACGGGAGGAGGGAGGGATGGGCCATTTCCTGGACCAATTGAGGTTTCCAAAGGTGGAAGAGGGACTGGTGATGGGTCTGCGGGCCCCGATTGGGCTGGAGGAGCTGATCAAAGGGATAGGAAGCATGCAGGCGGGGAAGGCACCGGGGCCAGACGGTTTCCCGATCGAGTTCTATAAAAAATATATGGACCTGTTGGGCCCGCTGTTAGTTAGGACCTTCAATGAGGCAAGGGAGGGGGGGGGCTTTACCCCCAACGATGTCCCAAGCACTGATCTCCTTGATCCTGAAGCGGGACAAGGATCCCCTGCAATGTGGGTCTTACAGACCAATTTCCTTGCTAAATGTAGATGCCAAGGTGCTGGCGAAGGTCTTAGCCACGAGGATTGAGGATTGTGTGCCGCAGATCATCCATGAAGACCAGACGGGGTTTGTGAAGGGGAGATAGTTGAACGCGAATGTGCGGAGGCTTTTGAACGTTATCATGATGCCGGCGAGGGAGGGGGAGGCGGAGATAGTGGTGGCGATGGACGCTGAGAAAGCCTTCGATAGGGTAGAGTGGGGGTACCTGTGGGAGGTGCTGAAGAGGTTCAGGTTTGGGGAGGGGTTTGTCAGGTGGGTTAGGCTGTTGTATGAGGTCCCGATGGCGAGTGTGGCCACAAATAGGAGGAGGTCCGAGTACTTTCAGTTGCACCGAGAGACGAGACTGGGGTGTCCCCTGTCCCCCCCTGCTCTTCGCACTGGCGATTGAACCCCTGGCTATGGCACTGAGAGAGTCGAGGAACTGGAGGGGGTTGGTGCGGGGTGGGGAGGAGCATAGGGTGTCACTTTATGCGGACGACCTGCTGCTGTATGTGGCGGACCCGGTGGGAGGAATGCCAGAGGTAATGAGGATCCTTAGGGAATTCGGGGACTTTTCGGGGTACAAGCTCAATATGGGGAACAGCGAGCTGTTCGTAGTTCAGCTAGGGGACCAGGAGAGGGGGATTGGCGAGCTCCCACTAAAAAGGGCGGAGAGGAGTTTCAGATATTTGGGGGTCCAGGTGGCCAGGAGCTGGGGGGCCCTGCATAGGCTTAACTTTACAAGGCTGGTGGAGCAAATGGAGGAGGAGTTCAAGAGGTGGGACGCGTTGCCGCTGTCCCTGGCGGGTAGGGTGCAGTCAATCAAAATGACGGTGCTCCCAAGGTTTTTGTTCCTGTTCCAGTGCCTCCCCGTGTTTATCCCGAAGGCTTTTTTTCAGGCGGGTTAACAGCAGTATAATGGGGTTTGTGTGGGCGCGAGGGACTCCGAGGGTGAGAAGGGTGTTCCTGGAGCGGAGTAGAGATAGGGGGGGCTGGCACTGCCCAACCTCTGTGGGTACTACTGGGCCGCCAATGCGACAATGGTGCGCAAGTGGGTGATGGAGGGGGAGGGGGCTGCATGGAAGAGGCTGGAGACGGCGTCCTGTGTGGGTACGAGTCTGGGGGCGTTGGCAACGGCGCCGCTGCCGCTCCCTCCAAGGAGGTATACCACGAGCCCGGTGGTGGTGGCGGCCCTCAAAATCTGGGGGCAGTGGAGGCGGCATCGGGGGGAAGTTGGGGCCTCGGCGTGGACCCCATTACGGGGGAACCACCGGTTCGCCCCAGGGAGAACAGCTGGAGGGTTTTCGGAGTGGCACAGGGCAGGGATACGAAAGTTGGGGGACCTGTTTGTGGACGGGAAGTTCGCGAGCTTGGGTGAGCTGGAGAAGTATGGGCTTCCCCCCGGGGAACACCTTCAGGTACTTACAGGTAAGGGCGTTTGCCAGACGGCAGGTGGTGGAATTCCCACGGCTACTGCCACACACATTACAGGACAGGGGGCTCTCGGGGGGGGTGGGTGGGAGTGGGGAAGATCTCGGAAACTTACCAGGTGGTGGAGGAGGAGGAGGAGGCCTCGGAGGTGGAGTTGAAAGGTAAGTGGGAGGAGTTGGGAGAGGAGTTCGAAGAGGTGATGTGGGCAGATGCCCTAGGGAGGGTGAACTCTTCCTCTTCGTGCGCGAGGCTCAGCCTCATACAGTTTAAGGTGCTGCACAGGGTACACATGACCGGGACAAGGATGAGCAGGTTCTTTGGGGGTGAGGACAGGTGTGTTAGGTGCTCAGGGAGCCCAGCAAATCACACCCATATGTTCTGGGCATGCCCAGCGCTGGAGGAATTTTGGAAGGGCGTAGCGTGGACGGTGTCGAGGGTGGTAGGATCCAGGGTCAAACCGGGCTGGGGGCTCGCAATATTTGGGGTGGCAGAGGAGCCGGGAGTGCAGGAGGCGAAAGAGGCTGGAATTCTGGCCTTTGCGTCCCTGGTAGCCCGGCGAAGGATTCTCCTTCAGTGGAAAGATACGAGGGCCCCAAGCGTGGAATCCTGGATCAGCGATATGGCAGGGTTCATTAAATTGGAGAGGGTGAAATTCGCCTTGAGAGGGTCGGTACAAGGGTTCTTTAGGTGGTAGCAACCGTTCTTAGACTTCCTGGCAGAACGATAGACATTGGTCAATGGCAGCAGCAGCTCGGGAGAGGGGGGGGTTTACTTTATTTTTGTTTATGTTATTTACACTGGAAGGGTCTGAGGGGGTGTATACACCTGTTGTCTTATGTTGGGGTGTTAATGTTAAGTTATTATTTAGGTCCGGGGGGGGGGGGGGGGGGGGGGGGGGGAGGGGTTTGGGGGGTTGCTTTTTTAGATTGTGTTTTGTACTTATCCCTGTTGGGTTCTTTTCTCTTTCTCATTTTGTTTTTGATATTTTATGAAAACCTTTAATAAAAATTATTTTTTTTTAAAAACCTCTCTGGCCTTGCCCCTGCACTCATTTATGTTCCTTCCTCGAGACCTACAACCCTCCCAGATCACTGCTCCTCTCTAATTCTGGTTACTTGTGCACTTCTATTTTACTCATTCCATCATTGGAGGCCATGCTTTCAGCTCAATGGAATTCCCTCCCTAAACCTCTCTGACTCTCTACCCTCTTTTAAGACATTCTTTAAAATCTACCTCTGACTAAACTTTTACTAATTGTCCAAATACATCCTTATGTGGCTCAATGCCAAAGTACCTAATTTTGTTTGACCACACTTGGTAAGTTTTATTATGTTGTGAGAGGACAAAGACTTTCCACGCTATATATTTTTATAAAATAGATATCCTCAAAACTATTACTAAAATATTTTAAAATGGACAAAGACTTTTTAGAATGGTTTAATCTATGACTGTCTATGACCCCCTACAATACAGAGAAACTTGTGCCTCGGTATCCCGAAAGAGGCACTAAGACCCCTAACCTTGGAGACTGGTACAGGCCAAATTCAAACAGAGCTATACAAAGGCCATCTGCATTTCATAACCAAGCCTGCCCAACTGGTGTCTACTCGTCTACTAGGACAAATAGCCACGCAACCTTCCTTTCAATGGTTGAGACATTTAACTATCTTAGGGATCCAGATGAGGGATACACATCCTTTGTCAATATCACTGAAGGGGTGGGAATCATGTGTCATGGACCTCCAGTTTGTGGAACCAGTAATATTGCCTTTCAAACGGCAAAGTCAATCTGCTGTTTGCCATCCTACAAGCAGCCACACAGAAAAGGGGTTCTGCTGAGGTTAAGCCCCTGGCCCCATCTACACTTTCTGCTGGAACTTCTGTAACATCACCTACAAGACTGATTCATCTCTGCTGGTCTATCGCATCATGTAAAAAGTCAACCCCACCAGAAAAGTGAAGTATACGGTATCGGATTTGAGCCTGTTAACCTCTGTGAAGAAATACTTCATTGCACTTTGATTCTGCACTCTGAACCCTTGTGAAATCATATTTATTTTATCTGTGGTTTCAGAGCTGTGAATCTTTCTTTTCTCTATTCCTCTTACTATACAAATGCAAAGGAGGCAATGTTGCGACACTCCTCCCGCATTTTGAATATGTTCTAACAAACTAACCCTTTCAGTTCATCCGACTTTGGGTTTGCTGTGGGATTATTAATAGAAAATGGATCACTCAAAAACTGAGGGGTTGAGAAATACCGTTTATAAATGAGGAAGCAAATCAAAAACACCGGTTTATGGCGGGTGGCGAGGGAGAAATTAGTACTGTTTAAATTAACCCTCTCCTGTCCATAACAATGTTAACTGTCCAGTATAAAAGCAGGCTGTTCTATATGTTGACCAAGCGTTGGGCTGTGACTCCTGACGGAGTGGCAATTGAGTCAGATTGCCACTAGGCAAGATCTGTGCAGTGCAGCACAACCTGGGGCCTCCCATTGAGAGCAGCTCAGTTGCAGATAAGTAAGCGATTTCCCCTGAGGTGGGGGTTTGGGAGATGTCAGAAGTCGGGCCCGGTCAACTTTGGGGGGGGGAAATGAGTTGGCAGTCGGGTCTTGTAGGGTCCACCCCCAGATACACCGACCTGGAGCTCAAATGTTACAGCCAGTTATCATAAACCAACAAAGAAAGGCAGTCTGGGAACTCTGAAATGCCCAAGACTACATCAGAGTTGAAGCATTCCTTTTGATAGTTCTTTTAATGTGGACACCAAAATCAAATTAATTTCACTCACTGGATTCTCCCAACAAGTTGTGAATTTTAACGACTACTGTCTTCATTTTAAACTTCCAGTAACAAGATAATTTTTGGAAACATACTAAGTAGTACTGTGAAAGCATAGTTGTAGTGGTTCCATCCCAGTGTTATGAAACACAATGAGCAAATGGAGACAGCCCATATCATGTCATGTGACGAGGTGTGAAAGCAGGTCATCTCTCAGTCAGCTGCAACCTGAAGCCAAACGGTGGTGATTTTATTTCGGGAGCAGGATTACCCTGAATGTATCATAGTCAAATACGCACAGCAGTGTGAAAAATCAATACATTAACACCACATGAGCCTATTGCCACAAACTAATTGGTTATAAGGTTGCACCATATCTTAAGGTTCATGAAACCTTATGATACCATACATCTTCACTTTCTGTGTCATGATGACCTTTATTTCTCTCTCACTTATACACTTGCGTCTACGACATGGCTCAGTCAAAAAAAACATTAAAAAATACATTAAAACAATGCCCCACATTAAATAAGCATCTTGCAGGTCACTATGTGACTCACAATTGTGCAATTAATTATGGTTACGTAATGCCTTTAATGTGCCAAAATATCCCAAGGCACTTTTACAAGCGCTGTCACAAATATTTGTCACATGAGGAGATATTAACACAAGTGACCAAAAACCTAATGAAAGAGGCAGATTTCAAAGAAGGTAAGTGAGGTCAGCAGGCACAGAGGTTGGCCCTTTCTTTCATTCTACAGTCTTCAATTTAAAAAAAAGCTTAGCACCATCATGTCATTACTGTCAGCATATGTCTTTGTGCTTTCAAGCTATGGGCCTCGACTTTCCAACTAAATTTACCTATTTGTTCTTGATTGGCAATATATAAAAATAATTACTTGTCAGTTTTGTTAATGATACTTGATGCTCGTCCTGTAATTCATCAAACACAAAGGTCAGCACTGGAAAATCTGCTCAGATTTAATTTGTCCCCCTTCCTCGATAAAAGTCTGCGTAAGTACAAAGAGAAATAGGGAGTGAAACTGATCTGCACCAGCAGACTTCTCACCAGCGCAGTTTATATTTGCTAAGATTTTGCTGATATTTCGAAATTAAAACTAAATAGAAGTGACAGTCAGACTAGGAAACGGATCCCCAAAAAAGAGTTTGAACTATCGTTCTGTGAACCACAGTGGAAAGGTGTGGTGAAAATGCAGCCGCCAATTTGGGCTACCAGCAAAGACTAATTTCACTCCATTTACTTGTATGCAATTTAGAAAGGATCTTAAAGTGCCGGAGCGAAATTTAGCAAATTCAAATTTCACTTCACTGTAACTCTCACCAAAATTCACATTTCAAATGCTGCCAGCTACATAATTATTTTTTTTTGCTCGAAAGATTTATATTTTGTTAACAAATGGTACTGGTCTCCCCTTTGCACCGATAATTTCTACCCGTCAGGAAGTTGGGGAGTTTTTCCTCTGTACATATGCATGTCATTATCATGGCAGCTGTCCTGCAGTGTGGCTGCAGTGTAAATGGGGCAGCTCAATTTCACATCTTGGCTGCACTCCCAAGTAAAGATTCAGTTACTTTGGAGTACTAGACAGTTGTTGCCTTGAGCAAAGGAAGCAAGAAAAACAAAACCAGGATGAAGGATCACACATGCAGCCAGAATTCCAATTCCTTTATACTCCAGCCAAGCACTTTGTTTGCTTAGTAGATCCTGAAGTGCAAGGAAAGCTTTAACTTACTGGATTCGTGCAGGAATTTCTTCAATAAGACAAAGGGCAAGAGGTACAACTACAAGAGAAATTTCAAGGCTGGCCTTCCTATTTAAAAAGTGGCCGATAGCTGATCCTACAATGGGGCGGTTTATGGAAAAAGAATTCCAGCACATCGTGTCCCTTTCCATTCACTCCTATTCAACTGCCCAGGGGTTTGCCAAACTGACACGCAAGTGCACAGTAATTCTAATCTAAGGAGCAAGTGTTTCCAATATATCTACTCCCACTGAGTGTCAGCGATGTAACTTTTGAAGTAAAAGTATATTCCTTTGCATGCTAGCACAACACATGTTTGTTAGCACTTGACTTGAATTGGAAGCCACTTTGTGTAATTTGCAGGAGCCCAAATCAAGCATTATAGTTGAATATATAAACCTCTCGAATTATTGTTTGTGTGTCTGTACACCCCCTGGTGGTTCAAATGCTATTAACTATTGAACAACAGTAAACCTGTAAAAAGATTCCTGCACTTGTATTCAGGTAATGTCAGTAAAATGACCTTGAAGAGAAATCTAACTCAGCCATTCATAGGAATTCCCATCCTTAAGATTATAAACTAAGATTGTTATGGCATAATCCTCTAAGACAAAGCTCTGCAAACTTTGCTTATGCATAACCCTTTCTAAATTTAGCCATCTGCCTGCATGCCCTGACCAAACAGGGTTTAATATTTTAACCCCTTTCAGGCTCAAACCTTCTACACAAAGGGCACAATTCTGCTAGAAGGGAACAAAGTCCCCGAGCGAGCGCATTTGGCCGCATGTTTCCCGGCGCTCGCAGAGCCGAGAAACACATGGCTATTCAACGCGAGTCATGTTGAATAAGGGGACTGAACGAGGAATGTGTAGCCCTGTTTTGTAAACTCAAGAGCTCAGCTCGCCGGAACTCACCACTGAAGCGAGAGCTGCGGACACCAGCCCCAGTCCACCCCACCAAACACCCACGCCAGCAACCCCAGCCCGATCACACATGGATGCAAAGAATGCCAGCTTGGCACTGCTGCCTGGGCATCTTGGCAGTGTCAGGCTGGCACCCAGGTGGCACTGCCATGGTGCTAGCCTGGCACTGCCAAGGTGCCTAGGTGGCACCAGCAGCACCAGGGCACTGCCCCTGCCCAAAGGACATGCAGCTGGGGCCCTCCGATCCCATGGGGGATCCCCATGAGTGCCGTTCTGTATGGTCCCCATTTGTGGGGACGAGTGCTGAACAGCGCTCGCCCAAGGTCTCTGAGGTGGAGGGGTTGAATCCCAAAGCCTCAGGTACCTCGGCAATTTGCACATTAGAGTGAGGGCTAGCTGTATCCCTCTAATGTGAAGTTTTGCCAAAAAGTGATCCCATCCACAATGGGCAGGATTCACATCGCAATGTCTCGCAAGATCACGTTGGATCTTGCGAGGCATGGCGAGCCAGGTAGATCCCGGGAGTGTTGTCTCCAGACTTTCATCGGTCACGCTGCGCTTCGGCAAGCTGCTTTAAGGTGCAGTGTGGCCTTTGGATCAAGCCCAAAGTGTGCAAATACATATAAAGCAAATGATTCCTTAGGAGTATTACCTGACATTAATAGTGTTTTGTTCAAGCAGCGGCATGTAATGTTTGCAGTGATAGCATGAGTCATAAGTTGTTTTCTACACAAGAGAGCTGACAATACTTTTATTTCATTCCAGTGCATGATGAAAATCTACTTGTAAATTGTAGTAAATTTAATTGCTTCACTTCTCATCATTGATATGATGGGTGGTATTTTGCAGTCCGCTCGGGCAGGTTTGAAGGTCAGGGCGGGCGTGTCTTAAAATGCACCATGTGGCTGGTGTCAGACAAGTGGGGGAGGAGGTGGGCAGCAAGGACAAACCTCTTTTGGGGTCCCCTGTTTTCTTTTGGAGGCAATCCCCGTCCCCCTAAATCATACCTCCCATGCCACCTTTAGCCATTGTCCATTGTTACTGTTACATCCTGGCAGGTATAGTATTATGCGACACGTGACCAAAACGATCAGTTAGACTGGACAATTACCGGGTAACTGAAGCCATTGTATAGTGTATGGTGATTGGTGCCTAGGGCTCAGTACACCATCATCACTGTCATATTTACTTCAAGATGTTGCAAATTCCCCAAGAATCTCAAAGCTCTTCTTGAGGTGCTTATTATGAAAATGCAATTAATAAAATAAACTCTACCATTCGTCAATTCCTTCTGCATAATCCCGTGGCCCCAGGAATAACTTGTCTACTCCGCGTGGTATGAACACTTGTTGGGGAATCCCTCTCTGAAACAGTACTCCGGTGAGGTCTCACCAATACCCTGTCTCGCTGTAGCAAGACTTTGCTACTTTTATACTCTATTCCCCTTACAATAAAGGCCAACATTGCATTTTCCTTTCTGATTACTTGTTGTAATGGCATGCTAACTTATGGTACAATGACACCCAGGTCCCTCTGTATTGCAGTATTCTGAAGTTTCTCTCCATGTAAGTAATATTCTGTTTTTCGATTCTTCGTGCCACAGTGGACAACCTCACATTTTCCCACATTATACTTTATATGCCAATTTTGCCCACTCACCTAACGTTTCTGTGGGCGCGATCCAGCAGATAAAAGTTTATGTCTGCTTTTGGGAGCATTTCTTGGCAGCTGCAGTGCCGGGAGTCACCCTGCTATTCAACAGTACTTTGCCTTTTTTTGACACATATTGCTACCCTGTGCACCAGGGTGCCTTGTCCATTATCTTTCCAAATCTCCCCTCGTGTGAACCTCCTTCACCTGCCCCACCGCCGCCACCCCCCGCCGCCCCCCTCCTGTCACACCTTCCAGTCTCTGACCACAGACTAAATCCGAAGTACCTCGCCTGATACTGTGTCCATGTATGTTTCTCCCTCCCTAACCCATTGTAATGTTTGAAGCTCAGACTCCAGCTCAACAACTCACAGCCAAAGTTCCTTGAGCTGCAGACATTTGCAGCAGATGTGGATCATATTAATATTCATCAATACCCACATGCTACAGCTGCAACACCTCATCTGCCCTGCCATTCTTATTGTGTTCACCTGAACTGATGATGTTTCACATTTAGAAATATCACTCAACTGTTGTTTGTAGTTATACCAAGTAGTTTAGCTGTTTAAGCTATAAATTTTAATATACTACTTCTATCATTCAGTCCTGATTTAATTACTGCCTGTATTTAGAGGAATAAATCGTAAAACCTCACCAAACAAGCACCTACTTGGTCATCTGATTAAATCGTTGAAAATCCAGCAGCTTCTAATGGCTGAAAAAAAAACCAGAACTCTTTTCCTGCTTTAGACTGAATTCCTGTACCTCATTGCATTCAGGCCATGTCATACACTGCTTGAAACGTGTTCAAATACTTGAAATCTGATTTAACCTTGGCTCCCCTCTATTGCACCTTAAGGTGACCAACAGTGTGAAGTCCAAACAAGTCCTACCCAGCACTTTTCACAGTATCACAACAAAAATTGTGGAGAGAGTGGTCTGCAGAAGTGTGATACTCAGCACTCTGGCAGTGGTGCTAATCAATCATGGTAAAACTGTCAGTGTTTGTCATTGTTACCCATGAAACCTCTCTCGCGGCACGTGTGCAGCTGAAAGCCGATATCTCGAAGCTGAGGTCAGTGATTTCCACTCGCTCAATTCTTCACTGGGCGTGTTGTAATCCTCATAGATCAAAGTCCATTATAAATCATTGAACTGACATAAGCTTAATCTTCTGTACTAATATTATTGCTGTGAAAACCCTTAACGGGGCACTTTGTTGATAGAGATGTTATTGGATTTTAAACATTTATATCGCACTGATCATGACCACTAGATATGTCAAAGTGTTTTACAGTCAACAAAGTGTTTTGTTTGAAGAGCAGTCATTTAGTAATCATACTAAATGCTGTACTGTAAACACATGCTGTAGGAAATGCACTAAGACATAATTACTGTTGAGCAACCTCTCTGGTCCTGAAAACAAGTTTTACATTTGCGGAATGTCAAATCTCTCCATTCCATAATAAAAATTCAATTTTGTTAAGGTTTGTTTGACATTTCAGTTTCTGCCTTAATCCCTTGTGTGTGTCCCAATCTTGATTTAATTGTCTGAAATGGGAATGTTAGTAATTGGTTTGCTGTCTGTGCGAATTCCTTAATGTGACTGGCTGCTTCACCTGTTGATACCCTGTATTTGGTGCCAGAGCTAAACTTTCCTCAAAATTGGCATCGAATGCCATCACTGCGCCGCTGGCTGCAAAGTCCGCGACAACGTGGCCCTTTTTTTTTTAAATAAAGAAAATGCAACGTAACATTTTGTCTAAACATCCCTGTGCACAGCTTTAGTGAGTTGCAGTTTCTTTAACTCAGGCTTTCTAACATTTCTACAGGGAATATTCTTCCTGCTTTCAGAAGGTGGAAGCAGACTGCTCAACCCTACCTTAACTGCTGTGATGCTTTTACCAAGGCCCTTTGGGACCTGGGGCTCATGAAGGTCATCAAAGACTGCTCCAACTATTGAAGATACCTCCACCATCTCAGCCCGTGGAAGATGTCAGGGAGGCTGAGTGGCTGCCTGTAAACTGTGGTGTGGGTAGTACATCCTCCAATCTCCACCCCATTCCCATGCACTTCCCCATACATGTGCTGATCGCACCACAGCACATTACTGTTGCTGTGGATGGTTACTATTTGTCTCTTCTGATGTGCTGTCAAATGCATTCAATGAGCTTTCCACCATGACCGTGTCAGTTTGAAATTTGAGAAAAAGTTGTATCGGCACAAAAAAACCTCTTGCCAAACATTTACCAGGGGGAATACAGGCATCCAGGTGAGCTTTTATTCAGTGGGGATAATCGCAATATTAAATATTCGCTGAAATGCTGCTCAAAAGCACCCCAGTTTCAATGCTCAGTTTCCCCAAGCACCAAGAAACCTGTGCTGGGCAGGTTACATATAACACCAATAAAATTAAATGTAAAAGAGACTCCATTAGCAACTCGGAAGGACGTAAAATGCAGCAAAATAAGTACTTACTTGCCTGCACTAATTAAAGCCCCAATTCAAACACAGCTCTGTTAAACCCGGAATGGATGCAGTGCAGCTGGGTTGCAGTCGCAATGTCAAGTTCCGTTATTTTAACTACCGATCCACTCTCCCTCAAATTCTTAAGAGGTCAAAGTCCTCAAAATTTTAACTCCTCGTTCGCCATGGAACGATTTTAATATATTGCACCTTTGGTTATGAGCAGCTGACAGCAATGCCTTCAAAGCCAATTAACTAGCATATAGAAGGGAATTTATCCGGGATCTTTTGTCCCAGTGAAGACACCCCGGCTCCATGACTCATCTATTCTATTTGTAACATCTGATCAAATGACTGTGAACAAGGAACGAAATGCAAGACTGTTTTATCTAAAGTGTTCATTAGACGCCAGCAGAACATGAGGCAGTTTTCTAAAAGGAGATAAACTGCGTGGCAAAACTTGGTTCCAAATCCATCTACAAGTTTGCTGACGATACGACCATAGTGGGCCGGATCTCGAATAACGACGAGTCAGAATACAGGAGGGAGATAGAGAACCTAGTGGAGTGGTGTAGCGACAACAATCCCTCCCTCAATGCCAGCAAAACTAAAGAGCTGGTCATTGACTTCAGGAAGCAAAGTACTGTACACACCCCTGTCAGCATCAATGGGGCAGAGGTGGAGATGGTTAGCAGTTTCAAATTCCTAGGGGTGCACATCTCCAAAAATCTGCCCTGGTCCACCCACGTCGACGCTACCACTAAGAAAGCACAACAGCACCTATACTTCCTCAGGAAACTAAGGAAATTCGGCATGTCCACATTAACCCTTACCAACTTTTACAGATGTACCATAGAAAGCATCCTATCGGGCTGCATCACAGCATGGTATGGCAATTGCTCGGCCCAGGATTGTAAGAAACTTCAGAGAATCGTGAACACCGCCCAGTCCATCACACGAACCTGTCTCCCATCCATTGACTCCATCTACACCTCCCGCTGCCTGGGGAAAGCAGGCAGCATAATCAAAGATCCCTCCCACCCGTCACAAACAGACTCAAAAACAGCTTCTTCCCCACTGTCACCAGACTCCTAAATGACCCTCTTATGGACTGACCTCATTAACACTACACCCTGTATGCTTCACCCGATGCCGGTGTTTATGTAGTTACATTGTATACATTGTGTTGCCCTATTATGTATTTTCTTTTATTCCCTTTTCTTCCCATGTACTTAATGATCTGTTGAGCTGCTCGCAGAAAAACCTTTCACTGTACCTCGGTACACGTGACAATAAACAAATCCAATCCAATAAACTCTTTTGAATGGCCCCCAATTCCAATCAGATACTCTGCCTTTCTGGAGTTTTACTCAAGCCTTCGTGCTTTAGCACAGCATTTTATTTGTATACAAATCTAGAACCATAATTCAAGCTAAGTAAAACATGTTCAATATTTTAGGAGATACATTTGTTTTTTGACTTATTTTTTGGCATGGTGTTTACTGGGATTGGTGTTCACTGGATTAGCATGGCTTGGACCTACCAAGCATAGCTACAAATAAAATGTCGGTCTTAGTGCTCAAGAAACTAAATCTGCTTATGAAAACTAATTTCAACCTATTTACCCAAAAGAAAGTGAGAAACTGTCTGATGTGTGAACAAAAGAATGTACCAGGAATTTCAAGAACAGCTACAGTCATACTGGCTGGTCTATAATTCTGGCTGTTGTAAGTGGGGAAATAATTGTTTAACAACCATTATTTCCTCTCCCAAGTTTCAGTCCCCTGCTAAGTGTGCTCCTGAAGTGTTTTTGCCTTTTATTGTGTCACATTAGTTATCAAACCTTTTCTGTCAAATTTTTGTACATTTTCTGTGAATTATCATTTTTTATTTGTTTCTTAAACCCGCTTTAGAAAATCTGTGATCTTTTTTTCATCGAGACATTTTACATTTTCTTGTAGTGTTTCTTTAGTTTCCAACGTGAACATTTTACTGAGAAAATTGAAGTATTTTTCACATTTTTGGATATCCCAGTTAACTTTAACACATTTCTTTTTTTCCTCAATTTCTTCTAAGTTCCAATCTTATTAATTTTCTATTAAGCATTTTAATTCAAATTTTAACATTTAAAACACATGACATTACAAAACAACATAAACCCAACACCAACACCGAAACCGCCTCCCCCCCCCCCCCCCCCCCTCCCCACCAACACCTCAACCAACATCCCCACCTCACCCGCTCGCCACCCCCTAGCAGTTGACGGTAACCAGCTCCTTGAAATATAATATAAACAAACCCCATTTAGTTTACGGAATCCCTCACTCACCCCTCTTAGAGAGTGAATTTCACCTTTTCTGAGTGCAAGATCGCCATTAAATCCCCTAACAACACCAAGGCACAGGGGCACAGAAGCTGACCTCCATCCCACAGAACCTGCCTGCGAGCGATCAATGAGGCGAAGACTAAAACATCTGCCCCTGTTCCCATCTGCATCTCCGGAAAGTCTGACGCCCTGAATATGGTCCCAAGGGGCCAGGGCTCTAAATCCACATGCAAGATCGCCGACATCGTGTGGAAGACCCACCTCCAAAGTTTCTCCAACTTTTGGGCAGGGCCAGAACATGTGTAAGTGTTTGACTGGGCCCCTCCCACACAACTCACAAATATCATCCACCTCCTCAAACAGCCGGCACATCCTCGACTTCGTCAGGTGCACTCTGTGCACCACCTTGAGTTGTATCAGCCCCAGCCTTGCACACTAGGTTGAGGCATTTACCCTCTGCAGCACCTCACACCACAACCTCTCCTCCGGCACCATACCCAGCCTCTCCTCCCACTTAGCCTCCACCCCCTCCAAAGCCGATTTATCCTACTCCAAAATCCTCCCAGAGATGGCCGAGATGACGTCCCCCTCCAACCCCATCACTGACCACAACCTCCCCAGCAGCGAGGGCACGATTGGGAGGGTGCTTCTCGATGGTCACGTTGGCGAGATCGCAGCCCGTATTTCATGGCACTCAAGTGCCAGTAATGAGCCCCCATGAGCTTCTCGTTATTACTGGCTGTCTTGCTGTCTTAGTCACCAGACTCACACCTCAGCGTCTCGATGCTAACAAGGAGGAGCTGGTTTTAAACACTCCCTCACCACTCACTCCCAGTCAACACATAAGCAGCGCAGACCTGCTCCTAGTTTTGGGGATGCCGACCTGGCCAGGCTTCTCAACACCATTGATGGGGGACGGGACCTCCTATTCCCCCGCGGAGATTGGAGGACCAACAGCAGGACCACCAATGCCACCTGAGAGGCAGTGGCAGAGCCTGTCAGTTTGGGCAGTATGACCAGGAGGCCCGGAGTTCAATGTAGGAAGATGAAAAACGATCTTCAATGAGTTGCAAGGGTAAGTTATCACCTCTCTCCTGGCATCAGTTCTGCCTGCTATCTCACAAATTCCCAAACACCCCCACAAATCACTGGCTGACTCCTTGCACCCTCCCCACATATGATCTTCATGCTTGTTCCTCAGAGCCCCCTGGCACCCACCAGCACAACTTCTTCATGCCGAGGTGTGGTGCCCACACGTCACCTGCTTTGGACCGCCCTGACCCATCAAGCGTTCCCATCAAACGTGTGGGTGACAGTGCCTTCTCTTTGTTCCCGCAGGAGAAAATAGTCCATAATAAGCACCGGGCCTCTGGACAAGGTTATCCCAGATCTGATTCAGATGCTATGGCACAGCGTGAGATTCAGGAAATGAAAAATGAAATGAAAATCACTTGTCACAAGTAGGCTTCAAATGAAGTTACTGTGAAAAGCCCCTAGTCGCCACATTCCGGCGCCTGTTCAGGGAGGCTGGTATAGGAATTGAACGGTGCTGCTGACCTGCCTTGGCCTGCTTTAAAAGCCAGCTATTTAGCCCTGTGCTAAACCAGCCCCTGTCAACAACATTCCAGTGAGTGCATAGCCAGTTGGATAAGTCCCAAAGGCCATAGGCGCAGGAAATGATGCCGACAATGCATGGCACCGAGGCCAACACTGCTCGGGTGGCGACTGCAGTGGTAAGCCTTGCGCAAGAGGTCAGTATCTTGCGTGGTGGTGCACGAGGCATAGCCCATTCATGACGACCATGGCTGAGGGCATTGACGTCCTCTCCCAGTTGCTGAGTGACACGTCCCAGGCACAGGTGGACATTGCCGAGGCATTGCAGGGCATGGCCCAGTCACTGAAGGGCATCACTTGAGAGTGTCGACACCATGGAATGGGGAGCTGTCAGGACTGGCAGAGCCAGATGATCCAGAGCCTCTGGAGCTCACTCCAGCTGATCCTCTGTCCCATGGAGACCCCCAGAGCCCTACGGGCACCATCAGTGAGGATGAAGCACTGGAGGCCAATCAAGGCCTGCCACCAAGACTGCAGTCTCCAGTTCTTTTGAATTCTCCCCTCCTGACACCGGCGCAACTGAAGGGCAGCGGGCACAACAGGGTGGCATGGCGATGCCTGTGACACCGGTAAGTCAGCCAGGGCCCTCCAGTTCCAGGCCCCCCAGAGGATGTCTGTCAAGGACACCCTCGCCCCCTATTGCCCTCCACTCCCCTCACCCCTCCAGACCCTTTTCAAAGGATGACAAGCACACTGCCAGCAGAAAGACAGGACTCAGACTTTGGTATAAACTGAAGAACACCAGAGTTAATTGCAAAGTGAGTCATCATTACTCTCCTGCCTTGTGTATTGACCTGCTGCTGACAGTGGCAACACAGGCCCATCACCCTGGGGTGATGGTACGCAGACCCTGGCAGGGTGGAACAGTGTAGGCGGGGCGGGGGGGGGGGGGGCGGTCAGGGAATGCCAGTGGAGGAGAGAAATCTATGAAAATCAGGCGAGGATGAGGGCCTCCCTGGTCCTCTGGCCGTGCCGAACCCTTGCCGCCGCCTATCCTCCGTCTTCCGGCACCACCTGCAGCTCCTCCCAGGTTTGTCCTCCGTCCGCTCCTGGTCCTCCTCCTTCTCAGACAAGCTGCCTCCTCCTCCTCCAACATGTCACCCCGCTGCTGTGCCAGGTTGTGGAGGGCACAGCTGACCACCACAAAGTGGGAGACCCTCTGGGGGGTTGTACTGCAGTGTGTACCACCCAGAGCAGTCCAGGCATCGGAACCACATTTTGAGCAGTCTGATGCATCGCTCAATGACAACATGGGCCTCGTCATATTGGGTCTCCAACCTCAACACTGGCGTAATCAGCCAGGATCTCAGTGGGTACCCCTTATCCCCAAGAGCCTATCCGTCAACCTGACGGTGGTCCTCTAAGGCACCAGGATGTAGCTGTCATGCACCCTCCCTGGGAAGCATGCACACACATACATGATCCGGAGATGATGGTCGCACACGAGTTCAACATTCAGGAAGTGGAACCCCTTCCTGTTAACGAAGGGCACTCCCTGATGCACGCAGGGCGATATGTGTGCCATCCATTATCCCCTGGACTTGGGGCATCCCGGCGATGGCAGAGAATCCTGCTGCCCGGGCATCTTGGGGGCATGGTCCACCTCAAAGTTGATACAGTCTGCTCTCCGAACATTTTTTTTTTTTTGCACTGAGTGCTGAATTTGGGTGCATTTGTGTGCTATCGTGAGAGTTTGGTGACTGAGGGATAATAAGGGTTCATTTTTATCTAAAGTCTAGTCTTTCTTTTATTTAGTTAATTAACTTAAAAGTTGCTGTTTGGTTTAGACCGTTTATATGGTCTTTTTAACAAATAGGGAAATATTTTTGTGGATGTGTTTTGGCCTTTTTTTATTTTGGGGGTTTTGTTTCTGTGTTTTTTGTGAGTTTATGACCCGCACGTTTATCTACACGTGCAGGATTAGGCCAGCATCCACCACTGACACTGGCGTGATGCTGGGTGTGAAAACCAAACAAAAGAACATAAGGAACTGATGGATAAAACAAAAGAGGGGAGTGCCCCAAAACAACGAGTGGAGCACAGCCCAAAAAGAACGAGAAAGGAAACATAAACTTATCAAAACCCGTCAAATTAAAGTGTGTAAATGGGGTCGATAAGGCAATCCAACCCCTGCAGTGCCCACCGAGCACGGAAGGCCTCGAGAGTGTCCGTGGACACCGCATGCTCCCTCTCCAGGGACACTCGGCCGCGAACGAGGCCGTGGAAGATGGGCAGACAGTTAGGCTGGACGACCCCCTCGGTCGCCCGCTGCCTGAACCTATAAATGTATAAATGGCAAGTTTGGCCAGGCCCAGGAGCAGGTACACGAGGAGGTCTTCCGCCTTCCCCGCCCCCCTCCGCATCAGATCAGATGTCCATAGATCAGGAGCGTGGGGCTGAAGTGCAAAGAAAACCCCAACAACAACGTTGTCAAGAAACCAAAAAGGGAGTGCAGCCTAGGACAGACAACATAAACGAGCTCCACGGTCTCCACCAGGCCGCAAAGGTGGCAGGTCTCTGGCAGAGCCGTGAAGTGATGCGCAGCACCCTCCACCCCAGGTCCCCTAGTTTTATGGGGATGACACCTCCATAGAGGGACCTCCAGTGGGGACATCCGCCGCCGGACGGCGCCAAGGCGTGTCCAGGCGGCGGGTGAGGACAAGGAGGTGGAAGGTGTGCAACGGGAGGCCGTACAGGAAATCCCTCCGTACAGTGCGAAAGGGCACAAAGGGTATTTCCGCGAGGCGGCTGGGGCTGTGGGGCACCAGCACCCGCGGATGGTTCCTGGGTTTGGGACCAATGTGGAATTCCGCCCGAGCAGGGGTCCACTCAGACGGGATGCCACCGCACAACCGCACCGTCTCAAGTCCAAGTGTGCCCACGGGGCCGAGCACGACCGTTTTGAGGCCTTGGATAGTATTGTCCGCGCACCGGACAGACATCGCTCCGCGCCTGGCTAGCTCGTAGGGTGTCATCCAGCCCGCCCCTCCGCCACCCAGCAAGTCCCTGATCTGGTCACCCCTGCATCCACAGCCCTCCGCTCCGCCAGCCATCTGAATGGATATTGGCGGAGGTGCGGATTCTTGAGCAGCGGCTCCCTTACGACAGCCACTACTCCTGACGGGGGAGAGCAGCGGCGCGTGGCGACCGTGTTCCAGACTTTGAAAAGGTCCTGGTACAAGACGTGCAGTGCCAACAAAGAGTTCCGAAGACCATTCCGGTCAACGAACAGGAGCTGCATGTCGTAGTTCAGGCCGTGCACCTGGCGGAAGAAATATGTCGCCAGGGCACACCATCGTGGAGGAGGTTCAACGTACAGGTATCGCTGCAGAGTCTGAAGGCGGAAAGTCGCAATCTGGGTGCGACCAGCGCCAAACCTCCCTCCGCAATCGGGAGACTCTAGACCTCCGCAGCGACCCAGTGCAATCCTTTGTCCCAGAAGAACCGAAGCAGGGTTCTCTGGATACGTGTGACAAAGTCAGGGGGAGGGGTCAAAGTGACCAGCCGATACCACAGCATAGAGGCGATCAGCTGGTTTATGACGAGAACTCGACCCCTATGGGACAGCACTCGGAGCAGTCCTGTCCAGCGTCCCAGGCGAGTGGCGACCTTGGTCTCCAGCTCCTGCCAGTTCGCCGGCCAGGATTCCTCTGCCGGGCAAAGATGGACTCCCAAGTAGAGGATGTTGGTCCGACTCCAGCTAAAGGGCCTGAGCTCCTCCGGGAGGGGGTACATCTGCCACGGACCGACCAGGAGTCCGGAACATTTAGCCCAGTTGATCCTAGCAGAGGACGCGGCGGAGTACACAGCCTGGCACTCTCGCATCCTCTGCAGGTCACCGGGGTCAGTGAACACGAGGAGCGCGTCATCAGCATAAGCCGAGAGGACCACCGCCATGTCCGGCTCGCGCAGAACCAGCCCCGACAACCTCCTCCGCAGGAGGCACAGGAAAGGCTCCACGCACACAGAATAAAGTTGGCTGGACAAGGGGCAGCCCTGACGCACCCCTCTCCCAAAGCGAAGGGGCGCCGTCAGGGACCTGTTAACCTTAATCAGACATTTTGAGGCGGCATACAATAATCGGATCCGGGCAACGAAGTGCGTCCCGAACCCGAAAGCTCGCAGAGTCCCGAGTAAATACTCATGCCCCACCCTGTCGAACGCCTTCTCCTGGTCAAGAGACAGGAAGGCGCTCGACATACCAGTCCTCTGGGATATATGAATAATGTTCCGGACCAAACGGATGTTATCATAAATGGTTTGGTCCGGGACTGTGTAGGACTGGTCAGGGTGAATCATGTGGTCCAGTACGGGGCCGAGGCATAAAGACATCACCTTGGCAAAGAGTTTACAGTCCGTGCTGAGGAGGGAGACCTGTCACCAGTTTTTAAGCAGGCGGAGATCCCTCTTCTTGGGCAGCAGGGCAATGACGGCCCTGCGCCACGAAAGGGGCATCTCCCCGGTCACAATACATTCCCCCAGGACCCCAGCATAGTCACTCCCCAGGACGTCCAAGTACTCCCTGAAGAACTCCACGGTCAGCCCATCGAGCCCTGGGGTTTTGCCCCATGACAGGCTGTCCCGGGCGAGCCTCCGGGCTGACCTGCGGCAGGTCCTCCCACAGAACTCTGCAAGCACCCTTGTTGGACGGATCCGGAGAGAAGAGTCTGAATAAAAGTCCCTAATCAGGGACCTGACCCCCTCCGGATCCAAGACGAGGGACACGTCCTCGGCCAGCAGCGTTGAAATCTGCCGACAGGCCCACGTCCTCTTTCCAGTGAGTAGAAGGGTGAGCCGCGGTCCATGTCCGTCAGGAGACGGATCCATGACCGCACGTACACGCCGCGGGACCCGGCAAGTTGCAGGTCCCGCAGCGAGCCCTTCTTCTCTCTGTACACCAGCCCCAGGGCTAGGTCCTCATCGGGCTGAGCAAGACGTGACTCCAGATCGAAGAGTTCCTCAGCCAATTTGGCGATCGTGGAGTTCCGCTCTGCCATAGACCCCTTTGTGTACCCCTGACAGAAGGCGCGGACGTGAGTCTTGCCCACGTCCCACCATAGCCTCAAGGAGGGGAAGCCACTCCGCTTCCTTCTCCAGCCGGCCCAGAAACGGCAGAACGAGTCCAGGAACCCTCGTCCTCCAGCAGCAGGTTGTTAAAGTGCCAGTACGCGGACCGTGTCTGAGCGCGGGATGGGGCGAGCCCCGCCCACACCAGGTGGTGATCCGTGCAAGGCACCTGCTCCACAGAGGCCGTCGGAACGCTGGGCAAGTACGTTTTGGAAATATAAAGACGGTCAATTCTGGACGCTCTGAACGGAGGGCGCACAAAGGTGTACACCCGCAATTCAGGATGGAGAGTCCGCCAGACGTCCACCAAGTCGAAGGACCTAACCAGGTCCCTCAACTTCACCACCGCCGGCGAGCTGCGCTGGACTCCACGACGGTCCTTGTCCTGGAGGGTGCAATTAAAATCCCCTCCCAGGACGATGCACTCGCCACCGGGATGGTGCCCAGAAGAGTGGACACTTTTTCGTAGAAAGTCGCCTGCTGCGGCCCGACCAGTGGAGCGTAGACATTCACAAAGTGAAGCATCACATCCCCGTCGAGGACCATTAAGTGCAACAAACGGCCTGGCACTGGTTCCTTGATCCCCAAAATCTCCGGCTGCAAATGTGGAGCCAACAAGATGGCCACCCCTCCCGAACATGGGGCCAGGTGACTCATGAAGACTCTGTCATGATATTCAAACACACACATCATGATGGACACACTAACAGGCAAATCAGAGTACACAACACCACAACCAATCACAGACAAGAACACCAACCACATAAAAAGCACGAGCACGACACCTGGAGGTCAGTAGGTCTGGGGAGAAGGAAACAAGAAAGAGCTGTTGAAACACCACAAGCAGGGAGCCCCCCACGTGCAGAGTGCAAAGACCAAGTTGTAAATAGTGAGTTTAAATAAAGAAGCGTTGTACCATATGCAACTGTGTTGGCTCTTCTGTGTGTCAGAACACCCAACACCACATGGTACAGGAGTGGATCGATACCTGCCTACCAACCTGCCATTCTGGACATGGACCACACCGGCAAACCGCAGCCGATGCAAGTCACGGGGAACCTAGGCACCAACTGGAAGCTCTACAGGCAGCGATTTGACCTGTACATCCGTGCCACCGAAAAACAGAATGTCTCGGATGATTCGAAGATTGCAATGCTCCTCTTCTACGCAGGCCCCCACCCAAACGATGTCTTTAATTCACTGGTGTTCGAGGAAGGCGAAAACCAGGCCAAATATGACACGGTCATCCTCAAAATGGACCAGCACTTTCAAACTGAAGTAAACGAAACTTTCGAAAGATACATCTTTCAGCAACGCCTGCAAGGTAAGGAGTAGCTTTTTCAAACCTTTTTGACGCACCTCCGGATTCTAGCGCAGTCCTGCGGTTACGGCACCACCACAGAGTCCATGATCAGGGACCAGATTGTTTTTGGCGTTGCCTCTAGTGGCCTACGCCAGCAGCTTCTTAAAATAAAGAGCCTCACCTTAGCGTCTGCTGTGGAAGCCTGTGTCCTCCATGAAAATGCTGCCTGCCGTTTTGCCCGATTTCAGGCGTCCGAGTTGGCACGGAGGGGGTCCCCAGCCGTCGAATCGGCAAGCCAGGCCGCCCACGACGTTGAACGCATCCAGGCCGTCGATTTCTTCCCGCCCCACGGCCCGGACGACAGCGGCCGCTTCCCGCGCTTTTCGCGGTCTCCCGCGCAGGTGCGCGCCAAGAATAACGGCCACAACGAGGGACGCACTGCGCAGGCGCGCCCACCGCAAGATCGCACTGCGCATGCGCAGTGGCGCAACGAACGTCGTGACGTCATGACGTGCAGCAAGTGTGGAGGTCTACACTTAAAAGGGCAATGTCCTGCAAAATACCGACAGTGCAACAGATGTGCCATGATAGGCCACTACGCAGCCCGCTGTCGTGCGGCTCAACCCATGGATCCGGCGCATCCTCGACAACCTCGCACACGAGTCAGGACCGTCCAGCCCACGCATCACGACTTCCAGTTAAGTGATGCAGATGACCAGGATGACTTCCGAGTTGCCGTCATTGATGTCAACAAGGTCAATGCCATCAATCCAGACGATGAGTGGTGTGCCACCCTGACGGTCAACCGATCGCGCGTCGCCTTCCGTCTGGACACCGGCGCATCCGCCAACCTGATTGCTTACTCTGCAGTCCAGGCCATGAAGGTCAAACCACCCATCACACCATCCCGGCTTAAGATGGTTGACTATAACGGGAACGTTATCCCGTCCGTAGGATCTTGCCAGCTACAGGTGACTCACAAGAGGTACACGGCCACACTCCCCTTCGAAGTTGTGGGCTCATCAAAGGACTCGTTACTGGGCGCACAAGCGTGTAAGGTCCTTCACCTGGTACAGCGCATCATGTCTCTCTCTCCAGATGAGATATCCGACTTCCCGGATGCTGAGTTCCACGCGAATCTCCATTCCCTCCTCGCTCACAACCAGGAGGTTTTTGAAGGCATGGGGACATTGCCACACACGTACAAGATTCGGCTCAGACCGGACGCCATCCCTGTCGTTCACGCACCTCGCAGGGTTCCTGCGCCTCTCAAAGACCGCCTCAAGGCACAACTGCAGATTCTTCAGGACCAAGGGGTCCTATCCAAGGTCACGGAGCCCACGCCATGGGTCAGCTCCATGGTCTGTGTAAAGAAGCCCTCTGGCGAGCTCCGTATATGTATAGATCCAAAAGATCTGAACAACAACATCATGCGGGAACACTATCCCATCCCGAAACGAGAAGACCTCACCAGCGAGATGGCGCGAGCCAACATATTCACTAAATTGGATGCGTCCAAAGGATTCTGGCAGATCAAACTGGACCCGGCCAGCCGAAGACTATGCACATTCAACACCCCTTTTGGCAGATTCTGCTACAACCGGATGCCATTCGGCATCATTTCGGCATCTGAAGTATTCCACCGCATTATGGAGCAGATGATGGAAGGCATCGAAGGGGTACGTGTATATGTGGACGATATCATCATTTGGTCCACCACTCCGCAGGAACACATGCATCGTCTTCGACGTGTCTTCACCCGCATACGGCAAAATGGCCTGCGTCTCAACCGTGCGAAGTGTGCTTTCGGCCAGACGGAGCTGAAATTCCTCGGGGACCACATCTCAAGGTCCGGGGTCCGTCCCGATGCAGACAAGGTTAGCGCCATCACAGCCATGCCACGACCGGCTGACAAGAAGGCTGTCTTAAGATTCCTGGGCATGGTCAACTTCCTTGGGAAGTTCATTCCCAACCTGGCTTCTCATACAACAAACATGCGCCATCTCGTAAAAAAATCGACGGAATTCAACTGGCACCAGTCGCATCAGCGGGAATGGGAGGAGCTCAAGCACAAACTGGTCACGGCACCAGTGCTGGCCTTCTTTGACACGACTCGCCCTACAAAGATCTCAACAGACGCCAGCCAATCTGGTATTGGAGCGGTACTCCTGCAAAAAGACAGCACGTCATCATGGGCCCCGGTTGCGTATGCCTCACGAGCCATGACCCCTACCGAACAGCGCTACGCGCAAATCGAAAAAGAATGCCTGGGCTTGTTAACTGGACTGGACAAGTTCCACGACTATGTGTATGGCCTGCCACGATTCACGGTCGAAACTGACCACCGCCCCCTGGTCAACATCATTAACAAAGACCTGAACGACATGACTCCTCGCCTCCAGCGCATCTTACTTAAACTCAGGAGGTACGATTTTGAACTGATCTACACTCCGGGGAAGGAACTCATAGTGGCGGACACTCTTTCCCGAGCAGTGAGCACACCACCAGATGCGGAGGGGTTCGTGCGTCAAATTGAGGCACACGTGACTCTGACAGCAGCAAATATGCCAGCTGATGATCCTTGTCTGGCCCACATACGCGCAGAGACGGCGACTGACCCTCTGCTGCAGCGAGTGATGCGCCACATGACGGAAGGGTGGCTAAAAGGGCAGTGCCCCCAGTTTTATAATGTGCGAGATGATCTCACCAATATAGACGGGGTCCTTATGAAATCGCATAGGATCGTCATTCCACACAGTGTGCGCCAGATGATTCTTCGTCAACTACACGAAGGCCACTTGGGCGTCGAAAAATGCAGACGAAGGGCCCGGGAGGCGGTATATTGGCCGGGTATTAATGAAGACATGGCCAACATGGTGCTCAACTGCACAACCTGTCAGAGGTTTCAGCCAGCGCAACCTCCGGAAACACTTCTACCACACGAGATGGTGACGTCCCCCTGGGCGAAGGTGGGTGTTGACCTATTTCACGCGCTCGGCAGAGATTACATTGTTATTATAGACTACTTCTCAAACTACCCGGAAGTCATGCCTCTCCATGATCTGACGTCGTCCGCAGTCATTGGGGCCTGCAAGGAAACGTTTGCTCGCCACGGCATTCCAAGGACTGTCATGTCAGACAATGGACCTTGTTTTGCCAGCCGTGAATGGTCGTCCTTTGCCGCAGCATATGGTTTCACTCATGTGACATCCAGCCCTCTGCATCCACAATCGAACGGGAAGGCTGAAAAGGGTGTCCACATCGCAAAGCGGCTCCTGTGCAAGGCGGCTGATGACGGATCGGACTTTAACCTTGCCTTGCTGGCCTATCGATCGGCCCCGTTATCCACGGGCCTCTCGCCAGCGCAGCTACTAATGGGTCGCTCCCTCAGGACGACGGTACCTTCCGTCCTGGCACCGACAACAGACCATGAGGCGGTTCTTCGGAACATGCAACTGCAGCGTGATCGCCAGAAAGGTCGGTACGACACACGAGCGACGGACCTGCCCCCCCTGTCCTCCGGAGACAAAGTACGCGTCCATCAACCGTATGGTGGCTGGTCAGCACCGGCCGAAGTCCTCCGACAAGTGGCTCCCCGCTCGTTCCTGGTTCGCATGCCGGATGGTTCCGTGCGTCGCCGCAATCGGCGCGCCCTTCGCCGACTTCCACGCTCACAGCCACACAACACGCCAGATCCTCAACAGGCTTCCGAGGATGACTTTGTGGAGCTGCCGCACATCACGCCCTTTCCATCGCCACCCATGGCCATGCCTGCACAGCAGCCGGTGGTTCTTGATCCACCCTTAAGGCGGTCAACCCGAATTCGTCGCAAACCCATTAGAATGGACTTATAATACAGTTCATATGTTTAATAAGTTGGACAATTTTACATGATAACCTGTTGTTGTTTATCGTTCCAGATGTCGTCTGACTGGACAACTGTTCAAATTTTTTTTCTTCTTCTCTCGTTCGCATTTCTGTTATGTTATGGTACAACTGGATTCATGTGACGCACTCGACATCGCCCCATGTACATAGTTCCGTCATAGACACATGCTGCACACGACACACACACACTCTTAGATGCACTCACGTCACGATCATATTTATTACCACGTAGGCACATATCTTTGTAAAAAGGGGGGATGTCATGATATTCAAACACACACATCATGATGGACACACTAACAGGCAAATCAGAGTACACAACACCACAACCAATCACAGACAAGAACACCAACCACATAAAAAGCACGAGCACGACACCTGGAGGTCAGTAGGTCTGGGGAGAAGGAAACAAGAAAGAGCTGTTGAAACACCACAAGCAGGGAGCCCCCCACGTGCAGAGTGCAAAGACCAAGTTGTAAATAGTGAGTTTAAATAAAGAAGCGTTGTACCATATGCAACTGTGTTGGCTCTTCTGTGTGTCAGAACACCCAACACCACAGACTCCTCCTTGCCACTCCAGGGTCCACTGAGCTTCGTCACCCGGAATGGCGTGGGTTTCCTGCAGGAAGCACACCCCGTACTTTCCGTCCCGAAGGATAGAGAAGAACTGGAAACGGCGATGTGCGTCCTTGCTGCCGTTGATGTTGAGGCTGGCTATGGTTACCTCCATGTCAGTAGTAGTGTTTATCCATCACCAATAACCTCAGTGCACAGAGGGAGTGGAGGTTCAATGTCCCCTCCACTCCCTCAGGAGCCCCGCAAGGAACAGAACAGCTCGGCACTGCTCCCCTGGTCCTGATCGAAATCCCGCGCCTCTCTGGCATTGACGGGGGTGGACTCGAGGAGCAGCCCCAGATTTCCCCAGCTGTCCAGGGCCAGCCGCACACAGCCCTGGTGACCATGATGTTTATTCAAAAATGCTCGGAGTACTCCCGAGGGGATGAGGGGAGACTCGGTGCCGGGTGTGAGGGTGCCCTCTGCCTCGCTGCAGAGAGCGTCTAAATCCTCCTCCTCACCCGGCACCGAGCAGCCTTCCTCCTCCGAGCGGTCACCACCCGAGCCCGAGTCCCCCGCCACATGGAGTGTGGCAGGCAACACGGGCCCACCGGCTAGCCCTAGGCCCGAGTCGATCCCACCCCCAGGATCGTCCTCAGGCGGGTCCTTTGCAGGCTCCCCCCGCAATTCAGGGTCCGTGGGCGGCGGCGGCTCCGACCCCGCCTCCACCGTCGATGCTGGGCCCTTGGAGAGACCCAGGAAAACCCCTGGTACAGCTCCGGGATGGAACCTGGGACCCCTGGCACCATCTGCACGGTTGTGGTGAGCGGGAGCCTTCCACGCCGTCGCCCGCCCACGACCCGAATATATATGGGCTCTGGTGGCTGCCGCCGGCACCCGGCGACGAACAACAGGAGGCGACCGGGGAGTAAAACTCCACCGGGCGGAACGAGCCCTTGGGGGTCTCGTCTCCGCCCAACCACAGGCCTCCCTGCTCGGGGGACAACAGTATCTCAAATGGTTCGGGGGCCTCGAAGGCCTCCCTGGCCTTGCTTCTCTTACATCTCTGCATGGGACCGGGTGATAGGGGGGTGGGGATGAACACTGGAGACACCTACCCCTCCTCACCCGGGGAGGGGGCAGCAAAATCTGCCCCCTGCTCCTGCCCGGACAGACGGCGCTTGTGGGGAGGGGGTGGCTCGGGATCGCCCTGCTGCACGGCCTCCATTTCTGGAGAGCCCTCGGCAGCGTCTCCCTCCCCCACATCGCCCGGCCCCTGGAATTGCGAGGAGGTCGGGACCATACACAATGTCACTGCCGCCCCCTGGAGCTCGGTCGGTGGTCTCTCCGGGCACCTCAGGTTGTTGCGGGGCAGCGGAGACTGGAGGTGACAATAAAATGCCGACCAGCTCAGGGCTGGGCGCAGGATCCCCCCTCCCTCTGGAGCCCATTTAGTGGTCTCCCCGGGCCCCTCAGGTTGTCCCAGGGAGGCGGCGTCCCGAGACGAGGCTGCGGCCGCTGAGCTGGTCTGGACAGGTGCGGGGACAGTGGCCGGGACCGGGCCTAGATCTTGGATGGCCCGGTCTAACCGCCGTGCCGCCGCGCGCCTTGCCTTCCTGTTTGGTTTCTGCTGTTTCAGTGGAGACACCCTCTCTCTCTAACCCCCCCCCCCCCGCCAGCAGCCGTGGTGTTATCGGGGGCCGGCTGCTGAGTAGACGAGGAGGAGGAGAGGGGGGCAGTGCCAGCCACGGCCGCCGTGGAGGTGGTATTGGCGGCCGTCAGGATGGGGCGGAGATGCCCCAGCCCTCTGCACACATGGTACCGCATGCCATCCGCTGACCAGAACACTCTGTGGTCCTCCCCTTGGTGGGATACCACGAAACCTCCCTCCGTGACCTCCTCCTGGGTCATGCGGATGAAAACCTGACGCCGGAAGGAGTATACATGGCGGAGGGAGTGGTCTCGAAGGCCGAGCGTCAGCGACACCACCCCGGACCTGACCTCCCCCAGTAGGTTGAGATGGGGGAGGAGGAGCTCGGTGGGGAGGTAGGGGGGGGACGTTAGAAAGGACGACACGCTCAGCAGCGGCCTCCAGGGGGTCCAGCGCCACGGAGGCCCACCGTGAGCCTCCTTTCCAAGGCCCGGTGGAACGCCTGCTCAGCCCGCAGGAAAAACACGGCCTTGCCGTACATCCGGTGAGCGGCTACGATGGCCGAGGGGCTGACCACCCCGGCCATCGCACGGGTGCACGCCTCGATGGTCATGGTGGGGTGGGCATAGCACTTCACCCCCAGTTGCCGCGTTAGTAGGCGGAAGGGCGAGGGGGCCGTGGAGGCATCGGAAGGTCGAGAGGCTGCCACCCCCGCATAAGTGCTTGGCCGCCCTGCCCCTGGCAGAGTGGAGGATGCCCCAGAGGTGCTGGCCATGCCCACCCCTGGTACGGCCTGGCAGTGCGTAAAACAATGAAAGGGGAAAGGGGGTAGGGACGTGACACCTTAAGCACAGGTGCCACAAGGGAAGGCGCTGCAGAACAGTGGGGCAGCGTTCTTCAGGCCTGGAGGGGCCCAAGGTAATGTCCAAAGCTGCCCCACTCTCGCCACAGGTGGTAGGAAGGCAGGCTCTTCAGCCCTGCAGGGGCCCGAAATAAAGTATTTTGCCGCAGCCCCAGGTGGTCCCACTCCCACCTCAGACAGCGGGGTGGGAGGACAGAAGGCTGGGCATGCAGCCCTGGATGGTCCCACTCCCACCTCAAGCAGAGGGGCGGGAGGACAGAGGCAGGCAGCAGGGCCTTCACCCCGGGAGGGGGCCTGCAGAAAAAGGCCCCTGGATGTTCCCACTCCTACCTCAGGCAGAGGGGTGGGAGGACAGAAGGCAGGACCTGCAGCCCTGGATAGTCCCAGTCCCACCTCAGGCAGAGGGATGGGAGGACAGAGGCAGGCAGCAGGGCCTTCACCACAGGAGGGGACCTACAGCACCAGGCCCTCAGGTAGTCCCACTCCCACCACGTGCACAGGGCTGGGAGGTCAGAAGGTAGGGCAGGTAAAGGTTGGGGATTAGGCAGAAAAAGTGGAGCATTCAGCTTCAAGCTGTTGTTGGTTTAGAAGAAGGTGAATTTTCTATCAGCTTTAAACAAAGGTTCTACTTGTAGGTACTTGCAGCTGGAGCTTGTTAATTAGTTAATTGGATTAGGCCAGTTTTCAGAGGTCAAATTCACAGTATAAAGGTGAGGCAGCTACAGTGCAGACTTTGTTTGCACTGAGTGCTGAATTTGGGTGCATTTGAGTGCTATAGTGAGAGTTTGGTGACTGAGGGAGTGCTGAATTTGGGTGCATTTGATTGCTATAGTGAGAGTTTGGTGACTGAGGGAGTTAGGTGAGGAGGGAGTAAGGTGCTCCTTTCATTTCATTTCCTACATTTCCTCAAAGAGGGTGAAGGGAGCCAGGAGTTTACAGAGAGTGCAGCTGACTGGGAGCAGAGTCGGAGGGCGGAGTTCAAGTTGGTCCACAGGGCAGCTATATTTTGTAAGATCAGAGGGGATGGAGGCTAGGGCAGTTGCATGCTCCTCCTGTAGGATGTGGGTGGTGAGGGATACCACCAGTGTCCCCTCTGACTATACCTGCGGGAAGTGCACCCAACTCCAGCTCCTCAGAGACCGTGTTAGGGAACTGGAGCTGGATGAACTTCGGATCATCCGGGAGGCAGAGGGGGTAATGGACAAGAGTTACAGAGTGTTAATCACACCCAAGGTACAGGACCAGCGTAGCTGGGTTACAGTCAGGGGAAAGAAAACGAACGGGCAGACAGTGCAGGGATCCCTCGTGGTCGTTCCCCTTCAAAACTAGTATACCGTTTTGGATGCTGTTGGGGGGGAATTACCTACCGGGGGAAGGCCCTAGCGGCCAGGTCTCTCGCACTGAGTCTGGCTCTGGGGCTCAGAAGGGAAGGGGGAGAATAGAAAAGCAATAGTGATAGGAGACTCAATGGTTAGGGGAGTAGATAGGAGATTCTGTGGTCGCGAGCGAGGCTCCCGGAAGGTATGTTGCCTCCCTGGTGCCAGGGCCAGGGATGTCCCGGATTGTGTCTTCAGGATCCTTAAGGGAGAGGGTGAGCAGCCAGAAGTCGTGGTGCACATTGGTACCAATGACGTAGGTAGGAAAAGGGGTGTGGATGTAATAAACGAGTTTAGGGAGTTAGGCTGGAAGTTAAAAGCCAGGACAGACAGAGTTGTCATCTCTGGTTTGTTGCCGGTGCCACGTGAAAGCGAGGCTAGGAAGAGGGAGAGAGTGCAGTTGAACAAGTGGCTGCAGGAATGGTGTAGGAGGGAGGGCTTCAGGTATTTGGATAATTGGAGCGCATTCTGGGGAAGGTGGGACCTGTACAAGCAGGGCAGGTTGCATCCGAACCAGAGGGGCACCAATATCTTGGGAGGGAGGTTTTCTAGTACTCTTCGGGAGGGTTTAAACTAATTTGGCAGGGGAATGGGAACCGGATTTGTAGTCCAGCAACTAAGGTAGCCGATGTTCAGGACGTCAAAGCGTGTAGTGAGGCAGTGGGGAAGGTAACACTGACAAAGGAGAGTACTTACAGGCACGGAGATGGGTTGAAGTGTGTATACTTCACTGCAAGAAGCATCAAGAATAAGGTGGGTGAACTTAAGGCATGGATCGGTACTTGGGACTACGATGTGGTGGCCATCACGGAAACTTGGATAGAAGAGGGGCAGAAATGGTTGTTGGTGGTTCCTGGTTATAGATGTTTTAATAAGATTAGGGAGGGTGGTAAAAGAGGTGGGGGGGGGGGTGTCGCATTGTTAATTCGAGATAGTATAACAGCTGCAGAAAGGCAGTACGAGGAGGATCTGCCTACTGAGGTAGTATGGGTTGAAGTCAGAAATAGCAAAGGAGCAGTCACCTTGTTGGGAGTTTTCTATAGGCCCCCCAATAGCAGCAGAGATGTGGAGGAACAGATTGGGAAACAGATTTTGGAAAGGTGCAGAAGTCACAGGGTAGTAGTCATGGGTGACTTCAACTTCCCAAATATCGAGTGGAAACTCTTTAGATCAAATAGTTTGGATGGGGTGGTGTTTGTGCAGTGTGTCCAGGAAGCTTTTCTAACACAGTATGTAGATTGTCCGACCAGAGGGGAGGCCATATTGGATTTGGTACTTGGTAATGAACCAGGGCAAGTGATAGATTTGTTAGTGGGGGAGCATTTTGGAGATAGTGACCACAATTCTGTGACTTTCACTTTAGTAATGGAGAGAGATAGGTGCGTGCAACAGGGCAAGGTTTACAATTGGGGGAAGGTAAATACGATGCTGTTTAGCACAGGGCTAAATCGCTGGCTTTGAAAGCAGACCAAGGCAATCCAGCAGCACGGTTCAATTCCCGTGCCAGCCTCCCCGAACAGGCGCTGGAATGTGGCGACTAGGGGCTTTTCACAGTAACTTCAAATGAAGTAACTTCATTTGAAGACTACTTGTGACAATAAGCGATTTTCATTTCATTTCATTTCAAGTGCATAAGTTGGGAACACAGGTTGTCAGGGAAGGACACAATTGAAATGTGGAACTTGTTCAATGAACAGATATTACATGTCCTTGCAATGCATGTCCCTGTTAGGCAGGGAAGAGATGGTCGAGTGAGGGAACCATGGTTGACAAGAGAGGTTGAATGTCTGGTTAAGAGGAAGAAGGATACTTACGTAAGGCTGAGGAAACAAGGCTCAGACAGGGCGCTGGAGGGATACAAGGTAGCCAGGAGGGAACTGAAGAAACGGCTTAGGAGAGCTAAGAGAGGGCATGTAAAATCTTTGGCGGGTAGGATCAAGGAAAACCCCAAGGCCATTTACACATATGCGAGAAATATGAGAATGACTATCATAGAATTTACAGATTATCATAGAATTTACAGTGCAGAAGGAGGCCATTCGGCCCATCGAGTCTGCACCGGCTCTTGGAAAGAGCACCCTACCCAAGGTCAACACCGCCACCCTATCCCCATAACCCCACCCAACACTCAGGGCAATTTTGGACACTAAGGGCAATTTATCATGGCCAATCCACCTACCCTGCACATCTTTGGACTGTGGGAGGAAACCGGAGCACCCGGAGGAAACCCACGCACACACGGGGAGGATGTGCAGACTCCGCACAGACAGTGACCCAAGCCAGAATCGAACCTGGGACCCTGGAGCTGTGAAGCAATTGCGCTATCCACAAGGCTACCGTGCTGCCCCTAAAGCGACTAGAGCGAGGGTAAGTCCGATCAAGGACAGTAGCGGGAGATTGTGTATTGAGTCTGAAGAGATAGGAGAGGTCTTGAACGAGTACTTTTCTTCAGTATTTACGAATGAGAGGGGCCATATTGTTGGAGGGGACAGTGTGAAACAGACTAGTAAGCTCGAGGAGATACTTGTTAGGAAGGAAAATGTGTTAGGCATTTTGAAAAACCTGAGGATAGACAAGTCCCCTGGGCCTAACGGGATATATCCAAGGATTCTATGGGAAGTAAGAGATGAAATTGCAGAGCCATTGGCAATGATCTTTTCATCCTCACTGTCAACAGGGGTGGTACCAGGGGATTGGAGAGTGGCGAATGTCGTGTCCCAGTTCAAAAAAGGGAATAGGGATAATCCTAGGAATTACAGGCCAGTTGGCCTTACTTCGGTGGTAGGCAAAGTAATGGAAAGGGTACTGAGGGATAGGATTTCTGAGCATCTGGAAAGACACTGCTTGATTTGGGATAGTCAGCACGGATTTGTGAGGGGTAGGTCTTGCCTCACAAGTCTTATTGAATTCTTTGAGGAGGTGGCCAAGCACGTGGATGTAGTGTACATGGATTTTAGTAAGGGATTTCATAATGTTCCCCATGGTAGGCTTATGCAGAAAGTAAAGAGGCATGGGATAGTGGGAAATTTGGCCAGTTGGATAACGAACTGGCTAACTGATAGAAGTCGAGAGTCGTGGTGGATGGCAAATATTCAGCCTGGAGCCTAGTTACCAGTGGCGTACCGCAGGGATCAGTTCTGGGTCCTCTGCTGTTTGTGATTTTAATTAATGACTTGGATGAGGGAGTTGAAGGGTGGGTCAGTAAATTTGCAGACGATACGAAGATTGGTGGAGTTGTGGATAGTGAGGAGGGCTGTTGTCGGCTGCAAAGAGACATAGATAGGATGCAGAGCTGGGCTGCGAAGTGGCAGATGGAGTTTAACCCAGAAAAGTGTGATGTTGTCCATTTTGGAAGGACAAATATGAATGTGGAATACAGGGTTAACGGTAGGGTTCTTGGCAATGTGGAGGAGCAAAGAGATCTTGGGATCTATGTTCATACAGCTTTGAAAGTTGCCACTCAAGTGGATAGAGCTGTGAACAAGGCCTATGGATGCTAGCGTTCATTAGCAGAGGGATTGAATTTAAGAGCCGTGAGGTGATGATGCAGCTGTACAAAACCTTGGTAAGGCCACATTTGACGTACTGTGTGCAGTTCTGGTCGCCTCATTTTAGGAAGGATGTGGAAGCTTTGGAAAAGGAGCAAAGGAGATTTACCAGGATGTTGCCTGGAATGGAGAATAAATCTTACGAGGAAAGGTTGAGGGTGTTAGGCTTTTTCTCATTAGAACGGAGAAGGATGAAGGGTGACTTGATAGAGGTTTATAAGATGATCAGGGTAATAGATAGAGTAGACAGTCAGAGACTTTTTCCCCAGGTGGAACAAACCATTACAAGGGGACATAAATTTAAGGTGAATGGTGGAAGATATAGGGGGGATGTCAAAGGTAGGTTCTTTACCCAGAGAGTAATGGGGGCATGGAATGCACTGCCTGTGGAAGTAGTTGAGTCGGAAACATTAGGGACCATCAAGCGGCTATTGGATAGGTACATGGATTACGGTAGAATGATGGGGTGTAGATTAATTTGTTCTTAATCTAGGACAAAAGTTCGGCACAACATCGTGGGCCGAAGGGCCTGTTGTGTGCTGTATTTTTCTACACAGGGCATCTGGTGACCTCATGGATGCACTTGTGGCTGTAGCTTGGGAAATACTGCACAAGTCACCGCTCGAGCCCTGGAATGAACTGGTTTCATAAAGGTTCAATCTCATTAATGAGATGGAAGTTAAAGCAAATGAGGATTCATGATATGCTCGCCATATTTGGGTGTGCTCCAGAGCCCGCCATTGGGTGCAGGCTGGTTAGATGGCAAACGGATTCGCACCAATTTTGGCCTTTCCCACTATTTAACCGGAACACCCAGGAAGGGGGGGGGGCAACGTGGTGGTTAAATTGCACCCTAAATATTGCTTGATATAATCCAGGAGGAACAAGGGACAATTTAGGGATTATGACATTGAAACTCCATTTAACTTTATTCTAGCGCCTTATGGTACCATCGGCACCTGAAGACTCTGTTTCAATCATGTACCTCGCGATGAGCCAATATCAATGCTTCTGTGTTTTGACTTAGAATCATAGAATTTACGGTGCAGAAGGAGGCCATTTGGCCAATCGAGACTGCACCGGCCCTTGGAAGGAGCACCCTCTTTAAGACCACAGCTCCACCCTATCCCCACCCAATCCTTTTGGACACTAAAGGCAATTTAACATGGTCAATCCAGCTAACCTGCACATGTTTGGACTGTGGGAGGAAACCCACAGACTCAAGAATAACGTGCAGACTTCGCACAGACAGCGACCCAAGCCGGGAATCGACCCCAGATCCCTGGCGCAGTGAAGTAACAGTGCTAACCACTGTGCTACCGTGCCGCCCCGAAAACATTAAAATTTTCAGTTCAGGGCTCTGTAAACAGTAAAGTTTTTTCAAATGTTGTAAGAGACAAATTTATGGTTAAGAACTACACAGGTAGGAAGGCTTCCGGTGGCGGCCCTGGGGTGAGTGGTCTCAGATTTGGCAGCTCCCGCTCGAGGCGTTTTTTTTTGGTCCTTTTCCTCGGTTGCCGGGCGGATGTTTTGGAGGAAAAGGGTGGAGAGGTGGTGGAGGAAAGTTATACTCCACTGGTGAGGTCGGTGGATGGATTTGTGAACCAGAAGTTGGTTTCGAAGAAAGAAGCTGCAAGGGCAAGAAACCTTTGTGCGATACAGGGAAAGATGGCGGAGAGCATGGGGTCGGCCCTATCAGCCCAATGGTCCATGGAGCAGTTGGTGGACTTTCTGAAAGAAAAGTTCAGTCAGCAGAGGAGAGAGGCTCAGGAGGACCTGCCGAAGGTGGTAGACCCCCTGAAAGCAGGGATCAACTGGGTGGAGCTGAGGCTGGAGACCCAGAGCCAAGCGCTCCAGAAGGTGGAGGAGGCAGTGGGGGAGCACAAAGAGCAGTTTACCTTGTTGGCGGCCGAAATTGGGATGTTGAGGGAAACCCAGAAGCGGCTCAAGAAGAAAGTGGAGGATTTGGAGAACCACTCACAAAGGCAAAATTTGAGAATTGTTGGGATGCCAGAGGGCATCGAGGGCTCTTATGTAGCTAAAATGCTGGAGCAGCTAATGGAGGAGGTCGACCGGGCGCATAGGACGCTGATGAAGAAGCCGCAGGTGAATGAGCCGGTGAGGGCGACGGTGCTGAGGCTACACCGGTTTCTGGATAAAGAGAAGATCTTGAGGTGGGCCAGGCAGACGAGGAGATGTACCTGGGAGGGTAATGAGCTCTGGGTATACCAGGACCTGGGTGTGGAACTGGCCAAGAGGAGAGCTGAATTCAATCGTGTCAAGGATGCCCTCTTTAAGAAGGGGGTGAAGTTCAGGATGCTGTACCCAGCCCGCCTCGGGGTGACCCACAACGGCCGCGAGTATTATTTTGGAACACCAGAGGAGGCAATGGCGTTTTTTTTATAAAATAAATATTTTATTGAAAATTTTTGGTCAACCAACACAGTACATTGTGCATCCTTTACACAATATTATAACAACACAAATAACAATGACCTATTTTATAAACAAAAAATGACTAAATAATAAATAACAAAAATGAAAACTAACCCTAATTGGCAACTGCCTTATCACAAGTAACACTCTCCAAAAATATAATTTAACAGTCTAATATATAATTATCTGTCGCAACGACCTATACATATTATACAGTATATATTAACAACCCTGAGAGTCCTTCTGGTTCCTCCTCTCCCCCCCCCCCCCCCCCCCCCGATCCTGGGCTGCTGCTGCTGCCTTCTTTTTTCCATTCCATCTATCTTTCTGCGAGGTATTCGACGAACGGTTGCCACCGCCTGGTGAACCCTTGAGCCGACCCCCTTAGAACGAACTTAATCCGCTCTAGCTTTATAAACCCTGCCATGTCATTTATCCAGGTCTCCACCCCCGGGGGCTTGGCTTCTTTCCACATTAACAATATCCTGCGCCGGGCTACTAGGGACGCAAAGGCCAAAACATCGGCCTCTCTCGCCTCCTGCACTCCCGGCTCTTGTGCAACCCCAAATATAGCCAACCCCCAGCTTGGTTCGACCCGGACCCCCACTACTTTTGAAAGCACCTTTGTCACCCCCATCCAAAACCCCTGTAGTGCCGGGCATGACCAAAACATATGGGTATGATTCGCTGGGCTTCTCGAGCACCTCGCACACCTATCCTCCACCCCAAAAAATTTACTGAGCCGTGCTCCAGTCATATGCGCCCTGTGTAATACCTTAAACTGAATCAGGCTTAGCCTGGCACACGAGGACGACGAGTTTACCCTGCTTAGGGCATCTGCCCACAGCCCCTCCTCGATCTCCTCCCCCAGCTCTTCTTCCCATTTCCCTTTTAGTTCATCTACCATAGTCTCCCCTTCGTCCCTCATTTCCCTATATATATCTGACACCTTACCATCCCCCACCCATGTCTTTGAGATCACTCTGTCCTGCACCTCTTGTGTCGGGAGCTGCGGGAACTCCCTCACCTGTTGCCTCGCAAAAGCCCTCAGTTGCATATACCTGAATGCATTCCCTTGGGGCAACCCATATTTCTCGGTCAGCGCTCCCAGACTCACGAACTTCCCATCCACAAACAGATCTTTCAGTTGCGTTATTCCTGCTCTTTGCCACATTCCATATCCCCCATCCATTCCCCCCGGGGCAAACCTATGGTTGTTTCTTATAGGGGACCCCCCCCCCCAAGGCTCCAGTCTTTCCCCTATGCCGTCTCCACTGTCCCCAAATCTTCAGTGTAGCCACCACCACCGGGCTTGTGGTGTAGTTCCTCGGTGAGAACGGCAATGGGGCTGTCACCATAGCCTGTAGGCTAGTCCCCCTACAGGACGCCCTCTCTAATCTCTTCCACGCCGCTCCCTCCTCCTCTCCCATCCACTTACTCACCATTGAAATATTAGCGGCCCAATAATACTCACTTAGGCTCGGTAGTGCCAGCCCCCCCCTATCCCTGCTACGCTGTAAGAATCCCTTCCTCACTCTCGGGGTCTACCCGGCCCACACAAAACCCATGATGCTCTTTTCAATCCTTTTAAAAAAAGCCTTCGTAATCACCACCGGGAGGCACTGAAACACAAAGAGAAATCTCGGGAGGACCACCATCTTAACCGCCTGCACCCTCCCTGCCAGTGACAGGGATACCATATCCCATCTCTTGAAATCCTCCTCCATTTGTTCCACCAACCGCGTTAAATTTAACCTATGCAATGTGCCCCAATTCTTGGCTATCTGGATCCCCAGGTAACGAAAGTCCCTTGTTACCTTCCTCAACGGTAGGTCCTCTATTTCTCTACTCTGCTCCCCTGGATGCACCACAAACAACTCACTTTTCCCCATGTTCAATTTATACCCTGAAAAATCCCCAAACTCCCCAAGTATCCGCATTATTTCTGGCATCCCCTCCGCCGGGTCTGCCACGTATAGTAGCAAATCGTCCGCATACAAAGATACCCGGTGTTCTTCTCTTCCTCTAAGTACTCCCCTCCACTTCTTGGAACCCCTCAACACTGTAGCGGGTCCTTTTCCTTCTTTAAGAGAAGCGATATCGTTGCTTCAGACATAGTCGGGGGCAGTTGTCCCCTTTTCTTTGCCTCATTAAAGGTCCTCGTCAATACCGGGGCGAGCAAGTCCACATATTTTCTATAGAATTCGACTGGGAATCCATCCGGTCCCGGGGCCTTTCCCGCCTGCATGCTCCTAATTCCTTTCACCACTTCTTCTACCTCGATCTGTGCTCCCAGTCCCACCCTTTCCTGCTCTTCCACCTTGGGAAATTCCAGCCGATCCAAGAAGCCCATCATTCTCTCCCTCCCATCCGGGGGTTGAGCTTCATATAATTTTTTATAAAATGTCTTGAACACTCCATTCACTCTCTCCGCTCCCCGCTCCATCTCTCCTTCCTCATCCCTCACTCCCCCTATTTCCCTCGCTGCTCCCCTTTTCCTCAATTGGTGTGCCAGCAACCTGCTCGCCTTCTCCCCATATTCGTACTGAACACCCTGTGCCTTCCTCCATTGTGCCTCTGCAGTGCCCGTAGTCAGCAAGTCAAATTCTACATGTAGCCTTTGCCTTTCCCTGTACAGTCCCTCCTCCGGTGCTTCCGCATATTGTCTGTCCACCCTCAAAAGTTCTTGCAGCAACCTCTCCCGTTCCTTACTCTCCTGCTTCCCTTTATGTGCCCTTATTGATATCAGCTCCCCTCTAACCACCGCCTTCAGCGCCTCCCAGACCACTCCCACCTGGACCTCCCCATTATCATTGAGTTCCAAGTACTTTTCAATGCACCCCCTCACCCTTAGACACCCCCCCTCATCTGCCATTAGTCCCATGTCCATTCTCCAGGGTGGGCGCCCTCCTGTTTCCTCCCCTATCTCCAAGTCTACCCAGTGTGGAGCGTGATCCGAAATGGCTATAGCCGTATACTCCGTTCCCCTCACCTTCGGGATCAACGCCCTTCCCAGCACAAAAAAGTCTATTCGCGAGTAGACTTTATGGACATAGGAGAAAAACGAGAACTCCTTACTCCTAGGTCTGCTAAATCTCCACGGGTCTACACCTCCCAGCTGCTCCATAAAATCTTTAAGTACCTTGGCTGCTGCCGGCCTCCTTCCAGTCCTGGACTTCGACCTATCCAGCCCTGGTTCCAACACCGTATTAAAATCTCCCCCCATTATCAGCTTTCCCATCTCTAGGTCCGGAATTCGTCCTAGCATCCGCCTCATAAAATTGGCATCATCCCAGTTCGGGGCATATACGTTTACCAAAACCACCGTCTCCCCCTGTAGTTTGCCACTCACCATCACGTATCTGCCCCCGTTATCCGCCACTATAGTCTTTGCCTCGAACATTACCCGCTTCCCCACTAATATAGCCATCCCCCTGTTTCTCGCATCTAGCCCCGAATGGAACACCTGCCCCACCCATCCTTTGCGTAGCCTAACCTGGTCTATCAGTTTCAGGTGCGTTTCCTGTAACATAACCACATCTGCCTTAAGTTTCTTAAGGTGTGCGAGTACCCGTGCCCTCTTTATCGGCCCGTTCAGCCCTCTCACGTTCCACGTGATCAGCCGGGTTGGGGGGCTTCCTACCCTCCCCCCCCCTTGTCGATTAGCCATCCCCTTTTTCCAGCTCCTCACCCGGTTCCCACGCAGCTGTATCTCCCCCAGGCGGTGCCCCCCCGCCCATCCCCTCCCATACCAGCTCCCCCCTCTCCCCAGCAGCAGCAACCCAGTAATTCCCCCCTCCCACCCCCACCCCGCTAGATCCCCCGCTAGCGTAATTACTCCCCCCATGTTGCTCCCAGAAGTCAGCAAACTCTGGCCGACCTCGGCTTCCCCCCGTGACCTCGGCTCGCACCGTGCGACGCCCCCTCCTTCCTGCTTCTCTATTCCCGCCATGATTATCATAGCGCGGGAACCAAGCCCGCGCTGCTCCCTTGGTCCCGCCCCCAATGGCCAACTCCCCATCTCCTCCACCTCCCCTCCTCCCCCCATCACCTCCTGTGGAAGAGAGAAAAGTTACCACATCGCAGGATTAGTACATAAAACTCCTCTTTCCCCCCTTTTTAACCCCCCTCTTCGCCCCCCACATTCGCCCAACCACTTTGTTCAAACGTTCTTTTTAATAACCCGCTCATTCCAGTTTTTCTTCCACAATAAAAGTCCACGCTTCATCCGCCGTCTCAAAGTAGTGGTGCCTCCCTCGATATGTGACCCACAGTCTTGCCGGTTGCAGCATTCCAAATTTTATCTTCTTTTTATGAAGCACCGCCTTGGCCCGATTAAAGCTCGCCCTCCTTCTCGCCACCTCCGCACTCCAGTCTTGATAAACGCGGATCACCGCGTTCTCCCATTTACTGCTCCGAGTTTTCTTTGCCCATCGAAGGACCATTTCTCTATCCTTAAAACGGAGGAATCTCACCACTATGGCTCTGGGAATTTCTCCTGCTCTCGGTCCTCGCGCCATCACTCCGTATGCTCCCTCCACCTCCAACGGACCCGCCGGGGCCTCCGCTCCCATTAACGAGTGCAGCATCGTGCTCACATATGCCCCGACGTCCGCTCCCTCCGCACCTTCAGGAAGACCAAGAATCCTCAGGTTGTTCCTCCTTGCGTTGTTCTCCAGTGCCTCCAACCTTTCCACACATCGTTTCTGATGTGCCTCATGCGTCTCCGTCTTCACCACCAGGCCCTGTATGTCGTCCTCATTCTCGGCTGCCTTTGCCTTCACGACTCGAAGCTCCCGCTCCTGGGTCTTTTGTTCCTCCTTTAGCCCTTCGATCGCCTGTAGTATCGGGGCCAACAGCTCTTTCTTCATTTCCTTTTTGAGCTCTTCCACACAGCATTTCAAGAACTCTTGTTGTTCAGGGCCCCATGTTAAACTGCCACCTTCCGACGCCATCTTGGTTTTTGCTTGCCTTCCTTGCCGCTGTTCTAAAGGATCCACTGCAATCCGGCCACTTTCTCCTCCTTTTTTCATCCGTATCCAGGGGGGATTCCCTTCTGGTTTACCGCACAGTGTTTTTAGCCGTCAAAATTGCCGTTGGGGCTCCTATCAAGAGCCCAAAAGTCCGTTTCACCGGGAGCTGCCGAAACGTGCGACTCAGCTGGTCATCGCCGCACCCGGAAGTCTCGGCAATGGCGTTTTTGAGGGACAATGAATTGGCAGGAGAGGGAGGCCATTGAACTTTGGAAGTGGTGTGAGTAAACATTGGTTTTCTCTGCCTTTTTTGCTTTATTGTCTTGTTTCGTTTTGGGTGATGGTTTTCTCTCAGGAGTCGTATTTCTTTCTTGTGGGGTTCATTGGTGGGACGCTGGAGCAGCGTGGAGAGTGAGTGAACCTTTTTCTTATTGTTATTGTCGTTTGCCCAATGGAAGTGTGCGAGTATGGGGGGGTGTAGGATGTTTGTCGCCATGGGTGGGGGCTGCCAGGCTAGCTGGGCGAGCTACTTGACAAGAGCGCAGTGGGGGGGGGGGGGGGGGGGGGGGGGGGGGTGAGCAGGTGGATAGAATGTTAGAGGCGGATGGAATTGTTGTTCTGTCTTTGGGGGGGGGGGGATAAATACCGACGGGGCTGGGGCGAGACACTTTAATACGGTAATCGAGCCGAGATTGGTCCGGTCGAGTCCGCGGTCGGAGAGGGTGTTGGCGGTGGTGATGGAGCTGACGGGATTAATGGAGTGCATAGGGGTGGGGTGGTGTAGACCTGTGGAGGTTTGCCGAGGCTGAAGGAATTTTCGTACTTCTCCCATGTGTGTAGGGTGTACTCAAGGATCGATTAGTTTTTGGTGGATAAGACCCTGCTGGCGGGGGTGGTTGACTCAGGGTACTCGGCGATTGGATTGTGGTCTCGGATTGGATTGTGGTCTTGGACCACGTGCCACTTTTGATAGACTTGTAAGTGGACTGAGGGATGCCCAGCACCCGCAGTGGAGATTAGACGTGGGGTTGCTAGCAGATAAGGTGTGCGAGCGGGTGAGGGCCGCTATTCGGGGGTACATGGAGCTGAATGGCACAGGTGAGGTTTAGGCCGCCACGCTATGGGAGGCACTGAAGGGGGGAGTTTGTATCGAACCGGGTACAGAGTGATACGACGGAGTGGACAGGGATGGCTAGGTTGGCAGATGAGATTCTGCGGGTGAATAGGAGGTACTCGGAGGCCCCGGAGGCAGGGTTGTTGAAGGAGCGGCAGAAACTCCAGGTGGGCGATTCAGAAGTTGGAGAAAGCGCTGGCGGACCAGGAGGAGCACCAAACGGTGGTTGGACTAGAGGTGGGGATGCTGAAGGATGAGCAAAAGAGGCTGCTGGAGAAGGTGGAAGATCTGGAGAACAGAGCTCGCCGGCAGAACTTAAGAATTGTCGGTCTCCCTGAAGGGGCTGAGGGGGCTGATGCTGGCGCGTTTTTGGCGGGTATGTTCCAGAAGCTTCTGGGGGAGGGGGCATTTCCCCGACCGTTGGAGGTGGACAGCGTGTACAGGGCGATGGTGAGGAAGCCACGGTCGGGGGACCCCCCCAACGGCGATGGTGTTCCTGTTCCACAGATTTTTGAATAAGGAGTGTGTTCTCCAGTGGGCTAAGCGTACTAGGAGCTGCAAATGGGACAATAGCATATTGCGTGTCTATCAGGACCTGAGTGTGGAGGTGGCCAGAAGGAGGTCAGGCTTCAAGCAAGTGAAGGAGATCCTGTTTAAGAAGAAGGTGAAATTTGGGCTGCTTTACCCGGCGTGTCTGTGGATTACGCATGAGGACCAGCACCATTATTTTGAGTCGCCCGAAGACGCGATGGACTTTGCCAAGAAAAACGGGCTGGTGCTGAACTGAGAACTTTTTGTTTTAAGTTGTAACTTTTCCGAGTGATGTTTATACATTTTGATTGTCGTTTATCTTCTGTTTTTAAGTTTGGGTGACGATGGAGAAGTAAAAGTTATTCGGTTTCTATGGGTCTGTGGTGGGGATGGCTGGTGGGGGCTTTTTACTTTTTTATTACTTTGATTTGCATTATTGGGGGGGTTCTTTGTGGGTTTTACATTTTGGGTTGTCTCCTATGGTAATTGGGTGATTGTTTGGTCTCAGTCTGAGAAGGGAATTGGTTTCAATGGGCGGGGGGGGGGGGGGGGGGGGAGTAGGGAACAATAGGTGGGAGACTTCTTGGCGCCAGAGGTAAGGGTCACCAGGCTAGCTGGGTGAGCTAATCTATGGAAGCACAGTGGGGGGGGGGGGGGGGGTGTATATGTTCAATATATGGCAGGGGTTAGGTTACAAAGTGGTGTTGCTGTGGGGGGGGGGGGGTTACTCTGCTGACGAGGGTGGGACGTAGGTTTTGGGACTGAGAGGAGGATCAAGTCAGACTAAGGAAGGGTTGGGTCAGTCAGGTCTTTCATTTGGGGCTGGACACCAAGACTAGAGGGGTGCCGATTTTAATCAATAAGCGGGTGCAATTCCAGGTGGGCAGTATAGTCTCAGACGGGGGGGGGGCCTTATATCATGGTGAGCGGTAAGCTGGAGGGGAGGAAGGTAGTCTTGGTTAACGTGTATGCACCAAACTGGGACGATGTAGAATTCATAAAGAGGGTACTGGGGAAGATACCTGACCTGGACTCGCACAAGTTGGTGATGGAGGGGGATTTTAATATAGTCATCGACACCAGCCTGGACCGGTCGTGTTCGAAAACGGGGAGGGTGGCAAAAGAACTGATCGGGTTCATGGAGCAGATGGGGGTCGACCCATGGAGGTTTGACAGCCGACGGGGAGGGAGTTTTCTTTATATTCGCATGTGCATACGGTTTACTCCCGGATTGATTTTTTCATTCTGAGCAGGGATTTTCTGGCGGGGGTGGTGGACACGGGGTACTCGGCTATCACTATTTCGGATCATGCCCCACATTGGTGGAACTGCAGGTTCGTGAGGAGAGCTTCCAGCGCCCGCAATGGAGATTGGACGTGGGCTTGTTGGCGGACGAGGCGGTGTGTGATTGGCTGAGGAAGTGCATGCAGAACTACCTGCAGGTAAATGACACGGGGGAAGTCTCAGCAGCGGTGGTCTGGGAGGCGCTGAAGGCAGTGGTGAGAGGGGAGCTGATTTTGATCCGGGCTCATAGGGACAGGATGGATTGGGCAGACACGGACCGACTGGTTGAGGAGATCCTACAGATAGATAGGAGGAATGCGGCGACCCCAGGGGTGGAGCTGTTAAGGGAACGTCGGAGGCTGCAGGCTGAGTTTGGGGTGTTGTCCACAGATAAGTCAGTGGAGCAGCTTAGAAAGGCGAGGGGGGCATTCTATGAACATGGGGAGAAGGCCAGCAGAATGCTGGCACAGCAGCTTAGGAAGAGGGAGGCGGCCAGGGAAATAGAAAAGGTGGTCGATGGGAATGGGAATCTGGTAGGGGACTCGGCTGGGCTAAACAGGGCGTTCAGGGACTTTCACAGCAGACTCTATCGCTCGGAACCCCTCGGGGCCCGAGGCGCTTTTTGGACGGTCTGACCTTCCCAAGGGTGGGCAGGGAGCTGGTGGATGAGCTGTGGGCCCCGATTAGGACCGAAGGAATAGCTGAGGGCTTGAAGGCAATGCAGTCGGGTAAGGCCCCGGGGCCGGATGGGTATCCGGTGGAATTCTACAAGAAATTCTCGGGGATGTTAGGGCCGTTGTTGGTCAAGGTTTTCAATGAGGTGAGGGATAGAGGGGTGCTGCCCCCGACGATGTCACAGGCCACTATTTCGTTAATATTGAAGCGGGACCAGAACCCGGAGATATGCGGGTCATATAGGCCAATCTCACTGCTTAATGTAGACGCCAAGTTGCTCGCCAAAGTTTTGGCCTCCAGGATTGTGTGCCGGATGAAATTATGGAGGATCAAGCCGGGTTTGTCAAGGGCAGGCAGTTGGTGGCCAATATAAGGCTCCTCAACGTGATTATGATGCCCCCGGAGAGTAGGGAGGTTGAGGTAGTTGTGGCAATGGATGCGGAAAAGGCGTTCGACCGGGTGGAGTGGGACTATTTATGGGAGGTGTTGGGAAGATTTGGGGTTGGTAGGGGCTTTATCGACTGGGTCAGGTTGTTGTACCAGGCCCCGGGGGCTAGTGTAAGGACGAATAGGACGACCTCGGGCTATTTTAGACTGCACCAGCGGACAAGACAGTGATGCACCCTCTCCCCACTGCTGTTTGCGTTAGCTATAGAGCTGCTGGCAATTGCTCTGAGAGCTTTAAGGGGCTGGTTCAGGTGGGGGGGGGGGGGGGGGGGGGGGGGGAGACCACAGGGTTTCGCTGTACGTGGACGACCTGCTCTTGTATGTAGCAGATCCAGGGGCAGGGATGGGTCAGATCATGGCGACTTTGGGGGAATTTGGCCGGTTTTCAGGATATATATTGAACATGACAAAGAGCGAGATGTTTGTAGTCCAGGCAAGAGGTCAGGAGGGTTGGCTGGGGGAGCAACCTTTAGGTTAGTGGGGGACAGTTTTAGGTACCTAGGGATACAAGTGGCGCGTGACTGGGGCCGGTTATACAAGTTGAACTTACCCCGGTTGGTCGAGCAGGTGAGGGGCGAGTTTCGGAGATGGGATGCGCTACCGATGTCGCTGCCTGCAGACGGTTAAGATGATAGTCCTACCAAGATTTTTATTGGTATTCCAATGCCTCCCAATTTTCATCCTGCGGTCCTTTTTTAAGAGGATTAAGAAAATCATTTTGGGTTTTGTCTGGGCGGGTACGTCCCCACGGGTGAAGAAGGCGATGCTCGAGAGGAATCGGGGGGAGGGGGGCTTGCCCTGCCAAACTTCAGTAATTACTACTGGGCGGCCAATATTGCAATGATAAGGAAGTGGGTGGTGGGGGCGGGGTCGGTTTGGGAGTGGATGGGCACCAGCTTGGGGGCGTTGATAATGGCACCTCTGCCGTTCCCGCCGGTGAGATATTCCACCAGTCCTGTGGTGGTGGCGGCCTTGAGGATCTGGGGTCAGTGGAGGAGGTACGTTGGAGCAGTGGGAGCATCAGTTTGGTCCCCAATATGTGACAATCACCGGTTTGCCCCAGGGAGCCTGGAAGGGAGGTTTTGAGTATGGCGAAGGGCAGGAGTTGAGAGGATGGGGGACCTGTTCCTGGTAGGTAGCTTCCCTAGCTTGAGGAGAAGTTTGGGTTGGCAAGAGAGAACGACTTCAGATATTTACAGGTGCGGGTCTTTCTGCGCAGGCAGGTATCATCCATCCCACTACTGCCACTGAGGGGGATCCAGGATAGGGTAGTGTCTAGGGGATGGGTGGGAGAGGGGAGTGTCTCGGACATCTACAAAGAACTAATGGGGGCGGAGGAGACGCAGACCGAGGAGCTGAAGCGTAAGTGGGAGGAGGAGCTTGGGGGAGAGATGGAGGACGCTTATGGGCGGACGCGTTGAGCATGGTCAACGCGACCACTACATGCGCAAGGCTCAGCTTGATCCAATTCAAGGTGGTACACCGGGCCCATATGACAGTGGCCCGGATGAATAGATTCTTTGGGGTGGAGGACAGATGTGTAAAGTGAAATTAAATGAAAATCGTTTATAGCACAGGGCTAAGTCGCTGGCTTTGAAAGCAGACCAAGGTAGGCCAGCAAAACGGTTCAATTCCCGTGCCAGCCTCCCCAAACAGGCGCCGGAATGTGGTGACTAGGGACTTTTCACAGTAACTTCATTTGAAGCCTACTTGCAGGAGGACCAGCGAACCATGTCCACATGTTCTGGGCGTGTCCAAAACCTCGGGGATATTGGCAGGGGTCATGTCATGTCCAGAGTATTGAAAGCAAGGATGGCAATGAGTCCAGAGGTGGCGATTTTTGGGGTGTCAGAAGATCTGGGTCCAGGAGGAGAAAGAGGCAGATGTTCTGGCCTTTGCCTCCCTGGTAGCCCAGAGACGGATATTATTAGCTTGGAGGGACACAAACCCCCCGAAGTCGGAGGCCTGATTAACCGACATGGCGAGCTTTCTCGGCCTGGAGAAGATTAAGTTCGCCTTGAGAGGGTCAGTGTTAGGGATCGCCCGGAGATGGCAGCCATTCATCGACTTCTTTGCAAGGAATTAATCGTCCTGGGGGGGGGGGGGGGGGGGGGGGGGGGGGGGGGGGGAGAGAGCTAGGGTAGCATAGAATAAGGGGTTAAATAGGCGGGTCTTGGAGGGACGGGTGTCGGTGTGTGCACTATGTTTATTTTTCTTTGTACACTGTTTTTATACTGTTGTTGTTTGTAATGCCAAAAAATACCTCATTAAAATTGTTTGTTAAAAAAAAAGAAACTCCAGATGGAGTTCGGGTTGGTGTCAACGGGGAAGGCAGTAGGGCAGTCATGCATGGCCAGGGGGGCAAGTGTATGAAAATGGGGAAAAGGCGAGTAGGATGGGGGGGGGGGGGGGGTTTGGACCCGGGTTTTTGAGGAATTCTGTAAGAGGTTATATGAATCGGAGACCCCAGCCGGGGAAGAGGGAATGCAGAGATATCTGGACGGGTTGGGGTTCCCCAAGGTGGAGGAGGATCTGGTATAAGTGCCAAGGGCACCCATTGGACTGACGGAGGCGATGCAGGCAGGGAAGGCCCTGGGCCCAAATGGGTTCCCAGTAGAATTGTATTAAAGCTTTTAGGGGTTCTGAGGCCCCTGCTGGTAAGTGTATACAATGAGGTGAGGGAGAAGGGCGAGCTTCCCCCTACGCTATCGCAGGCTTTGTTTTCCTTAGTTTTGAAGGACAAGGACGCGGAGCAGTGTGGATCCTACAGGCCGATATTGGTGTTAAATGTGGATGCCAAGCTGTTGGCAAAGGTCTTGGCCTCGCGGATTGAGGACTGTGTGCCGGGGGTGATAGGGGAAGACCAGACGGGGTTTGTAAAGGCAAGGCATCTGTCGGCGAACGTTAAGCACTTATTGAATGTGATAATGATGCCCTCAGAGGGACAAAATGTGGAGGTGGCGGTCACTATGGATGCAGAAGTCTTTGATTGGGTAGAATGGGGTTTGTGGATTGGGTCCTGTTGTTATATAGGGCACCGGTAGCAAATGCAAGGACGAAACGGGTGAGTTTGGGATATTTCACATTGCATCGTGAGACAAGGCAGGGACGCCCACTCTCCCTGTTGCTGTTTGCCTTGGCGATGGAGCCACTGGCAATGGCGCTTAAAGGGTCAAGGAGTTGGAGAGGGATAGGGAGGGGGGAGGGGGGGGGGGGCGGGGGCACAGGTTCCCCGCTATATGCGGACGATCTGCTGCTCTACATATCGGACCCAGTGGGAGGTATCAGGGAGATCATGAGCATTTTAGAGGAGTTCAGACGATTTTTCAGATACAAGTTAACCATGGGGAAGAGTTTTTCCGATCCAGGAAAGGGGGCAGGAGAAGCGGTTGGGCGAGCTGCTGATTAAAGTGGTGGGGACGAACCTTAGGTATCTGGGATCCAGGTGGCGTGGGGATGGGAACAAATTGAATCTGGCGCGGTTGGTTGAGCAGATGAAGGGGTATTTTAAGAGATGGGACGTGTTCCCGTTGCTGCTGGCGGGGCGTGTGCACACCGTGAAAATTACGGTACTCCAGAGGTTTTTATTTGTTTACCAGAACCTTCCGATCTTTATTCCAAAGACCTTTTTCAGGAATATTAACGCTTTGATCTCGTGGTTTGTCTGGGCGGAGAAATCCCCCCAGGTAAAGAAGGTGCTTTTGGAATGGGGACGCAGGGGGGAGGGGTTGGACTGGCTTTGCCAACTATCATGACCTACTACAGGGCAGCGAATATAGCCATGGTTAGGAATTGGCAGTGGGGGAGGAGTCGGTGTGGGAGCGGATGGAGGCAGCCTCTTGTAAGGGCACAAGCTGAGGGGCACTGGTGGCGGCACCTCTGCCATTCTTGCCAGCCTGGCACTCCACGAGCCCGGTGGTGATGGCGGCCCTGGGGGTGTGGGGACAGTGGAGGCAGCACCTGAGGTTGGAGGGTGCCTTGGTCTGGGCACCAATTTGTGGGAACCACAGATTTGCTCCAGCAGGTCAGATGCGGGGTTCCAGGGGTGACGGTGGGTGCGTATCTAACGGTTTGGCGACCTATTCGTGAGCGGCAACTTTTCCAGTCCAGAGGAATTGAAAGAGGAGTATGAGCTGCCCAGCAGAAATGGCTTCCGGTACTTACAAGTGCGGGATTATGTAAGGAAGCAGGTGCTGTCTCTTCCTGACCTGCCGTCCCCCGGGCTGCAGGACAAGGTGGTGTAGAAAACAGGGGTTGGCGAGGGTCGGGTGTCGGAGATTTATAAGGAGTTAATAGATTTGGAGGGAGCCCCGGTAGATGTTAAACGGAACTGGGAGGAGGAGCTGGGGAGGGAAATGGAGGCTGGGCTGTGGGAGGAGACTTTGAGGAGAATGCATTCTCTTTCTGTGCTAGGCTTAGCCTTGTTCAATTCAAAGTAGTCCAGAGGGCGCATATGATGGTGGCCAGAATGAGCAGGTTTTTTGAAGGGGTGGAGATAGATGTGGACGGTGTGCAGGGAGGCCCGCGAACCATGTTCACATGTTTTGGGCTTGTCCGAAGCTGAAGGGATTCTGGCGGGGTTCGCAGAGGTAATGTCCGAGGTGCTGAAGGTGAAGGTTGCCCAGAGTCCAGAAGTGGCGATTTTCGGATTGTCGGATGACCTGGGAGTCCAGGGGGCGAGAGAGGCCGACGTTTTGTTGGAGTGGTGGGACCCAGGGGCGTCAAAACCGGGGTGTGGGGGAGCGACTTCGCGGAATTCCTTAGGCTGGAAAAATCAAGTTTGCCTTGAGAGGGTCAGTGGGAGGGGGGGGGGATACAGGGTCTAAAAATGGGAAAGGCTGGGTGGGTGGTGGGGAACGACAAGGAGGGCAGTGGGGTGTTATTTATCTATTAGAAGGTTTCCTGTTTGTTCTCTTTTTGGTTTTGGTTGTGTTTAATCTATATATAATAAATGCCCCAATAAAAATATATTTTTTAAATCTACGCAGGTAACCTTACTCTACACCCCGAGCAGAATGGTGTATTGCTCTGGAAAGAGATTTAAATGGCTGAGAGAATTGCACATTCAGTACATAAATGAAATACAGTATACCTTTCTGTTGTAGGCTCCACAAAATTGTGGTTACACTGATTTGAAACAATGAATTCATTGAAAGAGATAATTTCAACATCACGAGAAAAGTTATTTGCTGGATACTTGAACAACTTATTAAATCGATTAGCTGGGCCACGCTGACCAGCAGCTTTTCAGATACCGTTTGCTTTGCTGACCTCAGCCAGGATGGCAGGAGGCGCAGAAAATTGACCTTGGCTCCCCCAACTTAAAGGGAAGGGTGAGGACAAAGATGCTCAAGGCCTCATCTTAAGGACGCTATCTGCAACCATGGCTGAGTGAGCAGCGCACTCTGGAAATGGACACCAGTTGAGTGCAGGGTATAAATCTACTGCAATAATCCCGGTGTTTGGAGTGCCTGTTAACACTCATTACCAAGGTGTGGTGGTATGTATTAGGGGTCATGTGGGACTGTGAAGCCGAGATGCTATTGGCTGACAGATCCCGGGTCCTGGTTGGCTGCCGACTCCTGGCTCCGCCCTGAAGCGGAGTATAAGAACCCGAGCTTCTCCCCGCAGCTTCATTCTGTTGCTGAGCTGCTGGGGACAAGCATCGCTTAATAAAGCCTGGATCGACTTCATCACTTCTCGTCTCTCGTAAGTCATTGTGCGCTACAATTTATTAAGCGAGCTGAAAAGACTATGGAGCTCCGGATCGCCCCGGAATGCCTGCGGATCAGCCCCCACGCAGCGAACTCGGCAGCAGTATTCAAACACTGGCAAGCATGCTCTGAAGGCTACCTCCGAACGGCCCCCGGCCGGATCACAGAAGACCAGAAAATGCAGGTCCTGCATTCGAGGGTAAGCCCGGAAATTTACCCTCTCATAGAAGACGCAGAGGATTTCCCAACGGCGCTCGCATTGCTGAAGAGCATCTACGTTCGGCCCGTTAACCAGGTCTACGTGCGCCACCAACTCGCGACGCGACGGCAAAGTCCCGGAGAATCGCGAGAGGAATTCTACGCCGCGCTGCTAATTTTGGGACGGGGCTGCAGCTGCCCGCCGGTGAACGCGATCGAACACACGGACCTGCTAATTCGCGATGCATTTGTGGCAGGTATGAACTCTCCCCAAATCCGCCAAAGACTTTTAGAAAGAGAGTCGCTAGGACTCTCAGAGGCACGGGCCCTTGCAGCTTCCCTAGATGTGGCCTCGCAAAACGCCCGCGCCTATGGCCCCGACCGCGCGGCAGCCCCTTGGGCTCCGTGGACCCCCGTCGCGACAAACTCCCCCCCCCCCCCCCTTGCAAGCTTGCGCGGTTAAAGCGCCAGACCATCCCGGAGGGGCCCGCTGCTATTTCTGCGGACAAGCGAAACACCCCCGGAGGCGCTGCCCGGCCCGCGCAGCTATTTGTAAAAGCTGCGGCAAGAAGGGCCATTACGCGGCAGTATGCCGGTCCCGGGGATCACCGCAATCCCCGGAGAAGAACGAGCCCAGCACATCCCAAACGCTCCCCAACCCCCCCAGCGCCCCATGTGCGACCCGCGGGCGCCGCCATTTTGGGTCCCGGGCACCACAAGGGGAGGATGGGCGCCGCCATCTTGTGACCCCCCAGCCACGTGCGATTCATGGGGTGGCCATTTTGTCCACCCCCGACCACGTGCGATCCATGGGGGCTGCCATTTTGTCCACCCCCGGCCGCGTGCGATTCATGGACGCCACCATCTTGGTTGACAACAAAGGACCCCAGCATCGACTGCTCCACGGGGTCCGAAGAAGACGCCGCGACACTACTACCACGACTGGCTTTGGTGACACTGGATCAATCGCAGCCCCGGACGCTCCAGACGACGACAACAACGGTGCTGGTGAACGGATACGAGACGCCATGCCTGATCGACTCTGGGAGCACTGAAAGTTTTATTCACCCAGACACGGTAAGACGCTGTTTTCTGACCATCCATCCAAGCACGCAAAAGATTTCCCTAGCTGCAGGATCCCACTCCGTAGAGATCAAAGGGTTCTGCATCGCGAACCTAACGGTGCAAGGGAGGGAGTTTAAGAACTACAGGCTCTACGTCCTTCCCCAACTCTGCGCGCCCACATTACTGGGATTAGATTTCCAGTGTAACCTGCAGAGCCTAACATTCCAATTCGGCGGCCCAATACCCCCACTCACTATCTGCGGTCTCGCAACTCTCAAGGTTGAACCGCCGTCCTTGTTTGCAAACCTCACCCCGGATTGCAAACCCGTCGCCACTAGGAGCAGACGGTACAGCGCCCAGGACCGGATATTTATTCGGTCTGAAGTCCAGCGGTTGCTGAAGGAAGGCATAATCCAGGCCAGCAATAGTCCCTGGAGAGCCCAGGTGGTAGTAGTAAAGACCGGGGAGAAGCAAAGGATGGTCGTAGACTATAGTCAGACCATCAACAGGTACACGCAGCTAGATGCGTATCCTCTCCCCCGCATATCCGACATGGTCAATCGGATTGCCCAGTATAAGGTCTTCTCCACCGTGGACCTCAAGTCCGCCTACCACCAGTTCCCCATCCGCTCAGGTGACCGCAAGTACACCGCCTTCGAGGCAGACGGGCGTCTATACCACTTCCTAAGGGTCCCATTTGGTGTCACAAACGGGGTCTCGGTCTTCCAACGGGAGATGGACCCAATGGTTGACCAGCACGGGTTGCAGGTCACGTTCCCGTATCTCGGATACGTAACCATCTGCGGCCACGATCAGCAGGACCACGACGCCAACCTCCAAAAGTTCCTCCAGACCGCTAACGCCCTGAACTTCACATATAACGAGGAAAAGTGCGTTTTTAGCACAAACCGGTTGGCCATCCTGTGATACGTAGTGCGCAATGGGATAATAGGCCCCGACCCCGAATGCATGCACCCCTTTATGGAATTCCCCCTCCCCCACTGCTCCAAAGCCCTGAAACGTTGCCTGGGTTTCTTTTCATATTACGCCCAGTGGGTCCCCCAGTATGCAGACAAGGCCCGCCCGCTAATACAGTCCACTACCTTCCCCCTGTCGACAGAGGCTCGCCAGGCCTTCAGCCGCATCAAAGCGGATATCGCAAAGGCCACGATGCGCGCCATCGACGAGTCCCTCCCCTTCCAGGTCGAGAGCGACGCATCCGACGTAGCTCTGGCGGCCACCCTTAACCAAGCGGGCAGACCCGTGGCCTTTTTCTCCTGGACCCTCCACGCCTCAGAAATCCGCCACTCCGCAGTGGAAAAGGAAGCCCAAGCCATAGTGGAAGCTGTGCGACATTGGAGGCATTACCTGGCCGGCAGGAGATTCACTCTCCTCACCGACCAACGATCGGTAGCCTTCATGTTCGATAATGCACAGCGGGGCAAAATTAAAAATGACAAGATCTTAAGGTGGAGGATCGACCTCTCCACCTTCAACTATGAGATCTTGTATCATCCCGGAAAGCTGAACGAGCCGTCGGATGCCCTATCCCGCAGCACATGTGCCAACGCACAAATAGACCGCCTCCAAGCCCTACACGAGGACCTCTGCCACCCGGGGGTCACTCGATTCTACCATTTCGTAAAGTCCCGCAACCTCCCCTACTCTGTGGAGGAGGTCCGTACAGTCACCAGGAACTGCCACATCTGTGCAGAGTGCAAACCGCACTTTTTGAGGCCGGATAGAGCGTACCTGATCAAGGCTTCCCGCCCCTTTGAACGCCTCAGTTTGGGACCCTCCACCGACCGCAAAGCATACTTCCTGAACGTGGTGGACGAGTACTCTCGTTTCCCCTTCGCCATCCCCTGCCCCGACATGACAGCGGCCACAGTCATTAAAGCCCTTGGCACCATATTCACACTGTTCGGTTGCCCCGCGTATATCCATTGCGACAGGGGGTCCTCCTTCATGAGTGACGAGCTGCGCCAGTTCCTGCTCAGCAAGGGCATAGCCTCGAGCAGAACGACCAGCTACAACCCCCGGGGCAATGGGCAAGTCGAGAGGGAGAACGGCACGGTCTGGAAGACCGTCCTACTGGCCCTACGGTCTAGGGATCTCCCAGTTTCCCGGTGGCAGGAGGTCCTCCCGGATGCTCTCCACTCCATCCGGTCGCTGCTGTGTACCACCACTAACCAAACGCCTCATGAGCGCCTCCTTGTCTTCCCCAGGAAGTCCTCCTCCGGAACGTCGCTGCCGACCTGGCTGGCGGCCCCAGGAACCATCTTGCTCCGGAAACATGTGCGGGCGCACAAATCGGACCCGTTGGTCGAGAGGGTTCACCTTCTCCACGCGAACCTGCAGTACGCCTACGTGGCGTACCCCAACGGCCGACAGGACACGGTCTCCCTGCGGGACCTGACGCCCGCCGGCAACACACACACACCCCCGACATCGATCATCCCCTCCCTGCCACCGGCGTGCCCCGCGACCGCCCCCTTCCCGGGGGGATCGGTCCTCCTCCCGTGCCCGCCCAGGAGTAAAACAGGAACAAACACCAAAGCGCTCACGGAGATGACAACGCCTGAGCAAGCACCTGCACCACCACCGGGGTGGAGGCGATCGACGAGGAAGACCAGACCGCCCGCTCGACTCGTGGAATCCGCGTGACACCAAGAATGTTGTTGTAACAAAAATTTTTTTTTGCTAATATTGTAAATAGTTCTCACAAACTTGTACATAGCCCAGTGTACGGCTAAAACTGTAGTAACACTGTCCGAAATTTTCCTTCCAGGACTAGCCTTGTAAACCCCTACCACCATGCGAACCACCACCCCGCCGGGTTCCTTTTAACAAGGGGTGAATGTGGTGGTATGTATTAGGGGTCATGTGGGACTGTGAAGCCGAGATGCTATTGGCTGACAGATCCCGGGTCCTGGTTGGCTGCCGACTCCTGGCTCCGCCCTGAAGGCGGAGTATAAGAACCCAAGCTTCTCCCCGCAGCTTCATTCTGTTGCTGAGCTGCTGGGAACAAGCATCGCTTAATAAAGCCTGGATCGACTTCATCACTTCTCGTCTCTCGTAAGTCATTGTGCGCTACACAAGGTCCAAACATAAATAAAACCTGTCTTCAATCTGTAAGGAAGATTTCAGAAATGCTGTAATAGTAATACTGAGCTGAAACATAAAATTGTCCACTATTACTGTGTAAATCACAGTAGTGTGCAAAAACCAAGACAAGGCACAAGCACAAGACAGATTTTACATTAATCACACCAGATTGCAAAGCAAAGAATAATCAGATTAGTTCACCATCAGAAATAGCATTTTCAGTTTGGCTTGGCTCTCCAGCACAAAGTCCGCACTCTCTTCGTTGCTTACCCATTCTTACTGAAGACACGTATCCAAGCCTGTACATTAGGTCCCAGCATGCATAGACAACGGAGTGTTGTGAAGGTAGATAATAGAACTGCAAACAAAAACGTCTCCCTGAAGGACCTGTAAAGCACAGAACTAGTTTACAATCGGTAGCTTCATAAAATAGTTAAGCCGGAATCGAACTCGGGTCCCTGGTGCTGGGAGCAGCAGTGCTACCCACTGTGCTGCCGTGCCGTGTTTGAACATAACATTTCAGCAAAACCTTTGACACAGCACGACACTATCTTTTGTCAATAGAAAAGCACCAAATAGGACAGAAGTAAGTGACCAATTCCTTGAGTCAGATGCGGCAAAAGGTAGTTTTTGAGGGAACATTAACATAAAAGAACTGGAGTGGTCTCATATGGTTCTGGGACCTTGATACCTTTAAATGCATAAAAATAATTTTGTGGAAAGGATGGCCATAAAGATCTGCAAGTCTGCTAATAGACAGTCAATTGGAAAAGGGTTGAATATAAGAAGAAACAATTGGACCATTTGCAGAAGGATAAGGATTGATTGGGACCCAAGGTCTAAATATTGTTAAGTGAATAGAAATTCAAGTTATGAAGATGTGGAAGGGAAATAACTTGGCAGTACGAAGATAATGGGAACTACCCGCAAGAATTACAGGTGGGGACCTGGGAGATTTATACCCAGTCCTTGGAGCACCAGAAATGAAGGCAATTAAACTTTTGTTAAATAGGACGCTTTGAGAAGTGGTTATCAGCACTGATGATGTTTCTGTCAGAAAAAGGAAGTATATGGGTGGCCTTTTTGATGTATTTAAGATATTAAACTGAATAGATAAACTGGATGAAGGAGTGATGTTCAATATTAGCACAGTGCTGGAACAAGGGGATATACACTTAAAAGCTTAGACCAGAGGTGAATAACCAGTTAGATGTAATCTCTTCACACGGCAGTTGGTGATTATTTGGAATAAATAAATAACATCCTGACTGGATGTTCGAAATTTCAAAATGTTGACGGATACATTTTGGTGCACAAATCTACAAAAAGGTATTACAGGTAAAATGTGGTGTGATGTCAGAGACCGTTGAGACCAGATGGAATCTAATGGTTTTTTGTCAATGTACAGTCCAATTTCCTCAACACATTGGAACACGATAAGGTTAAATAATGATACATCATGAATAACTTGATCACCTTAGAGGAATGACCCAAACTTAATTAAAATTATCTGCAGATTTGTTTCGAGGGGCAAGATTCTCCGTTTGGGAGACCACAGGCACGATCTACTGAGCGGGAACAAAGTCCCATAGCACACAATGAGCCGGCTGTTTCCCGGTTCTCAGAGAGCAGAGAAACACCACGCTATTGAACAGCCATTCGGGGGCCTCAGCGGGGAATGCGCAGCCGAGGCTGCACTTCGGAGCTCTGCTTGCCGGAATTCCTCAGTGCTGGGAAAGATCGGGACGCCATCTTACATAGAACATACAGTGCAGAAGGAGGCCATTCGGCCCATCGAGTCTGCACCGACCCACTTAAGCCCTCACTTCCACCCTATCCCCACAACCCAATAAACCCTCCTAACCTTTTTGGCCACTAAGGGAAATTTATCATGGCCAATCCACCTAACCTGCACGTCTTTGGACTGTGGGAGGAAACCGGAGCACCCAGAGGAAACCCATGCAGTCACAGGGAGAACGTGCAGACTCTGCACAGACAGTGACCCAGCGGGGAATCGAACCTGGGACCCTGGCACTGTGAAGCCACAGTGCTAGTCACTTGTGCTACCAGTGCTAGCCACTTGACCACCCGACGTGATCCCCAAACTCACTGATAAGGGGGTCCTTGGCACTCCCCGCACTCACGGCGGGTACCCCTGGGCCCAATCCCCATTGCACAAAAAATGCCAGCTTGGCATCTTGGCAGTGCCAGCCTGGATCCATGGCAGTGCCCCTGCCAGCTGGCAGGGCCACATGGGCTCCTTTGCAGTGCCAGACTGGTAGTGCCAGGGTGCTAATGTGGCACCAGCAGTGACAGGGTGCCACTCAGCACAGAGGGCAAGCACCTGGGGACCTCTAATCCCCTGGGAGACCCCACGAGTGCTGTTCCGCCTGGTCTTCGTTTGTGGGGACCAGCACTGAACGGTACTCGCCCAACGTCTCCAAGGAGCGGGAGTTAGATCACATGCCTTAGGTTGATCTTGGGAATGCATATTAGAGTAATACTAGCGGGTCTCACTCTAATATGCCAATTTGGCAGAAAGTGATGCTGCCAGGATCTCCTGGCATCTATTGACCGCATCGCACTTCTTTCTGGGCGCAACACTACCGGTAGATCTTGTCCTAAGTGTTGACGCTGGGACTGAATTGCGTGCGGTTCACATTCCTGTTGGGGGTGCTATTTCTGGAGCAATTCAGGACATGCGAATGGGACAACAGTCTGCACATGTGAATCTGCAGCAATGCCTATTCCTGTTGGCCTCTGATTCGCTGAGGCTGGAATTGGTGTTGGAGAGCTTGACAAGCTGGAGATGCTTATAAGCACTCCACTCCCCACACACTCTCATTCTAACAAAGGAGATGGCAGGATGAAGACGGGCCCCCCAGTTCCTGGACCTAGACTGTGAGACGATGCTTGATGTAGTAGAGGAGAAGTGAGACACCCTCTTCCCCAGGGCGTGGGAGGAGGTGGCTGAGGCGGTGAGAGCTGCCAGCCTCACCAGGTGGACCGGCCGCAGTGTAGGAAGAAGATGAATGACCTCCTTAGGTTAGCTCGGGTGAGTCGCCACCTCAATTTCCCTGGCATCACTCCTGTCCCTCATCACCATCCTCACTCCCCGAGAGGCCAATCAAAGCCCATCTGTTTGCATCTTCCTTACCTCTCACCATGCACCAAGCCCAAACATCTGCATTGTCCTCTTTGGCCAGGTGCCTTGCACATACATGCCACCAGCTACAGAACACTGGGTAACCCATCTCCATGCATCTCACCATGTCCTTCATGTGTCTCCTAGGAAAAGGTAGCCAACAATCACCGGGATTGGGAGAAGACCGGAGATGGCACCCCGGCCTCAGGGCTCTCACTCCACAGAACGTGGCATGTGTCAACCAAGTGAATTCCTAATGCAAAATGATGTCCCTCTCGCAAGTGAGTCACCGCTCTCCCATAAACCACTCCATCCCAAGATCTCACCATGTCTCTTAGTCTTTTGTTTTGCAGAATCACAATCACACAAGGCTGGCCCATCTGGGGTTCCTCACCCCCAGCCAGATCCCCAGCACACCCCGGATCACCAGTCCGGGGAAGACACCAACTTTTGGTCATTGATGTCACCTATCGCCTCAGTGGGGCATTTTAGTGATGAGGCTCCTGGGTCACCATATGGTGCACACGTCACACATGCTCCAGCACATCTGTTGGAGGTAGGGACACCCGAGGGAGCGGACAGTCAAAGGGCTGCCCAATCCCAGGAAGCAGCTGCAGTCCCCACGGTATCGCTTTTCTGGAAAGTATGATCCCATCACTGGTGGAGATGCAGACGCAGAGCCAGGATTTACAAGAGGGGGTGTCAACGACTTTCCAGTGCCTGCAGGTACAACTGGAAGAGTCAAACTGCCTTGGACAAGACGTCAGAGCCATGGGTCAAGACGCCCAAGGCTTGGGGCACACTGTGTGGCCGATGGCTGAGGCTCAGGACAGGGGAACCCAGTCACAGGCAAACGTGTACCGGGCCCACATGGATATTGCTATGGCACTACAGAGCTTGGCCCATTCACAAAGGGTCATGGCTGAGGGCATCGAGGACATTAGCCAGGCGCTGACTGACTTGGGCCAGTCACAGTGGGACCTGGAACAGACCCAGAGGGACATGACCAGGACAGTGAGGGACATGACTGATAGAATTCCTCTTCGGGCATGATCTTCCCAAAAGAGAACAAAATTCCCCAGCGAGCGCGATTAGCCGCGTGTTTCCTGGCAGTCGTAGTGCCGAAAATCACATGGCTATTCACTGCGACTCGCTTCGAATAAGAGTCCTAAACCGGGCCATTTGCGGCCTTGCCGTTTTTTTTACAATGGGGAGGTCCGCTCGCCGGAAGGCCCCGTTGTAACGAGAGATCTCCAATGCACCAAAAAAATCCCCAACCTGAACGCAACATGGGAGGGTCCCCAATACCCACAGCAGGCAATCTCAGCCTATCACGCATGCAAAAAATGCCAGCTTGGCACCACCATCCTGGCACCCTGGCAGTGCCACCTGGGCACCTTGGCAGTGCTAGACTGGCACCCAAGTGTCACTGCCAGGGTGCCAGACGTAGTGCCTGCCTGGCACTGCCAGGGTACTCAGGTGGCACCAGCAGTGCCAGGGCACCACCCTGCCCAAAGGGCATGCAGCCGGGGGCCCCTGATCCACCTGGAAAATCCCATGAGTGCCATTCCGTCTAGTTCCCACTTGTGGGGACCAGTACCAAACAAGGTCTCCGAGGCAGAGGGATTGAATCCCAAAGCCTCAACTTGGGAATCTGCATATTAGAGTAAGGCTTACTGCCTCGCTCTAATATGCAGATTTGCCAAACACTGATCCTGCCCATTGTGGGCGGGATTCTCCTTGCAACATCTTGCAAGATTGCATTGAATCTTGCGAGGTATTGCGAGCCAGGTGGATCACAGGAGCGGGGTCCCCCAGCTTTCACTGGCCATGCACACTTTTCTGGTGCAGTGTGGCTGGAAGATCGCACCCTTAGAACTATTTTTCTGCAGTGGGGAACTAAACTCACCGACAAGACTCCTCAGAGTTCGGGGTGCCCTTTTGAAAGGGTGCCGCAATCTCAAAGTGAGGTTGAAGAACCCCACCCACAAACAATGCGACCCCACTGCAGACATGGGCAACACCCCCAGCCCTCTATCCCCAAGGGGCACCTCTCCCCATCACTACAAGTCTGTGTGACAGACTGGCACTGCCAGGATGCCTGATTGCCAACAGCAGTGACAGGTCACTGCCCTGCCCCGGCCACCTCCAATGGCCTTGAAGCCTCCCAGCATGGCCATCACGCCTGGTCTCTACTCAAACAAAGAACAAAGAAAAGTACAGCACAGGAACAGGCCTTCGGTCCTCCAAGCCTGCGCTGACCATGCTGCCCGACTACACTAAAATCTTCCACACTTCCAGGGTCCGTATCCCTCTATTCCCATCCTATTCAGGTATTTGGCAAGATGCCCCTTAAACATCACTATCATCCCTGCTTCCACCGCCTCCTCCGGCAGCGAGTTCCTGGCACCTACTACCCTGTGTAAAAAACCTGCCTCGTACATCTCCTCTAAACCTTCCCCTCGCACCTTAAACCTATGCCCCCTAGTAATTGACCCCTCTACCCAGGGAAAAAGTCTCTGACTATGTTCTCATAATTTTATAGACCTCAATCAGGTCGCCCCTCAAGCTCCTTCGTTCCAGTGGGAACAAACTAAGTTTATTCAACCTCTCCTCATAGCTAATGCCCTCCATACCAGGCAACATCCTGATAAATCTCTTCTGCACCCTCTCTAAAGCCTCCACATCCTTCTGGTAGTGTGGCGACCAGAATTGAACACTATACTCGAAGTGTGGCCTAACTAAGGTTCTATACAGCTGCAACATGACTTGCCAATTCTTATACTCAATGCCCCGGCCAATGAAGGCAAGCATGCCGTAAGACTTCTTGACTACCTTCTCCACCTGTGTTGCCCCTTTCAGTGACCTGTGGACCTGTACACCAAGATCTCTCTGACTGTCAATACTCTTGAGGGTTCTACCATTCACTGCATATTCCCTACCTGTATTAGACCTTCCAAAATGAATTACCTCACATTTGTCCGGATTAAACTCCATCTGCCATCTCGCCGCCCAAGTCTCCAAACGATCTAAATCCTGCTGTATCCTCTGACAGTCCTCATCGCTATCCGTAATTCCACCAACCTTTGTAACATCCGTAAACTTACTAATCAGACCGGTTACATTTTCCTCCAAATCATTGATATATACTACGAACACCAAAGGTCCCAGCACTAATCCCTGCGGAACACCACTAGTCACAGCCCGCCAATCAGAAAAGCACCCTTCCATTGCTACTCCCTGCCTACTATGACCTAGCCAGTTCTGTATCCATCTTGCCAGCTCACCGCTGATCCCGTGTGACTTCACCTTTTGTACCAGTCTGCCATGAGGGACCTTGTCAAAGGCCTTACTGAAGTCCATATAGACAACATCCACTGCCCTACCTGCATCAATCATCTTTGTGACCTCCTCGAAAAACTCTTATCAAGTTAGTGAGACACGACCTCCCCTTCACAAAACCGTGCTGCCTCTTTCTAATATGACCACTTGCTTCCAAATGGGAGCAGATCCTGTCTCAAAGAATTCTCTCCAGTAATTTCCCTACCACTGACGTAAGGCTCACCAGCCTGTAGTTCCCTGGATTTTCCTTGCTAACCTTCTTAAAAAAGGAACAACACTGGCTATTCTCCAGTCCTCCGGGGCGTCACCTGAAGACAGTGAGGATCCAAAGATTTCTGTCAAGGCCTCAGCAATTTCCTCTCTTGCCTCCTTCAGTATTCTGGGGTAGATCCCATCAGGTCCTGGGGACTTATCCACCTTAATATTTTTCAAGACGCCCAACACCTCGTCTTTTTGAATCTCAATGTGACCCAGGCTATCTACAGACTCAATATCCACCAATTCCTTCTCTTTGGTGAATACTGATGCAAAGTATTCATTTAGTACCTCGCCCATTTCCTCTGGCTCCACACATAGATTCCTTCCCCTGTCCTTCAGTGGGCCAACCCTTTCCCTGGCTACCCTCTTGCTTTTTATGTACGTGTAAAAAGCCTTGGGATTTTCCTTAACCCTATTTGCCATATGACTTTTCGTGACCCCTTTTAGCCCTCCTGACTTCTTGCTTAAATTCCTTCCTACTTTCCTTATAGTCCACACAGGCTTTGTCTGTTCCCAGCCTTTTAGCCCTGACAAATGCCTCCTTTTTCTTTTTGACGAGGCCTACAATATCTCTCGTTATCCAAGGTTCCCAAAATTTGCCATATTTATCCTTCTTCCTCACAGGAACATGCCGGTCCTGAATTCCTTTCAACTGACACTTGAAAGCCTCCTACATGTCAGATGTTGATTTACCCTCAAACATCCGCCCCCAATCTATGTTCTTCAGTTCCCGCCTAATACTGTTATAATTAGCCTTCCCCCAATTTAGCACATTCTCTTTAGGACCACTCTTATCCTTGTCCACCAGCACTTTAAAACTTAGCGAATTGTGGTCACTGTTCCCGAATTGCTCCCCTATTGAAACTTTTACCACCTGGCCTAGCTCATTTCCAAATACCAGGTCCAGTACAGCCCCTTCCCTAGTTGGACTATCTACATATTGTTTTAAGAAGCCCTCCTGGATGCTCCTTACAAATTCTGCCCCGTCCAAGCCCCTAGCACTAAGTGAGACCCAGTCAATATTGTTGGAAGTTAAAGTCTCCCATCAAAACAACCCTGTTGCTTTTACTCCTTTCCATAATCTGCCTACCTATCTGCTCCTCTATCTCCCGCTGGCTGTTGGGAGGCCTGTAGTAAACCCCCAACATTGTGACTGTACCCTTCTTAATCCTGATCTCTACCCATATAGTCTCGCTGCCCTCCGAGGTGTCCTCCCGCAGTACAGCTGCGATATTCTCCCTAGCCAGTAGTGCAACTCCTCCACCCCTTTTACATCCCCCTCTATCCCGCCTGAATCATCTAAATGCTGGAATGTTTAGCTGCTAATCCTGTCCTTCCCTCAACCAGGTCTCTGTAATGGCAACAACATCATAGTTCCAAGTACTAATCCAAGCTCTCTAAGTTCATCTGCCTTAACTGTTATACTTCTTGCATGAAAACATATGCACTTCAGGCCACCAGTCCCGCTGTTTTCAGCAACATCTCCCTGTCTGCTCTTCCTCAGAGCCATAGTGGCCCTATTTCCTAGTTCTCCCTCAATTTTTTCACCTTCTGAGCTATTGCTCCGGTACCCACCCCCTTGCCATACTAGTTTAAAACCTCCCGTGTGACACTAACAAATCTCGCGACTAAGATATCTATACCTCTCCAGTTTAGATGCAACCTGTCCTTCTTATACAGGTCACACCTGCCCCGGAAGAGCTCCCAGTGGTTCAGATAACTGAAACCCTCCCTCCTACACCAGCTGTTTATGGAGCCGCTCATGGAGACCTATACTAATCCGCGCTCAAATGAGGCCTCGTCGATGCAGCCGGTGACTCCCGGGAGCCGGGAGTATGAAGCCTCATAGCTTATTTAAATATTATCTGGATCACGACCAGCAAGAGCGTGATCCAGATCACGGCAGGTGTAGCGAGTCTTGTGACTTGCGTTTGGCTCAGCCCCCGGCACGAGGCCCATTTTGGGGCTCTCCCGCGAAGCACCCAGCACAATGGAATCGGCGCCGGGCGCAACGCGGTGCGAAAATCACCCCCGTGGTTTCTCCTGCATCTACAGTTATTAAGTATATAACTAAGAGATACATATTCTTCCTTTTACATAGGATTTACAACACAGAAACAGGTCTTTCAGCCCACTGGTCTATGTCATTGCTTTACACGTCACACAAGCCTTTGCCCGCCCTACTTTAGCTAACCCTATCAGCAAACCCTTCTATTCTGTTCTCCTGCATACCCTTATCTAGCTTTCCCTTAAAAGCAACCAAGCTATCCATTTCAACTAATCCATATGGTAGCAAGTTCCATATTCTAACACGAAGATAAAAGCAAATTACTGCGGATGCAGGAATTTGAAACAAAAACAGAGAATACTGGACCATCTCATCAGATCTGACAGCATCTGTGGAGAGAGAAGGGAGCTAATATTTCAAGTCTTGATGACTCTTTGTCAAAGTTAGAGAGAATTGGAAATGGAGTCAGATTTATACTGTTGTGGGAGGGGACGTGGAGCGGTGGGGCTGGATAGAGGGCCAGCGATTGGTGGAGATTGACAAAGATGTCGAGGACAGAAGACAAAAGGAATGTAAATGGGGGTGATTAAGGCTAAGAAGGGTGCTGATAGTGGCACAAAAAGAGATTAGAATGTGTGACTGGCAGAACAAAGTTGAACAATGTGTCAAAAGGCAACGAGGAATAGGGGGAACAATGGTGAGGGAAAAACAGATCAATGGAAGAAATTAAAATAAATTGATCGAAATAAAGAGAGGTCACAGTCTGAAGTTGTTGAACTCAATGTTAAGTCCGGAAGGCTGTAACATGCCTAATCGGAAGATGAGGTGCTGATTCTCCAGTTTGTGCTGGGCTTCACTGGAACATTGCAGCAGGCCAAGGACGGACATGTAGACAGGAGAGCAGGATGGTGAGTTGAAATGGCAGGCGACAGAAAGGTCTGGGTCCTGCTTACAGACGGACCAGAGGTGACACCCAGTCTGCATTTATTCTCTTCAATGTAGAGTAGACCGCATTGGGAGACTTCTCTTTTCTCGTGAAAAGAGTCCCAGCCTAATTCAGTTTCTTTCCCGATTGATATAATCTCTCATTTCTGGTATTATTTGTAGAAGTAATCATTTCCACCTTCTCCTGTGCTTCAATATTATTTTTGTAATGTGGCATCTAGAACTACACACAATTTTCTAAGCATGGCCTTATCAAGCCTCTGTGTAGGTTTAACATACCCTCTTGGTATATTCCTTTGGCCATGAACTCGGGTTTGTTTTCCTTTTTAAAAAAAAAATGCCCTTGCTAACAATATTGAGTAGGTTACTTTTAGCTGTCCAAGGTGCCTGCTTATAAACTCCTTGTGTATACAACATGGGGTCCTACACCAGTTCCCATTCCTCATCTTGAACAAAAGAAGCTACCTGTTTCCTCCATGACTTCCACAGTAATTTCATGATGTGTTAATGTAGGCCTGCTTGTGACACTAATAAAGATTATTATTAAAGCTAGAATAAAAGTCTTGAGCGAACTGCACTTAATTATATACTTACACTAATAGTGGTGCTCCATATAAAACGATAATGCCATGAAATATTAGGCAGGAAGTAAAGAACAACAAACAGGATCTGAAGATCTTAGTGACCTAAAAAAAAGATATGCAGCAAATGCAGATTATATAACACCAGCTCAAAATGCATAGAGTCCAAAATATGTGAAACGTCCATCAGGATCTTACCTTGGTACTGGAGGAGTTCATTTTGCCAGAGGTAGTGTTCGTTGGCAGCAATGAATACAAAACGATTGTAATAGCAGCAACAGTGCCACAACAAACACACAACCACAGCAGGTGGGTTCCCATTACAGAAAAGTCCTCCAAAAATAAAGGGGGAACCAAGGTAGAAGCTACGATAGACAGGATGAGAATAGTATGCGCAGAGAACATGCCTCTTAACTCAACATCCTTCATATTTGCCCCTGGACTTGTTACCAATTCGTCTGCGAAAAATGTTACAGCAGGAAAGGTTGCTGATAACGATTATTAATACTATTTTTTTGAAAAGCGGTCTCTGAAGCTGTCAGCTTTAATCAAATGTTGAGTTGACAGTGTTGATCTATCTGGATTCTCCCATCCTCCCGGGTTCCAGGCCAGCCTCACTCCACACTCGCCTTCACGACACAAGAAGCAGATCGACCGGCAGAGCGGCGGAAACACTCACCCCATCATCGGCTGATTGGCAACACCATCCAGCCAATCAGAGCAAGGCTGCTGCCTGACCAGGAGAGGGGGGAAAGCCGAGGGGAATTTCTGCTCTGCTTCGTGCAAAGAGGGACAGGCTGTAAACTGGGAATCTCTGCTCTGCTTCATGCAAAGAGGGAAAGGTTGTAAACTGGGACATTTCAGCAAATCGTCAGGACAGCTTGACTGTCCCGGCTAAACTGGGAATCTGCTCACCATGGGGCAGGTGTATCTGGGAGCAGTTGTGTTGGGGGCGGGGGAAAATACTGTCAGGTGTACCTTAGGGGGATACGTCTAGGTGTACCTGGGGGAGTTAACATATTTGTGCCAAAGAATATTTCCCTTCTTTCAAAAAACCTGCTACTGGTCTTTACAGAATGTCCAGACATGCACTGTTACGTTGCGTTCCCAGTTGATATTATACCGAGACGGGAAGATCCCAGAATGGATCTCTGGCTCAAAAGACTGTAACTTTTACTTATTTTTATAAAATGTGGCGGAAAAGAGTCACAGGACCACTAATTAACTTTAACAACAAGAAAATAAAACATTTATTAAACAAGAAAAAATTGGGTTATATGGCACAATACTTCTTTACTCCTCCATAGCTTAACAATTACACCCAGATTTTAGATGTTAACATGGATTACAAAGTACGTCTTAAACTACAATTAACACAAAAAGTCTCTTTAAGCACACAATATGATTGTGGTAAGACACACTCTCTCTGAACCCAAGTGAATGTCTGTGGATTTCTTCTCAAAATCCCCCCAGACGATTCTAATACCTTGAGTCACCTTGTCTTACTGAGCGCCAGGTTCCACGTGAGTAATTTCAAATTCTGCTTTCAAAAGTCAAACTTTCAAATCTTTTAAATTATGCTTTCCTCCGCTGCTTCCATCAAGGTTTCACTGTCTGGTTTTATACCTTTCCCTCCTTATCTTAATGGCATTTACACAATTATTTCAAATAATGTCTCCCAAACTGTAGTAATTCCTGACAAACCTTAACACTACTGCAGACATCTTTTTGGCATTTCACGCTGCAATGCCTTTTCAACTCTCTGTGACTTTACTGAACAGTAATCTGTTCTGGTTCCCAGTATCCTCTGTTCCGTTAACGCCAGACTTCTTAGAAACTTCTCTTCATTTCTCGAGTTTCCTTAACTAGCTGGACTTTAGGTTTCCAGCATCTGTTTTCTTTACCATTACTCTATAGTATGGTTTTCCTTTTAACAAGGCTGAGAGAGGCGTTCCCTTTTATAGCCTCCTAAAAATAACTACTTACAGCAGAGCTGCTTTCTCTCTCACCACCTATCTCCAGCTGTAATCAAATTCAGCTAAAGTAAAACTTAAAAGCTTCTCTCCCTTACAAGCTCCAGTTGCTAAGCAACCACTGCTGGTTTATTTACTTTTCACACCGTAGCCCTCTCTACTTGCAATAGAATCACAGTTGGAATTGAAATCAACCCCCACACATACAAACACCTTTGTCCAGCATGAATCTAACTATAGGTTTTACCCTTCCAGGCACAGAAACATTAAAGGCACTTAAAGCTATCCCTTATTTCACCCTCTCCTCATCAGCCAGCAGGTGGCGGTGGCTTTGGCTCTGATTAGGTGGATGGCGTTGCCAGTCAGCCAGTGTCAGGGTGAGTGTTTCTGCTGCTTTGGGGGCAGGTTTTTCTTGTTCTTGTGCAATGAAAGTGAATGTGGAGTGAGTCTGTCCTGTAGCCCGGGATAAGGGAGAATCAAGATGGATCAATACTGTTAGCTAAACATTTGATTAAAGCAACCAGCATCAGGACGACTTTAAAACATATATTATTAATAATCGTCAGCAGTAGCCTTTCCTGCTGTAACATTTTTCGCAGACGAGTTGGTAACAATTCCAGGGACAAATATAAAGGATGTTGGTTGAAAGGCACCAATAGAAAAATAAATCCCTTAAAACTACCTTTGTGTTCCTAACATAACAGAAAGATCCCTTCAAGAACTTTTGAAAGTTTGCAATGATGTTTCTCCGCAGTGACAGGCCTATAAAATGTGTCGGACTAAGAGTTTTTCATGATCCTGTGGGCATTTATGCCAGGCTGCTTGAAGCAGCAACAGTGATAAGTAGCTCTACGGCTCTAAGACCCGGGGGACAACTTCCTCTGGATGCTTGTGTTCTCAGCCAATGAGGGGCCAGCTTCCGGAGCGGAAATGAGAGAGTTTGTTGCCGGATGTGAGGGACAGGGGAGGTGGTGACAATGGTGTGTGAGAAATGTGAGTCCTTGGGCCGGGAGACGGAGCGTTTGGGGTGGGGGTGGCTATAGGGCGGCGCTGTCCTCCCATCGACTGTATCCTCACCAATTGCTGACCACCCAGGGTTCCTTCCCTGGTTCCCTCACCGTTAACGTTGCCCCTTTCCTGAGGTACTCCTTTTCCAAATCTGCTGTCACCCCACCACCACCACAGAAACCCCACCCTCGGTCCCTCTGAACACCCCCCCCCCTCCCGTGAAAAGTTGATGTCCGTGCCCCATCTTGCCAAAGCAGTGGCTATAAATTTTGTATTCAAAGAAGTGCAGGGTGCTAGTGGGTCTCTGGTAGTTGCCCTGTGTTTCCCAGTCAATAAATATAAATCAAATTCTGAATGTTTCCCCATTATTGATGGCATTGTATGCATATGTTCATGCAGGTGAAAAGAAGCTGGGAAGAGTTATTACTCCAGATACTTGGAAAGATGGATCAAGGAATACAATGGGTACTAACCATATTCAGTTGCTGCATGGATTGAAATACTTTTTAATATTCACATGCCGTTTTAATTTAATTTGCCATGTTATTCATACAGAAAGTGGTGGCCGCAAGATCAATGAAAACAAAGCGTTGACTTCCAAAAAAGCAAGGTTCGCATAAAGCTAAATTTTTTTAAAGATAATGTTGCCTCTGAATGTTGAAGATGAACACTGGTTTCTTGCAGGTGTTTGTGACACTTCAGTGATACTGCTTAAGTTGTCACTTTTAATGCATAGAATTTACAGTGCAGAAGGAGGCCATTCGGCCCATCGAGTATGCACCGGCCCTTGGAAAGGGCACCCCACTTAAGCACACAGCTCCACCCTATCCCCGTAACCCAGTGACCCCACCCAACCGTTTTGGACACTAAGGGCAATTTATCATGGCCAATCCACCCAACCCACACATCTTTGGACTGTGGGAGGAAACCGGAGCACCCGGAGGAAACCCACGCAAACACGGGGAGAAAGTGCAAACTCCACACAGGCAGTGACCCAAGCCGGGAATCTAACCTGGTACCCTGGAGCTGTGAAGCAACTGTGCTAACGTGCTGCCCCAGTTGGGCATTGTGAGTTTCTGACTACTGTTGTGCATAGCAACCTAGTAACTCCATTCTTATTGTGTAGAAATTCTTTATTTTCAGTAGAAAGGATAAAAATTTGGAGGCTGAACTGTGAATTAACAGCAGTGATCCAGTTGCTGATTTAATCGGTCCTTGCGAACAACCTGAACTAAGAATTGAACCTGAGACCCTTGTTTTATAGATTGGTACTATGTTTAAATAAGATTCACTGGTTTTTAATTATGTTTTAAAGAAGCATATTTTCATAATATCATAATTATATAATTGCCTTGCTAAAAGGGTTTTAAATTTGTCAGTTTGTAAATTATTTAGTGATGAATTACGTCTCTAAGAAAAACGACCTGAAGAATTTGTCTACGATACTAAATCATTTAGTTTACCTCCTGTGATTAATAAAGTCATGTAAACATATTTTTACATCTACAACCATAGATACGACATTGTATTCAAAGTGTACACCAATGGTGCCCATTTCTATATCCCCACAACCTGTCTTGACTACCTCTTGCCGATGTGCATCCATTGCTAACCTGCTTATTCAATGTCCTAGATAAACTGCATTTTTTTCTCTTTTATGTTCACCATTAACAGGAAAAAAAAGCTATTTTCTTTGTTGCAAATTTATGCACCTGCCAGCAATTTCATCTCCTCCTTCCCGGGCTACTCGATCATACTTTGCCTCTTTATACTTCGAGCAGTGTCTGTCTCTGCCCCAACCATTTACTGCAGTATTCTTAATCCAGCTCTGCAATATACTATACTAGCTGGCATACAATAATAACTTGATTTACATTGTTCTTTTCAAATCCATCCAGCCTCGCAGCCCTGTGAGATATCTGGGCTCCTATTAATTCTGATCTCCTGCACATCTCCTCAAATTTTAATTGCACCACCATTGGTGACTGTGCTTTCAGTTGCCAAGGCCCCAAGCTCTGGAATTCCTTCCCTAATGGCACAGTAGCACAGTGGTTAGCACTGTTGCTTCACAGCACCAGGGACCCGGGTTTGATTCCCGGCTTGGGTCACTGTCCGTGCGGAGTCTGCATGTTCTCCCCGTGTCTGCGTCGGTTTCCTCCCACATGTCCCGAAATACATGCTTGTTAGGTGAATTGGACCTAATTCTCCCTCCGTGTTCCCGAACAGGCACCATAGTGTAGTAACTAGGGGATTTTCACAGTAATTTCATTGCAGTGTTAATATAAGCCTACTTGTGACACTATTATTAACCCTCTCCACATCTCTACTCCTTTAAGACATTCTTGAAAACCTACTTCTCTGATCATCTGTCAACTACCCTGAAGTCTCCTTATGTGGCTCAATGTTAAATTTAGATGGATTATGCTTCTCTGAAACATCTTGGGAAGTGCTACTTAAATGCAAGATGATGATTTGGGGAAATTGACTGTGTAGCACACTTGTATAAAAATATGACTGGCTTACGTTAGTAGCACACTTGTATGTTTTGTTGAAGTTTGAGACAACAACTTGCACTTGTATAGTGCCTCTTAAGGAAACGCTTCAAAGTGGATCACTGTAACTTGATCAGATAAAATACCGAAACCTGCCTTTTCTGAAGTCTTGAGTTCAGAAATAGTTCAATGACAATTTAACAAGAATTACTTTTTCCCCATAGGTTTGATCCTTATGGAAAGAGCAGATTTTCAGTTTGTCGTATCTGTAAAAGTTCGGTTCACCAAGCTGGTTCAAACTATTGTCAAGGATGTGCATACAAAAAAGGTATGTGTTGGTTGTTTTGTTTTATTCATTTCACCTGAAAGGAAAACTCAAAATTAACCTCAGAATGAATGTGAATCTGAATGGGCCTTTCAATCAATCTGGGAAGTTCTAAATGGGAATCGGGTCCGAATTAATCTGAAAATGAATCAAGAGTCATTCTAAATGGAAATTGGAATCCATCTGAATGGGACTTTCAATTAATCTCTGCACCCTCTCCAGTGCAATCCCATCCTTCCTATAGTGAGGCAACCAGAACTGCACGCAGTACTCCAGCTGTGGCCTAACCAAAGTTTTGTACAACTCCAACAGAACCTCCCTGCTCTTAACTATGCCATGACTGATAACAGCTAGTGCCCCATATTCCTTAGCCAGCCTATTAACCTGTCCTGCTGCCTTCAGGGATCTGTGGACAAGCACCCTGAGATCTCTCTGTTGCTCTGAGCTTCCTGGTCTGCAATTCCCTAGTTTATCTCTACCACCCTTCTTGAAAAGTGGAACCGTATTAGCTGTCCTCCAAACCTCAGGCATTTCCCCTGTGGCCAGGGAGGAATTAAACATTTGGGTCAGAGCTCCTGTAATTTCCTCCCTTGCCTCCCACAGTAACTTGCAACACAACTCACCCAGACCTGGGGACATGTCCACTTTTAAGCCTAACAACACCTGCAATACCTCTCGCGAGATCTCAACATCCATGTCACTGTGAGATTATCCAGCCACTCGCTGATTGGACAAGATCATGAGGTTTCTGATTGGATGAAAACACAGAATTTAACCGGCAGTTAACCGGCATTTTTGATTAACCGATTAATTCAAGGGGAATGGAATTTAGGGAAGTCTTGCTAAATCTATGCAAGGCACCAGTTAGACCACACTTGGAATACGGTGAATTTGGGCCCCTGTCTAGGGAAAGATATATTAAGGATAGGCAGTGGCATAAAAAGATTATTTTTATTGTCACAAGTAGGCTACACTGCAATGAAGTTACTGTGAAAAGCCCCTAGTCGCCACATTCCGGACCTGTTCAGGTACACAGAGGGAGAATTCAGAATTCTCAGCTGGTACGGAAATTGAACCCGCACTGCTGGCCTTGTTCTGCATAACAAACCAGCTGTCTAGCCCACTGAGCTAAACCAGCCCCAGTGGCATAGTGGTATTATCACTCGACTAGTAATCCAGAGACCCAGACTCTTGCTCTGGGGACCCGGGTTCAAATCCAGCCATGGCAGATGGTGAAATTTGAACTTAATAAAAAGGTGACCATGAAACCATTGTCGATTGTTGTAAAAACCATCTGTTTCACTAATGCCCTTTCGGGAAGGAAATCTGTCGTCCTTACCTGGTGTGTCCTACATGTGACTCCAGAGCCACAGCAATGTGGTTGACTCTTAAATGCCCTCAGGGATGAGCAATAAATGCTGGCCTAGCCAGCAATGCCCACATCCCATGAACGAATGATAAAAAAATACATTGGCATTGCAGTCAGTCAGAGAAGGTCCACTAGATTGATCCTGCGTATGGAAGGTAGGTTGGGCCAATACACATTAATAGTTTAGAAGAATGAGAAGTGGCCATATTGAGACATATAGGATTCTTTGGTGGTGGTGGGGGGGGGGGCTTGACAGGATAAATCCTGAGGGTTTGTTTCCCCTTGTGGGAGAGTCTAAGACTAGAGGGCATAATCTCATAGCAAGAGTTGGACCATTTAAGACAGATGGAATTTCTTCTGAGGGTAATGGGTCTGTGGAATTCTTTACTGCAGAGGATGGGTCATTAAATATGTCTGAGACAGAGTTTTAATCAGAAGGGAGTCCGGTAATGGGGATAAGGTGGGAAAGTGGAGTTGAGGATTATCGTATCAAATCATCCATCTCCTACGTCTTGTGGTCTGTTGGTCCAACCAGCACCTCCTTTTCCCATGTTGGATAACAGAAATTTTAGTGTATTTTTTTGCATTCCTACTTAAAGGAAAATTCAGAAATCATGTTTTTTTTCCATTTACACCAGTCTGTTCAATTGCTATATAAAGTACAACGGTTGCAGATTTGAAACACAAACAGAAAATACTGAAAGCCCAATAGGTAATTGGTACCAGGCAGGACCATAAGACATAGAAGCAGAATTAGGCCGCTCGGCCTATCGAGTCTGCTCCACAATTCAATCATAACTGATATTTTTCTCATCCCCATTCTCCTGTCTTCTCCCCAGAACCCCTGATCCCCTTATTAATCAAGAACCTATCTAACTCTGCCTTAAAGACACTCAGTGATTTGGCCTCCAGAACCTTCTGCAGCAAAGAGTTCCACAGATTCATCACCCTCTGGCTGAAGAAATTCCTCCTCATCTCTGTTTTAAAGGATCGTCCCTTTAGTCTGAGATTGTGTCCTCTGGTTCTAGTTTTTCCTACATGTGGAAACATCCTCTCCATGTCCACTCTATCCAGGCCTCGCAGTATCCTGTAAGTTTCAATAAGATCCCTCTTCATCCTTCTGAACTCCAACGAGTACAGACCCAGAGTCCTCAACCGTTCCTCATACGACAAGCTCTTCATTCCAGGGATCATTCTTGTGAACCTCCTCTGGACCCTTTCCAAGCCAGCACAGCCTTCCTTAGATACCGGGCCAAAACTGCTCACAATACTCCAAATAGGGTCTGACCAGAGCCTTATACAGCCTCAGACATCCCTGGTCTTGGATTCTAGCCGTCTTGACACGAGTGCTAACATTGCATTTGTGTTCCTAACTGCCGACTGAACCTGCACGATAACCTTAAGAGAACCGTGAGCAAGGACTCCCAAGTCCCTTTGCGCTTCTGATTTCCTAAGCATTTCCCCAGATAGTCTATGCCTAAATTCTCAACATGTTGATAGCAGCGGCTTTGAAAAAAAATCAACTTGAGATTACTATATTTTTGTTGGTTAACGCCATTGAGTGTTATGGCGAAAGGTAGGTAAATGGAGTGGAAGTGCAGATCAGCTATGATCTAATTGTCTAATTAACCCCTTGGCTAAAGAGCTAAACGGCCCAATCCTGTTCCTATGTTATCATTTTAGTATGTGTGATTTTTGTTTCTACCCTCCACTGTTCACTTAAATCCTGTTTATCTGTACGATTTTCTAGTACTCGAGGGTCTATCCCAAAATGTCTCTGTTCTTCCCACAGGCTCTGCTTAATCGATTTTTGATATCTGCAGAATTTAACTTTTTGATTCTTTTTTTAAAATCTTGGTCAACTGAATTCTAAATGTTTGAACATTAAACAGATTTTTTTTTTGTTACAGGCATCTGTGCAATGTGTGGCAAAAAAATCTTGGATACTAAAAACTACAAGCAGACATCTGTTTGACTTCATTTCAAAGATATGCTTATGGGCTCATTGCTTGTCATTGAAGCATCTGAGCGATATGTGCATGAGCACATTAATGACTTCATCTTGCAAACCTGTAATAGATAATGTACCTGCGTATTTCTAAAGCAGAAAACTGTCAAGGAGACGAGCAAATAAATTTATTTCCGAAGTTAACATCTGTTAACATGTATATTTTAAAACCTGTTTTAAAAGTGCTGTGCTGTCACCTAATGTGTGGCTTGACAGGTGACAAATAACCCAAGCCAGAAACTGGCAAAATGTAATCAGCAGTGAAGTCTGGAGTACACAATGACACATTAGTTCTTTCCATTGCCTACATGCAGTAAATGGAAATATTCGCGTGGCAGCAAACGCTCTGAAAAATTGAGGTAGACCGCTTTTATTGTCACTGTTATATCTATCTGGTTTTACAAACTAAACTTTGGGAAACATCTTTACCGAACTGTCCCTTGCTGATTTACAATCTTAGCTTCACTTTGCTCTGGATTGGAAAGTGAGAATATTTATCAAGATTTATGTAATTCATGCTTTTATTTTCTTTTATTGAAGTTAACATTTACTCAATTACTGAATTTGGAAGTAATTTTGTAATCTGTTCAACTTTTTTTGTGTGAGATAAAAGTTATTCTTTCATTTGAAGAAGCTCTCCTCTATTAACAATTGTTAATTCAATTATTGCCTTTAAAGTCCTGGTACCAGCATGGTTTAAAAATTTGGTGGTTGTTCTGATGACCATGTTCCCTGTTGTTCTGATGACCATGTGTCCTATGTTCTGTACCTCTTCATCCCTGCTCGGAAACACTAACCATCTGCCATTATTTTGAACATCTTTAAAACATAGTGTCTTGCACTATCCACTTTTAAATAAGTTGCCATCACCTGGCTTCTGACAATTACGCTCATTCCTATTTTCTCTCCCCCACCCCCTGCCCCATTCCTTTTATCTTGCCTCATTCTATTAACTCTTTTTATTTTTGAACTCAGGAATTCCCCAAGTTTCTGTCCTTTCTGCCTCTCGGCACGTTCTCAACCACAGTTCTGTGCTGCTAAATTGCCGTTTTCTTTCAGATCACACTTTGTGCTGACAACTTTAAGACCTCTTATGGATCTCCTCCTTCATGGCCTCCAGTAAGAAGGGATGTTTTTTTGTTTCAATTGTTCAAGGATCAAAAAGTAAAATTTTGAATTTGTGGGAAATATTCTGCTTTTTTCAAAGAAAAAGGGCAGGTTTGGACAGAGATTGGTAACAGGTATCATCATGTCTTCAGATTTGTTGTTGCACAGAATACATAAGGGCTTAATTGAGGATGTGTAATTCATATTAATAAAGGCTTTGCAATCCAGAACTTGATATTCTCTGCTTCAGGTAGAAGCCCTGCCCAATGTTAAGTCAGCTTATTGAAAGTGGGTGTCAAGACTTCCGGTGGTGGCTATGAAGGAGTAGGTTGCACATTTGGTGGCTCCCGCTCTGGTCGGACCTTTGGACCTTTTCCCACAATTTTTTTGTCGGACTTGATTCGATAAATTGATAGTGGAGGCAATTGTGGAGTGGATTCCTACATCAATGCAGGAAGAGGCGGACTAGAAGTGCTCGCAAAGGAAGAAATAGGTGAACAGTGACAGCGTGGGTTGAAGCTGCAGCAGGAGAAAGCATGGCGGACGACTGGGGTCCTGGCTTGTCGACCCAGCGGTCGACGGAGCAGCTGATGCAGTTTATTCAGGAGGGCTTCGCCAAGCAGAAACAGGAATGCTTGGACCTGATTAAAGAATCGATTGCGCGGCTGGAACTTCGACTGGATGGCCAAGACCAGGCGATCCAGAAAGTAGAGAAGGCACTGGCTGAGCAGGAGGAACATCAAACAGCGGTGGAGGTGGAGGTGGGGATACTGAGAGACCAGCAGAAAAAGCTCCTGGAGAAGGTGGAGGACCTAGAGAATAGGTCCTGCCGGCAGAACTTGAGAATCGTCGGTCTCCAGGAGTCCGAAGGAGCGGACGCTGTGGCATACATAGCGGGCATGTTTGAGAAGTTACTGGGGGATGGGACGTTCTCCCGACCTTTGGAGGTGGACAGGGCTCACAGAGCGCTCTCGAGGAAGACGCGAGTGGGGGAACCCCCGAGGGCAATGGTGGTGAGATTCCACAGGTACTTGGATAAGGAGTGTATTTTACGGTGGGCCAGGCAGACACGGAGTTGTAAATGGGAGAACAGTATCCTGCGGATCTATCAGGATCTTAGTGCGGATGTAGCCAGGGGAAGAGCGGAGATCAATCGGATAAAGTCGACCCTTTTTAAGAAAAAGGTTAAGTTTGGACTGCTGTATCCGGCCCGTCTTTGGGTCACGTATGAGGAGCAACATTTTTATTTTGAGTCACCCGAGGAAGTGATGTGCTTCGCTCGAAGGAAAGGACTGGTGGCAGACTGAGGTCTTTGAACTTTGCTGCAGCGCTCATGTTAAAAGAGTTTCTTGTTTTCGGATGTTATTTGTAATGCCTTCTGTATTGATTTGGGGCCTGTTGCAGAGCTGAGTAAGTTAAAGTTTACATTTGCACTGATGGGTGATGGAGGTGTGTTTTTTAGATGTTGGATCGTCTGTTTGATCTTTTCTTTGTTTTTCGTGTTTTATTTTTGGGCAATTGTGAGGGGATTGCTTTTCTTTTGCATATGTGTGTCCGAGCTGGGGGGAGGGGAGGGGGGGAACAATAGGTGGGAGAATGTCTGAGGCCATGGGCATGGCGGGGTTCACCAAGCTAGCTGGGTGGGGTAGCTCACGGAAGCGCAGTGGGGAGGGAGCAGATCATATGCTTGTTGAAGGGGTTGGTTTACATCGTGCTGTCACTGGAGGGGGGAATGTTCTGCTGACTGGGGAGGGTGCTGTTACAGGGGGGGGTGGGGATGATTTTCTGCTGACGGGGGAGGGATGATTGCTGTGGGACAGAAGGGAGGCCGAGGGCAGAGACTGCCTGAGGGTGGGCCGGCGGATGCGTGGCTGGAGACTGGCCCAAGAAAAATAATGGCTGTTCGGCGAAGAGGGGCGGGGGGGGGGGGCGGCGATGAGCCCCCTGACCAGGCAGATCACATGCAATGTGAGAGGGCCAAATGGGCCAGTTAAGAGGGCGCGTGTGTTCGCGTATCTGAGGGGACTGAAGGCGGACGTGGAAATGTTACAGGAGACGCACCTTAGAGTAACTGATCAGATTAGATTAAGGAAGGGATGGGTCCGACAGGTTTTTCACTCAGGCTGGACTTGAAGATTAGAGGGGTCGTCATCCTGATTAACAAGCGAGTGTTATTTGAGGCGGGAAGAATAGTTGCGGATGTGGGAGGCTGGTACATTGTGGTCAGTGGGAAGCTGGAGGGGTTGCCGGTGGTACTAGTGAACGTGTACATGCCAAATTGGGATGATGTGGAGTTTGTAAAGAGGATGTTGGGGAAGATCCCAGACCTGGATTCTCATAAATTGGTCATGGGAGGGGACTTTAACACAGTTATCGACCCTGGGTTAGACCGGTCAAGCTCAAGGACGGGTAGGGTGCCAGCAATGGCTAAGGAACTAAAGGGGTTCATGGAGCAAATGGGGGGGGTGGACCCATGGAGAATAGGGCAGCCGACCCATGGAGAATAGGGCAGCCGAGAGTGAAGGAATTCTCCTTCTACTCACGTGCATAAAGTGTACTCCCGCATTGACTTTTTTATTTTGAACAGGGCTCTACTGACGGGGGTAGTGGACACCGGGTATTCGCGATCACAATCTCAGATCATGCCCCGCACTGGGTTGACCTACAGGTTAGCAAGGAGAGTAGCCAGCGCCTGCACTGGAGGCTGGACGTGGGACTTTCAGCTGATGAAGAGGTGTGTGGGGGGCTGAGGAAATGTATTCAGAACTACCTGGAAGTCAACGCATAGGTGAAGTTTTGGCGGCGGTGGTCTGGGAGCCATTGAAGGCGGTGGTTAGAGGGGAGCCAATCTCAGTACAGGCCCACAGGGAGAATGCAGACAGAGCAGAGATGGACTGACTGATAAAGGAGATATTGCAGGTCGACAGGAGGTATGCGGAGACCCCAGAGGCAGGGCTTCTAAGGGAGTGACGGAGGCTACAGATGGAGTTCGGCTTGTTAACTACAGGGAGGGCGGTGGAGCAGCTGAAAAAGGCGGGGCAATTTATGAACATGGTGAGAAGGCCAGCAGAATGCTTGCGCAGCAGCTTAGAAAGAGGGAGACAGCCAGGGAGATAGGGAAAGTAAAGGATGGGGGCGGAGACTCAGCAGGGGTTAATAAGGCGTTCCAGGAGTTTTACAGTAGGTAGTATGAGTCGGAACCCCCAGCTGGGCCTGAGGGGATGCACTTTTTAGGGCGGCTGAAGTTCCCGAAGGTGGAAGGGCTGGGGGCCCCAATCGGGTTGGAGGAAATAGAGGGTCTGAAGGCCATGCAGTCGGGTAAAGCCCCGGGGCCGGACGGGTACCCATGAAGTTCTATATAAAGTTCTCTGGGATATTGGGATCGCTGTTGATGAGGACATTCAATGAGGCAAGGGAACGTGGGGTGCTTCCCACGACGATGTCACAGGCCACTATCTGACCCTGAAGCGGGATAAGGACCCAGAGCTATGCGGGTCCTATCGGCCGATGTCCCTACTAAATGTGGACGCCAAACTCCTGGCCAAAATCTTGTCCTCTAGGATTGAAGACTGTTCCAGAAGTGATTGGGGAGGACCAGACGGGATTTGTTAACGGTAGGCAGTTGGCGGGCAACGTAAGAAGGTTGTTAAATGTGATTATGATGCCCCCAGAAAGTAGGGACGCGGAGGTTGTGGTCGCACTGGACGCAGAGAAGTAATTTGATCGGGTGGAATGGGAATATCTGTGGGAGATACTGGGGCGGTTTGGATTTGGGCGGGGCTTCATTGACAGGGTCAGGCTGTTGTATCAGGCTCCTGTTGCGAGCGTATGGCCGAACAGGACAACATCGGACTATTTCGGGCTGCATCGGGGGACGAGACAGGGATGCCCCCTCTCCTCACTGCTGTAGAGCTACTGGCAATTGCGCTGAGAGCCTCAAGGGGCTGATCCGGGGGGGGAATGGAACACAGAGTCTCGCTATACGCAGACGACCTGCTCCTATATGTTTAGGACCCACTAGAAGGGATAGAAGAAATTATGAGGATTCTGGGGGAATTTGGCTGGTTTTCGGGTTATAAACTAAATATGGGGAAAAGTGAGATGTTTGCGATCTAGGCAAGGGGGCAGGGGAGGTGATTGGGGGAGCTGCTGTTCAGGGTGGTAGGGGGAAGCTTTCGATACCTAGGCATTCAGGTGGCGCGGGAATGGGAACGGCTACACAAGTTAAATTTGGCCCGATTAGTAGACCAAATGAAGGACGATTTTCGAAGGTGGGATGCACTTCCGTTGTCACTAGCCGGGAGGGTGCAGACAGTTAAAATGACGGTCCTCCCGAGATTCCTGTTTGTGTTTCAGTGTCTCCCCATCTTTATTCCACGGTCCTTCTTTAAACGGGTAAATAAGGTGATCACTGGCTTTGTATGGACGGGTAAGACCCCACGAGTAAAAAAGGGGATGCTTGAGCGGAGCCGGCAAGGGGGGGGGGGCGGGGGGTGTCGGGCTGGCGCTGCTGAACTTTAGTAATTATTATGTGGCGAATATAGCCATGATCCGGAAGTGGGTGGTGGGGGGCGGGTCGGTATGGGAGCGCGTGGAAGCGGCATCATGCAAGAGCACCAGTTTGGGGGCGCTGGTAACAGTGCCTTTGCTGTGCCCACCGGCATGGTACTCCACCAGCCCCGCGGTGGTGGGGGCCCTGAAGGTCTGGGGGCAATGGAGGAGGCATGTGGGAATGGAGGGAGCATCAATGTGGTCCCCAATCTGTAATAATCACTGGTTTGCCCCGAGAAGGCTGCTTACAGGGTTCCGGAGATGGCAGAGAGCAGGGATCGAGAGAATGGAAGTTTTGTTTATGGAGGGGAGCTTTTCTAGCCTGAGGGAGGTGGAGGAGAAATTTGGATTGGCGAGGGGAAATGAGTTTAGGTACCTGCAGCGGGGTACTTCCTACGCAGGCAGGTCTCAATCTTCCCGCTCCTACCACCAAGGGGGATACAGGACAGGGTAGTTTCCAGAGTGTGGGTGGGAGAAGGGAGGATTTCTGACATTTACAAGGAACTCATGGGGTCAGGGGAGATGCAGACCGAGGAGTTGAAACGCAAGTGGGAAGAGTTGAGTTAGGAGGAGAGATAGAGGATGGTCTCTGGGCGGGCGAGTTGAGTAGAGTCAACGCGTCAGTTGGGGAATTGGGGAACATTAACCGTCAGCAGAAGGGGTGGAGGGGGGGGGGTGTGGTTGGGGGTTAGCTTAGTTTAGAGTAGGGGGTTAGTAAAGGTGGGTCCTGTAAGGGAGGAAGATGACTTTTGCACTATGTTTATATTTTCATGTACATTGTTTATTTTGTTGTTGTTGTTGTAAAGCCATAAATACCTCCATAAAATGTTTATTTAAAAAAAAAGAAAGTGGGCGTCAAACAGTAGCTATTATTTGGAGCAACCTAAGCTGTTTTAACAAGAAATTGACATTTCTACAAGTGTTCACCACTTATGCCTGAAGCTGATCAAAAAGACATGTTATGAGATCAGCTGGCACTAGAACCAAACCGTTTGTACCTGCTATTCTACCAAGTCTAGCTGCACATACTGGAGTATACACCAGTCAGCTACGTCCACTGGCTTTTCAGCAGCATGAAAGTAGTTGCAGAGCAGTGCAGTTCGCTTAAAGGACATCAGCATCTGACCTCCGTTATAGGGATAGCACTACCACTGGCATGATTCCTCTATATTTCAACTATTAGGCTTCAGGTTAGCTTTGGAATCATTCAAGATTTATTGAACTAAACCACAGGAATAGCATTTCCATTCACATTAAGTCTTCTCAAAATAATTGCACTGTTGTACTTCCTAGAATATCCGTTATGTCCTTATGTGTCAATAACTGAACCGGCATTGCGCAGCTAGAGTCCAACATCAGGATCTGTGTGAAGCACTGGTAGGATTTCAATCCAAGTGTTTCAAATGTAACTTTCATTTTTATATTTGTGAATGCACACTGTTCAGTCATGGAACACAAGCCATGGATTTGGACAACATTTTTTTGAGTTATGCATAGTTGGGGCAGCTACTTTCCAGAAATCTGCTGGGGAGCAATTACCATAGCATCTGCCATCTACTTCCACAATTATGGTCAAGTTTTTGTTTTGGGTTGCAGAGAACAACCACCCTTTTGGACATCTCCAGCTAGCAGTTTCAAATGACATTTCACGGTAGCACAGTGGTTAGCATTGTTGCTTCACAGCACCAGAGACCCGGGTTCGATTCCCGGCTTGGGTCATTATCTGTGCAGAGTCTGCATGTTCTCTGCGTGTGTTTCCTCCGGGCGCTTCGGTTTCTTCCCACAAGTCCCGAAAGATGTGCTTTTTGGGTAAATTGGACATTCTAAATTCTCCCTCAGTGTACCTGAACAGGCGCCGGAGTGTGGTGACTCAGGGATTTTCACAGTAACTTCATTGCAGTGTTAATGTAAGCTTACTTGTGACACTAATAACGATTATTATTGTTATTTTGTGACCGATACCTTTGAATGCCAACCACGGAAACCTTGTCTTCGCACTGAAAGCAGTAACCCCTCGAGCACTGCTGCGAAGTAGAGCCGTGTGTTTTTAGGAATCTTTGTGTAAATAAACCTGCAATCTTGTTTTATTGGATAATCTTCATTTTAATTTGTTCTTTCCCAGTACCTTCCGATGGGAGCTCCTTACCTCACACGGTCTGCCTCAAACAAATTGCAGGCTTTTAAAACTTGGTATTCACTTAATTACTGTACCCTGATAGATTGCACTTTCTCTCTTTAATTTTGGTGCTACCTTAGTGTTGCCATTCACCTTTGTTTCTCATATTGAAGATAAAATTGAATGTTGCATGGGCACTGTTCATCAATCATTACAGTAATATTTCATTAGAAGCTCTTGCAATTTTACCAGATGAAATGGTGAAACTTTGGTGGGTAATCCTTATGTTGATCATTCAATGAATTGCATTTGAGTCTGGCTAAGTAGCAAAGCAAAAATAGTTTTTGGTTGGTGTGCTATTTTAATTTTCAATATTACACAATTAATATTTTATACAATAAACCTCTGTTAAGGGATTTATTACTTTGTTTATTACAATTTGCTGTTAAGTAGCAATTCTGCCCCCTTACCTAAAGTCACAAGCATGTTTCCTTGGGACTGATGTACCTGGTCCAATTATTCACTTAATGAGTGAAGCCTATACTGAGTGTTGTCAGGTTATTCACCTTAAGCCGGATCCTGCCCTCCACCAATACCTGTAAATGTATGTACAACAGAAAATTACTGGATAGTGATCGTCGGGCACACTTTTTCCCATTTCCTATGTAGGGTACGAGACCAGCTCCAGGAGGATATGGTAATGTATGGTTCTGTTGCCGGGCTGAGAAAATCCAGATAGGCCTAGTATAATGAGCCAGAGGCAGGAGTTTAAATCCCACCATGACAGGTGAAAATTTTAATTCAATTAATTAAATGAATAATCCTATGATTAAAAAGTTTGCATTTGTAAAGGTGACCATAAACTGCAAACCTAAAACAAAGCAGTTGACTTTTAACTGCCTTCAAAATAGTTTAGCAAGCCATTCAGTTGTTAGAGTGGGGCAATAAATGCTGATTTTTGCATGTGATGCCTACATTCTGTGAATTAATTTTTTTTTTTAAACTATTTTAACTGAGATCATCTAACGCAACTAACTGGGCAACATAAAAACTCCTTGCCAACATTATTTTTTGTCTGAGCTTCCCAAAGTTATTGTAGAAAATAGTGTTCAAATTGCCACAAGATGGCAGTCTGTCCATTTGCTGTATTCATCTTGGCACAGTTCTTGCTACAACCCGTTTGTGCTTTATTCATTCACACTTGCTCTGCCTGAAGGGGAGGGGAGGCCGGATCCGCTGTGGCCTGGCCTGCGATCGGGGCCTACCGATCGGCGGGTCAGCCTCTCGGGCTAGGGGCCTCTTTTGTTCCGTGCCGGCCCCTGTAGCCCTACGCTATGTTGCGTCGGGGCCAGCGCGGAGAAGGAAGCTACCGCGCATGTGCGCAATCGCGCCGGTCCCACTACGCATGTGTGCATTGACGTCGGTCCCACTGCACATGCGCAGACCCACGGCCCCCATCCGACGCCGGGATCGGCAGCTGGAGCGGCGTGAGTCGCTCCAGGGCCGTGCTGGTCCCCTGTAAGGGTCAGAATCGCTGCTCCTGAGGGCACGTTGACGCCGTCGCGAAACGCAACGACGTTTACGACGGCGTCAACACTTAGCCTCAAGATCAGAGAATCCCGCTTCCTATGTCTACCTCAGTCAAAATGGGAATGGAAACTGCGTTATTGACATTACTCTGAGCCACACATTAGCTATTTAGCCAACTAAGCTTTTCAGCCCCCTCCTGCTTCATGATTACATGGTATTGTGGAATATGATATATCAGGAAGAGGTATTCAATGCAGACACCAGCAGAGATGTTGGACCTCAGCAGAATTTGGGAAACACCTTCAGGATAGTGAGACTTCTGCCCATCACAAAAAACATTCTTTGGCGATATCTGCAGGGATGCTCAACTGGAATGGGATGGAGACTGCTTCCGGGAGACCTATAAGGCTTCCCGTAAGATAGGGTTATGAGCGGCCTCAGTGTTGCTGGAGATTCTGAATGTTTATCTGGGGAGCTTGGCATGTAAGCCAATACAATCGATTGTTCAACACAGGACCAATAGCAATGAAACTGCCAGGAACCAGAAGGCATTCCTTGTGTGCAATATTACTGCACTAAACATGACCTAAACTACTCATCAAATGATATGATTCAGTCATTTGAATCTAATTTCCACATATATGAGTGGATGGAATGAAAGTTGACACCAGATGGACCTAAGATGGGGCAGGGTCATTGTGGAGCTAAAGCAAACACAGCACAGTTGACCCTGCAACGTCTTCTTCACTGATGGCTGTCTATTCAACAGTCTGACTTACACAGAATTTACAGTGCAGAAGGAGGCCATTCGGCCCATCGAGTCTGCACAGGCCCCTGGAAAGAACACCCTATTTAAGCCCATGCCTCCACCCTATCCCCGTAAACCCAGTAACCTGACCTAATCTTTTGGACACTAAGGGGCAATTTAGCATAATCAATCCACCTAACCAGCACATCTTTGGACTGTGGGAGGAAACTGGAGCACCCGGAGGAAACCCACGCAGACACGGGGAGAAAGTGCAAACTCCACACAGACAGTCACCCGAGGCAGGAATTGAACCGAGGACCCTGGAACTGTGAGGCAGCAGTGACAACCACTGTGCCACCGTGCCGCCCCTTGGTCTCATTTATCAACGAATGTCCAGAGACCTCCGTTACCAACCCTTGACTTTGCTGCAGTTATAGAACAGACTCAATGGAGGTGTGAGTACAGTTAAATGGTACTGCCCCCTGCGCTCAGCAACATTGACCGCTGAGCTCATTAATTCTCATGGCTTCAGGTCAAACTGTCTCCTGTTCACTGCCTACCATTGTCTCCACAGCTAGTGAATTCAACTACACTTGGAGGAAACACTGATAAAAGAATGGCCCCAGGATGTATTCTGGATGGGATTTCAATGTCCACCATCCAGAGTGGCCTATTAATATCATCACCGATCAAGTGGCCAGATTAAACCTGCTTCATATTAGGCCACCACATTCACAGAAAGTTTTGATCAATGTGCGCCATTAACAACAACAACCTTTGCCTCTATAGTGCCTTTAATATTGTAACATTCCCAGAGTGCTTCACAGGAGCATTAAAAAGCAAAGTTTGACACCAAGCCACTGAAGATGATAGAGAATTTGGTCAACGAGGCAGTTTTTAAGCAGTGTATTAACGTTGGAAAGAGAGATAGCGAGGTGTAGAGATTTGACAGAGAATTCCAACTGTCTTAGTGGCCAGAAAGTGTAAGCCACGGTCACCAATTGTTGGGCAATTAAAATCAGGAATGCTGAAGAATTAGTGGCCAGAAATAGATAAGCACAGATATCTCAGGAGATTGTGGAGCTCAAAGTGAATACAGAGGTAGGGAGCAGCAAGGCCATGGAGAAACCTGAAAGCAAGGATCAGAATTTTATATTTGAGGTGTTGCTTGACCAGGAGTCAGTGTAGGCCAGTGACCACAAGGGTGGATGGGTGAATTGGACTTAGCATGTGTAAGAACACGGGCAGCAGTTTTAGATGACTTAAAGTTTACAGGTTGTGTTCCACCATAATACGTGGAGTAGTTAGTGACAGGCATGCCCCCGCAAAAATGAAGGATAGAAATGGCATGATTCAGGATCGATGGATGAGGGAAATTGTAAATTTAATCAAAAGGAAAAAGGAAGCATAAGATAGGCCTAAGCATCTAAAAACTGACGAAGTCCTTGAGGAGTACAGTGAAAGTCGGAAGGAACTCAAACGTGGAATTGGGAGGGCTAAAATGGGTCATGAAATGTCTTTAGCAAACACGGTCAAGGAGAATTCCAAGGCTTTTTATGCATATATTAGGAGCAAAAGCTTGCAAGAGAAAGAGTAGGCCCACTCAAGGGCAATGGAGGGATGTTATGCTTGGAACAACAGGAAGTGGGTGAAATTTGTTATGAGTATTTTGTATTGCTTTCACCAGGGAGAAGGTCATGATGGATGTTGAGGTCAGGGATAGGTGTGTGAACACTCTTGAGAACCTCAATTTGTCAAAGAATGAAGTGTTGAGTATCCTAAATTACATTAAGGTCGACAAGTTTGATTTGATTTATTGTCACATGTACCGAAGTACAGTGAAAAGTATTTTTCTGCTGCCGAGGAACGTACACAGTACGTACATAGTAGACACAAGAATAATCAACAAGGAACAGTGACAAATGGTACACCGACAAAACAATGATTGGTTACAGTGCGGAACAAGGGGCCAAACAAAGCAAATACGTGAGCAAGAGCAGCATAGGGCATCGTGAATAGTGTTCTTACAGGGAACAGATCAGTCTGAGGAGGAGTCTTGTAGCTGTGGGGAAGAAGCTGTTCCCATGTCTGGATGTGTGAGTCTTCAGACTTCTGATCTTCTGCCTGATGGAAGGGTCTGGAAAAAGGCAATGCCTGGGAGGCAGGGGTCTCTGATAATGCTGTCTGCCTTCCTGAGGCAGTGAGACGTGTATACAGAATCAATGTGGGGGTGGCAAGTTTGTGTTTTGCGTTGGGCTGAGTTCACCAGAGTCTGCAGCTTCTTGCGATCTTGGGCCGAGCAGTTGCCATACCAAGCTGCGATGCAGCCGGATAGGATGCTCTCTATGGCACATCTGTAGAAGTTTATGAGAGTCGATGCAGACATGCCAAATTTCTTTAGTTTCTGTAGTCCCCGGAGCCGGATGGGATCTATCCCAGGTTACTGTGGGAGGCAAGGGGAGAAATAGCTGGGGCCTTAACAGATATCTTCACATCCTCCTTGACCACAGGTGAGGTTCCAGAGGACTGGAAAATAGCCAATGTTGTTCCCTTGTTTAAGAAAGGAAGTAGGGATAATCCAGCAAATTATAGGCCAGTGAGACTGATATCAGTGGTGGGGAAGCTTTTGGAAAATATACTGAGGGACAGGATATATGCATATTTAGAGGAAAATAGACTAGTTAGTGACAGGCAGCATGGTTTGTACGGGGAAAGTCATGTCTCACCAACTTGAGTTTTTTGAAGAAGTGACAAAGAAAATTGGGCTGTGGATGTAGTTTATATGGACTTTAGTAAGACGTTTGACAAGGTCCCACATGACAGACTGGTACAAAAACTAAAATCAAATGGGCTTCGGGGTGGGCTGGCTAGATGGATACAGAACTGGCTTGGTTATAGAAGACAGAGAGTAGCAGTTGCAACGTGTTTTTCAGAGTGGAGATCTGTTGTTAGTGGTGTTCCGCAGGGATCAGTGCTGGGATCTCCATTGTTTGTAGTATATATAAATGATCTGGAGGAAAATACATGTGGTCTGATTAGTACGTTTGCGGATGACACGACGATTGGCGGAGTTGCTGATAGTGTCAGGGATTGTCAGAGGATCCAACAGGATATAGATAGATTGGAGACTTGGGCACAGAAATGGCAGATGGAGTTTAATCCGGACAAATGCGAGGTGATGCATTTTGGTGGATCAAATCTAGGTATGAATTATACTGCAAATGGCAAAATACTTAGGACCATTAACAAACAAAGGGATCTGGGTGTGCAGGCCCACAGTTCCCTAAAATTGGCAACACAGGTGGCTAAGGTCATTAGGAAGGTATATGGCTTGCTTGCTTTCATCAGCCAGGGCACTGAGCACAGGAGTTGGGAAATCATGTTGCAGCTGTATAAAACCTCGGTTAGGCCGCATTTGGAGTATTGCGTGCAGTTCTGGTCACCACATTATCAGATGGATGTGGAAGCTTTGGAGAAAGTACAAAGAAGGTTCACCAGGATGTTGCCTGGTCTTGAGGGCGTTGGTCATGAGGAGAGGTTGAATAAACTGGAGTTGTTTTCACTGGAAAGATGGAGGCTGAGGGGAGACCTGATAGTGGTCTACACAATTATGAGATATAGGCAGTGTGGATAGTCAGAGGTGTTTTCCAAGGGTGTTAGTGTCCACTACAAGGTGGCACAGGTTTAAGGTGAGAGGGGGAAAGTTTAAGGGAAATGTGCAGAGTAGATTTTTCACACATAGAGTGGTGGGTGTCTGGAACGAGCTGCCAGAGGGTGTGGCGGAAGCAGGCACATTAGGAACATTTAAGAGGCATCTGGATGGATACATGAACAGGGAGGAAATAGAGGGATACGGACTGAATAAGGGCATCATGATCAGCACAGGCTTGGAGGGCCGAAGGGCCTGTTCCTGTGCTGTACTTTTCTTTGTTCTTTGTTCTTTATAACCTTGTGGCTCAGCATATCCTAACTCCTTTATCGCAATCAAACCAAAGGGCTAACATTGGTCTCTTGTAGATTGTGGAAGGGCAGCAACAGGCATAACTTTGAATGAAGTGAAGCCGCGACCTTTGTGCAAAACGCTAACAGCACCAAGCTATAATCATAACCAAGTCCAAAAACGATGCACAAAAGAAAATTCTGTAGTTCTGTCACATCCAATCAAGAACGTTGGCAGATAACCAGGTAACTAACAGGAAGAGGAAAATTGATTAATGTCCTCATCTTTAACCATTCTGAAACCAACAAGAGACAAGTTGACAACCAAGTGCCAAGTTGATGATCCTACTTTTCCTCTTCATGAGGTCCCCATCATCACATTTGTCAATGTCCAGCTAATTTGGTTCACTCCATGGCACACTAGGAAACACCTGACACCATTATGGTTGTAGTGCTGAAGACCTATGAATCAGAGATTCAGCTTTCTCTTAGCTAAGCTATTCCTTTCCAGCCACGTTTGTCCATGTACGCCCTTGCCACACATAAACAAGACAAACTAACTTGGTTAATTATCACCTTATTTTTTTTTTAAATTTTAATTTAAAAAATTTTTTTTTATTCTCCTCCATTTTCACATTTTCTCCCACATTTACATCCATCAACAATAAACAATAATCAGCAAGATATGTCAGTCCCCATAATAACAACAACGATCCCATCTACCCACCAACCCCCAAACCTCAACCCGCATGTTTACATAAACAAATGACAAAAATAAATCAGGGATTACCCGTAGTCACCCTTAATCTTACACAGCTCCCACCCCCCCACCCCCCTCACCCCAGGTCTCCAGCTCCTCCCGTCCACTGCCTCTTGTAAAACTCCTCCCCCTACCCTCGGTTCCTTCCCCCCAACTTTCCACCCTGGCTAGACCACTCGGACCCTGTTCTGCCAGGCTCCGATGGCCGCAGCCCCTCCCCCCACCTTACTCCCGTTCACTGGCCGGCTTAAACCGGCCAGCGTGGAGGCCCCCGCCCGGGTCCCTTTCCCACTTGCCCGGCCCTAGGAAAGCCCAAAGATCCCCTTTTAGCACACAAACCCCGCCTATCCACCTACACCCCAAAGAACTCTCATTTTGAGTGAAAGTCCCGTCCCTTCCCTCGTCCAAATATATACCACATTGGCTCCTTTAGCCTCTACACCCGCGCGCAGTGATACAAAAAAGAAGAAAATACAGTCATGAGGTTACATCGGCACATGGCCATTCCTCAGTTTGTCAGTTCTGCCACAGTCCTGCTTTCGCGAACTCCTCCGCTGCTTCTGCCGTTCCAAAATAAAAGTCCCTAATTATCACCTTATTAACCTCCACCCAATCCTTCATAAATTGATAGAGACATCAATAGTGCCATTGAGCAATTCGAGGTTATTCATGAAGGCTTGTCTTCTCAACCTTGCCCCTCCCTGAATTGTGGTGATCCTCAGATTAAATCACCACCAGTCAGACCCCCCCACCCCCCCACCCCCCTCCCCCCCCCCCCCCCCCCCCTCAAAGGGGAAAGCAGCCTATGATCATCTGGGACTTTGTTGACTTTACCTTTACCTATTAACCAGTTACCTGTTAATTGATGTTCAGATCAAATTCTGGCAGAACCATTCATTTCCAAATCTAATCACAGCCTTAATCCACATATGAAGTGCAAAAGCTGAGGAGAGCTGAGGTATCTGCCTCTGACATCAGGTAGCTTTCAAACAATAATACTGATTACAGAACCAAACCGAGATTAATGGGTGAAAAGGAAAACCCTTCAGTGACTTGAGTCATATCTGTTACATAGCAGGATGTTTGTTGTTGTTGGATGTTATTCATTGCAGATATCGCCATAGGGAAGTGCCCGCAACCATCTTTAGTTGCTTCATCAGTGACCTTGCCTTATATCCTACAGCCCTAATATACCCCCTTTTTTAAAAAAAACATTTTATTGAGGTATTTTTTTGGCATTGTAACAGCAGCAATATAAACAATGTACATAAAAATATAAACATAGTGCAAATACCACCTCCCTCCCCCACAGGTCCCACCATTAATTAACCCCCTAATCTACGCTAACCTAACCCCCCCCCCCTTCTGCTGACGATTAATTCTCTGCGAAGAAGTCGATGAATGGTTGCCACCTCAGGGTGAACCCTAACAGCGACCCTCTCAAGGCGAACTTAATTTTCTCCAGGCAGAGAAAGCCAGCCATATCCGGTAGCCAGGTCTCCAACTTCGGGGGCCTTGAGACCCTCCATGCTAGTAACATCCGCCTCCGGGCTACCAGGGAAGCAAAGGCCAGAACGTCTGCCTCTTTCTCCTGCTGGATCCTGCGACACCCTGAAAATTGCCACCTCTGGACTCAATGGCACCTTTTATTTAATACCTTGGACAGGACGTCCTTAAACCTCTGCCAAAATCCCCTCAGCTTTGGACATGCCCAGAGCATGTGGACATGGTTCGCTGGTCATCCCGCACATTTTTGCGCACCTATCCTCCACCCCAAAGAATCTGCTCATCCGGGCCACTGTCAGATGAGCCCGGTGAGCGACCTTGAATTGAATCAGGCTGAGACATGCGCAAGTTGTGGTCGTGTTGACTCTACTCAACGTGTCTGCCGAAAGGCCCTCCTCTATCTCTCCCCCCAGCTCCTCCTCCCACTTTCGCGTCAGCTCCTCGGCCTGTGTCTCCTCTGATCCCATAAACGCCTTATAAATGTCAGAAACGCTCCCCTCACCTATCCATCCTCTAGAAACTATCCTGTCCTGAATCCCCCTTAGCGGCAGGAGTGGGAAGGTTGATACCTGTCTACGCAGAAAGTCCCGCACCTGCAGATATCGACATTCGTTTCCCCCTGCCAACCCAAACTTCTCCTCCAGCGCCCTCATACTCGGAAAGCTCCCCTCTATAAACAAGTCCCCCATCCTCTCAATCCTCGCTCTCCTCCATATTCTGAACCCCCCGTCCATTCTCCCCGGGGCAAACTGGTGATTATCGCAAATTGGGGACCATACCGATGCTCCCTCTGCTCCCACATGTCTCCTCCATTGCCCCCAGACTCTCAAGGCCGTCACCACCACGGGGCTGGTGGAGTACCCCCCCCCCCCCCCCCCACCCACTTCCTAATGATGGCTATGTTAGCCGCCCAGTAATAATTGTTAAAGTTCGGTAGCGCCATTAATATACCCCTTTATGCTAGGCGTGGATCTTAGTGCCAGGAGTGGAGCTGTTCATCTTTGCTCATGTGAGCTCCAATAATGAAGCAACTGTTACCAAGCTGTAGCAGGATGTGGATAACAGCCATGCTGAGGCGAACAAGTTGCATTCAAGCCACCTAAATGCCAGCTACTGACCATCTCCAACAAGATACAGGTCAGTCACCTGTTGCAGTTCAATGGCACAGCCATTGCTGTACCATCAACATTTTGTGGGTGAACTTAACTGGGAAAGTAATAGCAATATAGCTACAATAACAAACCAGAGGTGTGGTGCAATGGATGGCTCACCTAAACCTTCCAAGTCTCTCTATCAACCACAACCGCCATGCCAGGTGTGTGATGGAATATTTACCACTTGTCTAGATGGATACACTCATTTAGGTCACTTATTTCGCATGCCTGCCATCAAGATTCATCCCATCATTATTGCAGTATCTGCAACGTACAGGATGCACTGCAAAAACTCTCCACTTCTGTTTCTAGAGCACCTCCTTTCCCTGCAATCTTCCTGTCTAGGAAGGGTAAGAGAAGCTACTTTGTAGAAACACTGTCACTTCTAAGTTGCCCTTTAGTTCACTTTGACTTGGACATATATCGCTCTTCCCATTATCATCGACGGGTTAAAAGCCTGGAATTCCTTACCTAACATCACTGTGAGAGCGCCATCATCACTAGACGGTACACCACGTGCCGACAGGCTATTGGTGGAGGGATGCTGGGTCCTGATAGGATCTGCCGCCTACTGGACTCCACCCAGAAATGCCGGTATAAGAACCAGGCATTTCCCTCCATTTCCCTCAGCAGCTGCATTCTGTAACCAAGCTGCTGGGGATCAAGTTCTGCTTAATAAAGCCTTCAATTGACGTTACCTCAACCTGCCTTGCGTCATATTGACGGTACAACAATTTAAGCAGACTTAATAGAAGATAAACGGCGTAGGAATATGGAGCTCCGCATCACCCCGGAGTGCCTGCGCATCGCACCCCAAGAAGCTAACTCGGGCTCTATCTTCAAACACTGGATGGCATGCTTTGAGGGCTACCTCCGAACGGCCCCCGGCAATCCGACAGACGAACAAAAAATACAGGTCCTCTATTCCAGGGTGAGTCCCGATGTCTACTCCCTTATCGAGGACGAGGACGGTTTCACTGATGCCATCGCCGCGCTGAAGGATATCTACATCCGGCCCGCCAACCAGGTTTTTGCTCGCTACCAGCTCGCCACATGACGGCAATTTCCAGGGGAATCGCTGGACGAGTTTTATAACGCCCTGCAGATCCTGGGTCGAAATTGCAACTGCCCGGCGGTAACCGCGAATGAACACACAGAGCTCCTGGTCCGTGATGCGTATGTGGCAGGTTTGGCCCCTTCCCAGATCCGCCAGAGGCTTCTGGAGAAAGAATCTCTGGGTCTCTCAAAAGCTCGGGCCCCGGCAGCATCCCTCGATGTGGCCTCACGTAACGCCCGCGCCTACGCCCCCGATCGCACTGCAGCCCCTTGGGCTCCGTGGACCCCCGCTGCGGTCGACGCTCCGGCACTCCCCACCCCACCCCCGCAAACCTGCACGGCCAAAACATCAGACCAACCGGGGGGGCCCCGCTGCTATTTTTGCGGCCAGCCGAAACACCCTCGGCAGCGCTGCCCAGCCCACACGGCTACCTGCAAAAGCTGCGGAAAGAAGGGCCACTACGCCACGGTATGCAAGTCCCGCGGCATCGCCGCTATCTCCGGGGAAGAAACGGGACCACAGACCCAGCCCCCAAGCCCACGTGCGACCAACGGACGCCGCCATTTTGGACCCCAGACGCCACGAGGGAGCGATGGACGCCGCCATTTTGTCCACCCCCCACCGCGTGCGATCCGTGGACACCGCCATCTTGGCTGTCAGGAAAGGACCCTGACACAGACGGCCCCATACTGCCTGACTACGATGGCCAACTTCGTCAACCACGTTTGGCTTCGATGACCCTCGACCAGTCGCGACCTCGGACGCTCCAGACTGCAACCACTACGGTCCTGGTGAATGGCTACGAGACGCCGTGTCTTATCGACTCTGGGAGCACGGAAAGTTTCATCCATCCGGACACGGTAAGGCACAGTTCCCTCGTAATTCGGCCAAGCACCCAGAAAATTTTCCTGGCGGCGGGATCCCACTCCGTTCAGATCAAAGGGTTCTGCTTCGCTAACCTAACGGTGCATGGGAGGGAGTTCCGAAATTACCGGCTGTATGTCCTCCCCCATCTCTGTGCGCCCACACTCCTAATGTTGGACTTCCAATGCAACCTCCAGAGTTTAACTTTTAAATTTGGCGGCCCTATACCCTCACTGACTGTCTGCGGCCTCGCGACCCTCAAGGTTGAACCGCCTTCCTTGTTTGCGAACCTCACCCCGGATTGCAAACCCGTCGCCACTAGGAGCAGACGGTACAGCGCCCAGGACCGAGCATTTATCCGGTCCGCAGTCCAGAGGCTGCTGAAGGAAGGCATCATCCAGGCTAGCAACAGTCCCTGGAGAGCCCAAGTGGTAGTCGTTAAGACCGGGGAGAAATAGAGGATGGTCATCGACTATAGTCAGACCATCAATAGGTACACTCAGCTAGATGCGTACCCTCTCCCCCGCATGTCCGACATGGTCAATCGGATTGCACAGTACAAGGTTTTTTCCACCGTGGACCTCAAGTCCGCCTACCACCAGCTCCCCATCCACCCCGGTGACCGCAACTATACTGCCTTCGAAGCAGACGGGCGGCTATACCTCTTTTTAAGGGTTCCATTCGGCGTCACGAACGGAGTCTCAGTCTTCCAACGAGAGATGGACCGAATGGTTGACCAGCAGGGTTTGCGGGCCACATTCCCGTATCTCGACAACGTCACCATCTGCGGCCACGACCAGCAGGACCCCGACGCCAACCTCCAAAAATTCCTCCAGACCGCTAACGCCCTGAACCTCACTTACAACAAAGAAAAATGCGTGTTCCGCACCGACCGTCTAGCCATCCTGGGCTACGTAGTGCGTAATGGAGTGATAGCCCCGACCCTGAATGCATGCGCCCCTTCATGGAGTTCCCTCTTCCCCACTGTACCAAAGCCCTGAAACGCTGCCTGGGCTTCTTTTCTTATTACGCCCAGTGGTTTCCACAATACGCCGACAAGGCCCGTGCACTAATCCAGTCCACTACTCTTCCCCTGTCGACAGAGGCATGCCAGGCCTTTAGCTGCATCAAAGCGGATATCGCAAAGGCCACGATGCGCGCCATCGACGAGTCCCTCCCCTTCCAGGTCGAGAACGATGCATCGGATGTAGCTCTGGTGGCCACCCTCAACCAAGCAGGCAGACCCGTGGCATTCTTCTCCCGAACCCTCCACGCTTCAGAAATCCGCCACTCCTCAGTGGAAAAGGAGGCGCAAGCAATAGTGGAAGCTGTGCGACACTGGAGGCATTACCTGGCCGGTAGGAGATTCACTCTCCTCACTGACCAACGGTCGGTTGCCTTCATGTTCGATAATGCACAGCGGGGCAAGATCAAGAGCGACAAGATCTTGCGGTGGAGGATCGAACTCTCCACCTTCAATTATGAGATCTTGTACCGTCCGGGAAAGCTGAACGAGCCATCCGATGCCCTATCTCGCGGCACATGTGCCAACGTACAAGTGGACCGTCTACAATCCCTCCACGAGGACCTCTGCCACCCGGGGGTCACTCGTTTCTACCACTTCCTCAAGGCCCGCAACCTCCCTTACTCCGTCGAGGACGTCCGAACAGTCACCCAAACTGCCAGATCTGCGCTGAGTGCAAACCGCACCTTTTCAGGCCAGATAGAGCGCACCTGATTTTGGCCTCTCGCCCCTTTGAACGTCTCAGTTTGGATTTCAAAGGCCCCCTCCCCTCCACCGATCGCAACGCGTACTTCCTGAACGTCGTTGACGAATACTCCCGTTTCCCTTTCGCCATCCCCTGCCCCGACATGACAGCGTCCACGTTCATTAAAGCCCTCGGTACCATTTTTACACTGTTCGGTTTCCCCAACTATATCCATAGCGGCAGGGGGTCCTTCTTTATGAGTGACGAACTGCGTCACTTCCTGCTCAGCAGGGGCATAGCCTCAAGCAGGACGACCAGTTACAACCCCCGGGGGAACGGGCAGGTAGAAAGGGAGAATGGAACGGTCTGGAAGGCCGTCCTGCTGGCCCTCCGGTCTAGGAGTCTCCCAATTTCCCGCTGGCAGGATGTCCTCCCGGATGCCCTTCACTCTATCCGGTCCCTGCTGTGCACCACCACGAACCAAACGCCTCACGAGCGCCTCCTTCTCTTTCCTAGGAAGTCCTCCTCTGGAACGCCACTTCCGACCTGGCTAGCAGCTCCGGGACCCATTCTGCTCCGGAAACATGTGCGGGCGCACAAGTCAGATCCGTTGGTGGAACGGGTGCATCTCCTTCACGCCAACCCGCAATACGCCTATGTGGAGTACCCCGATGGCCGACAGGACACGGTCTCCCTGCGAGACTTGGCGCCCGCCGGAGCTGCCCACACCCCCCCAATGCCAATCACCACCTTCTCACTCCTGCCGGCTCATCCCGCAGCCACCCCCTTCTCGGGGGGTTCGGTTCTCCTCCCAGACCCGCCCAGGAGTAAGGACACAGGGGACAGCGCTACGCTCCCAGAGTCGACGGGACTCGAGCCAGCGCCATCACCACCACGCCCGAGACGATCGGAAAGGACGACCAGGGCACCCATCCGGCTCACTGAATCACTTTAATTCTCAACGTTTTCAGTTATTGTGTCTTGTTATAGTTATGGCATCATGCCGACCCTGTTTGGCCCGTTGGCCCAGTTAAAGCGACAATTTTGTTTCTTGTTCAAAGTTACGGCACAGTACCGACTCTGTAAACCCCTACCACCATCCCGCCGGGTTCTTTTTCAACAAGGGGTGAATGTGGTGGTATGTATTAGGGGTAATATGGTACACCACATGCCGACAGGCTATTGGTGGAGGGATGCCAGGTCCTGATAGGATCTGCCGCCTACTGGATTCCACCCAGAAATGTCGGTATAAGAACCAGGCACTTCCCTCCATTTCCCTCAGCAGCTGCATTCTGTAACCAAGCTGCTGGGGATAAAGTTCTGCTTAATAAAGCCTTTAATTGACGTTACCTCAACCTGCCTTGCGTCATATTGACGGTACAGCAAACCACCACCACGTTTCCATGGTAACAGGAGATGGACAATAAACACAGCCTTGCCTGCAACACGCGCGTTCTGAAAACAAAGTGTTACTTTCAAAACAATGATCCAGTGGTGAAGCAAGCATGGATAAATAGGTTCAAAGTCATGTATGAACTGATTAATCACTATTGAATGAATAGTATTTCTCGTCCTGTGTCACAAAGTAAATGGTCTTTTCCTGTTCCAAAGAAAATGGATGCTCATATGACATTACATTTTTCACTCATGTTTAAATTGATAATACCATGTGTGGTATTATGTCTGTGTAGGGGTATTACGGTACCTGATAATGCTGGAACACAATTGGTAGACATTGTATGCTTCCTATTGGTCAAGCTGTATGGTAGCCCCGGCCTGCTAGGCAGGGTATAAGAGCCCGTGCCGCCCCAGCAGCCTTCATTCTGTGTTTGAGCTGCTGGGGGAAACATCTAGCTTATTAAAGCCTTCAGTTGGATTACAACCTCGCTTTAGTGGTCATTGATCGTGCATCAATTTAATAAGCTAGATTTAAAAGGATGGAGCTCCGAATCATGCCGGAGTGTCTGCAACTCAGCCCCCACGCGGCGAACTCAGCGGCAATCTTCAAGCACTGGCTGACGTGTTTTAAAGGATATCTCGGAACAGCCGAAAACACACCCACAGGAGAACAGAAAATGCAAGTCCTGCACTCGAGGGTGAGCACGGAGATTTACACCCTCATCGAGGATGCGGACGACTTTGATGCAGCAATAGAGCTGCTAAAAGGACATTATATTCACCCGGTAAACCAGATCTACGTCCGACATCTGCTAGCAACGAGGCGACAAATCCCTGGGGATTCACTTGAAGAATTCTACCGTGCACCCCTGGTGTTGGGGAGAAACTGCAGCTGCCCGCAAGTTTCGGCGAGCGAACACACAGAACTCTTGGTCCGGGATGCTTTCGTGGCAGGTATGCTGTCCTCCCAAATCCGCCAGCGATTGCTGGAAAAAGACACTCTAGGTCTCAAGGAGGCACGGGCCCTTGCAGGCTCCCTGGATGTGGACTCCAGAAACGCCCGCGCTTACGTTCCCGACCGTACGGCAGCCTCCTGGGTTGCGTGGAACGCCTCCACAGCTGACCCCGAGACATCCCCCATCCCCCCACAAGGTTGTGCTGCAAGGCGGCCTGGCAGCCCCGGGGGGCCCCGCTGCTACTTTTGCGGGCAGGCCAAGCACCCCCGCCAGCGCTGCCCGACCTTCAAGGGATGCGGTAAAAAGGGCCATTTCGTGGTGGTATGCCAGGCCCGTGCGATTGCCGCGGTCTCCGGCGGCGAATGCGGACCGCCACCACAAACCTCTCCATGGTTCCTGTGCGGCCAGCGGGCACCGCCATCTTCCTACTCCAGGGCCACATGCGGCCCCCGGGCACCGTCATCTTGTCCCGTGGACGCCACGTTAGATGGATGGGCGCCGCCATTTTGTGCACCCCCAGCCATGTGCGACCAATGGGAACCGTCATCTTGGATGAACCCCCAGGACCCCAGCTTGGCTGACCATACACTGCCCGAAGAGAACACTCAACTGCTGCGATTAGCCTCGGTGACCCTGGACCAGTCCCGGCTTCGAACACTCTCAACTGCTACAACAACAGTACTAATCAACGGGTACGAGACATCCGACTTAATCGACTCTGGGAGGACGGAGAGCTTCATACACCCCGACACTGTAAGGCGCTGTTCTCTCCTCGCCCACCCCATTAATCAAAAAATCTCCCTGGCCTCCGGTTCCCACTCAGTGGAGATAAAGGGGTTTTGTGTAGCAAACCTCACAGTCCAGGGAAGGGAGTTTAAAAATTACCGGCTCTACGTCCTTCCCCACCTCTGCGTGGCCACACTCCTAGGTTTAGACTTCTAGTGTAATCTCCAAAGTCTAACTTTCAAATTTGGCGGCCCTATACCCCCCTCACTGTCTGCGGTCTCGTGACCCTCAAGGTCGACCCGCCTTCCCTGTTTGCGAACCTCACCCCGGATTGCAAACCCGTCGCCACCAGGAGCAGACGGTACAGTGCCCAGGACCGGATCTTTATTAGGTCAGAGGTCCAAAGGCTACTGAGGGAAGGAGTCATTGAAGCTAGCAACAGTCCCTGGAGAGCTCAAGTAGTGGTGGTAAAGACCAGGGAGAAGCATAGGATGGTCATCGACTACAGTCAGACCACCAACAGGTTTACGCAGCTGGACGCGTACCCTCTCCCCTGCATATCCGACCTGGTAAACAGGAGCGCGCATTACAAGGTCTTCTCCACGGTGGATCTTAAGTCCGCCTACCACCAGTTCCCCATCCGCACTAGTGACCGCAAATACACTGCTTTCGAGGCAGATGGGCGGCTCTATCACTTCTTAAGGGTTCCCTTCGGTGTCACTAACGGGGTCTCGGTCTTCCAGCGCGCGATGGACCGAATGGTTGACCGGTACGGTTTACGGGCAACATTCCCGTATCTCGATAATGTCACCATCTGCGGCCACGACCAGAAGGACAACGACACCAACCTCCGAACGTTCCTCCAGATCGCAAAGATCCTTAACCTAACATACAACAAGGATAAATGCGTGTTTAGCACCGACCGCCTAGCCATCCTCGGCTTCGTAGTGCGAAATGGAGTTATAGGCCCCGACCCTGAACGCATGCGCCCCCTCATGGAGTTCCCCCTCCCTCACTGCTCCAAGGCCCTGAAGCGCTGCCTAGGGTTTCTCAGTTACTACGCCCAGTGGGTCTCCAACTATGCGGACCAGGCCCGTCCCTTGATCCAATCCAGAGCTTTTCCCCTGTCGATAGAGGCCCGCAAGGCCTTCGGCCACATCTAAACGGACATTGTAAAGGCCACGATGCACGCCGTCGATGAGTCCTTCCCCTTCCAGGTCGAGGGCGACGCGTCTGACGTAGCTCTGGCGGCCACCCTCAACCAAGCGGGCTGGCCCGTGGCCTTCTTCTCACGTACCCTACATGCCTCCGAAATCCGCTACTCCTCAGTCGAAAAGGAAGCCCAGGCCATAGTAGAAGCTGTGCGACATTGGAGGCATTACCTGGCCGGCAGGAGATTCACTCTTCTCACTGACCTACGGTCGGTTGCTTTCATGTTCGATAATGCACAGCGGGGCAAGATAAAAAACGATAAGATCTTGCGGTGGAGGATCGAACTCTCCACCTACAACTACAAGATCTTGTATCGTCCCAGGAAGCTAAACGAGCCTCCTGATGCCCTGTCCCACGGCACATGTGCCACCACACAAGTGGACCGCCTCCGAGCCCTCCACGAGGACCTCTGCCACCCGGGGGTCACTCGCTTTTTCCACTTTATCAAGACCCGAAAATCTGCCCTACTCCATCGGGGAGGTCAGGACAGCCACCAGGGACTGCCAAATCTGTGCGGAGTGCAAACCGCACTTCTACCGGGCAGGGAAAGCATGCCTAATAAAGGCTTCCTGTCCCTTTGAACGCCTCAGCATGTACTTCAAAGGCCCCCTCCCCTCCACCGACCGCAACACGTACTTCCAGAACGTGATTGACGTGTATTCCCGGTTCCCATTCGCCATCCCCTGCCCCAACATGACCGCAACCACCGTCATCAAGGCCCTCCATAGCACCTTTGCACTGTTCGGGTTCCCCGCTTACATACATAGTGTTAGGGGGTCCTCCTTTATGAGCGACGAACTGCGTCAATTCCTGCTCAGCAAGGGCATCGCCTCGATCAGGACGACCAGTTACAACCCCCGAGGTAACGGAGAGGTAGAGAGGGAGAATGGAACAGTCTGGAAGACCGTCCTACTGGCCCTATGGTCCAGGAATCTCCCAGTCTCCCGCTGGCAGGAAGTCCTCCCCGATGCCCTCCACTCCATCCGGTCACTGCTTTGTACCACAACCAACCAGACACCTCACGAACGTCTCCTTGTCTTCCCCAGGAAGTCCTCCTCTTGGACCCCGCTCCCGGCCTGGCTGGCAGCTCCCGAACCCAACCTGCCCCGAAAACACATGCGGGCACACAAGTCGGACCTGTTGGACTTCTCCACGCTAACCCCCAGAACACCTACATGGCGTACCCCGACGGCCGACAAGATACGGTCTCCCTACGAGACCTGGCGCCTGCGGGAGCCCCACGCACACCCCAGACACCAGTCCCACCCTCCCCTCCACCAGGGCACCTTACAGGAGGATCGCTCCTTCCGCCGGCCCCGTCTAGGCCCCAGCACCCACCGACGCACCCCGCAGGCGCTCCCTTCCCAGGTGAACCATTTTCCCCACCAGCGCCATCTAGGGGTGTCGAAGCTGCCACAGAGATCAAGGCCACACTCCCGGAGTCACAGACGTCCGAGCCTCCACCGGAGTCACCACCGAAGCTCCGACGATCACAGAGGACGATCGACTGATTGCTTCATTTTAAATTGTAAATTTAAATCATAAATTGTAAATAGTTGATAGAATTGTAAATAGTTACAAAACACTGTACGGAGGTATTACGGTACCTCCATAACTAATTCTACCACGTTGCTATGTTTGTAGTATCAGGCCACCACCCCCGCCGGACTCTTTTTCAACAGGGGTGAATGTGGTAGTCTGTGTGGAGGTATTACGATACCTGGTAATGCTGGAACACCATTGGTAGATATTGTATGCTTCCTATTGGTCAAGCTGTATGGTAGCTCGCCCGTGCAGCCCCAGCAGCCTTCATTCTGTACCTGAGCTGCTGGGGGAAACATGTATCTTATTAAAGCATTCAGTTGGTCTACTACCTCGCTTTAGTAGTCATTGATCGTGCATCACCATGTGAGGTAAGAACTGACTGATATTGGATTTGTAACATTGGGTCTTACAAGTACTTGTGTTAGTCTAAATGAATATTCAATTAAGAATAAAACTGCAGCTTTTATTTTCCAAATGATGCCCCAATTTTCTTGATTGTGTGGTTTGGGTTTCCTCTTCTCCACCTGCCCAATCAGAAGAAACAGTTGAAACCAGTACTCTTAATTCCCAGTTTTTACTGGTGTTCCATTTTAAGGAATACAAAACAGTTAGGACCAGTATTCTTATTTCCCTATTTTTCCTTCTGTGTGGCCCTTTTTCCTGCCTTCTTTGTTATGTCCATAGCTTGAACAATGATTCATAGTGGGCAAATATAGTGCAAACACGGTCCAGCAATGTTGTCACGGCTTATAAATAAACATATCTTCAATCGTGACGCGAAGACATTTATTTCCTTTGGAATGACAGATTGATCCAGCTGTTGTGTAATTGCGTTACTGGCGAGAAAATTACATGTTGTCATGGAGGATAGTAATTGTCAATTTTAGTTTGAAATGCATTAAGCTGTCACCAATTTTTCATCATTGCTAATGAACTGACTGGATTGAATTAGCAGGCATCGTTCATCTAGTCACAAACGCACAACAATGACAGAAAGTCCAGGACGCCATTCTGCAGTTAAACTGCACAGTGCAAAAGGATTTCAACTTCAAGCAGCAATAACAGTATTAGGGAGGATGGATATGACCATTATTATACTTTAAAAAACATTTACAGTACCCAATTCATTTTTTCCAATTAAGGGGCAATTTAGTGTGGCCAATCCACCTACCTTGCACATCTTTGGATTGTGGGGGTGAAACCCATGCAAACATGGGGAGAATGTGCAAACTCCTCATGGACAGTGAGCCGGGATCGAACCTGAGGCTTCGGCGCCGTGAGGCAGCAGGGCTAACCACTTGGGCCTCCTTTTCGACGGATGAGTGTCGGATATCAGAGGCATGAAGGATGTGGGAAAAGAATGCCACGTGTCTGCCTGCCTGGTTTAGAGTGGCGGCAAGGGCGACGTCTGAAGCGTCGCTTTCTACTTGGAAAGGCAGTGACTCGTCCACTGCGCGCATCCCGGCCTTGGCGATGTCTGCTCTGATGCGGGCGAAAGCATGTTGTGCCTCGGCCGCGAGGGGGAATTAGGTGGACTGAATGAGTGGGCGGGCCTTGTCCGCATAGTTTGGGACCCACTAAGCGTAATAGGAAAAGAACCCCAGGCAGCGTTTGAGGGCGTTTGGGGCAGTGGGGGAGGGGAAGTTCCATGAGGGGGCGCATGCGATCGGGGTTGGGCCCGAGAAGTCCGTTTTGGACTATATAGCCGAGAATGGCTACCCGGGTCATGCTGAACACACACTTCTCTTTGTTGCAGGTCAGGTTGAGAAGAGTGGCAGTGCAGAGGAATTTATCGAGATTGGCATCGTGGTCCTGCTGGTCATGGCCGCAGATGGTGACATTATCTAAGTACAGAAAGGTGGCCCGCAAACCGTACTGGTCGACCATTCGGTCCATTTCTTTGGAAGACCGAGACCCCATTTGTGACACCGAAAGGGACCCTAAGGAAGTGGTAGAGGCGACCGTCCGCCTCGAAGGCAGTTTATGGCCGGTCCGACTTCCGGATGGGGAGCTGGTGGTAGGCGGATTTCAGGTCAATTGTTGAGAAGACTCGGTACTGCGCAATCTGATTGACCATATCAGATATGCGTGGGAGGGGGTACGCGAGGATCACAACATTTCAAGAGAGGGGCAAGGTTGCGAAGGCGGGGACTTGATGAATAACACAAATGTACCGCAAATTCCATTCCACATGTTGTTAATTCCATTCCACATGTTGTTCTCTTAGTACGTAGGAAAACATTCTGATATCAACCTTAAATCTGACTTTTGACAGTTGGAGGCTATGACCGATTTCCTACTGTCACCGATAAATTTGGCAAGGGGCAGAATTCCAGGTTTGGTGTCCTGGAGGAAGTCCATCTTCCAGCCTCAAACGTTCCTGCAGGTTCATCTCCATTTTCAGGAGGTCTATCTTCTTTCTTCAATAGTGGGGCAATGATGTTGGGCGCCTTTTCAATATGGTGCCCGGATATAATGACAGACTGCATGACAGCGGGCACACACTTCCATGGAATACAGCTCAAAATCCCCGGATGCATAATTAATTAGGTTGAGACTGGAAGATATGGCGTGTTTTCCCTCTGGTATCTGCAGCGGGAAACACTCCACGTTTCAGACCCCACCACGGGACTTAGCCCCCAGATGGGAGAATCGCACCAATTCCGTTCTAAATATAACTCATTTAACATATTGCACATCTTTAGGTAGTCTGGTCTCAGGCTTTTAAGGCTGAAAATTGCAACTGAAAATTTCTAACTCTTCTTCATCAGTCAGATCTCAGACAATAAAGGCCAGGCAGAAACATGCTATTTTGGTAATAGTTTGATAAGAGCATGAAGTACGGGCATATATATTTTTTTAATTGGAGGGGTGGAGAAACAAGAACATGTAAAAAGGCAACCTGGTGAGGTTTGCCATTACTATAATGTAAAGAGGACAGTTTGATAATACATATTAAAACATCATTCTTCAGCTAATTGCATACATTAGTTGCCGCATTTTATTTAAGAGTACAGTGGAGGTTTTTAAGCTTGTACCTCGTAACCTCAGCTGAAGAGCCTCAGAGAACCTGAAAAATAATGCGAACCTTGTTTATCAGAGGTATCCAGGGCTCCTTCATTCATTGGGAGAAGCTGGTAATCCCTTAGGAAATTCACCCCCAGTAAGTTTTTAACAAAATTGTTTCACCCTTTCAAAATTCAGGACTTTTACAAACGTAAACTGGCAAATTCCAGAAGTTATAAAATGTTTGCTTTGACAACAGGCAAATGTAAAGACATATTTGTGAAAATTAAGAATATGTGTGAAGTTGAGGTAACTGCATCAGTTTGTTTGGTTCATGTTACGTAATACCTTGTGGACTTTACCATTCCAACCGCACAAAGGATGGGACTGAACAAACTCCAATCCAGGATAAGTGAGCATTTTGCACTCCAGTGTATTGTGCAGATTGGTATGAGAAAGCTTTGGACCTTCAGTTTTTTGCCTTCTGTTCCCTGATCTTAGAGGTGATATCAGCGGAAGAGCTGCCTGTACAAACCAAATCTCTGAATGAGCGATCCAAGGTTCTTTCCCAAAGCTCCCAGCTAGATAATAATAATAATATTTGTTGTCACAAGTAGGCTTACATTAACACTGCAATAAAGTTATTGTGAAAATCCCGTCGTCGCCACACTCCGGCGCCTGTTCGGGTACACTGAGGGAGAATTCAGAATGTCCAGTTCACCCAACAAGCACGTCTTTCGGGACTTGTGGGAGGAAACCGGACCACCCGGAGGAAACCCACGCCGACACGGGGAGAACGTGCAGACTCCGCACAGACAGTGACCCAAACCGGGAATCGAACCTGGGACCCTGGAGCAATGAAGCAACAGTGCTAACCACTGTGCTACCATGTTGCATCTTGCTATCGATTTAACTTCATTCCTCACTAACAATGCAACCCCACCCCCTTTGCCCATCAGCCTTTCGATAGGACACATACCGTTAGATGTTTAGATCCCAGCCCTGTCCCCTTGCAACCATGTCTCTGTGATACTCACAACATCGTACCGGCCAATTTCAATATACGCAACAAGCTCATTTAACTTGTTCCGTATACTGCACGCATTTAGGTACAACACCCTCAGTCCTCCACTGACCACTTTCCTTCTCATACTTGTCACCTTTTGTGTTGTGCCTGAGGTTAGATACCTGCCACCTTCTATACTCTCTGTTCTACTAAGTAGTCTGGAAACTTTACTAACCTCTCCTAGCCCCGGCCCCTTTAACTAGCTTAAAGTCTCCCCCCCCCCCACTACTTAGTTTAAAGCCCGACACAGGACTTAATGAAAATTGCTTGGGAAGTACTTATTTACTTGGATAGTTACCCAGGAAACGTTAGTCTGAAAAGAAAATGTGTCACTCCTGGAAAGTTTCATGGATAACTCACTTTAGGTACCTGGGGGTGCAGGTTGCTCGGGATTGGGGCAGGCTCCGTAAGTACAACATTTCTAGTTTGGTGGGGAGGGTGAAAGCTGATCTGGCAAGGTGGGATGGTCTCTCTCAGTCACTGGCAGGTCGGGTACAGGCGGTTAAAATGAATGTGTTGCTGCGATTCCTGTTTATTTTCCAGTGTCTGCCGATTTTCCTGCCAAAGGCATTTTTTAGAGAAATTGAAGGGATGATTACCTCGTTCATATGGAGAGGGAAGGTGGCCAGAGTTAGAAATGTGCTACTACAGCAAGGAAGGCAGGCAGGGGGTTTGGGTCTTCCGAACCTGATGTATTATTACTGGGCGGCAAATGTGGAGAAGGTACGGAGCTGGGTCACAGGGGTTGACTCCCAATAGGTCAGAATGGACGAGAGTTTGTTTAGGGGTTGGGATTGCAGGCACTAGCGACAGCGCCGCTCCCGAAGGCCCCGGGGAGATACTCAGGGAGTCCAGTAGTAATAGCATTTGGAGGCAGTTTCGCCACAATTTCGGGTTGGAGGCAGGGTCAAGGGAAATGCCGGTTTGGGGGAACCATATATTTGAGCCAGGGAATTGGGATGGAAATTTTCAGAGATGAAATGAAATGAAAATCGCTTATTGTCACAAGTAGGCTTCAAATGAAGTTACTGTGAAAAGCCCCTAGTCACCACATTCCAGCGCCTGTTCGGGGAGGCTGTTACAGGAATTGAACCGTGCTGCTGGCCTGCCTTGGTCTGCTTTCAAAGCCAGCGATTTAGCCCTGTGCTAAAGGGACACTACATTAAGTCGGTGAATCAAGTGTATGCCAGGCACCTCCGGGCCACGAGACGGCACCCCCCGGGGGAGACCCGGGACGATTTCTTGCGGGCTCTACAGATTCTCGGTAGGAACTGTGACTGCCAGGCAGTTTCGGCAATCCAACACACTGAACTACTAATCAGAGACGCTTATGTCACGGGCATTAAGTCTACGTACGTTCGCCAGCGACTATTGGAAGGGGGTACGCTCGATCTTGCAGGGACTGTGCAGCTTGCTAATTCCCTAGAAGTGGCCTCCCGTAATCTGGAGGCCTACACCTACGACCGTGCGGCACCCTCGTGGGCATCGTGGGCCCCACCAACTGCCGACTCGAGTAGACTGCAAACCTCGCTGCGCGGCAGCCAGCCAACTGCGGGGGGCCCAAATGTTATTTCTGTGGCCAGAGCAAACATCCCAGGCAGCGCTACCCGGCGCGGAGGGCGACCTGCAACGGGTGCGGGAAGAAGGGCCACTTTGTTTCCGTTTGCCAGGCCCGGTCGTTCGCCTCTGTTTCCAGGCCCGGCATTGCTACACCCTCACGTGCGATCCAGGGGCGCCGCCATCTTCTCCACCACAGGCCACGTGCGGCCAGTGGGCGCCGCCATCTTTAATGCCGCCCACCGGACTTCCGGTTGCGGTGATGTCGAGCTAGCCGCACGTTTCGGCGGCTCCAGCTCCGACGGACCTTCGGGCTCTTTTAAGAGCCCCAACGGGGAATTTTTTGTCGACCCAACCCGGTGTGGGGTGTGTGAGAAGGGAGTCCCCCCCAAACGAAGGAGGAAAAAACCGGCGGCGGCGGCTGCAGCCTGAGGAATCGTCGACCAAAAGGTCAGAGGGAGAGAAGTACAAGATGGCGGCGGAGAAAGCGCAGGCGACATGGGGGCCTGAGCAGGATGAAATCGTGAGACGGTGCGTGGAGCTGCTGAAGAGGGAGGTGCTGACCCCGATGCTACAGGCAATTGAGGGGCTCAAGGAGACATTAAAGACCCAGGAGACAGAGCTTCGCGTGGTGGAGCAGAAGGTGACAGATATTGAGGACGAGATCCTGGGCCTGGCGGTTAAGACTCAGACGCACGAGGCACTTCGTAAAAAGTGTACTGAAAGGACCGAGGCCCGAGAAAACGGAGCGCGAAGGAAGAACCTTCGGATACTTGGTCTCCCTGAGGGTGTGGAAGGAGTGGACTGTGGAGCGTACGCAAGTACGATGCTGAGCTCACTGATGGGTGCTGAGGCCCCTACGGCCCCATGGAGATGGAGTGGGCAAATCGGATTCCGTCGAGAAGACCAAAAGCGGGAGAACCACCGAGGGCAATAATCGTGCGATTTTACCGCCTTAAGGACAGAGAAAAGGTCCTGAGATGGGCTAAAAAGGTGCGGAGTAGTAGATGGGAGAATGCTGTGGTACGGATATACCAGGATTGGAGTGCGGAGGTGGTGAGAAGGAGGGCGAGCTTCAACCGAGCCAAAGAGGTGTTGCATAAAAGGAAGGTGAAGTTTGGGATGCTGCAGCCGGCAAGACTATGGGTCACGTATCAGGAGAGACACCATTATTTCGAGATGGCGGAGGAAGCATGGTCCTTCATCAAAGAAGAGAAATTGGATCGGAACTGAGGGACTGATGCTGCAGGAAATGTTATTGTTATTGATTTTGTTAATGTTATGGGTGAAGTTAATTGAGAAGCAAACTGGGAAGGGGGGAGACATTGGGGAAATGTGGGCGCCGGTGAGGGGGGAAAGACGGGACATAGTCGGAGAATGGGGAAGGGGAGGGGGAGGGGAAAGGGAGCTGCGCCATAAGAGGCGGGTCAGGTAAAGGGATGTTCCCGCGCCAGAAATAATAAGGCGGGAAGACAGGCGCAAGGCGGATGGGAGTTCCCCCGCACGGGGGGGGTCAAGGAGTGAGCAGGAGTAGCCGGGGTCAGTTGAAGTCAGCTGACTTACGGAAGTGATATGGGGGAGCGAGCGGGAGCGCGGAGGCGGGATATGGGACTGGCCTAGAGAAGGTAATGGCTAGTCGACACGGGAGGGGGGCAAGTAGCCCCCTAGTGAGGCTGATCACGTGGAACGCGAGAGGCCTGAACGGACCGATAAAAAGGGCCCGAGTGCTCGCGCATTTGAAAGGACTAAGGGCAGACGTGGTTATGCTCCAAGAGACGCACCTAAAGGTGGCGGACCAAGTTAGGCTAAGGAAAGGATGGGTGGGACAGTTGTTCCACTCAGGACTGGACGCAAAAAACAGAGGGGTGGCCATTTTGGTGGGGAAATGGGTAGCATTTGAAGCAAAGAACATCGTAGCAGATAGCGGAGGTAGATATGTAATGGTGAGTGGTAGGCTGGAGGGAATGGAGGTAGTGTTGGTTAATGTGTATGCCCCAAATTGGGACGATGCGGGATTTATGAGACGGATGCTGGGGCGTATACCGGACCTGGAGGTAGGAAACTTGATTTTAGGAGGGGACTTTAATACGGTGCTGGACCCAGGGCTAGATAGATCCAGCTCAAGGACCGGAAGAAGGCCGGCAGCGGCCAAGGTACTTAAGGGGTTTATGGACCAAATGGGGGGAGTGGATCCATGGCGATTTCTTAGACCTAGGGCTAGGGAGTTTTCCTTCTTCTCCCATGTCCATAAAGTGCACTCCCGGATAGATTTTTTTTGTTTTGGGAAGGTCGTTGATCTCTAGGGTGGAAGAAGCTGAGTACTCAGCCATAGCGGTTTCGGATCATGCCCCACATTGGGTGGACCTGGAATTAGGAGAGGGCAGGGAGCAGAGAACACTCTGGCGATTAGATGTGGGACTGATGGCGGATGAGGGAGTGTGTGCAAGAGTGCGGGGGTGTATTGAGAGATACCTGGAGGTCAATGACGACGGCGAGGTCCCTGTGGGAGTGGTTTGGGAAGCACTAAAAGCGGTGGTCAGAGGAGAGCTGATCTCTATTGGGGCCCACAAAAGGAAAACAGAGGCCAAGGAAAGGGAAAGATTACTGGGGGAGATTTTAAGGGTGGACAGGGAATTTGCAGAGACCCCGGAGGAGGAATTGTACAGGGAGAGGAGACGACTCCAGACGGAGTTTGACCTTCTGACCACCAGAAAGGCGGAGGTACTGTGGAGGAAGGCACAGGGGAGGAGGTATGAATATGGGGAAAAGGCTAGTCGCCTGTTGGCTCATCAATTGTGAAAGAGGGCAGCAGCGAGGGAGATAGGAGGAATTAGAGACGAAAGGGGAGACACGGTGCGAAGGGCAGGAAAGATAAATGAGGTGTTCAAGACCTTTTATGAGGAACTGTATAGGTCTCAACCCCCAGAGGGAGAGGAGGGGATGCTGCAGTTCCTGGGCCAATTGAGGTTCCCGAAAGTGGAGGAGCAGGAGGTGGTAGGCCTGGGGGCACCGATTGAGGTGGACGAGGTCATTAAGGGACTGGGAAGAATGCAAGCAGGGAAGGCCCCGGGGCCAGACGGGTTCCCGGTGGAATATTACAGAAAATATGTGGACTTGTTGGCCCCGTTGATGGCGAGGACGTTCAATGAGGCCATGGAAGGGGGGACTCTACCCCCGACGATGTCGGAGGCGACGATATCGCTAATTTTGAAGAGGGACAAAGATCCGTTGCAGTGCGGGTCCTATAGACCTATTTCACTATTGAACGTGGACGCCAAATTGCTGGCAAAGGTACTGGCATCGAGGATAGAGGACTGTGTCCCGGGGGTGGTGCACGAAGACCAGACAGGGTTCGTAAAAGGGAGACAACTGAATGTTAACGTGTGACGACTATTAGGGGTGATAATGATGCCCCCAGTGGAGGGGGAGGCAGAGATAGTGGCGGCAATGGACGCAGAGAAGGCATTTGATAGGGTGGAGTGGGAGTATTTATTGGAAGTGTTAAGGAGGTTTGGGTTTGGGAACGGGTTTATTAGCTGGGTTAGACTTCTTTATGGGGCTCCAACGGCAAGCGTAGTTACAGGTCGACATAGATCGGAGTATTTCCGACTATATAGGGGAACAAGACAGGGATGCCCGCTGTCTCCATTGTTGTTCGCGTTGGCAATTGAACCTCTGGCCATGGCATTGAGAGACTCCAGGAAATGGAGAGGGGTGATTAGAGGGGGAGAAGAACACCGAGTCTCGTTATACGCGGATGACCTATTGTTATACGTGTCGGACCCAGCGGGGGGGATGATAGAGGTTATGTGAATTTTGAGGGGGTTCGGGGAATTCTCGGGGTATAGGCTAAACATGGGGAAGAGTGAATTATTTGTGATACATCCAGGGGACCAGAGTAGAGAGATAGAAGGCTTGCCGCTAAGGAAAGTGGAAAGAAACTTCCGATACCTGGGGATTCAGATCGCTAGGAGCTGGGGAACCTTGCACAGACTTAGTCTGACACGGCTAGTAGAACAAATGGAGGAGGACTTCAAGAGGTGGGAGATGCAGCCTCTATCGCTGGCGGGCAGGGTTCAAGCAATTAAGATGATGGTCCTCCCGAGGTTCTTATTTGTATTTCAATGTCTCCCTATATTAATCACCAAGACCTTTTTTAATAAAATAGACAGGAGCATCACGAGCTTCGTGTGGGCAGGGAAAGTCCCGAGAGTAAGGAAGGGGTTCCTCCAGCATAGTAGGGACAGAGGAGGATTGGCACTACCGAACTTGGGCGATTACTATTGGGTCGCCAATGTGGCAATGATACGTAAATGGATGATGGAGGGTGAGGGAGCGGCGTGGAAAAGACTGGAGAGAAAGTCCTGTAAAGGGACGAGTTTAGAGGCGCTGGTGACGGCGCCGCTACCGTTCTCACCTAAAAGGTTTACCACGAACCCGGTGGTGGCGGCAACACTGAATATCTGGGGACAGTGGAGGCGACAGAGAGGGGTGCGGGGAGCCCTGGTGGGGTCCCCTATTAGGAACAACCATAGGTTCGCCCCAGGAAGAATGGATGGAGGATTTCAGAGCTGGTACCAGTTGGGAATTAGGAGGGTGGGAGATTTATTTATAGATGGGACTTTTGCGAGCTTGGGAGCATTGGAGGAAAAGTATAAGTTGCCCCGGGGAAATTTCTTGAGATATATGCAGGTGAGGGCGTTTACCAGACAACAGGTGAGGGAATTTCCGTTGCTGCCGACACAGGGGATACAGGACAGGGTGCTTTCAGGGGTGTGGGTCGGAGAGGGCAAGGTGTCAGAGATTTATCGAGAGATGAGGGAAGAGGGGGAGGAGTCGGTGGGCGAACTAAAAGGAAAGTGGGAAGAAGAATTAGGGGAGGAGATAGAGGAGGGGATGTGGGCTGATGCCCTAAGCAGGGTAAATTCCTCTTCCTCATGTGCCAGGCTTAGCCTGATTCAATTTAAGGTGCTACATAGAGCACACATAACGGGAGCAAGATTGAGCAGGTTCTTTGGAGTGGAGGACAAATGTGGGAGGTGTGGTGGGAGCCCGGCAAACCACGCACATATGTTTTGGGCGTGCCCGGCACTGGAAGGGTATTGGAAGGGAGTGACGGGGGTGATTTCGCAGGTGGTGAAGGCCCGGGTCAAACCAGGCTGGGGGTTAGCTCTATTTGGAGTTGCGGAAGAGCCGGGAGTGCAGGAGGCGAAAGAGGCCGACGTTGTGGCCTTTGCGCCCCTAGTAGCCCGGCGCAGGATCCTACTCATGTGGAAGGAGGCGAAACCCCCCGGACTGGAGGCCTGGGTAAATGATATGGCGGGGTTCATTAAACTGGAGCAGATAAAGTTTGCCCTGAGAGGATCGGCTCAAGGGTTCACCAGGCGGTGGCAGCCATTTCTCGACTACCTAGGGGAATGTTAGAGGGAAGACAGATGACCAGCAGCAGCAACCCAGGGGGAGGGGGGGGGGGGGTTAGTTTAGTTTAGGTCAATAGATAAGGGGGTTTTGTTACTTGTGTATTGTTAAACATTTCTGCATTGTTACTGTTGCGTTTGTTTTGTAAGAGGAAAAATTGTTGTTTGGGAAAAAAAATTTCAATAAAATATATTTTAATGCCGCCCACCAATTGCGCCGCATGGGCGCTGCCATCCTATCCGCCATTTTGGACCGCGCCTCAGGACCCCTGCTCGTCTGGCCATTCGCTGCCCGCTGATACCTCCACCACCACTCATCAGTGGTGGGGATCATTGAGGCCAGCAACAGACCCTGGAGAGCTCAAGTGGTGGTAGTGAAGATTGGGGAGAAGCACAGGATGGTCATTGACTACAGTCAGACCATCAACCGGTACACGCAGCTCGACGCGTGCTCGCTCCCACGCATATCTGACATGGTCAATCAGATTGCGCAGTATTCAGTCTTCTGCACAGTAGACTTGAAGTCCGCCTACCACCAGCTCCCCATTCGCCCGGAGGACCGCCAATACACTGCGTTCGAAGCAGATGGCTGCCTCTATCATTTCCTTAAAGTTCCCTTCGGCGTCACCAATGGGGTCTCGGTCTTCCAGCGAGAGATGGACTGAATGGTTGACCAGTACGGGCTGCAGGCCACCTTCCCATACCTAGATAATGACACCATCTGCGTCCACGATCAGCAGGGACACGACGCAAACCTCCAAAAATTCCTCCATACCGCCAAACTTCTTAACCTCACCTACAATAAGGAGAAATGCGTGTTCCGCACCAACCGCTTAGCCATCCTTGGCTACGCAGTGGAAAATGGAGTCCTCGGGCCCGGCCCCGACTGCATGCACCCCCCCTGGAACTCACTATCCCCCACTGCCACAAGGCCCTGAAACGATGCCTGGGGTTTTTCTCATATTACGCCCAGTGGGCCCCTAATTATGCGGACAAGGCCCGCCCATTCATCAAGTCCACAGTTTTTCCCCTGACGGCTGAGGCCCGCCAGGCATTCAACCGCATCAAGGCGGACATCGCCAAGGCCACGATGCACGCAGTCAACGAGACCCTCCCCTTTCAGGTGAAGAGCGATGCAGCAGATGTAGCTCTGGTCGTCACTCTCAACCAGGCGGGCAGGCCCGTGGCTTTCTTTTCCCGCACCCTCCATTTCTCCGAAATTCGTCACTCCTCTGTCGAAAAGGAGACCCAAGCCATTGTGGAAGCTGTGCGACACTGGAGGCATTACCTGGCCGGCAGGAGATTCACTCTCCTCACTGACCAATGGTCGGTTGCCTTCATGTTTAATAATACAGTGGGGCAAGATCAAAAATGACAAGATCTTGAGGTGGAGGATCGAGCTCTCCACCTATGATTATGAGATTTTGTATCGCCCGGGGAAGCCCAACGAACCCCCTGATGCCCTATCCCGCGGTACATGTGCCAGCGCACAAGTGGACCGACTCCGGGCTCTCCACAATGACCTCTGTCACCCGGTTCTTCCATTTTGTCAAGGCCCGCAACCCGCCCTACTCCATTGAGGAGGTCAGGACCGTAACCAGAGACTGCCAAGTCTGCGCAGAGTGCAAGCCGCAGTTCTACCGGCCAGATATCTGTCTAGAAATCTCCCGGTCTCCCGCTGGCAGGAGGTTCACCCTGACGCGCTCCATTCCATCCGGTCGCTCCTGTGCACCGCTACTAATGAGACCACTCATGAACATGTGTTTGCCTTCCCCAGGAAGTCCACCTCCGGGGTCTTGCTCCCAACATGGACACCCAGGACACTGACACACAGAGGGCGGACAGACCGGACACTGACACACTGCTCTTGCACCTGCTGCACCGGGACGGCTGTGTGATGCGCACCAGTCAGTGTCCCAGAAGCCTCATCACTAAATTGCCCAACCGAGGTGAGAGTCTCTGCGATGGTGGAGGGTGTGGGAGACAGCAGTGACAAAAAGTCCATGTCGCCATCACAGCCAAAGTCCGGGGCCTCCTGCGTAGACCCTTGGCTCGATGGTGCCTGTGTCGCCCCCGTCTGTGTGTCAGTGTCCGGTCTGTCCATCCTCTGTGTGTCCATCCTCTGTTTGTCAGTGTCGGTCTGTCCGTCCTCTGTGTCATGATATTCGGGTGAACATCACAGCACATACATACACACATAATGATGGACAGATCAACGGACCAATCAACACACACAACACGACAGCCAATCACAGACAAGAGCATACACAGTACAAAGCAGGGAACACGACACTTCCTGGGCACTCGAGCAGGAGAGAGCTCAGGGCACAGACCTCATTGCCAGCCACTCAGAGGTTCACCATGTGCTCAATACCAGAGTTTACTATGTTTATAGTTCAATGAAATAAAACTGCGTTGTACCATACGCAACCGTGTTGGTTCGTCTGTGTGTCAGAGTACCCAACACTTCACTCTGTGTGTCCGTCCTCTGTGTATCAGTGTCGGTCTGTCCATCCTCCGTGTGTCAGTGTCCTGGGTGTCCGTCCTCTGTGTGTCCGTCCTCTGTGTGTCAGTGTTCAGTCTGTTCATCCTCTGTGTGTCAGTGTCGGTCTGTCCATCCTCTGTGTGTCAGTGTTCAGTCTGTCCGTCCTCTGTGTGTCAGTGATCAGCCTGTCCGTCCTCTGTGTGTCAGTGTTCAGTCTGTCCGTCCTCTGTGTGTCAGTGATCAGCCTGTCCGTCCTCTGTGTGTCAGTGTTCAGTCTGTCCGTCCTCTGTGTGTCAGTGTTCAGTCTGTCCATCCTCTGTGTGTCAGTGTTCAGTCTGTCCATCCTCTGTGTGTCAGTGTCGGTCTGTCTGTCGTCTGTGTGTCAGTGTTCAGTCTGTCCGTCCTCTGTGTGTCAGTGTTCAGTCTGTCCGTCCTCTGTGTGTCAGTATCCTGGGTGTCCGTCCTCTGTGTGTCAGTATCCTGGGTGTGGTGGTATGTATTAGGGGTAATATGGTACACCACGTGTCGACAGGCTATTGGTGGAGGGATGCCAGGTCCTGATAGGATCTGCCACCTACTGGACTCCACCCAGAAATGCCGGTATAAGAACCCAGCTTTTCCCTCCATTTCCCTCAGCAGCTGCATTTTGTAACCACACTGCTGGGGATAAAGTTCTGCTTAATAAAGCCTTCAATTGACATTACCTCAACCTGCCTCGCGTCATATTGACGGTGCTACAATTTATTAAGCAGAATTTAAATTGAAGAATACAACGTGGGAACATGGAGCTCCGAATCACCCCGGAGTGCCTGCGCATCGCACCCCAAGCAGCTAACTCGGCCTCTATCTTCAAACACTGGATGGCATGCTTTGAGGGCTACCTACGAACGGCCCCCGGCACACCGACAGACGAACAAAAGATGCAGGTCCTCTATTCCAGGGTGAATCCTGACGTCTACTCCCTTATCGAGGACGAGGACGGTTTCACCGGTGCCATCGCCGCGCTGAAGGATATCTACATCCGGCCCGCCAACCAGGTTTTTGCTCACTACCAGCTCGCCACACGACAGCAATTTCCGGGGGAATCGCTGGACGAGTTTTATAACGCCCTGCAGATCCTGGGTCGAAACTGCAACTGCCCGGCGGTAACAGCGAATGAATACACAGAGCTCCTGGTCCGCAATGCGTATGTGGCAGCTTTGGCCTCTTCCCAGATCTGCCAGAGGCTTCTGGAGAAAGAATCTCTGGGACTTACAGAAGCTCGGGCCCTGGCGGCATCCCTCGATGTGGCCTCGCGCAACGCCCGCGCCTACGCCCCCGACCGCACTACAGCCACTTGGGCTCCGTGGACCCCCGCTGCGGTCGACTCTCCGACACCCCCCTCCCACCCCCGCAAACCTGCGCGGCCAAAACACCAGACCAACCGGGGGGGCCCCGCTGCTATTTTTGCGGCTAGCCGAAACACCCTTGGCAGCGCTGCCCGGCCCGCGCGGCTACCTGCAAAAGCTGCGGGAAGAAGGGCCACTACGCGACGGTGTGCAAGTCCCGCGGGGTCGCCGCTATCTCCGGGGAAGAAACGGGACCACAGACCCAGCCCCCCCAGCGATCCACGTGCGACCAACGGACGCCGCCATTTTGGACCCCGGACGCCACGAGGGAGAGATGGGCGCCACCATTTTGACCACCCCCGACCGCGCTCGATCCGTGGACGCCGCCATCTTGGCTGAAGGACCCCGACACAGACGGCCACATACTGCCTGATTACGATGCTCAACTTCAACAACCAGGTATGGCTTCGACGACCCTCGACCAGTCGCGACCCCGGACACCCCAGACTGCAACCACTACAGTCCTACTGAATGGCTACGAGACACTGTGTCTTATCGATTCTGGGAGCACGGAGAGCTTCATTCATCCGGACACGGTAAGGCGCTGTTCCCTCGTAATTCGGCCAAGCACCCAGAAAATTTTCCTGGCGGCGGGATCCCACTCCGTTCAGATCACGGGGTTCTGCATCGCTAACCTAACGGTGCAGGCGAGGGAGTTCCGAAATTACCGGCTGTATGTCCTCCCCCATCTCTGTGCGCCCACACTCCTAGGGTTGGACTTCCAATGCAACCTCCAGAGTTTGACATTTAAATTTGGCGGCCCTATACCCCCACTGACTGTCTGCGGCCTCGCGACCCTCAAGGTTGAACCGCCTTCCTTGTTTGCAAACCTCACCCCGGATTGCAAACCCGTCGCCACAAGGAGCAGACGGTACAGCGCCCAGGACCGAGCATTTATCCGGTCCGAAGTCCAGGGGCTGCTGAAGGAAGGCATCATCCAGGCTAGCAACAGTCCCTGGAGAGCCCAGGTGGTCGTCGTTAAGACCGGGGAGAAACAGAGGATGGTCATCGACTATAGTCAGACCATCAACAGGTATACTCAGCTAGATGCGTACCCTCTCCCCCGCATATCCGACATGGTCAATCGGATTGCACAGTACAAGGTCTTTTCCACCGTGGACCTCAAGTCCGCCTACCACCAGCTCCCCATCCATCCCGGTGACCGCAACTATACTGCCTTCGAAGCAGACGGGCGGTTATACCACTTTTTAAGGGTTCCATTCAGCGTCACGAACGGAGTCTTGGTCTTCCAACGAGAGATGGACCGAATGGTTGACCAGCACGGTTTACGGGCCACGTTCCCGTATCTCGACAATGTCACCATCTGCGGCCACAACCAGCAGGACCACGACGCCAACCTCCAAAAATTCCTCCAGACCGCTAACGCCATGAACCTCACTTACAACAAAGAAAAATGCGTGTTCCGCACCGATCGTCGAACCATCCTGGGCTATGTAGTGCGCAATGGAATGATAGGCCCCAACCCTGAACGCATGCGCCCCCTCATGGAGTTCCCTCTCCCTCACTGTGCCAAAGCCCTGAAACGTTGCCTGGGCTTCTTTTCTTATTACGCCCAGTGGGTTCCACAATACGCCGACAAGGCTCATGCGCTAATCCAGTCCACTACTTTTCCCCTGTCGATAGAGGCATGCCAGGTCTTTAGCCGCATCAAAGCGGATATCGCAAAGGCCACGATGCACGCCATCGGCGAGTCCCTCCCCTTCCAGGTCGAGAGCGACGCATCGGATGTAGCTCTGGCGGCCACCCTCAACCAAGCAGGCAGACCCGTGGCCTTCTTCTCCGAACCCTCCACGCTTCAGAAATCCACCACTCCCCAGTGGAAAAGGAGGCCCAAGCAATAGGCTGTGCGACACTGGAGGCATTACCTGGCCGGTCGGAGATTCACTCTCCTCACTGACCAATGGTCGGTTGCCTTCATGTTCGATAATGCACAGCGGGGCAAGATCAAGAACGACAAGATCTTGCGGTGGAGGATCGAACTCTCCACCTTCAATTATGAGATCTTGTATCGTCCCGGAAAGCTGAACGAGCCATCCGATGCCCTATCTCGCAGCATATGTGCCAATGTACAAGTGGACTGTCTACAAGCCCTCTACGAGGACCTCTGCCACCCGGGGGTCACTCGTTTCTACCACTTCCTTAAGGCCCGCAACCTCCCTTACTCCGTCGAGGATGTCCGAACAGTCACCAGAAACTGCCAGATCTGCGCTGAGTGCAAACCGCACTTTTTCAGGCCAGATAGAGCGCACCCGGTTAAGGCCTCTCGCCCCTTTGATCGCCTCAGTTTGGATTTCAAAGGCCCCCTCCCCTCCACCGATCGCAACGCGTAATTCCTGAATGTCGTTGACGAATACTCCCGTTTCCCTTTCGCCATCCCCTGCCCCGACATGACAGCGTCCACGGTCATTAAAGCCCTCGGTACCATTTTTACACTGTTCGGTTTCCCCGACTATATCCATAGCGACAGGGGGTCCTCCTTTATGAGTGACGAACTGCGTCAATTCCTGCTCAGCAGGGGCATAACCTCGAGCAGGACGACCAGTTACAACCCCTGGGGGAACGGGCAGGTAGAAAGGGAGAATGGAACGGTCTGGAAGGCCGTCCTCCTGGCCCTCCGGTCTAGGAGTCTCCCAATTTCCCTCTGGCAGGATGTCCTCCCGGATGCCCTTCACTCTATCCGGTCCCTGCTGTGCACCACCACGAACCAAACACCTCACGAGCGCCTCCTTCTCTTTCCTAGGAAGTCCTCCTCTGGAACGCCACTTCCGACCTGGCTAGCAGCTCCGAGACCCATTCTGCTCCGGAAACATGTGCGGGCGCACAAGTCAGATCTGTTGGTGGAACGGGTGCATCTCCTTCACGCCAACCCGCAATACGCCTATGTGGAGTACCCCGATGGCCGACAGGACACGGTCTCCCTGCGAGACCTGGCGCCCGCTGGAGCTACCCACACCCCCTCAACGCCAATCACCACCTCCTCACTCCCGCCGGTTCATCCCGCAGCCACCCCCTTCCCGGGGGGTTTGGTTCTCCTCCCAGACCCGCCCAGGAGTAAGGACACAGTGGACAGCTCTACGCTACCAGAGTCGACGGGACTCGAGCCAGCGCCATCACCACCACGCCCGAGACGATCGGAAAGGACGACCAGGGCACCCATCCGGCTCATCGAATCACTTTAACTCTCAACGTTTTCAGTTATTGTGTCTTGTTATAGTTATGGCATCCTGGGTATCCTGTATCCAGTATCCTGGGTGTCCGTCCTCTGTGTGTCAGTGTTCAGTCTGTCTGTCCTCTGTGTGTCAGTGTTCAGTCTGTCCGTCCTCTGTGTGTCAGTGTTCAGTCTGTCTGTCCTCTGTGTGTCAGTATCCTGGGTGTCTGTCCTCTGTGTGTGTCAGTATCCTGGGTGTCCGTCCTCTGTGTGTCAGTGTTCAGTCTGTCTGTCCTCTGTGTGTCAGTGTTCAGTCTGTCCGTCCTCTGTGTGTCAGTGTTCAGTCTGTCCGTCCTCTGTTTGTCAGCGTCGGTCTGTCCGTCCTCTGTGTGTCAGTATTCAGTCTGTCCGTCCTCTGTGTGTCAGTGTTCAGTCTGTCCGTCCTCTGTGTGTCAGTGTTCAGTCTGTCCGTCCTCTGTTTGTCAGCGTCGGTCTGTCCGTCCTCAGTGTGTCAGTGTTCAGTCTGTCTGTCCTCTGTGTGTCAGTACCCTGGGTGTCTGTCCTCTGTGTGTCAGTATCCTGGGTGTCCGTCCTCTGTGTGTCAGTGTTCAGTCTGTCCGTCCTCTGTGTGTCAGTATCCTGGGTGTCCGTCCTCTGTGTGTCAGTGTTCAGTCTGTCCGTCCTCTGTGTGTCAGTGTTCAGTCTGTCTGTCCTCTGTTTGTCAGCGTCGGTCTGTCCGTCCTCTGTGTGTCAGTGTTCAGTCTGTCTGTCCTCTGTGTGTCAGTATCCTGGGTGTCTGTCCTCTGTGTGTCAGTATCCTGGGTGTCCGTCCTCTGTGTGTCAGTATCCTGGGTGTCCGTCCTCTGTGTGTCAGTGTTCAGTCTGTCTGTCCTCTGTGTGTCAATGTTCAGTCTGTCTGTCTTCTGTGTGTCAGTGTTCAGTCTGTCTGTCCTCTGTGTGTCAGTGTTCAGTCTGTCTGTCCTCTGTGTGTCAGTGTTCAGTCTCTCTGTCCTCTGTGTGTCAGTATCCTGGGTGTCCGTCCTCTGTGTATGTGGTAGTATGTATTGGGGGTCATGTGGGACTGGAAGCCCTAATGTCATTGGCTGACAGATCCCGGGTCCTGGTTGGCCGTTGACATCAAGCTCCGCCCTGAAGGCGAAGTATAAGAAGCCGGTGCCTTCCCCCGCAGGCCAGTTTACTATCGGGCTGCTGGGGAACAGACATGCTTAATAAAGTCTCGTCGACTTCACTCTATTCGTCTCACGGAGTCTTTGTGCGCTACAGTGTGTCAGTGTTCAGTCTGTCCGTCCTCTGTGTGTCAGTGTCGGTCTGTCCGTCCTCTGTGTGTCAGTGTTCAGTCTGTCCGTCCTCTGTGTGTCAGTGTCGGTCTGTCCGTCCTCTGTGTGTCAGTGTTCAGTCTGTCCGTCCTCTGTGTGTCAGTGTCGGTCTGTCCGTCCTCTGTGTGTCAGTGTCGGTCTGTCTGTCCTCTGTGTGTCAGTGTTCAGTCTGTCCGTCCTCTGTGTGTCAGTGGTCAGTCTGTCTGTCCTCTGTGTGTCAGTGTTCAGTCTGTCCGTCCTCTGTGTGTCAGTGTTCAGTCTGTCTGTCCTCTGTGTGTCAGTATCCTGGGTGTCCGTCCTCTGTGTGTCAGTGGTCAGTCTGTCTGTCCTCTGTGTGTCAGTGTCGGTCTGTCCGTCCTCTGTGTGTCAGTGTTCAGTCTGTCTGTCCTCTGTGTGTCAGTGGTCAGTTTGTCTGTCCTCTGTGTGTCAGTGTTCAGAATGTCCGTCCTCTGTGTGTCCGTCCTCTGTGTGTCAGTGTTCAGTCTGTCCGTCCTCTGTGTGCCAGTGTCGGTCTGTCCGTCCTCTGTGTGTCAGTGTTCAGTCTGTCCGTCCTCTGTGTGTCAGTGTTCAGTCTGTCCGTCCTCTGTGTGTCAGTGTTCAGTCTGTCCATCCTCTGTGTGTCAGTGTTCAGTCTGTCCGTCCTCTGTGTGTCCGTCCTCTGTGTGTCAGTGTTCAGTCTGTCCGTCCTCTGTGTGTCCGTCCTCTGTGTGTCAGTGTTCAGTCTGTCCGTCCTCTGTGTGTCAGTGTCGGTCTGTCCGTCCTCTGTGTGTCAGTGTCGGTCTGTCCGTCCTCTGTGTGTCAGTGTTCAGTCTGTCCATCCTCTGTGTGTCCGTCCTCTGTGTGTCAGTGTTCAGTCTGTCCGTCCTCTGTGTGTCCGTCCTCTGTGTGTCAGTGTTCAGTCTGTCCATCCTCTGTGTGTCAGTGTTCAGTCTGTCCGTCCTCTGTGTGTCCGTCCTCTGTGTGTCAGTGTTCAGTCTGTCCGTCCTCTGTGTGTCAGTGTTCAGTCTGTCCATCCTCTGTGTGTCAGTGTTCAGTCTGTCCGTCCTCTGTGTGTCCGTCCTCTGTGTGTCAGTGTTCAGTCTGTCCGTCCTCTGTGTGTCCGTCCTCTGTGTGTCAGTGTTCAGTCTGTCCGTCCTCTGTGTGTCAGTGTTCAGTCTGTCCGTCCTCTGTGTGTCAGTGTCGGTCTGTCCGTCCTCTGTGTGTCAGTGTTCAGTCTGTCCGTCCTCTGTGTGTCCGTCCTCTGTGTGTCAGTGTTCAGTCTGTCCGTCCTCTGTGTGTCAGTGTCGGTCTGTCCGTCCTCTGTGTGTCAGTGTCGGTCTGTCCGTCCTCTGTGTGTCAGTGTTCAGTCTGTCCATCCTCTGTGTGTCAGTGATCAGCCTGTCCGTCCTCTGTGTGTCAGTGTCGGTCTGTCCGTCCTCTGTGTGTCAGTGTTCAGTCTGTCCATCCTCTGTGTGTCAGTGTTCAGTCTGTCCGTCCTCTGTGTGTCCGTCCTCTGTGTGTCAGTGTTCAGTCTGTCCATCCTCTGTGTGTCAGTGTTCAGTCTGTCCGTCCTCTGTGTGTCCGTCCTCTGTGTGTCAGTGTTCAGTCTGTCCATCCTCTGTGTGTCAGTGTTCAGTCTGTCCGTCCTCTGTGTGTCCGTCCTCTGTGTGTCAGTGTTCAGTCTGTCCGTCCTCTGTGTGTCAGTGTTCAGTCTGTCCGTCCTCTGTGTGTCCGTCCTCTGTGTGTCAGTGTTCAGTCTGTCCATCCTCTGTGTGTCAGTGTCGGTCTGTCCGTCCTCTGTGTGTCAGTATCCTGGGTGTCTGTCCTCTGTGTGTGTCAGTATCCTGGGTGTCCGTCCTCTGTGTGTCAGTGTTCAGTCTGTCTGTCCTCTGTGTGTCAGTGTCGGTCTGTCCGTCCTCTGTGTGTCAGTGTCGGTCTGTCCGTCCTCTGTGTGTCAGTGTCGGTCTGTCCGTCCTCTGTGTGTCAGTGTCGGTCTGTCCGTCCTCTGTGTGTCAGTGTTCAGTCTGTCCGTCCTCTGTGTGTCAGTATCCTGGGTGTCCGTCCTCTGTGTGTCAGTATCCTGGGTGTCCGTCCTCTGTGTGTCAGTGTTCAGTCTGTCTGTCCTCTGTGTGTCAGTGTCGGTCTGTCCGTCCTCTGTGTGTCAGTGTTCAGTCTGTCCGTCCTCTGTGTGTCAGTGTTCAGTCTGTCTGTCCTCTGTGTGTCAGTGTTCAGTCTGTCTGTCCTCTGTGTGTCAGTGTCGGTCTGTCCGTCCTCTGTGTGTCAGTGTCGGTCTGTCCGTCCTCTGTGTGTCAGTGTCGGTCTGTCCGTCCTCTGTGTGTCAGTGTCGGTCTGTCCGTCCTCTGTGTGTCAGTGTTCAGTCTGTCCGTCCTCTGTGTGTCAGTATCCTGGGTGTCCGTCCTCTGTGTGTCAGTGTTCAGTCTGTCCGTCCTCTGTGTGTCAGTGTTCAGTCTGTCCGTCCTCTGTGTGTCAGTGTTCAGTCTGTCCGTCCTCTGTTTGTCAGCGTCGGTCTGTCCGTCCTCTGTGTGTCAGTGTCGGTCTGTCCGTCCTCTGTGTGTCAGTGTTCAGTCTGTCCGTCCTCTGTGTGTCCGTCCTCTGTGTGTCAGTGTTCAGTCTGTCCGTCCTCTGTTTGTCAGCGTCGGTCTGTCCGTCCTCTGTGTGTCAGTGTCGGTCTGTCCGTCCTCTGTGTGTCAGTGTCGGTCTGTCCGTCCTCTGTGTGTCAGTATCCTGGGTGTCCGTCCTCTGTTTGTTCATCCTCAGAGTAGATTTGGGAGAGATGCTCAAAATCATGAGGTGATTGGACAGAGTAGATCAGGAGAAACTGCTCCTGCTTGTAAAAGGATCAAGAACAAGAGGGCACAGATTTAAAATGATTTGCAAAAAACACAAATGTGATGTGAGAAATGCTTTTTCACACAATGAGTGGTTTGGGTCTGGAATGCTCTGCCTGGAAGAGTGGTGGAGGCAGGTTCAATCGAGGCATTAGATGATTACTTGAATAGAAATGATTTGCAGATGTACGGGGAAAAGGCAGGGGAATGAGATTTTAAAAATATATATTTTTATTAAAGTTTGCGTTTTTACACTGTACAAAGAATGGATGAAACGGTGACAATTTCCATGTTCCTTTTCGGCACCCCCTCGCCCATCCTCCTTTGCCTCCCCCTCCCTTTTTTGCTGTGTCTGGGTCCCATCCTCGGCCCTTTCTTTCATTGTAGGTGATTTGTCTTATTCTTTGATACGACCATCAATTCACACGAAACCAGGAGTAGAAGTAATCTGTGGCTTTAATCAACTAGAACAGTGCCTGCCTGCGACTGATCTGTTAGTGGGAGCCGCCTACAGGGCGACTGCTCTTATACCTCCCCTCAAGGGGAGGAGCCAGGGGCGGAGCCCACACAGGCCCCAACATGCTATGTCATAGGTAATGCCTTACAATGGTCCATAGGTGGAGCCCACATGGGCAACAGCGTAATACAGATATGTACATGGTGAATTGTTACAGCAATACATTCACCACATTCATCCCCTGTTAAAAAAATGAAGTCCGGCGGGGGTGAAGGGTTCATACGTTCAGCCTGTCCGACGCACGGATTGTGCGCTGTGATCGCCGAAGCTCTGGTATCGCAGCTGGCCCGGGCGTCGAACTCAGCCGTACTGGCATCGGTAGTGAAGTCGTCGGTGCGGGCACAGACGTGGACTCCGGGAGCGTGTCTTCTGGGGCTTCATTCCTGTGGGTCGGTGAAGGGGGAATGGCGGGCGGGAGGGGGTGCGGGTGCCATGTAGGGGCGGGGGCACTGGTCAGCGTAGGGTGGGCGGGGTAACATGGGGTGGCGGTGGTAGTGGAACTGCGGGTGCCAGGCCCCGGAGGGAGACTGTATCATGTCGGCCGTCGGGGTATTCGATGTATGCGTACTGGGAGTTGGAGTGTAGGAGCCGGACCCTCTCGGCCAGGGGGTCGGACGTATGGCTCCTGATGTGTTTGCGGAGCTGAACGGGCCCCGGTGTCTTCAGCCAGGATGGAAGCGAGGCCCCTGAGGTGGATTTCCTGGGGAAAACAAATAGGCGGTCATGAGGGGTCTCGTTTGTGGCTGTGCAAAGTAGGGACCTAATAGAGTGGAGTGAGTCGGGGGGGACCTCCTGCCAGTGGGGAACTGGGAGATTCCTAGACCGTAGGGCCAGGACGGTCTTCCAGACCGTCGCGTTCTCCCTCTCCACCTGCCCGTTTCCCCTGGGGTTATCACTGGTAGTCCTGCTCGAGGCGATGCCCTTACTGAGCAGGTACTGATGCAATTCGTCGCTCATGAACGATGAGGCCCGGTCACTATGAACGTACGTGGTGAAACCGAACAGGGTGAAGATACTATGTAGGGCTTTAATGACGGTGGCCGCGGTCATGTCGGGGCAAGGGATTGCAAAGGGAAAGCGGGAGAACCCGTCGATGATGTTGAGGAAATATGTGTTGCGGTTGTTGGAGGGGAGGGGCCCTTTGAAATCGATACTGAGGCGCTCAAAGGGCCGGGATGCCTTCACCAGGTGGGCCTTATCCGGTCGATAGAAGTGCGGCTTACACTCCGCCCAGATTTGGCAGTCCCTGGTCATGACCGTGACTTCCTCGGTGGAGTAGGGCAGGTTGCGGGCCTTGATGTAGTGGAGAAGCCGGGTGGCCCCGGGTGGCAGAGGTCATCGTGGATGGCCCGGAGTCGGTCACCTTGCGCGCTGGCGCATGTGCCGCGGGACAGGGCATCTGGGGGCTCGTTGAGCTTCCCAGGACGATACATTATATCGTAATTATAGGTGGAGAGTTCGATCCTCCACCTCAAGATCTTATCGTTCTTGATCTTGCCCCGCTGTGTACTGTCGAACATGAAGGCTACCAATCGTTGGTCGGTGACGAGGGTAAACCTCCTACCAGCGAGGTAGTGCCTCCAGTGCCGCACGGTTTCAACGATGGTTTGGGCTTCCTTTTCGACTGAGGAGAGTCGAATTTAAGAGGTGGTGAGGGTTCGTGAAAAAAACGCTACTGGCCTGCCTGCCTGATTGAGTGTAGTGGCAAGGGCGATCTCTGATGCGTCGCTCTCCACCTGGAAGGAGCGTCCACCGCGCGCATCACGGCTTTGGCGATATCCGCCTTGATGCAGCTGAAGGCCAGGCGGCCTCAGCCGCCAGTGGGAAGATGGTGGCCTTGATTAGTGGGTGGGCTTTGTCCGCATAGTTGGGGACCCACTGGGCGTAATATGAAAAGAACCCAAGGTACCTTTTCATGGCCTTGGGGCAGTGGGGAAGGGGGGAGTTGTAGGAGGGGGCGCATGCGGTCGGGGTCGTGGTCGGGTCCTAGAACCCCGTTTTCCACCACATAGCCGAGGATGGCTAGTCTGGTTGTGCGGAAAACGCATCTCTCCTTATTGTAGGTGAGGTTAAGGGTTCGGGCGGTTTGGAGAAATCTCTGGAGGTTGGCATCGTGCTCCTGCTGATCATGGCCGCAGATGGTGACTTTGTCCAAGTACGGAAATGTGGCCCGCAGCCCGTACTGGTCCATCATTCGGTCCATCGTTCTTTGGAAGCCCGAGACCCCGTTTGTGATGCCAAAGGGGACCCGGAGGAAATGGAAAAGGCGGCCGTCTGCCTCAAAAGCCGTGTAGTGGCGGTCCCCCGGGCGGATTGGGAGCTGGTGTTACGCAGACTTCAGATCCACTGTGGAGAAACCCGGTAGTGCACAATCTGATTAACCATGTCTGCGATCCGGGGAAGGGGGTACGCATCGAGTTGCGTGTACCAGCTTATGGTTTGGCTGTAATCTACAACCATCCAGTTCTTTTTCCCGGTCCTGACGACCAGCATCTGAGATCTCCAGGGGCTATTGCTGGCCTCGATGATTCCCTCCTGCAAGAGTCGCTGGACCTCGGACCTGATAAACGTCCTATCCTGTATGCTATACTGCCTGCTTCTGGTGGCGACTGGTTTGCAGTCGGCGGTGAGATTTGCAAAGAGCGGGGAGGGTCGACCTTTAGGGTCACGAGGCTACATACGGTGAGTGGGGGTAGGGGCCTGCCGAACCTCAGCGTTAGGCTCTTGAGGTTACATTGGAAATCCAGTCCCAATAGGAGAGGAGCGCAGAGGTCGGGGAGTATAATTTAAAGTTGGCGCACTCGGCGCCCTGTATTGCGAGGGTTGAGGTAGTGCACCCCCGGACCTGCACCGAGTGCGACCCGGAGGCGAGGGAGATGGCTTGATGCGCTGAGAAGATTGGGAGTGAGCAGCGTCTACCATGTCTGGATGAATGAAGCTCCCCGTGCTCCCGGAGTCGAAGAGGCAGGGCGTTTCGAGCCCGTTTACCCGGACGGTCATCATAGAGCTCTGGAGGTGTTTGGGTCGCGACTGGTCAAGGGTAACCGCGCTGAGTTGTGGGTAGCCGGCGTGGTCGGAGGTGCTGTGGCGGTCCAAAGATGGCTGACCCTGTTGGTCGCACGTGTCAGTCGGCGTTGCAGATGGCGGCCAAGATGGCGGCCCCTGTCGGTCGCATGTGTCGGGCGGTGAGGAAGATGGCGTCCAAGATGGCGGCCCCCATGAATCGCACGTGGCGGGCCGTGTGAGCGAGGATGGCCAAGATGGCGGCCCCCATGAGTCGCATGCACTGTGCAGGCTGGAAGATGGCTGCCCCCACGGACAACACAAGGCCGATGACGCGTCCGGGGGGGGGGCGGAGCCGGCAGACACGCTGCCACACTGCGGGATCTGCGGGCCTGTGAGTCTGAGGGTCGGGCCTGTGATTTAGAGTTTTTGGACCTGGTCAGGCAAACTTTAGCGAAATGTCCTTTCCTCCTGCAGTCGCTGCAGTTCGCGTTCCGGGCCGGCCAGCGCTGCCGGTGGTGTTGAGGCTGGCCGTAGAACGAACAGGGTAGCCCCCATGGTGAGTGGGCAGCCGTGCGGCACAGGCCTGGGGTATTCTTTTGTCTGGGGTCCATGAGGGGGTTGCGTGATCAGACGGGAACGCGGTAAGGCTTTGGAACGCTACGTCCAGAGAGGAGGCTAATTTTACTGTCTCTTCCAGGTCTAGGGCACCTTTTTCGAGTAGGTGCTGTCTTACGTAGTTGGACCCGATTCCAGCCACGTAGGCGTCCCGGATGGTGAGGTCCATATGTTGAGTGGCCGTAACGGCCTGGTAATTGCAGCTTCGTGCAAGGACTTTGAGGTCATGTAGGTACTCTTCCACCAATTCCCCAGGACGCTGGCGGCGAGTGGTGAGGAGATGCCACACGTATACTTCGTTCACGGGCCTTACATAGAAGCGCTCTAGCATCGCGAGGGAGTCTGCGTAGGTGGAGGCTTCCTCGAGTTGAACAGAGATTTGATGGCTCACCCGTGCATGGAGGAGACTCAGCTTTTGTTTGTCGGTGATGGAAGGCGAGGAGGAGGCGGTGAGGTAGGCCTTGAAACAGTGGAGCCAGTGCGAAAAAATCTCTTTTGCCTCCGCGGCCTGCAGATCGAGTTCCAGTCGGTCAGGTTTGAGGGCCGATTCCATAGTGGCGTTGTAGTTGATTAAATTGATGCGACCATCAATTCACATGAAACCAGGAGTAGAAGTAAACTGTGGCTTTAATCAACTAGAACAGTGCCTGCCTGCGACTGATCTGTTAGTGGGAGCGGCCTACAGGGCGACTGCTCTTATACCTCCCCTCAAGGGGAGGAGCCAGGTGCGGCGCCCACACAGGCCCCAACATGCTACATCATAGGTAATACCTTACAATGGTCCATAGGTGGAGCTCACATGGGCCCTTCTCCCTATGGGGAGCATGTCCATTCTAAAAGTCGTCCGTATATGTCCCCACAGTTCCCCTTTTCCAGACTGTCCTCATCCAGTAATGCCTCCAACATTGTGTCTTTCGGGGCCCTCGGGTACCTCATTGTCTCCTTGTGGAGAATGTTTTTGATTTGCAAATGTTGAAGTTCCTGTCCGTTCGGCATTTCCAGTCTCTCCGTCAGCTCTACGAGAGTCGCAGGTTCCCTTGTGTAGACATCCCTAGCCTCTAGTGTCCCCCTATCCTGTCTCCACCTCTTAAAGGTGGTGTCTAGCATAGCTGGTGGAAACCTGCTGCAGGTGGGAGCCATTGTGGACACCTCGGTTAGACCAAGGTGCTGCCTCGTCTGGTTCCCGGTTTAGTGTTGCTGCTACCACTGGGCTGGTTGAGTGTTTTGATTGAGTGAGGGGAGGGGGGGCGAGAGCTTGGAGGGTTGTTCCTGTGCAGGAGTACATCTCCACCCTCCCCCACTCCGTGTTTGGTTCCTTCACCCCTCCCCTCACTCTCTCGGCCTTGGCAGCCCAGTGGTAGTATTGAAAGTTCGGGAGGGCCAGGCCGCCCATGCTCCTTCTCCTCTGCAGTGTTGTTTTAGGGATTCTTGGATTTTTTCCCCCCCCTCAAGCAATCACCACAATCATTTTGTCTACTGTTTGGAAAAGGCCTTGGGGATGAAGATCGGTATGGATCTAAATAGGAAGAGGAACCTGGACAGTAGGTTCACTTTGATCATCTGCACCCTTTCCGCCAAGGAAAACGGGAGAGCATCCCATCTCTGTAGGTCCTTTTTAACTTCTTCCGACAGACTGGTCAGATTCCACTTGTGGATCCGTGTTGTGTCGTGGGATGTCTGGATTCCCAGATAGCGGAATTTTTGGGGGGCTATTTTAAATGGGAGACCCTCCAGCTCTGCCCCTCCTCCACTTGGGTTCACCGGGAAACTTCACTTTTGGCCAGGTTGGGAACATGGCTATAAGTGGTACATTGGCGAGACCATGCAGACGCTGCGACAACGAATGAACGGACATCGCGCAACAATCACCAGGCAGGAATGTTCCCTTCCAGTCGGGGAACACTTCAGCAGTCAAGGGCATTCAGCCTCTGATCTCCGGGTAAGCGTTCTCCAAGGCGACCTTCAGGACCCGCGACAACGCAGAATCGCCGAGCAGAAACTTATAGCCAAGTTCCGCACACATGAGTGCGGCCTCAACCGGGACCTGGGATTCATGTCACATTACATTCATCCCCCACCATCTGGCCTGCGAAATCCTACCAACTGTCCTGGCTTGAGACAATTCATACCTCTTTAACCTGGGGTTACCCCATCTCTGGATCTGTAAAGATTTAATCACCTGCTAATGCTCGCATTCCAAGCATTGTTTGGCATCTTTTAATTTGTCTATATATGTGTTTCTGGAACAGACCTCTTCATTCACCTGAGGAAGGAGCAGCACTAACTTATTGGTAGAGGAGAATTTTAATTGCTGGTTTTCCCTCTTCTGCATTCCTGATGATTTGTTTCTGCTCAATTGTTTAACTGGTTTTACTTGTTCTCTGGCACATTATTCAGTTAATTGTTCTTCAGTTTTGAGTCTGGGCAGTGAGTGACAGCAAACTATTTGATCATAGAGCAATGGTTACTGAACACAAACATGTTCCCCCAATATCCACACATTAACTCTGAATAGGGAGCAAAAAGTAATCAGAAGTTGGAATCCCAACTAATATTTTCCTCTTCACAGCCAGGGAACAACAGTCCTGAAATCCTCGATACTGTAACTGCAGAACAATGGGCCCATGTCTTAAACTGTTGACTCTGTTCAAAATCCCGAGGAGAGGGTGATTTATATGGTTGAGGAGCATGTATTGCACATGAAAAGGTACATGGTTGGGCCACCCTAATATGCCCACAAGAATGAAGAATGACCCGCAGTTCGCTATCAAAATACCCGATACACACAGCAATACCTGGTATTACCACAATACCCCAGGCCTATATGAACAAATTTTTTTTTAAATGGCTAATGTTTCTCTGGTCCCATCATTGTATTTGTCCTGCAGACTAAGATTATTGCTTCCTTCTAGACAGCCCAAATTTCCGCTGGAATTTGAAGGGACAGAGTTAACATAGTGGAATCCTGACATACCGATACTGTCCTAAATTCCTCCTGTCTGGAAGTCTTAGTTTCCGCTTTCTCTGAAGGATCAACAATTTCAATTGTATTTGCTCTCATGGATTAATCAAAATGGAGAATTATTAGAGTCCAATGAGCATGTAGAGGACTTCCGGTTGCGGCCATGGTGTGAGTGGTCGCACACAGGGCAGCTCCTGCGCAAAGGCACAGGAAAGAGTTATTTTTACCTGATATTGGGTGGAATACCGATGAAAAGGGGTAGGTGAAAATCGAAGGAGTAGTTTCCCACAGGAGTGTTATGTTCGCTGGTTATCAAACCCGGCAGAAGACGGTGAGAGACCTGGCCAAAGAGTTGGGGGAAATCTGTGGTGCAGCAGCCAGTGTAAGGTTGGTGGAGGGGAAGGGCTGCTGCAAGGTGGAAAGCCCCAGATGGGGCAGTTGACAAGGAGGAATTCCGCCAACAGAGGAAGGAAATAGGGGAGGGTCGCTCAAAGGCCATCAAAGGAGCTGTGGCACCCCTAAAGCGTTTGATGGAATGGGTGGAGACGTGTCTGGAGGTACAGGGGTCGCAGATTCGGGAGATCGAAGGAATGATCTCGGACCGCAGCGATTGTGTGGTGGCTCCAAAGGCGGAGATAGAGCTCCTAGTGAGGTGGTGGGGGAGAAGGCCGAGAGGAATGGCCGAGGGGTGGGGGGGGGTCGCGACGTGGCAGGGGGTGAGAGATGACACGGTCAGGGGCAGAGAAGGGGGATATCCAGGATGGGATAGCTAGAGTGTGGTGTTAAGGGGCTGGAGTTAAGTCAGGAAGATGATAGAGGTGTTTGGAGGCGTAAGCCTCCGATAAGGCTGGTAACGTGGAATGTCCTGGGACTGAATAGGCCGGTTAAAAGGTCACGGGAGACGTACCTCCACATGAAGGACCAGGTTACTTTAAGGAAGGGGTGGGTCGGGCAGATTTTCCACTCGGGGTTTGATTCAAAATCGAGGGAAGTGGCGATTTTGAATCAAGGAGGTGAGGGATCCGGGTGGGAGATATGTGATTGTGAGTGGGATATTGGAAGGAGCCTCGGTGGTGTTGGTAAATGTGTATGCCCCTTATTGGGATGATATGGGTTTTATGAGGGGGTTGCTGGCAGCAATCCCGGATTTGGCCATGCCCTGGTTGATCATGGGAGGAGATTTTAATTGTGTCCGAGAGCCAAGGGTGGACATGTCGAGCCCCAGGTCAATGGGTAGGGTACGAATGGCGAGGGAGCTGGGAGGGGAGTTTATGGAGAGGATGGGTATGGTGGATCCATGGCCCTTTCAGAACCCGGGGGAAGGGAGTATTACTTTTTTGCACACGTCGAAAAGGTGTTTTGGAGGATTAATTATTTGGTGGTCAGCCGGGAGATTTTGGTTGGGGTGGAGGGGACACAGTATGCGGGGATAGTTATCTCGGATCATGCACCCCACTGGCTGGAGATTCGGACGAGAGTAGAGGCCGGGGTGGAAGTTCGATTCGGGGTTGTTGGCGAATGGAGTTTTTTGTGATAAGGTGCGGGGGGCGATTAAGGAGTACAGGAAGTTGAATAAGAATGGGGAGGTGACGGCGGCCATTTTCTGGGAAGCACTGTAGGCAGTGGTCCGGGGGGAAATTATTTTCTTTAAGGCTCACGTGGATAGGGAAAGGAGGGAGGAATATGACCGTCATGTGAGCAAGATAGTGGAGGTGGACAGGAAATATTTGAGGGTGCCCACCGTGGAGGGATTGGCGAGGAGGAAAAGGTTGCAGGGGCAGTTTGACAGATTGACAATGGGGAGGGCAGAGGGGTGCAATATGAGTATAGGAGAAGGCGAGCCGCATGCTGGTGCACCAGCTGCAGAGGCAGGCTGCGTAGAGGGATATATTAAAGATACGGACTGGGGATGTGGTGTCGGAGCCATGAGAGATAAATTAGGTGTTTAGGGAGTACTACCAGGGACTGTACGAGGTGGACCCGGGGGGAGAGGAGAGGGACATGGGGCAGTTTCTGTAAGAGCTGGAATTTCCCCAGGTGGAGGAAGCAAAGAAGCAGGCGTTGGAGGAGCCCCTGGGGCTGAGGGAGGTGCTAGATAGTATCAGGGGTATGAAGTTGGGGAAGGCCCCAGGACCGGATGGGTACCCGGCGGAATTCTATAAAAAATTTGTGACGGACCTGGCACCACATCTGTTGGGGCATTTAATGAAGCGCTGGAGAAGGGAGAGCTGCTGAAAACTATAATGCAGGCAGTAATTACACTAATCCCGAAAAAGGGGAAGGATCCGGTGGAATGTGGGTCACATAGGCCCATATCACTGGTGAACACGGATGTGAAAGCATTGGCTAAGTTGTTGGCGGGGAGTATGGAGGATTGTGTCCTGGGGGTTGGCGCAAAAGTACAAATGGGCTTCATGAAGGGCAGGCAGCTCGCGAGTAATAAATGACCATTGTTGAATGTAGTGATGAATCCGTTGGAGCTCTGGTACCGGAGGTTGTGGTGTCCATGGATGCGGAGAAGGCATTTGATCGGGTGGACTGGCGGTACTTGTTCGAGGTTTTGGGAAGGTTTGGGTTTGGGCTGAGATTTGTGGCATGGGTGCGGTTGCTACATGTGGCACCAAGGGCGAGTGTGTGGACGAATAATATGAGTTCACGAAGCTTTGACTTACATAGGGGTACAAGGCAGGGTGCCCGCTGTCGTTGTTTGCGCTAGCCATAGAGCCTTTGGCGCTGGCTCTTAGGGGAAGGCGGAGGATTATGAGGGGACAGAGGGTGTGCAAGGCGTCGCTCTATGCCGATGACCTGTTGCTGTATGTTTTGGATCCACTGGAGAGTATGGGAAGGATCATGGGCCTGCTGGGGAGGTTTGGAGGGTTTTCGGGGTACAAACTAAAGGTAGGAAAAAACAAGGTTTTCCCGGTGAATGAGCCTGGACAGCGGGCTAATTTATGGGGGGATGCCATTTACGGTAGCGAGGGATAGGTTTAAGTATTTGGGGAATCAGATAGCGAGGGAATAGACGGGGCTCCATCAGTGGAACTTAATGAAGCTGGTGGAGGAGGCCAGGCGGGATCTTAGGTGGAATACACTGCAGTTGACGTTGGCGGGGTGGGTCCAAGTGGTAAAAATGAATATTCTGCCGGGGTTCTTGTTTATTTTTCAGGCTCTCCCGATCTTTATACCCAAGGCTTTTTTTTGGAAACTGGACACGATTATTTTGGACTTTGTATGGGCGGGGAAGGTGCTGAGGGTGGGGAGGACCCAGCTACAGAGGCAGCAGGGGGGGTTGGCGTTTCCGAACCTGTTTCATTATTACTGGGTGGTGAATGTGGATAAGGTGTGGCGATGGTGGGAAGGAGAAAGGGTAGAGTGGGTTAGGATGGAGGAGGAATCTTGTAAGGGGTCCAGTTTGAGGCTATGGTGACAGCAGCATTGCCAATGGCGCCGAGTAGGTATTCAGGGAGCCTGGTGATGCAGTCCACGGTGAAGATTTGGAATCAGTTGAGGAGACATTTTAGGATGGAGGGGATGTCGGTGTTAACGCTGCTGTGCGAGAATCATGGGTTTGAGCCGGGGTGGGGATGGATAGTGTATACAGGAGGTGGAGGGACGTGTGGTTGGTCAAGGTGAAGGATCTGTATTTGGAGAAAGGGGTCGCTAGTCTGGAGGTGCTAAGGGAGAGGGTAGAGCTGCCGAGGGGGAGTGAGTTCAGGTATCTGCAGGTTAGGGACTTTGCATGAACGGTCTGGAGGGTGTTCCCTAGGTTGCCGGGGATACACCCTGCTGGAGCGACTGCTGCATCCGAATGTGGAAGGGGAGGGAAGAATTGGGGATATATGCAAGTGGTTGGGGGAGCAGGGAGACGAGCAGGTTGTGACGATCATGGAGAAATGGGAAGGGGAGTTGGGAGGGGAGATCAATTGGGGAGTGATGTGTTGGGTGCTCTGGATCTGTGGAACACATACAGGCCACCAACATTTAAAATAGTGCAACACTATTTTATTAAGTCAGAAACTGTTGAACATACTTTCACTGTGTGTTAACACGATATTAGATTGAACTAAAGGCCTATGCCTTGTCCTAACCACTCTATGCACTCAGCACATGGTGAAGATCTGTGCTGCAAGCTGTAAGCTTTGTCCTACTAGGAGGCTGCAGCTCGAATGAGCAGGAACTCTGATGCCCCCTGTCTTTATAGTGCGTGTGCTCTAACTGTCAATTGGCTGCGGTGTTGTGTGTGTTGATTGGTCCTGCTGTGTGTCCATCAGTGTGTGTGTATCTGCACCATGATATACTGGTGTATATTATGACAGGGAGTATGGAGTGAGGCACTGCGTAGGGTAAACGGGATCTCCTCCTGTGCAAGGATGAGCCTGATGCAGTTTAAGATGGTGCACAGGGTGCATATGACTCGGCGAGAATGAGTGGGTTCTTTCAGGGGGTAGCAGATGAGTGTGAGAGGTGTGGGTGGGGGCCAGCGAATCATGCGCACAAGTTTAGCGGTTGTGCAAAATTGGGACGATTCTGGGCAGGAATGTTTGCAGTCCTAGCCAGGATCGTGGGGGAGGAGGTGGTGATGGTATTTTTGGGGCTACAGAGAAGCCGGAGCTCATGGAGAGGAGGAAGGCCGATGTCTTGCCCTTCGCCTCTCTGATTGCATGCCGGCGAATCTTGCTGGAGTGGCAGTCAACATTGCCACTGGGGGTAGTGGCTTGGTTGGGTGACCTGTATTACTTGCTGCGGTTGGAGAAGATAAAGTATCATTTAAGGGACTCTGCAGAGGGGTTTGAGAAAAGGTGGGGATGTTTGTGACCGTGTTTGAGGAGCTGTTCATCATTGGGGGTGAAGAAGTTGTACAGACTGTCTCGTTGATTGCTGGGCAGTGTGTTTGCCAGGGTGTTTATTTGCTGTAACCTTTTTTTCTTAAATGTATTACAAACATGTATAAAAACAGGTTACAGCGAATAAACACCCAGGGAAACATACTTTAAACAATCAACTATACAGTTTTACAGACTTTTCCCCTTTTTCACCCCCCCACCCCCCCCCCCCCCCCCCGTGACGAACAGCCCCTCAAACATGGTCACAAACATACCCTACCTTTCATCAAAAGAGCATCCCTCTGAAGAGCCCCTTAACTCATACTTTATTTTCTCTAATCGCAGGAAGTCGTACAGGTCACCCAACTGGGCCACTACCCCTGGTGACGATGCCGACAGCCACTCCAGCAAAATTTGTCGCTGTGCAGAGAGGCGAAGGCCAAGACATCGGCCTTCCTCCTCTTCATGAGCTCAGGTTTCTCTGAAGCCCCAATATCACCACCAAAGGGTCCGGGTCCACCTCCTCCTCCATTATCGTGGCTAAGACCGCGAACACGCCCACCCAGAATCTTCCCAATTTTTCGCAACACCAAACCATGTGCAGGTGATTCGCTGGCCCCCACCCACACCTCTCACACTCATCTGCTAACCCCTGAAAGAAACCATTCATTCTCACTCGAGTCATATGCACCCTATGCACCACCTTAAACTGTATCAGCTCATCCTTGCACAAGAGGTCCCATTTATCCTACGCAGTGCCTCACTCATATTCCCCAATAATCTCCCTTCCCAACTCCGCTTCCCATTTCTCCTTGATCTTCACCACCCGCTCGTCTCCCTGCTCCCCTAGCCACTTGTATAAATCCCCAATTCCTCCCTCCCCTTCCTCATCTGGAAGCACAGTCGCTCCAGCAGGGTGTATCCCCGGCAACCTAGGGAACCCCCCTCCAGACCTTTCGCGCAAGTCCCTATCCTGCAGAACTCACTCCCCCTCGGCAGCTCTACATTCTCCCTTAGCTCCTCCAGACTGGCGAACCCTTCCTCCAAATACAGATCCCTCACCTTGTACTTGCTGTAACCTGAGCATGTAGAGGCTATCACAGCTTCAATCTCAGCTGAGATTACACAGCCCTGGAAAATACGTGGGGCGGGATTCTCCATGCCGCCAGCTGGCCAGTCATCTCAAAGGTGCTTGAATGTATTAATGCATCTTTCAAATTAGAAAAGGTATTCGATCAAACATGCTCAGTATCTTTAGGAGAATGTCTCATGGTAAAATTTCAGGGCTTCACCCATTATTAATGTCCTTTAGGGAAGGAAATCTGTCATCCTTACCTGGTCTGGCCTACATGTGAATCCAGATCCACAGCAATGTGGTTGACTCTTAACTGTCCTCAGGAATGGGCAATAAATGTTGGCCCGGCCAGCAACGCCCACATGCCATGAATGAATATTTTTTTTAAATTAAATGAAAAAGTGCAATTTATAAGTGAGTTCTAATGACCCGTATAACTGAGAAGGACATAAACTATCCTAATTGTAATAATCATGAAAAATAACTTGTTAAATCGATGCAACATATATTTTGGCATATTTATACAATTGGCACACATACTTTAACAAAGTTAAACAATGAGCAAAAGAATCAATAGAGTTCTGTGTTAAATGTTTTCACAAATGGTCATTGATTATAGCACCCCCAATTCTAAATCTTTTATATTACACACATTTAAAAAGGCACAACACATTTCCAGAAATATAAATAGTAAAGCTAGAATTTTCCAGTCGTCAGGATTCACTTTTCCTGCTGGCAGTGCACCCTGCCAGTGGGTTTCATGGCAGTGTAGGGTGGTTAAAATGGAAAATCCCATTGATAAGCAGGAAGATAGAATATCGCTGCCAACGAACGGCGCGTGGCCGAGGAACAAAAGGACCGGAGAATCCCATCCTATGCTTTTTAAAAATAACAAAACTTCTTTTTTCATTTTATATTGACGGGACTACAATATATAGAATGTGGTACAGCAACACATACTGACATCCTGTATCAAATAACTGCAGCAGAAAGACAGCAAATCCTTTCGAAAAATGGTTTAACGACAATGAAAAATGTTTATCACTGAACACAACAAATGGGATAATGAAAACAAATACAGAACATTTAGCTCATAGTACCTGACAGAACATTGAAGTGCTTATTTCTAAACTTCAAGACATTTTACATATTATTAGTAGTTAAGGCCATATTGTATAGTGTTATTCTGAAATATGAACTCATTGCAAGGTACCAGTTGGCAATATCATTTATAAATGTTTTATTTTAACAGGAGGTGTCTCGGTACAGTGGTGGCACTCTCGCCTGGTTCAGACCCCACTTCAGAGACTTGAGTACATAATCTAGGCTAATACTGGGGAACTGCTGCAGTGTCGGAGGTGCTGTCTTTTGAATCCCTCCTGGGTGTATGCAAACGAATCTTGTGAGAAATAATATTTTTCCCTTAACTAAAGTCTAAAACAGATATCTGATCATGTATTGCACTGCTGTTTGTGTGAGCTTTTGTGTACAAATTGATGGTTGTATGTCCTATATTACAACAGTCCCACTACACTTTCAACGTACTTCATTAGTTTGAAAGTGCTGAGATCATGAAAGGTGGGATAATGAATGTAAGTTCTTGCTTTGCATTCAGTCTTGACCATAGATTGTTGATCTCAGTACAGGCTGTGTTAATCATGGTGTTCCTATTTACTCATAAAGGCATGGATTATATCAAAATAATAAATGCTAAGTTCTGCAAAAAATGTGCCTGATAAGAATTTTTAAACTTATTGTTAGTAGATAATTCATCCCAAAAAAGAAAGTGCTGAATTTTTTTGATTTTCTGTTTCGCATTGTAATATGTAACATTAAGACGGTGAATCATAGAATCATTACAGTGCAGAAGTAGGCCATTCGGCCCATTGAGTCTGCAGTGACCCTCCGAAAGAGCACCCTAACTAGTCCCATAACCCCACCTAACCTTTTGGACACTAAGGGATAATTTAGCATGGCCAATCGACCTAACCTGCACATCTTTGGACTGTGGGTGGAAACCGGAGCACCCAGAGGCAACCCACATAGACACGGGGAGAAAGTGCAAATTTCACACAGACCGGGCTGGAATTGAACCCAGTTCCCTGGCACTGTGAGGCAGCAGTGCTAACAACTGTGCCACCATGCTGCCCCTTTGAGACAAAAACATCCATGAAAATGTATTTAGCATGCTTGTATCAAATTATTTTATCTGCTTTTATTGGAGGCAATTACCTATTTTAAATAAACACAGTAATGTCATGATATCCACATCAGCATATCATGGTGCAATCACAAACACACTGATGGACAGGAAGTTGGACCAACCAGCACACACATAACATCGCAGCCAATCACCAGTGAGAGCACACACACTATAAAACAGGGAACACCACAGTTCCCACTCATTCTACCAGGAGATTGCTCAGAGTACAGAGCTCACAGCGTGCCACTCAGACATAGACCATGTGCTGAGTGCCTCTCTAAGATAGTGTTAGGGCTGGGTCCACAAGTTAGCTGGTGAAGCACGTACCCAAGCCAGCAGTTAGTTGCGACCCTTGTTAAGACAATAAAACAGAGTTATACCATCTACAGCCGTGTTGCATCATTTGTGCAGCAGAACACCCAACACGACAAGTAACATCTTCATTAAAATTCTGAAATAGAAGAATTGATAAAAATTCATCTTGGACAGGGGGAAAAAGCAGGTGATAACACAAAATAGACGATAACATTCAACAGGTGATAAACATGGCCGCCCATTTCACACACTGTAAAATCAATAAAGAAACAGAATTGGCCACTGAAAGTATGTGTGGGTTGTACAATAGGCTGCTAATTTGCTAGCACCTATTTTGCACCATCGCCAAAGCAAATTTCTCACCCATTTGTATAACATCACAAGTTGCAAATTCTAATATATGGATGCGTTAAAATATGTTCCATGGTAAATTATAAATGAAATTGGAAGTACTGTTGACAATTTTATACACATACGCATTTGAAACAAAATTTTTTCTCTTTTCCTCGCCTGAAGAAAAATCTCCTGATTTTTTTTACTAAGCTACATTCCCCTAGAAAACAGCTATCCTCCAATACATACATAGATTTACATAGAACATACAGTGCAGAAGGAGGCCATTCGGCCCATCGAGTCTGCACCGACCCACATTAATCCCTCACTTCCACCTTATCCCCGCAACCCAATAACCCCTCCCAACCCTTATGGACACTACGGGTAATTTAGCATGGCCAATCCACCTAACCTGCACGTCTTTGGACTGTGGGAGGAAACCGGAGCACCCGGAGGAAACCCACGCGGACACGGGGAGAACGTGCAAACTCCGCACAGACAGTGACCCAGCAGGGAATCGAACCTGGGACCCTGGCGCTGTGAAGCCACAGTGCTAATCACTTGTGCTACCGTGCTGCCCAATAGTTCAATCAATCAACAGCTCTTTGTGAGATAATCCAGACTGAGTGTTGGCAGACTATTCAACAGTGTATGGGACCTCAATCAAAGAGATTTCTGCCCTTATTGTCCTCAGTTAGAATCAGTTGAGTGACCAGTAATAGAAAACCTGTCTAAACTTTCCCTTCACTAGCTCAAGATTATGGAGAATGTAGGTCCCAATACAGCTGCTTCATCAATGGCCTTACCTCTATCATAAGTTCTGAGGTAGGGATGTTTGCTGATAATATTTCAATATTCAGTAGCATTTGAAACTCCTCAGGTATTAAAGCAGTCCATACCTGCATGCCACAAGACATAGACAACATTCAGGCTTGGTCTGATAAGTTCAAGTAGCATTTGTGTTGCACAAATGCTAAGGAATGACCATCCCCAACAAGAGAATCTAACCACCTCCCATTAATGGAAATGGCATATCATCACTGCGTCCCCCACTTTAACATATACTTTGGTTTTAAGAACAGGACAAGGGCTGGGAATTCTGTGCTGAATAACTTACCTAAAGACTCCCCAAATCCTCAGGACAACCACCTATATGGCACAAGTCAGGAGTGCGACTCTTCACTTGTCTGGATGAGGGCAGTTCCGATAACATTCAAGAAGCTTAACAGCATCCAGTCAACAGCGACCTAATTTATTGGAATCCCAACCACCACCTTAAACATTCATTCCTTCCATACTGGCACACACTGACAGCAAGGTGTATCATTTATAAGATTCACTGCAGCAACTCACCAAGGCTCCACCAATAGCATCTTCCAATCCTGCAACCAAGAAGAACAAAGGCAACAGGTGCATGGGAACACCACCAACTGCAAGTTCCCCTCCAAGTTGTACACCATCCTGACTTGGAACTATAATCGTCATTCCTTCACTGTCGTTGTGTCAAAATCCTGGAACTCCAACTCTAACAACATTGTGGGTTTACGTACCACAAGGACTGTTACAGTTCAAGGCAGCTCACCACCATCTTTGCAATTAGGGATGGGCAACAGATGCTGGCCTAGTCAGTGACTCTGACATCACATTAATAAATATTTAAAACATTAGCAGATCTCAGCGCAGTCTGGAAATCAAACCTGGGCCATGAAATATGGTAGCTTCGTAACCCATCTCACAGATTTACAATCTACACTATAAATTTATTATTTTGTAAATGTCAATTTACAACTGCAAAATGGAGTAGAAAAAAGAGCTGGTGTAACTTTTTATAATGAAAAAAAATAAATAAAAGAGCCATACAGAAATTTTTGTTTCATTTTAACAAGAAAGTCTGGTCATTTTTATGTTCATTCAATTGAGGGCCGTTAATGGGGTTTCAAACATTTTCCATTATATGTTCGTACAGTCAGTACTCCAGCTTTGCCATAGCATCACTGAATTTATAGTGAAGCTGCCCAAACAAAATGTCTTGACTAAAACTTCAGTAGCACACTTGCTACTACTATTTTTCAATATACCACATCAGTTATCCAATGGTAGAGACTGCCACCAGTGCAAAATTATGGGTTCATAGAAGGCGGCAAGGTGGCATAGTGGCACTGCTGCCTCACAGAGCCAGAGACCCAGGTTCAATTCTGACCTCGGGTGACTGTGTTGAGTTTGCATGTTCTCTCCCTGTCTGCGTTGGTTTCCTCTGAGTTCTCCGGTTTCCCCCCCACAGTCCAAAGATGTGCAGGTTATGTGGATTTGCCATGCTAAACTGTCCCTTAGTGTCTAAAGGTTAAGTGGGGTTATAGGACTAGGGTGGGGGAGTGGGCCTAGGTGAGGTGGTCTTTCAGAGGGTTACTGCAGACTCAATGGGCTAATTGGCCTCCTCCTGCGCTATAACGATTCTATGAAATCATGTTGAGAGCCTTGAAGTCAAGAGACAGAGAGAGTTGTCCAATTCTTCAATCTGGGCTGATTAGTTCCCAGGTTCCAGAAGTATGAGGCTATTGCCCAATCAGTTTTGATTTTTTAACAAACAAAAAAGATTGTTACATTGAGAGTTGTTGAATATTTCCTATTTTATAATTTTTTTGAACTTGCTATCAATCAGTTTTCCCTACTCAGTAAATTAAACAAATCAGCTGCCAGTAAACATTAAGGGCTGGATTCTCGGTTCTGGAGTTAGATATTCTTGTCGGCAGATGATCGCCCTTAGTCTCCGTTGGTGCTAGGAGTGCCGCTCAGGTGTGATTCACTCCCCTTTTCCATGTAAATTTACACACGGAGGAGAGCTCGCCGGATTCAGTTGGAATTCTGGTATCCGACCGCCATTTAAGTGGGCAGACCGAGACAGAGGTCTGACGATGGCCCCCCTCCCCCCACACAATGCAAATCCTGAGCCCCCCCACTCCGCTGACAAGTAGGGGCATCCTCCTCCCTCACAGTGGGGGAGATGAAGAATTGGGCTTCCAGCCCATTAATCTGATGCAAATAGTTGCAAATCACCGATTGGCAGGTTGTCTCCGGCGGCGCAGGCCGTGTAATTTGCTGCTGCTGCCAGAGGGGATTGGAAGTCACCAATCCAGTATTCCAGTCGATACTGCAACCTGCAACGGCAATGGAGAATCTACCCCTGGATCTGCCACTATTGGTTAAAGCGTTTTTGTATTATTAAAGTTAAATGAAACAGTAAAATTAGATACCAAATATTTAAGTAGTTATTTACAACTACCTACAATTTCACACACAAAAAAATACTCATTTCCCCTACTGAAATATAGCATAAGAACATAAAGAAAATTATTTCTGTATAGAATCCTGACAAGATCCTGGTCCCTGCTTGAACCTAATGTGTTGTTTGGAACATTCAGCATGATACATGAATCAACATTGTTTTTTTTAAAAAAAACCTTCGGACAAACAAAAGCTATTGCTTCAATGTAATCCACTTCTCATGGTAGGTCAGCAGGTTTCCCTAATGTCGCAGCAAGAGACAGAATGAGAATGATTCTTCTACTCCTTTGCCAGTGTGAGGAATTCTTCCCTTGTCTTTTGGTCCTCACGGAAAATTCCGAGCATTGTGCTAGTCAAGGTCTTGCTATTAATTTTCTGCACACCCCGCATCACCATGCACATGTGCCTGTGTGAACAACATTTTAAATTAGTTACTAGATCAATTTTAAATATACATTAAAGCTACAGTTATCTCTTCATGTTGGCACGATAAAGGTTGCTGGGTCATTGCCCCTTCCTCTTACCTTGCCACTATTAATCTGGTTCTCATGAGGCCTCCCGTCGTTATTATGAAATGGTTTTATAGTTCATCTAGGGGTTAAGGCCACATTATACTCTAATCTAATTTAGAGCATGAACTCCATGAACAGGCTGGTTAACTATGTATACCTGGTTGAGCGTCATTTCTAAACACACTTGAAAAGATTCACAGTCTTTTCCTGCTTCATTTTGCATTTTGTGTGATGGCTTTTCCCACATATGTACCGTTACTGCTTAGCTGTTCAGCCATCAAACTGTAATGTCCCAGAATTGTTTGCTATTCTGTGCTGTGTTTATCTGCTTGGGGCTGGGCTCTTGTTGCCGTTCAACACTTTTCGCAGTAATGGTAAACCAGGGAGGGGAAAGGTCAGCTAAACTTTCTGCACCCGTTGATCTCAGTGCAAAGTCAATGAGGACAAAATTGAACTTTATTGTGATTACTTCCATGCCACAGGGGGGAGGGGCACGCTTTCGCTGTGAGAACGACATGGGAAAGCTGAGAGTTCAACATTTTAAATTGCAGATGAATGAAGTTTTGGGGCTGTGAACTATCATTATGTCTACAACGGCATTCACACAGACAAACAAATTTGCAATAGAAGGGGTCACGAACAATGGGAGTTTACCGTCTTTAATCATTCTGCGGAATGCAATTCCCTTTATGATGGATAAGTATATACAAACATTCTTCATCTGACCCATTCTTAAATAGACTAATGTAATAATCATTTAAATTAGTTTTTTTTATAGATAGCCAGTATGTAACCAAATAAAGTCGGCTTAAATAAAATAAAGAGAATGCTTACGTTGCTTCTATGACAACTGCTACTCCAGCTGGCTTCAAAGCTTCTGTAATGGCCAGAGCAATTTGCTTGGTCAGTCGTTCTTGAACTATAGGAGACAAAAGTAGGAGAGATTTTCAGTGCCCACCCCCAACAAATAGCTACAGTTCTGGGGAAGGATCATCAACCTGAAATGTTAATTCTGTTTCTCTCTTCACAGATACTGCCTGATGACTATTTCTGGCAGTTTCTTATTCAGATTTCTAGCATTTGCAGCATTTTGGTTTTGAACTCTAGGAATATATTGCTATTTACAAAAACATGAATGCGTGTCTTCATAGAATTTATCATAGAATTTACAGTACAGAAGGAGGCCATTTGGCCCATCGAGTCTGCACCGACTCTTGGAAAGAGCACCCTACCCAAGGTCAACACCTCCACCCTATCCCCATAACCCGGTAACCCCACCCAACACTAAGGGCAATTTTGGACACTAAGGGCAATTTTTTATCATGGCCAATCCACCTACCCTGCACATCTTTGACCTGTGGGAGGAAACTGGAGCACCCGGAGGAAACCCACGCACACACGGGGAGGATGTGCAGACTCCGCACAGACAGTGACCCAAGCCGGAATCGAACCTGGACCCTGGAGCTGTGAAGCAATTGTGCTATCCACAATGCTACCGTGCTGCCCTAGACTTGCAACTAAGGGTTAAGTTAAGATGCGGGATTCTCCGATAATGGGGCTAAGTGTTGACGCCAGCATAAACGCCGGAGTATTTAACGACGGCGTCATCTGGCCCGTAGGAGCAGCGACCCTGCGCCGCATAGGGGGCGAGCAAGGCACTGGAGCACTTCACGCAGCTCCAGCTGCCAATACGGGCGCCAGCACAGCCGGCGCGGGTCCGCTCATGCGTGCCACGGTTGCCGCAAGTCCGCACATGTGCGTGGGTTGCCTTTTCCGCGCCGGCCCCCGGGCAACATGGCGGAGCCCTGCAGGAGTCCGGCGCGGAGGAAAATAGCGCCCCCCCCCTCCCCCCGGGATTAGCCCGCCCGCCGATTCGTAGGCCCCAATTGCAGGCCTGGCCACCATGGAGGCCCCTCATGGAGTCGGATCCCCCCTCCCCCACACCAGGATGGCCCACGCAGCATGACTGCAGAGGTCCCACTAGGTAGGACCACACGCGAACGACGCTGGTGGGCACTCAGCCCATTTGAGCGTGGAGAATCGGCCGGCGGGGCCGCGGCAACTGCGCCAGTGCCATTGCCGCCGATTCTCCAGTCGCCGGAAATTTGTCGGCCCGGCGTTGGAGCGGCGTCGCGGGATTCGCGCCTCCCCCCGCCGATTCTCCGACCCGGCGCGGGGTCGGAGAATCCCGCCCAAGGTGTTTGATACAACAGAGAGGATCAATGAAAGGAGGCATTCAAGTTGAATATAATGGACAGTTCGGAAGTACATCAAAGATAGAGCACCACTTGGAAAAATAATGCGTATGAATATTATGTTTGAATTATGGATGCAAGGAGAATATTTCCTCTGGTGGCTTTGTGTCAATGGCATGCTAAACATAAGAGAAAAATCTTTAAAAGCAAATATGTAAAAATTGTTAAGGGGAGGTTTGTTGCATACATGATTGAGCACGGGATGGAGTGGGTGAAGAGGAATTATCATGGGCAGTAACTCAGGTTTCTGTGCTGCAAATTTTCTATGTAATGTGTAAATTATCCTTGCAAATGAGTCACGCAAGGATAATATGGTCAAACGTTATTAAAGAGCAGGATATGGCTGTCTTTCAAAGGACATTTCAAAAAGAAGGAATGTCAACCTTTTAGTCATTATGGAATGGGAAACTGTTTTTAACGAGGAGTTGAGGCATGGCTTTACAAATATCCATTGTGAGGTTTTGGAGTTTACTGAACGCTGTGTTGAATGAGTGTATAATGACTTAAAATATTTTTTTGAGTATCCAATTATTTCTTTTCCCAATTAAGGGGCAATTTGCATTGGCCAATCCACCTAACCAGCATATCTTTTGGGTTGTGGGGGATGAGACCCATGCAGACAGGAGGAGAATGTGCAAACTCCATACTGACAGCGACCCAGGGCTGGGATCAAACCTGTGAACTCGGTGCCGTCAGGCAGTAGTGATAACCACTACGCCACCATGCCGAGTGCATAATGACTGAAATGGTGAAATATAAATTTACTAAAACACATATTGAAGATTCATTCTGGGACCAATGATTAACATTTTTATTTAATTTCCTATGCTTTGGAAATTAAGATCTTCAATGATATGGACAAGGAAGTTCTCCAAGATCCTATTCCAAAGGCAAGGTGGATAATTATTATTACTTCCAAGTGGGCAAGTTTCTAGCTTAGTTTAAGTCCATGCACGTTTGCTGCAAGTACTTCAGGATTAGCATAACCTCAATGAGATCCATCAGTTTCTATAAAACTATAAAGCTAGATTCCCAATGGGCTTACACCTGCAGTGTGTGGCGAATGGATCCATTTGAAGAAAGAGGGATTGTCTCCACAAACTATAACCATAAGTAACTTTGGAATGTTCCCCTTCAAGGATGTTTTCATGTCTTGGCAATGGAGCTGCCAAACATGCAATCATTCTATCCTATGCTATATAGACTCCTTTAAGGACATGTTTTAATTTGTTTCCAAAAAGAGATAAAAGTTGAAACAGGGTACTCATAAAAAGGGATAAATAGTTATGTAGGCAGTAAATAGGATAGATACAGTTGGTTGCGTGATTTTTTATTTATTCATTCACAGAATGTGGGTATTACTAACAAAACCAGTATTTATTGCCCTTCCCGAACTGCCCTTGCGAAGGTGAGAGTGAACCACCTTCTTAAAGCGCTGCGGTCTGTGTTGTGTAGGTACACCCACAGCTTGAGACAGAGGTCCAGGATTTTTACTCAGCAACAGTAAAGGAACAGTAAGTATGGTAGTGAGCGGAAATTGCCGCGAGTTTCCTGGTGTTTGGCCCAGCGAAACCAGCAACATAATTCAACCTTAATTGGTCCACTTAGCGAGGCTTCACAAGCCTCTTGTCGCAAATAACGCCTCGCCTGCTGATTTGCCAGGACCCCACCCACCACCCCCCGCTAACAAGGTTGAGCAGCATTTAAATTGCACTTGCTGAGCCAACCCCAGTCAGCTCACTATAATGGCGCCCCGAAGACCGGCCCCAAGATTCGAGGACGCTGATCTGGGGAGGCTCCTGGCTGCAGTGGACAGGATGTCCTGTTCCCCCAGGGGTCCCGAAGGGTGAGCCACTGCCTGGGATTAGGCAGCCGTTAGTTCCAGCAATGTGACCTAGAGGACTGGCCAGCAGTGCAGGAAGACAGTCAACGACCTACACTGGGCAGCATGAGTGAGTAGACACCAACACCACCCCCCACAAGGGGGCATCCACCCCCCAACTCTCCAACCCCCAGCCCTCCCTCCCCTTTCTCCCACAACCCCACCTTCACACCCATTTCCCACCACTGAACCACGCGTGTGGCTAACAATGCCCTCTCTGTGTCTCCTCAAGAAAAGCTCTCCAACAATCAGCGGGATAAGGCCCAGACTAGCGGAGGGGTGCCAGACATAAGAATCCTCACCTGTTTCGAGAAGCAGGCCCTGCAGGTGACTAGGGTGGCTGATCTGTCACCCACGGGGAGACTGGCGGAAGCCGCAGAGGTGAGGAACCATCGGGCTCCACCCTGAGGACCTGTCAAACTAGAGTACTGATTGCCTTACTGACTGACCCATCCCTCCCAGTGACCACATGTCCATTCTCCTGCAGGTCCTCCAGCCGACGGCGCCGGCCCATCCCTGGTGGCCCCCCTCCCCCGATTCTGAGCCGAACACCTCGGAGGAGAGCTCCGAGGATGCCAATGTGATTGCAGCGCAGCTGTGATTCCCACCCTCCACAAGTGCAGATACACACATCTTGGTGGGAAATGTTAGCGGGCAGGCTCGTGGGGCACAATCTGGTGAGCACCACACTGCTGCTGATGTACATATGATGGAGGCAGGAACCCCCAGGTGAGACAGCAGTCGGAGTGCTGCTGGATCCCAGGACCCAGCTGGCACCCAACTGAAGCTGAGCCTCTGGAACAGGGTTATCAGGAGCGGATAGAGATGATAGGGAGCGGCCGGGACATTCAAAGGGAGATGTCAGTGTCACTCCAATAGGTCCATAGCCACTTGGAGGAAACGGAGAGGCTAAGGGCGCTCGAGATGGTGCCGGCAATGGGTGGCGACTGCAGTGGAGAGCCTGGTGCATGACATTGGCACCATGAATGAAGGTGTCTAAGGCATACCGCCTTGCTAAGGGATGTCACCCAGTATCAGGCTGACCTTGATGAGGTGCTGCGGGACATAAGAACATAAGAACTAGGAGCAGGAGTAGGCCATATGGCCCCTCGAGCCTGCTCCACCATTCAATGAGATCATGGCTGGTCTTTTGTGGACTCAGCTCCACTTTCCGACCCGAACACCATAACACTTAATCCCTTTATTCTTCAAAAAACTATCTATCTTTATCTTAAAAACATTTAATGAAGGAGCCTCTACTGCTTCACTGGGCAAGGAATTCCATAGATTCACAACCCTTTGGGTGAAGAAGTTCCTCCTAAACTCAGTCCTAAATCTACTTCCCCTTATTTTGAGGCTATGCCCCCTAGTTCTGCTTTCACCCGCCAGTGGAAACAACCTGCCCGCATCTATCCTATCTATTCCCTTCATAATCTTATATGTTTCTATAAGATCCCCCCTCATCCTTCTAAATTCCAACGAGTACAGTCCCAGTCTACTCAACCTCTCCTCGTAATCCAGCCCCTTCAGCTCTGGGATTAACCTAGTGAATCTCCTCTGCACACCCTCCAGTGCCAGTACGTCCTTTCTCAAGTAAGGAGACCAAAACTGAACACAATACTCCAGGTGTGGCCTCACTAACACCTTATACAATTGCAGCATAACCTCCCTAGTCTCAAACTCCATCCCTCTAGCAATGAAGGACAAAATTCCATTTGCCTTCTTAATCACCTGTTGCATCTGTAAACCAACTTTTTGCGACTCATGCACTAGCACACCTAGGTCTCTCTGCACAGCAGCATGTTTTAATATTTTATCATTTAAATAATAATCCCTTTTGCTGTTATTCCTACCAAAATGGATAACCTCACATTTGTCAACATTGTATTCCATCTGCCAGACCCTAGCCCATTCACTTAGCCTATCCAAATCCCTCTGCAGACTTCCAGTATCCTCTGCACTTTTTGCTTTACCACTTATCTTAGTGTCGTCTGCAAACTTGGACACATTGCCCTTGGTCCCCAACTCCAAATCATCTATGTAAATTGTGAACAGTTGTGGGCCCAACACTGATCCCTGAGGGACACCACTAGCTACTGATTACCAACCAGAGAAACACCCATTAATTCCCACTCTTTGCTTTCTATTAATTAACCAATCCTTTATCCATGCTACTACTTCCCCCTTAATGCCATGCATCTTTATCTTATGCAGCAACCTTTTGTGCGGCAGCTTGTCAAAGGCTTTCTGGAAATCCAGATATACCACATCCATTGGCTCCCCATTATCTACCGCACTGTTAATGTCCTCAAACAATTCCACTAAGTTGGTTAGGCACGACCTGCCCTTTATGAACCCATGCTGCGTCTGCCCAATGGGACAATTTCCATCCAGATGCCTCGCTATTTCTTCCTTGATGAGATTCCAGCATATTCCCTACTACCGAAGTTAAGCTCACTGGCCTATCATTACCCGCTTTCTGCCTACCTCCTTTTTTAAACATGTCCCGCTCTCAGATGGGAACTGGCCGAGGCACTGCGGAGCTTGTCCCAGTCGCAGATGGGCGTGGCTGAGATGCTGCAGAGCATGTCCCAGTCACTGAGGAGCATCACTGAGGGTGTCAGCACCATGGTGCAGGGGCAGCTGGGGCTCGAACGTGCTGAACTCTGTCCCAAGGTAAACCCCAGGGCACTATGGGCACCGATCAGAAGGGGGCGGTGGGTGCCAGGTTGGGCCTGTCCCATGGAGTGGCGACCAGCTCCCTGAATTTCTACTCCTCTTATGAGGCCACATCTCCAATACACACACAGGACATGGCGGCACGGCTGTGCATGTGCTGCCGGCAAGTGAGCCGTGGCCCTCTGGCCCCAGAGGACACTCGACAGGGGCATCGAGGGTCATGGGACAAGGTAAGCAGTTGGCTGCCTCCACCTCAGATGTGCACTCTGGGGAAACACCAAGACATGGCGGTGGAGCTAGGAGGGCCAGGCACGTTGAGGAGCACTAAGGGCATTGGGGTAGAGGATGGGGATGGGGGTTTGCGGGGTGAGGGGGCGGCACTATCAGGAATGGATATTGTACAGCACATTAAACAACTTTTTGCACAACCACAATGATGCCTCTGTTACTTTCTGGTGCAATGCGGGCTGACTCCCGGACCCTTTGCCCATCCCCCGCCGGGGGGTCCCCCACCACCAGCCGAGGGTCCCCCACTGAGCACTGGAGTGGCAAGTCCAGCACCCCAGGGCTCTTTTTCTGTGAGTAAAGATTGCTACTCACCTCCTCGGCTCCCCACAGAAGCCCTTCTGCCAGGTTCACGGTTTTTGAAAGGAGTACTAATCTGCACCAGCGTGGGGAGGCCACTGAATGATACGAGGCAGTTGGATATGGGGTGGCTCTCGTTAATTGTATGGAAATGGGGCTTAAGTGGTGAGAATTAGTTTCTCATCGCACTACAACAAGATCCCGATTTCGCCATAAGGGAGCTGGCTGGTTGCATCGCAAACTGTTTGGCAGCCGGAGCGGATCTCGGTTTTGGCCTCTCCCGCTATTCATCGGCCTCGTTATGCTTGAGCGTGAGAATAACGAAGCCTCAGATTTTAAACATGCCCTGAAAATATTGTCTTGAAAAATTAGGGAAATCCAAGAACTTGGAACATTCCTGCTGGTAATGTTCTGGTTACATATTTTAAACTGTGGGAATATACAAGATAATTAAGGCAGGGGCAAAGTGACTGTGTGAATGGAAGTAGTGTATTTGATATATTGTTGAGCTTAGCAACACTATAAACAGATGTTTACCTAAGGCAATGGTGTGCAGGTTAGGTTATGGGGCTACGGTGGATAGGGCTGGGTGGGTGGGGCAGTGGGTCTGGGTAGAGTGCTCTTTCAGAGGGTTGGTACAACTCAATGGGCTTAATGGCCTCTTTCCCACTGTAGGGATTCCATGATCAAGTTAGTAACAATGGAGAACAGAACACAAATAGTCTTGAATAGGTTGTTAAAGGTTCAAAAGAGGGGATACAATGTGTGAAGAAGAGGTGTCATAGAATTGTTCATAAACTGAGTTTACTTTGCTTTTAAACTCTAAAAGCTAAAATCAAAGATGAAGGTAATTAAATCTGGGAGAGTGCAGTTCTCAAGAAATTAGGTCAGAATATGGAAAGATCCAATGGGAGAAACATATTTAAAGAGATACTGAAACCTATGTAGGGAGCTGGCTTTTAGATCTCAGACAACAGCTGTTTAACTCCCGGCAAACTGTGTCTCTGAAGAAAGCCTGTTTGGAAAATCAACCTGCTGGTTTACTGCAGGAGCAAATCCCAAGAGGTAACTGCACTGTATGGCAACAGTTATTGGATTTCTTATTTGATTGCATTTGCCTAGTATTGGCATGAACCCAAACAATTCTGCACTGTCGGGATTCTCTGATTAGAACATAGAAAAATACAGCACAGAACAGGCCCTTCAGCCCACGATGTTGTGCCGAACCTTTGTCCTAGATTAATCATAGATTATCATTGAATTTACAGTGCAGAAGGAGGCCATTCGGCCCATTGAGTCTGCACCGGCTCTTGGAAAGAGCACCCTACCAAAGGTCAACACCTCCACCCAACACTAAGGGCAATTTTGGACACTAAGGGCAATTTATCATGGCCAATCCATCTAACCTGCACATCTTTGGACTGTGGGAGGAAACCGGAGCACCCGGAGGAAACCCACGCAGACACAGGGAGGATGTGCAGACTCTGCACAGACAGTGACCCAAGCCGGAATCGAACCTGGGACCCTGGAGCTGTGAAGCAATTGTGCTATCCACAATGCTACCGTGCTGCCCTTAAGAACAAATAAATCTACACTATATAATTTTACCGTAATCCATGTACCTATCCAATAGCTGCTTGAAGGTCCCTAATGTTTCCGACTCAACTACTTCCACAGGCAGTGCATTCCATGCCCCCACTACTCTCTGGGTAAAGAACCCACCTCTGACATCCCCCCTATATCTTCCACCATTCACCTTAAATTTATGACCCCTTGTAATGGTTTGTTCCACCCGGGGAAAAAGTCTCTGACTGTTTACTCTATCTATTCCCCTGATCATCTGATAAACCTCTATCAAGTCGCCCCTCATCCTTCTCCGTTCTAATGAGAAAAGGCCTAGCATCCTCAACCTTTCCTCGTAAGACCTACTCTCCATTCCAAGCAACATCCTGGTAAATCTCCTTTGCACCTTTTCCAAAGCTTCCACATCCTTCCTAAAATGAGGCGACCAGAACTGTACACAGTACTCCAAATGTGGCCTTACCAAAGTTTTGTACAGCTGCATCATCACCTCACGGCTCTGAAATTCAATCCCTCTGTTAATGAACGCTAGCACACCATAGGCCTTCTTCACAGCTCTATCCACTTGAATGGCAACTTTCAAAGATGTATGAACATAGACTCCAAGATCTCTCTGCTCCTCCACATTGCCAAGAGCTCTACTGTTAACCCTGTATTCCGCATTCATATTTGTCCTTCCAAAATGGACAACCTCACACTTTTCAGGGTTAAACTCCATCTGCCACTTCTCAGCCCAGCTCTGCATCCTATCTATGTCTCTTTGCAGCCGACAACAGGCCTCCTCACTATCCACAACTCCACCAATCTTCGTATCATCTGCAAATTTCCTGACCCACCCTTCAACTCCCTCATCCAAGTCATTAATGAAAATCACAAACAGCAGAGGACCCAGAACTGATCCCTGCGGTACGCCACTGGTAACTGGGATCCAGGCTGAATATTTGCCATCCACCACCACTCTCTGACTTCTATCGCTTAGCCAGTTTGTTATCCAACTGGCCAAATTTCCCACTATCCCATGCCTCCTTACTTTCTGCAGACGCCTACCATGGGGAACCTTATGAAATGCCTTACTAAAATCCATCCACTGCTTTACCTTCATCCACATGCTTGGTCACCTCTTCAAAGAATTCAATAAGACTTGTAAGGCAAGACCTACCCCTCACAAATCCATGCTGACTATCCCTAATCAAACAGTGTCTTTCCAGATGCTCAGAAATCCTATCCTTCAGTACTCTTTCCATGACTTTGCCTACCACCGAAGTAAGACTAACTGGCCTGTAATTCCCAGGGTTATCCCTAGTCCCTTTTTTGAACAGGGGCACGACATTCGCTACTCTCCAATCCCCTGGTACCACCTCTGTTGACAGTGAGGACGAAAAGATCATTGCCAACGGCTCTGCAATTTCATCTCTTGCTTCCCATAGAATCCTTGGATATATCCCGTCAGGCCCGGGGGACTTGTCTTTCCTCAGGTTTTTCAAAATGCCCAACACATCTTCCTTCCTAACAAGTATTTCCTCGAGCTTACCAGTCTGCTTCACACTGTCCTCTCCAACAATATGGCCCCTCTCATTTGTAAATACAGAAGAAAAGTACTCGTTCAAGACCTCTCCTATCTCTTCAGACTCAATACACAATCTCCCGCTGCTGTCCTTGATCGGACCTACCCTCGCTCTAGTCATTCTCATATTTCTCTCATATGTGTAAAAGGCCTTGGGGCTTTCCTTGATCCTACCCGCCAAAGATTGTTCATGCCCTCTCTTAGCTCTCCTAATCCCTTTCTTCAGTTCCCTCCTGGCTATCTTGTATCCCTCCAACGCCCTGTCTGAACCTTGTTTCCTCAGCCTTACATAAGTCTCCTTTTTCCCCTTAACAAGACATTCAACCTCTCTTGTCAACCATGGTTCCCTCACTGGACCATCTCTTCCTGCCTGACAGGGACATACATATCAAGGACACGTAGTACCTGTTCCTTGAACAAGTTCCACATTGCATTTGTGTCCTTCCCTGGCAGCCTATTTTCCCAACTTATGCACTTCAATTCTTGTCTGACAACATCGTATTTACCCTTCCCTCAATTGTAAACCTTGCCCTGTTGCACGCACCTATCCCTCTCCATTACTTAAGTGAAAGTCACAGAATTGTGGTCACTATCTCCAAAATGCTCCCCCACTAACAAATCTATCACTTGCCCTGGTTCATTACCAAGTACTAAATCCAATATTGCCCCTCCTCTGGTCAGACAATCTACATACTGTGTTAGAAAAGCTTCCTGGACACACTGCACAAACACCACCCCATCCAAACTATTTGATCTAAAGAGTTTCCACTCAATGTTTGGGAAGTTAAAGTCACCCATGACTACTACTCTGTGACTTCTGCACCTTTCCAAAATCTCTTTCCCAATCTGTTCCTCCACATCTCTGCTACTATTGGGGGGCCTATAGAAAACTCCTAACAAGGTGACTGCTCCTTTCCTATTTCTGACTTCAACCCATACTACCTCAGTAGGCTGATACTCCTCGAACTGCCTTTCTGCATCTGTTATACTATCTCTAATTAACAATGCCGCCCCCCACCTCTTTTACCACCCTCCCTAACCTTATTGAAACATCGATAACCAGGGACCTCCAACAACCATTTCTGCCCCTCTTCTATCCAAGTTTCCGTGCTGGCCACCACGTCGTAGTTCCAAGTACCGATCCATGCCTTAAGTTCACCCACCTTATTCCTGATGCTTCTTGCGTTGAAGTATACACACTTCAACCCATCTCCGTGCCTGCAAGTACTCTCCTTTGTCAGTGTTCCCTTCCCCACTGCCTCATTACACGCTTTGGCGTCCTGAATATTGGCTACCTTAGTTGCTGGACTACAAATCCGGTTCCCATTAGTTTAAACCCTCCCGAAGAGTACTAGAAAACCTCCCTCCCAGGATATTGGTGGCCCTCTGGTTCAGATGCAACCCGTCCTGCTTGTACAGGTCCCACCTTCCCCAGAATGCGCTCCAATTATCCAAATACCTGAAGCCCTCCCTCCTACACCATTCCTGCAGCCATGTGTTCAGCTGCACTCTCCCTATTCCTAGCCTCGCTATCACGTGGCACCGGCAGCAAACCAGAGGTGACAACTCTGTCTGTCCTGGCTTTTAACTTCCAGCCTAACTCCCTAAACTCGTTTATTACCTCGACACCCCTTTTGCTACCTACTTCGTTGGTACCAATCTGCACCACGACTGCTCGCCCTCCCCCTTAAGGATCCTGAAGACACGATCCGAGACATCCCTGGCCCTGGCACCCGGGAGGCAACATACCTTCCGGGAGTCTCGCTCGCGACCACAGCATCTCCTATCTATTCCCCTAACCATTGAATCTCCTACAACTATTGCTTTTCTATTCTCCCCCCTTCCCTTCTGAGCCCCAGAGCCAGACTCAGTGCCAGAGACCTGGCCTCTAGGGCCTTCCCCTGGTAGGTCATCCCCCCCAACAGCATCCAAAACGGTATACTTGTTTTGAAGGGGAAAGGCCACGAGGGATCCCTGCACTGTCTGCCTGTTTGTTTCTTTTCCCCTGACTGTAACCCAGCTATTCTTGTCCTGTACCTTGGGTATGGTTACCTCCCTGTAACTCTTCTCTATCACCCCCTCTGCCTCCCGGATGATCCGAAGTTCATCTAGCTTCAGCTCCAGTTCCCTAACACGGTCTTAGAGGAGCTGGAGTTGGGTGCACTTCCCGCAGGTATAGTCAGCGGGGACACCGATGGTATCCCTCACCACCCACATCTACAGGAGGAGCATGCAACTGGCCTAGCCTCCATCCCCTCTTACCTTACAGAATATAGCTGCCCTGTGGACCAACTGGATCTCCGCCCTCCGACTCTGCTCACAGTCAGCTGCACTCTCTGTAAACTCCTGGCTCTCTTCTCACCCTTTGCGGAAATGTAGGAAACAAAATGAAAGGAGCACCTTACTCCCTCCTCACCTAACTCCCTCAGTCACTAAACTCTCACTATAGCACTCAAATGCACCAAATTCAGCACTCCCTCAGTCACCAAACTCTCACTATAGCACTCAAATACACCAAATTCAGCACTCAGTGCAAACAAAGTCTGCACTGTAGGGGATCACTTTTAGACTGTGAATCTAGCCTCTGAAAACTGGCCTAATCCAATTAACTAATTAACAAGCTCCAGCTGCAAGTACCTACAAGTAGAAGCTTTGTTTAAAGCTGATTGAAAATTCACCTTCTTCTAAACCAAACAGCAACTTTTAAGTTAATTAACTAAATAAAAGAAAGACTAGACTTTAGATAAAAATGAAGCCTTATACTCCCTCAGTCACCAAACTCTCACTATAGCACTCAAATGCACCAAATTCAGCACTCAGTGCAAAATTCTATGATAATTCAGGATTCTTCTAGGGTGCCTGTCATTGCATCCAAACTTGAAAGTCTAGTAGAGGTGAAGTGGCTCAGGGCAGTTGTGGGTTTCATCCCCATTTCCCTTCCCCACCACAAACTCCAGAATCAGAAACAGGATTATGCTGCCTCGGGGACTACGTGAAAAGTGTTTTTTTAAAATAGATTATTTTATGAGTATTCCAATACAGATCATTGTCTAAATCACTGGAAAGCCCTAACATCTACTGCTTGGTTTGCCAGTATGCCTGGTCTTGTGCGAACCATGACACCAGTAGAAAGGAAAACTGAGTGGATACAGGATGGGCACCCAATCTGCAACTTTTATCCAAAGCGATCCCATATCTGTTGTAAGCAAGGTTTAGATTATACAAACTTAAAGGTTGGCCACCATTTTGAAATGAGGTAATGCCTTTTATTAAGAGAGAATCAAAAGGCAGTAATGCATAAAGGTCACCTACATAAGGAAATAAAAATACAAATTGTATTTGAACTAATAGTACCTTGAAGTCTTCTACTGTAGATTTCAACAATCCTGGAAAACAAAAAAATTTATGGTCAATATTTTAGTTGCAGTCCTGCTGTGCAGCTTTAACTTTCAGGAAGATATTCATAATTCTATAAAGAAAATGTAAAAAGGTGACTCTTTCTAAACTTAAAAGCCCGAAAAGCAGTCGGGCACCGTGGGCGATTGTGGGCAGGATCACTTTTTGGCATATCTGCATATTAGAGCGAGACAGATAGCCTCACCCTAATAAGCAACTTCTCGAGGAACCCAAGGCGTTGGGATATATCCCTTTTCGCCTTGGAGACCTTGGGTGAGCGCCGTTCAGTACGGGTCTTCACAAATGGGGATCAGATGGAACGGCACTCATGGCGGTCTCCCAGGGTATCGGAGTACCCTGGCATGGCTGGTGCCACCTGGGTGCCAGTCTGATGCTGCCGAGGTGCTGGCTTGGCACTGGCAGGGGCATTGCCAAGGTGCCAAGCAGGCAATTTTCACATGGCTACGATCGGGCTAGGGGTATCCTGCCTCAGTGCAGAAAACAGGGTTATGTGCAGTCTCGGTCATGTGTTCCCCGCTGAGGCTTCCTATCTAACTCGACTGATATTAGATAGCGTTGTGTTTATCGGCACTTTGAGCGGCGGGAAACACATAGCTAAACGCGTTCGCTGTGGACTTTGTCCCCATTTAGTTGTATCAAATACAGTTATAAAACATTAAATGTAGTGTGTTCTGATCGGAAGTTAAAAGTTCACCTGCAATCATAGGGGCTGTTTAGCACAAGGCTAAATCACTGGCTTTGAAAGCAGACCAAGGCAGGCCAGCGAGCACGGTTCAATTCCTGTACCAGCCTCCCTGAAACAGGTGCTGGAATGTGGCGACTAGGGGGCTTTTCACAGTAACATCATTTGAAGCCCACTTGTGACAATAAGCGATTTTCATTTCATTTTAGTAAGTTCTCACCAAGAAGTTGAAAAATACACTGAAAAAATGATAGGAAATTTGTATTCTTAAATTACATGTTATTTATAGGTCTTGTTCTTTCCCATTTTTTTGGTAACTCAACAAAAACATCTGTTAGTAGGTCAAGTACAAAAAATACTAAAACACAATGCGAAGGATATTTTTCAGCTTCATCAATAAAAACCCTTGACAAAAACATTCATACTCTAGTAAGTGTAGTTTTCATTATAAATGTCCGTATTGTGTAATGTACTGACCCATTGATGATTCAATACCCAGTTAAAAGAGTTTATGTGGAAGTCTATTTGAGCAATTTACAAATAGGTTTCCATTCAAAATGTGAAAATCCAAGCCTCAAACAATTTCCTAAACAGCACGAAAAGAATTAGAAAGGGTGGGATATTCCAGCCCTGTGGCGTATTTTCCAGTGGTGGTGGTGGCCTGCCATTGGCCAGTGGTAATGTCCAAGGGGCTTTGCATGCCCCACACCCTCTGCCGCTGGGGAAGGCGCTACGGTGAGGGGTCACCATTGGCGGGACTGGAAGATCCCACCAGCGGAAACAGCCGGAAAGTTTCAGTCAAAGTGTGCCGCATATCATAGTATATAAGCCAACCGGATGTACAGGTCAGCCTGGGTGTCAATATGAATGTTTAGGTCCATACTTGACTAACTGGACCTACCTGGATTATATCAGTTTTGAAAGCATGTTTTTAAAAAATATCAAAATGCTGTATGACTGTAAGAAGTCAATCATACAATGGGAGAACATCACAGTTTTGTGAAAAGATGTTTTGCAACTTTACCATTTAATGAAAACAAATGTTGTGAATTTACAGTAAAATGTACTTCAATCTTTTCATCCTGGTTATTAACATTTTGCATACCGTTTTATGTGAACTGTAAGATAGTCCAGTGGAGAAACCTCTACTGGTGGCCGTTCTATATTTTATCACATTGGCTCGGGGGATTGCCATAACCTGTGGTAGATTTGCCGGGATCTTGCTATTCATTGAAACTCGAGGGCTGGTGGACAGTAAGAGCATCTTAAAATGACTGGAGTTGGCTCGCAGTGTCCATTGAAAAACTTTTAAAGTCACATTTATAAGTGAATAAGGTTGGGGCAGCATGGTGGCGCAGTGGGTTAGCCCTGTTGCCTCACGGCGCCGAGGTCCCAGGTTCGATCCCGGCTCTGGGTCACTGTCGGTGTGGAGTTTGCACATTCTCCCTGTGTTTGCGTGAGTTTCGCCCCCACAACCCAAAGATGTCCAAGCTAGGTGGATTGAACACGCTAAATTGCCCCTTAATTGGAAAAAAATGAATTGAGTACACTAAATTTTTTTTAAAGAATTTTTTTAAAAAAAGAATAATGTTTATGTTAGCTGGTTTAGCACACTGGGCTAAATAGCTGGCTTTTAAAGCAGACCAAAGCAGGCCAGCAGCACGGTTCAATTCCCGTACCGGCCTCCCCGAACAGGCACCGGAATGTGGCGACTAGGGGCTTTCCACAGTAACTTCATTGAAGCCTACTTGTGACAATAAGCGATTTTCATTTCAATTCATTTGAAAGCAGGAACATTTGAGTTTTTATAGTTACATGTGCATCAAATACAAATCAATGGTTGTTTTTTATTGGTATCATGGAAAAAGATCACATTTTTGCAGTATAATTTAATATATTTTTACTATATCTTAATCTCTTGTTCCTTTGTTGGGTGCAATTAGATGGGCAGAAAGTGGTTTATTTTATTTTCTATCGGCATATATGTCGATTGCAAGGCACCACAACAAACTGGATTTATCAAAGAAAATAATCTGTCTCCCCAAAAGGATTAAAGTTTGGCTTTTTCAATTCCCAGTATACAGTTTTTCACTGCCTCGTAATGGAGATGAGATAGAGTATTTACATTCCTTTTTGTTGCTTGGCCGGGCACATTTTTATTCAATGTATAAGTCGGAGCCCAGTTTTGGAATGAGTTTTCAAAGCTGCACATGTGCGAAAAACATGGCTGATGACACTGTGACAGAACCCCATCACAGAGCTCCATGAGAGATGCAACTGTTACCGTTTGATGACCAAGGCAATAATTGAACAGGCTTTATTGCTTTGCTTAAAATGCTGATCCAGAACATTGAACATTCTTGGGGCATCTTCCGGTAAGGCCCTTCAAGTGTGTCAGGCACAGTGGTGATATGTTGCACTCAGCACAACCTGGCGTTACAGAGGGAAATGGACCTGGTGCTAGAGGATGGTGCTGACTGCCCATCAACCTTGGAGGAATAGGAGGAGAAAAATGACGATTGGCGGGCAGAGTATGCCATCCAGAGATCCCACTATTACCTGTGCATGCGAGGGAAGACTGGAAAGTTCTTACCAGGCAAGATTCACATACATGCGGTTGGAGAGCTGGAGAGAGCTCTGTGTCAACTCTGTTGGTAAGGGCGCACAGAATTAAGTGTGGATCAGGAACTTAAGTGGCCATCACAGAGTCTTCTCTGGGATTATCAACCTCGGGGATGTGGCAATCTCACCCACTAAGAGCTGAAGGCCAGTCAGAGGCTGGCACCCCTCCTTTGCAGGAAGTGGCACTGGAAGCAGCGGTACCTGCAGCCATTGTACCGAACTGAGGCCCAGCATCAATGAGGGGCCCAAGATCATTGGTGAGTGAAGGGTGGGGGTGGTGGGGCGGGGTCATGGGAGGGTGGGAGATGGGCAGGGTGGAGGCAAGGGCAGCAAGATGGCTTTCTGCAAACTAGGAAGCTATGAAATGTTGGAATTTTGAAGAACACATCAAGAAACCCAAGCATCCAGCAGCAGGTTGGTTATGTGCAATGAAAGAATAATCCCTCAGGGGCACTGCTTTGTGTGTTCAAAATGGCAATGTGACAATTCCTGTTTGCATTGGCAGAAAAGTATACCCTGCCAAAATTTGGGTGCATATAAGCAAAGCATGGGAAGAACAACATTGTGAATGCTCAGTGATGTTTAACAGCGTGAGAGCAAATTCTGTGTGACCGGCGTAATGTGCCCAAATTCTTGGTATTGTAAAAATAACTGACTTTCTTCCATGACAGACATTATTCAACTGTTAAAAACCTTCTCCTCAGCTGTTCTCACATCCTTCGGTTGTTGGAACACAGCATAGTCTCTGTCCACTTGTCACTTTGTACCAAGGAAGGTAAATGGAAATCCAAAGGAAAGTGTGTCCCAACTCCCAGAAAGGGTAACTCTTACAGAACATCCTGCAGAAGTGCTTCCAAAACAACTTTAAAAAAAGGTGTTGCTGTGCATTCTTAATCAATCATCTCCAGATTGGGGGAAAAAAAGTAAGGAGTCCTTTTAGATGCAGTTCAGTCTCAAAGATCTGCGGCCGTGTGATATGTTCCATTTACTGCTGACAGCAAACTCTTACTGACTGGAACAATCTGGATCAACTTAATAAAGCTGACCTTTCAAAAGGTTGACTGACCTCAATGACAGAACTTGACTGTAAACTTGAAAAAGCTTATTATTAAAACTCTGATCTATATAAAGTACTTTACCAGTTGACTGTGATTATCTGCTTTTAGTTTCTGGAATTTATTGACCCCCAACAAGGTTGTTCATTCGGCAAAAATATGTTTGGCTTGTGATTTGTGTTGCACTGGGTAACATGTGAAGTAGTCTGCAGCTTGCTTTGCAAAAGTTTAGAAAATCGACCGATGGTCATATATTAACAATATGATTTTGTTTCATAGCACAATGATACAGCTTCTTAGATCATCAATTGATAGTATCAGGGTGGTAGGAGATCCCTCCATTTCCATTGGTGATCCCAGCTATTTCATTGTAGGCAGAAAGCAATTTCTTCCCACAGGAATGAAAGGAACATCAGAGAGAGCAATACCTCCTGACAGTCCTAACAATTGGACTGGCATCACTGTTAAGGCTGTCTGGCCAGGCTTTTTATGCTTAGGAAGGTGCATGAGGCTGGAAGCTAAAAGACAAGTTTTACTGCAGCAGAAGACACCATAAATTTCCCTTGGTGAGCTAGGGTGAGCTACCTTCTTTTCACTTCCAGGCTGTAGCCAGTCCTGAGAAGCCCCTTTTACAAATTCAGTCAGAAGCATCATTTGAACAAAACCCCAACTCCAAGCCTCAGTGTGTGGCCTCCGAGCTGAGCAGAAAAAAAATCAAATCAATAATTAATTTGCTCAACTATTGGGAACCTGGGGCGGGATTCTCCACAATCGGCGCGATGTCCGCCGACCGGCGCCCAAAACGGCGCAAATCAGTCCAGCATCGCACCGCCCCAAAGGTGCGGAATTCTCTGCATTTTGAGGGGCCGAGCCCTCACCTTGAGGGGCTAGGCCCGCACCGGACTGATTTCTGCCCCGCCAGCTGGCAGGAAAGGCCTTTGGTGCCCTGCCAGCTGGCGCGGAAATGACTTTGCCGTGCGGTGCATGCGCGGGAGCGTCAGCGGCCGCTCACGGCATCCCCGCGCATGCGCAGTGGAGGGGGTCTCTTCTGCCTCCGCCATAGTGGAGACCATGGCGAAGGCGGAAGGAAAAGAGTGCCCCCACGGCACAGGCCCGCCCGCGGAATGGTGGGCCCCGATCGCGGGCCAGGCCACCGTGGGGGCACCCCACGGGTCCAGATCGCCCCGCGCCCCCCCCCCTCAGGACCCCGGAGCCAGCCCGAGCTGCCTTGTCCCATCGGTAAGAGAGGTGGTTTGATTCTCACCGGCGGGACAGGCATTCCAGCAGCGGGACTTCGGCCCATCGCGGGCCGGAGAATCGCCTGGGGGGGGGGCGCCAACCGGAGTGGCACGATTCCCACCCCTGCCGAATATCCGGTGCCGGAGAATTCGGCAACCGGCGGGGGCGGGATTCACGCCAGCCCCCGGCGATTTCTCCGACCCGGCTGGGGGTCGGAGAATCCCGCCCCTTACGTCCATCCGATTCCTCTTAAACAGCAAGCCTGCGCTTCATTTAAACACTTGGTTACTTGCATCACTACATCGCTGATTAAATCAAGTTGGCAGCCAGCCGACCCATGCAGCCTTTGTTGAAAATTCCCTCTTCCCGAAGAGTTGCAATGAATGGTGATACATCTCAGAAACAAATTCTTTAAAGCTGTACCCATGCTTTCAAAATCTTCAACATTGATCACAATTCCACACCAGCAACAAAAATGAAGTATTCTGAAGGAAAGGATTTTTAAGATAGCATTGCTTCGGGTGTAACTGAAAAATCAGAAGCAGCAACAAGTAAGCACACATCTTTACTTAAGTGGGCCAATTGCAGATGAGATAATCACACGACAAGATACTGATAATTCATCAGTCAAATTTGAGGAGGTTTTAAAATCCTTTGACATTTATTTCAGATTGAGATCCAACAAATTATTGGAAAGAGCTAAATTCAATAAAAGAGCCTGGGGAACCTGACAAATCTTTATATATGATCACTACAAGATGGCAAAGGGATATGAATATGGAGACTTAAAGGCTGAGCTCATCCACACCAGAACCATGGTGGGTTTTACAGCTATTCACTTTCTGACCTCGTGCAGGCTGAAGATAATCTTACCCAGACAAGGCATTCTAGCTAGTTAGACTGTCTGAGGTACGTGAGTAACTCAGGCCTATCCTAAGGGGAGAAAATACAACAACATGTGGCAGAGGCCAACCCTCATTCTAACTTGACAGGGCACAAAGACGCGGGGATAATCGGAGAGCAATTCTTGAACTGCCCAGCCCAGCATTGTGGTGTGAAGCACCCTCACAGGAGAGATCAGAGTCCTGCCAGGGTAGCCCAATGCTTCCACTGCACTAGATGGGGACACTTTGGTAAACTATGCAAGTCAAAACTCCAGCACAGATAGCCCTACAGTAATGCATGACGTTGAGAGCAAAAATCCAGATGGCACATAGCTATGCTTCTTGTGTGAAATGCAGTTCTTCATTTTGGAATGCTGATATCCTGGTCATGTAACAAATTTTAAATTAGATGACCAGGATATCAGTGCTGCAGTCCTGTCAGACAAGGAACCATGACTGAAAGGCCTCTGGCTTCAAACAATGGGCACTCCAATTTATAGCACAGGGGGAGCCCAACACATGGTCTTGATCCTCAAATCAATGAGGTATGGCCGCAAACAGATCTTTGAGCTGATATACATAATCTGTGACCACCCTTTCTCTCTCCTGAGCAGGGATATCTGCAAAGTCCTGGGTCCACGGTAGCACAGTGGTTAGCACTGTTGCTTCACAGCGCCAGGGTCCCAGTTCGATTCCTGGCTTGGGTCACTGTCTGCGTAGCATCTGCACGTTCTCCCTGTGTCTGCTTGGGTTTCCTCCGGGTGCTCCGGTTTCTTCCCACAAGTCCTGAAAGACCTCCTGTTAGGTAATTTGAACATTCTGAATTCTCCCTCCGTGTACCCGAACAGGCCCCAGAATGTGGTGACTAGGGTCTTTTCACAGTAACTTCATTGCAGTGTTAATGTAAACCTACTTGTGACAATAAAGATTGCATAAACAACAGTGGAGGATATAAAGCCAGCCACAACAGCACAACCCTGAGTACTCAAAAACTAATGAGTATTCAAATTTGGGTTTCATCTTCAATCTCTCTTCTCTCTTTGTGGAGCTGGTTTGCCCATTATCATTCCAGGTCCAGGCAAGTTCCCAACGGTCTGATCAACCTACTGCCCAAAAGTGGCAACCTCTGGTGAGAGTAGTACCAGAAATGGATCAGCATTCCGAGAAGATTCTACCTCTGACTACGACAGTACATCACAGCACATCAACTGCCATGCGCACATTGCAACTTCCAGTCAGCATGACATAACCAGAAGGGTAGCACAGTGGTTAGCACTGTTGCTTCACAGCTCCAGGGTCCCAAGTTCGATTCCCGGCTTGGGGAACTATCTGTGAGGAGTCTGCACGTTCTCCCAGTGTCTGCCTGGGTTTCCTCTGGGTGCTCCGGTTTCCTCTCACAGTCCAAATATATGGAGGTTAGGTGGATTGGCCATGATAAATTGCCCCTTAGTGTCCAAAAAGGTTAGGTTAGGTCACTGCGTTGCGGGGATGGAGGTCTGGGCTTAAGTGGGCTGCTCGTTCCAAGAGCCGGTGCAGACCCGATGGGCCGAATGGCCTCCTTCTGCACTGTAAATTCTTTGATTGTATAACCATAAGGGATGATGGAACTTGGCTGAAGTCTGTCACCATCGACAACAAAACACAGGTGGGCATACTACTCAGCCTTCTGCTCACCCCAGGAAAGCTTGTCCTTTGACTCAGAGACTTCCAGATTGTCCACAAAGAAAAAGGAAAAGCACCGCCAAGGAGAAGAATACCATCTTCATCCACCCCGCAAAACACAGTCAAGAGGAACAGAACCATGCATCGGCTAACAGCCAGGCCGAGCAGGCATGGCTCAACGTAAAGCAATGGGAGGAAAATAATGAAAATGTACCCAAATGTCAGCCCAACCGCCACCTCCAAGCCAACAAGAAGAATCAGAGTCAACACAGCCTCCCCCTCTCCCGACTGATTGCCAAATGAGATGTGGTACAAGGCCTCCAGACCATCTGAATCTCAAACCTCAGGAACTTGAAGTGGAGAGACGGGGTTGGGAGAATGCTGTTGATGCTCGTACTATAACAGCAAAAATGTTGGAATAGCATGGAAGTTGTAAGACTAAGGTAATTGCATAAGACAAGTAACAATGTAAGACTTGAAGTAAACCAAACCCATGGGCTAAAGACTTGAGGGTGGGGGTGGTAGTCGAAGTGTCTGGTTCATATAGGGTTAATGTGGGACTCAGTACATTACTGCCTTCAGTGATGTAAGAAGTCACATGACCTAGAGCCACTGTGCTGTTGGCCAGAGACATGACAAGACCTGGGATGGAGATAGCTCCATACCTGTACCCTTTAGTATAGTTGTATATAGTTACTTGTGGGCAGGACTGGATATCCCTGCCAAAAGTCAATGGTCATTTTGCTAGGTCATCAAATTTTCCATCCCAACCAGTGACGGGTCCAGTCAAGGCTTGCTGTTAACAGACCATACAGAAGACTACAAAGCCTTTAACAGACATGATCTGAAACTGATACCATCTCAACAATTTTACTTTAATTAACACCCTTTGTAATGTTAATATTTCCATATTGATAGCCATAAACTGCCCCTTAACTGAACTAGCTTTGCATCTGTTATGAAATACCTGATCTTCTCATCAAATGTGAAATACCTGATCTTCTCATCAAATATAAAAGAAAATGTTTGACGCTTTACCCACCTTGCTAGTTTGCTTAGTCCAACTACCTTTTTATTCGGTAGGTAACCTATGTGCACCTGCAATGAGAAATAAATATGGTAAGAATAAAAATGACTTTGTCCTCAGCTGACTTAGAGTACACTTCCCATGGGGGATAGCATTAGGTCTGTAAAAACTTGGATTTGTTTGGGAGGACGACAAGGATGCAATCTTCCCAAAAGGGAACAAAGTCTCCGAGCGAGCGCGTTTAGCCGCACGTTTCTCAGCACTCGTAGTGCCAATAAACACTTGGCTATTCAACGTTACTCCCTTTCAATAAGGGAAAATGGGGAACGCACGTACGAGGCCGCACATAGCTCAGCTGGCAGGAACTCCCCGTTGTAGCAAGAGATTGGGACGCCATTTTTAAAATTCCCCCGTTGTGGAAGGAGAATTTCCAAGGCCCACCAAAAAATACCCAATCTCCCCACAGCCCGAACGCAACATGGGAGGGTCCCCTGGGCACCACCCTGCCCGAAGGGCATGAAGCTGGTGGCCACCGATCCCCTTGGCGACCTCCAGGAGTGCCATTCCGTCTGGTCCCCGTTTGTGGGGACCAGTACCAAACGCCGCCCGCCTGAGGTCCCCGGGGCGAAGGGATTGAATCTCAAAGCCTCAGGTACCTCAGGAATCTGCACATTAGAGTGAGGCTGATTGCTAAGAAGTGACCCCGCCCATTGTGGGCGGGATTCTCCTTGCAACATCTCATGAGATTGCGTTGAATCTCGTGAGATGTTGCTGGGTGGATCCTGGGAGTGGGGTCTCCTGGCTTTCACCGGCCACGCTGCACCGCAGCGAGATGCTTTTCCAGCACACCATAGCCGGAAGATTGCGCCCGAAATGAAGAAACGCCTGCTGAATGCAAAACATAACAATGCTGGAATAGCTGGTAAAAGTTGCCATTGAATGATCAGGCACTTGTAGTAAAGGTACTGGTGTTGCTATAGCAATCAATGTGTGCTGCAGATCATGAATTATAATTTTAGTGGACTGATGGCCAGATGTTCCCAAAAAGGTCAGCCATTTTAAGCGTATTTCTGCACTTCATTTTTTTACCTCTGTGCCTATTGAGATTCATTTGTAACAATGTATTTATTATTTTTCCATGGGATGTGGGTGTCGCTGGCAAGGCCAGGATTTGTTACCCCGTCCCCAATTTCCCTTGAAATTAGTGGCTTGCTCAGTCATTTGACAGTTGAAAGTCAACCACATTGCTGTGGGCCTGAATTCACACGTAGGCTGGACCAGGTAAGGACGACAGATTTCCTTCCCTAAAGGACATTAGTGAACCAGATGGGTTTTTACAACTATTGATTATAGCTTCTGTTATGTTCTGCACTCTAAGGACTAAAGAACATGCAGTTGTAGCACATGGGGTTGAATGCAAATAGCAACGTAGGTTTACTGAATAACTGTTAACTCGACAAAGGCTTAATCTAGACGGAGGCAACGCTGGCAAAGCAGCCGATGATGTGACAAACTACATACGTGACTGGAATCTGACCACGCAACAACAACCCCAAATGTATACATCATTCCCACTTTACAGCTGAGGTCCCATTGCAACAATTAACCATCGCACATTTGCATAATCATCAAAACATACATACAAGGGCAGACAATGAATCATTACACCATAATAATAGTTAATAAGAAAGATGATCTGGTCGGCGTCAATTCCGCATTGGTTGCCTATTCACTTCAGGGATTTGGTTGTTCTTGAACTTTGAGGTACTCTCCAGATATTCAGAAGTCTCTACCCTGGAAGGCATTAGAGCCTCTTTTGCAGAAGGAAGGCTAGTAGCAGCAAGGGGTTCTTCAGCAATCTCAGTTTCTGCTGATTGACCAGAAGTCGCGGTCATAGGAGGTGGGCTGGAATTCTCCCGCAGTTTGCTGGCAACGGGACTCACTGGTCCCACCGGCGCACCAACCCCCGCCCATGGGTTTCCCGGCAAAGTGAGGTGGTTTCAATGGGAATTCCCATTGACAGTTGCAAAGCAACTGCTAGCAAATGGCATGCTGGCTCCCGCAGCTGAGAAGCACACGTTTGGGAGGCTGGGGAATCCCACATTGGTAGTATGGGTGGAGTTTTCTCTCCGGATGTGGCGGCAGAGAGCAGGTCACGCGCCCAGTACGCTGACGTCTATGCTCTGGGTGCGAGAGAGATTCCTCCATTTTGCAGCTGCCTGCAATGCTGGTGTAAGCTCCAGAGCCTCTGATGAACAACCCATGAAGAAGCTGAAATCAGGTACTGAGCAGTGTAAATATGATTTCTTGAGGTATGGGTTTATTAATTATGCCACTGCAAATTATGATGTAAAGCTCATGTGTGTTATATGCAGGGAAGTACTGGCAAAAGAAAATTTGAAACCCACAAAACTTCAAAGGCATTTAAAGACTAAGCATTTAAAGACTTCCCGTAACAGCCTCCCTGAACAGGTGCCAGAATGTGGCGACTAGGGGCTTTTCACAGTAACTTCATTTGAAGCCTACTTGTGACAATAAGCGATTTTCCTTTCATTTCATTTCATTCAGCATGGCGAGTTTGACAAAAAAACCTTGATTTCTTTCAACGGAGGGAGTGAGAACTTAAATCATCAGCTGAAGTCCTTAGCAGAAATGTAACATTGAATCACAAAGCAAGTGAGATTGTGAGGACCAAGCAGGCTCACCTGTCATATTAAAGGTAAGTGAAAATGATGGGTTGTGAAGTTCGGGCGATGTGGGTCGCAAAGGTCGTTTGGCATGAGTTGCGATGATTGGCCGGTTGGTTACAATGAGTCACGGGCAAAAAAGTTTGAAAAACACTGTATTACTCCATCGATTCCCATCCCCCTATATATTGTACGGTGTTCAAATATTGGGAAAAATCTTGGAGCTCCCCCCCAATTGTTCAATGGCAGGAGGGGGACATTTAATCATTCATCTGTGGCCTGGGTCCACAGCCTCTAATGGGCGTCATTCCAGCAACAGCCACCAACTCCCCCAGCCACCAACTCCCCCGTGGAAATTGCTGAGGCCTTGACAGAAACTTTTGGATCCTCACTGTCTTCAGATGATGTCCCGGTGGACTGGAGAATATCCAATGTTGCTCCTTTGTTTAAGAAGGGTAGCAAGGATAATCCAGGGAATTACAGGCCGGTGAGCCTTACGTCAATGGGAGGGAAATTACTGGAGAGAATTCTTCGAGACAGGATCTACTCCCATTTGGAAGCAAGTGGACGTAGTAGCGAGAGGCAGCACAGTTTTGTCAAGGGGAGGTTGTGTCTCACTAACTTGATCGAGTTTTTCGTGGAGGTCACAAAGATGATTGATGCAGGTAGGGGAATGGATGTTTATATAGACTTCAGTAAGGCCTTTGACAAGATCATTCATGGCAGACTGGTACAAAAGGTGAAGTCACACGGGGTCAGAGCGGAGCTGGCAAGATGGATACAGAACTGGCTAGGTCATAGAAGGCAGAGAGTAGCAATGGAAGGGTGCTTTTCTAATTGGAGGGCTGTGAACAGTGGTTTTCCGCAGGGTTCAGTGCTGGGACCTTTGCTGTTCATAGTATATATAAATTATTTGGAGGAAAATGTAATTCGTCTGATTAGTAAATTTGCGGACGACGCAAAGGTTGGCGGAATTGCGGATAACGATGAAGACTGTCAGAGGATACAGCAGGATTTAGATTGGAGACTTGGGCGGAGAGATGTCAGATGGAGTTTAATCCGGACAAATGTGAGGTAATGGATTTTGGAAGGTCTAATGCAGGTAGGGAATATACAGTGAATGGTAGAACCCTCAAGAGTATTGACAGTCAGAGAGATCTAGGAGTACAGGTCCACAGGTCACTGAAAGGGCAACACAGGTGGAGAAGGTAGTCAAGAAGGCATACGGCATGCTTACCTTCATTGGCCGGGGCATTGAGTATAGGAATTGGCAAGTCATGTTGCAGCTGTAAAGAACCTTAGTAGGCCACACTTGGAGTATAGTGATCAATTCTGGTCGCCACACTACCAGAAGGATGTGGAATCTTTAGAGAGAGTGCAGGATGTTGCCTGGTATGGAGGGCATTTGCTATGAGGAGAGGTTGAATAAACTTGGTTTGTTCTCACTGGAACGAAGGAGGTTCAGCGGCAACCTGATAGAGGTCTACAAATTGATGAGGGGCATAGACAGATGGATAGTCAGAGACTTTTTCCCAGGGTAGAGGGGTCAATTACTGGAGGGCATAGGTTTAAGGTGCGAGGGGCAAGGTTTAGAGAAGATGTACGAGGCAAGTTTTTTTTTTACACAGGATAGTGGGTGCCTGAAACTCGCTGCCGGAGGCAGGGACGATAGTGACGTTTAAGGGGCATCTTGACAAATACATGAATAGATTGGGAATAGAGGGATACGGACTCCGGAAGTGTCGAAGATTTTAGTTTAGACGGGCAGCATAGTCGGCGCATGTTTGTGCAAAGGAACTACTGGAGGTCCTTGAAGAGGGACATGGAATGTGGAAAATCATTCTTCTACAATTTGTTTCAAAAATCGTTTACGTTATAAAGTGAGGAATCCGTTAATGGAATACTAATTGTATTAAGATTAAGAATATACAGGTGGGGAACATTGATTAAGTATCTGTATTCTGGAACATTGGTTGTTGATTATGGAGGATTTACATTCTTTTCAAAAAAATTTTTTTTTGTTCTCCTTTTTCACATTTTCTGGCAAATTTACACCCAACAATAAACAATAATCAGTAACGAATGTAATGTCAATAACAACGATCCCATTCTCCGACCAAACCCCAGACATTGGCCCGCATGTTAACATAAACAAATGACAAAAAGAAATCACCCAGTCACCATTAACACATACAGTCCCTCTCCCCCCAGCCCTCCCAGCCCCCAACCCCCCTAATGTACAGTTCCCCCTCCTCCCAACCCTCCCAGCCCCCAACCCCGCCTGATGTTCAATGTGATCAAATTCTCGAATGTGCATAATGAATAACGCCCATGAATTGTAGAATCCCTCCATCCAATGATCTAAAGAAATCCATCAAAGATACCAAAAGACAGTACCGGACCAAGCTCGAGACCCAGGCTATCCACACGGACCCCCGCCGTCTATGGCAAGGTCTGCGAGACATAACGGGCTACAAGATGAAGGCATGTAAAATCGGCAGCTCCAACGCACCCCTCCCTGATGAGCTCAACGCATTCTATGCACGCGGATTAACTTTTATCTGAGATCACCACTGCAGACGTCAGAGTAGCCTTCTCGAAGGTCAACCCTCGGAAAGCCACTGGCCCAGATGGGGTACCCGGATGGGTACTCAGGTCTTGCGCGGATCAGCTGGCGGGGGCATTTGCAGATACCTTTAACCTCTCTTTACAACAATCTGAGGTCCCTATCTGCTTCAAGAAGACGACCATCACCCCTGTACCAAAAAAAAGCCAAGCAGCGTGCCTTAATGACTATCGTCCAGTGGCTCTGACATCCATCATCATGAAATGCTTTGAAAGGTTAGTCATGGCACGAATCAACCCCAGCCTCCCGGATTGCCTTGATCCACTACACTATATTTAAGGAAGCTCACCAATGACTCTACTTTCTCAGAAGACTAAGGAAATTTGGCATGTTAGCTACGACCCTCACCAACTTCTACAGATGCAGCATAGAAAGCATTCTTTCTGGTTGTATCACAGCTTGGTATGGATCCTGCTCTGCCCAAGACCGCAGGAAATTACAAAAGGTCGTGAATGTAGCCCAGTCCATCACGCAAACCAGCCTCAAATCCATTGACTATATCTATAATCCCGCTGCCCCAGAAAGGCAGCCAGCATAATTAAGGACCCCATGCACCCCGGACATACTCTCTTCCACCTTCTTCCGTCAGGAAAAAGATACCAAAGTTTGAGGTTACGTACCAACCGACTCAAGAACAGTTTCTCCCTACTGCCATTAGACTTTTGAATGGACCTACCTCGTATTAAGTTGATCTTTTCTCTACACCTTGTTATAACTGTAACATTATATTCTGCAGTCTCTCCTTCCTTCCCTATGTACGGCATGCATAGTTTGTACAGCACGCAAGAAACAATACTTTTCACTGCATACTAATACATGTGACAATAATAAATCAAATCAAAAACGACGACACAGGACACAAGCACACAGGGGACAGACAGGCATGACATGACGCCACAGTACACCAGCACACAGGGGACAGACAGACACGACATGACGCCACAGTACACAAGCACACAGGGGACAGACAGACACGACACGACGACACAGGACACAAGCACGCAGAGGACAGACAGACACAGGACACAAGCACACAGGGGACAGACAGATACGACACAGGACACAAGCACACAGGGGACAGACACGACATGACGCCACAGTACACCAGCACACAGGGGACAGATAGACACGACACGACGACACAGGACACAAGCACACAGGGGACAGACAGATACGACACAACGTTACAGGACACGGGACAGACAGAACCGACACAATGACACAGGACACAAGCACATAGGGGACAGACAGACACGACATGACGCCACAGTACACAAGCACATAGGGGACAGACAGACACGACACAACGACACAGGACACAAGCACATAGGGGACAGACAGATACGACATGACGCCACAGTACACAAGCACACAGGGCACAGACAGACACGACACGATGACACAGGACACAAGCACACAGGGGACAGACATGAAAGAACACAACACCAACACGGAGGGGACAGACAGACAGGACACCGCACCCCAGGGGACCTCCGACCACAGGTCCGATGAAGACACCGAGGTTGCATCACAGCTGTCTCCCACACCATCCGCCACCGCAGAGACTCTCACCTCAGTTGGCCATTTTAGTGATGAGGCTTCTGGGACACAAACTGGTGGGCACCGCACAGCCGCTCCAGTACAACAGATGGAGGTAGGAGCAGCCGAGGGGCCTGACGGTAGGAGGTCAGCCCGGCCGCAGACGGTCCCGAGTTCCTGGAATTCCCTCACCCACTCATAGACCCGATGCAGTCAGGGACCCAGGGACGATTGAAGGGGCTGACGGCCGGTTTCCAGAACCTGCAGACACAGGTGGAGGGGTGCATCCGTGTCCAGGAGCAGGAAATTGTGCCAGTCATGAGTGCCACACAGGCCAATGACGCACGGGTGGCGTCCGCAATGGAGGCAATGGTGGTGACGGTGCTGGGCGTGGGTCTGAGTTTGCAAGGCATGGGGCCTCATGTGCACGAGGCCTCCGCGGCCCAGGACAGGGCTGCCTCTCACAGGCAGCCATGAGCCAGAGCCAGCTGAACATCGCAGAGGCGCTCAACAACCTGGCCCGGTCTCAGCAGGCCATCGCTGAGAGCATCAGCACCATTGCCCGGGTGATGGACGGCGATGTACAGAGCCAGACAGGGATGGCGAACTCCCCGAGCTCCATGGCTGCGAACGTCCAGACCCTGGTCGATACCAGCGTGGGCCTCCAGGACTGGCGGCTCCAGGTGACGGGGGTGCCCCAGGTGCTGGATCCACTCGCAACCCCATCCCATGGAGAGCCCCGGGGGCCACCGGGCACCCCGAGGGAGGAGGAGGTGATGTGGCCCATTCCGGGTCTCCCTGCAGGGGAGGTCCCGGAACTCCGCGCCACCTCGGACTCCCCCCCCCCCCCACCGTCCCTGGTGCATCTGGCGGGCAGTGGCAGAACAGGGTGGCACCGCGCCATCCCAATTGCCCGAGGTGCAGCCGGGCCCACCCCGTCACCTGGGCCGCCCCAGGAAAAGGCCGCCAAAGGAGACCCTAGTTACAGGGCAGGGGTCATAGGAGTCCGCCTCCAGTTCTGCTGTACCATCTGGGGGAACACCTAGACATAGTAATAGGGCCCGTAAGGCCAGAAACGTAGACGCTGATTAAGTTGGCATGGGTGCAGGGCACAGAATAGTTAAATGGGCTTGGGCACATGTACAGGATGTTCGTTATTAAACACCTATGTACGCTGCCTCTGTGCTCTATCCGGTGTGTGAGGGGGTGGGGCGGGGACTGGGTGCCAGTGTGGGTGCGGGGTGCTGCGATGGAATGTTGAACTCCGGTGAGTGTGACATGCGGCCCCCCTCCCCCTCCCCCACGGTTCTCCCACACCAACCCGCTCCCAGCCATACAACAGGGCCATGAGATGTAGTGTCTAGGCCGCACGCAGGGTCCACCCAGGTGGAGGGTCTTGATGTCGCTATTAGTCAGCCAATGTCGAACAGTGCATGGCTCGGAGCCCATCGCTGAGCAGGCTGTTATCATCCTCCATGCCTTGTACCAGACCCGCTTGCACCGTCAACCGTGTGACCCCCATCCCGTTGTACCGCAGGTGATTATGTCATGGAGGGGTGGTATGCATGCGGGTGCTGTGGTGATGGTGGGGGTGAGGGTGGTCAGTGCTGGGGGGAGGTGCCAAACTCTGCTGTCTGTGCCCATGCCCATCAATCCTGCCACCCACCGTGGTCGCTGAAACGTGCGGCTATCAGCGCGTCCTGTGCTTGCTGGCCCAGCCGGGCAGCATCCCGTTGCCGTCCATCCCCCATGTCCCGTGCATCGGCCCCCCCCTCACCATCCCCCTCATCTGGAGAGGAGTGCTCTTCGTCCTGATCCTCTCCCTCCTCCTCCTCCAGCACATCGCCCCTCTGCTGGGCTATGTTGTGCAGGACGCAGCAGACCACAACGATGCGGCCGACCCTCATCGATGGATACTGGAGGGCCTCTCCAGAGCGGTCCAGGCACCTGAAACGCATCTTGAGCAGCCCAAAACACCTCTCGACCACACCCCTGGTCACACTATGGACATCATTGTAGCGGTGCTCCGCGGCAGTCTGTGGCCTCCGTAGAGGCGTCATCATCCACGACCGCAACAGATAACCCCTGTCGCCCAGCAACCAGCCCCGCAGCCGGGGTGGGGGGGGGGGGGTCCCTCGAACATGCCAGGGATGAACGATTGGGCCAATGTAAAAGAGTCATGCACACTACCAGGGTACCTGGCGCAGATGTGCATGATCGTCATCCTGTGGTCACAGACCACCTGCACGTTCATGGAGTACGTACCCTTCCTGTTCATGCACATGGCCCTTTCCTCAGAGTTGGGCCGCATGGCGATGTGCACTCCATCGATCGCACCCTGGACCATAGGTATCCAAGCAAAAGAGGCGAACCCCGCTGCGCGGGCATCCTCGTGGGCGCGGTCCACAGGGAACTGTATGTATCGGTCCGCGCTGTCATACAGCACTTCATTGCTGGCCCGGATGCACCTTTGCATCGATGGCTGCGAGATGCCAGACATGTCCCCACTTGGTGACTGGAACGACCCTGTCGCGAAGAAGTTGAGGGCGACCGTCACCTTGATGACCACCGGGAGGTGGTCCCACGTGGTGCCAGGTGTGCCATAAGGTGGCAGATGTGGTCGACAGTCTCCCGGCTCATCCAGAGTCTCCTTCTGCATGCCCTGTCCGAGAAGTCCTCGAAGGACATGCGGGGCCGGTAAACATGAGGCCTCATCGCACACTTCTGTGGCCGTGGCACACCATCCTCGTGCTGTGGCTCCCGCACTGCTTGGTGCTCCTCTTGCACCTCTCTCGCATGTGGCCCTTCCGCCTGGGCGGCTTGCACATGTCTGACTGCGGCCCACTCCTCTACAGTAGGCTCCGCCATCTCCCTGTCACGCCCCTGCTCCAGCTCCCACTGGGACTCATGCAGACAAGCGGCAGCCAACAACTCTGGAAGATGGCTAAACATTGTACGATGTGCAGGGGGTAGGTGTAGACAAAGTTTCATCATTGGCATATACCCCCACCCCTCCCCCTCCACAGCCAGGTGCCATGGGCTACATGGTTGGACCCAGTTGCCAGCACACGCCCCACCCTGCCCCCTCGGTGCCCTGAGACCTGTTGGCCGTTCCCCCTGCCAGGGCCACCATCTGGTGGCACTGCCCTCACCGGGGGCTGCCGTGTGTGCTGCATTGGACCTTCTCGCTGGTAGGTGCCACCAGCTGGTGTGGCATGGGGGTTCTGGCACACGCGAAGACGGCCGGGACGCCTGAGCCGCGACAGATTACGGGTTGGGTGGACATCCGCGTGTCTGCCGTCATGGCATCTGGGCCGTTGGATCCGCCCTGCCATGGCGGGCCGTGGCCGCGCGAAGCCTTTGTCTCCCCCACCGCTCCTTCGCCAACCACCCAGCCGGCAGCGTATGTGTGGGAAGATCCCCCCCCCCCAACCCCCGGGGGGCCTCCCCCACTCTGCCTGCAACCACGGCCGTGCCGCTTCCCCTCCCGGGGTCCCCATCCTCAACGCCGTCAACCACCTCCTCTCGCAGCGTTAGCCAGCACGACTGGTTGACACTTTTTTAGAACATATTAGAACGGCGCTGGCGTGTCATCCGGTCACACCGGCGGGACTTCAGCCCATCCGGCCCGGAGGATCGCTGGCCCAACGGAGAATTGCCGCTACGACCGCTTGTTTGCCGCTACGATGGGGCGCCACGCGCGCCCGCATGTTTTTTCAGGTATGTAGAATCGCGTTCCAGCATCGGAGCAGAGTGGCGGGATTCGCGCGGCACCCCGGGGATTCTCCAACCCGGCGCGGGCTGAGAGAATCCCGCCCCATGTGCCTCCAGTTAAAGGCAGAATCCATGGTTAAAAGGTGCAGACGATTGTCTTTTAGCCAATTAATTGCAGACCTGCCTGTCCTACTGGGGTTTCCGACATATTCACGAAGATGCTCCAGTTAAATGCTGGCTTCTTGAAAACACCTTCACTTTTTGATGATTTAACCCTCCACACACACTGACACCCAAATACGTGGCAGTTAAGGCAGGCAAATGGGATGTGTAGGTATCTCTTTCAGAGAGCTAATCTGTGGCAGAGAAATCTCGTGGTGCAGTGGGTAGTGTCCCTGCCTCGGAGTCAGAAGCTCCTCGGAGGTTGAGTCCCACTGCAGGACTTAATGACCAAGGAAGGCGCGTTCATAATGCGGTCAAACAGGTCGAGTCCGTCAACCTGCAAATCCTTCCAAACATGGCAATGCCTGGTGGTATGAGCTGGAGAGACTCCTGGTCAACCATGCTTGATGCGGATGGCATCCCTTAATGTCTAAGCCTCCGGACAGACTACCAACCTGGCTGGCAATTACTAACCATGGAAACAGATGAAAGTCTGCCTTAGTGCACCACTTGGTGCGGGAATGGAATTATAATGGAAACTGGGGCAGTGGGTCAAATGCCTCCCTTCTGTGGTGTTAAATAACACTTTTCTATGAACTACTTTACACATACACACTTCATATCATGTACTAACCTTGCCAAAAAATGGAACTAAATGATGCTCACAAAGTGAAAACATATCGATATTTTTCACAATAACTATTTCATCGTGGTCCTCATCAAAAACAGCATCATTCAGAATATCTGAAAAATACAGAAAGAATGATTTGTACAAGACAGGTGCTGAAGCTAAACTAAGGTAACAACTTAGTCCTAGTTCTTCATATCAATTAAATATTTTATGCCATCTACCAAGAAATTAAATCAACATTTAGACTGGCAAAATATTGAACACAAAATGCAAATTTAAAGGTGTATAAATTCCAACACATTGTCCAATAGCTTTATTAAACATTTCTCAGCACTGGAGTCTTCTAAGAAGGCATATTCGGGAGAAGATTAGAACCTGTGACATTAAAGGACTAATAATCTGCAAGGACAGACAGTGTATGTTCTAGGCACCAAGTCAAGAAATGAACTGACTACAGGTAATATTTTAAGAGTCTCACAAAATATGACGCACAAGCCATGAGAAAAACAATGATCGTGTAATACAAAATCCGGACTTACCTAGTCAGCGCACAGGGGCTGGGAAATCCATTCCTGGCAGGCCATTGGAATTGAAATGAATTGAAATGATCAGGAACTGGCTGTGCATGCATAATACACTATTTGAAGTTCTTCAGGCCGAAGACATGGGCCCAGTGCGCCTGTACAAAAAGGGAAATGGTGCAAAAAACCCAATCATGTGATAGGGACAGAGCACCTTTGTCCAGAGAGGGTACAGGGATATAGCCCAAAGAAATTCCCAGACAGGGGGCAGGGTGAGGTACCAAAGAGAGAGGGGCAGAGAGATGTCCCAGTTAAAAAAGAGGGGCAAAGAAAGAGTCTCCAGGCAGAAAGAAAGACTGCAGGCTTTAAGTGGCGAGGACTCAGGGGAAGTCCCGGTGATCAAAGAGGTTCAGGAGAAATGCTGGTGATCCTTTATCCCTCTCAGAGTCCATCGTGACTGGTCCACGTTTGTAATGATCAATAGTAATTGGCGCCCGGCTGACATCCTGCTGGTGGGTGGGAAGATTGCGGGAGGGGTGAGATCGGAGTTTAATCTCGTTAAAATACATTTAAATCAGCTTCTGGGTGACATCCAGTTTCAGCTGGCAGGAAGGGCCAGGGAAGATCGCAAACAGTTTTGCGCCGGGATCAAATTTTTGGCCTCACACCAAATTTTCCTGACATAGTAGGATTTGCGCCAGAAGCAACACAGCCGGAAAATCACCCATCAATTATCTTCTGCTCCAACGGTTTTTGGATTTGAATGCCCGGTTTCAGGGGCAGGTTTTGAACAAGCTGGTGCAGGAAGGCGTAAGGAAGACTCTGTTGAAGACTCCGAAGAAATCCACTTGGAGGAAGGGAACGAGCAAAAGTTCGGCATCGAGTGAACAGGTGAGCCGGCAGCAGGAAAGATGGCAGAGGCTGGATTGCTGGGTGGGACCGCTCCCCTCACAGTGGAAACTCTGACCGAGGTGATGGCCAGAGAATTCGAGAGGCAGTTCACTAAGCATATGGAGGTGCTGCGAAAGGAGATGATGGCTGCAATGAAGCAGTGGGTGGTGGAGGCGATTGCCCCGGTGAAGGCGGCAGTGTCAAAGACATTGGCTGAGGTGTGGGAGCAAGGAGATAAGGTGACGGGGGTGGAGGAGGCTCTGTCGCAGCACAGAGACCAGTTTACCTCTATGGGTCAGGAGTTGCAGAGGGTGGCGGATGTTAACAAAGGTCTCAGAGCCAAGGTGGAGAACCTGGAGAACAGCTCGAGGAGGTAGAACTTACGAATTGTGGACCTGCCTGTGGGGGTGAAAGATCCAAGGCCGAATGAGTACTTCACAAAGATGTTGGCAGAGGTGTTGGGGGAGGGGGGGGGGGGGTGCGGCAGTGAAGAGCCCTCCTGATATGAGCTGGATAGGGCCCGTTAGTCGCTCAGGCCCAAGCCGAAAGCAAATGAGCCAGCGAGGGCAGTTATAATTTGCTTCCTTAAGTTTCATGAAGAAGGTCCTGAGTTGGGCGAAGCAAAGACTTGAGGTGAAGTTAGAAGGCGTTGCTTTTGGATATACCAAGACTTGACGATGGAGCTGGCCAGAAAGCAGGTGGCCTTCGGACAGGTGAAGGCAGCACTCTACAATAATGGCATGAGGTTCGCCGTGGTCTTCCCAGCGAAGCGGAGGGTGATCCCCAATTCGAGGGACTTCTACTTCAAGACGGTGGAGGCGGCAGAGGCGTTTGTGAACGCTGAAGGACTGGAACAGAAATGAGAGGTGGAACTGAGATTGGATCTTTGAATGAGGGGATGGGGACTGTGCTTACCCTGTATCTCTCTTTATGGGTTGTTTGTGGTTCTGTATTTGTGGTGAGAACAATTGGGTGTTTGGGTTGGTTGAACGGGAAGGGTAGTTTACCTTTGTTACAGTTGATTACAATTAGATTGGGCTTTGGAGTTAATGGCCGTTTTCTGGGCTGCGGTTTTTGCACTGGTTTAGTTTCTTTGTCTTTGTTTTCAGGGGATGGGTCATGGGGAAGGGGATTGGAAGGGGATTAGGAGGGAGGGGTCCTGGGCTGTGGCCTCCACACTAGCAAGCGAAGGTTGGCTAGTGAGCAGGAGTTGTAGTGATCTGTACATCCGTACATACATCTGCACATACACCAGGGACTGCAGACAGATGTAACAGCCACAGCATCAATAGAGGGCATCAGAGACGGGTATAAAGGGTCGAGCCCAAGGCAGGATCCATCTCTTTCAGAGGCGCAGGGCTAGGGAGCAGCAGCACACAGAGACAGCTCAGCATAGGCAGTTTACCGTAGCTTCACTGGTCATACCTCTTGGCTGTATTATATCTAATTAAGCTCTGGAAACAGAACAAACCCATTGAGTAAAGTATTTGTGTTAACTGGAAGTCTACAATCTTTATTCAGACGTAGAGAATAACATATGGTACTACGAGTGATTTCAGAAAGCTAGCTAGACACCAGCAAGAGAAGAAAATGGATCCTCGACGACTAACTGATTCGATGGAACTTGCTGGAACTCCATGGCAGTTGGAAACAACCGGTAATTTAAGTTATAACTGGAAAATGTTTGAACAACATGAAGGACTGGAACAGAAATGAGAGATGGAACTGAGATTGGATCTTTGAATAAGGGGATGGGGACTGTGCTTACCCTGTATCTCTCTTTATGGGTTGTTTGTGGTTCTGTATTTGTGGGGAGAACAATTGAGTGTTTGGGCAGCACGGTAGCATTGTGGATAGCACAATTGCTTCACAGCTCCAGGGTCCCAGGTTCGATTCCAGCTGGGGTCACTGTCTGTGCGGAGTCTGCACATCCTCCCCGTGTGTGCGTGGGTTTCCTCCGGGTGCTCCGGTTTCCTCCCACAGTCCAAAGATGTGCAGGTTAGGTGGATTGGCCATGATGAATTGCCCTTAGTGTCCAAAATTGCCCTTTTGCAGCCTAATCCCATCTCCCCTCCCCCAACGGTGCCCCGTCCTTCCAACCACCGATGCCCACACTCTCCCAAAACCCCCACTTCAAACCAATTCACCCTACCCCACCCAGCACCCAAGGAACCAAAACAGCACAGAATAGAACATCCCCCAAAGCACAGTAACCACAGTAGCCCCCCGCGACCTCTCCTCACAACCGACCCTCAGCCCGTGTCCAACTTTTCGGCCTGAATAAAGGTCCACGCCTCCTCCGGCATCTCAAAGTAATGGTGCCGGTCCTTAAACGTGACCCACAGTCGCGCCGGCTGCAGCATCCCGAATTTCACCCCCTTCCGATGCAGAACCGCCTTAGCCCGATTGTACCCGGCCCTTTTCTTGGCCACCTCCGCGCTCCAGTCCGGAGGCCGTACCGGCCTCCCTGAACAGGCGCCGGAATGTGGCGACTAGGGGCTTTTCACAGTAACTTCATTTGAAGCCTGCTTGTGACAATAAGCGATTTTCATTTCATATATACGGACCTCTGCATTCTCCCACCTGCTGCTCCGCTCCTTTTTTGCCCATCTTAGGACACGCTCCCTGTCCCTGTGTTCAGCATCGTGGCCACATATGCTCCAGCATCCGACCCCTCCACTCTCTTGGGAGATCCAGAAGCCGCAGATTCTTCCTCCTCGACCGATTCTCCATGTCCTCGAACTTTTCCTGCCATTTCTTATGCAGCATGTGCGCCTCCACCTTCACCGCCAGGCCCAATATCTCGTCCTTATTCTGCTTCTGCCGCACCTCCTGGATCGCCGCCCTTTGGGCCTTCTGGGTCTCGGCCAGCTTGTCGACCGAAGCCTTCATCGTCTCCAGCAGCTCTGATTTCAATTCCGTGAAGCAGCGCTTGAGAAACTCCTGCTGCTTTTGCGCCCACGCTGCCTGGTCTCCACCCGCCGCCACCTTGGCTTTCCTCCCTCGCACTTTTCGCTGCACCAGAATTACTTTTTTCACCGCTCCACTCCTGGTCCAATCCATACAGTGCCGGGGAAATCGTACTGTCACCTCCGTCGAACAAATGCTGCTGGGGCCCCTCAAGTGAGTCCAAAAGTCCGTTTCTGGCGGGAGCTGCCGAACGTGCGACTTAGCTCAGCATAGCCGCAACCGGAAATCCCCATGTACAGTTTTCTTGAAGCCAGTCTAGAAAACATGTCCAATAAAAGGGGGGGGGGGGATGTAGTGATCTGTACATACATCTGCACATACACCAGGGACTGCAGACAGATGTAGAAGCTACAGCATCACTAGAGGGCATCAGAGACGGGTATAAAGGGTCCAGCCCAAGGTAGGATCCGCCTCTTTCAGAAGCGCAGGGCTAGGGAGCAGCAGCACACAGAGACAGCTCAGCATAGGCAGTTTACCTTAGCTTCACTGGTCATACCTCTTGACTGTATTATATTGTGTTAAGCTCTGGAAACAGAACAAACCCATTGAATAAAGTATTTGTGTTAACTGGAAGTCTACAATCTTTATTCAGACTTAGCGAATAACATAGGAGTGTTGTAGGGGGAGGAGCTGCGGTCGTTGGGACCTGGTCGAATAGGTTTTGATGGGGCTGGGAGGTGTGAAAGGTGGGGGAAATCGATACTGGGAGGTGTTTGCAAGAGGAAGTGGATGGGAGAATTCTGGGAGGGGGAGGGGTTCGACTGTAACAAAGGGATGGGGCAGGTAGAGGGGAGGTTGGTGGCACTGGCGCGCGTATATGGCCCCCAACTGGGATGATGCGGGGTATGTGAAGAGGGTGCTGGGTGCCATCTCGGATCCCCATGAGTTGATAGTGGGGAAGTATTGGAGTATGGTGCAGGAACCGAAGGGGAACAGGCCTCAGTCGCGCTCGCTGGGAGAGGTGTTTGCAAGAGGAAGTGGATGGGAGGATTCTGGGGGGGTTCGATGGTAACAAAGGGATGGGGCGGGTCAGGCCTGAACAGTAGAGCCCAGAGTTATGATGATGGTGGATAGGAGGGGTGGGGGATGAGACGCCCTCCCCCCCCCCCCCCCCCCCCCCGGTCAGAATCGTGCCGTGGACATGAGTGGGTTAAGGGGCCGGTGCAGAGATTGAGGGGTTTTGCGGTGAAGAGATGGAAGGGGGTGCTGAAGGCCCTGGCTGAGCTTATGAGGGAGATGGGAGGAGTGGACCCGTGAAGGTTCCTGCACCCGAGGGGAACGCGAGTATTCGTTTTTCTCCCCGGTTCACATGGTGTACTCGAGGATAGACTTTTTCATGGCGGGGAAGGAGTTATTGGCTGTGGTGAGGAGGTCGCAGTCCTCAGCAATTATTATTTTGGATTATGCTCCCCATTGATTGGATATGATTGTGGAGAAGGGGATGGCCCAGAGGCTGGGGTGGAGAATGGGTGTGGAGTTGTTAGAGGACTGAAGCTTTTGTGATAAGATTGGGCAGGTGATCAAGAAATATGTGGGATTAATTACACAGGGGAGGTTTCACAGTCGGTGGCTTGTGAGGCTCTGAAGGCAGTAGTGAGGTGGAATGTGATTTTGTTCAAGGCTAAGGTGGACAAGGAGGAACGCCAAAAACTGATAGAGGAGATTTTAGAGGTGGATGGGAGGTAGGCGGGAGACCTGCACTCGGGTCTCTTGTCCAAAAGGGAGGAATTGCAGGCGAGGTTCGACCAATTGTGCACAGGGAAAGCAGTGCACCAGTTGAAAGGGTGAGAGGGGCGGTCTACGAATACGGGGAGAAGGCAGGTGTATGTTGGCCGGCCAGCTCCAGAGGGAGATGGCTGCGAGGGGAATAGTTCGGATACGGGATAGGATGGGCAAGCTAGTGGTGGCCCTGGAGCAGATCAATGAAGTATTTGAGGAGCTTTATAAGGATCTATATAGGTCGGAGTCACTGGGGAGGAACGGGAATGAGGGAGTTCCTGGATGTGTTGGAGTACCCGAGGCTGGGTGAGGAGGATAGAGCAGGCCAGCAGGGGCTGGTAGGAGAGCAGGAGGTGAAGGAGGTGATTGGGAGGATGCAGGCAGGGAAGGCGGCGGGCCCCGATGGGTTCTCAGTCGAATTTTACAAGAAATTTTAAGAAATGTTGGCGCCGCTGATGGTGGGAATATTTGAGGAAGCGATAGGCAGGGATGTCTTAATGCAAACGATGGGGCAAACTTCGATTTCATTGCTGCTAAAGAAGGATAAGGATTCAGTGAAGTTTGGGTTGTACAGGCCCATATCTCTACTGAATGTAGATGCCAAAATATTGGCAACGGTGCTGGCGGCAAGGTTGGGGGGATGTCTTCCGAAGGTGATTGGGGAGAATCAGACGGTGTTTGTGAAGGGCAGGCATTTGTTTTGAACGTGAGGTGGTGTTGAATGAGGTCCGGTCTTCGGCACATGGAAAGGAGATAGATGTGGTGGTGGCACTGGACGCAGAGAAGGCATTTGATCGAATAGACCAGGGTTACTTGAAGGCGAAATTGGAGAGATTTTGAATTGTGCCGAGGTTTGTGGCAAGGGTGTGGCTGTTGTATAAGGAACCAATGGTGCGTGTTCGCACTAACAGCAAGAGTATTTTGCAGTGCACCGGGCACAAAACAAGGGTGTGCTATGTCCCCCCTGGTCATTGCGCTCAGGAGCTGTGGAAAGGGATAGTGAGCGATGGAACATAGGGTGTCCCTATACACCGATGATCTGCTGCTGTATATCTCGGAACCGAGCATGTCAGTGGGGAGTATGATGGAGATGATCCAGAGATTCAGGTCGTTCTCGGGGTATAAAATGAATCTAGACAAGGGCAGCACAGTGGTTAGCACTGCTGCCTCACGGCGTGAGGTCCCAGGTTCGATCCCGGCTCTGGGTCACTGTCCATGTGGAGTTTGCACATTCTCCCCGTGTTTGCAAGGGTTTCGCCCCCACAACCCAAAAATGTGCAGGCTAGGTGGATTGGCCACGCTAAATTGCCCCTTAATTGGAAAAAATGAATTGGGTACTCTAAATTTGAAAAAAATATATGAATCTAGGCAAGAGCGAGTATTTTATGGTCTCCCGTCAGGAGTAGGGGATGGGGTGGGGCTGCTATTCGTCTGGAGGCAATCCACTTTAGGTACTTGGGGGGTGCAGGTGGCCTGGGATTGTGGAGGGCTCGGAATATATAATTTCACAATTTTGGTGTGGAGGCTGAAGGCCGATTTGTCAAGGTGGGGCAACCTCCCTCTGTGTAAAGCATGAATCGAGCAAGGATCAGCTGAAAGGAATACCACCTCTCAATCTTTTGGCCCTCACAAACCCTTCCATACGATGGCAGAACGAGACCTGCTGCCTGAAAAATCTACTCACCCAGTTTAAGGTGTCATTATTTGCCTCATGCAGCTTGACTGATAATTGTGTGTGATGTAAAAGTCCGATACCCATCTTTTATGTGGTAGATTTAATTACCTATTTGTATTGCAACAGCTGATACAGAGAGATTAAGTATCACTTTAAGTAGATTTATTTATTAATCACCAAGTTAGGAATCTGCTCAAGCTTATAAAGGTATTGTCGTCAAACATAAGCTGCTGAAATCATCTGTCGAGCCTATATTCAGTTTGATGGAGCAGTGACATGTTGCACTTCCAATTGATTGTTTTTGTATTAACCATACACACATTGCATGCAATGGCCAGGGGTCAAATGAATAAAGCAACTTTTATGTATGGGCACCATGGTAGCACAAGTGATTAGTACTGTGGCTTCACAGTGCCAGGGTCCCAGGTTCGATTCCCTGCTGGGTCACGGTCTGTGCAGAGTCTGCGCGTTCTCCCCGTGTCTGCATGGGTTTCCTCCGGGTGCTCCAGTTTCCTCCCACAGTCCAAAGACATGCAGGTTAGGTGGATTGGCCATGCTAAATTGCCCTTCATAGAATCATAGAATTTACAGTGCAGAAGGAGACCATTCGGCCCATCGAGTCTGCACCGGCCCTTACAAAGAGCACTCTACTGAAGCCCACGTATCTACACTATCCCCGTAACCCTCACTTAACATTTTTGGGACACTAAGGGCAATTTAGCATGGCCAATCCACCTAACCCGCACATCTTCGGACTGTGGGAGGAAACCCACGCAGACACGGGGAGAACGTGCAGACTCCGCACAGACAGTGACCCAAGCTGGGAATCGAACCTGGGACCCTGGAGCTGTGAAGCAGCTGTGCTAACCACTATGCTACCGTGCTGCCCCCTTAGTGACCAAAAAAGGTTAGGAGGGGTTATTGGGTTACGGGGATAGGGTGGAAATGAGGTTAAGTGGGTCGGTACAGACTCGATGGGCCGAATGGCCTCCTTCTGCACTGTCTGTTCTATGTTCTACAGTATTTAACATTATGACTTGGCAAAAATCATTTAGCAAAAATACTTAGCAAAAAAAAATGCGAATTAATTCAAGCTATTCTATAGAGTGACAAATTCATGAAATCAATACCCAAAGCAACTGAATAAAAATTAGAAGATTAGTTTCTGACATTAATTTTTGTAGGAATTCTTGCATAATGGCTCGAAAGCCACAGACATTTTAAAAACCATTTTTTATTTCAGTGACATTTATGGACAGGTCGTCAAGGCAGATTGTAAATTAATATAAGCGCAAGACTCAATCTATTGAGATGAGGAGTGAATGGGTCGCTGTGGATGCAATCTCCCAAATAAATGTTGCTGGAATCAGGTCTCTTTAACAGCCCTCCTCCACCATTCTTGTTAACATCACATCACTGTTGGGGTTGAAATGTAGGTTAAGCAGTGCTTTAGACAGATGAACTTTCCTTCAGTCAATGTTCTCATGCCTTCAACACAAAGGTACTTCCCTAGTTTGTGAATCAGTGATCTGACACTCTTCCTTATGTGATATGGTGAGACTAACCATTCATAAGATAGATAATATAATCTTTAGTATTGTTACAAGTAGGTTTACAATAACACTGCAATGAAGTTACTGTGAAAAGCCTCTAGACGCCACATTCCAGCGCCTGTTCGGGTACACAGACGGAGAATTCAGAATGTCCAATTCACCTAACAATCATGTCTTTCAGGACTTATCATAGATAATCTTGGCTGTTATTTTACCATAGAATTTACAGTGCAGAAGGGACTTGTGGGAGGAAACCGGAGCACCCGGAGGAAACTCACGCAGCCACATGAAGAATGTGCAGTCTCCGCACAGTGACCCAAGCGGGAACTGAAGATGGCACCCTGGTGCTGTGAAGTAACAGTGCTAACCACTGTGCTACAGACAAGCTGCCATTAGTTTCAATAGTCACTGTGGAGATAAAGCATTTATGGAGGTCTAAAAACATATGGTGGCTAGTTTTCAGTTCTTTAGCGTACCCGAAAAGGCGCCGGAGTGTTGCGAGGAGTAAAATTTTCACAGTAACTTCATTGCAGTGTTAATGTAAGTCTACTTGTGACAATAAAGATTATTATTATTGTTCTCACTGTCGGAGCTTCACCTACAAGGAGCAAATGCTGGAAAGTCAGGATTGTGTGGTGAATGGTCTGTGTCCCCCATCCCCCCCCCGCACTGTGTGCCTAAATTCTGATCGTGTGCTTCAGGTAGGTGAGGCTCCTTACTTGGGAGTGCAACATCAGAAAATTACCTGTTACATTTCTACATTTCAATACGGGACCTGTAGAAAATGATCACATTTATTTAAACTGAAGAATTGACTTGTTTAAAATAAATGGATTCATGCCTCCATTAAAGTTATATAGAGGGGAATTTGATACATGTACATTAAGGACTGCTACAGTTATACCATTGGCTGTAAGTTTTATCTATTACCTAAATCACAATTGTAATCATGCTCTCATCTCTGACAACTTGCTTTATGAAAAAGACAAGAATTGCACCATGCAAATCCGTGTGCAAAGTAACTATTCTCATCGATTAAATCTGAGGTGAGTACTTACTTTAAAAAGCCTTGCCTTTACAGGAGCAGCCCTTCGGATTTCGGCGGCAGCAGTGCGCAGGGGCCTTCTTGGAGGTGAGTAGTGTATTTAAAAGCCTTACCTTTACAGGAGCAGCCCTTCGGATTTCGGCGGCAGCGGTGCGCAGGGGCCTTCTGGGAGGTGAGTACTTACTTTAAAAAGCCTTGCCTTTACAGGAGCAGCCCTTCGGATTTCGGCGGCAGCGGTGCGCAGGGGCCTTCTTGGAGGTGAGTAGTGTATTTAAAAGCCTTGCCTGGTCCCGTGTCTGTTCTTCTTTTCTGTTTTATTTGTTTTTATATAAGGCGGGAACCGGAAGTTCGACCCGCGGACCTCTGGCAAGTCCCCGTCCCCCCCCCCAACTAATAAATTCTGGTGGAGAGGAAACCCGAGACACTACACGTGTAGTGTCTCCCACCCGCCCTCCTCCTCTAACCTAATAATAAGACCCATTGGTGTAAGGTAAGTGCCATATTATATTATTAGCATTGTGCAGGTCAAGGATCGGAGGTGGAGGAGCAGTCTCTGTCAGCGAGAGAACCTGAGAACATCTCAGACACTCAGAAGGTAAGAAGGTAAGTAAGTTATTTTTACTTTTATACCTTTTTTCAAATTGTGTGTGTCGGGGGGAAACTAAAGTGACATCACAGAAAAGCTGTGGCCAGAGTGGCTGGTTGGGATTCTAACCTAAATTTAAAAAATTTGAGTATTTGGGAACTAATTAAACATAATAACTTAATTATAATTTAGAGGATAACTAAGCCAGAGATCGGAGAGTATTATAGTTAGCTATCGCATTTTTATTAGAAATCTAGTGCTAGGAAACAGATAGTTGACAGTAACTTTGAAATTTAAAAAAAAGTATTAAAAAAAAAGACAAATTTTAATTAATTGACGCAATGTCAGTTAGAGGGGTTCTGTGCTCTGACTGTGAGATGTGGCAGGTCCGGGAGGCTTCCAGCGTCCCGGATGGCTTCATCTGCAGAAAGTGCACCCAACTGGAGCTCCTCACAGACCGCATGGTTCGGTTGGAGCAGCAATTGGATGCACTTAGGAGCATGCAGGTGGCGGAAAGCGTCATAGATCGCAGTTATGTAAATGTGGTCACACCCAAGGTGCAGGCAGAGAAATGGGTGACCATTAGAAAGGGCAGGCAGTCAGTGCAGGAATCCCCTGTGGTTGTCCCCCTCTCGAACAGATATACCCCTTTGGATACTGTCGGGGGGGATAGCCTATCAGGGGAAAACAGCAGCAGCTAGAGCAGTGGCACCATGGCTGGCTCTGATGTTCAGAAGGGAGGGTCAAAGCGCAGAAGAGTAATAGTAATAGGGGACTCTATAGTCAGGGGCACAGATAGGCGCTTCTGTGGATGTGAAAGAGACTCCAGGATGGTATGTTGCCTCCCTGGTGCCAGGGTCCAGGATGTCTCCGAACGGGTAGAGGGAATCCTCAAGGGGGAGGGCAAACAGGCAGAGGTCGTTGTACATATTGGTACTAACGACATAGGCAGGAAGGGGCATGAGGTCCTGCAGCAGGAGTTCAGGGAGCTAGGCAGAAAGTTAAAAGACAGGACCCCGAGGGTTGTAATCTCGGGATTACTCCCTGTGCCACGTGCCAGTGAGGCTAGAAATAGGAAGATAGAGCAGATAAACACGTGGCTAAACAGCTGGTGTAGGAGGGAGGGTTTCCATTATCTGGACCACTGGGAGCTCTTCCGGGGCAGGTGTGACCTGTATAAGAAGGACGGGTTGCATCTAAACCGGAGAGGCATAAATATCCTGGCCGCGAGGTTTGCTAGTGTCACACGGGAGGGTTTAAACTAGTATGGCAGGGGGGTGGGCACTGGAGCAATAGGTCAGAAGGTGAGAGCATTGAGGGAGAACTAGGGAATAGGGACAGTGTGGCTCTGAGGCAGAGCAGACGGGGAGAAGTTGCTGAACACAGCGGGTCTGGTGGCCTGAAGTGCATATGTTTTAATGCAAGGAGCATTGCGGGTAAGGCAGATGAACTTAGAGCTTGGATTACTACTTGGAACTATGATGTTGTTGCCATTACAGAGACCTGGTTGAGGGAAGGGCAGGATTGGCAGCTAAACGTTCCAGGATTTAGATGTTTCAGGCGGGATAGAGGGGGATGTAAAAGGGGAGGTGGAGTTGCGCTACTTGTTCGGGAGAATATCACAGCTATACTGCGAGAGGACACCTCAGAGGGCAGTGAGGCTATATGGGTAGAGATCAGGAATAAGAAGGGTGCAGTCACAATGTTGGGGGTATACTACAGGCCTTCCAACAGCCAGCGGGAGATAGAGGAGCAGATAGGTAGACAGATTTTGGAAAAGAGTAAAAACAACAGGGTTGTGGTGATGGGAGACTTCAACTTCCCCAATATTGACTGGGACTCACTTAGTGCCAGGGGCTTAGACGGGGCGGAGTTTGTAAGGAGCATCCAGGAGGGCTTCTTAAAACAATATGTAAACAGTCCAACTAGGGAAGGGGCGGTACTGGACCTGGTATTGGGGAATGAGCCCGGCCAGGTGGTAGATGTTTCAGTAGGGGAGCATTTCGGTAACAGTGACCACAATTCAGTAAGTTTTAAAGTACTGGTGGACAAGGATAAGAGTGGTCCGAGGATGAATGTGCTAAATTGGGGGAAGGCTAATTATAACAATATTAGGCGGGAACTGAAGAACATAGATTGGGGGCGGATGTTTGAGGGCAAATCAACATCTGACATGTGGGAGGCTTTCAAGTGTCAGTTGAAAGGAATACAGGACCGGCATGTTCCTGTGAGGAAGAAAGATAAATACGGCAATTTTCGGGAACCTTGGATGACGAGTGATATTGTAGGCCTCGTCAAAAAGAAAAAGGAGGCATTTGTCAGGGCTAAAAGGCTGGGAACAGACGAAGCCTGTGTGGCATATAAGGAAAGTAGGAAGGAACTTAAGCAAGGAGTCAGGAGGGCTAGAAGGGGTCACGAAAAGTCATTAGCAAATAGGGTTAAGGAAAATCCCAAGGCTTTTTACACGTACATAAAAAGCAAGAGGGTAGCCAGGGAAAGGGTTGGCCCACTGAAGGATAGGCAAGGGAATCTATGTGTGGAGCCAGAGGAAATGGGCGAGGTACTAAATGAATACTTTGCATCAGTATTCACCAAAGAGAAGGAATTGGTAGATGTTGAGTCTGGAGAAGGGGGTGTAGATAGCCTGGGTCACATTGTGATCCAAAAAGACGAGGTGTTGGGTGTCTTGAAAAATATTAAGGTAGATAAGTCCCCAGGGCCTGATGGGATCTACCCCAGAATACTGAAGGAGGCTGGAGAGGAAATTGCTGAGGCCTTGACAGAAATCTTTGGATCCTCGTTGTCTTCAGGGGATGTCCCGGAGGACTGGAGAATAGCCAATGTTGTTCCTCTGTTTAAGAAGGGTAGCAAGGATAATCCCGGGAACTACAGGCCGGTGAGCCTTACGTCAGTGGTAGGGAAATTACTGGAGAGAATTCTTAGAGACAGGATCTACTCCCATTTGGAAGCAAATGGACGTATTAGTGAGAGGCAGCACGGTTTTGTGAAGGGGAGGTCGTGTCTCACTAACTTGATAGAGTTTTTCGAGGAGGTCACTAAGATGATTGATGCAGGTAGGGCAGTAGATGTTGTCTATATGGACTTCAGTAAGGCCTTTGACAAGGTCCCTCATGGTAGACTAGTACAAAAGGTGAAGTCACACGGGATCAGGGGTGAACTGGCAAGGTGGATACAGAACTGGCTAGGCCATAGAAGGCAGAGGGTAGCAAGGGAGGGATGCTTTTCTAATTGGAGGGCTGTGACCAGTGGTGTTCCACAGGGATCAGTGCTGGGACCTTTGCTCTTTGTAGTATATATAAATGATTTGGAGGAAAATGTAATTGGTCTGATTAGTAAGTTTGCAGACGACACAAAGGTTGGTGGAATTGCGGATAGCGATGAGGACTGTCTGAGGATACAGCAGGATTTAGATTGTCTGGAGACTTGGGCGGAGAGATGGCAGATGGAGTTTAATCCGGACAAATGTGAGGTAATGCATTTTGGAAGGTCTAATGCAGGTAGGGAATATACAGTGAATGGTAGAACCCTCAAGAGTATTGACAGTCAGAGAGATCTAGGAGTACAGGTCCACAGGTCATTGAAAGGGGCAACACAGGTGGAGAAGGTAGTCAAGAAGGCATACGGCATGCTTGCCTTCATTGGCCGGGGCATTGAGTATAAGAATTGGCAAGTCATGTTGCAGCTGTATAGAACCTTAGTTAGGCCACACTTGGAGTATAGTGTTCAATTCTGGTCGCCACACTACCAGAAGGATGTGGAGGCTTTAGAGAGGGTGCAGAAGAGATTTACCAGAATGTTGCCTGGTATGGAGGGCATAAGCTATGAGGAGCGGTTGAATAAACTCGGTTTGTTCTCACTGGAACGAAAGAGGTTGAGGGGCGACCTGATAGAGGTATACAAAATTATGAGGGGCATAGACAGAGTGGATAGTCAGAGGCTTTTCCCCAGGGTAGAGGGGTCAATTACTAGGGGGCATAGGTTTAAGGTGAGAGGGGCAAGGTTTAGAGTAGATGTACGAGGCAAGTTTTTTACGCAGAGGGTAGTGGGTACCTGGAACTCGCTACCGGAGGAGGTAGTGGAAGCAGGGACGATAGGGACATTTAAGGGGCATCTTGACAAATATATGAATAGGATGGGAATAGAAGGATACGGACCCAGGAAGTGTAGAAGATTGTAGTTTAGTTGGGCAGTATGGTCGGCACGGGCTTGGAGGGCCGAAGGGCCTGTTCCTGTGCTGTACATTTCTTTGTTCTTTGTTTGTTCTTTGACATCTGGGAATTTCGAGGCTGTTATTTCCCTTTCACGACGAACAAAGAAGCAGCAAAAAGGGGGTTCTACATTCAGCTTATTCAGCACAGGTGGTGGAAAATAGCAGGAAGCTTCAGGAATTATGTTGAGGGAGTTTATAATATTTATAATGGGCTGGATTCTCCATTCTGGTGACTAATTACTGCCTCCAGTGTAGAATCGCAGGAACTGCGCATGCCATGATGTCATGCAAATGGGCCAACACCCAGTCCAAGTGCAGCCTGCACGATTTCCAGCCCTGCAGGCATCTGATTCACTGGGGTCGGGATTCTCGTTCACAGCCTGACAAGCTGGAACAGCTTTCAAGCGCTGCACTCATCACAGACTGTGCACAGAGGGCAGCACGGTAGCATAGTGATTCGCACAATTGCTTCACAGCTCCAGGGTCCCCGGTTCGATTCCCGGCTTGGGTCACTGTCTGTGCGGAGTCTGCACATTCTCCCTGTGTGTGCGTGGGTTTCCTCCGGGTGCTCCGGTTTCCTCCCACAGTCCAAAGATGTGCAGGTTAGGTGGATTGGCCATGCTAAATTGCCCTTAGTGTCCAAAATTGCCCTTAGTGTTGGGTGGGGTTACTGGGTTATGGGGATAGGGTGGAGGCGTGCGGTTGGGTAGGGTGCTCTTTCCAAGAGCCGGTGCAGACTCGATGGGCCGAATGGCCTCCTTCTGCACTGTAAATTTTGTTAGAGTGTCATTCCAGCCAAGAAGACAGCTGCTAAAATATCTGCTCCAAGGTTCCTGGAGTCAGAGATCGACCGAATGCTGAACACCATTGAGGAGAGGAGGGACATACTTTTCCCCAGTGCGCAGTGCCCTCCAATCTCAACAACTCCTGGGATGATACCTATGCAGAGACCCCAGATAGAGGTGGGCACGGTAGCACAGTGGTTAGCACAGTTGCTTCACAGCTCCAGGGTAGATTCCCGGCTTGGGTCACTGTCTGTGTGGAGTTTGTACTTTCGCCCTGTGTCTGAGTGGGTTTCCCACGGGTGCTCCGGTTTCCTCCCACAGTCCAAAGATGTGCAAGTTAGGTGGATTGGCCTTCTAAATTGCCCTTAAGTGTCCAAGAAAGGTTTGGTGAGGTTACGGGGATAAGGTAAAGGTGTGGCCTTAGGTCGGGTGCTCTTTCCAAGGGCCGGTGCAGACTCGATGGGCCAAATGGCCTCATTCCGCACTGTAAATTCTATGATTCTACGAGGTGACAGAGGCTGTCATTGCTGCCAGCCTCACTAGGAGGACCGACATGCAATGCCGTAAGGTGAACGACCTCCTTCGAGCAGCTTGGGTGAGTAACCACCTCTGTCTCCCTGTCATCACTCCAGTCCCTCACTCATGCCCCCAATCCCCTAAAGGCCAACACTCCACCTTCCCAATCTCCCTGACAACCCACCCTCCATGAAACCCCCACACATGTATTGTCTTCTTTGGCCAGGAGCCTTGAACACACATGCCACCAGCTACAGTCCTGGACCACACGGGACAAACCCATCAGCTCAGGCTCCACGGCTATCCTCATCCGATGAGGCCTGCCGTTCTTCCTCCTCCTCCAGCATGTCGCCCCACAGTTGCGCCATGTTCTGAAGTACACAGCATGCCACCACGATGCTCGAGACACTCTGGAGGCTAAATTTGAACCCCCCACCAGAGCAGTGCAGGCATCAGAAGTGCTTCTTGAGCAAGCCGATGCACTGCTCGATGACGCTCCTGATTGCTGTGTGATGGTAGTATAACGGTTCTCCACCTTTGTCTGGGGTCTCTGATTAGGTATCATTAACCATGATCGCAGCGGGTAACCCTTGTCTCCCACTTGCCAACCTGTCATCCAGGGCAGCGCTCGAAGGTGCCGGGGTCTGACGAGTGCACCAGGATGTACGAGTCGTTCACACTGCCTGGATATCGACTGCACACATGCATGATGTGCAACTGGTGGCCGCACATTTAGATTCATGGAGTGGAAGTACTTCCTATTGATGAAGGGCACAGCTTGTCGAACCGATGCTCAGAGCGACATGCGTACCATCGATCGCCCCCTGGACCTGGACCCTGCCAGCGATGGCAGCAAATCCTGCTGTCCAGGCATGTGATGGGCCTGGTCCAGGTTGACGGTGATACTTATCTGATGCCCGGGCCTATAGGGCATCCGTTACAGCGCGGATACACCTATGTGCAGAAATTTGCGAGATTCCACACAGGTCTCCTCAAGGACCCTGGAATGAGCCAAACGCATAAACCTTTAGGGTGATTGTCATTTCATGGCCACCGGGAGCAAGTGTCCTCCTCCAATACCCTGGCGGCGCCAGGTGCACCACCATCTGGCACAGGTGGAGCACGGTCTCCCTGGTGAGCCGGAGTTGTCTTTGGCACACGCGGTCCGACAGCTCATCAAGGACAGGCGCCAATAATATAAAAATGTCCTTATGCGGCGCTTACTTCACGCCTCCTCCTCAGCCTGTGGGATGTCCAGCACTTGAGCCTCATTAGCTGGCCCCTGCTTTTCTAGGGCAGGCTCCTTCCCTGATTATCTGCAAGACCGCTGTTGCAGAGTGAGAGCAATGTTGGCTGTAGTCCGAAATCCATGGGTTGAATTCTCCGCTGGCAGAATTCTCCATTGCGCCGGCAGCGCACCCGTGCCCGGGAATTTCCCAATGGCATGGGGCTGCCCACATTGGCTGGCTGGTGGGATGGAGAATCCCACTTCCGGTGGAGGTGTGCCGCACCAGTTGACAGAGAATCCCGCCACATATATCTGTGGAGGAGGGGGGAGAGAAACAGAGAATGTCAGAAAGGTGAGGATTCAATTGATCATCCAATGCGAGGTTACATGGTCACGCTGTACCACCAACATGCCTCTCTCCACCACCCCTGGCCCCTTTGAGATGATGTAGTCTGCACTGTCCCCATCAGTGATGTAGGGAACCTCTCTCCTCATTACCCATCCCTGCCAACAGAGGTACCGGTGGCTGCCGCAACTGGTGTTAGCGATAGGCTCTGTGGTCCCTCTCCTGTTTCTCCCAGTAAGGGTCTCCTCACTGGTTGAGCCTTGTGCTCTCCTGCCAGGAGGCTGGCAGCTGGTTATGTGGTGGAGATGTTCATACTGTGCAGCCATTGCCCTCAGTGCCCAAAAAGGTTAGGAGGGGTTATTGGGTTACAGGGATAGGGTGGATGTGAGGGCTTAAGTGGGTTGGTGCTGACTCAATGGGCCGAATGACCTCCTTCTGCACTGTATGTTCTATGTTCATACACTCTCCAGCAAGACCAAAAGGTTTGCTTACCTCCTAGCTCCCCCTCAATGGCCATGGTGCCCGAGGCCCAGTTTGTAAATACTTGCACCAATTCACGCCCGTGTGACTCCCAGCTGAGAGGGCCAGAGCATCACGGGGAGGCGGGGAGCTGGAGATTCGGGCTTCCCACACGTTAATCAGATGCAAATGGCTATTAGTCACTGATTTGCATGGTGCCTCTGGCAAGGGATATTCCATCACACTCCAGGGGTGTCATTCTCCGACCCCCCAGCGGGTCGGAGAATGGCCGTTGGCCGCCGTGAATCCCGCCCCCGCCGGTTGCCGAAGTCTCCGGTACTGGATATTCGGCGGGGGCGGGAATCGCGCCGCGCCGGTTGGTGGGCCCCCCCGCTCGATTCTCCGGCCCGGATGGGCCGAAGTCCCGCCGAGAAATTGCCTGTCCCGCCGGCGTAAATTAAAGTACCTATTTACCGGCGGGACAGGGCGGTGCGGGCGGGCTCCGGGGTCCTGGGGGGGGGGGGGTGCGCGGGGCGATCTGACCCCGGGGGGTGCCCCCACAGTGGTCTGGCCCACGATCGGGGCCCACCGATCCGCGGGCGGGCCTGTGCCGTGGGGGCACTCTTTCCCTTCCGCCTCTGCAACGGTCTCCACCATGGCGGAGGCGGAAGAGACTCTCCCCACTGCGCATGCGCGGGAAACTGTCAGCGTCCACTGACGCTCCCGCGCCGCCCCGAATGTCATTTCCGCGCCAGCTGGCGGGGCAACAAACGCCGTTTCCGCCAGCTGGCGGGGCGGAAATCCCTCCGGCGCCAGCCTAGGCCCTCAATGTTGGGGCTCGGCCCCCAAAGATGCGGAGCATTCCGCACCTTTGGGGTGCGCGATGCCAGTCTGATTGGCGCCGTTTTGGGCGCCAGTCGGCGGACATTGCGCCGTTTGGGGAGAATCTCGCCCCTGACTTGTGCCGTGTAGATTGTGGACAGGATTTGAAGAATCAGGAGAGGAATTACCCACCACAGGATTCCTAGCCTCTCACTAGCTATTGTGCCAGTCCAGTTCAGTTTCTTGTCAATGGTAACCCCCTGGATATTGATAGTGGGGGATTCAGCGATGGTAATCCAATTTCTAGACTCTAAAGGCATCAAGGGTTATGAGAGAGCATGGGGATGTGGCGTTGAGAGAGAGGATCAACCACGATCATCTGCACTGGCGGAGCAAGCTCAAAGGTCTGAATTGTCTATTCCTGCTCCAATTTTCTATTCTTCTATCTTTCCAGTCAATAAATAATAATAATCTTTATAGTGCCAAGTAGGCCTTCACTGCACTCCCTCAATTACAAGTATATTGTTTCTTAGACAAGGAGACCAAAACTGCAAACTACTCCAGGTGTGGTCTCACCAAGGCTCTGTACAGCTGCAGTAAGACATCTTTGCTCCTGTACTCAATCTTCTTGCAATGAAGGCCAACATACCATTTGTCTTCCCAACTGCTTACTGCATCTGCATGCTTGCTTTCAGTGACTGGTGTACAAGGGCACCCAGGTCCATTGTACATCCATATTTCCCAATCTATCGCCATTTAAATTACACTCTGCCATTCTCCGACCGAAGTGGATAACTCCACATTTTCCATGTTATACTGCATCTGCTATGTATTTGTCCACTCACTCAACTTGTTTAAATCACCTTGAAGCCTCTGAACATGCCACTTAACACCATTCACATTCCCACCAAGTTTTGTTTCATCAACAAACCTGGAAATATTACATTTGGTTCCGTCATCCAAACCTTTTAGGTATATTGTTAATAGCTGGGGCCCCAAGCATTGTTCCCTGCAGTACCCCATTAGTCACCATTTGACACTTTGAAAAAGACCCATTTATTCCTACTCTGTTTCCTGCTTGCTAACTAATTCTCAATCCATGCCAATATATTTTCCAATCCCAGATGCTTCTATTGTGCACATTATCATATTTGGGACTTCATTTATCAAACATTTTCTGAAAATCCAAATACACTACACCCATTCGTAACTATTCTACTATCTACGCCTACAAAAAACTCCAGCGGGTTTGTCAAACATGATTTTCCTTTCATAAATCCATACTGACTTTGTCTAATCTTGGTGATATTTTTGAAGTGTCTTGTTATCACAGCTTTTATAATAGATATATTCTAACAGCATTTTCCCTATTGATGTCAAGAGGAGATGGTTAGATTCTCTCTTGTTGGAGATGGTCATTGCCTGACACTTGTGCGGCACAAATGTTACTCGTCAGCCCAAGCCTGGATACTGCCCATGTCTTGCTGAATTTCAGCATTTATGTATCTGAAGAGTCGTGAATGGTAATGAACCATTAAATCTTCAGCGAACATCCCCACTTCTGACGGTATGATGGAAGGGATATCATTGATGAAGCAGCCGAAGATGGTTGGGCCTAGAACACTACCCGGAGTAATGTCCTGGAACAGAGAAGACTAACCTCAAAACACCACAACCATGTTCCTTTGTGCCAGGTATGACCCCAGCCAGCAGAGAGTTGCTAAGGTGAAAAGCTGGAGACATCCGCCAGGTTTAGAGCCAATCAGATTACCTGATGGCAAGGGTCCAGCATTGGTTTCTCAAGAGGCTAAAAGGGGGAAGATTTTTAACATCATTGACGAAGGTTAAGGGCAGCACGGTAGCATTGTGGTTAGCACAATTGCTTCACAGCTCCAGGGTCCCAGGTTCGATTCCCGGCTTGGGTCACTGTCTGTGCGGAGTCTGCACGTTCTCCCAGTGTGTGCGTGGGTTTCCTCTGGGTGCTCCGGTTTCCTCCCACAGTCCAAAGATGTGCAGGTTAGGTGGATTGGCCATGCTAAATTGCCCTTAGTAGCCAAAATTTCCCTTAGTGTTGGGTTGGGTGGGGTTACTGGATTATGGGGATAGGGTGGAGGTGTGGGCTTGGGTAGGGTGCTCTTTCAAAGAGCTGGCGCAGACTCGATGGGCCGAATGGCCTCCTTCTGCACTGTAAATTCTATGAAAAGGTTGAAGGTGAGTCCTGGGACAGGACAAGGCAAGAGAAGATCCAGAAGAACAATGCGCCCTAGTCACTCTGAGAAACCCAGAGGCTGATGGTTGGCTACTGCTGTTTCTAAAATGTTAATTTGTGGATATTAATTGAGCTCAATAACCTCATTTTGATAATCAAATCATCCAGTGTCTCTACTCAGCCAGTTTCAGAATGGTCAAGATTTTGAAATCTTAGAAGTCTCCTATCACTGGTAACGTTCCTCTGCATTCTCTCTTAGACCTTGACAGCCTTCCTAAAGTGAAATATCAGCACTGGACACAAAACCTCAACTGAAACCTAACCAATGCTATACAAAGGTTTTTCTTCTGTACTCTGTGCCTCTACTCACATCCCACATGCCACACCCTGTCCTGCCAACTTCAAACAGTCCTGATAATTTTACAGCTTAAGTTATATGTCGTCTCTCCTCATTCTTGCTACCAAAATTATAATTTCCATTCATAATCAATAATCATTTTGATTTGGGTGGACAGTCAAATGTATTTCCTCTGCACTTGTCCAGGTTTGGGACTGGGGCCAATAAACATTCCCTGCCAGGAAGGAGAAAAAGGAAGCTCTATGACCTGACAGAAAGATGTGATGTGAGAGACTTAAACACTGGGGGATGAGAAGAAGAATGGGTGACTGACAGGAGGAGGAGACAGAGACCCCACCGGCATGATGGCGACTCCAGGCTGAATGAAAAAGAAGGTACCTCGAAGGTAGTGCAGCACTCCCTCAGCTGTAATCACAGGTTTGGAGCTGCAATCCACAACATTTTGCATGCAGCTGACATCTGGGGCTGGATTCACTGTTTTTGTGGCTAAGTGCCGATGCCAACTGTGGTGTTTTATGACACCAAAATCGGCACTGAACCCTCAACGATCCTGTGACCGGTGCGGGGCTAGTAGCACTGCCGAGTAAAACTCCCAGCTCCCATAATATAAACGGCTGGAGAATGGCCGGGTCCATGGCCATGCATGTGCAAGCCGAAGACCTGCAGCGGTCGCGCTGTAAAACATGGCGCCGGTCGTGCGCAGGCCCGACCTGCCAAGTAGTGCGCCCCTGACCACTCACTACCGATCCCCCCATCCTCGCGGAAGCCCCCCCCAGCCAGCAGCACAGCTCCCGACTGACTGTGGCGGCGCTGGCCACAGACCGCAGCTGCCATGCCAGGTTCCCAACTGCTGATACCACATGGCCCCCACTTGGTTGGAAACTTGGGCCTTCAGGTGACGCACCAATGCCGTTCCAATGGCATGTGGCACGCAACGCGATGACATCATTTTGGAGGGGCGGAGGATAGAACCCCAGCACCCCCCCCCCCCCCCCAATTTCGGCACCGGAAGGGATTCACCACCCGATCACGTTATCAGCATCAGGGAATGGTGAATCCCGCTGAAGGTTCTTTTTCCATTGCCCTTGCCTATCTGTGCCAAAAAACACACACATACAGGCAGCTGTGGATGTGACCAGAGCCAACAATTGGGTCATATAAATGGGCGACAACTTATATGGCCGCCACCATCCTTCTACCTGACCCTAGGGAGTTCTTCATTCACCTGAGGAAGGAGCAGCGCTCCGAAAGCTAGTGACATCGAAACAAACCTGTTGGACTTTAACCTGGTGTTGTAAGACTTCGTACTGTGCTCACCCCAGTCCAACACCGGCATCTCCGCATCATAGGGAGTTTAGTCACACTGCTGTCAGTCCTCACAAATATCAGGCGGAATGGATCTTCCAACTCGCCCGTTTCAATCTGCATCAAACCTGTTGCTGCTGGCTCCTTACATGCTCGCTTGACAGTGGTGCGGTGTTTGTGAGTGAAGACATGCTTCAAGAAAAATCGCGCGCCAACTCAAATTGAACGCTCGGTTATATTCATTTCTCCACAGGTTAAGTGATGTGCGCCATGGAGTGAACGACAATCACGCTTTCGAGTTGACTAAACTGCGCTTCACAAAATGCAACATAGAAAGCCAGCAGGTGCAATCGAATAGATTGAAAGGGAATTGTTTTTTTTTACCGGGAATGCTGTCCTGATAACCTTTGGTGAAGAACTGCATGGCTTTGGCTGCTCTCCTGGGGGTCTTCAGCAGCCCCTGCCTCTCGGGGTTCTCCCCGAGGCCCCGGAGGATGCTGGTGTAGGCTTCCTCCAGCGCAGCCAGTGCATCCGCTCCGCCCGGCGCCTTCGCCTCCTTCCACTGCACCGTCACTTTCTTCGGCTCGAAAACCTGGTCGCCAAAGCTCTCGAAGCAGCTGGCCACAAACTTCTTGGCGCAGCACACGCCGTTCATGTCTGGAGTGACTATCTGTTTGGCGTACTCCATGCTGCCCGGGATTGCTCTGAGGAAACGCTGGGGAAGACCGTCTCTGTCACTCTGTCTGCCGACCAGCGCCTCTCTATTTATACCTGAAGAGATTAACGGGAGACGAGTCTCGTTTAAATTTTCACTGCGTTGCTCAGACGTCAGCACTTGTGCCAGTACCACAGAGCCATATTAAACTGACTGGGGGCAGGGTTATTTTGCAGGGGGTGGGGGCCGGGGGAAATATTTGTCTATCAGAGATGAGGATGTCCCCCCCGGGCCAATGCCACGCTGCTCCTTCCATCACAGACTGATTTTAAATTGACAACCATCAGCTGTGGGTGACAGTGAGTGGACCTTATCGCATCCGGCCAGATAAATAAAAAAGCACCCCCCCCCCCCCCCCCCAACCTCCGACCTTTAAACGCAAGAACAAACGTCAAACCGGCCTCATCTTTTGCTGTACATGATCTGGCAATGCTGGGATTGGATTTGATGATAACAGACTGCGTGCTGGTTTCTGATAATAGACAAAGATCAACAATAAAAGGCGCCTGTTAAAGGTGAATGCCAGAAAAAAACTGGGAAGAAGTTTGTGTATTGTACTTGCGGGGTAAAAGAAAGGAATGCATGTGGGAGTGAACTCAATAATCAACAAGGGTTTATTAGATGGTTGTGGACTGTACAATGGCTTGATCCAGACTGAGGGAAAGCCTGCAAGGTGCACTATCAGTGACTAGACTCTTAAAAGTGACTAGACAACAACACAACAACCTACTCATGTGAGAGTACCTTTAAGAAATGGGTGTTTAAGAAATGTACCTTTAAGAAATGGGTGTTTATCAGTGATGTCAGAGTGTGGGTGGAGCTGGGCTGTCTGTGAGCTTTTTACTTTCGTTTTTGAGCAGCTGCAGGGTGTGTTTTAGTTTTGTTTTCAGTGTTGGAGCTGAAGCCAGACCAAGCAGATGTACTGCTGTTCTCGCTGCCATCAAAAGACTATCTCTTGATCATTTAGTGAATTCAGAATTATAAATGTTCTCAGTCGTGAATGTAAACCTAATGTGCTTCTCTTGAAAGGTGTTTTAAGTCTTATGAATGTTGAAAGGAAAGCTTAAAGGATTACTTAGTGTTGTATTCTTTGGGGGTTGTATTTGAATTGATGGTTGCTAAAATGTTCACTGTATGTTTTAAAACTTGAGTTCATAGAATAAACATGGTTTTGCTTTAAAAAATACTTTTTCATTTATGCTGTACCACACCTGTAGAGTGGGTTGTGTGCTCCCCATACCACAATCTATTAATAGTTGTGGGTCAGGTGAACTCCATGATACACTTTGGGGTTCTCTAAACCCAGGCCCATCACAGTTTGCACACTTCACTGCAAAATAACTAATTCATCTATTTGTTGACATATTTGAAGTCAGGTAGTTTCCAAGTGAAGAGCCTCCAGGATTATTTTAAGCCATTGAAGTGGCACCACATTTGACAGAACACTTTTCTCAGTTAAGTATCTGCTTTAAAATGCCCAGTCCTATTGGATATCATTCTCAAATGGCACCATGCTGCCTCACTCCGTACTCCCTAATTGATCTCCCCTCCCAACTCCGCTTCCCATTTCTCCTTGATCTTCACGACCTGCTCGTCTCCCTGCTCCCCCAGCCACTTGTATGTATCCAAAATTCTTCCCTCCACTTCTACATCCGGGAGCAGCAGTCGCTCCAGCTAGGTGAATCCCGTCAACCTAGGGAATCCCCTCCAGACCTTTCGCGCAAAGTCCCTAACCTGCAGATACCTGAATTCACTCCTCCTCGGCAGCTCCACCCTCTCCCTTAGCACCTCCAGACTGACGAACCCTTCCTCCAAATACAGATCCCTCACCTTGACCAGTCCCACTTCCCTCCACCTCCTGTAGACACTATCCATCTCCCACGGCTCAAATTCATGATTCTCGTACAGCGGCATTAGCACCGACATCCCTTCCACCCTAAAATACCTCCTCAACTGATTCCATATCTTCACTATGGACTGCACCACCGGGCTCTTTGAATACCTACCCGGAGTCATTGGCAATGCTGCTGTCACCATAGCCCTCAAACTAGACCCCTTACAAGATTTCTCCTCCATCCTATCACACTCTGCCCCTTCTCCTTCCCACCACCGCCGCACCTTGTCCACATTCGCCACGCAATAATAATGAAGCAAGTTCGGCAACACCCAACCCCCTTGCTGTCTCTGCCTCTGTATTTATCATGATCATGGCTGACCATTCAACACAATAGCCTAATCCTGCTTTCTCCCTATAGCCTTTGATCCCATTCTCCCCAAGTGGTATATCTATCTGCCTCTTGAATATATTCAATGTTTTAACAATGTTTGCGATGCAAGGATTTTTCTTTCTGTCCCGCTCTATCACCGTGCCTTACCTGCATGTGGTGAGCTCTATAACCTGAACTCCTTGGGGTGCCAGTTTAAATTTAAGGTATGGACCTTTCCTTTTTAATTTGTGCCCAACAACCTTGCCGGTCCAATGTCAGGTGGGGGTACGATCACTGACCTCCTGTTGATCTGCCTCAATGTCGACTGCCGAAAGCTTCGATTTTCTTTTTCTCTTCAGAAAATAATTTTTCTGAGCCGTTCCGCATCGCCAATTTTCTTTTTATCCTGTTGTGTGTTATACTTGCAGTATAAAAAAAGGAATGCTGAAACTCGTTGGGTTGAACCAACAATGTAATCATCAACAGAGGTTTATTAGATGGTTGTGAACTGTACAAAGGCTGATTACGTCATAGACTATTATGTGGATGGCACAGTGGTTAGCACTGCTGCCCACCGTGGCATGGCAGGGACGCAGGTTCAATTCTGATCTTGGATGACTGTCCATGTGGAGTTTCCCTAATCTCCCAATGTCTGCATGGGTTTCCTTCAGGTGCTTCCATTTCCTCCCACAGTCCAAAGATGTGCAGGTTATGTTGATTGACCATTCTAAATTGCCCCTTAGTGTTGAACAGTTAGGAGGGGTTTCTGGGAATATGGCGGGGGAGTGGGCCTAGGTCGGTTGCTATTTCAGAAGGTCTGTGCTGTTATATTCCTTGTGCTGTTCTCCAAGATACCCAAAGATGTAGTGTTGACAAAGAACATAAAGCTGTATATTTAAATCAAAACTAATTTATTTTACACTACTTAACCTGGTTCGCACATTCTACTGAGTAACAGTTAACAAAATAATAGTATTGAATCTATGATACTGTAATTAATAATCTCTCTAATTTATAAACTACACTCTAACTCAACTTCACACTATCCTTCTGCATCAAGGGCTGGATTCTCCGCCGGCGGGATGCTCCATTTTGGGAAACCCCATTGGCCAGGTGGCTTAACGGAGCATCCCGCCGGCATGCTGGAACAGAAATGTGGCGCGGCGGGACGGAGAATCCAGCCCCAGTTCTCCAACAGCTTCTTCTCAGCTTTCTCCCAGAATGCCTAGAGACGCAGCCTTTTATAAGACTACTTAGTGATGCCATCTAGTGTTGATATACATGAACATCATCTGGTTAACCCTTTACTCTCCTCAGATAACACATATCATGACAGGTGCAGGCTCGATGGGCCGAATTAAATCTGATTCTATGAATAGACTCTTAAAGTGACTGCACAAAAACAACCCACATATATAACAAAGTTCAATGCTTGAAGTGTCATATGAACTCGAAACATTGGCTCATAAGTTCCGTAACTTATTCTGGCATGTGGAGATCGTATCGCTTTGGGATTACACGGAAGTCCCGATGCACGGACTCCGTTCAGAGGTAAACGTTTAAACGAGACAGCGGGTGATAATAAAGAGTATCCCCTTTACCCAATCACAAGGATTATAAGACACTATGAGGCATAATTAGGAGTGAAACTGTGCACAAACCTCATTTGTTAAATCAGGATAACCAATGGTCCAGGCCATCACACCCAAATTTCACACTCACTTGCAGGAACAAACACAGAGTCAAGAAAAAAACATGATCAACAGAGAGTAATGTTCAGGATAACTGACGAGTTGCAGGGCTGTTCTCAGGATAAAGACATCTTCCCGGTCGTACAAAGAAATCAAAAGCCAAGTTTAAATCAGGATCGATGAGCACGCCTCAGGATGTCTCCTACCTGCAGATGAATGTGGTTGCTGAATCACAGCCACTACACAATATCATAACGTACAAAGGTCTGATTCATTACAGAAGACATCCTTTTGGATAAACATCTGCACCTGCTCTTTTTCAAAGATCCAAAGATCAAACTCCAAGTGGGCTGAATGGAGTGCAATGTTATTTAGATGACATATTCATAATCAGTTCAAGTGATCAGGAACACTTGGAGAATTTAAAAGCTACACTGAAGCGGTCACAGAGCCACAACCTGAGAGTAAAGAAGTAAAAATGTGCCTTTTTGAAGTCATCCATAAATTACCTTTATCATATTGTCAATAAAGATGGTTTACACAAAGAGCCGAAGAGAATGTCAGTGATCTTAGAAGCAGCACATCCTTGAAATATGACACAATTAAGGTCATTTTGACGAAAACAGAATATCGATAGACCAAGTTCATGCTCCAAGACATCTGAAGACCACTGGTAATCTGAATTTAAACTGGAAGTTGTTTAAATAACAATTTCAACTATATCTGGAAGCTAGTGATTTAAACACTGCATCGGAAGTAAAATGAATCGCTTTGCTTCTGTCCCTAGGTGGACCGCAAGCGATTGAAATTTATAACTCGTTTAATTTTACTGCTACTGAAGATAAAACCAAGTTTGATCAAATTATAGCAAAATTCGATGGCCATTGCAAGATGCAAACGAATGAAATTCTAGAAAGATTCAAGTTTCATAAGCGTGTTCAAAAAGTTGGTGAACTGGTGAATAACTTCATTACAGATCTCAAACCTTAGCTAAAACATGTAATTGCGGATCCTCATGATTCTCTTGTAAGAGATCAAATTGTTTATGGAATTACTGATGATAACTGTGCGAGAAGCTTTAATTCGGCAAAATGATTTAACGTTGAAAATCACGATAGAAAAGTGCATCTCCAGTGAATAGACCAAAAGTCAATATTTAGAATTTTATCCCAAGGAAAAAGACGCAAAAGCACTCCACGAGGTAGATAAAATAAAGATGGTGTCGCAGGCAGCGCAGAAGACTGTAAGAAACAGCAGCTACCCAGCGCACGCATTCTCAAGCCCGGGACATGCGCACTACGCACAGAGATGAGATGTGTCGAAAAAGAAGTCTGTGCATGAAAAAGAAGTCTGTGCATGTGCGTACGTCATACATACGTCACAACGAATACGTGATGATGTGTCATAGTGTGGTCACACCCACTTAAAGTCACAATGCCCTGCTCTTGGAAAACGCTGTCTGAGATGTTCTAAGCTTAACCATTATGCTTCTTAATGTCAATCATCTGCAAGTTATCCTCCTCCTGCACATAAAAGAAACTACAATGTTGACAAAGATGAACAAATCAACACTCAACAAGATTTCAAGCAAGATGATGATATTTTCTTGTTAGGAAATACTTAATTGGAGTGGTTGAGGCAACTATGCAGAAGGATCTGCAAGCAAGCAAAAAGAACCTCCATGCAATACAAAGAGCTCAACAAGAAAATAAGAAGGATATTCAAGCAACAAAAGATCAAAGAGTCAACATCGTCAGCAATGAATGGATGACTACTGTCTATATTAATGATGTTCCTTAACTGGTGCTTCAGCGAATCTTCTGAATTCCAAAGATTTGTCTATGATTAAAAGTCACCATGACATAATTCCTCCAGAGTGTTCTTTAAAAGATTATAATGGCAATCCAATTTTCTCACATGGATCATGTTATTTGAGTGCTACCAATCGAGACATTCACAAACAATCAGATTCGAGATAGTGGATGACAATTGTTCTTCTCTATTGGGTGCTCAAGCTTGTAAGGATTTGCAACTCATTCAAAGAAATTTCCTCAATACATATAACTCAGCTACACTTACAGAAGTCATCCAAGAACTGTTACAGGAATACCCTGATGTATTTCAAGGCATGGGTACATAAACATATAAGTACAAAATAAGAAGAAGGATGCCAAGCCTGTGATACATCCACCCAAACGTGTACCTGCTCCTCTTAAAGACAGATTGAAGGCTGAACTAGCACATTACACGCACAAGGAATAATCTCAAAAGTACCGCAACCGACTGATTGGGTTAGCTCCCTCGTCTGTGTCAAAAAACCAACGGGTGACATTAGAATCTGTATGGATCCAAAAGATCTCAATTGTAACATTAGAAGAGAACAATACCCAATAACAAAGCATGAGGACATCACATCGGAAATGGCCAATGCCAGAATTTTTACAAAACTTGATGCTTCGCAAGGTTTTTGGCAGATACAATTAGATGAATCCAGAAGACTCCTTTGTACCTTCAATACACCTTTCGGAAGGTATTGTTTTAACAGAATGCCCTATGGAATCATATCTGCTTCGGAAATTTTTCATCATACAATGGAACAAATGATGGAAAATCTAGAAGGTGATCATTGTCGTGTTGGGTGCTCTGCTACACAGACGAACCAACATGGTTGCGGAAGATACAACTCAGTTTTACTACTAACAATATTAACATTTATAAACTGGTCACTGTGGTTCGTTCATTACCCTCTAACCTGTGGATCCAGCCCTTACACTATCTTGGAGAGGCACTCAGCACATGGTGAATGTCTGAGTGGCTTGCTGTGAGCTCTGTGCCCTGAGCTGTCTCCTGCTGGAATGCATCGGAAGTGTCGTGTTCCCTGTTTTATAGTGTGTCTGCTCTTGCTTGTGATTGGCTGTGATGTTGCGTGTGTAATGATTGGTCCGTTGATCTGTCCATCAGTGTGTATGTGTGTTTGCACCATGATGTTTATCTGAATATCATGACATCCCCCCTTTTTTACAAGAATATGTGCCTATGTGGTAATAAATATAGATGTGTACTGAGTGCAGCTGAATGTGTGTGTGTGCAATATCTACAACATGTACATGAGGCTAAACTATATACATAGGATGGTGTCAGGTGCAACATAGCAACGAGGTTGTACCATCAACAAAACAAGTGCAAACATCAAGCATCAAAAACAAACTCCTGTAACGACAAAAGAGAAACTTATTAACATAGTGGCATAAAACTTTTAGTGAGTCCAATGTTCAAACAGGCTCATAAGTCCAGCCTAGTAGATGGGCGACGAATTTGGGTTGACCGCCTCAAGGGTGGGTCAGGAACTACCGGCTGAGGAATGGGCCTGGCCACAGGCAGCAGAGGAACGGGCATGGTGGCAAGAAGCTCCACGAATTCAACATCAGGAACAACAGGAGGGCGTGGCACCGGCGTATGATCACGTAGCGAGCGCGGAAGCAGGCGAAGAGCCCGGCGATTGCGCCGGCAAATGGAGCCATCAGGCATGCAAACCAGGAACGAGCGGGGAGCCACGCGTCGGAGAACTTCGGCAGTTGCCGACCAGCCACCCTCCGGTAGGTGGATGCGGACGTTGTCTCCAGGCGCCAAGGCAGGAAGATCAGTTGCCCGAGTGTCGTGTGCCACCTTCGGCTGAGCACGCTGCTGTCGCATCCTTTGCAGTACTGGAATGTGGTTGAGTGTAGGGACAAGAATGGATGGCACAGTGGTCCTGAGGGCGTGACCCATCAACAGCTGGGCTGGTGAGAGGCCAGTGGCTAGTGGGGCTGAGCGATAGGCCAGCAGGGCTAAGCAGAAATCCGATCCGGCATCAGCAGCCTTGCAGAGGAGCCGCTTGACGATATGAACGCCCTTTTCCGCCTTGCCATTTGAATGGGGATGCAGAGGGCTGGACGTCACGTGTGTGAAGCCATATGAAGCAGCAAAAGAAGACCATCCTTGGCTTGCAAAACAGGGCCCATTGTCCGACATGACAGTAATCGGAATGCCATGTTGAGCGAAGGTGTCTTTGCATGCCCTTATGACAGCGGACGATGTTAAATCGTGCAGGCGTATGACCTCTGGATAATTTGAAAAGTAATCTATGATGATTACGTAGTCCCTGCCAAGTGTATGAAAGAGGTCCACACCCACCTTCGCCCAGGGGGACGTCACCAACTCATGGGGCTGAAGCGTCTCGGGGAGGTTGCTGAACCCTTTGGCAGGTGGGGCAGTTGAGCACCATGTTGGCAATGTCATCGCTGATGCCCGGCCAGTATACAGCTTCTCAGGCCCTCCGTCTGCACTTCTCAACCCCGAGATGGCCTTTGTACAGTTGGTCGAGGACCAGCTTGTGCATGATGTGTGGAATCACAATCCGGTCCAGCTTTAGGAGGACACTGTCAATGACGGCCAAGTCGTCCCGGACATTGTAGAATTGTGGGCACTGTCCTTTGAGCCACCCTCCCGTCATGTGGCGCATCACATGTTGTAGAAGGGGGTCAGCCGCAGTCTCCCGGTGAATACGGGCCAGACTTGAATCGTCAGCTGGCAGATTGGCCGATGTGAAGGCCACATGCGCTTTGACTTGACAGACGAACCCCTCCGAATCGGGCAGTGTGCTTACTGCTCTGGATAGGGCATCCGCAATGATGAGGTCCTTACCCGGGGTGTAGACCAGTTGGAAGTCGTACCTCCTGAGCTTGAGCAGGATGCGCTGGAGGTGAGGGGTCATCTCGTTCAGGTCTTTATGTATGATGCTGACCAGGGGACGATGGTCGGTTTCCACGGTAAACTGGGGGAGACCATACACGTGATCGTGGAACTTATCTATTCCGGTCAACAAACCCAGGGATTCCTTCTTGATCTGCACATAGCGCTGTTCTGTGGGGGTCATGGCCCGCGAGGCATAGGCGACTGGGGCCCATGATGCAGGTGTCGTCCCGTTGCAGGAGTACCGCCCCAATGCCGGACTGGCTGGCATCAGTCGAGATCTTCGTATCCCGAGAGGTGTCGAAGAACGCCAATCCCGGGGCTGTGGTGAGCTTAATTTTGAGCTCCTCCCATTCCTTCTGGTGCGCGGGCAGCCACCTGAACTCCGTGGACTTCTTAACTAGGTGGCGAAGAGCCGTTGTGTGGGAGGCAAGGTTGGGAATGAACTTCCCCAGGAAGTTGACCATGCCTAGAAAGCGTAGCACTGCTTTCTTGTCTGCCGGCTGCGACATGGATGTAATGGCGCTCACTTTGTCTACATCCGGACGCACTCCTGACCGGGATATGTGGTCCCCCAGAAACTTTAGCTCAGTTTGGCCAAAGGAGCACTTTGCTCGGTTGAGGCGCAGGCCATGTTCCCTTATCCGCGCGAAGGCACGCTGGAGACGACTGATGTGCTCCTGTGGTGTGGTGGACCAGATGATGACGTCATCAACATAGACGCGCACCCCTTCGATGCCCTCCATCATCTGTTCCATGATTCTGTGGAATACCTCGGATGCCGAGATGATGCCAAACGGCATTCTGTTACAGCAGAAGCTGCCGAAAGGAGTGTTGAAGGTGCACAGCTTCCTGCTGGACTGGTCCAGTTGGATCTGCCAAAAACCCTTCGAGGCATCAAGCTTTGTGAAAATTTTAGCCCGGGCCATTTCGCTCGTGATCTCCTCCCGTTTGGGTATGGGGTAGTGTTCCCTCATGATGTTGTTGTTCAGGTCTTTCTGGGTCGATGCAGATCCGGAGTTCGCCAGAGGGCATTTTAACGCACACCATGGAGCTGACCCATGGCGTGGGCTCCGTGACAGCACTCCTTGGTCCTGGAGATCCTGCAGCTGCTGCTTGAGGCGGTCTTTGAGTGGTGCTGGGATTCTACGAGGTGCGCGAATGACAGGAGTGGCATCCGGTTTGAGCCGTATTCTGTAGGTATAGGGCAGTGTGCCCATGCCTTCGAATGCCTCCTGGTTGTGGGCGAGGAACGAGTGGAGCTGTGCCCTAAATTCAGCATCCGGGAAGTCTGATGTGCCTTCTGGAGACAGATCGTGTACCCGCTGAACGAGGTGGAGAACCTTGCACGCCTGTGCACCTAGCAGGGAGTCCTTTGATGAACCAACAATCTCGAAGGACAGTGTGGTCTTATACGCATTGTGCGTCACCTGGAGCTGGCAGGATCCCATGGCCGGGATAACGTTTCCGTTATAGTCGATTATCTTACAATGGGATGGCCGAATTGGTGGTCTGACCTTCGAGGCGTAGAAGGCTACCCATGCGATCAGGTTGGCGGAGGCATCAGTGTCCAGACGGAATGTGATTGGTGATCGGTTGACCATTAGGGTGGCACACCATTCATCACCTGGATTGACACTGTTCACTGGCATCGGCTGGTGGGTCCTGCTTGGAGACATCCGGTTCCTGTCGGTGACCGCAACGCGGAAGGCTTCACGGTCATCTGTATCGCCGGTCTGTATATCGTCCGGGTATGATTCGGAGTATGGAGGCTGAATGGTCCGCACGTCCCTGCGAGGCTGTCGGAATTGGGGAGCGTTGGCAGGTTAAGCTGCTTGGCAGCAGGCAGCGTAGTGGCCCATCTTGCCACAGCGGAGGCATTGTCGGTTCTTTGCTGGACATTGACGCTTTAAATGTGTGGATCCACAGTTGCCGCACGTCGTGATGTCATGGCGTTCGTTGCGCCATCGCGCATGCGCAGTTCGGTCCTGCGTAGAGCGCGCCTGCGCGTCTCGTCCCTCTGCGTCAATGTTTCTTTTGGCACGTCAGCCGGCGTGGGCCGTGAAGATTGGCCAGCATGAGTCACGAATGTCGGCTGACGTGAGTAGCGAATGTCGGCCAGGTTGGGCCGCGAAGATCGGCCGGGTTGGTAAAAATGGGTCCCCAGGAAAAAAGTTTGAAAAACACTGGGCCAGGGAACAAATCTGTATATATTCATTCACATTAAGCACCTGTGCCATCATTACAACCTGCCTCGGTGAAGTGTCAGATGGGTGTGACGGGTGGGTTGGTCTGGGCTGGCCGGGGGGGGGGAGGGGGGGGTGGTGGGGATGGGCGGACCCTGTGTGTGGCCCAGGCTCCCCACCCACTGACCGTCCCCACCACTGCCACCCCAGGGATCCGATGGGACCGTGTGATGGAATGGCCAGCTCAAATGCAGGGATCAACCAGGTGGACGGTGGAAAGTGCTACTGTGGGCCTGAGTCAGATGTTGTCAAACAATGTGGAGCACCAGAGTTCATCGTAGGTTGGATTGTCATCATGCTCCATCCCATGGACCAGGCCCGGTGTTACTGCCAACCCAGGACCCCCACCCCATAGTGTGACAGTTATGTATTACGGAGAGAGTTTCCGGCGGTGGGTTGCAGGGGGTGGGGGGAGAATGAGGGGGTATGGGATTGGGATGCGGCGTCCGTGACCCTGGCCAGTCCCACACCCTCCCCCCAAGACGGTGAACCTGGAGGTGATCAAAGCGTTCCATGCGTGTTGGCCCTGGCGCACACATCGTGTGACCTCCCATGCCTGTCTGGGCCCCGTGTGCTGCCCAGCCTCACATCCTCCTCATCGAACGAGGCCTGGCATTCCTTCTCCTCCTCCTCAAACACATCGCCCCTCTGCAGTGCAATGTTGTGGAGGACCCAGCAGGCCACCACAATGTGGGCGACCCTCTCAGCATCATACTGGAGAGCCTCCAGGGCGATCCAAGCACCTGAACCGCATCTGTAGGAGGCCGAAGCATTGCTTGATCACACTCTTGGTCGCTGCATGGGCTTCATTGTAGCGGGTCTCTGCGTTGGTCTGTGGCCTCCGTATACGTTTCATCAGCCACAACCGCAGTGGATAACCCCTGACGCCCAGGAGCCAATCCTTCTATCTTGGGGAGGGGGCGTCTCGAACATGTCAGGAATAGTCGAGTGTGCCAGGATGAAGGCGTCATGCACACTGCCTAGGTATCGGGCACAGACGTGTATAATGCACATCTGATGGTCATGTATCAGCTGCACGTTCATCGGGTGGAACCCCTTTCTTTTTTAAAAATATTTTTTATTCTCCAGATTTTTCATATTTTCTCCAAAATTTACACCTTCCAACAAACAATCAACGGTAACAAATACAATGTCAATCCCCTTATCAACAACAACAATCCCATCCTCCCACCAACCCCCAAACAACAACCCACATGTAAACACAAACATCAAGTAAAAAATGAATCAGGAATCACCCATAGTCACCATCAACATACACCCCCCCCAACCCCCTCCCCTTATGTTCGATGTCATCCAATTCTTGAAAATGCATAATGAATAACGGCCATGAATTGTAGAACCCATCCAACCTTGCTTTCAGTTCAAACTTCACCTTCTCAAGAGTTAAGAATTCCAGCAGGTCACTCCGCCACGCCAGGGCACAGGGTGGAGAGATTGCTCTCCAACCCATCAGGATCCGCCTTTGGGTGATCAACGAGGCAAAGGCTACAACATCTGCCTCCGCACCGGTTTCCAATCCCGGCTGGTCCAACACCCCGAATATGGCCTCCCGGGGGCCCGGGTCCAGTTTCACGTGCACCACTTTAGAGATTGCCCAAAATACCTCCTTCCAGTAATCCTCCAGCTTTGGACAGGACCAAAACATATGAATGTGGTTTGCGCCCCCCCCCCCCCCCCACAACATTCACATGCATCTTCTCGCCCTTGTGAGGTGTGCTCTATATACCACTGTCAGCTTATCAGCCCCAACCTTGTGCCTGAGGTGGAGGCGTTCACTCTCCGGAGCACCTCACACCAGAACCCCTCCTCCAAATCTTCTCCCAACTCTTCCTCCCTCTTTGCTTTGATCCCTTCCAGCGGTGCCTTCTCCTCTTCCAAAATAGCCCCGTAAACCGCCGATACTACCCCCTTCTCCAGTCCCCCTGTCGCCAGCACCTCCTCCAGCAATGTGGAGGCCGGCTCCACCTGGAAGCTCGTATCTCCTTCTTGGCAAAGTCTCGAACCTGCATGTATTTAAACATTTCCCTCTGCTCCAGCCCATACTTCGCTCCCAGCTCCTTCAATCCTGCAAACCGAATCGGCATTTCCCTTGACCCTGCCCTCAACTTGAAGTGCTGGCAAAACTGCCTCCAAATTCTCAATGATGCTATTAGTACCAGACTCCCTGAATATTTCCCTGGCGCCATCTGGATATACAGATATCCTATGCTCTACGCACCCCCCCTCCCCCCACCCCGCAATATCCTTTTCCACTCCCCTGAACTTCTTAACGCAATGGCCAGCGGCTCAATGGCGAGTGCAAACAGGGGGGGCATAGGTCATCCCTGCCTAGTCCCACGGTGGAGAGAAAAATATCCCGAGCTGACGTTATTTGTGCGGACACTTGCCCTTGGCTCCGTATACAACAGCTTTACCCAGTCCACAAATCCTGGACCAATCCCAAACTGCTCCAGAACTGCCGTCAAGTACCCCATTCCACCCGATCAAACATTTTGTCGGTGTCCAATGCCACAACCACCTGTTTCCTTCCTCTCCGCCGGCGCCATAACCATGTTCAATACCCTCCTAATGTTCGAATAAGTGTGTGTGGAACGGGCACCAGATTCACTGGGCCCGTGTGATTCCCTGGTCCTCCGCGCCAGGAATCATGTGACTGTGGATTACAACAAGTCTGGACAAACGTGGCCCTGATGTGGTGGAGCTAGTCCTGGGCCAAGGAGGTAACCCCTGAAGGAGGTTGCCACCAAAGTGCAGCCAAGGGTGACCATCCCACCCCCACAATGCCCGACATGTCCACCCCACCCCCAACCAGACCCCCTCCACCCACAGCCCCCCAGAGACTCCCAAAAGAAAGATACCCTTCACACAGACCCCTAAATGGAGGAACCCGCATAAATAACGAGACCCCTCCACAAAGACCCCCTAAATAGGGAGAACCCCCACAGGAACCCCGAACTAAAGGAACCCCCACAGAGACCCTCTAACTAAAGGAACCCCCACAGAGACCCTCTAACTAAAGGGACCCCCACATAGACCCTCTAACTAAAGGGACCCCCCACAGAGACACCCTAACATGAGGGACCCCCCCTCGCCCCAGAAAAGAGACCCATTTCGAGAGAGCAGTCCAGGCAGGGGCAGTGACAAATAGAACATAGAACAATACAGCGCAGTACAGGCCCTTCGGCCCACGATGTTGCACCGAAACAAAAGCCATCTAACCTACACTATGCCATTATCATACATATGTTTATCCAATAAACTTTTAAATGCTCTCAATGTTGGCGAGTTCACTACTGTAGCAGGTAGGGCATTCCACGGCCTCACTACTCTTTGCGTAAAGAACCTACCTCTGACCTCTGTCCTATATCTATTACCCCTCAGTTTAAAGCTATGTCCCCTCGTGCCAGCCATTTCCATCCGCGGGAGAAGGCTCTCACTGTCCACCCTATCCAACCCCCTGATCATTTTGTATGCCTCTATTAAGTCTCCTCTTAACCTTCTTCTCTCCAACGAAAACAACCTCAAGTCCATCAGCCTTTCCTCATAAGATTTTCCCTCCATACCAGGCAACATCCTGGTAAATCTCCTCTGCACCCGCTCCAAAGCCTCCACGTCCTTCCTATAATGTGGTGACCAGAACTGTACGCAATACTCCAAATGCGGCCGTACCAGAGTTCTGTACAGCTGCAACATGACCTCCTGACTCCGGAACTCAATCCCTCTACCAATAAAGGCCAACACTCCATAGGCTTTCTTCACAACCCTATCAACCTGGGTGGCAACTTTCAGGGATCTATGTACATGGACACCTAGATCCCTCTGCTCATCCACACTTTCAAAAACTTTACCATTAGCCAAATATTCCGCATTCCTGTTATTCCTTCCAAAGTGAATCACCTCACACTTCTCTACATTAAACTCCATTTGCCACCTCTCAGCCCAGCTCTGCAGCTTATCTATATCCCTCTGTAACCTGCTACATCCTTCCACACTATCGACAACACCACCGACTTTAGTATCGTCTGCAAATTTACTCACCCACCCTTCTGCGCCTTCCTCTAGGTCATTGATAAAAATGACAAACAGCAACGGCCCCAGAACAGATCCTTGTGGTACTCCACTTGTGACTGAACTCCATTCTGAACATTTCCCATCAACCACCACCCTGTGTCTTCTTTCAGCTAGCCAATTTCTGATCCACATCTCTAAATCACCCTCAATCCCCAGCCTCCGTATTTTCTGCAATAGCCTACCGTGGGGAACCTTATCAAACGCTTTGCTGAAATCCATATACACCACATCAACTGCTATACCCTCGTCTACCTGTTCAGTCACCTTCTCAAAGAACTCGATAAGGTTTGTGAGGCATGACCTACCTTTCACAAAGCCACGCTCACTATCCCTGATCATATTATTCCTATCTAGATGATTATAAATCTTGTCTCTTATAATCCCCTCCAAGACTTTACCCACTACAGACGTGAGGCTCACCGGTCTATAATTGGCGGGGTTGTCTCTGCTCCCCTTTTTGAACAAAGGGACCACATTTGCTGTCCTCCAGTCCTCTGGCACTATTCCTGTAGCCAATGATGACATAAAAATCAAAGCCAAAGGTCCAGCAATCTCTTCCTTGGCCTCCCAGAGAATCCTAGGATAAATCCCATCAGGTCCCGGGGACTTATCTATTTTCAGCCTGTCCAGAATTGCCAACACCTCTTCCCTACGTACCTCAATGCCATCTATTCTATTAGCCTGGGGCTCAGCATTCTCCTCCACAACATTATCTTTTTCCTGAGTGAATATTGACGAAAAATATTCATTTAGTATCTCGCCTATCCCTTCAGACTCCACACACAACTTCCCATCCCTGTCCTTGACTGGTCCTACTCTTTCCCTAGTCATTCGCTTATTCCTGACATACCTATAGAAAGCTTTTGGGTTTTCCTTGATCCTTCCTGCCAAATACTTCTCATGTGCCCTCCAAATCTTACAGTTGTGACACCCACCTGGAAACACCATGGGTGGGATTCTCCGTTAGCCGACACCAAAATCTGGAAGTGCAATTGGCATTTGACACATGTCCACAGATCTCAGCCTAGCCATGGTTATAACCATAATAATATTTATTGTCACAAGTAGGCTTACATTAACACTGCAATGAAGTTACTGCGAAAAGCCCCTAGTCGCCACATTCTGGCACCTTTCGGGTACACTGAGGGAGAATTCATAATGTCCAATTCACCTAACATCACGTCTTTCGGGACTTGTGGGAAGAAACCGGAGCACCTGGAGGAAACCCACGCAGACACGGGGAGAACGTGTAGACTCTGCACATACAATGACCCAAGTCTGGAATCGAACCTGGGGCCCTGGTGCTGTGGAGCCATAGTGCTAACCACTGTGCTACCGTGCTGCCCATGTCTCCATGATCTCCATGTCTTCAGCAGAAAATTGTTCAGGTGCCCCTTCAATTGGTCCAAAACTGCAGTCATCAGGTCCTCCCACATGCCCACAGACCCCACCCAGATGATTTTTTTTCCACCGTTAATTTTCAACGACATCATTCTATCTCTTCATTAAAATGGTGGTGCTTTAATTTCAGTTTGGGACTGGTTCCAACTGCCCCCTCTTCCCCAGGTCTTGCTATCTTCCTCCATCCTCGCTGCATCCAAATTCCCCTTCTTCCCATCACTCTCCTGCATCCTCCCCCTCTTAATTCTGGAGCTAATCATCATTGTAGTTGATATTTCTGTATTCCCCAGGGATTCCGTGGGATTTCCCCATCTCCCCATGACTTCCCAGTTCCCAATTTACTGGTTTCAGATGCCATGCCTGACCGTGACTCTGTCATCTCTTGCCCAATATGAAATCTCCAGCCCCAAGGACCAACATCTTTAACAACTAACCTTGTCCCTGCGCATCATGTTATGCATGATTGACATTGCCCAGAGAGGTCTTCCCACTCCCAGGACCGGGGTCAAGGCAAGTGAATCATTCAGAGCCCTCTAGCATGGCCTGTACAGCCCTGGCTAGGACAGTCTTCTGAATTTTCCCCCGACAGTCCGACCTCTGCCCCAAGACTATTTCACACTACTACCCTCTGTCCATTTAACATCCCTCCCCGCCCTCTACTATCGATCATGCTAGTCCCTTGTACAGTTTTAGCAGGCCTTTCCTATTTTTATATTCCATTCCCTTTGAACTAAAGGTCAACATTCCATTTGCCTTCCCAATTTCTTGCTAAACCTACAGGCTAGCTTTTTATGATGTCTGTACAAGGACTCCGAAATCCCTCTGTGGTGCAGTTTTCTGCAGTCTTTCTCCATTTAAATAATATTCAGCTCCTTTATTCTTCCTACCAACGTGCATAACTTCACATGTTCCTACATTATATTCCATCTGCCAAGTTTGTGCCCACTCACCTAACCTGTTTATATCCCTCTGTACACTCTTTGTGTCATCCTCACCACTTGCCTTCCCACTTATGCCTTCCCACTTTGTGTCTTCCGCAGATTGGCAACAGTGCGTTCACTTCCCTCGTCCAAGTCATTAATATAAATATTGTAAATAATTATGGCCCCAGCATAGGGATCATTTCTGGCTCTTGATTCAAAAAATGCTCCCTTTGGCATCCCAAAGAGCTTGTCTACTTTGTCGCAATATCTATATGATAAAAAGCATGCAGAGAAGCAATTTGAATATAAAGACTGAATGGTATTTAAAATCAAATGGAAATTCAAAAAATGGTATGATTGCAAACGGGCTTGTCCTGCTCAAGGCTGAGCCATCAAATGTTCTTTTATGTTCAAGCTTCTTTTGATGTATACTGGTACTGTGCAAGTAATATTGCTGTAAAACCTGTAGTTAAAAAAGGGAATGAAGATCTTGTGAAAGGTAACCGGGCCCTGTGCATGTCTGGTGCTGTTGCTGAAATAATGGACTTTATCACATTGGTGACGAGGATGGAACTTGGAGCTGTTGGCATGCTGCTTGTTCGTCTGAACTACCTCCCCGAAATTCTTTTTTTACATGTAGACTAAGTTGTTTTTTGTTGTGACTTTTTTTTCCAGAGCCTGTAATGTCATGGAAGGCGAGCGCCGGGTTGAGTTTTTCCTGCCAGCTTGTGAAGTCTGAGTGTCCGTCCGCTGGGAGTGATCTGGAGTCTGACATGTCCGTCAGTACCGGATGTGGTATCTTCTGAGCGGCATCTGGTGATGGTCATGCAGCCTTTCGTCCGTCTCTGTGTGCCATGTTTTCGCGATGCTGGCAGAGTGGTCCACCGGTGAGTCCGTTCTCGAGTTGCCGCCTCCTTGGAATGTCATTCTGGTCGTGGGTGCGGAGTTGTGTTTGGAAAATTGTTCTGCGGCTGCTCGGACTGTGGGATTTGCAACAGTGATGTTTTGCCTGCGAGCTGATAGTTATTGTATGACTGCATGTTTTGTGCCTAGAGGCTCTGTTGGCATCGAGTTGGCTGGGCACTTCCATATGTGACATCGGGTCCTGTGGCAGCTTGCGCGGAGCCCCACTGTTTTTTTTAATTTGCGCTGTGTAGAGGAACTGTAAGAATGTCAGGGTGACAGCTCCCTGGGCATTTTGGTAGGTGCTTTAATTTTAGGTAAACTTTAGGGTGCTTGATGTTTTTTTTAAAATTAAGGGGCGTTTGGGAGTTATGGGACGTTGTCCGATGTTCCTCCCCCTCCCCCACCTGTTCCCTCTGTGGCTGGGAGGCATGCCATGTCAATTGGGCCTTGGGTTGATGGGTCTGATGCCGTGGTGCGCGCCGTTCCTGCGTTCGGCTGTTGGCAGCTTCGCCCCCTGTCTGACTGGTGAGGATGTCGGGCCGGATGTAATGCTTGGTGGAGTACATGCCCGCCCATCCTGCTTCCCCCTTTGGTGGCACCTTATCCAAACCAATCTGTTTTTTTGGGGGGGGGTGGTTGTTGTCTGGTCACTGTGAGGTTTGCATCCGCTTGGTCCTCTCCTCCTCAATGGCTGTCCTTGCGAAGGGTTTCGGACTTTGGGGGGGGAGGGGTGTAATAACCTGTAATAACCTGCACAGGACTCATCCAGCTGGGGATGATCGTTCCCTGTGCTCAATAGGACTGAGTTAACCCAGCACTAACATAGAATCTCGGCAGCTGTAGGGCTTATGAGGCTTGTTGGACTCACCTGGCTTTATCACAATTGCTTTCTGCCTTAAGCAGTACGTTGCGACATGCTAGGTATCAGGAAAATTCCTCTGACTCCATGCAATACTGCAGTGATGTGGGTGTTGAATCAGCAGCCGATTTTACACCAGATAACCTCTGCTCGACAGTGTTTTGCCTGTTTACCTTTGTTCCTGGACTTTGAACATTCAGTAGATAAATGGTGTCGCTCACCACATCCATTAAACTTCTGGTCCTGAGCAAGACACTATTCCTTCTTCCAGAATCTGGTGGTTTTCATAGCCGGTTACAGTTCATTTCAGGAGCTTAAAATATAAATTGGTTTCTGGGTAAATATTTCACTTCATCCTGCTCACTTATTACTTTTGATTCTTGTTGTTTTGCGATCACTTGCTAGCAAATATGATTGTCGATCTAAGAAACTCTCTGTAACTGTGGTTATGGGGTTCTGTGGGTTCTTGCATGACTGATGAGCCCGAACCTAGAGCCGCATCTTTTAAAAAATATATATATTTTATTATGGCATATATCATTTTAACAACAATTTTTAAGAGGAAAAAAACAACAGAACAAATAACACCAAACCCAACCTACAACCAAACCCAGCCAACGTGGCTTACATACACAGTTCCCCAGTCCCCCTTTCCATTGACTATTTCCCACCTCAACCAACCTCCTGCCTCCCTCTTTCAACTTACCCCCCTTTATATCTGCTGACAGCTTAATTTTCCCCAAAGAAATCGCTAAACACTGCTACCTCCAGGCGAATCCTAGCATCGATCCTCTCAGGGAGAACTCGATCTTCTCAAGCCTGGGAAACTCGGCCATGTCACTGACCCATACCCCCGATTTCGGGTTTTCTTTGTCCCTCCACACCAATAAAATCTGCCTCCGGGCTACCAGGGATGCAAAGGCCAAAACATCAGCCTCTCCCGCCCCCTGGACTCCCAGGTCTTCCGACTCACCAAAAATCGCCACCTCTGGACTCTGAACCATCCATGCCTTCAATCCATTGGGCATGACATCGGCAAATCCTTGTAAAATCCCCGAAGCTTTGGACATGCCCAAAACATGTGGACATGATTTGCGGGCCCTCCCGCACACCGCCCACACCTATCCTCCACCCCTTCAAAGAACTTGCTCATACGGGCCACAGTCATGTGTGCCCTGTGGACTATCTTGAATTGTATCAGGCTAAGCCTGGCACACGATGAGGACGCGTTAACTCGACTCGGGACGTCCTCCCACAATCCCGCCTCTAATTCCTTGCCCGATTCTTCCTCCCATTTTCGCTTCACTTCCCCTATCGAGGCTCCCTCCCTTTCCATGAGTTCTTTATAAATTTCCGAGACCTTCCCCTCCCCCACTACCGTTTTCGACAATTCCTTGCCCTGTATCCCCTGGGGCGGTAGGTGCGGTAAGGTCAAGACCTGCCTCTGCGCAAAGTCCGTCACCTGCACTTAGCGGAACCTATTCCCACCGGGCAGCTGAAACTCATTCTCCAAGCACGGAAAGCTGCCGTCAATAAACAGATCCCCAAGCCGCTCGATCCCCGCTCGTTGTCCCCTCCGAAACCCCCATCCAGCCGCCCCGGTGCAAATCAAAGGTTGCCACAAAAACGTGTCCATACCAACGCCCCCTCCACTCCCATGTGCTTCCGCCACTGTCCCCACACCCTCAGGGAAGCCACTACTACTGGGCTTGTGGAGTACCAAGTCGGCGAAAATGGCAGAGGTGCCGTTATCAGTTCCCCTGAACTTGTGCCCCTACATGAGGCCACCTGCATGTGTCCCCACGCCGGTCCCTACCCCACTACCCACTTCCTGACCATTGCTATGTTCCCCGCCCAGTGGTAGTTCCTGAAATTCGGTAATTCCCTCCCCTTGACCCCGCTCCAGCAGCACCTTCTTTAACTGTGGGGTCTTACCCGCCCACACAAACTTAATAGGTTTAAGGTGAGAGGGGCAAAGTTTAGAGTAGATGTACGAGGCAAGTTTTTTACGCAGAGGGTAGTGGGTGCCTGGAACTCACTACCGGAGGAGGTAGTGGAGGCAGGGACGATAGGGACATTTAAGGGGCATCTTGACAAATATATGAATAGGATGGGAATAGAAGGATACGGACCCAGGAAGTGTAGAAGATTGTAGTTTAGTCGGGCAGTATGGTCGGCACGGGCTTGGAGGGCCGAAGGGCCTGTTCCTGTGCTGTACATTTCTTTGTTCTTTGTTCTTTGTAAACCCAGAGATCACTGCATTCACCCTCTAAAGAAAGCCTTGGGGTAAGAAATAGGTAGGCACTGAAATACAAACAAAAATCTCGGGAGAACCGTCATCTTTACCATCTGCCCCTCACCGCCAGTGACAACGGGAGCATATCCCACATTCTGAAGTCCCCCTCCATCTGTTCCACTAACTGAGACAGATTCAGCTTGTGGAGCTGCTCCCATTCCCGCGCCTTCTGGATTCCCAAATACCGAATTCTCTCCCACCACCTTGAAAGCCATTGTCCCCAATCTCGTCTTTTTCCCACTCGCCTGAAATGCAAAGACCTTGCTTTTGCCCATATTCAATTTGTACCCCGAAAACCCGCCAAATTCCCCTAGGATCACCATAATCTCTCCAATCCCCCAGCGGGTCAGAAATATAGAAAAGTAGGTCATCCGCATATAGTGAAACCCTGGGCGCGATTCTCCGCTCCCGCGACTAAGTGCCCACGCCGTCGTGAACGCCGTCGAGGTTCACGACGGCGCGAAACGGCCCCGTTCTCGACCGATTCAGGACCCAAAAATGGGCTAGGATCGGGGCCGTGAGAAACTTGGGGGCGTGTCGCGAAAGCAGCGTCGTCAGCGTGCACCGGGCATTGGCGCCGTATAAAAGCAGCGCCGCGTCATCCGCCACGTAACTGCCGTCACCCGCGCATGCGTGGGTTGGCCAGCGCCAGCTGGCGCCAACCCGCGCATGCGTGATTGCTGTCCTCCCCGAGGCCGCCCCGCAAGTAGATGTCGGATGGATCTTGCGGGATCGTGGGCCAGACCCCTTTTGAGTCCTACCCCGGTGAAAGAACCCCCCTCGCCCCCCACAGGCCGCCCCCCCCAGCGTTCCCGCGCTGTTCCCGCTGGGAGCGACCAGGTGTGGATGGCGCCAGCGGGAAGCCGTCGTTTTGGGCAGGCCGCTTGGCCCATCCGGGCTGGAGAATAGCGAGTGTAGTGGAGAATCGCCATTTTGGGTGTCCCAGGCGATTCTCCGGCCTGCGCCGCGCAGAACTCGACGGGGCCGTTCTTGCCGCTTGGGTGAATCGCGGGAGGGCGTCGGACCGACGTCGCGGGGAGAGATGGCGCGCCAGGCGATTCTCCCAACTGGCACGGGAGCGGAGAATCGCGCCCCCTGTGTTTCACCACCACCACCCCCCAGCCCGTACTATCCCCTGCCAGTCCATTGGCGCTCTCAGCGCCATCGTCAGTGGCTCTATGGCCAAGGCAAACAACAGTGGGGAGAGTGGGCATCTCTGCCTCGTCCCTAGGTGAAGGTTAAAAGAATCCGAAGCCACTTGGTACATCCGCACACTTACCACCGGTGCCTGGTACAGCAACCAGAACCCAGTCCACAAAACACTGCCAAAACCCAAACCGCCCCAGGACCTCCTACAAATACTCCCACTCCACCTGATCAAAGGCCATCTCTGCATCCATGGCAACCACCACCTCCACCTTCCTTCCCTCGGAGGGCATCATAATCACATTTAGCAGCCTTATAATGTCTGTCGTTAAATGCATCCCCTTCTCAAACCCTGCCTGCTCCTTCCCTATCCCCCCGGCACACAATCCTCTATTCTCGAGGCCAAGATCTTGGCCAACACCTTTTTAGAAGGGAGATTGGCCTGTACAACTGCCAATGTTCCGGGTCCTTGTCCCACTTCAGGATGAGAGAAATCGAGGCCCGTGACACCGTCTGGAGGTGCGCCCCTGTAGAAGCCAGCTATTTTCTATAGGTAAAAGTGATAGGTAAAACATAGCTATTTAGCATTAAGCCCCTAGTCTATTAAATACCCATTTCAAAACTCACTCATAACCTCAGGTCATTTCAAAACACTTATTCAGCATGACACAGCATAATTCATTTCAAGACAGTACAACAGTAAGATACATAATTTAACAGAAACACAAAAACCATGATAAAACAAACACTTTTCACTAAGCTAATAAATATATTTCTCAAGACAGTGTCCAAGGACAGGGCAGGCTCCAAAAGGAGAGTGGAAAAAGGGGCCCACAATGTATAGCTGGAAAATGACCGCGCATTGATTTTCCCTCTCTTCTTATCGTCTGATTAGTCTGGTCACTCGTGGTTGGTACGGAAAGATCGTCTCGACGAAATCAAAGGTCAGTCTGGGGATTCGAAATTTAATTGATGGGATTTCATATTTGTTGATTCGGCTTTGGGTTAGGTTTTGGATTGATGCAACATCTAAAAAAAAAAATGGTTCAATTCCATGTGTGAGTTCTGATTCGGCTTTGGGTTAGGTTTTGGATTGATGCAGCATCTAAAAAAAAAAGATGGTTCAATTCCATGTGTGAGTTCTGATTCGGCTTTGGGTTAGGTTTTGGATTGATGCAACAGCTAAAAAAAAAGATGGTTCAATTCCATGTGTGAGTGTTTTAAATCTATAGTTGATTAAGCTAAAATTGTATCCTTGGACTGTAGTAGCGAGAAACGATAAATTTTAAAACAAACTGGATGCTGCATGTTAGTTAAAGCAGAAGTCTCTCAAAGGGTTAACAACAGCTTGAGTTAACAGGCAGCTTGTGGTGTAATTGGATACCTCTTTGATAAAAGTTATTATTTTCGAAAGCAATTGATTGAAACTGCCAGAATCTTAAGTTTTACTGACTTGAAATAATGTTTATCTCATTTTATTTGTGAATTAATAGAAACTTAAAGAAACTCACTGACACCATTTTAAAAAGTGTAAATCTGGAAATGACAGTTGACTTTGCTCCGGTATACATCACCGCAGCTAACTGCTCCCTCATTGATAGCAGCCAACATTTTTGTGAATGTAAGAAAAACTTGTTAAAAGAAAAATTGTTAAGATAAAGAATTAATTAAGTTGTAAAAGTTATACAAGTTTGTGTTAAGCAAATCGTAAATTTAGTTCTGAGTTGAGGTCAGAGCTAAGCTTGCAGGTTGCAGTAATTCAATTTGAATTTTCAAACATTTTAAGTTTTAAAACAACACTGTTAGAACCTTTTCAATAATTTTGTCAAGGAGCAAAAATTGCCATTGGTTATAAATAGGCAAAAAAAATAATATATATATAATAATAAAAAAGAAAGAGCCAAAGTATGAAAGCTAAAGAGTTAATTAGATTATGGAGACAATATTGTCAACATGAGAGGGATAAGATCATGTTATTAAGTTGGCAAGAAAATGCCCTTAAAATGGGGATTCCAATTAGTGAAGAGGGAAAAAAACAAAACAATGGGCTACGTAGTTCAATGGCTGGCCTTGCATTGACAGAGACAGAAGATGACGAATTGGACAATTTGACCAGGTCGGCTAGGATTCCGACTGCACCTGTAGCATTGTCTGCACTAATCCCAGAACCACCAGAGTATCATAATTTATATCCAGTCACTGCTCCCCAGATTCAAATCATGCCAGCCCCTCCAGCCCCTTCGGTACCATCTTCACTGTCTGAGAGAGAAGGGGGGCTCTGTTCCACTAGCCCAATTAGCTCTAGGACCCGATCTCGGACAGCGAGAGACGGGCCAGATCCTATCCAGAAACAATCAAGCATACCACCTAAATCCCTTCAGACCGATAAGGGGGAACAGAAAACTCCGAGAACAAAGGGAGAGGAAAGGGATGGTTCTGAGGAGAAGGAGCTCCCTCTAGTGACAGGGAGGGATGTCGAAGTCTTGGAAGAGCCAGAGGAAATAGCTAGAGTGCCCCCTGGTGAGACTCTGAGACAGTTGCCGATTCGGAAAATACCAAACCCTGACGCTGTGACGGCGGCCGCCCAGCCCACGATAGACGTTTATTTCCCATGGAGACCCAGTGAGATGATGGCTATTATGGCTACAATCCCAGACAGAAAATAATTTCCTGCTGCTTTCGTGGATCATCTGAGAACTACCATCTCAATTTATCAAGCTGATTCTAGGGACCTCTGGGCCCTAGTCCAGCAGCTTTTAACCCCAGCAGAGTACCGCAGTCATCTCAACCACTTGAATTATGCTAGCCATGCCGCACTTCAGCAAGCCCATGCCTTGGACGATGATAGACGGACACAAATCCTGAATGCGTTGAATAACACATTTCAAAAGCCCATAAACATTTCTGCTATCTTAGACCTCAAACCTAAAAAGACTGAAGAGCCAGAGGAATTTCTGGAACGTTTTAATGAAATCTACCGTGAGGCGACACAATTGGCGAGTCAGGCAACTTGCCATATCAAAATGGTCAGAATTCCCCTCAATATTGTGCTATGTTAATGCATTGCCTACCACCTTCCGTGGCTACTGCCGTGAAATGTAATAACATGAATTGGACAGAGAACGACCCTTCCCGAATGGCCAGGGCAGTCAGATCTTATTGGAAGGAGGGTGTAGGCCAGGAAGGAGGCCCAATATTGTGACTTTGGGACAAAAAAAACCCACAAGTGTTCAAGCGGTTCTGGTTAACAATTCACAATTCGGAAGTGTGTGTATGCATGCGTAACTAACTGGGTTATAAGGTAAAACTGATAGATTTTGTTGCGTCAAAACTGTCGGAAGTCGGTATTTTCGGAAATTAGTCAAGCCGTACCCGCATCTACGACACCACTTTAGCCCTTGTTCCAAATTCGAACAAAGCAAGCAGATAAGAGAGATGGCCATGCAGGCAATGCAACGCCTCATGAATCCCGAGGAATTTGCAGTCGCAGCGATCAGCAGCATTAAAGTGGGACAGTGTCCCATTTGGGAAGTGGAAATTCGGAAATTTCTACAGGGCAAAGGATGGCCCTTGTGGAATGGTTTCTGCAATAATGACGACTCAGGTCCCGGAAGTATAGGGCATACTTGGTGGGAGAACATGAGTGAAATCCACAAAAAGAATTTAGCAAAAGCGCGCAAGCCGATGGCAATTGTGTCCTGTCTGGCACAATTGCGAGGCACAGAGGAGGTCGTCAGGACGCTCCGGAAAGAAATAGAAGGCATACATCATATGAGTAAAATCGATGTATGCGAGGTTGAGAAAGAGAACCTGGAATTGAAAAGGCAGTTAGCGGCAAAGGACGAAGAGGTGGCTGATGCCAAATGGGGTCACCAGTCTTGTCTGGCGCATTTGAGTAGTTTCCAGTCCCAGTATGAGAAGGTTTATCAGGACACGCAGCGTGCAGTCCTGGTAAAGAAACATGGAGACCACTATTACACGTGAGAACACCACCCACCAGGTACGCGGTACATACTCGTGCGACTCGGCCGACGTTGTCTACCTCATACGCTGCAGGAAAGGATGTCCCGAAGCGTGGTACATTGGCGAGACCATGCAGACGCTGCGACAACGAATGAACGGACATCGCGCAACAATCACCAGGCAGGAATGTTCCCTTCCAGTCGGGGAACACTTCAGCAGTCAAGGGCATTCAGCCTCTGATCTCCGGGTAAGCGTTCTCCAAGGCGGCCTTCAGGACGCGCGACAACGCAGAATCGCCGAGCAGAAACTTATAGCCAAGTTCCGCACACATGAGTGCGGCCTCAACCGGGACCTGGGATTCATGTCGCATTACATTCATCCCCCACCATCTGGCCTGCGAAATCCTACCAACTGTCCTGGCTTGATGCAATTCACACCTCTTTAACCTGGGGTCACCCCATCTCTGGATCTGTAAAGATTTAATCACCTGCTAATGGTCGCATTCCAAGCATTGTTTGGCATCTTTGAATTTGTCTATATATGTGTTTCTGGAACATACCTCTTCATTCACCTGAGGAAGGAGCAGCGCTCCGAAAGCTAGTGACATCGAAACAAACCTGTTGGACTTTAACCTGGTGTTGTAAGACTTCTTACTGTGCTCACCCCAGTCCAACGCCGGCATCTCCACATCATGGTAAAGAAAGAGACAGAGAAGCAGGTGGAGATGCTACAGAAGCAATGTAGTGATCTCAAGGCAGCCTTGAGAGCGCTCCACGCTGCAACCACGGAACAAAGGCAGAGTACCTTAGACCATGCGAAGTGCCGAAAGCAAATTGCAGACCTGCAATCACTGCTTTCTGTCCAAAAAGGATTCCAAGAAACCTTTGGGGAAAGTTTAGAACAGGAAGACGGCCCTGATTGGGAAGAATTGCAGGAGACAGCGCAGAGATATGTTCAGGGAACATGTGCGCAGGGAAAGCCCCAAAGGAGGAATGCACCCCCACCCCCCACTCAGCCGGTAGTCAGGCTCCCATGAACCCTGTAACAATCCACTGCACAGCCACAGCAGACGAGGCGGAATTCCTATATTCCACCCCCCTCACAGTGACCCAATTACGGGACGCGTGTGCGAAAATCACACCGTCCCTCCCCGCTTCAGACCCACACCATTTCTTTGCCACCGTCAAACACCAGGCGACCTTGTACGGCCTGGATGAGAAAGAGCAGGTAAAGCTCATGGTCCTAAGCTTAGACCCATCGGTAGCAGCAGCCCTTCCCGACCCACAGAACGTAGGAGGAGGCACCCTTGCAGAAATGCATACCGCGATCCTGGATGCGATCGGGTATAACCGGGGCGACCCCGTAGATGGCCTAAATAAGTGCAGACAGAAAAAGTCTGAACACCCCACAGCGTTCGCAGGACGCTTGTGGATTCACTTTGAACCCGTTTTGGGAAACGTAGACCGTGCCCATTTGTCCGCAGACAATATGGCCAAATGGACCCGCACCCTTATCTCCCATGCCACAGAAGCAGGACAGAATGCCTGAAATAATTATGACCCCCTCGGAGGAGGCTCATAATGAGAAGTGGGTGGTAAAAAGATTGTCCCGCGTTTGGGAACAAGCGACTCACAGTAAACCCGCAGCTAGAACCCCTGAGGAAAAACAAGCCGCCGCAGACGTGCAGGCAGTAAGAACCACTCTTCACAACCCGGCCTGGGTAAACGAGGGAAAGAGCAGCCCCCCCAGCAAAACCGCAAGAATGCTACAACTGCGGACAGTTGGGACATTTTGCCAAAGAATGCAATGCCCCCAAAAAACCACAGAGAGCCCAACAGACAGGCACTCTCACTAAGAAAAAGGCAGAGCCCATACATAACGTTAGCGCCCAGTCTGATCAGACAGACTTGACTGGAACGGACTGACGGTGTACAGGCTCCGCCAGTTGGGTCTGCGATACCCTTTGGGATAGGTCAGGACGACCCATAGTCGCAGCGAAAATTCGGGGACAGCCGATCGAGCTTCTCTGGGACACAGGAGGGTCCCGCACCACCTTAAATTCCTCCACCCTTGGTAAGGACACGTGGCCCACTACAGCCACTATCACCCTCAGCGGCTTCACAGGCCACTCACAACAGGGACATATCACAACCGCTGTACCCATCCAAATCGGAACCATTAACACAAAACACCCCGTAGTCTTAGTCGACCTGCCCCAAACAGCAGAGCACATTTTGGGAATCGACTTCATGAACTCCTACCACCTCTCTTTCGACCCAGTAAACCAGTGTGTCTGGAAGATGGCGAAATCTGCTAGAGCCCCTGCAACGCTCACCATTGGGGACTACATGAACAAAATTAGCGCAGTAGGCGAGTTTTGGTTCAACCCCACCACACACAGCACGGACCGACAGGTTAGGGCAGTCCTGCAAAAAAACAGGGCAGCATTCGCGACCCACAAGCACGACTGTGGACGGATGACTGGCTCCGTACAAATAACAGGACCGGACCCTAGACCCCAAAAGCAGTACGGATTCCCCCGAGAAGCAGAGGGAGAAATCCTAAAGGTTATAGAAAGCTTATTAGAGCAGAGCGTCCTAAGATCGGTAGCCTCAACTAATAATGCCCCGATTTGGCCAGTAAGGAAGCCCGATGGGTCATGGCGCTTGACCATTGATTATCGGGAACTCAATAAAGTCACCCCCGTAGCAGCCCCCACCGTTGCAACAAGTCCCGAGACCATGCTCAAACAGGGACTCCATGCCCGATATTTCACGGTTTTGGACGTCAGTAATGGATTCTGGTCCATTCCATTGGCAAAGGCGTGCCAGTACAAATTTGCCTTCACTTTCCAAGCGCAGCAGTACACGTGGACATGCCTGCCACAAGGCTTCCACAACTCCCCCTCCATTTTCCACCGACAGCTGGCAAATGGACTAGCAAAATTTTCCCCCCCCGAATGTCTGGTACAGTATGTAGATGATCTACTACTGCAGACAGACACAAAGGAAGAGCACATTGAGCTTCTGTCCGAACTCCTGGAATTACTACATTCCATTGGATGTAAAGTAAACCCCAAAAAGGCCCAGATATTGGAAGAAAAAGTGGTATATTTGGGTACTATTATCACACACAGCAAACGCGAGATCGAGCACAAAAGAATTGACTCGATCGCTAAATTGCCCCTTCCCCAACACGTTTCAGCCCTCCGGTCGTTTTTAGGACTGGTTGGCTACTGCCGAAACCACATCGCGGTTTCGCCAGCAAGGCAGCGCCCCTCTCAGACCTCCTAAAGAAAGGAGCACCCTGGGAGTGGCTTCCGCAGCATACGGATGCTGTGGAATCATTAAAACAGGCGCTCATAGCCGCCCCCACACTACAAGTTCCAGACCCGCTTTCCCCTTACGCCATAGAGGTAGCGACCACAGACCGCACCCTTTCAGCCGTGCTCCTGCAGGAACGGCATGACCAGCTAAAACCCATGGCTTATGCCTCCCGAATTTTAGATGCTGTGGAGCAGGGATTCTCAGCCTGTGAGAGGCACCTGCTCGCAGTTTTCTGGGCAGTCCAGTACTTTTCATACATTACCGGACTGAACCCCATCACCATTTTGACCGAGCACACCCCCACCCAACGTTTACTAGGCGGACGACTTAAAGACGGTACCGTCAGCCAAATCCGCGCTGCTAGGTGGACCCTTCTCTTACAAGGACGGGACATCACAGTCAAACGGACCAAGACACACACATACTTAGCGGACAATTTACAGTACCTCGGAACCCCCCATGAGTGTGAAATCATCTCGCCCCACCATAATACAGGCCCCTTTATATCTAAAACACCCCCCAGAAAACTAGCCACTCCATCTCAAAGCCCCCCTCACCCGGACACGTGTGATCCCATTAGGATCTATGTGGATGGATCTTCCACAGTCCTGGATGGGAAACGCATAACAGGTCGTGGGATTTATGTGGAGGACACGCAGGGACGCGCCCTCGAGGAAATCGCATTAAAATTACCCGGACACTTAGGCGCGCAGGCAGCAGAGCTTGCGGCCATCGCTTACATTATAGAGCACCCAGATTCCTTCCCCAGCCCAGCAGACATATACTCAGACAGCCTATACGTCTGCAACAGCCTCACCAAATTTCTGCCCCTCTGGGAAACAAGAGGATTTGTTTCCGCGGATGGGAAACCCCTCCCCTCAGCCCCATTACTCCGCCATATTTTGCAAAAAGCCAAGGACAGGACTTTTGGCATTATAAATGTCCGCAGCCACCATCGTTCCTCCCCCTCTGGAAATGTAAAAGCCGACGCACTGGCTAAGGCAGGATCCAGACATGGGTACTTTTGGAAGCCCCCCGAAAGCGCCCCCCAGTGAATGCGCCAGTGAGTGCAGTTCAGGTCACGCAGACTAGGATCGAAGATCTAGTAGAGGCCCAGAAGCAGGATAGCGCTCTCACTGAGGTCGTGAAAGGGAAGTTTCCAGCCTCATACGAAAGGTACAGAAATACGATAACCACACATGACGGTGTGGTGTTATGTAGCTCTGTTTATGTAGTTCCTGAGCAGGTTAGGAACCAATTAATCTGTTTATTCCAGATGGTCATGGACACCAGGGAATCGATCCCACCGCAGCCCACCTCAAACAGCTTTGTTGGTGGCCAAATCTCAAGGAGGATGTATCCCATTACATTGAGAATTGCCTCATCTCAAATTATGCTCATTGAAGCAGGAAAAAAAGGGCAGAAAGATGAGAGGGGGTGGTTGAAGATAGGGACAAAGAAGCAGATTTTCACGAGGCTTTTGACTATGGGAAAACAGGCAGCAAGGGGAAAGCGTTAAGAGAGAGGTCGAGTGTGAGACTGTAGTGGCCAAAAGGCTCTGCCATTGATCTTATTTCAGATATGATCCTGTCTCCAGCTTGTCCAAGTGGCAGGCTTAACAATAAAAGTAGGGGAGTGTGTACTTAAATATTGATATAAATGCAGAGTCACTTGCAGACTCTAGCGTGTGAGGTATATCCTGCAGTATTGACTCATCCTCCTGGAGACTCTGTTGAACATTATTCATTTCGAGTCCTGTAAGGATCCTGTTGAGTTGGCAATATACTGCTTCATTTATTCAATCTCTCATGGATCTATTGATTGAAGAAGATCCAGAACATCCTTTGTGAAGCTGATGAGTGAGGAATATCCTGATATATTAATGAAATTTTTTAAAGCGCCTGTATGATATTTCATTTGCTATACTTTATCCGACTTGTAAATCTTTCCCAGGTTGTATTGTATATGCTGGCCTGCTTTAACGGACTCTTGCTTTTTCTTCAGTTTGGTATCGACTGCCAATGTGATCACTTTACATCTTGCTTCTGAATCCAGGACTCATCAGTGGGGCACTCAGAACTTCTCTAGTCTGTGCCTGCTGCATCTTCTCTTCATCTTGTCCACCTCCAGGTTTCACCTCACATTCCTACCTCATTGAGCTTGGCTTGAAGCCTTGCTTTGGGATCTTTTCAAAGACTTTCTGCTGGTATAGATGTATTATAACACAGCATTTTATAACTTACATTTGACCTGACACCCTTCTCAAGAATGTCAAGGAACCTAGTCCGACAGGATCTGTCCCTTCTGCCATCATGTTAGCTCCTCCCTTCCAGGTCCTTTTCACCTCGACATTCCTCGCATTTGTTTCCAGTGATTAATTCTATTATTATGTCAGTTACTATACTTTGCGGGGTTTTTTCTTGTATTTCTTGACAATATATCCAACATGTTTGGTTTGCAATCCAATGGTCTGTCTTGATGATTGCCAGCATTTTGCACATGTTAGGCCCAAGTTTTACTTTGCAACATTGAGAATGTGTAGAATTGGTCTTTAGGAATGCATTGATATAGATCTTGTGGTGGTATGTATTAGGGGTAATACAGTACACCAGGAATGCCGAGGAACTATTGGAGGACAGATGCTGGATCCCGATTGGATCCTCCACCTACTGGGCTCCACCCAGATAGGAGGGGTATAAGAACCTGGGTTTAATCCCCGCAGCTGCATTCTGTGACTGAGCTGCTGGGGGAATGTGTCTGAACAAGTCTGCTCAATAAAGCCTCGATTGAAGTTCTTTACGTCTCGCCTCATGTGTGATCGATGGTGCTACAATTTATTGAGCAGACTTAAAAAGGAATATGGAGCTCCGGGTCACCCCGGAGTGCCTGCGAATCAGCCCCCACGCAGCAAATGCAACATCCGCGTTTAAACACTGGCTGGCGTGCTTTGAGGGATACCTCCGAACAGCCCCCGGCAGACCAACAGAAGACCAGAAGATGCAGGTCCTGCATTCCAGGGTGAGTCCCGAAATCTACTCACACATCGAGGGCGCGGAAGAATTCCCAGAGGCGATCAACTTGCTGAAGGAGATCTACATTAAGCCCGTCAACCAGGTCTACGCACGCTACCAGCTCGCGACGAGACGACAAATCCCCGGGGAATCGCTAGACAATTTCTTCAACGCTCTAACGATCCTGGGACGAAACTGCAACTGCCCAGCGGTTACGGCGAACGAACATACGGACCTCCTGATCAGAGACGCTTACGTAGCAGGTTTGGCATCGTCGCAAATTCGCCATAGACTTTTAGAGAAAGACTCTCTCGGACTCACAGATGTACGGGCCCTCGCAGCCTCCCTCGACGTGGCCTCCCAAAACGCCCGTGCCTATGCCCCCGACCGCGCTGCAGCCCCTTGGGCTCTGTGGACCCCCGCCGCGACCGACCCCCCGGCAACCCCAACCCCTCCGCAAGCGTGTGCAGCCAGAATCCCAGACCACCCGCTGCTACTTTTACGGGCAGTCAAAACACCCCCGCCAGCGCTGCCCGGCCCGCTCGGCCACCTGCAAAAGCTGCAGTAAAAAGGGGCACTTTGCAGCGGTGTGCCAGTCCCGTGGGGTCGCCGCTATCTCCGGGGAACAAATGGGACCATGGGCTCCACCCCCCCCCCCCCAGCGACCCACGGGCGGCCAACGGGCGGCGCCATTTTGGACCCCGGACACCACGAGGGGGGGACGGGCGCCGCCATCTTCCGACCCACAGTCCACGTGCGATCCATGGGAGCGACCATTTTGTCCACCCCCGGCCGCGTGCGACTCATGGGAGCGGCCATTTTGTCCACCTCCGACCGCGTGCGATCCATGGACGCCGCCATCTTGGCTGACAGGCAAGGACCCCGGCGTGGACGGCTCCACACTGCCTGAAGACAAGGGTCTGATACACCAACCACGTTTGGCATCGGTGACCCTCGACCAGTCGCTGCCCCGGACGCTCCAGACGACAACGGCAATGGTGCTGGTGAACGGCCACGAAACGCCGTGTTTGATCGACTTGGGGAGCACGGAGAGTTTTATTCACCCGGACACGGTAAGACGCTGTTCCCTTGTAATTCGGCCAAGCACCCAAAAGATTTTCCTGGCGGCGGGGTCCCACTCTGTTGAAATCAAAGGGTTCTGCATCGCAAACCTAACGGTGCAGGGGAGAGAGTTCAAAAATTACCGGCTGTACGTCCTTCCCCACCTCTGCGCTCCCACCCTCCTGGGTTTGGACTTCCAATGCAACCTCCAGAGCTTAACATTCAAATTTGGCGGCCCTATACCCCCACTGACTATCTGCGGCCTCGCGACACTCAAGGTCGAACCGCCCTCCCTGTTTGCGAACCTCACCCCGGATTGCAAACCCGTCGCCACTAGGAGCAGACGGTACAGCACCCAGGACCGGACGTTTATCAGGTCCGAAGTCCAGCGGCTGCTGAAGGAAGGCATAATCCAGGCCAGCAGTAGTCCCTGAAGAGCCCAGGTGGTAGTAGTGAAGACAGGGGAGAAGCAAAGGTTGGTCGTAGACTACAGTCAGACCATCAACAGGTACACGCAGCTAGATGCGTACCCTCTTCCCCGCATATCCGACATGGTCAATCGGATTGCACAGTACAAGGTCTTCTCCACCTTGGACCTTAAGTCCGCCTACCACCAGCTCCCCATTCGCCCCGGTGACCGCAAGTACACTGCCTTTGAAGCAGACGGGCGGCTATACCACTTCCTAAGGGTTCCATTCGGCGTCACGAACGGAGTCTCGGTCTTCCAACGAGAGATGGACCGAATGGTCGACCAGCACGGTTTACGGGCAACGTTCCCGTACCTCGACAACGTCACCATCTGCGGCCACGACCAGCAGGACCACGATGCCAACCTCCGCAAATTCCTCCAGACCGCTAACGCCCTCAACCTCACCTACAACGAGGAAAAATGCGTGTTTAGCACCGACCGTTTAGCCATCCTGGGCTACGTAGTGCGTAATGGAGTGATAGGCCCCGACCCCGAACACATGCGCCCCCTCATGGAGTTCCCTCTCACCCACTGTACCAAAGCCCTGAAACGCTGCCTGGGCTTCTTTTCATATTACGCCCAGTGGGTCCCCCAGTACGCAGACAAGGCCCGCCCACTAATCCAGTCCACTACTTTTCCCCTGTCGACAGAGGGCCACCAGGCCTTCAGCCGCATCAAAACGGATATCGCAAAGGCCACGATGCGCGCCATCGACGAGTCCCTCCCCTTCCAAGTCGAGAGCGACGCGTCCGACGTAGCTCTGGCGGCCACGCTCAACCAAGCGGGCAGACCCGTGGCCTTTTTCTCCCGGACCCTACACGCTTCGGAAATTCGCCACTCCTCAGTAGAAAAGGAGGCCCAAGCCATAGTGGAAGCTGTGCGACATTGGAGGCATTATCTAGCCGGTAGGAGATTCACTCTCCTCACTGACCAACGGTCGGTAGCCTTCATGTTCGATAATGCACAGCGGGGCAAGATAAAAAACGACAAGATCCTGCGGTGGAGGATCGAACTCTCCACCTACAACTACGAGATCTTGTACCATCCCGGGAAGCTGAACGAGCCGTCCGATGCCCTATCTCGCGGCACTTGTGCCAACGCACAAGTGGACCGTCTCCAAGCCCTCCACGAGGATCTCTGCCACCCGGGAGTCACTCGTTTCTACCACTTCATAAAGGCTCGCAACCTCCCTTACTCCGTCGAGGGCGTCCGTACAGTCACCAGGAACTGCCAAATCTGCGCAGAATGCAAACCGCATTTTTTCAGGCCAGATAGAGCGCACCTGATAAAGGCTTCCCGTCCCTTTGAACGCCTCAGTTTGGATTTCAAAGGCCCCCTCCCCTCCACCGATCGCAACACGTACTTTCTTAACGTCGATGACGAATACTCCCGCTTTCCCTTCGCCATCCCCTGCCCTGACATGAGCGCGGCCACGGTCATTAAAGCCCTTGGCACCATCTTTACCCTGTTCGGTTTCCCTGCCTACATCCATAGCGACAGGGGGTCCTCCTTCATGAGTGACGAGCTGAGTCAATTCCTGCTCAGCAAGGGCATAGCCTCGAGCAGGACGACCAGCTACAACCCCCGGGGGAACGGGCAGGTAGAGAGGGAGAACGGAACGGTCTGGAAGACCGCCCTACTGGCCCTACGGTCTAGGAGTCTCCCAACTTCCCGCTGGCAAGAAGTCCTCCCGGATGCCCTTCATTCTATCCGGTCCCTGCTGTGTACCACCACTAACCAAACGCCTCACGAGCGCCTCCTAGTCTTCCCTAGGAAGTCCGCTTCTGGAACGTCACTTCCGACCTGGCTGGCGGCCCCGGGACCCATCCTGCTCCGGAAACATGTGCGGGCGCACAAATCAGACCCGCTGGTGGAAAAGGTACATCTACTCCACGCAAACCCGCAGTATGCCTACGTGGCGTACCCAGACGGCCGACAGGACACGGTCTCTCTGCGGGACCTGGCGCCCGCCGGAGCTCCCCCCCCCCCGCCAACACAAATCACCTCCCCCTCACTGCCGCCGGTGCACCCCACAGCCACCCCCTTCCCGGGGGGATCGGTCCTCCTCCCAGGCCCGTCCAGGAGTAAGGAAACAGAAGGGGACAGCGCGATGCTCCCAGAGTCGACCGGACCCGAGCCAGCACCACCACCAGCACCCGGGCTGAGACGATCGGAAAGGGCTACCAGAGCACCATCTCGACTCATCGAATCGACTTAAGATGTATATAATTCAGTAGCCCAGTAAAGCGGCATTGTTGTAAATAGTTAACGCTGCAAATCGGGTAAAATGTGAATAATTCGGTGGCCCAGTAAAAGCGGCATGATTGTATATAGTTCAATGGTTAAGGCACCGACCCTGTGAACCCCGACCACCATACCACCCACCATCCCGCCGGGTTCTTTTTTAACAAGGGGAGAATGTGGTGGTATGTATTAGGGGTAATACGGTACACCAAGAATGCCGAGGAGCTATTGGAGGACAGATGCTGGATCCCGATTGGATCCTCCACCTACTGGGCTCCACCCAGATAGGCGGGGTATAAGAACCCGGTTTACTCCCCGCAGCTGCATTCTGTGACTGAGCTGCCGGGGAACAAGTCTGAACAAGTCTGCTCAATGAAGCCTCGATTGAAGTTCTTTACATCTCACCCCGTGTGTGATCGATGGTGCTACAGATCTATTAGCCCTATCTGGAATATTCATGCACACGAAAGCAAAATCAATGAGATCTATTTTTACAATCTCCGATCATAACTGGCAGATTAGCAATTTCTTCTCTTGTGAATATTCCCAGACGAGGAAAATTTCAGATCCAATCCCAGATCTGTTAGCTAACTTCAGTTGGGGTAACATCAGAGGGACCACAAGCATCTTTGACTCAGAAGATATAAAGCATCAATTATGGTTCTCACACCTTACTGTCATCCAGTGATCCCCCATTGAAAGGTCAGGGCTTGTGGACATTGGGTGAGGACAGGACAGAATTGCTTTGGCTGTGATAATCTTCACGATTCAGTAAACTGTTGACACTCACTGTCTGAGTTCACGGGCAAAATTCTCCCCCAACGGCGCGATGTCCGCCGACTGGCGCCAAAAACGGCGCCAATCAGATGGGCATCGCGCCGGCCCAAAGGTGCGGAATGCTCCGCATTTCTGGCGGCCTAGCCCCGACATTGAGGGGCTAGGCCGACGCCGGAGGGATTTCCGCCCCGCCAGCTGGCGGAAATGCGGCGCATGCGCGGGAGCGGCCGCTGTCAGTTTCCCGGCGCATGCGCGGGAGCGTCAGCGGCCGCTGTCAGTTTCCCGCGCATGCGCAGTGGGGAGAGTCTCTTCCACCTCCGCCATGGTGGAGGCCGCGCCGGAGGCGGAAGGGAAAGAGTGCCCCCACGACACAGGCCCGCCCGTGGATCGGTGGGCCCCGATCGCAGGCGAGGCCACAGTGGGGGCACCCCCCCGGGGTCAGATCGCCCCCCCCCCCCCCCAGGACCCCGGAGCCCGCCCACGCCGCCTGGTCCCGCCGGTAAATACCAGGTTTGATTTACGCCGGCGGGACAGGCAATTTCTGGGCGGGACTTCGGCCCACCCGGGCCGGAGAATCCAGCGGGGGGTCCCGCCAACCGGCGCGGCCCGATTCCCGCCCCCGCCCAATCTCCGGTACCGGAGACTTCGGCGGGGGCGGGATTCACGGCGGCCAACGGCCATTCTCCGACCCGGCGGGGGTAGGAGAATGACGCCCCTGGATGTGGCCACTTGAGTGAATTATAAGTGGATGCTTCCTTCGATGTCGTCTCATTAAAAGTGATGGAATGGAAAACCCTTGTTTGAGGCAAGACTTAAGGTACTGGGACTATCCCCACAAGAGCAGCAAAGGATAAGAAAAGATTTAATCAAGGTTTTTAAAATGATGAGGCAGGTTGACAGGGTGAATAGAGAAAGACGTTGGACCATAACTTCCTGGCTCCCTAGTGTCGCATTTGGGGGGTACCCCAGTGAAGCGCTGGGGACCCCTTTTGGAAGTTCCCATGTCAGGGTATACCTCGCAATTATCCAGGAGCGCTAACTTCCCCTGGACAATTGCGTTGGAAACCATCCAACAAAGTGATTCAAATCACTAACTTTGGATGGCTCTGCCAGTTTTACAATCATAGTTACTCTAAAAGAGTTGGCAGGTAAAAAAGCACTTCTAACTCCAAAGTAGCTATTTAAAAACCCAGACTAAGCCCAACACGGGACAACCCCCCCCCCCCCCCCCACCACACACACACACTATCCTCACCCTTGACCCCCCCCCCCCCCCCGCAGAGGACCCCCCACACCAACCCCCCACCCAGCCAACCAAGCAACACCCTGACTAGAACAATTTCCCCCCTCTGCCCAGCCTGGACCCGACCCAACATCCCTCACCCCGCCCTGACATCATCCTGCCAATATCTGAATCCCCAACTCATATTCACTTTGCAACTTCTCCCTTTCATTGGTCCCTTTAAACCCACCTGCTTTATGGCAGCTAGTGCCGTAAAAAGGGGGCATGTCCCCATTCATGGTGCTCCGATTACACCTCACTGCTGGAGATGTGGCCACGCTTCGCTGTTCCAGTCTCACCCAACCTGAGTCAAGAAGGTCGGGCGAGTCAGTGGCTTTGGAATCCCAGCGAAGGTAAGCCACTACAGAGTGGCAATCCACCAGTGACTGACACTCCAAGGAGGTCACGGCCATTCCCATTTCTGGCCTATGCACAGGGCTGTGATGGATTGTGCAACATTAAGCCATTACCCCTGATTTTCTTCAATCTTTTGGTCCATGCCATTGGACTGGCAAGAAATCATGCAGCTCATTTTCGCAACAGTGTCAACCACCATGGGCCGAATGGCCTCATTCTGCTCTGCAACCCTTCAGGTTTTAATAGTGAGTCGGCATCTTCAAGACAGAAGGGAAGAAAACTTGAAGGGTAAAAAAGAAAGGATGCAAAGATGTAAGGATATGTGTTATTCCGAAGATCTCCTTCGGGAGAGGTCGAATGACAAAAATGAGGCAAAAATGGGGGAATGAAAGAAAATATAATTTTCTTGCTCTTTTGAGGTTTGATGTCAATGTCAGAGTAATGAAAGGGGGCCGTTTGTTATTTGAATTTACGACTCTTGTCACGGGGCCGGTGGTGAATAAAGGCCCCCTTTTGTGGCAGCAATGGGTGGTCACATTGATGGCCTTCATTTGATCACTGGCTGCCCTACAACTGCTAAAATCCCGCTTTATTATCAATTCAGCTCAGCTCAGAAGTGTTTACTCTTAATTTATTTGTGGCCTTCCAAAAAAGGAGATCAAACACACTCCAATTACTACATAATTAGTGCTTAACTGCTTAATTTATTTATTGTCCGAGCTACCTTCACTGTTGAGCATCAACTTTGTGAATTAAAAGGCACATTTGAGAATCCTCGGCTCAGGAGTAAGTCCTGCTCTCCTGGGGAAGACTGTTCTGATCTTTAACTGTCTGTAAAACCGAGGGAAACTAAATCTAAAGCTGTTTACTCAGATATGAGGCCTACTAAATTGGAATTGATGTCCCCTAGTGACTCTTTTACATTTACAAGGTAATCGGGAATGAGAGAGCTCAACATTTTGATGAAACCCCTTCTAAAGACAGCCACAATTACATGTTGTTCTGTCCTTCGAAACTCATAAGCTCCTCTCAGAAACCTATTAATTTCTGCTCATCCAGGTGAGAGCCATACTGTGTACGCTCAAGTCCTTCTGACTTGCCAGGGCATTGAACTTAACTGCTCATTTACTCCACAAAATGACTATCAACTGACGGCAACAGGAAACCTGGGTAAGTATTTTAAGGGAAGAAATGTACAATGCTGTGCAGGGGTTTGGGACTAACAGGATAGCATAGCAACGATGGGCCAAATAGCCTCCTTATGTACTGTAAGATTCTATGATTCTAAATCACTGTCAAGGCTGAGAGACAGTAGGTTTTGAAATTCCTGAAATTTTGCCCCACTACTGTCCCGGTTGAGAAAAGTTTACACATGCTCAGGTTGGTTTGAGTCATTTAAAAAAAACAGTTAGAGTACCCAATTATTTTTTTCCAATTAAGGGGCAATTTGATGTGGCCAATCCACCTAACCTGCACATATTTGGGTTGGGGGGATGAGAACCACGCAGGCACGGGGAGAATGTGCAAACTCCACAAGGACAGTGACCCGGGGCCGGGATCGAACCCGGGTCCCTCAGCTCCATATGCAGCAGTGTTAACCACTGCACCATCATGCCGTCCCTGATTTGAGTCCTAAACACTGTCCTGGTTTCACTCTCCAGGGCACTAGATCCTGCACTGATCACTCAGTCATCAATTCTAACACCAGTTAATGACCCAAAGGGAAAGGCCAGTAGGACTGGTAACAGGCTTGACCAGCACACCATCAGTTCCCAGCTGGTGAAAGAAGGGTGCAAACCATAGGACTGGCCTTAGATGATCACAGCTCAGTAATACTGGTTTCTAGCTGGGCAAACCTGGTTTTTACCTCTGGGGAAACTGCCTGCATGTGAGCAATTATGTATGCATGCAAATAAGCACACGTGCACACACACACACACAAACACACATACAAGGCACAGCCACACACAGAAACACACACACACAAACACATGCAAGAACACACACATATACTGACACAGATGCACACACAGAAATATAACACACCACACACGTGCATACCTGTGTGCACACGTGCGCGCACATACAGAAGCACACACACAGAGGCACATCCACACACACAGACACACACACAAACAGACACACACGGAAACACACAGACACACACACTGGCACACACACACACCTGTACATGCACGCATGCACACACACACAGGCACACACACCTACAGAAACACACACACAGTATGGTTGGAATTCTCTAGCTTTTGGGATTTTCTGTACCTGCTGGCAGTGCACCCTCACCCACGGGAAATCCCATTGACAAGCAGCGGGAGTAAAGAATCACACCACCAAGAAAGATGCAGCTGGAGAATCCAGCCCTATATAAAACTGCCTGTCAGTTAGAGTAGGACCTGCCTGCACAAAGGAGTCCATTCAACCCATTTTGCCTGTGCTGTCATTGCTTGATGTATTGTATGTGTCTGTAAATTGTCCGCACCAGATTAATGTTCTTGTGAATTTCCCAAAAGAATGAGACCCAAGGACTACTCCACACCTAGCCGCCACTCACCCATGCCCTCAAGCTGCATGTTGCTTCATGAGTGTCCAGACCTCAGTTCTTAGCTTATCAGTTTCAGTTTGGCATTAGCTATGTATAACCACAACTTGCATTCATTTAGCGTCATGAAAGAGTGAGAAAGATATAGTTGCACACTTAAGAGAAAAAAAAAAGAATTGCCTCATCTGCGCACAGAATAACCCAGATAGATATGCCAAAACGGCACAACTCAGCCACACCCGACCCGTTAACGGCCCCTGGACGAACCTCCAGATCGATTTTATAGGTCCATTGCCCCCTTGCAGGAATGGCTATAAATGTGTTCTGGTGGTCATAGACACTTTTACAAAGTGGGTGGAAGCATTTCCAGCCCGCACCAACACTGCGAAAACCACAGACAAAATCCTAACCCACCACAACTTTACAAGATGGGGACTCCCCTGCAGTATTGAATTGGACCAAGGTTCTCACTTTATGGGACGGGTCATGCAGAACGTCCTCACGATATTTGGCATAACCCAAAAATGTCATATTGTGTACCACCCACAGTCGAGTGGTATAGTGGAGCGCATGAACTGGACTAAAAACCACCCTCCGAAAAATGGTCCAGCAAAACAACACCACTTGGGATTCTGTCCTCCCCTTTGCGCTGATGTTTTTGCGTAACACTGTTTCCACCTCCACAGGTTACACCCCACACACCCTCATGACCGGACGCCCCATGAAAGGGACAGAGTACTTGTTAGGTTTAGACCTGACCAGCCCTGAAGTTACGGCCCTCACCCACGAGAAAGCCGTTGAGCTTAGTTGCGAATGTAAAAACGGCTCAGTTAGCAGCCGCTGTTAAACTGGGCACCAAAAGAAAACAGAGCATGGCCTGTTTTGATAAGGCAGTACATGCAATGGAGTATAATATAGGACAACAAGTGATGTTGTCTGTGTATAACCCCAGCACATTTCTGTCTCCAAAATACTCAGGTCCGTACTCCATTACGGATAAAGTAAGCCCATCGGTATATAAAATCAAATACCCAAATGGTAAGACTGCGTGGTTTCACATAAACCAGTTAAAGGCTTATGGAGCCCAGTCAAACCACGCCCACCACGTCATGCTTGACGCAGCAGCCCACACCCCGCCCACAGCCAACGTAACCAGACCAACCCCCACCACGTCCAGCCCAGACATGGACTCGCCCCCGACTCCACCCCCAAAATCTACACTCCACCCCGGAACGCCCACAGACTGCAGCAGCAGAGACAGTGACTGTGACTCTGACGATAGCCACAGCACGCCTCCCTACTATCCCCATACAACCGGACCCACACCCAGAGACTCCGATTTCGACTCCAGTGATCCCTTCATGATCACTTTCCTAAACAAACCACTCCACCGACCACCGAACCACACGGACGACCTCGACTTTGTCCCCACCCAACTCGACGAAACCCATTGGCACCGCAACAACTCCTACAGATTCGTCCGAAACGACGAAAGCAACCCCAACTCACACCACGCAGCCCTTTCAGCCCTAATTCACTCCAGAGTTTGGCACCCGGGAGAAGGGGACGAGTCAGACCCCCAATCCGCCAACCCCTTTGCGACCCTATTCGCAACAGAGAACTGAGGTGTCCACATGATGATTTAAAGGAGACACTTGGGAGAACTGTTGTCCTTCCTGATGGAACCTGCAGGATGTTTTATGTTGTTTGTACGTTTGTTTAAGTGTTGTTCGTCTGACAGGAGAATGTTTCTCACTGTCACACACCCATTCACCTGAAACTTTTTAGCTCTTTCCCACAGACACCCACCGCGGCCAGATGCTTATTCAGCGGTACCAACTTGTCCGCCGTTACCTGGTCAACAGACCAGACGCTTGTTCAGCGGAACTAGCTTATCTGCAGATACCTGGTCAGCAGACCACACGCTCGTTCAGAGGAACTAGCTTTTCAGCTGGTACTTGTTCGAGTATCAGACGCCCGTTCTGATTCGAGGGTAGAATCACAGCAGCAACCTCACCATGATGACTACATTTTTGCCCGTTCTTGTCGGTTGCTCAGGCAGTGGAGAAACGGCATGAGACCCGCCCTGCCTGGGGACCCCCCCGTTGGTCAAACACGCTCGGGTAGGGGAGATACGGCATTGGTAGCCGTCCTACCCGGGGACTCCCGGGGACTCCTACCAGGGCAGCACGGTAGCATTGTGGATAGCACAATTGCTTCACAGCTCCAGGGTCCCAGGTTCGATTCCGGCTTGAGTCACTGTCTGTGCGGAGTCTGCACATCCTCTCCGTGTGTGCGTGGGTTTCCTCCGGGTGCTCCAGTTTCCTCCCACAGTCCAAAGATGTGCAGGTTAGGTGGATTGGCCATGATAAATTGCCCTTAGTGTTCAAAATTGCCCTTGGTGCTGAGTGGGGTTACTGGGTTATGCGGATAGGGTGGAAGTGTGGGCTTGGGTAGGGTGTCTTTCCAAGAGCCGGTGTAGACTCGATGGGCCGAATGGCCTCCTTCTGCACTGTAAATTCTATGATTCTATGACTCCATCCAACTCTTACCCGTCGCGGCCCATTTGACATTTTCATTTCAAAAATTTTTTTTTTTTTTTGGCGACCTTTAGGTTGCTGCCAAATGCTATTTACATCCTGGAACATTTGGATGGTAAATCAGCACTGGTCCCTCACTGGGAAGTGTGCCGTGTCCTAAAATTTGTTTTGAAAAATAAATGAGGGAGTCACACATAGTGACCAATTATAAGGGTATAATTGGCCCCAGAAAGGACAGACACACTAACTTACCGGATATTATACCAAGGTAGTTACAGATACTATGCTTGTTTTACAGAACTCCAGAAGCTTCAGGACCGGAGAAAACAGAGAACACAAAGAAAGACAAAGAAAGAGGACAGCCATGAGGACTTCGATCATCGTGCTCAACATTTTTCTTATGGACCTTTGGTTGTGCGGGAACGCAGACCCCATTACTCCAAACCCCCCTGCCGTTAATGTTTCACTCCCTCGCAGTACCCAAAGCCCAGTCACCAGAGACACTGCATCTTCCTGGTGTGACAGGTTCATAACCTGGTACTCCATGTCTTACGTAATTGAAGCACTGTTAGCGTTGGCAATACTCTGCTGTGCAGTGCAGACTATGCGCCTCCGCAAATGGAGAAGGAGAGCGTACCACGCTCGAACCCCGGTATATCGGATCCGATCCCCTATATTCGGGTATGACCAGACCCCCGAACCCCGCGACCTATAAAACAATAATAAAAAACATGCACTTGCGTTTTTCTGTAAATAAAAAAATGTACAAAACCCCCTTAACAAAAATATATGATCCTGAGCTTGACTGCCAAGTCAGGAAAGAGTATATTGAATGTTATGATTGTTGTTGTATGTTTAGAGAGATAGGATGATACAAGACTTGATGAGCGTATTTAGGTAAAATTAGAGGTGCCAAGTTTTTATTTTGTAGATGCATGCCCCTGCCTGACATAGCACCCTTAAGAATTGTTTAGGTAAATTTTTGTGCATAGCTAGGGTCAGAGTAGTGGCCATGTAGGAGGTGTTCCCCCCCCCCCCCCCCCCCCCCCCCCCCGGTCAGGGGACGGATTGGACAAAATTTAGGTGATCCTTCACGCTTCGCGTTAGGATCACAAGTAGTGAGTGTAGCCACCTAAAATGGCTGATTCCCGATTAATTTGGCCAAAACCCGATATAAAATGGCTAACCGAAAAGGCTGATGGGAAAAGCAGCCAACAGGGTACAAACAGACAGCTGCAGACAAAATAGCGTAGTCGGCTCTGGGGAAGTCGGCCCAGATCGATACCTGCGACCATTAGCAGCACATCAACACAGACATCTGCAGTTTAATCGGCTATCCCCGGGAACAAGCGCAACATATTAGCAATTGAATGCCGGGCCAGACCTCTCGGCGCCAGCAGTGACCGAGACAAAGACAGGTGAACGACCACCCCCCGATCAAGGAATCGCCCCATTATTGGAGCATATCGAACCCAGTGATTGGGAACAAGTCCAATCACTTGGGACTCGGGGTCAAGGTCCCCCCCGAGAGGCGGGAAGCCCCTGGGTCCTATAAAAATAGGCGCCAAGTTCAGATCGGCCTTCTCTCCCTTCTTCTCCTGCTCGCAACCTTCGCAAGAACCATCGACCAGCAACTGTAAGTTTGACTCCAGCGATCGCTACCCGATAGAGACACCTAGTCATCGACCTGTATCAGCCTTTTGAATCCCGCAGGCCAGACCCAATTCAATAAGCCATTCGTTTCCCTGACCTGGTGGGCCATTCCTAAAGTTAAGTATTGGCCAGTAGTGGTAGGTCGTGATATAGAAAGTAGGATTATTGTGTAAGTATTTATTGCTGTACATAATAAATGACCATTGGCTTTAATCTTACTAAGCGGTGTGCTGTCTTATTAATCATAACTCGAGCTTGAACCACGTGGCGGTATCAGAAAGATACCTGGCGACTCGTGAGCAAAGGTAACATAATTAGAGCTAATAAAACTAAGGCTAATAAGAGCAACAGTTTTAATTGCGGCCGTGCAGATCACTGGCAACAGGAATGCCCCTTTAAAAAACAGGCAGCAGAAGGAGACTACCCGACCCAAAGGAGGGGGTACCCCCAAGGGGAGGACAGACGAGATACACTGACTTCTCCCAGGCAAACCCTTTCACAACACAGGATTGACTAGCTAACGAACAGGGAACCTATTATCTCTCTGCAGATAGGAGATCAACATCACCCATTTGTAATCGACACTGGAGCAGCCATGTCTTCAGTGCAATCAGAACTTCGACTACCACTATCTGACCACACGCAGCATTTGTCGGGGTTCCAAGGACAGGTGTGTGAGTATCCTATTTCTGAACCTGTGACAGTCACTTACGAGACTAAGTCTGCAGATCATCAGTTTGTAGTGACTACTGGATTGGACTGTAACTTGTTGGCCCGAGATTTACTGTGTATCTTCCAGCTACAGCTAGGGGTAACAGTTCAATCATGAAGGATGAGACAACAGTGCTATATTTCTATCACCCCCCAGTGGTGGATGTTAGACATTGAACATTCACTGCATCACGTTACCCTGGCCTATGACAGAACCGGACAAAACAGGGTGTTGGAGGACAAATACCGGCCATTAATTGGGACCGAATGGCCAGTCAAGGTTACAGCCACAGTCACGGGAAAAGAAGTTACAGCCGATTTTGTTACAATACCACCACATTTATGGCCACAGTCAGCTTCTGTAGGCCCTCATATTACACGTCAGGTCCACGACCAGTACCATGCCAAGGATCTGGGGCCTATGGGAAGGGTAGGCAGTGGCTACCAAACATCGCTGTCTATACAAAGCTGCTGACGCCTTACACTAGGGAAGGGGGGAATTTTACTCTCACCACCGAGGCACTCGAAGCCTTCCGTTGCCTGAAGCAGGCCTTGTTACAAGCACCGGCCCGTAGCATATTACTCTTCCAAACTTGATCCAGTGGCATTGGGCCACCCTGTTTGCACCCAGATCTTGGCAGCGATATACAATAGTTTGCAGGCTGCTGCCAATATAACTCTCCAACAGGATAGTACGGTGTATAGCTCCCACTCGGTCATCGCAATACTGAGGCAACTGCAGACTCAGCATCTTACCGCAGCTCGTCAGAATAGGTATGAGATATACCTTTTGAACAATCCACGTCTGACATTTAAACACTGTACCACTATCAATCCAGCCTGTTTTCTTAGTGGTCCCCCTGTCCATGAAGACGCACCTGGCCACGACTGTTTAGCCTTGATTCAGGAAACTACCACAATAAGGGACGACTTAAGTGATATTCCGTCAGAACAACCTGACATGATTATGTGTGGTCAAATATCCCACCGGGGTTTAGTTAATGACCTACTACAGGCCCTCCTTATGCCCGTGCAGATTTCCGTCATTAAATGCGCTGCCCATACAAACGGTAAGACCCCAGTTGACGTTGGTAATGAACAAGCAGATTGTGCAGCGCGGACAGCCGCACAAATTCAGCAAGTGATGGTGCCTAAAATGTTAGGTCAGACTAAACGTTCTGCAATAAATAGGTCTGCCTCTGACAAGCCAATGCTAACCATCCAAGACGTCATAAGGTTCCAGGAGGACGCTCCTGAGAGTGATAAACAAATGTGGAAACGGTTAGGTTGTACATATGATTCTGTTTCCTCTTTATGGACCACGCCAGCACATCAGACTTGTATGCCTGATGTACTGGCTTTATGGGTCATTGAATGTGTACACTTTGCAACTCATTGTGGGGCTCGGGGGACTAGTGATTTGTTGCTGGACACTTGGTGGCATCCTAAAATGCAGGGGTTGGCTCAGAGTATCAGCACTCGGTGTTTGATTTGTCAGCAATATAACACCGGCAAAGGTATCCCTTGTGGTATGGGGCAAACCCCGTTACCCTGTGGTCCCTTTGAGATGCTCCAGGTGGATTACATTGAGTTGGAAAGGTGTCAATGTTATAAATATGTTTTGGTCATTGTGGACGTGTTCAGCAGATGGGTCGAGGTGTATCCGACTATCGATAATAAAGCTGCTACTGTGGTTAAAGTTCTGATGTGGGAAATCATTCCCCGGTACAGTATACCAGCTCAGTTGAGTTCTGATAACGGGTCTCATTTTCTTGGACAGATTAACCTGCCTCCCTTCCCCAGTGCTATTTTACAGGTGTGGAGCATGATGGGGTGGCTACGCACCGCCTGTGTGATCTTCGGCCTCACCTCGCTTGGAGTGACATCGGGGACGGACATGGAAAAGGGACATATTATCCACATTTGTAACCCCAACCAAACTACAAGGACATTTTGTTTATGCAGAGGTGATGTTCTTCAATGCCCCCATATACGAGGACATGGTATCGACTCATGGAAAGTCATCAAATTAAGGAGCAATGCAGGACTCATGAAGCAATTGCACCGGTCCCGGCGATGGGAAGGGAACATTACATGGACATTGCCTTGTTTTTGGAGTACATGTAAATTTGATTTTGGATGTGTTAAGCTTGGTGCCATATAGGTAACTGTCAGGAGAGAGTAGGAAGAGGTTGTGGAAGAGAGAGGGGGACTAAAGAGAGGACGGAGCATGTGAGAAGGGGAGTACAACTAGAACGTAGGTTATCAGGAGATACACTTAATTCATTTAGAGGCCAAACTGAGGAAAACCCGGGTATATAAATCTCTTCTACCAGATTTACCACCGCTTGTATGGCCAGGGACGGGTTGTCTGCTACCCGAACGCCGCAGCGGTGTCTAGGTTATTTTCTGTTTCACCGCTTTGGGGCACTCCCCAAATGGTGGTTCATTGTCAGCATTCCGAACCACCGCACGAGCAAGTCACTCTTCCTTACGATCCGGGTTCAGCACCACCGGCTATTTGCCTTCCCCTTCCTCGGGATAATTCCCACTCACAGTATGATAGGCTGCAACGGTGGAGGGCGTACATACCTAGCCACTTCACTCCCAATAGGGATTCCCGGTTGTACGAGAATTGTTTCAGCAGTGAAGGATACGGCTGTTTGCTGGTAGAGGTGGAAACGAATATAACATGTCTGTTCCCCACCTGTACAGACAGGAGGTGTCATATCACCCAGGCATCTGGCCAATGCGGTTGTTACAACACCACCTGTGTTCCATTGAACGTCGGCCTCCAGCTCCTTTGTGGCTGGGCGAATGTCTCTCATATCACTGTTGGGACTAGGGCTTTCCGCATTGCTAGGCGGCCCGAATGGGTGTTTCAAAGCTGGATAAACTGGGATACTGGGGGATCCCTACGCAACCGATATACTGATTGTGATGCTAGCCTGTACACGGAGCAAGGATACTACTTTTTATTTCATGGCACAGCGACCAATGTTTTGTCACCCCCATTTCCCCGCCAAATTGCTATTGGGACTCTAGTCCCTACCACAGTCCCCTGCCCTGCATAATCAGTTAGCACGCTGGGCAGTTTCAGCTGAATTCTGCGAGAACTGGAAACAACCTCAGGTTCTCACACCCAACCGGGGCCACTCAGCCAGGTGGGGAATTCTGAGCGTCTTGTAGCTGCGGTTGTTTGTAATGCAGAACCGGTATGCTCTTGACTATCTTCTGGTCCGTGAGGGTGGGGTATGCGCCATAGTACAGGGCAAGTGTATCATGGGAGTTCAAGACTTAACCACTAACATCACTAAATTTATGGATCGCATACGGGATCACCTGGACGGAATGCAGGATCCTGGCTCTTGGGGTAACTGGGGATTTGGAGGTTGGAAGGACTGGTTGATAAATATGGCCATGTATTTAGCAGTGGCTATTGGCTGCATCTTTGTGGGCCCAGCCATCCTTAAATGCGTGATGGGTAGAATGCGGGGTGCACTGGAACAGATAGACGCCCCAAGAATCTTGGCTGTTAAGATCCACGAGAGTGCAGCGGATGAAGGGGGCTACTATAGGAATTGGAAATGCAGCGACAAATCTTTTTAGATGAGGGACCGTAGCTCTGGATTGAATAGTTCGGTTATCATGAAATGATAAAAGGAGGGAATGACGAATGTGATATAAAATAGTTACTTTAGAGATATTAATTATTGTAATGTAGATATAGGCCGGTCTGATTCTGTTAGTTCACAGACAAAGGATTGCAGAATGCATGGCAAAGCAAGGGGGAGGGGTGTCTAGCTAAGGAGGAGAAAAGGATGCTGGGTAATAGGAGGCCAGAGGGATGAGAAGTGAGCCAATCAGGATGTATGGCCAGGTCAGGAGGTGTATAGGATGACCTATGGGAATCGCGTATGTGAAACTTGATGCCATTTGAATGTATTTGCAGAAATCCCTTTGTCTCCTTCTTCATTCGTTTTCCAGGGGTCCAGGAGACTGGTTCTGTGTCCTGTGTCTGTGAGAAACGAATCAGACTTGCAAGTCAAATAAAAATAACTAATGCTATGCCTGCACATCCATCTCGAGTTTTAATGAGGCCAGACTGACGGGTAAAGAATTAAGATTTCTCAATGGCACAGTAACCTAAAGGTGCTATTGTCCTCAGCAAGAATCCATTTCAAGCAGCTTGCGATAACAGCACAGAATCACATACAAGAATTCATTTATGAAACATTTCAAGTTCATATTGCACATTAAAGACAGACAGCTAACCGTCAAACCAAACTTATTTGATTCTAATCCAAACCAATTACGATTCCATAGGGGTGTAGATAGATGGCTAAAGACAGATATGATTTAGTATAACCGTGTTGATCATACGGCCATTTTCCATTCATGAATCATCTATACTTTCATCTAACTTGCTCGCTGTCTCTCTATCTTTCATAGTTTCACTTTCCAACTCTGACTTTTGAAGTTATTGCAAGCTGTTTTGCCGTAAGCAAGAAAATCATTTCTGTATTATTTGAAAGTTGAATTGTCTACGAAATTGCTTCTCTTTGAGTCCTTTTGCATGCCGGACTTATTAGAGAATAAGATTTAAATGATTCTGAATTGTAATCGATAGAGACAAATAAAACGATTCTTATTTGCATCTGAGAAGTGTTAACTCAAATTTCTACTGTGTTTTAATGATCGCAAGTGCCACTAGATCCGCATGGTAGATCTTACACCCTCACTCCTAGTCCCATTAAACGCCCTTACCAGCAGTGACACCAGCACTCATGAAGACTTTTTATAAAACGGTACAATTCCGACCCCGCGGCCATGCCCGACTGCATCGCCTCCAGCCCCTTCACCACTTCAAACAGCCCAATTGGGTCCCCTAAGCCCTCCACCAGCTGTTCCTCCACCCTCGGAATCTCCAGTCCCTACAAAAACGGCCTCATCCCCTGCAACCCGACTGGGGGTTCTGACTCGTATAACCTGCTGTAAAAGTCCTTAAACACCCTGATCACCAGCCCCCCCCCCCCCCCCAACCGGGCCAAGATCGTATCCCCATCCTGTCTTTTACTTTCCCAATCTCCCTCACCGCCTCCTGTTTCCTTAGCTGGTGTGCTAGCATCCTGCTAGACTCCTCTCCATATTCATACACCGCCCCTCTCGCCTTTTTCAACTGTCCCACCGCCTTTCCCTAGAGCCGCATCTATGACCACACACTTGGCAGGTGAGATAGGTCCTTAGATTCTAGATCGCTGGTACTCCTTTCTCAGGCTCCTTTTCTAGGCCTCCCCTCACCATCTGGTTTCCTCAAAGAATTGTGTCCCATCAATCAGGAGATTCCTCCAAGTAGGCCCCTTCAGAGCTAAGATCTCCCGGTCATTGACGTCTATATTACATTTCTTGATATAAGCCTTCAGGGTGTCTTGGAAGCACTTTGTTTGTCCTCCTCTTTTTCAGGAGACTTCCTTGAGCTGGGCGAAGAAGATTTGCTTTTGCAATCACAACTCTGACATCCTAAGCACATGACTGGTCCAGCGGAGTTGGTTTCGGATGATCGTGACTTCTATGCTGGGGCTCTTGGCTCCTTCAACGATGCTGACATGACTGTCTTATGACTGTCTTGCCAGCTGATGAGTAAAATCCTCAGACAGCATTGATGGTACCTCTTCAGGGCCTTGAGGTGGAGTCTGCATGAAATCCAAGTTGAATAACTAGCTTTTTTTTTAATAAACATTTTATTGAGGTATTTTTGGTACAGTAACAACAAAATAAACAATGTACATGAAACCATAAACATGGTGCAAAAGCCATTTCCCTCTCGTAAAGGTCCCACCATTATTAACCCCCTACTCTAACCTAAACTACTCGCACCCCCCCACCGCCTTCCAAGACACCCTGAAGGCTTACATCAAGAAATGCAATATAGGCGTCAGTGACTGGGAGATCTTGGTTTAAAGTGTGTCTACTTCAACGCCAGGAGCATCCGGAATAAGGTGAGTGAACTTGCAGCATGGGTTGGTACCTGGGACTTCGATGTTGTGGCCATTTCGGAGACATGGATAGAGCAGGGACAGGAATGGTTGTTGCAGGTTCCGGGGTTTAGGTATTTCAGTAAGCTCAGGGAAGGTGGTAAAAGAGGGGGACGGGTGGCATTGTTAGTCAAAGACAGTATTACGGTGGCAGAAAGGACGTTTGATGAGGACTCGTCTACTGAGGTAGTATGGGCTGAGGTTAGAAACAGGAAAGGAGAGGTCACCCTGTTGGGAGTTTTCTATAGGCCTCCGAAAAGTTCCAGAGATGTAGAGGAAAGGATTGCAAAGATGATTCTGGATAGGAGCAAAAGTAACAGGGTAGTTGTTATGGGGGACTTTAACTTTCCAAATATTGACTGGAAACGCTATAGTTCGAGTACTTTAGATGGATCCGTTTTTGTCCAATGTGTGCAGGAGGGTTTCCTGACACAGTATGTAGATAGGCCAACAAGAGGCGAGGCCACATTGGATTTGGTACTGGGTAATGAACCAAGACAGGTGTTAGATTTGGAGGTAGGTGAGCACTTTGGTGATAGTGACCACAATTCGGTTACGTTTACTTTAACGATGGAAAGGGATATGCAGGGCAAGAGTTATATCTGGGGGAAAGGCAATTATGATGTGCTGAGGCAAGACTTAGGATGCATAGGATGGGGAAGGAAACTGCAGGGGACGGGAACAATTAAAATGTGGAGCTTGTTCAAGGAACAGCTACTGCGTGTCTTTGATAAGTATGTACCTGTCAGGCAGGGAGGAAGTGGTCGAGCGAGGGAACCGTGGTTTACTAAAGTAGTTGAATCACTGGTCAAGAGGAAGAAGGAGGCTTATGTAAAGATGAGACGTGAAGGGCACTCGAGAGCTACAAGTTAGCTAGGAAGGAACTAAAGAGAGAGCTAAGAAGAGCCAAGAGGGGACATGAGAAGTCTTTGGCAGGTAGGATCAAGGATAACCCTAAAGCTTTCTACAGGTATGTCAGGAATAAAAGATTGACTAAGGTAAGAGTAGGGCCAGTCAAGGACAGTAGTGGGAAGTTGTGTGTGGAGTCTGAGGAGGTAGGAGAGGTGCTAAATGAATATTTTTCGTCAGTATTTACACAGGAAAAAGACAATGTTGTCGAGGAGAACACTGAGATACAGGCTACTAGACTAGAAGGGCTTGAGGTTCATAAGGAGGAGGTGTTAGCAATTCTGGGAAGTGTGAAAATCGATAAGTCCCCTGGGCCGGATGGGATTTATCCTAGGATTCTCTGGGAAACTAGGGAGGAGATTGCTGAGCCTTTGGCTTTGATCTTTATGTCGTCATTGTCTACAGGAATAGTGCCAGAAGACTGGAGGATAGCAAATGTCCCCTCGTTCAAGAAGGGGAGTAGAGACAACCCCGGTAACTACAGACCAGTGAGCCTTACTTCTGTTGTGGGCAAAGTCTCGGAAAAGTTTATAAGAGATAGGATTTATAATCATCTAGAAAGGAATAATTTGATAAGGGATAGTCAATACGGTTTTGTGAAGGGTAGGTCGTGCCTCACAAACCTTATTGAGTTCTTTGAGAAGGTGACCAAACAGGTGGACGAGGGTAAAGCAGTTGATGTGGTGTATATGGATTTCAGTGAAGCGTTTGATAAGGTTCCCCACAGTAGGCTATTGCAGAAAATACAGAGGCATGGGATTCAGGGTGATTTAGCAGTTTGGATCTGATATTGGCTAGCTGTAAGAAGACAGAGGGTGGTGGTTGATGGGAAATGTTCAGCCTGGAGTTCAGTTACTAGTGGTGCACCACAAGGATCTGTTTTGGGGCCACTGCTGTTTGTCATTTTTATAAATGACCTGGAGAAGGGCGTAGAAGGATGGGTGAGTAAATTTGCAGATGACACTAAAGTCGGTGGAGTTGTGGACAATGCGGAAGGATGTTACAAGTTACAGAGGGACATGGATAAGCTGCAGCGCTGGGCTGAGAGGTGGCAAATGGAGTTTAATGCAGAAAAGTGTGAGGTGATTCATTTTGGAAGGAGTGACAGGAATACAGAGTACTGGGCTAATGGTAAGATTCTTGGCAGTGTGGATGAGCAGAGAGATCTCGGTGTCCATGTACATAGATCCCTGAAAGTTGCCACCCATGTTGATAGGGTTGTTAAGAAGGTGTACGGTGTGTTAGCTTTTATTGGTACGGGGATTGAGTTTCGGAGCCATGAGGTCATGTTGCAGCTGTACAAAACTCTGATGCGGCCGCATTTGGATTATTGCGTGCAGTTGTGGTCGCCGCATTATAGGAAGGATGTGGAAGCATTGGAAAGGGTGCAGAGGAGATTTACCAGATGTTGCCTGGTATGGAGGGAAGATCTTATGAGGAAAGGCTGTTTTCCTTAGAGAGAAGAAGGTTAAGAGGTGACTTAATTGAGGCACACAAGATGATCAGAGGATTAGATCGGGTGGACAGTGAGAGCCTTTTTCGGTGGATGGTGGTGGCTAGAACGAGGGGACATAGCTTTAAATTGAGGGGAATAGATATAGGACAGTTGTCAGAAGTAGGTTCTTTACTCAGAGAGTAGTAGGGGCGTGGAATGCCCTGCCTGCAACAGTAGTTGGCTCGCCAACACTAAGGTAATTTCAATGGTCATAGGATAAACATATGGATGATAAGGGAATAGTGTAGATGAGCTTTGGATTGGTTTCACAGGTCGGCGCAACATCGAGGGCCGAAGGGCCTGTACTGCGCTGTAATGTTCTATGTATGTTCTGCTGACAATTAATTTCCCGCAAAGAAGTCGACGAACGGTTGCCACCTCCGGGTGAATCCTAACAGTGACCCTCTCAAGACTAAATTGATTTTCTCCAAACAGAGAAAGCTAGCCATGTCCAATAGCCAGGTCTCCGACTTCGGGGGCTTTGAGTCCCTCCATGCTAATAGTATCTGTCTCCGGGCTACCAGGGAAGCAAAGGCCAGAACGTCTGCTTCGTTCTCCTCCTGGATTCCCGGGTCTTCTGACACCCTGAAAATCGCCACCTCTGGACTCAGCTCCACCCTTGTTTTTAACACCGTGGACCCCTGCCAAAATCTCCTAAGCTTTGGACATGTCCAAAACATGTGGACATGTTTCGCCAGTCCTCCCGCACATTTTGCGCATCTGTCCCCAACGAATCTGCTCATCCGGGCCACAGTCATGTGAGCCCAGTGAACAACCTTAAATTGTATCAGGCTGAGCCTGGCACATGTTGCGGATGTGTTGACTCTACTCAACGCGTCTGCCCATAGACCATCCTCTATCTCACCTCCCAGCTCCTCCTCCCACTTGCACTTCAGCTCCTCGGTCTGTGTCACCTCCGACCCCGTAAGCTCCTTAGAAATGTCCGAGATGCTCCCTTCTCCTAATCACCCTCTGGAAACTACCCTATCCTGAAACACCTTAGCGGTAGGAGTGGGAAGGTTGACACCTGTTTACGAAGGAAGTCCCGCACCTGCAGATACCTGAATTTGTTTCCCCTCGACAACCCAAACTTTTCCTCCAACACCCTCAAACTCGGAAAGCTCCCCTCTATGAACATATTCCCCATCCTTTCAATGCCAGCTCTCCGCGATAACCAGAACCCCCCGTCCATACTCCCCGGGGGCAAACCGGTGATTATCACAGATTGGGGCCCAGACCGATGCTCCCACATGCCGCCTCCACTGGTCCCAAACTCTCAGGGCCACCACCACTACTGGACCGGTGGAGTACCGTGCCGGCAGGAACGGCTGAGGTGCAGTTACCAACGCCCCTAAACTGGTGCCCTTACATGAAGCCTCCTCCATACGCACCCATGCCGACCCCTCCCCCACCACCCACTTCCTGATCATGGCTATATTCGCCATCCAGTAATAGTTACTCAAATTTGGGAGCGCAGCCCGCCCTCTCCCCGACTCCGCTCAAGGATTACCTTCCTTACTCGCGGGGTCTTGCCCGCCCAGACGAAGCCCATGATCACTCTGTTGTCCCGCTTAAAAAAGGACCGCGGAATAAAGATGGGGAGACACTGAAATACAAATAGGAATCTCGGGAGGACCGTCATCTTCACCATTTGCACCCTCCCAGCCAGAGACAACGAAAGCGCAAACAACAGTGGGGTGAGGGGGCATCCCTGCCTCGTCCCCTGGTACAGTCTAAAATAGTCCAATGTTGTCCTATTCGTCCATACACTTGCCACCGGAACCTGATACAGCAACCTGACCCAGTCAATAAAGCCCCGCCCGAATCCGAAACGTCCCAGTGTCTCCCACAGATAGTCCCATTCTACCCGATCAAAATCCTTTTCTGCATCCATTGCGATCGCTGCCTCCACCTCCCTACCTTCCGGGGCATCATTATCACATTTAACAGCCTCCTTCCATTGGCCACCAACTGCCTACCCTTAACAAACCCCGTCTGGTCCTCCCCAATAACGTTCGCTACACAATCCTCGATCCTGGAGGACAAGATTTTGGCCAGCAACTTGGCATCTACATTCAACAGCGAGATCGGCCTGTAGGACCTGCACAGCTCCGGGTTCTTGTCCCGCTTAAGAATCAGTGAAATCATTGCCTGTGACATCGTCGGGGGCAACACCCCTCGTTCTCTTGCCTCATTGAACATCCTCAACAACACCGGCCCCAATATCCCCGAGAAAGTTTTATAAAACTCCACTGGGTATCCGTCTGGCCCCGGGGCTTTATTCGCCTGCATGGCCTTCAAGCCCTCCACTATCTCTTCCAGCCCGATTGGGGGCCCCAGCCCTTCTATCCACTACCCGTCCACCTTTGGGAAATACAGTCCCTCCACTAAGTGCCTCGTCCCCTCTGGCCCCATAGGGGGTTCTGACCTGTACAGCCTGCTGTAGAAATCCCTTAACGCCTTATTTACTGAATCACCAACCAGGTTCCCATCTCCGTCCTTTACTTTCTCTATCTCCCTAGCTGCCTCCCTCTTCCTAAGCTGCTGTGCGAGCATTCTGCTGGCCTTCTCTCCATGCTCATAGATTGTCCCCCTCGCCTTTCTCAGCTGCTACACTGCCCTCCCTGTGGTCAGCAAGCTAAACTCCGCCTGTAACCTCTGCCATTCCCTTAAAAGCACTGCCTCTGGGGTCTCTGCATACCTCCTATCAATCTGTAGTATCTCCTTTACCAGTCGGTACGTCTCTGCCCTGTCCACCTTCTCCCTATGGGCCCGGATCGAGATCAGCTCCCCCCTGACCACCGCCTTCAGTGCTTCCCACAGCACTGCTGCTGAAATGTCCCCCGTGTCATTGACCTGCAGGTAGCTCTGAATACATTTCCTCAGCCGCTCGCACACCCCTTCACCCGCCAAAAGTCCCACATCCAACCTCCACTGGGGGCGCTGGTTACTGTCTTTACTAACCTGCAGGTCAACCCAGTGCGGAGCATGGTCTGAGATTGTAATCGCCGAGTACCTCGTGTCCACCACCCCAGCCAGCAAGGCCCCCCCCCCCCCATCAGCTCCATGAGCCCTCTTAGTTCCTTTGTCACTGCTGGCACCCTGCCCGTTTTCGAGCTTGACCGGTCCAAGCCAGGGTCCATAACTGTGTTGAACTCCCCTCCCATGACCAACCTGTGCGAGTCCAGGTCCGGTATCTTCCCCAGCAGCCTCTTTATAAACTCCACATCATCCCAGTTTGCCGCATACACATTTACTAATACCACCTGCACCCCCTCCAGTTTCCCACTGACCATAATGTACCGACCTCCCACGTCCGAAACTATTCTACCCAAACACCACCCGTTTATTCATCTGGATCGCGACCTCTCTAGTCTTTGAATCTAGTCCCGAGTGAAAGACCTGACTGACCCAGCCTTTCCTCAGTCTAACTTGGTCCGTAACTCTAAGGTGCATCTCCTGCAACATTACCACATCTGCCTTCAATCCTCTAAGATGCGCGAACACATGTGCCCTTTTGACCGGCCCATTTAATCCTCGAACATTCCAGGTGATCAGCCTAGTTGGAGGGCTCATTGCCCCCCGCCCCCTCCGCCAATCAGCCACCCCCTTTTTTAGGCCTGCCTCCAGACCGTGCTCCGCGCCTCCACCGGTCCATCTCCAGGCAGCCCCCACCCCCAACCACCTCTCTGTCCCTCAGCCCAAGTTCCTCTCTCGTCAGCAGAACGTTCAACCCCCCTCCTCCACCCTAGTAACAACGCCCTGTAACCCCTGGGCAGCACGGTAGCATTGTGGATAGCACAATTGCTTCACAGCTCCAGGGTCCCAGGTTTGATTCCGGCTTGGGTCACTGTCTGTGCGGAGTCTGCACATCCTCCCCGTGTGTGCGTGCGTTTCCTCTGGGTCCTCCGGTTTCCTACCACAGTCCAAAGATGTGCAGGTTAGGTGGATTGGCCATGATAAATTGCCCTTAGTGTCCAAAATTGCCCTTAGTGTTGGGTGGGGTTACTGAGTTATGGCGATAGGGTGGAGGTGTTGACTTGGGTAGGGTGCTCTTTCCAAGAGCCGGTGCAGACTCAATGGGCCGAATGGCCTCCTTCTGCACTGTAAGTTCTATGATGTCTATGATAACCCAACTCCTTTACTAAACCAAACATATCATCGAGGGCCGAATGGCCTGTACTATACTGTTATGTTCTATATGCAGCCCCCCTCTGCGCTTCCGAGAGCTAGCTCGCCCAGCTAGCTTGGTGGCCCCCATCTCCAGCACCAGATAGTCTCCCACCTATTGTTCCCTACCCACCATTCCCCCCCTCCCGCCCCCCCCGCTCATACAAACTAACTCCAACGTCAAACAATCCGCACGCAATTGCCCAACAGAAAAACACCAAGATCAAAACAAGCACACCTCCATTCCCCAACAGTGCAAATGAAAACCTTAACTCACTCAGCTCTACCGCTGGTTCCAAATCAATGCAAACGGCATCACAAATATCTTCCGTGAAACGCAAAACAAGTAACTTTTTACAAAAACAGAGAAACAAAAAGAAAAATCAAAAACATGAATGTTGCAGCCAAGTTCAAAAGTTCTCAATCCTTCACCAGCCCTTCCTTTTTCGCAATGTCTAACACATCCTCAGGCGACCCGAAGTAGATGTGCTGATCCTCATGCGTGACTCAGAGACGGGCTGGGTATAACAGTCAAACTTCACCTTTTTCTTAAAAAGGATCGACCGGATCTGGTTGAAGCCTGCTCTTCTCCTGGCCACCCCTACACTCAGGTCCTGGTAAACCCGCAGGATGCTATTGTCCCATTTACAGCTCCATGTCTGCTTGGCCCACTGTAGAACACGTTCCTTATCCGAGAACCTGTGGAATCTCACCGCCATTGCCCTCGGGGGATCTCCCATTCGCGGCATCCTCGCGAGTGCTCTGTGAGCTCTATCCACCTCCAAGTTCTGGGAGACTGCCTCATCCCCCAGCAGCTTCACAAACATGTCTGCAAAGTATGCCCCAGCGTCCGTTCCTTCGGACCCCTCCGGGAGCCCGACGATTCTTAGGTTCTGCCGGCGGGACCTATTTTCTAGGTCCTCCACCTTTTCCAGGAGCTTCTTCTGCTGGTCCCTCAGCATCCCCACCTCCAGTTCCACCACAGTCTGATGTTCCTCCTGCTCAGCCAACGCCTTCTCCACCTTATGAATCGCCCAATCCTGGGCATCCAATCTATGCTCCAACCGCTCAATCGACTCTTTTATCGGGTCCAAGCAGTCCCGTTTCTGCGTTGCAAAGCCTTCCTGAATGACGTGCATCAGCTGCTCCATAGACTGCTGGGTCAACAAGCCAGAGGTCCGAACCTCCGCCATGCTGTCTTCTGTTGCAGCTGCAGCCCAAGCCTTCTCTATCTTTTTGTTTCTGCCCTTACGAACACTTCTCGTCCTTCTCTCCATGCACCGAAGTGGGAATTCAGTAAACAAATGCCACTAACATCCGTTTTACAATTCAAACCTGGTAGAAAAATGGGGGAAAGGTCCAAAAGTCAGACCAGAGCATGAGCCACCAAATGTGTGACGTACTCCTTCATAGCTGCCACCGGAAGTCTGATTAACTAGCTTTAATAGACCCGGGAACATTTTCAATGCCATTTTCAGCATGGTAAAAGCCAGGACCATTGTCATTTTCCTATGTGCAAATAACTAGTATCCTTCTGCTACAACTTCAGCTAAGGTGTAGAGACTCAATACACATCACTTTATTGTTTCATCTGGATTGTCGTGTCAGTTGTTAAATATGTGCTGTTCATATTTTCATTCAGCTCTTAACCTCAAAACCAGTGTTCTTTTCATCTATCTCAAACTGCAGTCCATCAAGTATTTTCAATGCCTTTCTCCTCAAAATTCCTACAGCGGTTCTGACACCTTTGCCTGCTTAATGAGACATGATACAATCTTGTAACTGTTGCAAATTATTTTAAAGTTCCTCCATATGATGGCTGCTGTGTATGTTTGCAAGGAATTACACATTTTGAATAATAGATTCACAGACCTTCACAGTGATTACGTTTCCATTACTTAATAAGTTAATTTTGATCCAGAGTGGGTTTTGGCTGATACAGTCACACACAACAGGACGTGGTCAAGTATTTGATCAATTTAGAGTGTTTCGTCGAAAACAGATATCGCCTTTCCTGGATTCAAACGTACTTTCTCTTTGATTTGCATAAGATGGCGCCCGAGCGTGGCGACTCTCTGCGAGCTCTCCCTCACAGATCCCCTTTTTACTTATCTTACAATCGTTCTAATCTTTTAAAATTTAATTCTAAGACTAACATTATTACTAACCTCACTCTTTTATCTTTTCTTGTAGGCTTGAACATTATGTATTTTCTTTTCTTTCCATGTACCTAATGATCTGTTGAGCTGCTCGCAGAAAATTAAATTTCACTGTACCTTGGTACACATGACAATAAACAAAATCCAAATCTTCTACATATTTTTAAAACATTCTTACACATTTAGAATAATATGTTTCTAATTCCTGCAAAATTTGAGATCAAATTATTAAGCATTTAGAGATTCCTGAATTGATCAAAGGCAGCCATATTTGCCAAATTTAATAGAGTTTTTTGAAGAAGTGACCAGTTGGATAGATAAATTAAACACTTTATGGTAGACAGAGTGTTTTGGAAGGCATTCAGTACAGGCTTGGCAGAGAATTGTGGGGAAAGGTATAAGTAGAAAATATAGACAAATACAAAGTTGGTTGAAGGAAATTAAACAAAGTCATAGATTTTCGGACAACATTATTGAAATGGCAAAGTGGGCTATTGATCACTCATATAGCCTCATGCACGGTGGATAAAATTATACAAATTTCCTAGTATCTGTATGGCCAAAATCTGAACTTAAGTTTAGAGATGTCTACCAGAAACCTGCAGACTTCCTGAGTGCTAACACACACTGAGATTGTTTGGGAAGTTTAAACTTCTGCTGGATTGATTTCCATTGCCATGTCTCCGACATGAAGGTCAAGCATCAGAGACTAGGACCAGATGTGTGGGACTTATCCGGGAAATGTTACACTGGTTAATAGCTGGCATAATTCAGTGGTTCGGCAGCATAACTGTAGTCCCAGAGTTCAGAGAATTTACATAATTTGGGCACATTTACGACACAACTAGAGGGTCTACCTCAAGTGTGGGATTAGAAATTCATTGTGGCATTTTGCAGCCTCAGTAGGTTTGCTGTTTTGTCTCAGCCATTTCTGTGGTTTGCATGCAGTGAGAAATCAGACATTTTAATGGCTTTGTACAGGCCTAGCAAACCACTCAGCTGCATCAAACTGCCATAATGGGACAACTGTGGTGGCAAATTAATGCAGTGACAGTCTGTGAATGAAGAAAAATATGAGTTAGAATGATCTGTTCAGATTTTTTTATCTTGTGCAAATAACATTGAGCCATTGACAAAAGAGATCACAGAAAAAAAAAGCTGTGAATCAAGTAAAGTTTTCTCTTTTCTGCACCCATGCCAACAAAGTTATGGGAGTCTGGACTCTCAATCAAGCATGCTTCTCCTGTGGCCATCTCTAATCTGCTTCCAGGAGATTCTGCCTCCACCTCCACAGAGAGAAAATTGGGTGTGAAGGACTCTGCTGGGTCATGAAATTTCCTGACTCGAGCTTCATGCCTCAGTAATGAAAATCCAGCCTTATGTGTCCTTCTCACAACATGCTTTTCAAGCTAACTTTGTGTTGTCAGCAAATAATATAGATTACTAATATAGATTGTAAATAATTGAGGCCCCAATTTGATTCACTCCACATGATATCAAACGGCTGAAGACACTGGATACAGCCAAGGATGTGGGCCTTGACAACATCCCAACAATAGTGATTGTGTTCCCAAATTAGCCATGATCCTAGCCCAGGTGTTCCAGTACAACCACAGCACTGGCATATAGCTAACAAGGTAGAAAATTATCCAAGTATCGACCCTTGATGACAATCTTTGGGCTGTATTAAGGTATTCCTTCTTTACCAGCTAGTAGATTACAGTGATGGTCTTTGATATTGTAAGCCAGAGCAACATGCAAATGCTGATGCTTTGTCAAGATTGCCATTACAAGTCAAGCAAGAACCTGAGGAATATTTTGTCAACATCCTGTATTTCTCACTCATGGATAATGTACCTGCAACTTCATCTCAAGTACAGTGGTATACAAAAATTGATCCGGTAATGGGGAAAGTGATGGACATGGTCCAAAAAGGAACCCTGTCAGACACTCAACAGAAAAATCCAGACCTCAAGCCCTACATGAAGACTTGAGTTGACAGCATAGAATGGAGTTCTATTATGGGGAATCCGAGTGATTATTCAGCCATGCTTGCGTAGTAATATCCTTGACCAACTACATGAGGGACATCCTGATGTGGTGAGAATGAAGGAATTGGCAGGCAGTTAATTTTGGTGCACAGGATTAGATGCTCAAATCGAAGAGTGGGGCAATGTCAATCCTGTGCAAAACTAAGAAACACCACCAGTGCAACCATTACATCCATCAGAATGGCCGACACAGTCATGGCAGAGAATACACAGGTCCAGTGGAGGGTCACATGTTCCTAGTTCACTTTGAAGGAGCTCAAAGTCTACCTGAAGGGAAATGGTACACACCACATCAATGGATTGGCCAAATATTTTGTTCAATCACTGAAACATTCCATCATGGCATTGAATAACCAAGGTACATTGGCAAGAAGGGTGAACAAATTCTTAAATTCATCGCACATGCAATGACACAGAGTTCACCAGCAATGCTGCTGTTCAAAAGGAAACTAAGAAACAGTTTGATCTTTTGATACCACCTGATACTTCAGAAATTGTCAACTGATGAGTATTCAATCAAGGAAAGCGAATCCTAACCTGAAGCTACATCACCAATGAAAAATGTTTACTTGCTGTTATCCTAGAAAAGTCAGGTCCACTATCATGCACTGTACTGGCGGATGAGGAAAGAGCTTGGCGACGTCATACTGACATATACTAGCTTCATGCAGGGAAATTGCTGAAACTTCTGAAGAAGTATTTCCCATGGAAAACTTAGACATCGATACTTTGCAACAGAGACAAGTTCAGATTCCGTTTCTGATGACTTCCCGATACATATAGAGGTGGGCACTGGAGTTACTCCCCAGGAACTATCACCTACTGAAGGAACAGATGTCACAAGTAGCCAAGTTCCAGAGCATCAAATATAACCCAAAAAGAATGGACGGTCACTTGAGAGACATATTGGGCTGGATTCTCTGCAGCCCTGCGCCAAAAAGCGTTTGCCGCGGGGGCGGAGAATCAACTTTCACGCTGAAATCTGGCCCACCGCTGTTCGTCGATTCTCCAAGACCCGTGAATTGGTGTGTTCGTGGCGTATTCTGCGTGGCTGGAGGCCCATTGCCAGCGGCTCACGTGGCAATCCTCCGTTCCCGATCGGCCAAGTTCCCGACAGCGTGGAACTAACCTGGTATAGCCGTTCGGGATGTTTCCGTGTCCGTGGCCGCCCTGGTGGTGAGCGGGGGGATCGGACACCCCGGGGGGGGGGGGGGGGGGGGGCATTTGATCAGCTGGGGAGAGATTGGGGCGGTCGGATCTTTGGGCGCGCAGCCGATCGGGGGGGGGCCTACATTTTTCAGCTGCCTCCGTGGTCCGAGTCCGCCATGGGGATCGGCGCGGCCGCTGGTGGCCGGCGCCGTGCACATGCAAGGACTCGAAACCGGAAGTGCGGGGGCCCGTATCCGCAGCAAGAGCTGCGTGAAGTACTCTGGGTCCCTGTTAGCCCCCTGCAGGGCACCAAATCAGCTCAAACCTTCATCAGGAATCTTCGGAGTGAAAGGCCAGTGTTTTTACGCCGGCGTGGGCACATAACCCCATTTTGGGAGAATCCAGCCCATTAAATTGTATACGTATAATGCAAATGTGGGTCTGTTCTATAAATATTAAGTTGTTATTGTTGTACTAAAGGAATAAAGGGGGAGGGGTATTACGTATCAGAGAGTACGTCCCTGCTGGTGAGGCATCATGTGATCTGTAGTGATGTCAGCAGAGAGTGTTTGCGCAGGCTTCACTTCTCCATCTTAGATTGTATTAGAAACATCTCCTACTAAAATGTCTCTTCATGTTTTTAAGAACACAAGAGTGTGGCACCTCCATACCTTTTCTCTTTGTGGCAAACTTAGAGATACAATCATCTCCACAAAAAGCAGGACACCTCCAATCAAATCTGATTATTCTTGATCCTTAGCAATGTGCTGGAAGTTGTCATTGACAGTACTGACATCAAACAGCACTTAAAGCATTCATCTGTCAACGATGCTTAATTTGGGTTCTACCAGGGCTACTCAGCTCCAGACCTCATTTCAGCCTTGGTCCAGACATGGACAATGAGCTGAATTCAAGAGATGAATACCCATGACACCAAGACAACGTTTAACCATATGTGGCTTCAAGGAGCTCCAGTAAAATTGAAGTTAATGGGCATCAGGAGGGGATCCCTCCACTGGTTGAAGTCATCCTGGCACAAAGGAAGGTGACTGGTGATTGTTGGTGACCAATCGTGTCAGCATCAGTACATATTCCTCAGGGCAGTGTCCTGGGCACAGCCATCTTCAACTGCTTCAGCAATGAACTTCCCTCCATCATAAGTACAGTTGGTAATACTCACTGGTGATTCACAGTGTTCAGAACCATGCACAACTCCATAGATACTGAAGCAATCTGTGTTTATATGCAGCAAGACCTGGACAACATCCAGGCTTGGGCTGGTGTGGCAAGAAGCATTTGCATCACACACGTGCCAGAATATAACCATCTTCAACAAGAGAGAATCTAATAATCTTCCTTTGATATTCAATGATATTACCATTGCTGAGCCTCTGACCATCAGCATCCTGGGTGTTATCACTGGACCAGGCATATGTAAAATACATTGGCTGCAACAGAAGGGCAGGTGTTGGGAATTCAGTGCTGAGTAACTCATATTGTGACTCCCCCATCGCCTGTCTTTCATCTCCAAGACACTTGCCTGGATGAGTGTAGCTCTTTAACACTCAAGAAACTCAACACTGACCAGAACAAAGCAGCCTTCTTGATTGGCACCCCATATATCACCTAAATATTCACCCTCTTCACCACTGATGTGCAGTGGCATCAGTGTGCACCATCTACAAGATGTATAGCAGCAACTCACCAAGTCTCCTTTGACAACCTCTTCCAAACCCTCAACTTCTACCACCTAAATAGACAAGGGCAGCAAACACATGGGAACACCATCAGCTGCAACCTCTCCCCCAACCGACACCCCATCCTGATTTGCAACTCTCTCATCATTCTTTTACCACCACTGGCCCAAAATCCTGGAACTCCCTTCCTAACTGCACCATGGGTGTACCTACGCTAGATGCAGTTCATGAAGGCAGCCCACCGCCACCTTTTCAAAGGCCATTAGGGATGGGTAACAAATGCTGACCTTGCCAATGACACATGCATCCCATGAAGAATGAAAGAAAGTAATCGAAACAATTTCTGTGAAGAACGTCTACCACCAAGGTGGGCAATAAATGGAATTTTGTCCGTGTCACTCAGATCTTAAGAGCTATTAAGTATTTTTTTAACAATGGCGAATATTAAGCTGGCAAGTCCCCGAATCAGTAAAAATGTCCCCTATCCACACCCACAAAACATTGATCTTGAAATACTTAAATAGAAATATTAACAACTTCGGTATGTATAAAATGATTTTGGAGAAAGAATACCTTTGTGCCTGAGGATTATATCTCATTTATGATTCTTTTGACCATACTTCAGTAAAGGTTTGTTTATCTTTAAATGGCTGTGCTGTTATCATTCCCAGTTGTTTAACATAATATGACTCATGTAGAATTGTGGCTGAATACAAAACATCTGTTTTAATCAAGATCATATTTTAAAAATAATCTTCCACCAAATAATTTAAAGTTTTTATCAGTGCAGAAATATATTTTTTCGATTGAGGATTCAAATGGCCTCAAGTGCCTTCAGGAAACCATTAGCTGTGAGTCCTAACACTGTGGCTTTCACCATGATGCGGCCCCATAGGTCGCACATGTCGGGTGGCGTTGAAGGTGGCGGCCAAGATTGGGGCCCCCATGAGCCGCACGTGTCGGGCGGAGTTAAAGATGGCGGCCCCCACGGATAGCATGAGACGGATGACGCGTCAGAAGGGGGCGGTACCGGCAGGCACGCAGCCAGGCTGCGGGGTCTGTGGGCCTGTGAGTCTGTGAGTCGGGCCTGCGATTTTGGAACTTTGGGTCGGGCCAAGCAGACTGTGGGAAAATGTCCTTTCTTGCCACAGTCGCTGCAGGTCACGTTCCAAGCTGGGCAACTCTGCCAGAGGTGCTGGTTCTGACCACAGAAATAGCAAGACGGCCCCCCCATGTTGGGTCGGGTGATGGCTGCGCCTCCGGCGCCCACAAGGAAGTTGCGTGGTTGGAGGGGAAAGCATTTAGGCTCTGGAAGGCTACCTCAAATAAGGTGGATAGTTTTACCGTCTCTTCTAGGTCGAGGGCGCCCTTTTCGAGCAAGCGCTGTCTGACATAGTTGGACCAGACTCCAGCCACATAGGTGTCCCGGATGGCGAGTTCCATGTGCTGCGAGGCCATGAACGTCCTTGTAGTTACAGTTTCGAGCGAGTACCCTCAGGTCGCGTAGATATTCCTCCAGCGATTTCCTGGGGCGTTGACGACATGTGGTGAGGAGATGCCGCGTGAACACTTCATTCACAGGCCTCACGTAATGTCTTTTCAGGATCGCGACCGCGTCTGTGTACGTGGTCACGTCCTCGATTAGTAAAAGGATTCTGTGGCTCACCCGGGTGTGGAGGAGACTCAGCTTGTGTGCCTCGGTGACGGCGGGCGAAGAGGAAGAGGCGAGGTAGGCCTCAAATCAGCGGAGCCAATGTGAGAAGATTCCTTTGGCTTCAGCTGCCTGTGGGTCGAGTTCCAGTCGATCAGGGCTGAGGGCGGCTTCCATTGCGATATCTTAGCTTATTAAATTGATGCAACCCTCAATTCACACGAGACAATTAGAAGCAGTGAACAGTGGTTTTAATAAGCTAGATCTGTGCCTGCCTGCGACTGCTCTGTACTGAGTGCCGCCTACAGGCTGGAGGTTTATATACCACCCCCGAGGGGGCGGAGCCACAGACGGAGCCCACAGGGCATCAACATAATACAATACAATACAGTGGTGAATTGCAGTAGCAATACGTTCACCACACACCATGAACAGTTTTATTTGCAAGGAGCGAAGATCTGTTATAATACCCTGTAATTATCAAGACTTGGAACCAGGAAGGTATAAGCATTCAGATTTTCTATCACATCTGATTCTTAATATTGTTTTCCTGTTTTTCAGCATTTATTCTTACCATCAAGTCTCATAGAATGACTACAAAAAAAGCAATTCAGCCCATCATTTCCATTCTGGTTTTCTGCAATAATAATAATCGCTTATTGTCACAAGTAGGCTTCAATGAAGACACTGTGAAAAGCCCCTAGTTGCCACATTCTGGCACCTGTTCAGGGAGGCCAGTACGGGAATTGAACCGTGCTGCTGGCCTTGTTCTGCATTACAAGTCAGCTGTTTAGCCCACTGCAATGCCTTTCCCCAGAGCCGAACAAAGCTGTTCTCTTCAGATAATTATCCAATTCCCCTCTGAAAGCCACGACTGAATTTGCCTCCACCGGATTCTCAGACCGCGCTTTCCAAATGCTCATCATTCCTTCCGTATAAAGGTTTTTTCTTAAGGCATCTCTGGTTCTTTTGCCAATAACTTTAAATAGTTCTCGATCCATCCATCAATGGGAACAATTTTTTCCATCTACTCTGTCCACATTCTTTATGATTTTGAACTCCTCTCAACCTTCTCTTCTTTCACGAGAACAGCCCCAACCTTTCCAATCTATCTGAAGTCCCTCATCCCCAGAACCATTTCTTGTAACTCTAGCTTGTACTCCAACTCCAACGCCTTCAGGTTCTTCCTGAAGTGTAGTGCCCAGAATTGGATATTGTGTATCATGAGTTATTTAGTTATATTTTACTCATTTTAAGGTTATGGGCATGACTGCATATGGCACGGACTCTTTGCTATCTGAGGAATTGCAAATTGAACTGAACAATGTGGCCAGGTTTTAAGGATGTTGAAAGGAATTAATAAGGAAGGTAGATAAACCGAACTTTTCTGCTGGTTGGGGATTGTGTAACAAAGAACCTTAGCACAGTGGGCTAAACAGCTGGCTTGTAATGCAGAACAAGGCCAGCAGCGTGGGTTCAATTCCTGTGTCAGCCTCCCCGAACAGGCACCGGAATGTAGCGACTAGAGGCTTTTCACAGTAACTTCATTGAAACTTACTTGTGACAATAAGCAATTATTATAGTCAGATCAATGGCAGATAAATGGATTTAGGATATAAATCAGTTGTGAACTCATTGAAAGGTGGAATAAGTTTGAAGGGTTGAATGGCCAACTTCAGTCTTATGTCCCTATGTTGGAGATTCTAAAACTAGGGGCCATTGCCTAAAGATTAGGGCTAGACATTCAGGAGAGATGTTAGGAAGAACTTCTTCGCTCAAAGGGTGGTAGAGGTTTGGAACTCTCTCCCACAACAGTAGTTGAAGCTAGATCAGGTGTTAATTTTAAATCAGAGATAAATAGATTTTTGTTAAACAAAAATATGAAGGGATATAGGCCGATGGCAGGTTTCTGGAGTTAGGTCACAGATCAGACATGATCTCATTGAATGATGGGACAAGCTCAAGGGACTGAATGGACTACTCCTGTTCCTATTTTCCTATGTTCTGCATCATCAGTGAGCAGCCCTACTTACAACTGAAATGGTTGATCCTCCCATGCTGCCTAGAGGAACGCCGATGACTTCAGTTTGACTAGGGCTCCTTAGTGCTACAAATTATCAAACACTTCCTTGGTGTCAAGAGCAGTCACTTTCTCCTCACCTTTGGGATTCAACTCTTGTGCCCAAGGCTGTAATGACGTCTGGAGCTGTGTTGTGCTTGTGGAACCCAAACTGAGCATTGATGAGCAGATTATTAGTGAGCCGTAAATCATGCTGACTTGACTGGCTGAGGAAAATAGCATGACAGCACCATCACTGGTGGGAAGGCGCAATTGCAGTATGACAAATTAGACTTAAATAAGCTTTATAATAATCTTTATTAGTGTGACAAGTAGGCTTACATTAACACTACAATGAAGTTACTTTGAAAATCCCCAAGTCGCCACACTCCAACGCCTGTTCGAGTATGCTGAGGGAGAATTCAGAATGTCCAATTCACCTAACAGGCACGTCTTTTGGGGCTTGTGGGAGGAAACCAGAGTGCCCGGAGGAAACCCCCGCAGAAACGGGCAGAACGTGCGGACTCAGCACAGACAGTAACCCAAGCCGTGAATCGAATCTGGGGCCTTGCTGCTGTGAAGCAACAATGCTAACCACTGTGCTACCTTGCAGCTGTTTTCATCATAATCATTTATAATTTAAATAGGAATTTATACTGGGAACAGTTAACACAGAAGGGTGATAAATTGTAATAACAGAATGCAACAAATCTTCATTTTGCAGTTATGTTAAACATTATGACACCATAAGATGCATAGCTTTTTGAGGTCACAGTTTGGTGCATCAGTGATGAATGACACACTTTTGCTCTCTCCAATGGCTCATTGCCTAATGCACCACAGAGTGGGGTAAATAGCTGCATGAATCAGTAAACTCTCAGCTTTGCCATCTCATTTTTGTTGATGATGCCAAGGGTGACAATAAAGGTTCTTCTATGAGCTTCGGTCACTCAGCAGAGTGCCTGTTTGGATGTCTGGATATCTGAGAAGGACAAGACCAGATGTGGCTTATAAAGGCCCACGGTTAAACAGCTTATGCATGCCCATAATTCAGCTTCATAGATGATGGCATGACTGAGTTCATAGAAATTTAGAATTTACAGTGCAGAAGGAGGCCATTCGGCCCTTCGAGTCGGCACCGGCCCTTGGAAAGGGCACCCTACCCCAGCCCACACAGTCACCCTATCCCCATAACCCAATACCCTACCCAACCTTTTTGGACACTAAGGGTAATTTTGCCAAGTCCAATTCACCTAACCCGCACATCTTTGGACTGTGGGAGGAAACCGGAGCACCCGGAGGAAACCCACGCAGACACGGGGAGAACGTGCAGACTCCGCACAGACAGTGACCCAAGCCAGGAATCGAACCTAGGACTCTGGAACTGTGAAGCAACTGTGCTAACCACTATGCTACCGTTACAAGGAAATAACTGGTACCTGGAATATGTGACTGCCGGGGAGAACAAAATAAAGGGGAAAACATACTTTAGTGGTGCAGGGGGGGAGGGGGGTGGGGGGAGAGAAAAGCTTGATTAAACACATACTTTCTTTTAAAAATATGTAACAACTGCAACAAATTTCCAGGCCCCGCTGAGGTCAGGAATCATAGAATCATCATAGAATTTACAGTGCAGAAGGAGGCCATTCAGCCCATCGAGTCTGCACCGGCTCTTTGAAAGAGCACCCGACCCAAGCCCACACCTCCACCCCATCACCCAGTATCCCCACCCAACACGAAGGGCACTTTTGGACACTAAGGGCAATTTTGCACGGCCAATCCACCTAACCTGCACATCTTTTGACTGTGGGAGGAAACCGGAGCACTCGGAGGAAACCCACGCAGTCACGGGGAGAACGTGCAGACTCCGCACAGACAGTGACCCAAGCCGGGAATCGAACCTGGGACCCTGGAGCTGTGAAGCGATTATGCTAATCACTGTGCTACAGTGCTGCCCACGGAGGCAGACGGGCCCCAAAAATTCCCTGTTGGCATTTTGGTGTTCCCGGTTTCCAGCCAAGGGCCTGAGATCTGGCAAGGCCACCCAACCCCATGAGATGGGCAGCCAATTGGGCTCAGCAAAAACCCTTTTGAGAGTAAGTAATGGAGACTGAGTGGAATGTCCTTGTCGGCCTCCAGTTTTTCAATGCGGCAGGGGTTTAACTGCCTGGAGGGGGGCACCCAGTGGCAGGCTGGGATGCCAGTATCCCAGGCAGGCCCTCAGGCTATTACTGCCTGCAGCCCTGTAGAGGGTTTTCTGCCTGCTTCACAGTTTTTCTCTGTTACTAAATTTTTTTTTTGATCATTTGTTTTAAAAAGTGGCTAACAGGGTGCCTCCAGGCATCCTCTCAGCTGCACACTCCTTTATAGCTGGGAGGCTTTTGGTTGGCACTCAAGCCTTGAGAGCCTTTCAGTTACCTTGGAGTCTGTCTCCATGCCTATTAAAGGGGAATCTTTAGTCCGGAGAGAATTCATGGAAGGCAATGAAATCATTTTTGCCTTGGACATACTCTAACAATGTGGAGTCGACCACGAGCAGACCACATTTAAGACCATAAGACATAGGGGCAGAATTAGGCCACTCGGCCCATCGGGTCTGCTCCGCCATTCAATCATGGCTGATATTTTCTCATCCCCATTCTCCTGCCTTCTCCCCATAACCCGCAATCCCCTTATTAATCAAGAACCTATCCATCTCTGTCTTAAAGACACTCAGTGATTTGGCCTCCACAGCCTTCTGCGGCAGAGTTCCACAGATTCACCGCCCTCTGGTTGAAGAAATTCCTCCTCATCTCTGTTTTAAAAGATCGTCCCTTTAGTCTGAGTCTGTGTCCTCTGCTTCTAGTTTTTTCTACAAGTGGAAACATCCTCTCCACATCCACTCTATCCAGGTCTCACAGTATCCTGTAAGTTTCAATAAGATCCTCCCTCATCCTTATAAACTCCAATGAGTACAGACGCAGAGACTTTAACCGTTCCTCAAATGGCAAGCTCTTCATTCCAGGGATCATTCTTGGGAACCTCCCCGGACCCTTTCCAAAGCCAGCACTTCCTTCCTTAGATACGGTCACCAAAACTGCTCACAATACTCCAAATGGGGTCTGACCAGAGTCTTATACAGCCTCAGAAGTACATCCCTGGTCTTGTATTTTAGCCCTCTCAACATGAATGCTAACATTGCATTTTCCTTCCTAACTGCCGACTGAATCTGCACGTTAACCTTAAGAGAATCATGAACAAGGACTCCCAAGAACCTTTGTGCTTCTGATTTCCTAAGCATTTCCCCATTTAGAAAATAATCTATGCTTCCATTCCTCCTTCCAAAGTGCATAACCTCTCACTTTTCCACGTTATATTTCATCTGCCATTTCATTGCCCACTCTCCTAGCTTGTCCAAATCCTTCTGCAGCTTCCCTGCTTCCTCAATACTACCTGTCCCTCTACAGATCTTTGTATCATCTGCAAACTTAGCAACAGTGCCTTCAGTTCCTTCTTCCAGGTCATTAATGTATATTGTGAAAAGTTGTGGTCCCAGCACAGACCCCTGAGGCACACCACTAGTCACCGGCTGCCATCTGAAAAAGACCCCTTTATTCCCACTCTCTGCTTTCTTTCAGTCAGCCAATCCTCTATCCATGCAAGGATCGTACCCTTAACACCATGGGCTCTTAACTTATTTAACAATCTCATATGCAGCACCTTGTCAAAGGCCTTCTGGAAATCTAAATAAATTGTGTCCACTCATTTTCCTTTGTCAAACTTCCTTGTTACCTCCTCAAAGAACTCTAACAAATTTGTCAGACACGACCTCCCTTTGACAAAACCGTGCTGACTCAGTCCTATTTTACCATGCATTTCCAAGTATTCCGCGATCTCATCTTTAATAATGGACTCTAAAATCTTACCAATGACCAAAGACAGGCTAACTGGCCTATAATTTCCCACCTTCTGCCTCCCTCCCTTCTTAAACAGCGGTGTTACATTAGCCACTTTCCAGTCCTCTGGGACCCTTTCTGCCTCCACTGATTCCTGAAAGATCACCACCAATGCCTGTACAATCTCTTCAGCTATCTCTTTTAGAATGCTGGGGTGTAGTCCATCCGGTCCAGGTGATTTATCCACCTTCAGACCTTTCAGTTTCCCCAGAACCTTCTCCTTAGTGATGGCCACTGCACTCACCTCTGCCCCCTGATTCTCCTGGAGCTCTGGCATCCCACTGGTGTCTTCCACCGTGAAGACTGATGCAAAGTAACTATTCAGTTCCTCTGCCATTTCTTTGTTTCCTATTATTACTTCTCCAACCTCATTTTCCAGTGATCCAAACAATATCTTATATTAATCCTTGCTTAAACCTGTTCCATCTCCAACTAAAGACCATTGGTGTGAAACACTGGCCCGAATTCTCTGGCCATTCATTGGCGGCGGGATTCTCTGGGTTCGCCAACAGCACGCACCTGCCCGCTGGTTTCCCGGTGGCGTGGGGTAGCTTGGATGGGAATTCCCATTGACAGCGGCGGGAGCAGACAATGCGGCTGTCAGCGAACAGCGCGCCGCCCCAGCTGCCAGGAAACGTGCGGCTGAGAGGCTGGGAATCCCGTCCACTAACTCTGTCCCTCTCCCGACAGATGCTGCCGGGACTGCTAAGTACATCCAGCATTTCCTGTTTTTTATTCAGATTTCCAGTAGTATTTCATTTTTGTGTCGGATATTAATCTAATCAATATCATTTTAAAATTGATAACTCAGCAAAAAAAAGGGAAGTATTTAAACTATATTTTATTGACCAGTTCCTGGGGCTGTTAGTTTTAGAGTTAGGTTTTCTCTGTCCACGCATTATTAGCTACAGCTCAATTTTGTTTGTTTCTCTGTACGTTGCTGCTGGTGTGTCAGCTACACAAATGATACGTGTGCGGAAACTGTGGCATGTCACTTTCCACCTTTAGATTTGGATTTGAATTAATCTTGTATCAAATGAACACAAGGAAATGCACGTTTCTTCTGTAAGTTCGGAAATGTACTTTTCTGCATTGGTTGCTCAGCTGGCTTTGGGCACTTTCCAGAAATCAGTAAATGGGTTATTCGGTTCCACTTAAAGTGGCCCAGTTAAAAAGGTCAGAGATCTAATCTGATGTGCCAGCTATCTAGCCTTAGGGTCAGAAAGAATGCTCACTTTAGCTTCCTAATGCATCTGATTTGTAATGCACCCTTCCTGAATTGTAACATTCATTTCTTACATCACACCACGGTCTGGAGGAGGTTGTACGTGCTCTTAATACATTTGTGACACTAATGTTGCCTGTAGCTAAAATGAAAGAGTATCACATATCGTAAACTATATTATTAGTTGTTAGCTTGACAGCATGACGAGCCCTCAGTAATTGTGCAATTTCAAACCCGCTCAGCTTCTTTTCTTGGTATTCACATCTGCTCACATTATCACTTTTTAAACCGCAGTTACAGCCCAGGCTAAGTTATTTTCGTTTTCCTTGTCCTATTCTGTTTGCTGATGTAATCCAACTGCATCACTGTTGTTATAGCAACAGTTGTAAAGCGGAGCAGCTGTGTAAAAATGGCAATGAGAAGGGGCTGGAGGTAACTTGTTGACCAGGAGGTGAAAATCAAACAAAAACACCTTTCACAGTGTCGGATTTTTTTCATTGCATTTTTCTTAAAGAGAAATGGGCTAATTTATACCTTGTTTTAAAAGTTTTGGGGCCGGATCTTCCATGGTCAGAGACTGGACACACCCTGGAAGGTGTGCTACGGGAACCCTCAGAGGTCCCAAGGCAAGGATGCTGTGGGAAAGCTTGAACCTCCAATGGGAAATTTCTCTGCACCCTGGGTCCTCCGAAAAGGTTGTAGCCTTGTCACCTTTTCGGAGGACCTACATTTGTCCCATTGCAGGACAAACTGGAGCACAAATAGTGTGAGTGGGCACAGTCTGCCCGAGTCATGCCTGAGCTGAGAACCCTAATAACCTTTGAAATGGTTGGCAAGGAGCAGGGCCACAGCTGTTGAGAGGGTGAGGTGGGGGCAGCAGACAAAAGGGAGAACCCTCAACACATGCAACCATGGTGCAAGCCTCACATGAGATAGCTAACTCCAATCAGCCTGCTCCTGTGATGCACTAATGTCATCTTGCTTCTCTTGTAGGTCAATCAGTTGACCAGACCAGACCATTAACTAGAAGGCAGTCTTCTGGGTCACTCACTGATGAGCACCTCATAGCTGAAGATCCACAGCAAACAGAGGAAGGATGCCGGACCACAGGACTCTGCTGAGCTCCAGCCAATTACTTGTCCCTCGGTCCAATCATTCCAGAGCTGCTGGAGCTGCAAAGCTAGAGTCACGAGTATCAGGAATATGTCATCATCCCTCCTCGGGCTGCAAGGCTGACTGGAGAAGTACCATTGCCTTCTGTCTGAGGAGATGGTGCCGTCACTCCAACCCAACGAGGCCAACACTGTGAGGTTGGCGTCCACAGTGGAGATCTTGTCCCAGAACGTGCTCTCCATGGCGGTGAATGTCCGCTCCATGGCTCAGCTCATGACCTCCATTGCTGAGGACAGGAGCTCCATGGTGCAGGACTTAAACGATATTATGCAGTCACTGGAGGGAATCCACGATTTTCAGCGCCAAGGGATGGCACGGCTTTTGGATATCATTCCAGCTGCCCCACTATCCCATGGAGGAACACAGGGGTCCGTGGGCACAAAAATGGAAGAGGGTAAGCAGGAGCGCAGCCCAGGGCTTTCCAGCCAGGAATCCCTGGGTTTGTCCAGCCATCTGACACTCCCCTCCCTGTGAGTGACACACTGCAGCTCCACAAACCGAGGAGGGCAGCACTGAAACATCTGTGTACTCTGAAAGCAGGCCCGGACCTGTGGTGATGTGCATCACTGTAAATACACAAGGGGTTAATGTAAATACATGTAGGCTAGCTAGACACTAGAGGGAACACCAGAGACATCACACACACACACTCAACCAATAGATCAGTTAGGTAGGACACGAGCAATGGACATTCATGATACACACGGAGGTGACACAACCACAGGAGACCATTACACCAACCCATATATAAAGGACACCACACACATGATCTGCCTCTTTCCAGTGGAGACAGTCAGTGAGTACAGACACAGGGTTGATTCAATATCACTCCCACCACGTGGATTGCAGCAGACTGGTTAGTCAGTCTGGGTAACTATAGTAGGATTAGCAGTAGTGTCGAACCCGAGCACTGGAAGTGTAAAAAGTTTAATAAACGTGTTGAAGTTATCTCCACGTCTGAACCTCCCTTTTTCAAGTGCACCACAAGGAAGCCGCTTATGCTACACCTAGAGCATAACAAGACAGGACCCTCATGGTCCAGGCCCCCAGGGGTTGCCTGGCAAGATCATCTACTGGTGCCTAGGTTCACCTGTGCCCACTAGGTGCCTACTGTTCTTTAATCTTCCTCACCCTCCAGCTATTGTCATGTGGGAGTACCTTTAAGAAATGGGTGTTTAAGAAATGTACCTTTAAGAAATGGGTGTTTATCAGTGATGTCAGAGTGTGGGTGGAGCTGGGCTGTCTGGCAGCTTTTTACTTTCATTTTAGGCAGTTTGCTGCAGGATGTGTTTTAGTTTCGTTTTTAGCGTGGGAGCTGAAGCCAGACAGAGCAGGTGTACTGTTGATCTTTCTGCCATGAAAAGACTATCTCTTGATCATTTGGTGAATTCAGAATTATAAATGTTTTCAGTAGTGACTTTAACCTGATGTGCTTCTGTTAAAGGTTATGTTTTTTGTAAGTCTTCTGGCTGTTAAAAGGACAACGTAAGCATTACTTAGTGTTGTAGTCTTTGGGGGTTGTATTTGAATTAATGGTTGCTAAGACGTTCACTGTATGTTTTAAAAAGGTTAACTTGAGTTCATAGAATAAACATTGTTTTGTTTTTAAAAATACTTTTCCATTTCTGCTGTACCACACCTGTAGAGTGGGCCGTGTGCTCCCCATACCACAATCTATTAAAAGTTGTGGGTCAGGTGAACTCCATGATACACTTTGGGGTGCCCTAAACCCTGGCCCATAACACTATTTCTAGATGTATCCCCAAGATTGATAGCTGAGACTGATGCGGGCTGTTGACTTCCATGCCAGGGAGGACATGGTGGCACAGTGCCAGAGACTTGGGTTCGATTCCGACCTTGGGTCACTGTCTGTGTTTACATGTTGTCCTTGCGTCTGTGTGGGTTTCCTCCGGGTGCTCCGGTTTCCTCCCACATTCCAAAGATGTGCAGGTTAGGTAGATTGGCCATGCTAAATTGCCGCTTAGTGTCCAAAGGTTAGTGCGGTTGAATGGGCCTCGGTAGAGTGCTCTTTCAGAAGATCAGTTCAGACTCGATGGGCCAAATGGCCTCCTTCTGCATTGTAGGGATTCTATGGATTTGATGCCCTGTTGCCTGCAGTGACCTTGGCAGGCATGAGCAGAACCATGGAGCAGACATTCTCCACCATGCAGTGCCCATCCTACGCCAAGGTCTCCACTGCGGATGCCAGTCTTGCAATGTTAGCCTCTGTGGTGGCGCGAGAAACACTCTGAAGGCTTGGTAGTAACAATGGGGATTATTAATGAAAGGCAAAGGCTGGTAATTATACAGGTACAGAACAGTGGGACGGGTCTTGTGCCTTTGGCTCCGGGGTCCAAACTGCCAGGGCCCTGCTCCCAGGGCCCAGCGTCAATTTGCTGTTGACCGGGGTTCATGTGCTCCCATACAATTTGTCCCAAGCCGGTCACGTGGCCCTCCCAGGCCTGCCCCCTTAAAGGGGCTGCGCTACCACATCTCTCCCCGCTTAAATTCCTTATTACATTTTACACAATAGCTATGCACAGGTTCTATATGTGCTGGGCAGCACGGTAGCACATTGGTTGGCACAGTTGCTTCAGAGCTCCAAGGTTCCAGGTTTGATTCCCAGCTTGGGTCACTGTCTGTGCAGAGTCTGCAGGCTCTCCCAGTGTCTGCATGGGTTTCCTCCGGGTGCTCCAGTTTCCTATCACAATCCAGAGATGTGCAGGTTAGGTGGATTGGCCATGCTAAATTGTCCTTAGTGTCCAAACAGTTTAGGTGGAGTTACTGGGTTACGGGGATAGGGTGGAGGCGTGGGCTTATGGAGGGTGCTCTTTCCAATGGTCGCTGCAGACTCGATGGGCCGAATGGCCTCCTTCTGCACTGTACATTATAATAATAATAATCGCTCATTGCCACAAGTAGGCTTTAATGAGGTGACTGTGAAAAGCCTCTAGTCGCCACCTTACGGCACCTGTTCGGGGAGGTTGGTACAGGAACTGAACCCAAAGGCATGGCATCGAGCAGAGGCCCAGCAGAGGGTTGGCTTTCTACAATACTCTGAGTGCCGGATCCCTCGGGCGCTGTTCCTCCACCCATTGTGGAGCTTCAGCTGCGAGGTGCTCACTATTGAGTGACCTAGAAGACTGCCTACTAGTTAATCGCGCGGGGATATGAGTATCCACGCTGGTGGAGGGTGCGAGGGACAGCTGTGATGCCTCCTCGATGCTTGTCTCCGAGATGTCTCCCTCTGAGCTGCTCTGGTCTGTGGTCTCCTGAAGGTGTGAGGATGGTCCGGGTTGGTCGACATATTATCCTGCAAGGAATGCAAGATGGCATCAGTGGATCATGGAGGATGCATGATGGGAGAAAGTTAACTCACGTGAGGCTTAAACCATGATTACGTCTCTTGAGGGTTCTCAGTTTTGTCTGCTGCTCCAACCTCGCCCTCTGCACTGGTGCAGTCCTGCTCCTCGCCAGCTAGCTCAAGGGCTCTCTCTTCATAGCCCGTCTTCTCAACTCGGGCTTAACTCTGGCAGGCTGTGCCCATCCACACAGGCTGTGCTCGAGTTTGTCCCGCAATGGGACAAATGGGGAGAGTGTAGACGGGAGTCCTGCCAGGTCAGATGGTGGTGAATTCTGCATGTGTTGGACATGAGTGGGAGTAGAGATGTGCGGATCAGATATCTACTGGGTGACCATGGGGAGTGTGAGGCGGAGGGGGGGAGGGGGCGGACACATGTCAAGTGTTGTGACCCTGTGAGATGGCTGGGCGAGAGATCACCATGGAGGTGTGATGGTTGTGTGAGGTGATGCAGTGAAAGACATTAGGAGGCAGACTTTCCCTGGCTGCACGAAGAAGGTCATTCGTCTTCTTTTGGCATTGTTTCCCTATCCTCTTCTGGAGCGAGCTGACACTCACCGCCGGCGCCACAGCCTCCCAGGCAGGGTTGGTGACCTTGCATGAACGTCTGGCAGATCACGGGTACAGGATGTCACACCTCTGCTCCACACCATCCAAGAGTTTGGTGAGGGCTCCCTCTGTGAAATGTGGTGCTCTCTCCTCTACCGCCACTTTGAAAATATATGGGAAAATTCTGCCCACTGCTGAGAATTTGATTTCCTTACCAAGACCAGAGAGGGAAGCTCTATTGTTAGGGTATGTGATGCTGCAAGTCGCTCATGGTTTGGTCCACACAGCGTGCCCCATTGAGAAGGGTGCTCGCATGGGCCTTCTCCAGCGCGCTCCACAAGCAACTGTTTTGGTGTTATCCTGACACCACTCACCCTGACCAACTGACATGATACTGGACCGACTACGTGGAGCAGGAAGATAAAGCACTGAATACATTTGAGTTGGTCTCGACAAAGGTCCCGCCCTGAGAGGCAAGGTGAATTCTGCCCCAGTGTGCCATTTAAATGGCCAAGCCCTCAACATGCAGGTCAATCCTAATTGAAAACCTTCTGCTGCTACAAAGTTCCTGGAAGCACTCAGGACTGTCTTTAGAAGTGTTACGCGTTCCTGGATTTGGTTGGCAGAATTTTCTCAGGGATGGCAGAGGTGAACTCTCCACACAAAGGCTGCAACATGTATGGTGGCTTTAGTTGCAGTGCGTCAAGATCTGTAGGATGATGGAGCAGAGGTGTAATGCACTCTGCCAGGTTGGAGCTGGGCCTCTCCATGTTACTTGACAGTGGCAGGAGACTGACAGGCTGGCCAGTACTCTCAGCTTTTGGATGTGCATCTACTTCAGAACTTTACTACATGCTTCCTCATCAAAAGTCCTCATCTGAGTCCTCTGCAGTAGGATTCATCTTTGTTGAGCTGACAAATGAACCATCCTTTATCCCTGGCCTTGGTGCATCCCACTCATGGCTGGTGACTCAACATGCAGTGATCCTAACGCCATGACGCCTCTAAAGTATGCACATCTGAGCTGGTGGTTGTGGTACGTTTCAGATCAAGCGACAGGCCTCTTGGTCAGTGGTGCGGCATTGTTCTCGCCTTCCTTAGGCTGCTGCATTTTGGCAGGTGGCAGATCTTGGAAGTCTGAAAGTGGAAAATCAGAAGGGGCAGGTTGGAGTGAGAGTGGAGTGGAGAGCAAAATGCTCATGGTCACACCATCTGCAGCTTGTTCACTGGACCAAATCTCATAATGAAAGCGAGCTGGGAGTTGGGAAGGGGCATGAGGCTGGGACATACAGGGCGGCATGGTAGCACAGTGGCAAGCACTGTTGCTTCACAGCACCAGGGACCAGGGTTCGATTCCTGGCTTGGGTCACTGTGCGGAGTCTGCACGTTCTCCCCATGTCTGCGTGGGTTCCTCCGGGCGCTCCGGTTTCATCCCACAAGTCCTGAAAGACGTGCTGTTAGGTGAATTGGACATTCTGAATTCCCCCTCTATGTGCCCGAACAGGTGCCGGAGTGTGACTACTGGGGGATTTTGACAGTAACTTCATTGCAGTGTTAATGTAAGCCTACTTGTGACACCAATAAAGATTATTATTATGACCATCACCCTGAATATTTTCAATGATGCAGGATAACGCAAGCTCAGTCCCTCTATACTGAGAATGATCTCCTCCACCGGGCTTAGGAGGTGCAGGAATCCTTAACCCCCATCAGTTCTGCTCTGCTATCTTCTACCACCTGTCATTTTTCCGGCAAGGGAGAGAGCTAAATGTCAATGGTTGTGTTGTCTGTCTGCCATAGCTGACGAGCTGGCCACATGTGGAGCCAGTGAAAGGTGGGTGTGAGCCTGGCAGCATTCGTGGAGTCCATTTGACTTATTGTACCACTGCTTTCGGGTGTTTTGGGGCCAGGCACCAGGAATTGACAGCTCTGACCCCACTGCCTTCTGAGGATTGACCTTTGAGGTCCTCCAGGCCCCGCTGCAGAACCATGATATCTCTCCATGCGCTCGCATCGAACAGTAATATCTACAGTTCCACACGCCTCATTCTGCAGCCCTCACTCTCTCATGGTCTTCAAGAACATGAATCTGGCTGCATCACCTGCGATTAGCACAACATTGCTCAGCCACCTTTGGAGCGTAGACGCAGCCTGCAGTGAGGGAGATGTCACGCCGATGCTACATTGATGTTAATGAGGTAGGAACGCCAAATCTGCATGCGTCTTACCTCAAACAGGACTGGCAAGGGCAGTTGACCCCCCACCCCACCCCCCACCCCCCCACCACCCAATCCCCAAAAAACAGGGGAAGCCAATATTTATCCACTACTCTGAGAAAGTCATGGATACTAGACATTAAAGGAGATGGCATGCACAGTGCAGTCTAACATACATTTGAATGTAGGCCAAGCCGGGGAGAACTGTCTGCACCTTTACCTGACGTCCCTTAGCAAAGACTTTAACCAGATTACAGCAGCATTAATAGATGCTTTCAAATTCTGGCACCATAACAGAATTTTAAAGTTGAAAGTAAGTTTGCAAATGAGCCTTTCTTCACTTGCAGTGTGTACTTTGAGTGACTGTTTTTGTCTACTGGTAGCATGACAGGAGTTTAGTGAGGGAAACTCTGCAAATATTTTCAGACAAGTATTTTGATTCACCCTATGCTAGATGTGTGTTAAAAATTCATCTCACGGCCGAGTGTGACACTGAACTGTATTGACTAACAAGGTCCTGAAGGTGATGTGTGGTGTGGGCTGAGTTGGCAGCAGAGTGTAAATTGGAATGCCACAATTGCGTCTGTCCCTGAATTCACCGGGTTGATTTTGGGATGGAAAACTGATAGATACGGCCCTGGCTTCATTTGGCTGAGAATACCCTGCCACACTGAAAACTGCCTTAAAATGTACAGCTCAGCTTGTGAGCATATTTTCATCAGGTATAGTGAGCACACGAGTGGAAAATTGTGAGCAAGTCAAATTTAAAGGGACGGAGACAATTAAAGGGGAGCGTTACAATGGGAGGATGACATTTCTGAAAGCACTCGGAGAGCCTCAGCCCATGAGCATACTGTGCCAAGCCTGAGGGAACATTGTTCAAGCAGGATTAAGGCAAAAATGAAGAGCAAGAAACTCCAAAACACAGGCTCAAATCAGCAAGCAATTGGTAAAGAAGTCCAATCGTCAACCTCTTTTTTGCTAACTGCTGAGGTTGAGGTGCGACTGCCTGATTTTGCTGCCAAAAGTTGTTCACCTCTGTGAATTTGCAGTTCCACGCGACACAAATCAGCACTACAGCATGCCCTACAATGCCATGGCCAAGGTTTAAGCCAAAGCTGAGTCAGTCGGGGGAATGTGAGGGGGTTGGGGGGGGGAGCAGACGGGGTCTAATGAGTTCCTTAACTGGGGTCACCAAGAAAAAAGATCTGTGGACTGCTTTTTGAGAGGCCTCCAGTGATCATTGATCACAGGTTCTAGAAAAGTGTTAGCCAAACATGGAGAATAACTTTCAGAAACTCCAGCACCATCTCTGCACAAGGGCTTCAGCTCATTATTGGTGAGGCGTGAGTGTTTTGCTCCAGCTATTATTGTGGCTGCATGATGAGGTGGAACGAGGAAGACAACAGGAATCTGCAGCCAACAGTTGGGGAGAGGACAAAGGAGCAGATGGTGCAGGAGGTTTTACACAATGCAGATGTTTGGAATAAAATTTCACTATTAACTTCAATGAGAAATCCCTCAATCTCTTCTGCTCGACGGTGTTCTGCAAATATCAGAATTTAGGGCTGCTTTTCAATTGATCGGATTCATCATGAGCTAAGCTGGTGTCATGTCGGAGTACACCTCTTCACACAAAGAATCGTGGAACTCTGGAAATCTCTCTACCAACAGACTATTGAGGCTAGATCAATTGTCAATTTTAAAACTGAGATTGACAGATTTTTGTTTGAGTGAGAATATTACGGGTTATGGAACCAAGTAGGGTAAGTGGAGTGAAGCCATGATTTAATTGAAGGCTGGGACAGGCTTACAGGGCTGAATGGCCTTCTCCCATCTTTACGTTCTTTCCTAACCCTTCTCCCATCAAGTGGAAAGAGCAGCTCGTTCCTCATATTCACCTCCTTCACCAACAGCTCCAGAGCAGCGTCCAAGGATGAGCAGATACTTCCTGTACCTCTTTGGTCCGCCATTTCAAATGCTAAAATGCCGATATTGGTGATAGCCGCCAAAGTGCGTCGCGCCTTCAGGAGATGCAGGACAATTTTAAGCCTGATGCTCCCCTTTCCTGGCTTGAAATTGGAGAATGCGTTCCTTTGATTAATCAATTGATTGCTAAATGACCATAAATCTTAATATGTATAATTTATCATCGACACAACGTGAAGGGGGAGCTCTAAGAGGTTTGTAGGTATTTGTTGTCAGAGGAATTATTATTTTCAACTCCAATCTATCAGGATTTTTAAAAATTCAAATTCCTCCCCTTTAGAAAGGAGAGCTGTAGCTTGGCCTACATAATAAATCTGTGATTCTTGACAGAACGTATTATGTATTTGCGTGGGCAATAATAGTATTCTGGCCCTTTAATCAGTGAAAGCCAATTTCATTTCTTTCCTTACCTAATATCGATGTGACGAGGAGTAAAATCTTCATTTGCTTCTCCCATCCTTTCTGCCTGGTGGACATTGGAATCAATTGTTACCTTCACCATTGCCTCAGATAGCTTTGTATAGGCCAGGGATTGAATTTATTTCTCTCCTGGTTTTGCACCAAACAATGGTGTGTGGTGATTAACCAAGCCATTAGAGCAACCAGTCCATTTTTGCTGCCCTGACATCAGATTAATCACGCTTTGCATTGCTTTAATAACATAACAATTGCCGTGCTGTACTTTCCAATAATGATTATCCACTTTTAGACTCCTGAAATATTACAAGTGACCTCTGAGAGTCTTGTTCGATGCAATCAATAATGCTAACTCTTTTAGAAGACAGCTGGAATGTTTTCCTCAAAGACAATAATATCTTTTGTGCCTTGCCAATACTTTTAAAGGAAATTGCAGTTCAGTTCTGGACAACATAATCACACTTGTCTCCAGAAAACAATGCAGTATATGTTCAGAAAGCTGAGGGAACAAAATTGTAGACTTGCAACAATGAAAGAGGGTGGAATTCACCATTTTTTTGTCTAAAGGTGGTGGTGGGTGCTTCCCGCTGGCCAGAATAGGGTGAACTCATGGCCAATTCCTTGCCTGAAGACACATTAATTATGCATGAGTGAGTATCTCTCTGAATCATCTGGCGATTTGGGAACTGATTTGTCCGTCAGCCAGCAGGTTAGAAATTCGGGCTGCCATGTTTGAACACCTGTCCAACGCACGCACATCACTTTCTCTAGTTCACCTGTCTTCAGCAGACTGCATGATGTCCGGAATGCAGTAGCAAAAGGCTCGCAGCCTCAAGAAGAAGTCTGCATCTCGATTCAACAACAGAGGCATGTCCTCTACCCAAGGGATGGCTTGAGGAAGCGCACCAACCTCACCTCTCTGGCCTGGGAGGCTGTCGTCCAGGAGGCCAGTGCAGTTGGTAGCCATAACAAAGGGTCACGCAGTGCAGGAAGTGAATGACAGTGAGGTCATCTGGAAATTTCTCTCCTCGCGCTCGAAGTCATTCCCTATCACCGCAAAGGATAGCCAAACCATGGTTGAGAGGGCGGGTCCTGCATTCACAATTTGTTGCTCTGCCTTCATGACTTGCTAGGATTTGATCTTCGCTGTGGTCAACAGTGACCTGCTTATGTGCTCACGCTGTCAACCTAAAGTCCACTAAGGAAAGCCAGCGATGCGAGACAAGGCTTGACGCTTTCGATGCCATTTAATAATACAAATGAAATGTCGGCCAGCTTAGAGCTGTCATCCTAAAGTGAATGTCGTGGGTTTGAACACTAACAGTGAGAAGAACCAAATGCTGCTACAGTATAATTCCTGACGAGCTGTCTTCAACCAATGCTGTCCCTTAAGAAATAAGGGTTCAACATTTTTCGACCATACACTTCTAATAAAGATTTAAACACATATCCCTGACAAAGGAGGTTCCAGAGACTAGTTATACTGAGGTTGATACCACATGAATGTTGATCTAAAAATGGATCACTCTGATTGAGTGAAAGGATGGTTTAATCTTGAGATAATAGGATTCCAAAGTACAAAATCAAAACAACTTCAGTTGACCAGAGCATTAACAAACCATCCAGTGAGTTTCAATAAGTGCAATTTATTTACAGTGATAGCAAACCAATGAACCTGAAATGACATCAACATTTTCTAACTTTCCTAACCCTACCACTACACCCAGGAGCAGCCCCAATATCCACAGCAGGGGGGTGGAGGTAGTCTGCTGCCTGTTATGTTCTGATGTCTGCAAAGACCATGGAGGGCGTTCTCTGGTGGGCTGCGGCTTGGAGAACCCCAAACTGATAAGGCTCTCCTGCTCTGGAGGAGAAGCACCTTTGGTGGCCTGTGTGGCTGAAGTTGGTGCAGGCAAAGGCAGAGAGGGTGCTGAGTGGCTGCACATTCTTGGAGTGTCCTGAGATGAGGCCCCCATGGTGTCCAGCTGGCGCTTATCCTCCCTATAGGCACCAGAGGGCCCCAGCCTGACTCCTGCTGGAGATGGGGCACCTGGAGGGAGGTTAAAGTCCCCTGACCCATGTAGCCTGCATCATGATGGTGCCCACCAGAGTGTGTGGCCATGGAGCGCAGGGCCGAGTGCAAATCCAGCATGATCAAGATCTCCCTCGTGGTCGCTAACCTTCCTATGGTGGCCTCAAAGTGCTAATATGTCGGATCCACAAAATCAGTCAGCACGTGGATGGACTCCTCCATTATTCACCCTAGTCTGCTGAGTGACTGCCGAATATTTGTCTGATATCCTGCCGCCTGCCTTTACGTCTCCGCCAGTGAGCTGACAGTCATTTCCGAAGCTCATCATCTGACAGACTAAGCGGGTGCCTGGTTTTCGGCAGCCCTCCAAGAGGCCGGAGATCTGGGCTGTCCCTGCTGTGACTGCTGTGAAAGTGTCTGTCAGGAGTTCTCCAGAAAGTGAGCACGAGTCTAATCATGATTATGATTATGAGGGGCATAGACAGAGTGGATAGTCAAAGACTTTTTTCCAGGGTAGAGGGGTCAATTACTAGGGGGCAAACGTTTAAGGTGCGAGGGGCAAGGTTTAGAGGAGATGTACAAGGCAAGTCTTTTACACAGAGGGTAGTGGGTGCCTGGAACTCGCTGCCAGAGGAGGTGGTGGAAGCAGGGATGATAGTGACGTTTAAGAGGCATCTTGACAAATACATGAATAGGATGAGAATAGAGGGAAACGGACCCCGGAAGTGAAGAAGATTTTAGTTTAGACGGGCAGCATGGTCGGCGCAGGCTTGAAGGGCCGAAGGGCCTGTTCCTGTGCTGTACTTTTCTTTGTTCTAATCATGAGCTGGGTTCCACTGGGCTCTGTGTCTCTACGCTGAAAGTAAACATCAAAGACAGCAATGGTTAAAGGATGCAGAAAGGGAAGCTGTGATTGAGAGACCAATGGGATTTTGGGGCTGCTCATCTTTGCATGCCTTGATTGCATTGTGCCTGATGCAACCTAACCCTGAGACTCTAGCACACACATAGAGGTGAGCAACATTCCATCCCAGTGATGTGACATGAAAAATGAAAATCGCTTATTGTCACAAGTAGGCTTCAAATGAAGTTACTGTGAAAAGCCCCTAGTCGCCACATTCGGGCGCCTGTTCGGGGAGGCTGGTACGGGAATCTGGTGCCCTCTGGAGAGTGATAAGATGTGAATGAAATGATTAAACCAAAGTAGCTCTGCACTCCATTCTTTTGTTTGATATATCTATGACTGCAATTGTATTTTTACTGCAATTGTATAGGGCATTGGTGAGGCCACACCTGGAGTATTGTGTGCAGTTTTGGTGTCCTTATCTGAGGAAGGATGTTCTTGCTATGGAGGGAGCACAGCGAAGGTTTACCAGGCTGATTCTTGGGATGATGGGACTGTTATATGAGGAGAAACTAAGTCAGTTAGAATTATATTCATTGGAGTTTAGAAGAGTGAGGGGGGATCTCAAAGAAACTTATAAAATTCAACAGGATTAAACACGGTAGATTCAGAAAGGATGTTCTCGATGGTGGGGGAGTCCAGAATTAGGGGTCATAGTTTGAGGATAAAGTCTTTTAGGAGTGAGGTGAGGAGAAATTTCTTCACCCAGAGAGTGGTGAATCTGTGGAATTCGCTACCACAGAAAGTAGTTGAGGCGAAAATGTTGTGAGGCGATTGAATTCTGCCTATCCCTTTAACAGCGCAGACTGCAATTACTGGCTTCCTATTTCTTCCTGGGCAACAAGGTCTCTGTCCTGCGTAATTGTCCTGGATCCTGTAGCGGCACCAACAAGTGAGTGTGCATCCCTAGAAGGAACCCCAAAACACCTCTTATTGTACCTCACAAACTCCCTAATACCCCTCTCAGACAGAACCAATGTAACTTTAGGTTTTTCATGCTGCCATAGTTCTGGGACTTAAGATGGTGGTGTTTCATGCCTACTACAGGGCAGAGTTCATCCCTCCCTCCCTCACTGTCGGTGTGCCTCCAATTTACTTAGAATCTCATGATGTGCAGATGGAAATGCCATCTGTTGTTCTCCAGTCTCCCCTATTAATACCCTATTGCACCCAATTGTTAACTGGACATTGTGACCACCCCCCCCCCCCCCCCCCCCGGAGCCCATTGTCTGAGAGGTGCCCATGCCACATGTGGGCCTCCACCCACTCCATCTAGAGGCTGTGAGCACTTTACATACAAAGGTGACACCCTCTCACGCCCCCCCCCCCCGCCCCCCCCTGTATTATGTGAACCGAACCTACAGGCTGCACATGCCCCGAGTCACCATCACGGCCCAGTATGGAGCCCACCAAGCCCAGGGACATTGACTGTAACGCCGCTCTGCACACCAAGCTGTGCTTTTTTCCTTTGGAGCACACAGCCCTTGCCCCCCCTTGCACCTAGGGTACACTATTCTCCCAATGATTGCTCCTGCTGATGCCCGCTGCTCTTCTGCACTGTCTCCTAGCTCTGACTTCCGACTGTGAGGTTCACATAGTCGCTGGTCTGCCTATCATCTGTGACTACTTTTCATTTTGCAGGATAAATGTCTGCACTCTCTGACTCCTGCCTGCCAGCCCCTGAACTTAAATGGGAACCTTGACATAGTTCCTGTTTCCAAAGAGGACTAAGAACAACAGTGATGTTCCAGGATCACTACAGTTCCAGCTTTTGAGCGCTGGTGAGAACTCTTTGATGCACGATCAATTACACAAAGACGAGAGTAGGATGTAATCGTGGTTTTATTACACTGAGATGTGTGGCCTCCTACAGCAGCTGAAGAAATGGCTGCTATACTGGGAGCACACATAATTATACTCCACTTACTGGGCGGAACCAGCAGGCAGGGATCTACCCCGTACCTGTAGTACAGGGGCCTTACCGTAAAGCACCGATATCAACATCCTATATATACAATATATACATCAGTGGTGACTACCACACGCTGAGGCGTTCAAAGGGGCAGGAGGCCTTCACCAGGTGTGCACGGTCTGGCCGGTAGAAATGCGGTTTACACTCCGCGCAGACCTGATGGAGTAGGGCAGGATGCGGGCCTTGATGAAATGGTAAAAACGTGTGACCCTTGGGTGACAGAGGTTGTCGTGCAGGGTCCGGAGTCGGTCCACTTGTGCGCTGGCACATGTACCTCGGGATAGGGCATTGGGGGGCTCGTTGAGCTTACCGGGGCGATATAAAATCTCGTAATTGTAGGTGGAGGGCTTGATCCTCCACCTCAAGATTTTATTGTTTTTGATCTTGCCCCGCTGTGTGTTATTAAACATGAAGGCAACCGACCGTTGGTCAGTGAAGAGAGTGAATCTCCTGCCAGCCAGGTAATGCCTCCAATGCTGCACAGCTTCAACGATGGCTTGGGCCTCTTTTACGACGGAGGAGTGCCGAATTTCAGAGGCATGGAGGGTGCGGGAAAAGAATGCCACGGGCCTGCCTGTCTGGTTGAGGGTGGCGGCCAGAGCGACATCTGATGCATCGCTCTCGACTTGGGAGGGGAGCGTCTCATCGACCGCGTGCCATTCGGTCCATCTCCCGTTGGAAGACCGAGGCCCCGTTGGTGACGCCGAAGGGAACCCTAAGAAAGTGGTAAAGGCGGCCGCAGTGTATGGGCGGTCCGGAGGCCCGGGAGATTCTCTGGTTAGCGGGGTGTACCGCGAGGGAGCAGCACCTTACCGTATTGGGATGAATGAAGCTCTCAATGCTCCCAGAGTCCAGCAGGCAGGAGATCTTGTGCCCGTTGACCTTCATTTTAGTTGAAGCAGTCGCGAGGTTGTGTGGTCGAGACTGGTCAATCGTGACTGAGGCGAGACGCGGCTGGTCGTTGGCGGTTGCAGGTGATGAGCGGCCGGATGAGGTGCCCAACGGGCATGGGTCCTGAGTCGGGTAAGATGGCGGCGCCCACGGTCCGCACATGTTGTGGGGAAAGCAAGATGGCGGCGCCCATTGGTCCTGGGAGGAACAAGATGGCAGCACCCACGGGCTGCACGTGTTGCAAGTCGGGCAAGATGGCGGCGTCCACTGGCCGTACGTGGTCCGAGGAGGGGAAGGTGGCAGCGCCCACTGGCTGCACGTCGGGGTGCCGGGACAATAGCGGCGATTGAGCGGGCCTGGCACACTGCAGCGAAATATCCCTTCTTGCCACAGGCCTTGCAGAGGACGCTCCGCGCCTGGCAGCGCTTTCGGGGGTGTTTTGGCTGCCCACAGAAGTAGCATTTGGGCCCCCAGGGTTGGTTGGCTGCCGCGCGGCACAGGTGTGTGATTGGCTGAGGGTGGTCGCTGATGGGGGTCCACGATGGGGCGGCCATCTGCTGAGTCCACGATGTACAGGGGGTGTGGGCCGCGCGGTCGGGGGCATAGGCCTGAATGTTGCGTGATGTGACCGTAAGTGAAGGTGCTAGTTTTTTGGTCGCCGCGAGGTCGAGCGTGGCCCCCTCTAAGAGGCGCTGGCGGATGTAGTCAGACTCTATGCCCGTAAGAAATGCGTCTCTCATTAGCAAATTCGAGTGTTCCGTGGCCGAAACGGCTTGACAGTCACAGTCTCAAACTAGCGGGAGCAGGGCACGCCAGAAATCTCCCACCTACTCACCGGGAAGCTGACGCCGCGTGGAGAAGAGGTGCCTGGCATAGAGTGTGTTAGTCCGCAGAATGTAGTTGTCCTTCAGTAACGCCATGGCCTCTGCGTAGGTCGGCGCGTCCTGGACAAGTGGAAAGACGTTGGAGCTCAGCCGCGTGTACAGGATCTGGAGCTTCTGTTCTTCTGGAATTTTGTCTGGCACAGACCCGGTGTACACTTCGAAACAGGCTAGCCAATGTTCAAAGTCCTTTTTGGCGTTGTCTGCTTGCGGATGCAGCTGCAGGCGATCCGGCTTGATGCGGAGGTCCATCTTCTGAAAAACTCAGTGTAATAAATTGATGCACAATCAATTACACAAAGACAAGAGTAGGATGTAAACGAGGCTTTATCACACTGAGATGTGTGGCCTCCTACAGCAGCTGACGAAATGGCTGCTGTACTGGGAGCACACATATTTATACTCCGCCTATTGGGCGGAACCAGCAGGCAGGGATCTACCCCCGTACCTGTAGTACAGGGGCCTTACCATAAAGCACCTATATCAACATCCTATATATACAATATATACATCAGTTGTGACTACCACACTCTTCTTAATATGCCACACGAACAAGCCCCCACTCCATATTCTGGAGTCTATGTGCATTCTTTTCCAGTAAACATTGTAGTATCCCTTTGACCACCTTGTTTGTCACAGTTCATACAGCCTTGTCATGGTCCAACTTCTTTCCCCTCGATCTTCCTTCCACCTTCCATTGATCGCTATCCACATCCATTACCTTGTCCCTCTGCCTGCCACCATGTCCCTCTTGGCTTTGTCAGCTCCCTCCTCACCGCACAGTCCACCACCAGCTGACCCTCTGTCTATTGAGGTGATATTGATGTTGCTGAAAGAGAAGTTGACAGATGAAGTTGAAGAAAAAGTGTGTAAAAAATGTGTGATCTAGTGTCCAGAGGTGGGGGGTCACACAAATACAGGTCCACATGACCAGGGAGAAGAAGATTTTTAAAACATTTTTAAAATATAAATTTAGAGTACTCAATTCATTTTTTCCAATTAAGGGGCAATTTTAACGTGGCCAATCCACCTACTCTGCACATCTTTGGGTTGTGGGGGCGAAACCCACGTAAACACGGGGAGAATGTGCAAACTCCACACGGACAGTGACCCAGAGCCGGGATCGAACCTGGGACCTCGGCGCCGTGAGGCTGCAGGGCTAACCCACTGCGCCACCGTGCTGCCTGAAGGGAGAAGAAGATGGTGGTATAGTTGAAAAAAGTACACCACAAAGGCTGGATCTGGGAGCGAGACTAAGAAAAAAACAAAAGCAAATTACTGCGGATGCTGGATCTGAACCAAAATCAGAAAATACTGGACAATCGCAGCATGTGGAGTGAGAAGGGAGCTAACATTCTGAGTCCGGATGACTCTTTGTAAAAGCTGGAGAAAACTGGAAATAGGGTCAAATTTATACTGTTGTGGGGGGAGTGGAGCAGGGGGCTGGATCGAGGGCCAGCGATAGATGAAGATTGACAAAGATGCTCCCTTCTCTCTCCACATTTCTAAATTTTCGATACCTGGGGATTCAGGTGGCCAGGAACTGGGGAACCCTACACAAACTTAACCTGACGCGACTGGTAGAGCAGATGGAGGAGGACTATAGGAGGTGGGATATGGTGCCCCTGTCATTGGCGGGCAGAGTACAGGCGGTCAAGATGGTGGTCCTCCCGAGGTTTCTTTTCGTGTTTCAGTGCCTCCCCATCCTGATTACTAAGGCCCTTTTAAAAAAAATAGATAGGAGCATTACGAGCTTTGTATGGGCGGGAAAGACCCCGAGGGTAAAGAGGGGGTTCCTGAAGCGCAGTAGGGACAGAGGGGGATTGGCACTGCCGAGTCTGAGTGACTACTATTGGGCCGCTAATGTGTCGCTGGTTTGTAAATGGATGAGGGAAGAGGAAGGTGCGGCGTGGAAAAGGCTGGAGATGGCGTCCTGTAAGGGAACAAGCCTGAAAGCGCTGGTGACGGCGCCGCTGCCGTCCTCCCCGAAAAGGTACACCACAAACCCAGTGGTGGTGGTGACCTTGAAGATCTGGGGGCAGTGGAGACGGCACAGGGGAGTGACGGGTGCCTCGTTGTGGTCCCCGATAAGGAATAACCACAGGTTCGTCCCGGGGAGGATAGATGGGGGATTTCAATGTTGGCAGCGAGCAGGAATTAGTAAGCTGAAGGACCTGTTTGTGGACGGGACGTTTGCGAGTTTGGGAGCATTGGAAGAAAAATATAAGTTGCCACCAGGGAATGCTTTCCGATACATGCAAGTGAGGGCATTTACGAGGCAACAGGTAAGGGAATTTCCGCAGCTCCCGACGCAAGGGATCCAGGATAGAGTGATTTCGGGGGCATGGGTTGGAGAAGGTAAAGTGTCGGAAATATACAGGGAGATGAGAGACGAGGGGGAGACGATGGTAGAGGAGCTGAAGGGAAAATGGGAAGAGGAGCTGGGGGAAGAGATTGAGGAGGGGCTGTGGGCAGATGCCCTAAGCAGGGTAAATTCCTCGTCCTCATGTGCCAGGCTTAGCCTGATTCAATTTAAGGTTCTACACAGGGCGCATATGACGGGAGCAAGACTGAGCAGGTTTTTTGGGGTGGAGGACAGGTGTGGGGGTGCTCGGGAAGCTCGGCGAACCACACTCACATGTTCTGGTCGTGTCCGGCACTGCATGAGTTCTGGGAGGGTGTGGCAAGAGTGGTCTCAAAGGTGGTGGGGGTCCAGGTCAAACCAAGCTGGGGGTTAGCTATATTTGGGGTTGCAGAAGAACCGGGAGTGCAGGAGACGAAAGAGGCCGACGTTCTGGCCTTTGCGTCCCTAGTAGCCCGGCGAAGGATTCTACTCATGTGGAAAGAAGCGAAGCCTCCGGGCTTAGAGGCCTGGATAAACGACATGGCAGGGTTCATAAGACTGGAGCGAATAAAATATGCGTTAAGAGGATCGGCTCAGGGGTTCACCAGGCAGTGGCAACCATTCCTTGACTATCTCGCGGAACAATAATGGGAAAACAGAAAAGACAGCAGCAGCAACCCAGGGGGATGGGGGGTATTATCCCGTGTTTTTGTTTTTTGCCAGTTGTTGATATTTGCTTTTTGTTTATTTCTCCTTTTTTTTTTCATTTGTTAGTTTAATATATTATTTAAACAACGTTTAATGCATATTCCTTTATTAAGTTGTAAAAACGGAAAATCTCTGTTTGAAAAATGTCAATAAAATATATTTTTTAAAAAAAGAAAGCACATTGTCACACAAAGGGTTGTGGAAATTTAGAACTCTCTGTGTCCCAAAAAGTTGTTAGGACAAGGCCAATTGAAAATTTCAAACCTGATGCTGATAGATTATGATGAGATATTGCAGGAATTCCAGCAGTGGTAGGATGAGACCCTTAAGTGGGACTGACTGGGAATGCCATTGACAAGCCTTCATACTCCAAGGCGGGAAACCAGCAGGATCTCCACATTGCACCCTCACCTCCAATCAGATGTCCTACCACCCCCACACTCCCCTGGCTCTGAACCCGCCTCCAGGATGGAATTAAATTCCATCCATCGAGCCGATTGCATGGGAAGGTACATTGAAGGCCCCTCTTCAGAGGTTGATGCTGAGGAAGAAATATTGTTGATTCTGAAAATAGATCGGTTTATTCAAAGGCAATAGACAAGTTGTTCATTAACACCCAATTTTAATATTGAACAATGAAAACAATAGGATAATACTCCCTCAACACGTGAGAGATTTGGAGAAGGCAAAATATAATAACCTAATCAAGAAGTGTATGGCATGGCATAGTTCATTCATTGCTGTGGCCAGAAGACATGGTCTCACTCTAACCGAACATGGTTAATGTTTAAATGTTTAAACATAAATCACACTGAGCATAAATAATAGTTTTCCAGAAAAATAGATGTAAAGACAGGACAAAACCACGTCAATTATATTGCAAGAGCATCAAGGAAGATCATCTATGACAGTGACTTGCTGGCCACTATCAACACCAAAGTGGAAATATTAGGCATTAAGTAATACATTGTCACCCAGAAAGATGATGATATTGTCCAAATGCTCACAGAAGAGAAGATTGTTCCTAGCTAACTACCTGAATGTGGAATGTAAATTTATTTCCTGTGAACAAAAACAAAATTGTCAGCAATAGTAGCTGAGCTTGCAAGGACCACGCAAAATATATAAATTAACACAGTCGGCTGTATTGCATGGAGTCAGGGAGACTAAGTGGAGGTGAAAGGAATGGCAGCAGCCTCCCTGATTCCTTGATTCCCAACTAAATTCTCAGTGCCCCCAAATTTCACTAGTACAGGATAAGGGTGCAACACAGAGAGGGGCACAGCCCACACCCTGTACTCTTGACCTGACCAGCTCCATGCTGGAGCTAAGCCCTCCTCGCCCTCCAAAATTTTCATAGAGTTTGGCCACCTTTTAAAGGACTTGTGGTTCACGGCACCTCAGAGGAATCATTATCTGAATGAACGAACATTTTGAAAGGTAGGTTAAAGGTAGCCATGACCCTCCCATGAAAGCTATTCCCTGTACCCACCACCCATGGCCCCTCATGCCCTCCATGCTAAGCTATGGCCCTCCACACATCCCCATCACCCCCTGCCAAGCGATGACACTTCCATGGCCATTCACACACTATACATTCTGTATAGAACCAATGAAATTATAGGAACAATAGGATGTGCTAAGAAAAGCTTTGAACAAAACAGTCATTCATTCATAACTTTTTATTTTCATTAAAAAAATCTCCTTTCACTGAAGTCTTATAAAAGTGTCAATCATTCAGACTATATACAATGTCAATAGGCTCTCAGCCAAGAATACATAATTATGCTTGACTGAGACCCAGATGTCCATTAGTCCGTTGGGATAAATGCCCCCAAGGAAAACATTGCTTGATTGCCAGCCCTTGAACTATGATCAGTTCTATCAATTGCACAACATTTATTTACACAAGGTCAAGAGGTTTTGAGTGCTTGCAGTTCCTTAAATAGATACTTAATAGCATCTGGACAATTGACGTCTTGGGCTGTAGTGAAAGGAGTTTTTTAAAGAAAGTAGAAACTTATGAATGAAGGACTTTTTAAAAAAGTATGTTTATTGAGGTTTTATATATTAACATACAACCAACAAAAACACAGGAATGCAAATAATATAAACAAAACAAAGAAAAAGTAACTGACTCAAACACTATACCTAAAACGGTTAACAGCTGACGGTCTCTAGGTCTTTGAAAAAGGAAATAAATGGTTGCCATCTCAGGTAGAATCTCTCCACTGAACTTGTGATTGTGAATTTAATTTTCTCTAAGTGCAAAAAGGGCATTAAGTCCCCTAACAAACCAGAGGCACAAGGCAGAACGGGAGACCACCTGCCGAGTAGTATCCGTCTACAGGCGACCAGTGAGGCAAAGGTGATAATGTCCACCTCTACTCCAGAGTGAATGACAGAGAGGCCGAAACCCCAAATGTGGCCCCCAGCGGACATGGGAGTGATTCCAAATGAAAAATCTTAGACATGGTGCTAAAAAAGGAAGCCCAGAAGCTGGCAAAACTGGGGCAGGATCAAAACATATGGGTATGATCAGCGGGGGCATGTGAACAGCAAACACATCTGTTCTCAACACTCAGAAAAAAACCCATTGATCTTTGTCTTGGTCAAGTGTGTCCCATGTAGCACATTAAACTGAATTAGGCTCAATCGAGCATATAGAGGACATGAAGTTGACTCTGTAAAGGGCCTCTCTCCAAGCCTCGCTTGCAAGCATAGGGCCCAGTTCACTCTCCCATTGCACCCTCACCCTGTTTAATGGGGAGGGATCAAACGAGAGAATATGGGTAAAAAAGTCTGAGATGGACCCCTTGCGTGGTTGCGCTGAGAATAGAACCCTCTTGAGCAAGGAGGTAGGTGAAGCCTGGGGAGAGGATGGGGAAGACGTACGAGAGAAATCACAAAATTGAAAGAAACGAAAAAGACTAGAGTTGGGTAGCTGAAATTTGTCTGCTAACTCTCTAAAGCTGGCAAACTCCCATCGGGTGTCGCTATATGCGGATGACCTGTTGCTGTATGTGGCGGATCCAATGGAGGGGATGGTGAAAGTCATGCAGACTCTAAGGGAGTTTGGGGAGTTTTCGGGCTATAAGCTCAATGTAGGGAAGAGTGAGCTCTTTGTATTACAGGCGGGGGACAAAGAAAGAGGGATAGGGGACCTACCGCTGAGGAGGGCGGAGGGGAGCTTTCGGTATCTGGGGATCCAGATAGCCAGGAGTTGGGGGACCCTACATAAACTGAATCTGACGAGGTTGGTGGAGCAAATGGAGGAGGATTTCAAAAGATGGGACATGTTACCGCTCTCGCTGGCGGGTAGAGTGCAGTCGGTCAAAATGGTGGTCCTTCCGAGGTTTCTGTTTGTGTTTCAGTGCCTTCCCATCGTGATCACTAAGGCCTTTTTTACGAGAGTAGGCAGGAGTATTATGGGGTTTGTGTGGGCGAATAGGACCCCGAGAGTAAGGAGAGGGTTCCTGGAACGCAGTAGGGACCGAGGAGGGTTGGCGCTGCCAAACCTGGGGTGCTACTACTGGGCAGCAAATGTGGCGATGATCCGCAAGTGGGTTATGGAGGGAGAGGGGGGCGGCATGGAAGAGGATGGAGATGGCGTCCTGTAAAGGAACGAGCCTGGGGGCGTTGGTGATGGCACCGCTGCCGCTCTCGTCGACAAAGTATACCACGAGCCCGGTGGTGGCGGCAACGCTAAGGATCTGGGGCCAGTGGAGACGGCACCGGGGTGCAATGGGAGCATCGGTGTGGTCCCCAATCAGGGGTAACCACCGGTTTGTCCCGGGGAAGATGGACGGGGGGTTCCAGAGCTGGCATCGGGCGGGGATTGGAAGAATGGGGGACCTGTTCATCGACGGGACGTTTGCGAGCCTAGGGTCACCGGAGGAGAAGTTCGAGTTACCCCCGGGAAATGCCTTTAGATATATGCAGGTGAGGGCTTTTGTGAGGCGACAGGTGAGGGAATTCCCGTTGCTCCCGGCACAAGAAGTTCAAGATAGGGTGGTCTCGGGTGTATGGGTCGGGGAGGGCAAGGTTTCGGAAATACACCAGGAATTGAAAGAAGAGGGGGAAGCGCTGGTAGAAGAGTTGAAGGGTAAATGGGAGGAGGAGCTGGGGGAGGAGATCGAGGAAGGTCTGTGGGCTGATGCCCTAGGTAGGGTTAATTCCTCCTCCTCGTGTGCCAGGCTCAGCCTGATACAATTTAAGGTGGTCCACAGAGCGCACTTGACGGGGGCGAGGTTGAGTAGGTTCTTTGCGTTAGAGGACAGATGTGGAAGGTGCTCAGGGAGCCCGGCGTACCATGTCTATATGTTTTGGTCATGCCCGGCACTGGAGGGGTTCTGGAGAGGAGTGGCGGGAGAAATATCTCAGGTGGTGAAAGTCCGGGTCAAGCCAAGCTGGGGGCTAGCAATATTTGGAGTAGTGGACGAACCGGGAGTGCGGGAGGCGAAAGAGGCCGGCATTCTGGCCTTTGCGTCCCTAGTAGCCCGGCGAAGGATCTTGCTAATGTGGAAGGAGGCGAAGCCCCCCAGCCTGGAGGCCTGGATAAATGATATGGCTGGGTTCATAAAGTTGGAGAGGATTAAGTTTGCCTTGAGAGGGTCGGCGCAGGGGTTCTACAGGCGGTGGCAACCGTTCCTAGACTATCTCGCGGAGCGTTAGAGGAAGGTCGGTCAGCAGCAGCAGCAACCTTGGGGGGGGGGGGGCGGGGGGTGGAGGGGACGTCCTGGGAGGGGGGGGAAGGGGGGGGAAAGGGGGGACTGCCTGGGAGGATGGATGAGCAAGAGATAACATTAAGGGTTGGGGAAACTGGCACGTACGGGTGAGGGCCAGTGTACAAAGCTGTGAAAATATATAATTTTGCCATGTATATATCTTGCTCTGCGCGATTTCTCGTTTTTTTTTGTTACGAGGGGCGGGGGGTTATTGTTTGTAAGGGAGAAAAATTGTGTTAAAAACTTTAATAAATAATATTTTTTTAAAAAGCTGGCAAACTCCCCTCCAGAAATAGGTCTCTTTAATTTCCATGTGTTAAATGCTGAGTCCAGTCCAGAAGATACAAAAAGGTGATTGTTACAGACAGGGGCCAGTGACGACAAGGAAAGGAGTTTAAAATGTTGCCGGAACTGCTTCTAGATTCAAAGAAAGCAGAACAGCACCGGGTTTGAGGAGAAGCTGGCGGGCGAAAACGGCAGTGGTGCAGTAACTATAGCTAGGAGAGGGATGAAGTGCAAGAACAAGCCCCAGTTGAACCAGGATCGCTAATCCACAATAAGATTTTTTGGATATTAATGGTCCAGTAATAAAACAATAAGTTTGGGAGGGCCAACCACCCTGTCTGTCTATCCCTCTGGAGCAGAATGCTGTGGATTCTGGGATTCTTAGCTGCCCAAATAGAGGCAGATATCAATTTATTGATCTTAATAAAAAGGGATTTGGGCAGGAAAATGTGGAGGCATGGAAAGAGAAAGAAGAATCTAGGGGGTATGTTCATTTTTATTGGTTGAATCCTTCCTGCCAAAGATAGAAGAAGATTGTTCCACCCCTGTAGGTCCACTTTGGCATTGTTGACCAAGCTTGAATAATTAAATTTGGGAAGTGACGCCCAGTTGTGGACCGTCTTCCAAGGGGGTTGACCGGAAAACATTCACTCTTGCCTAAATTTAATTTATAGCCAGAGAAGGAGCCGAGTGTCTTCATTATGCCATTCATGGAGGGAGTTGGGTCTGTAATATATAAAATTAGATCATCTGCATAAAGAGATACCCGATGTTCACCCCATCCCGATTAATGCTCCTCCACTGAAAGCACTCAAGGCTATTGAGAGAGGCTGTATACATAAGAACATAAGAACTAGGAGCAGGAGTAGGCCATATGGCCCCTCGAGCCTGCTCCACCATTCAATGAGATCATGGCTGATCTTTTGTGGACTTAGCTCCACTTTCCGGCCCGAACACCATAACCCTTAATCCCTTTATTCTTCAAAAAATTATCTATCTTTATCTTAAAAACATTTAATGAAGGAGCCTCAACTGCTTCATTGGGCAAGGAATTCCATAGATTCACAACCCTTTGGGTGAAGAAGTTCCTCCTAAACTCAGTCCTAAATCTACTTCCCCTTATTTTGAGGCTATGCCCCCCAGGTTCTGCTTTCACCCGCCAGTGGAAACAACCTGCCCGCATCTATCCTATCTATTCCCTTCATAATCTTATATGTTTCTATAAGATCCCCCCTCATCCTTCTAAATTCCAACGAGTACAATCCCAGTCTACTCAACCTCTCCTCGTAATCCAACCCCTTCAGATCTGGGATTATTGAATGGAGAGAGTGGGAGCCCTGCCTAGTGCCCCTGTCCAAGGGGAAGCAGCCTGAGTATAAAGTGCTCGTGGGAACCCTGGCCGTAGGAACATTGTTTAACAAACGGATCCAAGAGTCAAATTTATGGCCGAATCCAAATCTTTCAAGAATCTCAAACAAATAGTCCCATTCTACCCTGTCAAATGCTTTCTCTGCATCGAGAGATACATCACCTCTGGCCTTGCAAGCCTATATCAGACCAATGCATTTGAAGGACATTTTTGAAAGCTTTTTCACATAGAAGTGAGTGCAGAAGGAGGCCTATCGCATCTGCACCGACCCACTTAAACCCTCATTTCCACCCTGTACCCGTAAACCAATAACCCCTCCTAACCGTTTTGGTCACGAAGGGCAATTTATCATGGCCAATCCACCTAACCTGCACGTCGTTGGACTGTGGGAGGAAACCAGAGCACCCAGAGGAAACCCACGCACACACGGAGAGACTCTGCACAGACAGTGACCCAGCGGGGAATCGAACCTGGGGCCCTGGCGCTGTGAAGCCACAGTGCTATCCACTTGTGCTGCCGTGCTGCCCATTGTCCTCTTACTACTATCAAGTTATTTGATTCTGTGCAATGCGTATAGTATGTGAATGGCAATGGCTGTGCCGTAACTTGGCATGGAGGCTATGAGGGGCTGGGGTGGGGTGGTGGTGGTGGTGGGGGGGGGGGGGGGGGTGGGGGGGGGGGGGGCATGAGTTGGCATGGATAAGGAATGGGGAGTGCTTGGGAGTGGAATGAATTTTTGTGTGGGAGGTTGGCTGGATGGCTGTTCTTTGTTTTGCTGTCAGTATTGCAACTGGGGCAAATTCCCAGGGCACCGAGGCAGGACCTTTAAACAGCCTGCCTAAGCACTGGCAGTCCCTATGGCTGCCTCTATACTCGTTCCAGGAGTGGCAAGCCCAAATTCAGTTAGCACCTGCTGCCTCAGAATGAAAGTGTTGCAACCCGCACTGGTCTTACGGGGTAGGGATGATAAACTACTCCGTGGATCTCGCAGAATACGAGCTCCCCCGATAATGGGGCGGGGACCTTCAACAACGCTAGCTATATATAAGTAGAGATGAGCAGTGAGGCACCGACTAGAAGACCCAGGAGGAAACTATTGGAGTTATATATAATAGTAGTTGTAACATAAAGTAAGTTTTTTCATTTCAACAAACTTGTGGACTCTTCATGGCCCTTACAAAAGAAACTCCTGTCCTTATTGGCACTTTCACTCGAGGTGTGTGACTATCTGTCTCTAGGATGAAATTTCAACCCAGTATAATAATCATCTTTATTGTCACAAATAGGTTTACATTAACACTGAAATGAAGTTATTGTGAAAAGCCCCTAGTCGCCGCATTCCGGCGCCTGTTCGGGTTCACAGTGGAAGAATTCAGAATGTCTAAATTACCTAACAGCATGTCTTTCGGGATTTGAGAGGAAACCGGAGCACCCGGAGGAAACCCACGCAGACACGGGGAGAACATGCAGACTCCACACAGACAGTGACCCAAGCCGGGAATCGAACCTGGGACCCTGGCGCTGTGAAGCATCAGTGCTAATCTTTGATGTGATTTCTTATCAAATAGCCACAAATAAAAATCAACATCCAGTTATGTTTTTAATTCTTTTGTCTTCTCAGGAAACAACACAATGTATAATTCTACGTTGAACAACATAAATAGTAATCTCCACTTGTAATGCACAGAGGTCACAATCAGTTGGTGGGGCGGAGAGGGAGAGGTTGGGATGATGGCGGCAGCAGTGTGAAATCGTTATGGACTACTTATGCCGAATGACCTGTTCCTATGCTGAATATTCTACATACATCCATACTATTAAATTACCTGCCTTCAAAAGCTTTTGGGGCAAACCTACTAAATCATCATCCTCATGCCAGGTAAAATGAAGGGATGCAAAAATAACAGTATAATTTTATCAGGGCCACTCTTATTCTTATGCTGATCTAGAAAGGAAACATTCACCGATTGACGCATTTGCAAAACACAAAGGTACAACATGCAAATTAGTCCGGAAGTCAGAAGTGCCATAAAACCGCCAATAATTGTTGCCTTGACCGACCGATGATACTAAATGTTAACTGGAAACTTAGAACATAAGAACTAGGAACAGGAGTAGGCCATCTGGCCCCTCGAGTCTGCTCCGCCATTTAATGAGATCATGGCTGATCTTTGTGGACTCAGCTTTAAGGAAACTTTAAGGTACTTTTCACCTAATTCTAGATAATAATAAAATAAGATGTTTTCAACAGCCACTCTGAGCACTGGAGGATCATTTCAGTCTACAAATCAATCAAACTTTGCTGCTGGCAGTAAACCTACTGGAACCTCACTTCTTTGTAGTTCGGATCAGGTCGGATTTTCAATCGGAAAGTCACCAGTTTCTTGAAAAAAGTATTGGCAAACCTTTATTCATTTTATTTACAAATCCGTCTCGTGGCGATATGGATCAGGTTGAAAGGCACCTTCATGCAATTTGTTTTCAATATTAAGAAAATGGCACCTATCTTTTGTGGCTCATCTCTCGCCCGACAAGGAAAGACTTTTTTCAACACGTTGAGGAAAGGTGCTATCCCTTTAACAGCTGATGATTTATTTTAGGAATTCTCTACTGCCATCTGGTGCTCAATTGACAATTTATAATTAAGGATGAGAAAAAGGAGGCAAGAAACGTAGCGCAATCGTGCAGGAGGAAGTCCTGACAAAGTACATGAAAACCTTCTCCATTATCTTCTTTGCAATTTTGCTTTAAAGTTGTCTCAAGCTTGGAAGGGCAATTACAGTTAATTTAGCTTCTGTTTTCTGAAGGTGAGTAATCCAAAATGGAGGTTTAGGTAAGCAAATTTTTATGGAGCGTGCAAGGTGGTAGCTGTTATGTTCTAGTGCATGGTCAATGGTTGAGTCAGCGCACCAAAGAACATCTAGTTCTAGACTAGTCAAATTTATTGTTGTATAACAAACTGTGGGTTGGAAACTAATACTAACAAACTGGAACAATCACAAACACCACGGGCGAAATTCTCCCCCAACGGCGCGATGTCCGCCGACTGGCGCCAAAAACGGCGCCAATCAGACGGGCATCGCGCCGGCCCAAAGGTGCGGAATGCTCCGCATCTTTGGGGGCCGAGCCCCAACATTGAGGGGCTAGGCCAGCGCCGGAGGGATTTCCGCCCCGCCAGCTGGCGGAAATGGCGTTTGTTGCCCCGCCAGCTGGCGGAAATGGCGTTTGTTGCCCCGCCAGCTGGTGCGGAAATGCCGCGCATGCGCGGGAGCGTCAGCGGCCGCCGACAGTTTCCCGCGCATGCGCAGTGGGGAAAGTCTCTTCCGCCTCCGCCATGGTGGAGGCCGTGGCGGAAGCGGAAGGGAAAGAGTGCCCCCACGGAACAGGCCCGCCCGCGGATCGGTGGGCCCCGATCGCGGGCCAGGCCATCGTGGGGGCACCCCCCGGGGTCAGATCGCCCCGCGCCTCCCCCAGGACCTCGGAGCCTGCCCACGCCGCCTGGTCCCGCCGGTAAATACCAGCTTTGATTTATGCCGGCGGGACAGGCAATTTCTGGGCGGGACTTCGGCCCATCCGGGCCGGAGAATTGAGCGGGGGGTCCCGCCAACCGGCGCGGCCCGATTCCCGCCCCCGCCCAATCTCCGGTACCGGCGACTTCGGCGGGGGGCGGGATTCACGGCGGCCAACGGCCATTCTCCGACCCAGCGGGGGGTCAGAGAATGACGCCCATGGTCTTCTTCTACAGATTCCCCCTCGGTTGCAGTGTCACATGGTATAACATGCCTGCCACCTTGTGGTTGGAGGTCAAACATATTTACATGTACAATTGCTTATGCATATCACAACTGTAGTCAGGCGAGGAGAGTATTGGAATCATCATGTCTGTAGGTAACTAAGACACGGATGAGGGTTTCAGCAGCAGTTAAGTTGTGACAGGGATAAGACAGACGATATTACTTGCCTCAAAATCACCAGTACCAGGAGGAATTACAGAGGCACACCACAAAGAGATGAACTTCATACCATCTCCATGAATCAACAGGGAAGCTGACACACTTTCCCTGCTCCCTTCACTTTTCAGCAGATGCCTCTGACCAAACTGACAGGAATCAGAGGAGGGATTCTCCGAGCCCCAGCTGGGTCGGAGAATCCCTGGGGGACTGCGCGAATCCCGCCCCGCCTCTCCGATGCGGGCTGCTGTATTCTCCGGCCCGCGAAAAAGCCCGCCGACGGGAACCGCGCTGCGCGCCTCGCAGAATGGCGAGAATCGGCAGGACACGATGGTCCCCGGGGCTGCTGCAAATCTCCGGCTCGGGTCACTCCGGCGTAAATCAAAGTAGGTCTTAAACAGCATCAACCAGTCGTGCTGGCTGACGGCGGCGAGCGAGGAGGTAGGGGTCGGCGTGGGGCGGCCGCCGAAGAGGCGACGGCACGGCCGTGGCTGGGGGGTGGGGGGGTTGCGGGTGCTGGTGGAGGATGAGCCGGTGATCGGGGTCGGTGCCGGGGGTGCTGGGGATGGGAATACCGGGGAGGGGATCCGGGGTGCCGGGGATGGGAGTGCCGGGGAGGGGATCGGGGGGCGCCAGGGATGGGAGTGCTGGGGATGGGAGTGCTGGGGATAGATGTACCGGGGATTGGGAGGGGGGTGGGGGGGGTTTGTCTGGCCAGGTGCCAGCTGGCAACAGTGTCGACCATGGAGCCCATGGCACCTGGATGCGGAGGGGGGGTATGGGCAATGGTGACATGTAGTCTACCCCACCCCCTCTACATGTTGCCCTATGGAAGCTGGAGCAGGAGCGTGCCAGGGAGGTGGCAGAGGCTGTCGCAGAGGAGCGTTCCGCAGAGGGGCAGGTGCCAGCCGCCCAGGCTGGAGAGTCGCCCGCCTGACAGGACGAGGAAGAGGAGGAGGAGGAGGAGGTGGTGCCACGGCGACAGAGGCAACCGATGAGGCCCCGTGTGTACTGCCGCCGGACCGGGCATGCAGGAGACTCAGGATGAGCAGGGAAACTGTCGCCCATATCTGCCACCTGATGGCACACCTGGCACCGCGTGGGACTGGGGGTGGACACCCTCTCCCGGTGGCCGTCAAGGTGACGGTGGCCCTGAACGTCTATGCCACGGGGTTGTTCCAGTTGCCGAGTGGGGGACCTGTCTGGTATCTCCCAGGCATCGGTGCACCGGTGCATCGGTGCAGTGACTGACGTCCTCTATGACATCGCGGACTGCTACATCCAGACCGCACCAACTAGGATGCCCGGGCAGCGGACTTTGCTGCTGTGGCCAGGATACCCTTGGTACAGGGGGAGTTCGATGGGGTGCACGTCGCCATGCGGCCACCAGCGGATAACAGGCCGATATTCATGAACAGGAAGGGGTACTACTCCATGAACAGTCAGGTGGTCCGTGACCACAGCATGAAGATCCTGCACATCTCCGCCCGTTACCCGGGCAGTGTGCATGATTCGTTCACATTGCCCCCCCCCCCCCCCCCCCCGCCCCCCCCCCCCCCCCCCCCCCCTTGCCGGCTGAGGGGCTGGTTGGGCGACAGAGGTTACCTGTTGCGGTCGTGGCTGATGACGCCTATACGGAGGCCACTGACGTGGAGACCCGCTATAATGATGCCATGCAGTGACCAGGGGTGTGGTTGAGAGGTGCTTTGGGCTGCAAAAGATGCACTTTAGGTGCCTGGACCACTCTGAAGGGGCCCTCCAGTACCCGTCGGATAGGGTCAGCCGCATCGTTGTGGTCTGCTGCGTCCTGTACAACATAGCCCAGCAGAGGGGCGATGTGCTGGAGGAGGAGGAGGGGGAAGGGGGAGGAGCAACATGAGGAAGGGCAGGTCTCCCCAGATGAGGAGGATGGGGGCAATGTACGGGGCAGACAGGCTGGACAGGGACGGGAGGCTGCCCACCGTCACCGGCTCGGCCAGCGGGTACCGGACAGGTTGATAACTGCACGGTTCACAGACAGAGGGGTGGGAATCGCCAAATATGGGCACGGACAGCACAGTACGGCACCAGCCCACCACCTTCACACTGCCCACCACCCACCACCCCTCACCCCGCCCACCACCCACCACCCTCAACCCGCCCACCACCCACCACCCTCACCCCGCCCACCACCCTCACCCCGCCCACCACCCACCACCCACCACCCTTACCCCGCCCACCACCCTCACCCTGCCCACCACCCACCACCCTCACCCCGCCCACCACCAACCACCCTCACCCCGCCCACCACCCACCACCCACCACCCTTACCCCGCCCACCACCCTCACCCTGCCCACCACCCACCACCCTCACCCCGCCCACCACCAACCACCCTCACCCCGCCCACCACCCACCACCCACCACCCTCACCCCGCCCACCACCCACCACCCTCACCCCCGCTCACCACCCACCACCCTCACCCCGCCCACCACCCACCACCCTCACCCCGCCCACCACCAACCACCCTCACCCCGCCCACCACCGCATCACCCGCATGCACACCACCCCTCCACTGCACATCCACCTGTGGCTCAACAGGCCGGGCTCACACGGTCGCCAGTGGAAGCGGGTCTATTGCAGGCCATGGAGGATGATGACAACCCGCTCTGCAATGAGCTCTGGGCTCTACATCGTTAGACAATGTCTGACTCAGGGCCACAGTAACACCCTCCACCTGGGAGGCCCCTGCATGCGGCCTGGACACTGCAGCACACGGTCCCGTCGTCTGCCCGGGGGCGGGATGGCGAGGGAGACCCGGGGAGGGAGAGGGGGTGCACACTGACCTGAGCTCGACGTCCTATCACACACACACTGGCGCTCACCTCACCCCCGCACACATCAGACAGAGCACAGAGGCAGCTTCTGTAGGTGTGAAAGTGATTTTAATGACAAACAGTTCATACATGTGCCCTAGCCCCTGTGCCCTGCACTCGTGCCAACTTACTCAGTGTCTAATTTTTTGGCCTGATTGGCCCCGTGACTACATCTAGGTGGTCTCCCAGACGGTACAGCAGAACTGGAGGTGGACTCCTGTGATTCCTGCCGTGACTGGGGTCCGTTTGGCGGGGGTTTCCTGGGGTGGCCAGGCCTGGATGGGCCAGCCTGCGCCTCGGGCGAGCGGGATGGCGAGCTGCCAGCCTGTGTTGCCCGTTGCGCACCAGATGCACCTGGGATGGAAGGGGGAGGGGGGGGGGTGTCCGAGGTATCACGGTGTTCCGGGACCTCCCTCACAGGGGGCCCCGGGATGGGCCCGAGCACCTCCTCCTCCCTCGGGGTGCCCGATGACCTCCGGGCCTCTCCATGTGTCGGAGAGGCGAACGGATCCAGCACCCGACACCCCCCCGGCACCTGGCGCTGCCAGTCCTGGAGGCCTTCCCTGGTATCAACAAGGGTCTGCAAGTTTGCAGCCATGGAGTTCAGGGAGTTGGCCATCCCTGTCTATGTCTGGGCGACGCCGGCCAGCACCTGTGCAATGGCGCCGATGCCCTCAGCGATGGCCTGCTGAGACTGGGCCACAGCGTTGAGTGCTGCTGTGATTTGCAGCTGGCTCTGGCTCATGGCTTCCTGTGAGAGGGCAGCCATGTCCTGGGCCATGGACGCCGCCTGCACGGAAAGCCCCAGGCCTTGCATACTGCGACCCATGTCTGACACCGTTGCACCCATTGCCTCCACTGCGGACGCCACCCATGCGGTTTCGGCCTGGGTGGCATGCATGACTGGCACCACTCCCTGCTCCTGCACCCAGGTGGACTCCTCCACCTGCGTCGATAGTTGCTGCAAGCCGGCCGTCACCCCCCTTCGAACGTCCCTGGGTCCGTGACTGCATCCGTTCTATGGGTGGGTGTGGCACCTCCAGGAACCCAGGACCCGTCTGGGCGGCAGCTGGTTGCTGGGGCCGGGCTGACCTCCGACCGTTCGGCTGCTCCTACCTCCACCTGATGTATCGGGACGGCTATGTGGTGCGCTACAATGAGTGTACCAGAAGCCTCATCGCTAAAGTGACCAACCGAGGTGAGTGTCTCTGCGATGGTGGAGGGTGTAGGTGATAGCAGTGGCGTAATGTCGAGGTCCTCATTGGACCCGAACTCCGGGGTCCCTTCGGGTGGTGTTTCCTGTCCGTCCGTCTCCTGTCGTTGGCTGCCCTGGTTGGGTGTGTCCTGTGTGTGGGTGTCCTGGTTGGGTGTGTCCTGTGTGTGGGTGTCCTGGGTGGGTGTGTCCTGTGTGTGGGTGTCCTGGGTGGGTGTGGCCTGTGTGTGGGTGTCCTGGGTGGGTGTGTCCTGTGTGTGGGTGTCCTGGGTGGGTGTGTCCTGTGTGTGGGTGTCCTGGGTGGGTGTGTCCTGTGTGTGGGTGTCCTGGGTGGGTGTGTCCTGTGTGTCAGTGTCCTGGGTGGGTGTGTCCTGTGTGTGGGTGTTCTGGGTGGGTGTGTCCTGAGTCGTTGTGTCCTGTGTGTCAGTGTCCTGTGTCGACTGGGATGGCTGCCTGTTGGTGTGGCTGCCCTCTTTGTCGCTGGATGTGGCCCTACCACGCCGCCGCACTGGCACTATTTGGGGGCGGAGGGCGCCTGATGGCCTGGGTCTATCCCTGGCTCGTGGGCGCCCTGGCACTGGGTGGGGGTGTCGTACGCTTGACAGCCCAGGTCGGTCCCTGTCTTGTGGGCGACCTGGCACCGGGTGGGGGCGTCCTATGCCTGACCGCCCAGGTCGTTCCATGTCCTGTGGACGCCCTGGCACTGGGGGCGGTCGGCATCCGCAGGGATGGGTGGGTCGACGTTTGGTCCTGCAATACACAATACAGCTTGCATGGTTTGACATGCAGACTGGGGGGGGGGGGGAGAACGACGACAGAGATAAAGGGCAACAGTGTTAGGCGGACATATACTTGCAGACCAGCGGTTGTGTGCATGTTGCATAGGTTCACAGCCCATCCTGCCAATGCAGCCTGCCCGTGTGGGCACAGCCATGTCAGTTTCAGCGAGGGCTGTGCCGCCCATCCTGGGGGGGCTGGGGAGGTAATGTGGGGGTACTCACCCTGGCTGCTCTGACTAGGCCATTGACCTTCTTGTGGCATTGGCTGCCTCTCCTGGCTGTTACGGCCACGGTGCTGACGGCCTCTGCCACCTCCCTCCACAGGCGCCGGCTGACATTTGGTGCGACCCTGCGGCCGTGTCTGGGGTACAGGGCCTCCCTCCTCTGCTCCACTGCATCCAGGAGCACCTCAATGTCCCGCTCCTGGAACCTCGGCGCTGCGCGGCGGGTGGCCATTTTGCCGTCTCTCCGGCGGTGGCGTGTTTTGTGGAGCGACACTGCGCAGCATCAATGATGGCACCCGTGTCTGTGACCCCGTTCCCGGTTGGCATCACACCGGTGCTAGCCCCTTCCGGGGCGGAGGATTCCGCAACTTCCGGGTGGCCCGACGCTGAAGTGGTTCGCGCCGATTTTGACGCCGGCGTCGGGCCATCGTGCCGTTTCGGAGAATCCCGCCTCAGATTTCCCCTCATAAATTAGGCTTGTGTCCAACACCTCCCCACTGCTGTCCAGCTGAGTGGGACTGCTCTCGTGTGGTTCCTGTCTTATCTATCTAATCATTCCCACAGATTCACTTACAATGCTTTCCCTTCCACCTCTGTTGTCCTCCAACCCTGAAGGCAGCACGGTAGCATAGTGGATAGCACAATTGCTTCACAGCTCCAGGGTCCCAGGTTCGATTCCCGGTTTGGGTCACTGTCTGTGCGGCGTCTGTACGTTCTCCCCATGTGTGCGTGGGTTCCCTCCGGGTGCTCTGGTTTTCTCCCACAGTCCAAAGATGTGTAGGTTAGGTGGATTGGCCATGCTAAATTGCCCTTAGGTTAGATTTTTTTAATACTTTAAAAATATTTTTAAAAATAGCACCCTGACAACAACAGAACAACAATTCATAATTGTAATACCTGAATAAATATTCACGTCACCATGCTATTAACTATTTTCTTTTCAGAAGCTCGACACTGTTCAGTCAAATAATAACAGAAGAATCACATTAAAGACATTAATTGCTGAAATACATCTACATCCATTACAAAGCTATCTAATGGTCAGTTAAACTTTGTACAAGTGTCATATATATCAAAAATCAAAACAAAAATGCCACCCATAAACTACCATTCATGCCAAGGAACAAAAGGGCTAAATTGCAGGTGCTGTTGGGATCCCATATTGCATCCATATGGGTGTCCAAGTCCTGCCTGCCCTCAGGATCTTCGACAAGGCAACCAATTAACAGGCTATCTTCAGGGGCCCTGTATGATTCGGGTCAGTGAGTGGACTGGGGGGTGGGAAGGTCAGTGAGTGGACTGGGCAGGTGAGAGGGCCAGTCGGAGCACATGAGCAGAGTGGGCACTGATAAGGTTGGTGGAAGAGTTGAAGGGTGCCTCAAGATCGAGGTGTGGTGATACCAGGTATTGTGGTACCTGAGAGGTGGATGACCATTGGCTAGACCCAGGAGTCTACCATTGGCTGATGTACGTAGCTCCGCCCTGAGAGGCGGAGTATAAGAACCGATGTTGTCCCAGCAGCTTTCACTTTCTGTATCGAAGCTGCAGGGGAATAGTTCTAGCAGATTAAAGCCTATTAGTTATGACTCACCTTGTCTCGAGAGTAATTGATTGCGCATCAATTTAATCTGCTACAACTTCAGTGAAGGGATGGATCTCCGTATCAAACCGGAGTGCCTTCAGCTCAGCCCCCACGCGGACAACTCAGCTGCTATCTTCAAATATTGGCTGGCGTGCTTTAAGGGCTACCTCGACACGGCCGCCGACACCCCACGGAAAGACAAAAAATGCACCTTCTCCGCTCGCGGGTCAGCCCTGAGATCTACCCTCTGATTGAGGAAGTGAAGAATTATGCTGCGGCGATCGAGCTGCTAGAAGGACATTATATCCGCCCTGTGCACCAGGTCTACGCTTGTCACCTGCTGGCGACTAGGAGGCAAAGCCCCGAGGAAACGTTGGAAGACTTCTACCGGGCGCTGCTGGTGCTGGGCCGAAACTGTGGCTGCCCGCAAGTTTCGGGGAACGAGCACACGGAACTTTTGATCAGGGATGCTTTTGTGGCAGGTATGACTTCCCCCGACATCCGCCGCAGGCTCCTAGAAATGGACACTCTTGGACTGACTGAGGCACGGGCCCTGGTGGGGTCCATGGACATTGCGTACAAAAACGCGCTGGCTTTTGCTCCTGGACGCGCGGCGGCCCCCTGGGCTGCGTGGCACACCTCTGCGGCAGCCCCTCAGACCTTCCCCCTGACCCCGCAAGCCTGCGCATGCGCCCCCTCATGGAGTTCCCCCTCCCTCACTGCCCCAAGGCCCTAAAGTGCTGCCTCTGCTGCTTCAGCTATTATGCACAGTGGGTCCACAATTACGCCAACAAGGCTCGACCCCTGATCCAGTCCACAACCTTCCCCCTGTCGCGGAGGCCCACCAGGCCTTCTGCCGTATCAAGGCAGACATTGCTAAAGCCACGATGCACGCCATCGACGAGTCCCTCCCCTTCCAGGTCGAGAGCGACACGTCCGACGTAGCTCTGGCGGCCACCCTCAACCAGGCGGGCAGGCCCGTGGCTTTCTTCTCCCGCACGCTCCATGCTTCCGAAATTCGCCATGCCTCGGTCGAAAAGGAGGACCAGGCCATAGTAGAAGCTGTGCGACACTGGAGACATTACCTGGCCAGCAGGAGATTCACTCTCCTCACGGACCAACGGTCGGTTGCTTTCATGTTCGATAATGCGCAGCGGGGCAAGATTAAGAACGAGAAGATCTAGCGGTGGAGAATCGAACTCTCCACCTACAATTACAAGATCTTATACCTTCCCGGGAAGCTGAATGAGCCTCCTGATGCCCTGTCCCGCGGCACTTGTGTCACCGCACAAATGGACCGTCTCCGATCCTTCCACGAGGACCTCTGCCACCCGGGGGTCACTCGTCTCTGTCATTTTATCAAGACCCGCAACCTGCCCTACTCCATCGAGGAGGTCAGGTTTGTCACCAGGGACTGTCAAATCTGCGCGGAGTGCAAACCGCACTTCTACCGATCAGAGAAAGCGCATCTGATAAAGGCTTCCCGTCCCTTTGAACGCCTCAGCATGGACATCAAAGGCCCCCTCCCCTCCACCGACCGCAACACGTACTTCCTGAACGTGATTGACGAGTACTCCCGGTTCCCATTCGCCATCCCCTGCCCAGACATGACCACAACCACCGTCATCAAGGCCCTGCAGGGTATCTTTACACTGTTCGGTTTCCCCGCGTACATTCACAGTGATAGGGGGTCCTCCTTTAAGAGTGACGAACTGCGTCAATTCCTGCTCAGCAAAGGCATCGCCTCGAGCAGGACGACCAGTTACAACCCCCGGGGAAACAGGCAGGTAGAAAGGGAGAATGGAACGGTCTGGAAGACCGTCCTGCTGGCCCTGCGATCCAGGAATCTCACAGTCTCCCGCTGGCAGGAAGTCCTCCCGGTCGACCTCCATTCCATCCGGTCGCTGCTCTGTACTACCACAAATCAGACACCTCATGAACGTCTCCTTGTTTTCCCCAGGAAGTTCTCCTCCGGGACCTCGCTCCCAACCTGGCTAGCGACACCCGGACCCGTCCTGCTGCGGAAACATGTGAGGGCGCACAAGTCGGACCCGTTGGTCGAGAGGGTCCACCTGCTGCACTCAACCCCCAGTACGCCTATGTAGCGTTCCCGGACGGCCGCCAAGACACGGTCTCCCTTCAGGACCTGGCGCCCGCAGGAGCCCCACGCGCCCCCGCACCAGTGCCCCCACCCTCCCCGCAACATCTGACCGGAGGGTCAGTACTCCCGCCGCCGGCCCGAACAAGCGCCGACGCCCCCTATAGGCCCCCCCTGTCCCGCCCACTTTTCGCCCCAACAGCGCCGCCTAGGGGTGACAAAGCTACCTGGGAGGACGACACCACGTTCCCGGAATCGCAACCGCCAGGACCCCCATCAGGATCACCACCGAAGCCCAGACGCTCCAGAAGGACGACCAGGCCACCCGATCGACTGATTGCTGCACCATGAACACTTTGCTATTACCCTCAATATCACGGCACCTCAATACCTGGTCCTACCATGTGTAAGGCGACATTATCGCTGGCCATCACCCCGCCGGGCTCTTTTTTAACAGGGGGTGAATGTGGTGATACCAGGTATTGCGGTACCTGAGAGGTGGATGACCATTGGCTAGACCCAGGAGTCTACCATTGGCTGATGTACATAGCTCCGCCCTAAGAGGCGGAGTATAAGAACCGATGCCATCCCAGCAGCCTTCACTTTCTGTATCGAAGCTGCGGGGGAATAGTTCTAGCAGAATAAAGCCTATTAGTTATGACTCACCTTGTCTTGAGAGTAATTGATTGTGCATCAGGAGGTGCCCTCCGCAGACTTCTAAAATTGTTCAACATATATGTGGCCACAACTGCCTGGTCATGGTCGTGGTGGGGGATCCCTCTAAAGGATGACCTGAGACCTTAAAGGAGATATCTGTAGTGTTACCTGCGTGGTCGATAACACGTGTTACTCAATCCTTGGCTGATGATGAGGTCCTCTGAATCTTGTTGAAGAAGACTCAAACTCGTCCAGTAACAACAAAGGTTTATTGAGTAACTATAACTATTAATGCGTGAGTTCTTTACCTTAACATGGGAACTAGGAATTGGATAACAAGATTTAACAATTGTAACTAAATGTGACTCCACTAACTATCTATGTGATTCTGATGTTTCCCTGTTCACAGCACACCCGAGAGAGAGAGAGAGACCCCGTGTGGCTGCCCTTTATACCCCTGTTGGTCCAGCCCTCTGGTGATCATGTGGTGTTGCTATCTACCCATTAACCCCTTGTGCACGCACCTACAGAGATCAACATAATATCAATGGCCTCCTGAGGAGGAAAGCATGCACCAGAGAGCCACCTCAATGTTTGGGATACATGGGAATTATTCAAAGTGGGGAGCAACTGAGAAGAAACGGAGCTGGGTGTAAACCTTAACTTCAGAGATGTGTTTGAAAAAATATCAGAGTGTCATCACAGGAAAACCATTGGTTGGATTCTCCATTTCAGAAGCTACGTCTTTGAGCCGGGGCAGGATTTGTGGACATCTAGAACAGCAAAGCTGGCGCCGCAACTGGACCCATTCAGCAGACATTGAGGGCCTAGCACTGGCACCATGTGGAACTGATTCCAATGAGAAACAGTGCCGGGTTCAGGATTGACTCTCGGGAAGCTGACGAGCTGCAGCCGCTTATACACACTTCACTCCCCACACACACCATCCCAGCCAACAAGATGGCAGGAAGACGCGTGACCCAGAGGTTCCCCAACGCGGTACTTGAGACCCTGCGAGACATTGTGGAGGAGATGTGGGCGACCCTGTACCCAGGGTGGGAAGGAGGCTGCCAGCCACCGCCGTTCACTGGGCCTGGTGGCAAAGTGGGCAACACCGTCCGCACCAGCCTACAGTGCCGGAAGAAATTGCACAACCTCCTCAGGGCGGCCGAGGTGAGTAGGCAGCACTGTGCCCCTCGAACTAACCCCATCCCACACACCTGTTACCGTCTCCTCCCTTCCCACCATGAGGGTGGCCAAACACCCACCCTGCACCACATGCCAGCGCCCGTATCAACCTCCATGGCCGGGTGTCCTGGCCACTGAAGCTACTGATAACCCACATCCGGGGCTGCATGCGTCAGATTGTCTAACACTGTGCATTCTCTAATACTAACCCCCCCCCCCCACCACCCCCCCAACCCCCGCCCCTCCCCAGGAGAAAACCGGTCATAATCAGCGGGAGCAGGATAAGACTGGAGGGGGACTGCCGGATCCACGGCCCCTCACCGCAGCAGTGTAGAGGGCCCTGGACGTGGTCGGCGGGCTTGAGGAAAGGGCAGGCGCTGGTGTGGATATCTGCATGGGGTGAGGAAGTGAGACCCCGATGAGTTGCGGTTCCCCATGGCACGTGTGCCAACCTCCCACTCCACCACCACCCCGCACCACCCTCACACCCACACCACCCCACCCCACCCCCACCCCACACCACCCTCACACACACACCTCCCTCACACCCACACCACCCTCACACCCACACCACCCTACCCCACCCCCACCCCCACACCACCCTCACACACACACCTCCCTCACACCCACACCACCCTCACACCCACACCACCCTACCCCACCCCCACCCCCAAACCACCCTCACACCCACAACACCCTCACACCCACACCACCCTACCCCACCCCCACCCCCACACCACCCTCACACCCACACCACCCTCACACCCACACCACCCTCACACCCACACCACCATCACACCCACACCACCCTACCCCACCCCCAACCCCACACCACCCTCACACCCACACCACCCTCACACCCTCACACCCACATCACCCTCACGCCCACACCAACCTCACACCCACACCACCCTCACGCCCACACCATCCTCACACCAACACCACCCCCACACCACCCTCACACCCACACCACCCTCACACCCACACCACCCTCACACCCTCACACCCACATCACCCTCACGCCCACACCAACACCACCCCCACACCACCTCACACCCACACCGACACCCACCCTCTTCCCCACACCACCATCAACCCAACACCCACCATCACCCCCACACCACCCTCACACCCACACCACCCTACCCCACCCCCACCCCCACATCACCCTCACACCCACACCAACCTCACACCCACACCACCCTCACACCCACACCACCCTCACCCCCACACCACCCTCACACCCACACCACTCCCACACCATCCTCACACCCACACCACCCTCACACCCACACCACTCCCACACCATCCTCACACCCACACCACCCTCACACCCACACCACTCCCACACCATCCTCACACCCACACCACCCTCACACCCACACCACCCCACACCCACACCGACACCCAACCTCACCCCCACACCACCCTCACACCCACACCACCCCACACCCACACCGACACCCACCCTCACCCCCACACCACCCTCACACCCACACCACTCCCACACCACCCTCACCCCCACACCACCATCACCCCCACACCCACCATCACCCCCACACCACCCTCACCCCCACACCACTCTCACACCCACACCACCCTCACCCTCAAACCCACCCCACCCCACCCCACCTCCAACCCCACACCACCCTCACCCCCACGCCACCCTCACACCCACACCACTCTCACACCCACACCACCCTCACCCTCACACCCACACCACCCTCACCCTCACACCCACACCACCCCACTCCACCTCCACCCCCACACCATCCTCACTCCCACACCACCCTCATCCCCATACCACCCCTACACCCACACTCACCCCCACACCATCCTCACACCCACACTATCCTCACCCCACTACCCTCACCCCCACACCACCCTCACCCCCACACCATCCCTACACCCACCATCGCCCCCACACCACTCTCACACCCACACCACTCCCACATCATCCTCACCCTCACACCACCCCACACCCACACCACCATTTTGTTAGTACTCTGGGATAACACAGGCTGCAACTCGATGCAGCTTTGACCAAAAGATACTCTAGACGTTGAAGTAAGGTCAATGTGATTTATTGAACCATTAGCACAGTTCTCTATGAGTTTGACTCTCCTGCTAATCTTGCTATAGTAACTCAGTCTAACTAACCAGTCTGCTCTAAGCCTCAAATAATCTGGGTAGACTGTCATAGTCATCTTGCTGTGCACTTGAGCGTGGCAGACTTGCATCGTCTGCTGCTGGTTGCTCAGATAAGGTTGCTGGACCTTCATGGTCTTGTTCATGCATGGACTGCGCTCTGGAGTCTTGCGTTGCTTCCATCGTGGAGTCTGTCAACGAGCTCGCTGTGGAGGCTTGTATCGCTCTCTCTGTGGAGTCTGGCATCGTTCCCTCTGCGGAGTCATGCAGTGGTCTCGCTGTGGAGTCGATCTGTGCGCTCTCAACGAAGTCGTCTAGTGGTCTCGCTGGAATTAAATGAAAATGAAAATCGCTTATTGTCACAAGTAGGCTTCAAATGAAGTTACTGTGAAAAGGTTCTAGTCGCCACGTTTCCGGCACCTGTTCGGGGAGGCTGTTACGGGCTGTTTCTGTGTTCTCTGTGTGGGGACATGCAATGGTCTCGCTGTGGAATCTGTCATCGCTTTCTGTGCAGAGTCGGGGACTCTTCGTGGTGCATGGACCACTCTCTGTCTCTTGGCGTCAGGCCGCAGCAGAATCCTGTACTCAGGGGTCGGGATGTCGTCTACGCTGGGCTGAGGATCCTCAAATCCAAAGAACTCGTCCATGACTGTGTCGGATGCTTCAGTATACAACACACCTCGTTGCGGTTCGGATTTGGTACTGAGGTCGCCACGTCCAATGATGAAATCATCGTCTGAGTCGTAGTCTTCAAGGACTAAATAATCTTTTAGGGCGGTGCTAACTGCTTGTTGCAGGGTTCTGCGGAGGTTACTTTCAGCTACTGGTTGAGGTTCAGGCATTGTGCTGTCGTTCAAGGTGAAAGAATTGTGTTTTCTGGCTGAAATTTGTTTTTCACTATTTTTGGACATTTCCCCTTTAAGTGGGTGTAGTCCGGGGGCTCTGACGTCATGACGCTTGTAACGTAGAGCATAGGAATGGATTGCGCATGCGCAGATCGCTTTTCCTTCACTGCGCTCTTTTCGCAACTGCGCATGCGCGGCTTCTCGTGCATGCGCAAAACACTGTTTCGCCGGTTCGCGTCTTCTCAGGAACTGCGTATGTGCGGCTCTTTGTGCAAGATGGCTGCCAATCAAAACTGCCGTTTGCTTCTGTTGCAAGCCTACCTTTGCCTCGTGGTGAGTATAGGCGCCAGTTTTACCGATTTCTGTTGTATTAACCTCGCAGTAGTTTTTAAACTTGTCCAGGACTGTCTGGAAGTTCTCTCTTGTCCTGCCCTTTGGAGTACTTGAAGGAGTTGAAGATTTCTGTTGCACTTTCACCCGCAATGGTGAGTAGAAGATCTATCTTCTCAGCATTGGCCACGTCATCTAGGTCGGATGCTACCATGTAAATCTCAAATCTCTGCTTGAATGCTCGCCAGTTGGCACTGAGATTGCCGTGGTACCAGAGCTGCTGAGGAACCAGAATCTCAATCATCTTGCCTGGGTGTAGTTGCTGGTAGTCACGGATCACGCTGAGTTGAACTATATAGATTCAACAGGCACTACAGGTACCATGTTGTGTTATGTACTCTAGGATAACACAGGCTGCAACTCGATGCAGCTTTGACCAAAATACTCCAGACATTGAAGTAAGTTCAATGTGATTTATTGAACCATTAGCACAGTTCTCTATGACTTTGACTCTCCTGGTAATCTTGCTATAGTAACTTAGTCTAACTAACCAGTGTTCTCTAAGCCACGTGGTGGGTGTGAAGCTTCTGATCTGTCCCTGTCCTACTCTCTAGTGTCGCCTCTGGAAAGAGACAGAGCATGTGTGCCCTGTTTATACATATGGGTTGTGTAATGCCCCCTTGTGGTAGTGTCACCTCTGGGTGTCTTGACTGCCCATTAATCATGTCCTATTCTGTGTGTTCATTAGCTGTATGCCTGCATGTCATGATGTCTCTGGTGCTCCCTCTAGTGTTTACTTAGTCGTAGTGTATTTACATTAACCCCTTGTGTATTTACAGTGATGCATATCACCACAACCACCACCACCCCCACACCCCCGTTCCACACCCACAACCCCGGTCCACCACCACCACTACCCCAACACACCCATCCCCCTCCCAAACAACCCCCTCCCTCCCCGCACAACTCCACTTCCCCCCATGCCCCACCTAACCCGGCCCACGGTGCGAGCATGCGTCTTACCTTGTGTCTTACAGGAGCTGCTGGTGATGGGGCAGGAGGACGTGATGACCATGCATGCCACCCAGGCGAACACCACACGGGTGGCGAGGGCTTTGGCTATGGATCAGCATGTCGAAGGCCTGTGGCACTCTGTGCAGGTGATGGCCGAGCCCCAGGACAGGGCTGCCCTCTCACAGGCAGCATGTGCCAGGGCCTCCTGGACATTGCAGCGGCGCTCCTGAGCGTGGGCCAGTCACAGCGGGCCACGGTTGAGAGTGTCGGCGGCATTGCCCAGGCACTGGCCAATGTGGCACAGACACAGAAGGAAGTGATCCAGTTGCAGAGGGGGACTGCAATTCAGCCAGCGCTCACCGCTCCGCTGTCCGTCCGTCCCCCACCTACGCCACCCCAGGGATTTGATGGGAGCATGTGATGGAATGGCCTGGTGTCATGCAGGGATCACCCAGATGGATGATGGTAAGTGCTGTGATAGATAGGAATCAGACATCGTCATACAATGCGGAGCACCAGAGCTCATCACAGAGAGGGTTGTCATCATCCTCCGTCCCATGGACCCTGCCAATCCAGGGACCACACTCCATAGTGTGGCAGGTATGTATGCAAGCGGGGGTGGGGGGGTCAGGTTGGGGGGGTGGGGATGGGATAGGATGCGGGGTACATGCCCCTGCCCCACTCGATGAACCTGGAGGCTTTCAAAGCATCCTGTGCACATTGACCCTGGCGCACATGATGTGCGGGCTCCTGTGCCTGCGTGGGCTCCAGACCTGCCCGTCCTCACCCTAACCCGCATCCTCCTCGTCGGACGAGGACTAACATTCATCCCCCTCCTCCAGCATCGCCCCTCTGCTGCGCGATTTAAGGAGGATGCAGCAGGCCACCATGATGTGGGCATCACTCCTGGCGCAATACTGGAATACGCAATACGCCCCTCCAGACCGGTCCACGCACCTGAACCACACCTTCAGGCTGCCGAAGCACCGCTTGGTCACGACCCTGGTTGCAGCATTGTAGCGGGTCTCTGCCTCAGTCTGTGACCTCCGGATAGGCGTCATCAGTCACAACTGCAGTGGATAGCCCCTGGCGCCCAGGATTCCCAGAAGGGGGGGGCCTCGAAGAGGCCAGGAACTGTCGGGTGTTCCAGGATGAGTCATAATATCCACTCATGTATATAATGAGATGCAGACAGGCAGTGATTGACACACAGGATGACCAGTAAGCACACAACACAGTGCAGCCAATCACCAGACAGGACACTACCACTATAAAGCCAGAGGGCATTAGGTTTCCCGTTCTCTCGGGACCCAGCCACTGAGACAGTCAGAGTCCACGAGCTAGCAAGCGCAAACACCATGCGGTAGCTAGTAAGTCTGGTCAGGCTAGTACAAGGTCTCCAGTCAGTTCAGTATAGTGTCGACCCACAGCTGAATATGTGTATCAGCTCTATCGTTGAATAAAACAGTGTTGGATCTTCTCCAGTGTTAGACATCTGTTTCTAGCTTCCCTGCATCGAGTGCAGTCCACATCGAACCTACCTGCCTAACACATCATGGTACCAGAGTGGTACTGATCTTGACGGACCTACCTCGAGTGAATCAGCATTGACCAGCAAGCAGCTATCTGGTGAAATGGAAAACATCCAGCCTCCTCCGCAGCTCCGCATCTCCGGCAACCTCGGCGCCAATTGGAAAATCTTCAAGCAAAAGTTCCTCTTGTACATCGAGGCCTCCGACCTCGAAGCAGCATCGGATGCCAGGAAGATCGCGCTATTTCTCTCCATCGTGGGGGACCACGCCATCCACTCTACAACTCCCTGACGGCTGTAGCCATGTAAAATGGCTGCGTTCCGATTAATCTGGCCAAAACCCAGTTTAAAACAGCTAACCCGAAAGACTGCTGGGAAAAGCAGCCAAGAAGACACAAGCAGGCAGCTGCAGACAGTTTTGCATATTCGGCTCTGGGAAGGCAGCCCAGATCGATACTCAGGGCTATCAACAGCCCATCAACCCAGGTATTTGCAGTTTCATTCAGGACTGTTTGCAGCCAATCTATTCAGACATCCACAGTTAAATCGGCTATCCCCGGGAACAATTGCAACATATTAGCAATTGAATACCGGGCCAGACCTGTCGGCGCCTGCAGTTGCCGAAACAAAGACAGGTGAGCGACCACCCCCCGATCGAGGAATCGCCTCACCATTGGACACATCGACCCCAGAGATTGGGGACAGAATCCAATCACTTGGGACTCAGGGTCAAGGGCCGCCCCGGGAGGCGGGAAGCCCCTGGGCCCTATAAAAGTGAAGGTCCAAGTTCAGATCTCTCTCTCTCTCATCTTCGCCTGCTCGAGACCTTCGCAAGACCAGCCACCGGCAGCAGTAAGTTTGAATCCAGCGATCGCTACCCGGTAGAGACACCTAGCCACTGACCTGTAGCAGCCTTTTGAATCCCGCGGGCCAGATTTGATTGGACAAGCCATTCGTTTCCCTGACCTGGTGGGCTCTTCCTAAAGTTAAGTATTGGCCAGTAGTGATAGGTTTATTATATAGAAAGTAGTATTAGGGTATTAATATTGCTTGTTGTATATAATAAATGACCGTTGTTCTAATCCTTACTAAGCGGTGTGCTGTATTATTAATCATAACCTGAACTTGAACCACGTGGCGGTATCATAAAGATACCTGGCGACTCATGAGCAAAGGTGACGTAAACAGAGCAAATAGACTAAGGTTAAAAAGAGCAACACGGCGAAGACAAAACAAAATTCAAAACAGCCCTGCTGAAGTTTGACAGCCACTGTGACATTGAGGTGAATGAGAGCTTTGGACGGTACATTTTCCAGCAGAGGCTTCAGGGTAAGGATGAACCTTTTCAGTCCTTCGTGACCCATCTCCGCATCCTTGCGCAATCATGTAACTATAACTCGACGGCTGATTCCATGATCCGGGATCAGATCGATTTCGGGATCCACTCCGACTCCCTTCGGCAGCAGCTCCTGAAAGTTGGCCCTCTCTGTCGCTATCGAGACATGCGCTGTCCATGAGCATGCTAAGAATCGTTACTCCCACATCAGGGCGGCAGAAACTGCAAAGCTGGCCTCCCACGAGGCGGAACGGGTGCAGGCCATTGCACAAATGCAGGGCCTGAGCATCAAGGAGAGTGGCTGTTTTGCGCGCTATTCCCGGGTCCCTGCGTATGCGCGCCACGACCGAGTGGACGACGAGGCCGACAACCCGACTGCGCAGGTGCGTACGTCGACTGACCGCACTGCGCATGCGCGATGGTGCACTGAACGCGCTGACGTCGGCGTCATGACATGTCCGAATTGAGGCTCCGCCCATTTAAAGCGGCATTGTCTGGCAAAAGGACACCGGTGTCTACAGTGTGGCAAGCTTGGCCACTACGCAGCCCTTTGAAGATCTGCTCCACCGCTCAGCAGCCAGTGATCCCAGCTGTGGCACAGAAGTGTCCGCTCAATACAACAAGGCATGCGAGATTCTGATCCCGACAGCACAACAGACCCTGATGCTGAGTGCCTCAAGTCCCCATACTGGGTGGGCATCATAACTACACATGCGCTGCCTTCCACCACACCTACACAACGCCTCTCGATCCTCAGTGTGGATCCCGATGATGAGTGGTATGCTGCCCTCACAGTTAACAAGGCTCGCATCCGATTTAAACTGGACACGGGTGCATCAGCGAACCTCATCTCAAAATCCGACCTCGACACCATCCATGCCAGACCAAGCATTCTTCCACCGGCCTGCCAGCTCCTTGACTACAATGGCAATGCCATAGCTGCCAGTGGCTCCTATCAACTAGGGATATCCAACAAGGCGATCAAGGCAACACTGCGGTTTGAAATCGTCGGGCCTGACAGAGCGTCCCTGCTCGGTGCTCGAGCCGGCAAGCTCCTGAACCTGGTTCAGCGAGTCCACACCATGTCATCATCACCGGCGACGGCCTCACCTGATGGAAACTTGCAAGCGGACATAGATGACATTATCACGCAGTACCACAGCGTATTCGATGGAATGGGCATGCTCCCATACCGATATCAAATCCTGCTCAAGCCGAACGCCACCCCTGTAATTCATGCACCACGCCGGGTGCCGGCACCCCTCAAGGATCGTCTGAAGAAGCAATTACAGGACCTCCAAAACCAGGGCATCATATCGAAGGTCACAGAGCCAACAGACTGGGTTAGCTCATGGTCTGCGTAAAGAAGCCGTCAGGGGAGCTTCACATTTGCATTGACCCTAAAGATGTAAACCGCAACATCATGCGGGAGCATTACCCGATACCAAAACGTGAAGAGTTGACCAGTGAGATGGCTCATGCCAAAATCTTTACTAAGCTGGACGCTCCAAGGGTTTTTGGCAAATACAGCTGGACGCGTCCAGTCACAAGCTGTGCATGTTCAACACCCCGTTCGGTCGCTACTGCTACAACCGGATGCCTTTTGGGATCATATCTGCCTCCGAAGTATTTCACCGCATCATGGAGCAGATGATGGAGGGTATTGAGGGAGTGCGACTATACGTTGACGACGTAATTATCTGGTCCACAATGCCCCAGGAACACATCGCTCGCCTCAAGAAGGTATTCCAGAGAATTCATGAACATGGTCTCCAGCTCAACAGGGCCAAGTGCTCATTTGGTCAATCGGATATTAAGTTCCTGGGTGACTACATCTCGCAGCAGGGCGTGCGGCCAGATGCTGACAAGGTCTCGGCGATCAACGCCATGAATACCCCGGAGGACAAGAAGGCGGTCCTCCACTTCCTTGGGATGGTCAACTTCCTCGGGAAATTCATTCCCAGCATGGCATCCCACACCACGGCCCTCCGCCATCTCGTCAAGAAGTCGACGGAATTCCCGTGGCTGCCCACATATGAAGAGGAATGGCGTGAGCTGAAAGCAAAGCTCAGCACAGCCCCGGTTCTAGCGTTCTTCGACCCAACCAAGGAAACCAAGATATCGACTGATGCAAGTCAGGACTGCATTCCGGCGGTGCTCCTTCAGCGAGGTGACTCCTTGTCCTGGGTTCCAGTGGTGTATGCCTCCAGGGCCATGACGCCCACTGAGCAACGGTACGCTCAGATTGAGAAGGAGTGTCTGGGCTTCCTGACAGGGAAAGTCAAGTTTCACGACGATGTTTACGGCCTGCCAAAATTCACGGTAGAAACGGACCACAGGCCTCTAGTCCATATAACCCAGAAGGATTTAAATGACATGACACCTCGGTTACAGCAAATTCTTCTTAAGCTACGCCGCTACGACTTCGAATTGGTCTACACGCCAGGCAAAGAGCTGATCATTGCAGATGCCCTATCCAGGTCCATTACCACACCGTGTGGTAACAAAGTGACTTCATCTGCCACATAGAAGCGCAAGAGCAGTTGTGTGCCACCAACCTTCCGGCCTCTGACGAACGGGTGGTCCAAATTCGTGAGGAGATGGCCAAGGATCCCCTGCTGCAGCGTGTGATGCAGCACCTTACCAATGGCTGGCAGAAGGGACAATGTCCCCAGTTCTATAACGTAAAAGACGACCTGACGGTGGTGGAGGGAATCCTTCTGAAACTCGACAGAATCGTAATTCCTCAGAGCATGTGGGCTATGGTGCTGGGCCAACTCCATGAGGGTCACCTTGGGCTCAAGAAATGCCGACGCAGAGCGCGGGAGGTAGTCTATTGGCCGGGCATCAGCCAGGACATTGCCGACACAGTCCTCAACTGCCCTACCTTTCAGAAGTTTCAACCAGCCCAACCCAAGGAAACGTTGCAACAGCACGAGATCGTGACCTCGCCGTGGTCCAAAGTAGGTGTCGACCTTTTCCACGCCAAGGGGCGTGACTACGTACTCCTGGTCGACTACTTCTCCAGTTACCCAGAAGTGGCAACGACCTCACGTCGAAGGCGGTAATCAAAGCATGCAAAGAAACATTCGGCAGGCATGGGATTCTGCTCACGGTAATGAGCGACAACGGTCTTTGCTTTTACAGCCAGGAATGGTCTGATTTTGCACAGTCCTACAACTTCCATCACATAACCTCCAGTCCCCACTACCCGCAGTCAAACAGGAAGGCTGAGAAAGGGGTCCACATTGTAAAGCCGTTGCTGTGCAAAGCTGCAGAGTCAGGTTCCAACTTCAACCTGGCGATGCTGGCATACAGGGCAACCCCACTGTCCACTGGGTTGTCTCCAGCGCAGATGCTCATGAATCGCACTGAGGACCACAGTTGCAGCCATCCATGTTCCAGACCTTGACCACCTCACGGTCTTACAGTAAATGCAGCAGTCACGGGCCCAACAGAAGGCCACATACAATGCTCATGCCACGGATCTGCCCGAGCTGGCCCCAACTGATCATGTTCCTGTCCAGTTGCCTGAGGGCGGCTGGTCAGCCACAGCTGTTGTGATCAAACAAGTGGCCCCAAGATTGTTCCTTGTCCGCATGGCTGATGGCTCCCTGCTACGGCGCAACAGACGGGCACTGTGAAGAGTTCCATAACCGCTACCTGACCGAAGTGCCCCGCCGCCTACAATGCTTCCTCCAGACGTACCCTGCCATGAGGCCACCGATCTACCAGCAATCCTGCCAGCCCATGCGACCACCACGATGGCAGCGATCCCGCCTATCCACGTGCAGGCGGCTCCTGATCCACCTCTGCGGCGGTCGACAAGAATTCGTCGCCCACCACAAAGACTGAATCTGTAGACTGAACCTTTGTACATTTTGTGACTTCACCGATTTTACCTCTGTAAATATTGTTTCGTTTGTCATGTATCTATCTGCATTATCGACACCTTCCTATGTATATACGTTTATTTAGACACATTTTGTATATAGTCAGGCATATATATATAAATATATATATGCACGCACACCTTAGTATTTATTTATCTAAACAAAAGGGGAGATGTCATAATATCCACTCATGTATATAATGAGATGCAGACAGGCAGTGATTGACACACAAGATGACCAGTAAGCACACAACACAGTGCAGCCAATCACCAGACAGGACACTACCACTATAAAGCCAGAGGGCACTAGGTTTCCCGCTCTCTCGGGACCCAGCCACTGAGACAGTCAGAGTCCACGAGCTAGCAAGCGCAAACACCATGCGGTAGCTAGTAAGTCTGGTCAGGCTACTACAAGGTCTCCAGTCAGTTCAGTATAGTGTCAACCCACAGCTGAATATGTGTATCAGCTCTATCGTTGAATAAAACAGTGTTGGATCTTCTCCAGTGTTAGACGTCTGTTTCTAGCTTCCCTGCATTGAGTGCAGTCCACATCGAACCTACCTGCCTAAAACATCAGGATGAAGGTGTTGTGCATACTGCCTGGTTATCGGCTGCAGACTTGATGCGCATCTTTTTTTTTTAACAAACAACTTTATTGAGGTATTTTAGGCATATAGAAAAAGTGACATTGTACAGTACAAAAAAAAAGAAGTAAAGACACAAATTAAACATAGTGCAAACCACGGCTCTGTTCACGCAAGGACCTGCCTCAATATCCCCCTACTCTACTCTACCCTAGCCACGCACCCCCCCACCCCCGCCCCTGCTGACGCTTACTCCTCTGCGAAGAAGACAATGAATGGCTGCCACCTTCGGGCGAACCCTAGTAGCGAACCTCTCAAGGCGAACTTGACTTTCTCTAGGCCAAGAAAGCTCGCCATGTCCGATAGCCATACCTCAGCCCTCGGTGGCTTTGAGTCCCTCCACGCTAACAGTATTCATCGCCGGGCTACCAGTGAAGCAAAGGCCAGAACGTCGGCCTCTCTCTCTTCCTGGACTCCCGGGTCCTCTGAAACCCCAAAGATTGCCACCTCAGGGCTCATTACCACCCCAGTTTTCAATACCCGGGACATGACATCTGCGAATCCCCGCCAATACCCCCCCCCCCCCGAGAGTTTAGGGCACGACCAGAACATGTGTACATGGTTAGCCGGCCCGCCGGCGCATCTAGCACACTTGTCCACCAGCCCGAAGAATTTGCTCATCCGGGTCACCGCCATGTGGGCCCGGTACACAACCTTAAACTGGATCAGGCTGAGGCTGGCGCATGTTGCGGTCGTGTTTATTCTGCTCAGGGCTTCTGCCCAGACATCGTCCTCCATCTCCCCTCCGAGCACCTCTTCCCACTTAAGCTTCAGGTCCTCGGTCTGCGTATCCTCAGCTCCCATTAGCTCCTTGTAGACGTCTGAGACTCTACCCTCTCCCCGAGAAACTACACTGTCCTGCCTCCCCTTCGGCAGGAGACGTGGGAAGGATGGTACCAGTCTGTGTACAAAATCCCGCACCTGTGTCTAAAGTCGTTCCCTCGCGCCAGCCCAAACTTCTCCTCCAGCGCCCTCATGCTCGGAAAGCTCCCTTCCAGGAACAGATCCCCATCCTCACAATCCCCGCCCTCCTCCACAGTCGATACCCCCCGTCCATGTTCCCCGGGGCAAATCGGTGGTTGCCGCAGATTGGGGTCCACACTGATGCTCTTACCTCCCCTACATGCCTCCTCCACTGTCCCCAGATCCGAAGAGCCATCACCACTATCGGGCTAGTGGAGTACCGTGCCGGCAGAAGCGGCAGAGGTGCCGTGACCAGGGCTGCTAAGCTAGTGCCCCTGCACGAAGCAGCCTCCATCCGCTCCCAAACCGAACCCGCACCCACCATCCATTTCCTTATCATCGCTATGTTGGCCGCCCAGTAATAGTTGCTGAAGTTCGGCAACGCCAGCCCCCCTTCTCCTCTGTTCCTTTCAAGCATCACCCTCTTCACCCTCTTCATAGTATGGGACTTCCCTGCCCATACAAATCCCAGAATAATTTTATTCAGCCTCTTAAAGAAGGACCGTGAGATAAAGATGGGGAGACACTGAAAAACAAACAAGAAACATGGGAGAATCGTCACCTTAACAGTCTGCACCCTCCCTTCCAATGACAGCGGGAGCGCATTCTTCCTCCGGACCTCCTCCCTCACTCATTCCACCAGTCGGGACAGATTGAGCTTATGCAACTTGCCCCAGTCCCGTGCCACCTGAATCCCCAAATATCGGAAACTCTCCCCCACTAGTCTGAACGGCAACCCCTTCAGCCTACTCATGATGCGCATCTGATGGTCATACACCAGCGATACATGCCCTTTGTGGAACTCGGAGTAGAGCACTTGTTTTGGGAGTCTTGTGTCGGGCTTCCGGGCAATGTGGGCCACCCATCACAGCTGGTCGAGTGTGACCAATGCCTTGATACTGGGGATAATAACCTGGGAGGGGATGTTCATGCCTATCCTGCCAGTGGATCTGCAGGATTTTACGGAGGCAACATTGCTAATATCTCTCCAGGGATTTGAGGTGTCTGCAGTATATTGTTCATGTTTCTGATGCATACAGGAGGGCGGGGCACTTGGTTTAAAGGGGAAATCAATGATCATAAAGTAAAGTAATATAGGTAAAATAAAGTAGTTAACCTAAGGGAAGCAAATTAAGACAAAGAAGGGCAGTTTGGTAATGTGTAATGTGTCCTGTAATATATGGGAAGCTGTGGACACTACTGGTGACCTAGATGATCACATGTATAATAAGTGCTACCGAGTGCAGAAACTTGAGCTCTGGGTTTCAGATTTCTAGTGGTGGCTGAAGTCCCTGTGGTGTATTTGCGAAGCTGAGTGCTATGTGGATTCAGAGAGGTGGCCACACTACAGCTAAGGAGCATGGAGGTAGAAAGGAATAGAATCCCTAAAGTGCAGAAGGAGGCCATTCGCCCTATTGCATCTGCATCAAACTTCCAAGGAGCATTCTACCTAGACCTATGCCACCACGCTATCCCCGTAAACCCATTTAAGCTTTGGACACCAAGGGGTGATTTAGAATGACCAATCCACCTAACCTGCACATCTTTGGACTGTGGGAGGTGATGCGTTGGGTGTTCTGGATTACATACAGGTCACCAACACTTGAATTAGTACAACACTATTTTATTAAAAGTTTAACGATTTAAACATACTTGAACTGTGGGTAAATACGATACTAGCTTTAACTAAAAACCTTTGCCTTGTCCTAAGCAGTTGATGCACTCAGCACATGGTGAATGTCTGTGTTGCAGGCTGTGAGCTCTGTGCTCCTAGCTAGCTGCTACTCGAATGAGCGGGAACTCTGATGCCCCCTGTCTTTATAGTGCGTGTGCTCTCACTGGTGATTGGCTGTGGTGTTGTGTATGTTGATTGGTCCCACTGTGTGTCCATCAGTGTGTGTCTGCACCATGATATACTGGTGTGTATTATGACAGGAGGAACCAGGAGGAAACCCACGCAGTCACGGGGAAAACGTGCAGACTCCACATAGACAGTCACCCAAGGCCCGAATTGAACCCGGGTCCCTGGGTGCTGTGAGGCAGCAGTGCTAACCACTATGCCACCATGCCGGTCCTAGGAATGGGTGACTGCCAAGCTGTCCAAGAGAACCAGGCAAGCAGTGCAAGAGTCCCGTGGGGCCTAGACATTGGCTCCTCAGAGAAGTGCAGTAAGAACCAAGTTTGTGGCACCTTGGGCTTTTCGGCTTTGCAGGAGGAGAGGAAGTGGAAAGGAAGAGTAATAGTGATAGGGAATTCATTACTTAAGGGAACAGATAGGTGTTTCTGTGACTAGATGTATATTACCTTCCTGTTGCCAGGGTCAAGCATGTCATATAATGGCTGAGAACACTATTCTGGGGGAGGGTGAACAGCCAGAGGTCGTGGTTCATATTGGCTTCAATGACTTATGTCCAACCCCAATTCTCTTCTCACACCTCGTGGTGAACTAAGGCAGACTCATAGCTAGTAATTCCTGGAACAGGTCGCTAGTCTGTCGCCAGAGGTGAGGGATGCCACTCCACATCAAGGAAGGCTGACCAGGAGACTTTCCCGCTCTTAATGCCAGCCATTGGCATGTTGGAAGGATTTTCAGGTTGGCATTCACTCTGTTTGGCCGCATTATGAAAGCACCTTCTTTGGCCCTCAAGTCTTGGGGTGGGGACTTGAACCAGGAGCTTCTGGCTCCGAGGACACGGCCGGAGAATCCCACCCGGAGACTTTCATTGAATTGGTGGCCAAAACAGGTATGAAGTGGACTATGGCTTGGCGGCTTGTAAACTTTCAGGTACAGGCCTCAATTGAATTGACTCGGCAAGCGGCAGGCACTCAACATGCTCTGCTGCTGTTTGCTGGTCTGAGACGGCTGAAAACCAGCCAGAGTTTGATCTGAGTTCTTGATGTGAACTGTGCTGTTGAGCAGAAACAAAGTGCTCACTCACAGGAAGCAAGTGGCACAATTGTGCATTTCATACTGGGATGCTCATCGCATCAACTTTTGGTTACAGTGGAGTGCTAATAGAATTTTGAAAATAAATGCCAACTCAACCTTTCTCCGATCTGTTCATTAATACATGTTTGAAACATGGACATTGTTAATCCCACTTGACAGTATTAATTCAAGTGAGGTATTCCCACTTGACAGTATTAATTCAAGTGAGCTATTTTCTTTAAAAGCCTGAATGTTTTTTGCATGAAATGCTTCTTGATTCCACATCCATTATTTGTAGCTTTCCCAATAGGTCAGGGAGATTATTCTGTGGGTAGCTGAGCCACGTAGAGGAAGATTTCACGTCAGATTTGTAGTTCCTGCAGCTTCCAGTCTCATGTCCAAGTTTGGAGAGTAGAAGATTAGCCAGCATTTGGACATCGGTAAGGAGAAGTTCAGGCTTGCTTGAGATGGCCTCTCCATGTTTACATAGGAACAAAGGAGAAAGGTTAGGTTATCGAGCCACTTGAGTCTGTAGTCAGTCAATCATATTGTGGTTTTCTATAGATTCACAGAATTTACAGTGCAGAAGGAGGCCATTTGGCCCATCGAGTCTGCACCGGCTCTTGGAAAGAGCACCCTACTTAAGCCCGAGTCTCCATCCTATCCCCGTAACCCAGTAACCCCACCTCACCTTTTTGGACACTAAGGGGCAATTTATCATGGCCAATCCACCTAACCTGCATATCTTTGGACTGTGGGACGAAACCGGAGGAAACCCACGCAGACACGGGGCGAACCTGCAGACTCCACACAGACAGTGACCCAAACCGGGAACTGAACCTGGGACCCTGGAGCTGTGAAGTATACTTCAGCTCCATTTAACTGACTTTGCTTTATATGCCTTGATATCCTTAGCTGACAAAAATGTAATCTTAAAAATGTCAATTAACCCAGTATCTTCACCCTTCTCGGGGAGTTCCAGATTTCAAGTGCCACCTGTGTGGAAAAAGTGCTTCCTGATTTCATTCCTGAAAGGCCTTGTTCCAATTTTCAGATAATGCCCCCTTCGTTCCTGATTCCCGAAGAGAGTTTACCTATTCAATTGAATCATTGGAACATGTGGAAGACATTTAGCCCCTCAAGCATGATTTATCACTCATGACTGATCTGTGGCCTAACTCCAAGGCTTTGCCTCATTTCTCCATTAGCTATATTTTTGCCAACAAAAATGATCAATTTCAGTTTTAAATTAACAATTGGTCAAACACCTATTACCATTTGTGGAAGCGAATTCCAAACTTCTAGCAAAATAAAAATCATATTGTCAAATTTCACTCTCGGATGGTCTGGCTCTAGTTTTTCTGCCAATGGCTCCTAATCCTAGATACCCCAATTGACAGTTCCGTTCAATTTACCCAATCAGTTTCCAATGAACATTTTTTACAACTCCTTAGCCTTCTACTTTCAAAGGAGTGCGGCTGAGATTATGCAACCTGTTCTGATCATTTTTGTCCCAACATCATTTATACATTCTCAGCATCAGGCACACCTATAAAGAATGAGCACTTAGCTGAGGTTCTGGGATGTGGCTGTAATCAGGAACTAGCAAGGAAACAATGCCTTCAATATCCCAGTATGATGTGCACAATTAGGCCTCTTGCTTCCTGTGAGCGAGCACTAGGTTCTGTTCAACAGATGTATAAGATAAAACAATCAGAGAAAGAAGAACCTAAGTAATTCTTTAGCGATCATATTAACCTAACGTGCTTGACCGGAAACTGATGGGATTGGGGCGACTTTAATGGAAAGTAAGATCGGTGTGATGGCTTGAAGCAATACAGCTGAGGCTCTTCATGTAACCAGAGTGTCCTGCTAACAGGGAGGCCGGTTAGCCCCGTCTGTTATGCAGCAACAGCTCCAGGCTGCTCCAGTGCTTACATAATTACTACATGGCTTCCAGATGTATTTTGCTTGAGAGGGGACTCTACCTTCTAGGATGATTACCCGCTCTCAGTCCCCTTCGTTCCCCCAAACCAGATGACCCTCCTCCGCTGTGATGCTTTGAAGAGACAGGCACCAAAATCCATTACATTCCTCACCCTTTAAAAAAAAATCTAATCTTCAAAATTGATCTACTGATACCCAAATTCTACCTAATATTATATACAAAGGTTAGACATTCGTAAATCAATGTAACAATTTTTACATTGAAGAGACCTTGAGGTTTGCATTTAACATAACGTTTCTGCTAACAGGCTTCAACAGTTCCAAATATGGGAAGCCCCGTTTTTCGGCACGCCCCCACGAGCAGCGGGATTCTCCGTTCCTGCAGCTGTCCAATGGAGTTTACCATTATGGCCACCCTCACACCATCGGGAAACCCGTGGGCGTGGGTACATGTCGGCGAAGCGGAGGATCCCGCTGATGAAGTATCTCACAGATGATCGTTCATGGGACTCTTTCATACAGGCTTGCTGTTTTCCAAGTTCTGTCCTAGACTCTGCGCTGACCGAGGACTGGGTACTTTATTCTGCGGACGATGTCACACTCCAATCCTCTATTGATCCTTTCCTGTCAAGCACCTTACGCTTCAATGCATGCAGGCTTCATCATAATAATACACAGTCTTTGTCTTGATAGTTCATTCACAAATGCCTGTCACTTGCAAAGGCAATGGTCATGGTCTCTGTTTCTGTTACTTAGGTAATGTGATAAAGGTACTTTTTCTAGTATTTCTATTCAGCTGTATTTCTATTCACAGGGGCTGTTTAGCACAGGGCTAAATCGCTGGCTTTGAAAACAAACCAAGGCAGGCCAGCAGCATGGTTCAATTCCCGTAACTGCCTCCCCAAACAGGCGCTGGAATGTGGCGACTAGGGGCTTTTCACAGTAACTTCATTTGAAGCCTATTTGTGACAATAAGCGATTTTCATTTTCATTTCAGCATTTTTCCATTAATCGTGTTTCTATATTCGTTCTTGTGCATTTTATTACTGTGACCATTTCAGTGATCATGCTCTGGCATGCCATCTCAGTTTCCTTCTCTGCCTCAATTGCTGCTTTATCTAGTTCTCTCCAATACAATACCCACAGACGAGTGGCTTTGTTTTCCAATCTCTTAATTTCGTCTTCTGCATCTTATACTTGGCTATTAGAGTTCTTTATTCCATATATCCGCTTCCTTCTCCACTCCTAGGTTTTTTTTCTCCCTCTGTTACCCCCAGTTACGGTTTGGTCTGAGTCCGTTCCAGCTCCAGTTGGGTTTCCTCTTTTTAAACAACTCTCTTCCTTTCTCTTGGTAATCATCTGAACTACCCTTGGATGAACTGATAGTTTTAATTGGCTCTTCGGTGTTAAGCGAGCTCTCTGCAGTGATCACAGTCTTCAGCCTGTTTCTGAATTTGTTCCAACTCAGCTTTATTTCTCAACTGTTGCCTTCCCGATCTCTCACTCAATTGAGAGCGGATCTGTCTGTATCCGATCATTAAGTTGTTATCCTTAGTTTTTGATTCTTCGTCTCAGCATGTGCAAGTTTTGCTCTTAGTCCATTTGTCTCATAGAAACAGTGCTCCATCAGCGTTCCAATTTCGACTTCCAGCTCTTTGTGGGAAATTCCTAATCCATTGACATTTTTTGCCAGTTTAACGCTCTGTTACTGAACACCTCCGAGTTCTTCTTCAATCACTATGCCTTTCTTTCTGCCATAATAACTTTCTCTTGCCGTAAAGGATCACAATTGTGCTTTAAATGCATTGTCAACCTTCATCTTTTTTTCACCCGCGCACAGCGGCTGTTTCTGTCTCTCTCTCTGCCTGTGCTTTCCTCGCGATTCTGGAGTTTTGGCGGGAATCTGCAGCTGCCCCCTTTTGGACTGTTTCTAAACTGTTTAACTTCTCTTCTGGGCTGCTCCAGCCTGACATAATTACTACATGGCTTCCAGATGTATTCTGCCTGAGAAGGGACTCCACCCTCTGTGGTGATCACTCGCTCCAAATCCCCCTTGGTTCCTCCAAGCCAGGTGACCCTCTGCTGTGTTGTCTGAAAGAGATAGACAACGCAATCCACTGCAATCAGGAAGGGGGAAAATGACTGGCTGTGCTGATCCCATCTGTTACATATGGGAGAGGTAAAATTACTCAGTCTTCAGCTACCTTAAAGACATAAGATAGCGAGATTTAAACAGACAATGGTTATACTGTTAAACATAACATCACAGCATGAAACCATCAGGTCCTCACCCTTGCTGAATAACTGTTCCATACGATTTTTTTCTCTCGCCATTATCATAATCTTTTATAGGCTTGAAATCTACAGTAACTTGAATAATTTCACAAGCAAATTAACTGGGCAGAAATTTTGAAAAAAGTGGCAAAGTGTCTGTCTCTGACCGAAAACCAACGTGTTTCTCTCCAGAAACAGACCATTGGATTGGTGAGATGCTCCGGGCGGGATTCTCCACTCCCACGCCGAAGTGGCCGCACCGTCGTGAACGCCGTTGAGGTTCACGACGGCGCGAAACGGCCCCAATCCCGACCGATTCAGGCCCTGACAATGGGCTAGGATCGGGGCCGTGTCATCTACACGTGGCAGGCCTTGTCGCCCGCGTAAAGGTGGCGCCGCATAACTGGTGTCATCCGCGCATGCGTGGTTGCCTTCCTCTCTAAGTCCGCCCCGCAAGAAGATGGCGGACGGATCTTGCGGGGCCGCGGAAGGAAGGAGGTCCTCCTTCAGAGAGGACGGCCCGATGATCGGTGGGCACCGATCGCGGGCCACCCCACATTTGAGGTACCCCCCGGTGCAGGATGCCCCCTCACACCCCCAGCGTTCGCGCGCTGTTCCCGACAGCAGCGACCAGGTGTGGACGGCGTCGGGGGGAACCCGCCGTTTTGGCCTGGCCGCTCGGCCCATCTGGGCCTGAGAATAGCGGGGGTGCTGGAGAATCGCCATTTTGGGTGTCTCCGGCGATTCTTCGGCCTGCGGAACTCGACGGGGCCGTTCCCGCCGCTTGGGAGAATCGCGGGAGGGCGTCGGACCGGCGTCCCGGGAAATTTTGGCGGCCCAGGCGATTCCCCCAACCGGCGCGGGAGTGGAGAATCTCGCCCTCCGTTTTGCTGGCGGCCTGGCGGTTTCCCAGCGGCGTGGGGCTGCCCCACAATGGGAAACCCCATTGACCGGCCGGCGTAACAGAGTATCCCGCCGGCGCGGTGAAATAGAAATGTGGCGCGGTGGAGAATCCAGCCCTCCAGAACATCTGACACTCTGCCAAAAACAAGTTGGGGGCGTGGTTTGGTGGGCAGGGCAGGACCTGATAGAGCTGGCACACCTGGCTCCACAGAGATCAGGGCAGCATCTTTAAAGAACACCCCGATCGGCGGATAAAAAACTCCCTCCCACTCCCCCACGGCCAATGAGTACCCCCCCCCCCATAAGCTTTTGGGGGGATCCTCCCCACCACAGAAGTATTGGGCACACTCCTCCATTCCCCCCACATCCCCCTCCCGCCACGCATTCAGCGGCATGCACCACCCTCCCATCACGCATAAAGGGACACCCGCCTCCCCCAAGGGAGGGTGGTTACCCCCCTTCCTCCGGCAGTGTCCCTCTCAGTACACCTTCGGGCAATGCCCAGCTTTGGCCCTCAACCCTGGGGCCTTCAGGCACTTCTGCACCCTGGCATGGTTTCCGTTCTTGGAAACCAGTGGTAATTTGTTCCGGCATGAATGCCGCTGGGCCCTCTCACAGGATCAAGTGGCCATAACGATGGTGGTTTTCAGTCTTCATAAGATTTTGTTATTTGCTAGGTAGATACCATAATTGTGTTCGGAACAACGAGATGTAGACACCTCAGAGAGAATCTTGGGCAGGATTCTCCAATAATGGGGCAATGTCCCCACTCCAGCATCAAAACACGGGGATTTCACTCTGGACTTTCTTGAATGGTGGCGGCCCTGAGGGTGTGGGGACAGTGGTGACAGCACATGGGGCTGGAGGAGGAGTCAATTTGAGCATCGATATGTGGCTACCACCGGTTTGCTCTGGGGGATCTGGATGGGGGGTTTCAGGGGTGGCAGCGGGCAGGGTTCGAGCTGTTTGGGGACGTGTTTATAGACGGGGGCTTTCCGTGCTTGGATGAGTTGGAGGAGGAGTTTGAGCTGCATGGTGGGAATGGGCTCCATTACTTGCAGGTGAGGGTCTTTGTAAGAAGGCAGGTATCGACCTTTTTGGACCTGCCGCCCCAGGGGTTACAGGATAAGGTTGTGTCGAAATCAGGAGTGGGGGAGGGGAAGGTATAGGAGGAGAAGGTATATAAGGAGCTGATGGACTGGGAGGGAGCCTCGATAGGGAAGGTTAAGCGGAAGTGGGAGGAAGAGCTGGGTTGGGAGTTGGAGGCTGGGTTACGGGAGGACGCCCTGAGGAAGTGGGGGAAGAGCTGGGTTGGGAGTTGGAGGCTGGGTTACTGGAGGACGCCCTGAGGCGAGTCAATGTGTCCTCGTCATGTGCCAGGCTTAGCCTTGTACAATTTAAGGTGGTCCATAGGGCACATATGACAGTGGCCTGGATGAGCAGGTTTTTTGAAGGGGTGGAATATAGGTGTGGGTGGTGTGTGGGTGGGCCTGAGAATCCATATGTTTTGGGCATGTCTGAAGCTTGGGGGATTCTGGCAGGGGTTTGCCGACATCATGTCGGAGGTACTGAAGGTAAGGGTAGTTCCGAGTCCAGGGGTGGTGAATTTTGGCATGTCGGAAGACCCAGGAGTCCAGAGGGCGAGAGAGGCCAATGTCTTGGCCTTTGCCTCCTTGGTAGACCGGAGACGGATCCTACTAGCATGGAGGGAGTGGGAACCCCCGAAGATGGAGGTGTGGGTTAATGACATCGCCGGGTTTCTCAGGCCCGAGAAGATCAAGTTCGCCCTGAGGGGCTTGATGCTTGGGTTTGCCCGGAGGTGGCAGCCGTTTATCGACAGGAATTTTAAAAGGGAGTTGGGTATGGTGGGGGTAGGTTGGTGGGGAATTGTTGTTGGGGTGTTGTTTATGTAAACCGTGTTAGCTGGGTTTTGTTTTTCTTGGTTGCTTATTCTGTTAAAATGTAAAATATAAATGCCTCAATAAAATATTTTTGTTTAAAAAAAGGTGAATGAATAGTCCCTAATGCCAATGCTCCCTACTTGCAGGTATTCTTACAATAGTCCCTAATACCAGGACCATTACCATTCCCCACCCAGAGCAACTTTCAGCAACTCGACATGACAAAATGCTTGATATCATATCCTTAGCTTGGAAATGCTGTGAGCACCGTGTGTACATAATCTCAATTAGATTTTCCATTTTGTTGTGGAGAAAACTACAGCTATTCAATCTTAGTGTACTTCACTCATTCACACACGAGAAACCAGGCGCAGACTCTTGAGTAAAGGCCGTGGGCAGCACGGTATTATTGTGGATAGCACAATTGCTTCACAGCTCCAGGGTCCCAGGTTCGATTCTGGCTTGGGTCACTGTCTGTGCGGAATCTGCACATCCTCCCCGTGTGTGCGTGGGTTTCCTCCGGGTGCTCCGGTTTCCTCCCACAGTCCAAAGATGTGCAGGTTAGGTGGATTGGCCATGATAAATTGCCCTTAGGTGTCCAAAATTGCCCTTAGTGTTGGGTGGGGTTACTGGGTTATGGGGATAGGGTGTAGGTGTTGACCTTGGGTGGGGTGCTCTTTCCAAGAGCCGGTACAGACTCGATGGGGCCGAATGGCCTCCTTCTGCACTGTAAATTCTATGAATAATTCTATGAATAAAGGAAGCTACAGCGAGGACCTCTGGCATTCCAAGTGGGACACCAGAGACGCTCAGATTTAATGATAGTACAGACAGTTATACTTACAAGAAATTACCATATACCAATCATTTGTTACTAGTTATCTATGTATAATCAGGATTATTGATTAAGGTTACATCATGCATATTATATGAGAATTAACCAATCGTATTAAGGATCCACATGCTTAATTAAACTATACAATCAATACAAAGGCATGTATGTTGGTTTGCAATTAGTGGTATTGGTGGTCTAATATCTAGGGTGTAACTGTCGATCACCTGGGCAGCATGGTAGCACAGTGTTTAGCACCGTTGCTTCACAGCGGCTCCCACGTTCAATTCCGGCTTGGGTCACTGTCTGTGCGGAGTCTGCACATTCTCCAGTGTCTACGTGGGTTTCCTCCGGGTGCTCCGGTTTCCTCCCACAGTCCAAGGATGTGCAGGTTAGGTGGATTGGCCAAGCTAAATTGCCCTTAGTGTCCAAAAGGGTTGGGTGGGGTTGCGGGGATGGGGTGGAGGCATGGGCTTAAGTGGGATGCTCTTTCCAAGGTGCAGACTCGGTGGGCCAAATGGCCTCCTGCACTGTAAATTCTATGAAATTACCTGCCCCTTGCAGTGTTAATGGCTTCTGTATGCCATCCATCTAGCCTCCCCATTGTTATCAGCAGACAGATTGGAATCACTGCAAAAATGTCCCACATTGAGCAACAAACCTTGATACCTACCACCTGCAAATTCTACCCTCGGAAACTGGCTTCTTCAGAAACAAATTGTGTCCTTGTATTATTACACTTAGCAATTTGTTTATAACTGTAAATCTGTACCTTCTCCCAATATAATGGAACTAAAGGTTTTAAAATGGCTTCAGTGTAATATCTATAATCTACTGCTGCCCAAATAGCACTCTTCACATTTTCTGAACACACATTGCCCTCTTTGCCAACTTCCATGCAGATAGGTCCTTATAATATTTGTTGGACTTGAACCCAACACAATGAAGTTCATTCTTCAAGTCTTGTTGATGCTCTCATGTTTGATACAAATAATTGAACTTGTCATTCATTGACACTCGGCCAGAGATCAGAATTGATAATGAATTTACCAGATATAGGAGAATTTATTGTACAATTGTAAACCTGCTTTGGCTGATACAGCCAACCTATCCTCCTGCACCTCTCCAATGACTGTCTTAGCCTCATGACACCTACAGAAGATCTCAGTTAGTAAGAAGATGTTCCCCTTCACCAACTAACAGAAGTAAGTCAACCTTGAGACTTTTTAAGACTTTGGCCACAGAGCCAAGAAAAGCAATGGTCTCATCATCCGCTGTCAAGTATTTCATCACGTGGACCTGATCCAGGGCCTCGCATGATCAGCAATATCTTTCTTGTACCTCAATAACTTGGCATTACTTAGAACACAGAATATATCAATACCATGTAAATGCAGCCACCATAAAAGAGGGCCTACAAAGATCAATCTGCTCATTTTCCCTCTTCTGTAGAATGCACTCACACTCCATTCTTTACCTCCCCAGTGATCTGGGTTTTAACAGATAGGAAACTGCAAGGCCAGTTTGTCACTACTGCAGCACACAGCCATTTTTCTCTCCTCTCATTCTCCCTGTGAGAGAGCGCATACATGGATTGTTCACCATTCCATACTCTGCAAATTGATATTTCTGTTTTCTTCCACAGAGTGGTGCCCTGGCTCTGTAACGTGCCTTGCCTAGCAACTTATCTGAGAACAATGGAAATGCACCACATAAATGCTTTCATGTATCAGGCAGTACTGGGACTCCAAATCACACCAAAGGTAAGGGATAGAAAATATGTCATCAGATGTTGTGCGGAGTGAGGCATTCATTATTCATCAGCAACTTAGACATGAGTGAATTATGATGGTCTTTCACATTAGTGACAGAACACTCGGAACTCACTGTCATCAGATAAATGATCTGTTCACAGGCTGCTTCTCCTTGTTGAATCCTAAAACCTCTTTAAATTAATTCTGGAGTGCTGTCTAAGTGAACTAAAATGTTCTGTGAGAAATATGAATGCACCTGATAAAATAGGGATAATCGAGTGCAAAATTCCAACCTTATAATTCCACAATGGAGATAGAGAATACAGAAAACTGGGATGCCCCTTTGGATATGGGTTAAAATAAATGCTACATTTAGCTTGATGAATTGTCTTGCATTAAATCAATCAAAATAATAATATTCATTTCAAGGTTATTCTGTCAAAGGCCCGAGCAAAGTACGATATTGGAGCTGCCTCTTTTAAAAACCTAGGTTGCAGGCCATCAGGTCCAAATTACACCGATACTTTTTCTTGCTGATATTAATTATTTCAAATTGCTCTCACGCATTAACTCCTTGATTACTCTATATTTTTGGTATGTAATTTGTGTCTTCTACTGAGAAGACTGACAGAATATCTGCTTAACACCCCTGCCATTTCCACATTCCCAATGATAATTTCTTCTGTATCTGTTTACTGTTTACAAATGTTTACTTCAGCTACTCTCCTCCTTTCTACTTACTCGTAAAATCTCTGAAAATGTGTTTCCCTGGCTAGTTTACTCTCATCTTCTCTTTTTCCTTTTCTTCACAATTTTTTGTTCAACCTTTGTTGGTTTCCAAAGCTCTCTCAATTCTCAGGCTCACTATTATTCTTCATTATGTTATAAGCTTCTTATTTTCATCTAATCCTACCCATACATTCCCGAGTAAGCCATGGATGTTTTTTTCTCGCTGAGGCTGGGTTTAATGTGTTGTGAAACTCATGTTTACCTAATTGTAGGGAACGGAGGTCGGGAACTCCAAGTTCCGACACCCTTTGGGTCTCCTGCACATGGGCAGGCCAGGAGCAGGCTGTACATGTGCAAATTAAAATCTTTACATTCTTCAGGCCCTGCGAGTAGAGAGAAAAAGGAGGGCACAAAAACCTGGGTCAGGTGACTGGGTCAGAGCGCCAGAGTCAAGAAGTGTCCCAGAGAGAGGGACTCGGGAGGAGGATAGGGAGAGGTTCCAAAAAGAGGTCCCATATAAGGGACAAAGACAGGGGACAGACACAGGTCCCAGTTAAGGTGTGAAAAATAGAGACGTGGAGAAACAGACTCCAATTAAAAAAGGGCCATGGGGAGCAGACTTTAAGTGAAGTGGGCTGTGAAGACGCCCTGGTGATCGAAGAGAATTCAGAAGAAGACCTGAAGAGCCAAGACGGTAGCCGAATGTTGGTAACTCCATGCTGTGTGTCTTTGGGCCAAAGATATCCCTTTGGAAAATTGTGTTATATTTTGCACAGCCAAAGAGCTAAAACTGTGCTTGTAAGCTGATTCTTGAGTGTACTCCGGAACCTAGGGAAACAGAATCACAGAGGTGGAATTGAAATCCAAATTGGAGCAGCTTTTTGAGCGAGATTTTCAAAGGTGAAGATTGTAAACTCTTGTGAGGGAGCTGAAGATTCAGTGAGATTGGTTGACTCACAGTGTTATAGATGTATGGGTTTCAGATTGCGAAACTCATGGCGCATGATTTAATGGCCCTGTCATACCCTACTTGGTGGTGTGACGAGGCAGGTAAATCTCGCGAGAGGCCTATCATGAGATTAGAAATTATCAAAACGCCTCGCGAGGTTCAGTGAGATCTCGCGAGGCTTCACAATCTGGATCTCGCCATTCCTGGGCGAGATCCAGATTTACCATAAGACCTAGGAGCAGAATTAGGTCACTTGGCCCATCGCCATTCAATCATGGCTGATATTTTTCTCATCCCGCATTCTCCTGCCTTCTCCTCATAACCCCTGATCCCCTTATTAATCAAGAACCTATCTATCTCTGTCTTGAAGGCACTCAGTGATTTGTCCTCCACAGTCTTGTGCGGTAAAAAGTTCCACAGATTCACCACCCTCTGACTGAAGAAAGTCCTCCTCATCTCTGTTTTAAAGGATTGTCCCTCTAATCTGAGATTGTGTTCTCTGGTTCCAGTTTTTCCTACTAGTGGAAACATACTCTCCAAGTCCACTATATCCAGGCCTCGCAGTATCCTGTAAGTTTCAATAAGATCCCCCCTCATCATTCTAAATTCCAATGAGTACAGACCCAGAGTCCTCAACCGTTCCTCTGGACCCTTTCCAAGGCCACACTACAGCACCTGTTCGGGTTCACAGAGGGAAAATTCAGAATGTCCAATTTACCTAACAAGCACGTCTTTCGGGACTTGTGGGAGGAAACTGGAGCACTTGGGGGAAATCTCCGCAGACATGGGGAGAATGTGCAAACTCTGCACAGACAGTGACCCAAGCTGGGAATCGAACCAGGGTCCCTGGAGCAGTGAAGCAACAGTGCTAACCACTGTGCTACCGAGCCGCCCAGTTACGGGGTTACAACGATAGGGCGATGTGGGCAGGCTAGTGGGTCTGGGTAAAGTGCTCATTTGGAGGTTGAGTGCAGACTCAATAGGCGGAATGAGCTCCTTCGGTACTATAGTGATTCTATAAATTTTGCGCTCTTTGTTTATTTATTTATGACCTTGTTCTTTATAGCCACTGGCTCTTTGTTCGCTTTGCGGAGCTGTCCGCCCAGCCTCCGCAAGCCGTTGTTTTTTTTAAAATTCTGTCCGGTCGTCGGCTGCCTTCCTCTCCAGCTGCCTTTCTCCAACTACTCTCTTATTGCCTTCCAACTGCCTTTTAACTGCTGTTATTTAAAAAACAATAACAGCTGCCGAAGCGCCAGCGCGTGCCTCCTGCTCACGTTCCCAACCACCGCTTCGCTCCGAAAAGCAACGGCCCCCGCGAGTCCCAGCGCGTGCCTCCCACTTGCGCTACATCGGCTCCCCAAACAAAAACCCCAAGTCCTCCCAGGACAACACCCACGGACCAAATGCCACACTTTTCCATTTTTCTATTACAGTACACCATGCAACCAAGTGATTTATCTTCCGTCTGTAGTCTGATTCGTCGTTGTTTGAGATGCGGCCCACCACAATAGTATCATCCGCAAACTTATAGATTGAGTTGGAGTTAAATCTTGCCACACAGTCTTGTGTGTATAGGGAGTAGAGTAGAGGATTGAGCACACGTCCTTGTGGGGCCCCGGTGTTGAGGACTATTGTGAAGGAGGTGCTGTTGCCTATCCTGACAGATTGCGGTCTGTTGGTGAGGAAGTCAAGGATCCAGCTGCACAGCGAGCGGTCAAGTCCAAGATTGCAGAGTTTGGTTATTAGTCTTGTTGGGATAACGGTGTTGAAGGCGGAGCTGTTGTCTATGAACAGCAGTCTTATGTAGGTGTCCGTGTTGTCGAGGTGTTCGAGTGTTGATTGTAGAGCCAGGGAGATAGCATCTGCTGTGGACCGGTTGCAGTGATAGGCGAACTGCAATAGATCGAGACCATCTGGGAGGCTGGCGTTGATCCGTCTCATGACTAGCCGCTCGAAGCATTTCATGATAACAGACGTCAAGGCCACTGGTCGGTAGTCGTTGAGGCACATACCTTGTTCTTCTTTGGTACTGGTATTATGGTGGTCTTCTTGAAGGAGGTGGCGATCTCAGAGCGGAGGAGTGAGGTGGTGAAGATATCTGCGAATACACTCGCCAGCTGGTCTACGCAGGCTCTGAGTGCTTGCCCAGGGACTCCGTCGGGGCCCATTGCTTTCCGTGGATTCACTTTCAAGAAGGCAGCTCTTACCTCTGAGACTGTAATAGTGGGTATGGGTGCGTATAGGGCTGTTGAGGAGGATGGCACTGATGCATTGGCTGACTGCTCAATGCATCATGCTCTTCTGGGGGCTTCCAGGCAGGGGCCTCTCTTCTGGGGGGCTTCCAGGCGGGGATTTATCGTCTGGGAGCCTTCTAGGCAGGGATTTATCTTCTGGGGGGCTTTTAGGCAGGGATTTATCTTCTGGGGGCCTTCTAGGCAGGGATTTATCTTTGGGGGGGGGGGGGGGGTGGCTTCTAGGCAGGGATTTATCTTCTGGGGGGGGGCTTCTAGGCTTTTGGGGGTGGAGAGGGTCACACACAGTACCTTACGGACAGAGACTAAAAGCAGAATTAGATTTCGCAAATATATTGCAGTTAACATTACCTGACAAAATGCAAAAAGATGAGGTAATTATGGCGGTGGCTAAGCATTTAAAGTTGCCTGAGATACAGTTTGACTCATTGGAAATGGCAAAAATTCAGTTACAAATTAAACAAATGGAACATGAGAAAGAATTAAAGCAGTTTCAATATGAAAGAGAGGAAAAAGAAAGATAGAGAGCGGCAAAAGAAAGAGTAAGAGATAAAGAGGAAAAAGAAAGAGAGAGAGAGGAAAAAGGAAAGAAGAGAGAAGAAAGGAGAAAAGAAAGAATAGCCCGAGCAGAAAAAAAAGAAAGAAAAAGAGAGATACAGATCAGGGAAAGAGATAAAGAGAGAGAGTTTGAACTTCAGAAAATGGCCATGAAACATGACAGTCAGTTAAAATTGGCAGACATAAAGGGAAACGTACAGTTGGTTGATAGTGATGAGGATAGTGAGAAAGAGCGTCAATGTCGAAGGCTTGGTGGGAATCTATTTAAATATGTCCAAGCATTGCCAAAGTTTGAGGAGAAGGAGGTGGAAGCCTTTTTCATTTCATTTGAGAAGGCGGCTAAACAAATGAAATGGCCACAGGACATGTGGGTATTACTGATTCAAACAAAGCTGGTAGGTAGGGCTAGTGAAGTGTTTGCATCACTACCGGAGGAGGTATCTGGGACGTATGAGGAGGTGAAAAAATCCATCTTAAGTGCATATGAACTAGTGCCAGAAGCCTACAGACAAAGGTTTAGAAATTTAAGGAAAGAATTTGGTCAAACATACATGGAGTTTGAAAGGCTCAGAGTACTTTTGATAAGTGGATAAGGGCTTTGAAAATAGACCAAACATATGAAGCTCTCAGAGAAATTATACTTTTGGAGGAGTTAAAAACTTCAATTCCTGATGTAGTGAGAACTCATGTGGAAGAGCAGAGGGTGAAAACTGCGAGATTAGCAGCAGAAATGGCAGATGATTATGAATTAGTTCATAAATCAAAGCTTGGTTTCTGACATCAGTTTCAGCCTGTGAGGGATAGAAACTGGGACATGAGAAATACTCAAGTGGTAAAGTTGGGAGATAATAAGGAGAGTGTACCTCAGATTAAAAAAGAAATCCAGGAGGGTGAAAGAGACATGAAAAGTTGCAAATGTTTTCACTGTAATAAACTAGCCCATGTAAAGTCACAATGTTGGTGGTTGAAGAAAAGCACTGGGAAGGCTGATGTGGTAAAACAGGATAAGACAGTGGGGTTTGTTAAAGTGGTAAAGAAAAGCCCAAGTGAAGCGAAGTAGGTGCAAAAGATTGTACAGCCTGATCAAGAGGTGATTGATAAGAAGGTGCCAGATCTCTTTAAAGAATTTACTTGTGTAGGTAAGGTTTACTCATGTTTATCAGGAGGAGCAGGTAAAGAAGTCAGAATTTTAAGAGATATGGGAGCTAGTCAATCTTTAATGGTAAGAGATGAGGAGCTATGTAGTTTGGGAAGAATGTTGCCAGAAAAGGTGGTAATATGTGGATTTCAGGGTGAGAGGTGTAGCGTTCCATTATATAAGGTAAGGTTGGAAAGTCCAGTGAAGAGTGGTGAAGTGGTAGTAAGAGTAATAGATAAACTATCTTGTCCAGGAATACAGTTTATCTTGGGTAATGATACAGCTGGATCGCAGGTGGGAGTGATGCCTACTGTGGTTGATAAACCAGTGGAAAATCAGACAACTGAAGTGTTGAAGGACGAATATCCTGGGATTTTTCCGGATTGTGTAGTAACAAGGTCGCAAAGTCACAGGTTAAGACAAGAGGAGAAATCAAATAGTGAAGATGAAGTTGAAGTGCACTTATCAGAAACGATTTTTGACCAGATGCTTGAAAAAGAACAAAAACAGGTGGAGGAACAAAGAACAAAGAACAAAGAAATGTACAGCACAGGAACAGGCACTTCGGCCCTCCAAGCCCGTGCCGATCATGCTGCCCGACTAAACTACAATCTTCTACACTTCCTGGGTCCGTATCCCTCTATTCCCATCCTATTCATGTATTTGTCAAGATGCCCCTTAAATGTCACTATCGTCCCTGCTTCCACCACCTCCTCCGGTAGCGAGTTCCAGGCACCCACTACCCTCTGCGTAAAAAACTTGCCTCGTACATCTACTCTAAACCTTGCCCCTCTCACCTTAAACCTATGCCCCCTAGTAATTGACCCCTCTACCCTGGGGAAAAGCCTCTGACTATCCACTCTGTCTATGCCCCTCATAATTTTGTATACCTCTATCAGGTCTCCCCTCAACCTCCTTCGTTCCAGTGAGAACAAACCGAGTTTATTCAACCGCTCCTCATAGCTAATGCCCTCAATACCAGGCAACATTCTGGTAAATCTCTTCTGCACCCTCTCTAAAGCCTCCACATCCTTCTGGTAGTGTGGCGACCAGAATTGAACACTATACTCCAAGTGTGGCCTAACTAAGATTCTATACAGCTGCAACATGACTTGCCAATTCTTATACTCAATGCCCCGGCCAATGAAGGCAAGCATGCCGTATGTCTTCTTGACTACCTTCTCCACCTGTGTTGCCCCTTTCAATGACCTGTGGACCTGTACTCCTAGATCTCTTTGACTTTCAATACTCTTGAGGGTTCTACCATTCACTGTATATTCCCTACCTGCATTAGACCTTCCAAAATGAGGATGAGGCGGATATTTTTAGTTCAGGAAAATTGGCAGAGTTACAAAAAGATATAGAAATAAAACGGATGTATCAGAAAGCATTCATGGACAGCGTAAGCATTACTTAGTGTTGTATTCTTTGGTGGTTGTATTTGAATTGATGTTTGCTAAGATGTTCAATGTATGTTTTTAAAAGGTTAACTTGAGTTCATAGAATAAACATTGTTTGCTTTAAAAAATACTTTTCCATTTCTGCTGTACCACACCTGTAGAGTGGGCCGTGTGCTCCCCATACCACGATTAAAAGTTGTGGGTCAGGTGAACTCCATGATACACTTTGGGGTTCTCTAAATCCAAGCCCATAATAGCTTGCACACTTCACTGCAAAAGAACTAATTCATCTATTTGTTGACATATTTGAAGTCAGGTAGTTTCCAAGTGAAGAGCCTCCAGGATCATTTTAAGCCATTGAAGTGGCACCACATTTGACAGAACACTTTTCTCAGTAAAGTATCTGCTTTAAAATGCCCAGTCCTATTGGATATCTTCCTCAAATGGCACCATGCTGCTTTCTGTCTATTAACTTGTCAACAGTTGCTCCACATTCTGAGTACTTCAATTGTGTTGATTTGGCTGTGTTACAATGTGCCTGTACGGCGACACTTTGGGCGACTGTTAACATGCCGCTGGGTCAGATATCGTGGCTGATTGGCTAGATTGTCTATCTAACTCAGACCATTCTTATACATTGGGCTTCTCTTACAATAGCAGCAGGATTAACAACTAATGGTGTTGTAGGCCATATACTATGTGTGTTAAGTGCTTTTGAGGCATTGTGAAGTTAAAAAGGTCAATTTATGGAGTCAAAGTAGAGGTCGGAGTGACATCTTTAAAGTATGAGGCTTATTTTTGGACTCAGTTACACCCAGAAATGGGCATTGATGGAGTGCAAAGGAGCATGAAATTGAGATGAGACTTGATAAAAATGTTTTTAAACTGGACTTTGTTTTATGCTGGTAATTAGGTTCTTACCAGCCTCTGTGTCCACCGTTCTTTATTTTCCCCCCATGTACTAATTGGTTTCTCATTGGGAAATTCCCCTGTCTGGGGTGATGGAAGATGACGGGAGCATCCCAGGTAAAGAGGCTGCATGACAGGTGCCCTGTGCCTCCTTGCTGTAACCTGCATCCCTGCATCCTCAGACAGACATGAACATATCTCATACTGACAGATGATTAGGGCAGGTGGAGGCTTAGTTTCCCAAAGGAAGCTGGGACAACTGAGCTAATTGCACCACTGAACTAGTGAGCACCTGCCACACCACACAAATGTATGCTTCCTTGGAAGAACTCCAACCACAGAAAATGCTCCTTTCTGTGACATTGGCTGGCAAAGTTGCTTGCTATATCAGGACCCTGGCATACCTCTCTGGTGATGTGCTGTACAAATTGTATAGGGTTGTACTCATCAGTGAGCCTGCAGCATAGAGTTGGCATATCTGGAGATATGGGGCGAAATTCTCCTACCCGCCCCGCCACATTTCTGCCCCGACCGGCCGGCGGGAGTCTCCGTAACACCGGCCGGTCAATGGGGTTTCCCATTGTGGGGCAGCCCCACGCCGTCGGGAAAGCCCCGGGCGCCGGCAAAACGGAGATTCCCGCCGGCAGAGAATGACGCCCATGGTGTGGAGATGCCGGCGTTGGACTAGGGTGAGCACAGTAAGAAGTCTTACAATGAACCTGAGGAAGGAGCAGTGATCCAAAAGCTAGTGATCTAAAACAAACCTGTTGGACTTTAACCTGGTGTTGTAAGACTTCTATCTGGAGATAGTCATGGTCAGAAACCCATCACCTTCTCTCAGGTGCCTCTAGAAGTATCTTTAGGGACCACTGATGGCTGTTCATCCCTTGGAAAAACTGAGACTAGCATACTGTCCTCTATGTGTGCTCTGTCTGTTCACTCTAAAAACTGTAACTGTGTTTCTACAATTGGCATGAGGCCCCAGTTTGCCCATTTAAATTGTCTCCCACCTGCCTTGGGCAGGAGGATTGTCTATCTATTTAAAGTCCTGCCTGAAACTAGAAGACTAAGAAAAATGCATGTCCAATGTCCATCAAATATTCCTGGTGGCACTGTAGCACAGTGGTTAGCACTGTTGTTTCACAGCGCCAGGGTCCCAGGTTCGACTCCTGGCTTGGGGCACTGTCTGTGCGGAGTCTGCACGTTCTCCCTGTGTCTGTGAGTTCCCTCCGGGTGCTCCAGTTTCCTCCCACAAGTCCCGAAAGACGTGCTGTTAGGTGAATTGGACATTCTGAATTCTCCCTCTGTGTACCCAAACAGGCGCCGGAATGTGGCAACTAGGGGCTGTTCACAGTAACTTCATTGCGGTGTTAATCTAAGTCTACTTCTGACAATAAAGATTATTATTATCCAATTTTCAGGTCATCCATGCGCATATGTCAGAAACACATATTCTTGCAAGTTTGACTCCAGCTTTAAGCTGCCACTGCAAGATCCACCATGGTGGGAAAATCACAACAGCAAACTTACATGAGAAGTAATTCGGAGGCCGAGACTTTCAGGAGCAGCTTCCTTTTTTGCCTTTAGTACATCACCCTGCGCGTGACCTTGTATGCATGCGTTTTCAATCAATTAACTTCCTGATGTACAGTTACAGGACCAATACTGCCCTGTGCTTTCGTTCTCCATTTATAACATCAAAGCAGTTCCCACAAAATCCCTTATGGGATACTAAATATTGTGTTGCATCACTAACAGAATCCAATAATCTGTCATGGTATTCAGGCATCCCACAGGCTTCTGTACGTAATCCTGTGACTGAGAAGATCAAAAAGCTCTCTGCCTCCAGAAAATGTAGAAGAGGAAGGTCACTATGCCATAAATAAATACAAACATGTTAGGCCCATTCTTCCACTAATGAGTGATAAGTTGTATTCTCCTTTTAATACCTACAATAGAACACACATGCTCATCATTAGAGCCATAGAGAGGCCAAGCTGAAGTATTATACTCAGAATGGAGCATTTTATTCTAGTGTAACCTGTGCAAGAACCATTTTGTAAAGAGTAATAAAACCAATAAATTACTGAGGCGGAACAGGGATTGTGTGATGGCAGGCAGTTCCTCAGCATTGCCGTTGCCCAAACCCAGCAGGAGATGGCGGTTAGCCGGTTAACAGGCGGGAGCAAGATCTTGGGTGGCAGAAGGTTGCGGCAAGCAACCAGGTGGAAAGGTCGCTGGAAGTCAGGTAAATAGTTGGGAGGGTGGTTGGAAACCTGTGTGAAATACCTTAAACATGCAATCAGGACAACCTCTGTGGAAATTCAACGCCACAGCCACCATGTTGGCTCCACTCTCTTAAAGTGAACTCACAATATTGTAAGTGTTGCCATCAGCTGCTCTGCTTGCTTCTGAGGGTGTTAGGCTGCTTAAGTTGGGAAAGTGCTCAAGGTCATAGACGGGTCCATTTTTATTCTCAGTAGATGGTTTGGTTTTGGGCATCGGATGTGTTCTCCAAATTAGCTGATGGCACAAAGGCACAAGGATCTTGGCAGGTCAATCTCCCACCCAACCTCCCCCCGCACACGCTGGGGAACGGGAGCTGGCTGGCTGATAGGAGTGAGATGTTGGTCAGCAGAAGTCTGATGGAAGGATCCCCAACACTTAGATAAAGGATTCAGAGAGTAGTTGGGAGGGCTTCCTGATTGGGGTTGAGGGAGGAAACTCCAGACAGGAAGAGCCTAAGGTTTTGTGTGAATCCTGGAGGACCACTCTTGCTTGTCCTGGAAACTAGAAAAGATAAATAAATAAAAACATTTACCTATTTGGGCCTCTTCTCGCCGCAGCTTCACTTGGCGTCAGGTTGACAGGGAAGCTACGCCTACCATCAATGAAAATTGCAGTCAGGGCCCAATGGAGTTGCTAAAGCCTGATAAGCATATTGGAAGATGAATCCTATATTTTCTGGGAGCTTCTCTCCCAGAACAGCAGGTTAAAATAGAAACTCACAAAGCAGCAGATTGGTAACCCACAACGCCCATTGTACTGCTTGCCTGCCTGGTTTGCAATGCACAGGCAGGGTTAAAATGGCCCGATAGAATATTTTGTGTATTTTTAGAACCCCATTAAAGAACATTACAGCCCTAGAGAACACACATTGTGTCAACATAGTTATGAAGAGAGATTTTAAGGACTGGGGCTATTTCCATGCAGCCAGAAACGGCTTAGGAGATATTCAAGAGGATTTTCTTTGAAGTTCTGCAGTGTTTAATTAGATTGAACAGAGAATATCAGTTAGGAAGTCAACGATGAGAGATAAGTAATTTGAAACTGTCAGGAAGAGAACGAGGTTGGTGAAATTTCTTTACAGAGCAAGTTGTTGGAACGGGGAGTGTATTGCCATGAGGGGTGATTGATGCAGGGGCAGTATCATTTGTTAAAAGAAAATTGCTTAAATATTTGAAGCTGAGGGAAAGTGCAAGGCTGTGGGGCGAGTGAAATAAAAACAGAAATAAAGACCTGCTGGAAATACTCAGGAGGCCTGGCAGCAGCAGTGGAGAGAATAATAGAGTTAACGTTTCACGCTGAATATGACTGATGTTCGTATTGAACTCAAAGCATTAACTCTTGTTTCTCTCTCCACAGATGCTGCCAGACCTGCAGAGTATTCCCAACAGGTTGTTTTTACCCCAGAGTCCCAGCATCCACAGTATTTTGCTTCTATTATTATGGAGAGAGTGAGTTCATTGAAGATTCCTCCAACAAAGAACCGGCACTGACATGATGAGCCGCATGGCCTCCATTTAATCTGTAAATTTCTATAGTTCTATGATTTAATTAGATTGAGACCATTCATAGTTATTCATTTAGAGCTTGAAGGGGCCCTGTTCTTTTTTCAGCTGAGATTCATTTGAATGTAAATCACAGGTGTAAAGAGATAGCATTTGAACCCACAGCGTCACTAGGCCCAACAAGCTGAGTTCACTCATAATCATGCATAAAATGTTGACTGGTACATAAAGCTGGTGACGAACCATAGAGTCTGGAATTTTTCCCCCTTATTCACAGTCAATAAGGGAAAATTCTACTCATAGTCCGCATATTTTGCAGCAAAGAAAAGCATGAGTTACATTCTTCGTTGGTTAATGCACTGTGAAAATTATATCCAATTAAATGGGCACATAATTGGAAGGAGCACTGCAGCACAGTTTAAAGGATAGTTGAATGTTATCTTGTTAAAATGCATGTCATTTTTAGGATGCCCACCCTCGTATATGTCATTGCGCACCATTAATTCAAGCCTGACTGTCAAGTGCAGATGAGTCATAAAAGAAACCTTATTACAGTCTTGCCAATCCAGATAAGGCATAAAATTACCCCTCCAAATCTTTTCCAATTCAGTGGATTGATTCTGCCAGTCAGGCAGATTTAAAGTATCGAATCAAGTTAGCGGCAGATTGTTGTAAAAGCTTATTTATAAAAGTCCCTTTCATGGGGGCAGTGGAGGCGGCACAGGGGGGAGTTGGGGCCTCGGTGTGGACCCCAATACGGGGGAACCACCGGTTCGTCCCAGGGAGGACAGGTGGAGGGTTTTCGGGGTGGCACAGGGCAGGGATAGAAAGGCTGGGAGACCTGTTTATGGATGGGAAGTTCGCGAGCCTGGGTGAGTTGGAGGAGAAGTATGGGCTCCCCCCGGGGAACACCTTCAGGTACTTACAAGTAAGGGCGATTGCCAGGCGGCAGGTGGTGGAATTCCCACGGCTGCTGCCACGCACAGTACAGGACAGGGTGCTCTCGGGGGGATGGATGGGAGTGGGGAAGATCTCGGAAACTTACCAGGTGATGCAGGAGGAGGAGGAGGCCTCGATGGTGGAGGTGAAAGGTAAGTGGGAGGAGGAGTTGGGAGAGGAGATCGAGGAAGGGACGTGGGCAGATGCCTTAGGGAGGGTGAACTCTTCATCTTCGTGCGCGAGGCTCAGCCTCATACAATTTAATGTGCTGCAGAGGGCACACATGACCGGGACAAGGATGAGCCGTTTTTTGGGGGGTGAGGACAGGTGTGTTAGGTGCTCAGGGAGCCCAGCAAACCACACCCATATGTTCTGGGCATGCCCAGCGCTGGAGGAATATTGGAAGGGCATAGCGAGGACGGTGTCGAGGGTGGTAGGATCCAGGGTCAAACTGGGCTGGGGGCTCACAATATTTGGGGTGGCAGAGGAGCTAGGAGTGCAGGAGGTGAAAGAGGCCGGTATTCTGGCCTTTGCGTCCCTGGTAGCCCGGCGGAGGATTCTTCTTCAGTGGAAGGACGCGAGGCCCCCAAGCGTGGAATCCTGGATCAACGATATGGCGGGGTTTATTAAGTTGGAGAGGGTGAAATTCGCCTTGAGAGAGTCGGTACAAGGGTTCTTCAGGTGGTGGCAATGTTCTTAGACTTCCTGGCAGAATGGTAGACATTGGTCAATGGCAGCAGCAACTCGGGGAGGGGGGGATGGGTTTACTTTATTTATGTTTAATTACATTGGGGGATCTGAGGGGGTGTATATATTTGCTATGTTGGCTCTGTGTTAAATTGGGGTATTAATTTATTATTTTTGTACAGGAGGGAGGGGGATATGGAGGGTTGTTTTTTGACTGTTTTGTATTTAACCTTTTTGGGTTCCTTTCTCATTTTGTTATTGATATTCTGTGAAAATCTTAATTAAAATTATTTTTTTTAAAAAAGACCCATTTGCATCTTATTAACGAGCCAGGCACCTTGGGCGAGATTCTCCACTCCTGCGCCGGTTGGGAGAATCGCCTGGGCCGCTAAAAGTTCCCGGGACGCCAGTCCGACGCCCTCCCGCGATTCTCCCAAGCGGCGGGAACGACCCCGTCGATTTCCGCGGCCGGAGAATCGCTAGAGACACCCAAAATGGCGATTCTCCGGCATTCCCGCTATTCTCAGGCCCGGATGGGTCGAGCGGCCAGGCCAAAACGGCGGCTTCCCCCCGGCGCCGTCCACACCTGGTCGCTGCCGTCGGGAACAGCGCGGGAACGCTGGGGGGGGCGGCCTGCTGGGGGCGGAGGGGGGATCCTGCACCGGGGGGTACCTCAAATGTGGCATGGCCCGCGATCGGTGCCCACCGATCGTCGGGCCGTCCTCTCTGAAGGAGGATGCGCGGGTGACGTCAGTTATGCGGCGCCGGCCATGTCATCTATGCGGTGCCGCCTTTATGCGGCGACAAGGCCTGGCGCGTGTAGATGACGTGGCCCTGATCCTAGCCCATTTTCGGGGCCTGAATCGGTCGGGATCGGGGCCGTTTTGCGCCGTCGTGAACCTCGATGGCGTTCACGACGGCGTGGGCACTTCGGCGCGGGAGTGGAGAATCCCGCCCCATATTCTCCAAGGCCGCATGATTCTCAGGTTTCACGTGAGCAAAATTCGTGCAGGTCTTTACAAATGTGGTCCTGACACAGTAGACTTTGTGGTAGGCCAAGGGGATAACTCTTAAAAGGGAGTTGTCCCCAAAGTCCATTGGAGGGCCAACCTCCCTCCACAAGGCAAATCCTGCCCACCCCATCCTCACTAGAGACCTCCAGTTACAGAGACACCCGCCAGAGACCCCCCCTGAAGAGAGACTTCCAGGCAGGTGTCTCTCTTACGGGGGGTGGGGGGTTCTCTGGTAGGCATCTCTGTAATGTGGGGGTCCATGGTGAGGGTCTCTCTCATGGGGGTCCCTGGTGGGGAGTTGGGTCACCTTCATTCTGTGGTGGGAGGGGGCGACCCAGAAAATTCCAGGGGGAGGGCAGAAATGCATTGTTTGTATTTAACATTTAAATGCAAGTAATGCTTAATTGCAAGTACTGTTTAAATTCTAGGTCTCATCCAGGGGCCTAAGCAGGGAGACAGAAGTAACCACTGGCAGCAGCTGAAATAGTTAAGTAAGGAAACTGGCTTGAACTGGTTGCAGCACGATCAATCATTCACAAGACGAGAAGTCAATCGATGGCTTTATTATGCAGACTTGTTCCCCAGCAGCACAATTACAGAATGCGGCTGCTGGGAGAACCCGGGCTCTTATACTCCGCCTTACTGGGTGGAGCCAGTAAGCGGCTGATCCAATCGGGACCCAGCGTCTTTCCAGCAATAGCATCTCGGCATCACAGGGTACCGCAATACCCCTAATACATACCACCACACTGGTTTTTGCTGTACCTAGACTCAGCCAGTCCCTTTGTTCAGAACATATAAATTCAGACATTCTTGGTGCAACCTGCAGTGGAGTTCAATCTCAACGGAGTGTGAGAGTTTGGTGAGCTGAGATAACTTCACAAACATATGCAGATTGGAAGGGTCATGCAGATTACAGCACACATCTTATGGTTCTCCATGGTTCATTTCATCTCATGGTTCACACCTAAATTGATACTGATAGCTTTTTGTCAAAGGCTGACTGCTCTTCGAGTAGATTCTTCCTGACTAACATTGCTCCCCTTCTCCTACTTAGACAGCCAATGTTCCTTAAAAATTCTAAAACCTATTTGAAATTCTTGGCCATACTTAGGATCAAACAAAATCTCTGGTAAAGTAATAATCTCAATTTTTTACTCCATAATCTTCAAGGTCCAAATTCACATTCCTATGCTGTTTGCAATTGTGATAAAGTTTTTAGATATTTCAGCTTTAAAATTGCCTTTTTCTATACTGCCTTTTCAATTTCCTTCATTTAATTTTCCCCAATAAATCACCATTTATCATTATAATTTGTGATTGATCTGATTCACTATTGTTTTACTGATTTTTTGGTCAGAATTCTCCTGTCATAAAATCATAGAATTTACAGTGCAGAAGGAGGCCATTCGGCCCATCGAGTCTGCACTGGCGCTTGGAAAGAGCACCCCACTTAAGACCACACTTCCAACTTATCCCCATTATCCAGTAACCCCACCTAACCTTTTTGGACACTAAGGGCAATTTAGCATGACCAATCCACCTAACCTGCACATCTTTGGACTGTGGGCGGAAACCGGAGCACCCGGAGGAAACCCACGCAGACACGGGGAGAACGTGCAGACTCCGCACAGCCAGTGACCCAAGCCGGGAATTGAATCTGGGACCCTGGAGCAGTGAAGCAACAGTGCTAACCACTGTGCTACCGTGCTGCCCTTCTTAACATAATCCGTTCCGCACTCACAGAACTCTTCACTGACATTGTTGGTCAAGAAAGTGGAACAGACCAACTTGCAAAATTCCCATGCAGTTTAGTTATGCTACTTCTAGGTTGCAAAAGTCAGCACTTGAACAGTGTACAAAGCAATCCCGAGCTATCAGTTTCGTGTTCACACCCCCCCCCCACAAAAAATACCCATATTGTGCGGCTCATACTGAATCAGTGAACACACAGCTTTAGAATAATTAGAACCTGTAACAATTAGTATCAATGTTATCAATAGGGTAATTAATTTACAGTGACAAAATCGGTCAAATGTCATTTTATTACACAATATTATGGATTGTTTATCAGTATTTTGAGCAAAGAATTCCACAATTCTGTCCATTTTTACATCGACTATCATAACTAAGTGACCTTGACTCATATCTAGACTCATTTGTGAATATTTTTTTCTTTAAAAGGTTATTTGAACCCTGCTCCTTTCAAAGTCAAATCCTCTTTTTTAAAATCTTGTGGCAACCTTCTTGATTCTTAACAGGACATGGATATGAACAGACAGAACCAAAGAACCAATCAGATTCACATTGGTCAGATCGACATGCCCAAGAAAACTCAACAATTCATACAATTTACAGTGCAGAAGGAGGCCATTCGGCCCAGCAAGTTGACTCCGGCCCTTGAAAGAGCACCCGACTTAAGCCCACACCTACACCCTGTCCCCATAACCATAACTAATCTTTGGGCACTACGGGGCAATTTGTCATGGCTAATCCACCTAACCCGCACATCTTTGGGCTGTGGGAGGAAACCGGAGCACCCGGAGGAAACCCACGCACACACGGGGAGAACTTGCAGACTCCGCACCGACAGTGACCCAAGCCGGGAATGGAACCCGGGTCCCTGGTGCTGTGAAGCAACAGTGCTAACAACTGTGCTGTCGTGCCGCCCCTAATAACTTTGCAAAGATGGTAGCCCAGGCGAACTAAAGTCTTGTCCAGCAGCAGAGGGGATTTCTTTCTTCTCCTCATTGTATTGTGTTTGTGATTGTATGCAAGGTGCTTCTGAATCAGTTTGAATTTGAAACTTTTATGTTGGACACACAGGGCGAGATTCATCACTCCCGCGCCGGTTGTGAGAATCGCCTGGGCGGCCAAAATTTCCCGGGACGCCGGTCCGACGCCCTCCCGCGATTCTCCCAAGCGGCGGGAACGGCCGCGTCGAGTTCCGCGGGCCGCAGGCCGGAGAATCGCCGGAGACACCCAAAATGACGATTCTCCGGCACCCCCACTATTCTCAGGCCTGGATGGGCCGAGCGGCCAGGCCAAAACGGCGGGTTCCCACCGGCGCCGTCCACACCTGGTCGCTGCCGTCGTCAGCAGTGCGTGAACGCTGGGGGGGGGCGGCCTACAGGGGGGGGGGGGGGGGGGGAGGGGGGATCCTGCACCGGGGGGTACCTCAAATGTGGGGTGGCCCGCGATCGGTGCCCACCGATCGTCGGGCCATCCTCTCTGAAGGAGGACCTCCTTCCTTCCGCGGCCCCGCAAGATCCGTCCGCCATCTTCTTGCGGGGCAGACTTAGAGAGGACGGCAACCACGCATGCGCGGATGACGCCAGTTATGCGGCGCCGGCCGCATCATCTATGCGGCGCCGCCTTTACACGGGCGACAAGGCTAGGCGCGTGTAGATGACGTGGCCCCGATCCTAGCCCATTGTCAGGGCCTGAATCGGTCTGGAAAGGGGCCGTTTCGCGCCGTCGTGAACCTCGACGGCGTACACGAAGGCATGGCCACTTCGGCGCGGGAGTGGAGAATCCCGCCCATAATGTCTTGCATTCAAGCAGTGATGTGACACAAATGCCAAGCATTCTGGGCGGGATTCTCCATCCAGCGACACCGGAATTGCGATACGCGATTGGGAGGAGAATCACGCGTGAGCCAAACATCGTGGTCGCTGCCGGGTGTCCGACAGAATGTCATGCTCCGGTGCCTCGACCACGGTGTCAATTCAATGTACTCTCCATGTACAGTAAACGCCTTTGGCATATAATTAGCGGTTCCAATCCGGTAGTCTCTGGGGCTCCCACGATGCTTCACCTCGGTCAGGAGGAATTACCGACGGCAAGGTTCACTTGTGATTTAAGAAATAGGGAAACAGGCACCATAGCTGCTGAGGAAGAGAGAGGAGGTAGGACATGTTCCCAGAGGCGTAACCATGGGCTGATGGTTCTGCCACTGGCTATGGTGTCTGGAGGGGCTTCTGCCAAAGCATGGGAGGAGGGGGGGGGGGGGGGGGGGGGGCAGTAGTAGGGGTTACCAAGGGACAGGGCATGAGGTAGGGGTGACCTCCCGGGACCGGGGTGCCCAGGCCCGGAGCGCCATTGCCTCAGCTTGCAAGGCAGCAACCTTGCTACGCACCCCACTGACCACCCACCTTGGCCTGTGGTTGTGCAGAGTGACACCGGCCATATGGGTGCTCAGACCACACACACCCACAATCCACGCCTATCCCCCCACAACCAGGTGCCACCCGCTGGCGCAACATCACATGGCCCACACAAGGGCAAAGCCCACTGCAGCCCCTCCAGGAGGGTGTGGACAGGAGCCGCAGTGCGTACCTCTGGCATGGGTAGGGCCAGTCATCGGTACCCCTGCCAGCAGGGACGGGTGCTGGGTCCAGAGGCCCTCACGGTGTCGGGCACTGAAGGGGCCAGTGGTGCGGGGCGGCGCGGAGAACGGAGTGTCGGAGGAACGACCGGGTGTGGATGTGGGCATGGGGGAAGAGGCGGATATGCGGGGGCAGGGGCTTCAGTGCAGGCCAGTGCCATATTGTAGCCCATTGGACCTGCTTAGGCACAGGGGTACGGACTATTTTAACATGTGTCCGTTTAACCCCCTGCAGACAATGGACTTTGGAATCCAACCAGGAATAGTGGCATCCGTCCTAGCTGCCGCAGCCATGGGGAATGCACTGAGGTTGTACGAGCAGGAGCTGCTCGAGGAGGATCTTGCAGCAGCGGTGCCTGCCCCAGAGGAACAGGAAACGGCCAGTGAGGATGTAGAGCCGGCCGCCCAACAGTCCAAGGAGTAGGTGGGAAGGAGGCACCACATGAGGCCTCATGTGTACCGGTACCGCTATCATTCGAGGATCTGCCAGACTGGGCATGCCTTCGAAGATTCCACTGGATGCCATGGAGGAGGCAGGGTACCCTGTTCCCGAGGTAGGAAGGAGGCTGCTACCCGCCATCGTAAACCAGGCCTCGGCGCAGGCTGTGAGCATTGTGGGTCCGACCACCAGGACCAGACAGCAGTGCAGGAAGAAGCTGCACGACCTCCTCAGGATGGCCTGGGTTAGTAACCAGCACCATGCCCCTGGCACCAACCCCAATCCCATATTCCCTTAACTGCACCCGAACCCCGAGGGTGACCGAACCCCACCCGTCAGCAGTATGCACGGACCCCACCCTGCACCACATGCCAGCACCCATATTGCCCGCCATGGCAGGGTGCCCTGGCCACAAGGGCCACCAACTACCAACCACTGTGCTGCACGTGTCCAACTGCCGAACACGGCACTTTCTGTCTCCCCTCCATCCCCCCAAGGAGAAGGCGCTGCATAACCGCAGGACCGGGCGGGGACAGCCGACGATGTGACCCCTCACAGTGGTGGAGCAGCGGGCACAGGACCTGATCGGTGGGTCTGGAGGCGGAGGTCGGCAGCGGGCAACCATGTGAGCTCCCGCTGAGTTGCGGTGTCTCTGTGGCATGTATGGCACGACCCCCACACCACCGCCATGCTATCTACCACCCGAACCCACGATCCAATCATGCGTCATGTCTTGTGTCTTGCCGGATCAACCCCCGATGAGGTGCCCTTCTGGTGTCCCCCACCCCTGACCCCAACCCCAAAGAGATTCTAGTGAAGAGTCGGAAACAAAGCGAAGCACGCCCCCAAAGGCCTGCTCGAGACACCCGGCTGCACCAGCCTGGGGATGGCACTGACTTTCCGTAACAGCTGTCACCAACACCTTCCACCATCCAAAGACATTCATCTCGGTTGGGCATGATGGTGAAAAGGCTCTTGGGGCACACCATACACGTACAGGGGTACATCAGCTAGAGGTAGGAATCCCCAAGGGTCTGCATGGGTTTCCTCCAGGTGCTCCGGCATCCTCCCACAGTCCGAAAGATATGTAGGTTGGTCATGCTAAAAGTTTCCGTTTGTGTCTAGGGTTACGGCGATAGAGCGGGAATGGGCCACGGCAGAGTGCTGTTTCAGAGGGTCGGTGCAGACTCAATGGGTGGAATGACCTCCTTCTGCACTGTAGGGATTCTATGGATTTGCACACTGTTATGACTAGTGAGGACACGTGTCAGGCCTTGTCCTTTTTTTACTTCTCGATTCATCATAAAAGAGTTTTATGTAAATTTGTAATGATATAAGTGTTCATTTAATGTCTGTCCTTAACCATTTACATGCCGATTGCAAGGAAACTATTCTGGCTGGCTTTGTTGAGTTTAACACAAGGGGTTAGTTTTTATTGAGTTAAAAATCCACCCAGGTAAAAATATACAAAGTTCAAAAAGTATATCTGGATTTCCAGAAAGCTTTTGACAAGGTGCCACACAAAAGGTTGCTGCATAAACTAAAGATGCATGGCATTGAGGGTAAAGTGGTAGCATGGGTAGAGGATTGGTTAACTAACAGAAAGCAGAGAGTGGAGATAAATGGGTGTTTCTCTGGTTGGCAACCTGTAACTAGTGGGGTCCCTCAAGGATCAGTGTTGGGCCCGCAGTTGTTTACAATTTACATAGACGATTTGGAGTTGGGGACCAAGTGCAATGTGTCAAAGTTTGCAGACGACACTAAGATGAGTGGTAAAGCAAAAAGTGCAGAGGATACCGGAAGTCTGCAGAAGGATTTGGATAGGTTAGGTGAATGGGCTAGGGTCTGGCAGATGGAATTCAATGTTGCCAAGTGTGAGGCTATCTATTTTGGCAGGAATAACAGCAGAATGGATTATTATTTAAACGGTAAGATGTTAAAACATGCTGCTGTGCAGAGGGACCTGGGTGTGCTGGTGCACGAGTCGCAAAAAGTTGGTGTGCAGGTGCAACAGGTGATTAAGAAGGCTAATCGAGTTTTGTCTTTCATTGCTAGAGGGATGGAGTTCAAGACTAGTGACGTTATGCTGCAATTGTATAGGGTGTTGGTGAGGCCACATCTGGAGTATTGTGTTCAATTTTGGTCTCCTTACCTGAGAAAGGACATTGGCACTGGAGGGAGTGCAGAGGAGATTCACTAGGTTGATCCCAGAGTTGAGGGGATTAGATTATGACGAGAGGTTGAGCAGACTGGGACTGTACTCATTGGAGTTTAGAAGGATGCGGGGAGATCTTATTGAGACATATAAAATCATGAAGGGAATAGGTAGGATAAATGCGGGCAGGTTGTTTCCACTGGTCGGGGAAAGCAGAACTAGGGGGCATAGCCTCAAAATAAGGGGAGGTAGATTTAGGACGGAGTGTAGGAGGAACTTCTTCACCCAAAGGGTTGTGAATCTCTGGAATTCCTTGCCCAGTAAAGCAGTTGAGGCTCCTTCTTTAAACGTTTTTAAGAAAAAGATAGATGCCTTTCTAAAGAATAAAGGGATTCGGGGATATGGTGTACGGGCCGGAGAGTGGAGCTGAGTCCACAAAGATCAGCCATGATCTCATTAAATGGCGGAGCAGGCTCGAGGGGCCAGATGGCCTACTCCTGTTCCTAATTCTTATGTTCTTATGTTCTTAACCCACACTCGACTGTCGCAACACACACACGCAGAATTACAAGCTATGCAGTGGGAAGTTATTTTTCGGCCAAATTAAAAATTCATGTTAAAATATTTTACAATAGGGAGTTCATTGTTTGTGAGTTCTTTGCTGGTACCTGTGACTACAGCAGATGTTTCTCCACAGTGGTCTTGAAATTCTGTGCAATTCCTGTTTAAAGCCCGTGTAAACTGCAATTTCTGAAGACAGTTTTTAAAAATTCATCTTTTCCATAAATTTAGGATTATTACACCTGATGTTCATTTCATTTGGAAAGTCTGTATCTCTGTGCTGGATTTTAAACTGCAACAATGATAAGGTTTTGAACTTGGAAGAGAAAAAAGGATTAGTGCTCCACTGGCAGCTTTCTTCCAGGCTATTGTTAGCACTTTGCACATTGTGATAAAAGAGATTTCAAAAATGTTTACGCTATTCACATGCCCTCTCTCCCCATAATTATTTCAGAAGGTAATTACTTGGCTCATGTCAGTGATCATGGCTATTTTATGGCTGAGGTGATTAGATGCTGAAATGTCCCAGCTTTTAGCTCTTGAATGATCCAGGTAGGATAGTCACGTGGAACGTGAGGGGGTTGGGAGGCCCAGTCAAGAGGGCAAGGGTGCTTAAAAGTTTGAAGGCCGATGTAGCAATGCTGCAGGAGACTCACTTGAGGGTGAAGGATCAAGTGAGATTTAAAAAGGGCTGGGTTAGTCAGGTATTTCACTCTGGATTTGATGGAAGGGGCTCGAGGGGTAGTGGTACTGGTCAGCAAAAGGGTGCGGTTCCATATGGAGAAGGTGGTTGCAAATCAGGGGGTTAGGTATGTGATTGTGACAGGGGCACTGGGGGGAGACTAGTTGTGCTGGTAAATGTATATGGTCCCGATTGGGATGATGTGAGATCCGTGAAGAATGTGTGTGGGGCCATCCCCGACTTGGACACACACGGACTGATAGTGGGACTGGAACTTGGTGCAGGAGCCAAGGTTGGACAGGTCACGGCCGCGCTCGCTGGTCCCGTCAAGGGGGGTGGGGGGCAAAGGTGCTAGCTGGGCTAATGGTGGAAATGGGAGGTGTGGATCCTTGGAGGTTTCTGCACCCGAGGGAGCGGGAGTACTTGTTTTTCTCAGCGGTCCATAAAGTGTACTCGCAGATTGACTTTTTCAGGGTGGAGAAGGCATTGCTGGCTGGGATTAAGGGGTCGGAGTACGCGGCAATTGCAATATCAGATCATGCTCTGCATTGGGTGGATATGGTACTGGAGAAGGGGATGGTACAGAGACCAAGGACGAATTTAGATGTGGGACTGTTGGGGGGCTGAGGGTTCTGTGACCAAATTGAAAAGTAATCGAGGAATATTTAGATTTTAATTCCAAGGTGGTTGTCTGGGAGGCTTTAAAGGCGGTGGTGAGGGGTGAGGTGACCTCGTTCAAGGCCAGGGTGGACAAAGTGGAGAGGTTAGAAGTCAGAGGGTGATAGATGAGATGTTGGAGGTAGATAGGAGGTTTGCAGAAAATGGGGACCCAGCGAAGTTGGGAAAGAGGAGGGAAGTTCAGGCAAGCTTTGGCCGTTTATCTACCAGGAAGGCAGTGCGCCAATTGAGGCAAGCAAGGGGTGTAGTTTACGAGCATGGAGAGAAGACGGGTCAGCTCCGGAGGGAGGCTGCGGCAAGGGATATTGTCCAGTTGCGGGACAGGGCAGGGAAGTTGGTGGTAGCTCCAGATCAGATTAACAAGGTCTTTAAGGAATTCTATGAGAGGTTGTACAGGTCAGAGCCACCTGGGGGAGGCCGGGAGATGCAGGAATTTCTAGATGGGCTGGAGTACCAGAGGTTAGGGGAGGGGGACAGGGCTACATTAGAGGGGTGATAGTGGAACAGGAGATAAAAGATGCGATTGGGAGGATGCAGTCGGGGAAGGTGGCAGGGCCGGATAGGTTTCCGGTGGAATATTATTAAAAATTCAAAGATATGCTGGTACCGCTGATGGTGGGGATGTTTGAGGAGGCGATTGGGAAGGGGATGTTACCGCAAACCTTGGGGCAGGCATCGATTTCCCTGCTGCTTAAAAGAGATAAGAATCTGACCAAAAGTGGGCCGTGTAGGCCCATATCACTTTTAAATGTGGACGCAAAGATATTGGCGAAGTTACTGGCAGGTAGGCTAGAGGAGTGCCTCTCGAAGGTGATAGGTGAAGATCAGACGGGGTTTGTGAGAGGGAGGCAGCTCTTTTCGAACTTTAGGAGGGTATTGAACGTGGTTATGGCGCCGGTGGAGGGGAAGGAAACAGGTGGTTGTGGCATTGGACGCCAAGGAAGCGTTTGACCGGGTAGAATGGGGGTACTTGATGGCAGTTCTGGAGCGGCTTGGGATTGGATCAAGATTTATGGACTGGGTAAAGCTATTGTATAAGGAGCCGAGGGCCAGTGTCCTACACAAATAACATCAGCTCGAGATACTTTTCTCTTCACCGTGGGACTAGGCAGGGATGTCCTATGTCCCCCCTGCTGTTTGCACTCGCGATTGAGCCATTGCGTTAAGACGTTCGGGGGTATGGAAAGGAATAGTGCGAGGGGGGGGGGGATAGAGCATAGGGTGTCCTTATGTGCCGATGACTTGTTATTATACATGTCGGAACCGAGTGTGTCAATAGGGGGAATACTGGAGCTGCTTCGGGTATCATACCTCCTGCCCCACCAGAGGTGCAAACCCCCTGGACCACTGCTACACGAGCCTCAAAGGTGCCTACCACTCCATTCCCCGACCACACTTTGGCAAATCCGACCACAAGTCGGTACTCCTACTTCCGGCTTACAAACAGCAACTCAAGCGTGCTGAACCAGTCAAGAAAACCGTGCAGGGCTGGTCTGAGGCATCAGAGAACACTCTCCGCGATTGCTTGGAGTCTGTGGACTAGTCCATATTCAAGGCCGCGGCAGTTAACCTGGATGAGTACGTACCACCGTCACAGGCTTCGTCAGTAAGTGTGTCGAGGACTGTGTACTGAAGAAAAGAATACAGATGTTCCCCAATCGGAAACCCTGGCTTAACCAAAAGGCCCACTCCCTGCTAAAGTTCCGGACGGTGACGTTCAAGTCTGACGGCCCTGACCTATATAAGAAATCCAGGTAAGACGTACGGAAAGACAAGACCGGATCTAACTAGAGTCCAAGGCAAACGACACAAACCCAAGATGTCTATCGCCGGGCTTACATGAGATCACAGGCTACAAAGCAAGGCCAGTTGGAATCTCTGGGGCTGGAACATCCCTCCCCGATGAACTGAACAAGTTCTATGTCCGCATTGAACAGTCAGCCAATACATCAATGCCACCCGCCCCAACAGCCTTGGACGCACACATATCCACTATGACAGCCTCGGAGGTAAGAGCTGCCTTCTTGAAAGTAAACCCGTGGAAAGCAACGGGCCTGACGGAGTACCTGGGTGAGCACTCAGAGCCTGCGCTGACCAGCGGGCGAGTGTATTCGCAGATATCTTCAACACCTCACTTCTCCGCTCCGAGGTCCCTACCTGCTGCAAGAAGACCACCATAATACCAGCACCAAAGAAGATCAACGACTACCGACCGGTGGCCCTGACGTCTATCATGAAATGCTTCGAGTGGCTAGTCATGAAACGGATCAATGCCAGCCTCCTAGATGGCCTCGATCCATTGCAGTTCGCCTACCGCGGCAACCGATCCACAGCAGATGCTATCTCTCTGGCCCTACATCAACTCTCGAACATCTCGACAACAAGGACACCTACGTCAGGCTGCTGTTCATAGACTACAGCTCTGCCTTCAACACCATTATCCCAACAAAACTAATAACCAAGCTCTGCAACCTTGGACTTTACCCTTCCCTGTGCAGCTGGATCCTTGACTTCCTCACCAACAGACCGCAATCTGTCAGGATAGGCAACAGCACCTCCTTCACAATAGTCCTCAACACCGGGGCCCCGCAGGATGTGTGCTCAGTCCTCTACTGTACTCCCTATACACATACAACTGTGTGGCAAGATTTAACTCCAATACAATCTATAAGTTTGTAGATGATTTGACTGTGGTGGGTCGTATCTCAAACAACGACGAATCAGACTACAGAAGACCACACTTGGTTGCATGGTGTACTGAAAAAAACCTCTCTCTAAATGTCGGAAAGACCAAGGAACTGATTATCGACTTCAGGAAACGTAGCACAACCCCCCCAGCTGCTTCCCCACAGCTACTAGACTCCTCAACGACTCTCCCTTGGACTGATCTGTTTTCTGTAAGAACACTATTCACAACGCCTTATGCTGCTCTTGTTTGGCCTTGTTCCGCACTGTAACCAATCACTATTTGTTGATGCCGCACTGTCAATGTTCTCTGTCGATTATTCTTTTCTTTACTATGTACGTACTTGTGTACGTTCCCTTGGCCGCAGAAAAATACTTTTCACTGTACTTCGGTATATGTGACAATAAATATCAATCAATCAATAAATCAAAAGGAAGACACTATAAGCTTTCATGCTTTAAGATTTTTACTCTAACAAATGACTAAAAGGCCTATTAAATAAAGAGTACTCTTGTAGGCAACTTATACTTTAGACCACAGAAAAGAACAATCCTCTTTTATATTCAACACACATCGCACTCTCCATTGAATTACAGTCCTTATATCAAACAGGCTACAGGTTCCAATGGGTTCATGTTTTTCCATTTCACCGAGTGGGAACTTTGCGTGACCATCTCCTGGCACTTCCCTCCGTTTTTGGACAGTTTCCCAAATCCACTACCATTGGTAAAACCCACTCTGATGATTCTTTTTACCATCTGGTCACACCAGGATGAAACTCCTGGATTCCTTAGACAGCTGCAGATTGTGTCTCTTAGACTAGAGACTGTCTCCCTCCAACACCTGATTTCAATAACTCGCAAAAAACCTGCAGCATCTTCTCTCTACTGACAGCTCAAATGGCTGTTCTTTGCTTTCCTCTCTTCTCCCTTCTGCCCCCAAAGCCAGGAGCCAGCCAGTCTATTTTCTATTCGCACAGATGCCCTTCCCTTTTGTCCACAAGAGTGAGAACTTTGCACCTCGCGCAGCCAGTCCCTTGACTAAGCCACGCTTGTTGTCAGGAGGATTTCAGAATCGTCACATGACTGCTTTCATTTTAACCTAAATTTAAAAACACAGTTCAAAACATAATCATCTTATAAACCTCATAATTGTAACAATAGCCTCAGTAACTGCCAGCCCTGTAATAAAGAGCGCAGCAGATGCTGGCATGCCTATAACTGCCAGTTCTTTGCTACTTCCTGTGGTTATGTGCAACCTTGTTTTGCAAGGGAGAGGTAAGACTGTTGGTGAGATTAGTGTAATGTGTTTGAGTGATGTGCCTGTCAGAGCCGAATAGATGGGCATATGTGGAAACTGCAAGGCTGGCAAAGTGGGTGAAGATGAGGTGAAGCATCTGAATGTTGGGCATGACTCCTGGTTGTTGATGGGTGAGTGATGGGGGAGTGGTACATTGAGAAGTGTGGCTGGTTGATGGTATGGTGTGTAAGAGATGTCCTTTGAAGATGCATCACTGAAGGCACAGTGGTAATGTTACTGAGCTAGTAATCCAGCGGGCCAGGTTAATACTCTGGGAACACGGTTCCAATCCCACCACAGCAGCTAGTGGAATTTAAATTCAATTAATAAATCTGGAATTAAAAGCTTGTCTCAAACTATCTTTGCTTGTCACAAAGACCCATTTGGTTCACAAATGTTCTTCAGGGAGGAAAGCTACGCTCCTTACCCTGGTCTGGCCTACATGTGACTCCAGAGCCACATGGTTGACTCTTAACTGTCCTCAGGAATGTTCAGTTCAAACGCTGGCTTTGCCATCGCATTAAAGAATAAAAATATCTTGTCCACACATATCACTGAACCTTTTCAGGCCATTACAGCTAGTTCCCGGGACCGAATGTTCCCATTCATGCCTTGGGCACGTCCTGATTCCTTGTGGAAATCTCACCTCCCTCCCCCTAGCCACCTCCATCACTAAAGCCTCCAAAGCACCACATCAGAGAACCTAGAAACCATCACTCGGGACAGGTGCTCTATTACCAGTCTTCTTGCTTTAACTAACGCATTCCTGAGACTATTCCTCCAGCTGCTGTGGTCTCAGTCCACCTCCCCTTTAAGATGGTCAGGCTGCCTATATGTTGTACATCATGCTAGGCCCTCAGGTTGCGCAGCCCCCTGTTAAGTGTGTAGCCCCTTGTGTTGGGCAGTAAAATACAGTCATGTTGCTAAGCATGCAGCAAGAAGCTTGGGTGCGAGACTGGGATAATTGCATAGTGTAATCCCCTTTCCTCAAAACAGGCCTTATCAAATATTTGTCCCCAGTGTTTCTTCGGGAGTTTGCTTCTTGGGATGGTCTCTATTGTTCAGAAACATGAACAAAAAAGGATGGAACAAACAGAGAAAAAGAGAAGCAGGACCAAGGGAAACACAGAAAGAAAAAAGGTACAATGAGGTATTAATGAAATTCAACTAGGGCACAGGCAGAACGCAACACTGAACGATAACGGAGGTGGGAAATCAGGGATTCTCCCATTCGGCGGCAGAGAATTTCGCATTTCACGAAGGCGTGAACGGGCCGCTGGGAGTACCAATTATGGCCCCTACAGGAGGCCAGAACGGCGCTGGAGTGGTTCACGCCGTTCCAGCCTCCCATCCCGGCGCAAACTGTGCGCCACGGGCTCCGCGCATGCGCAGTGGCGCTGGCGTCAATGAGGACATGCGCAGTGGCGCCGGCACCAACCCGCGCATGCGCTGTGGCCTCTCTCAACGCACCGGCCCCAACGCAACATGGCGCGGGAGTTCAGGGGCCGGCACGTAAGAAAATAGGCCCGGGGAGCGAGGGGCCAGCCCGCCTCCTCCCCCCCCACAGGCAGCCCCCCGACCCTGCGTGCAGAGTTCCCGCCAGCTGCGGCGACTAGGGGCTTTTCACAGTAACTTCATTTGAAGCCTACTTGTCACAATGAGCGATTTTCATTTCATTTCATTTCAACAGCACCTTCCAGACAACACCTACCACCTTGAGGAACAATGGCAGCAAGTGCACAACAACACCACCACCTGCACATTGCCCTGAGTTGATAACAACGTGTTATGGGCCAGGATTTAGAGAACCCCAAAGTGTATCATGGAGTTCACCTGACCCACAACTTTTAATAGATTGTGGTATGGGGAGACACGGCCCACTCTACAGGTGTGGTACAGCATAAATGGCAAAGTATTTTTGAAAGCAAAACAATGTTTATTCTATGAACTCAAGTTAACCTTTTTAAAACATACAGTGAACATCTTAGCAACCATTAATTCAAATACAAGCCTCGAAGGCTACAATAGTAAGTAAACTTTTAAGCTTTCCTTTTTAACATCCATACAACTTAAAAACAAAACCTTTATCAAAAGCACATCAGGTTAAAGTCACTACTGAAAACACTTATAATTCTGAATTCACCAAATGATCAAGAGATAGTCTTTTGATGGCAGAGAGAACAGCAGTACACGTGCTTGGTCTGGCTTCAGCTCCAACACTGAAAACGAAACTAAAACACACCCTGCAGTCTGCTCAAAAACGAAAGTAAAAAGCTGACAGCCCAGCTCCACCCACTCTCTGACATTACTGCAGTAGTAAACACTAATTTCTTAAAGGTACTCTCACATGACAAAAGTACATTCCATTGAAAAGCTGCGTTGCTTGCCTTTGTGTGAAGGAGTAGATGAGTGGGTACGTTTTGGAAGAAACTAAATAATGAATCGCAAAATACATTAGCTGTGAGCTTGGGGCAGGGCCCTGTCTTTACACCACCTTCCATCTGTTATCTCCGCAATCCCTCTGGCCTTTTCCTCATGAGGTTGTCTATTGTGACATGCACTTTCTCCTGGGCGGGATTCTCCGACTCCCCGCCGGGTCGGAGAATCGCTGGGGGGGCGGCGTAAATCCCGCCCCCGCCGCCCGCTGAATTCTCTGAAGGGTGAAAAGTCAGCCTCGGAGAATGGCAGGGGCAGGCGGGAGACAATGGACTCCGGGGCTGCCCATATTCTCCCGGCCGGATGGACCGAAGTCCCGTCGACGTGAGAAGTGATGGCGTGGCCGCAGTCTGTGTGTGTGGGGGAGAGGTGTATGTGGGTGTGTGTGCGGCGGAGGGGGTGGGGTGGGGTGAGCTTCGGGGGAGTGCCGGGGAAGGGAGAGTGAGTGCCGGCGAGGGGGACGGGTGGGGGAGGAATGAGTGCCAGGGACGGGGGGGGGGGGGGGGGGGGTGAGTGCCGGGTATGGGAGGGTAAGTGCCGGGGACGGGGGGTGAGTGCCAGGTACGGGGGATGAGTGCCGGGTACGGGGGGGATTGAGTGCCGGGTACGGGAGGGGGGGGGGGTGCCCGGAACGGGGGGGGGGCGGGGGTGAGTGCCGGGGACGGGGGAGTGAGTGCCGGGGATGGAGTGGTGAGTGCCGGGACGGGGGGGTGAGTGCCGGGGAGGGGGGTGCGAGGGCAAGGGAGTTTGCCCACCTGGCCAGGTGCCATCCTCCAACAGTCGCGCCCATGCAGCCCATGCCACCTGGCTGGGGGGAGGAGGGGTATGGGCAATGATGACATGTCGTCGTTTCCCCCCCTGCCCCCCCCGCAGGCCGTCATGTTTTCTGATCAGCCAGCGATGTTGGCCGCCATGGTGGCAGCCGCTATTCTCCATGTTGCCCTGGAGGAGGAGCGTGCCAGAGAGGCGGCGCCAGCTGCCACAGAGGAGCATGCCGCAGAGGGGCAGGCAGCAGCCGCCCAGGCTGGAGGGACACCCGCCTGACAGGACGAGGATGAGGAGCAGGGGGAGCACGTAGTGGAGGAGGACGTTGCGATGCCACGGCAACGGAGGCGCCCGAGGAGGCTACGTGTGTACCGGCCCCGGTTGTCACGGACCGGGAATGCAGGAGGAGACTCTGGATGAGCCGGGAAACCGTGGCACACATCTGCCACCTGCTGGCACACATGGCACCGCGTGGCACTGGGGGGGGGGGCACCTTCTCCCCGTGTCCGTCAAGGTTCCGGTGGCCCTGAACTTTTATGCCACGGGGTCATTCCAAACGCCAGGTGGGGACCTGTCCGGCATCTCGCAGACATCGGTGCACCGGTGCATCCGGGCAGTGACAGATGCCCTATTTGCCATAGCGGACCGCTACATCAGCTTCCCTGTGGACCGGGCCAGCCAGGATGCCCGGGCCGTGGGCTTCTCTGCCGTGGCTGGGTTTCCCATGGTCCAGGGCACGATCGATGGGATGCATGTCACCGTGCGGCCACCTGCGGATAACAGGGCCGTGTTCACCAATAGGAAGGGGACCTATTCCATGAACATCCAGGTGGTCTGCGATCACCGCATGATTATCCTGCACGTCTGCGCCTGGTACCCGGGAAGTGTACATGACACATGTGTGTTGTCGCGGTCTTACAACCCCGGCATGTACGAGCCCTGGCCCATAACAAATCAGGAGCTTGTCGGATAAAAGTCTATATCTTGTGATTGGGTTGGCTTAGTGAACTCATTGACAGTGAAGAGTGAGCATATTTCTGTTTGCTTTTCAGGTGTTGCATTCAAGTTTAAAAAGGAAGTGTGTTGTGGACAATGGCTCTTTCAGAGGCTCAGATGTTTTTGGGGGTGGAGAAGGTCACGGGAAGTACCTTACAAACGGTGATTAAAACATAGCTTTTAGAATTGGCAAAAATATTACAGTTAACATTGCCTGTCAGAGTACGGAAAGGAGAAGTAATTGCGGAAGTAGCTGAGCATTTAACATTGCCTGAGACACAGTCCGAATCATTGGAAATGGCTAATCAGTTCTTGCATGTGCAACGCACACATAATCTTTAAACCATGCAGGTTTCTTAATGGGATGAATGTGTTTAACATTGGTTGTTTACCTTGGTGATGCGCTTTGTCTAGATTTCCAGATCATAGATGGGATATAATGGCTACTTGTTTCAGCTGTAGCCAGTCTACAGCTTGGACTGGTAATGCTTAAAGTGCCAATAGAACATAGAATTTACAGTGCAGAAGGAGGCCATTCAGCCCATCGAGTCTGCACCGGCTCTTGGAAAGAGCACCCTACCCAAGGTCAACACCGCCACACTATCCCCATAACCCAGTAACCCCACCCACCACTAAGGGCAATTTTGGACACTAAGGGCAATTTATCATGGCCAATCCACCTAACCTGCACATCTTTGGACTGTGGGAGGAAACCGGAGCACCCGGAGGAAACCCACGCACACACGGGGAGGATGTGCAGACTCCGCACAGACAGTGACCCAAGCCGGGAATCGAACCTGGGACCCTGGCGCTGTGAAGCAATTGTGCTATCCACAAGGCTACCGTGCTGCCCCAGAGAAAGGGCAACAAAAGGCCCCAGGGAAAGGGCTGAAAAAGAATCCATAGAGAAGGAAACAAAAGACTCCAGAGCGATGGAGAAAGAAGATCCCAGAGAGAGAGAAGGACAATATTCAAATAAAACACAAGATGGTTGCAGACCATGTCAGTGCAGTGAAATGCACAACCTGAAGGTAAATGACTTGGTCCTATAGGAGAATATTCACATCAGAGCTGAACTGGAATATTTGAAGGGCAAGATTCCAACTGAGTATATGCCAGTGAAAAGGAACAATAAAGTATTCAATGAACCAAGCAGTATGAGATCGCAACAAACAGATTTCAGAGATGGCATCAAGTACCAGGAGGTGAGAATGACCCACGATTCTACATTTGGCAACTCAAAACGGAAGTTGAATATTCCATACCCGATATGCAGGCGCAACTGCAGGCATATAGGGAGCAGGAGTGGATTTGAACTTTGTACCCGGCCCAGGAGCTCCCTCGCCCCACCAGCGACTAAGGGACTGGATTTGAACCTCGTACCCAGCAAAGGAGCACTCTCGGCCCGCCAGAGAGTAAGGGGCCAGATTGTAACCTTGTACCCGGCTCAGGTGCTCCCTCTCCCCGCCAACAACTGAGGGACTGGATTTGAATCTTGCACACAGCAAAGGAGCACTCTCTGCCCACCAGGAACTCATGGGTGCTCAACTAGTGAAGCTGTTCCTGCACCGCAATGGCCAATTAGAGGGAAGGGAACTCACCCACCGTATAGAGCACAGACCTACCATCAATCCCAGAGGGCTATGTGGCCCCAACAATCCCAGTGGAACAATAACAGTCACCAAGGCGATGAGCGCTATGGGAACAACACTTTCCGGATAAAGACCTATACAGTCACAATCCAAGAGATACATTAAGCTGCAAGTCAGTCCAGGCTAAAAGAGTTGAGCAATCGCAGACAAAGGGCATCCTTACAGCATAATGTATCACCTGGTCTGCTCTGCCATATGTATGCTCTATCTGACATTTCACAACTTCCGCATTTTGACACACGTCTCCTATTTCTTCAGCATTAGTTTCTCATCTTTCAGTAGACTTGATCTCATCAAGGAGTTCTCTCATGTCTAGGACCAATCTATCTTTAATCAGACCATCTTTTGACTGTTTGAATTCACATGATTTTGCTAGCTGCATTACTGCCATCACATATCGTTCAATGGTTTTGTTTTCACTCTGAACTCTGATGTTTAATACATAAAGTTCATATGTAACAGTCACTCAGGATTCAAAATGTGCATTCAAAGTTTTCAAAATCTCTGTCATCTTTTTTTTTGCTCACCTGATAGATTTAGAGCTTTGTAACAGTTCTTCCCCAGCAGTGTTATACGTGTGGCTACTCTCATCAGTTCAGCCTTGTTAATTAATCTGTGACAATCTCATAGTTTTGCCATTTTAAGTGGAAAAACTGCCAGTTTTGCCAATTAACACCATCCAATGTTACTGGTGACAGGATTGGAAAATTTACTGTAGACATTTGGAACCACTCACTAATGTTCTTGCAGCCTGAGTGTGCTTTTCTTTTGTCCTTTCTCAGCAGTTTTTTTTTCTTCAAATTTTGACTTTTCAATGTGTGTTTTGGAGCTTTGTCTCACTTGCAACCTTTCTCTGTTTTACTTTGTTCTTTTCAGCAGCTTTTTTGCAGTTTTTGTAATGTTTGATGATCCAGTACTCTTGGGTCTTCTCTGCTCCTTTTTAAGGGTTCAGAAATCAATTTTTATCCACTTCTGTACACCATGTTTAATGCTTAAGGACGCCAGTCTTCGTCAGTGTCTTGTATCAATGATAGTCCTTGTTGAACTTTCCTCAAGATGTCTTCCTCAAGAAGTAGCCTCAAGGCAGAGTCACATGACCAAGGAAAACGCGATGTGTCAATCAGAATGGTTACATTTCAAAACCTAAACATTGATTATAGTATACAACTGCAGCAGTCTGTACCATGTAAAAAATGTATTGCAGCAACTCGCCGAGCCACTTTTGATAGCACCTTTCAAAACTGCAACCTCTACCAGCTAGAAGGACAAGGATAGCAGATGACCAGAAAGAAAAAAAATGCTGGCTATTTTCTGTGTTATAGACGCTATGTAACTTGCCCTAAATGCCACTCGACATCTGCACAGACACACATAATTTCCAATAGGAGTCACTGGTTAACAATCAGAAATGCAAATCCTGGCTGATTTGTGTCTTTCCATATCTCAGGGATACTGCAGTGCTCTCCAAAGCCACCCTGACAAAACAAGCTTAGTACAGTCTCGGACTTAAACTCAGGGCCTTTCTGATCTGTAAAGAGTTACAAAACATCAAGTGATATTAACCAAAATGTGCACCACAGCAATCCTTATAAAGCGGTTCTCCAGGCACAGAACTTCGTCCAATAAGAATGCAGGTGGGAAATTTGAACATGCCCCACACCACAATATTCCACTCATCAAAATTAATGATGGAAAATCATTGAGTACGCGCCCTAATTCCAGGTATAGCGAGCTTCCCTCAGAGAGTGTGATTTTGTAAAATTGGTCTTTTTGTGTTTTACATTGCTGTGTGTGAGAACTTTGGAAATAATTTCAATTGATGTCGCTGTGTGATAGCAAAGTCATCAGTCGAAAAGAAAGTCGGGTGACGTGTAAAACAAGCAACTGGTTTGCTATTGTCGATTTTTCACCTTGTGATTAAAGATGAAATTACCCCTTTGGATCGAGATGTTAATGATATTTAGCAGCAGAACTCCAGAATTAAATTTGCCCATAAGCACACTTGACACCAAGAAATAGTGGTGTGCAACTATTCTGTTAATTGCATTTGTGGTGTGAAGAGGCTTTGCAGCAAACTCTGAACTGCTTTCATTCCTCAAGTTTGCAGCAAACTAATTCGGATGAAGTGGCACAAACTGTCCCAAAGGTGCAAATAAGAGTGATGAATGAGTTCAAAAGCACTGTGAGTGCTTTGAGAATATAGGTTTACGATTGAGACCAAATTCGGTGACAGTCTCCACTCAAGGGTCATGCAGAAGAGCAGGTTGTAAGTGCCAGACCCAAGACAATTTCCGGCTCTTATCACTAATCACTGATCTGGATTCAAAGCCAACTTTCCAGAGGTCAGCGGAAATGTCTAAATATTGCCTGTCAGCTGCAAAAACTGGACTTTGCCAAAATTATTTTGGGGATGGAGCATACCATTGTTAACTCGCTGCCCTACTTGTTAAAGAGAATCACTTGACTGAACATGTTCAGCAAATCATTTTGATAATTCAAAGTTTAATTCAAAACTATATGTATATATTTCTTAAATTGCACCCAGTTGAAGTACGTTTTGCTTTGAACAGGCCACAGTTTTACCGCAAATAAACTGGTCTCACAGTGATTCCCGACATTGGATTTACTGACTTTGTACCCACACTATGCCACAGATTTTTGTTCCCTGATCGGGTGCACAGAGAAAAACGAGGAGAATTCCTGGCTCTGCATAGCTGGCTTCAAAAATGGCTGCCCCGAGGTCGGACTTTCATTCCGGGGGATGGACTAGAATAGGAGGCAGGCTGGGTGATCCGGGAAGAAGTGAAGAGGTAGTGCCTACCTCAGGGCTATGGCACTGTGTCCAACAATACGAGCAAGGATAAATCATGAAACCTCCAGCCCTCACCTCCCTCATCAACCCCCACATGGCACCATGCCAACCAATGCCATCTCATGTCCTCATTCCCACTCCTCATTGCCCCTCATGCCCCCATACCAAGGTATGCCCCCAAAACAACCGCTATGGTCCCTCATGCCCCCATGCTAAATGTAGGCCCCCACCCAACCCCCATGGCCCTTTATAGTTGCACCACCATCCTTTATGCTTACATATGCCATGCAAACACATCTATTATCCACTATGGGCAGACCCTAGGAGCCATGCAGAGATAAAATTAAAAAGTTCCATAAAATTAAGCTCTATGTGTCAATTGGTGGAAAAAAACCTCTCATTCATAAAAAACATTTACTATATTTATGTTCCTTCAATTAAATAAAATCTTACAACAACAAACATTGCATGTGAGTGCACAATCCCTTATAACAACAAACATTGGAATTCAGGGTGGAAATGTCTGCCCCTGCCAGCAGTGGGAATCATGGCAGCTGGGGCTCTCAACTTGGAGTTAGTGAAAGCACCAATTTCCCACCGGCGGAAAATTAGCTTGGAATTTTGTTCTCCTGGCTTTCAAGCCTGGTTAAAGGCGGGTCTCACTTCCCACTGAGCAATGTCAGGATCACCATTTGCATCTATGAAGCATGTCATGGATGCTCATTTAAAGGAAAACTTGCTGGAATCATGTTCCCCCTCTAAATTAAGTTTCCCCACCGGCAACCAGAGCAGAGGGGAAGGCTGAAGGACAGTCATGTTTTAGTGAATGTCCAGGGAATAAGGCCACACTGTCAGGGGGTATGTTTAAGAGACTTTCCAGGGAATAAGACCATACAATCCAGGCCATGTTAGTGGGCTCTTCATTGCATGTCTTGACCCCAGTCTTGGGCAGGAGAAGAACTCTTGTGGCAGTGACGGTTGTGTATAGAATTGTGTATGGGGCGTGATCAGTCAACTAAGGTATTTGGCCCTGGGGATTCCAGGCATGGTATTGGGAAGCACAGGGCACAGTTACATTCATGGGAGGCATCTGGATTCAAGAAGTCAGTAATTCTAAAGTCATGGGGGGATGGATGGCCTCATTAGATGGATATTATAAATTAATGGTGCAGGTGGCTTCAAGGAGGGGAGGGGTCAGAGAAACAAAGTTCATGGGGCCAACAACACTGAAGAGAATGGGGGAGAACAGGAATATCCATGTGAAATATGATGGGGTCAAAGCTAATGGGGGAGAGTGGGTAATGACAGGAGAGATGGGAATTAGGTGACTGTGTAGGAGGATAGGATTGGATTGGATTTGATTGGATTTGTTTATTGTCACGTGTACCGAGGTACAGTGAAAAGTATTTTTCTGCGAGCAGCTCAACAGATCATTAAGTACATGAGAAGAAAAGGGAATAAAAGAAAATACATAATAGGGCAACACAACATATACAATGTAACTACATAAGCACCGGCATCGGATGAAGCATACAGGGTGTAATGTTAATGAAGTCAATCCATAAGAGGGTCATTTAGGAGTCTGGTAACAGCGGGGAAGAAGCTGTTTTTGAGTCTGTTTGTGCGTGTTCACAGACTTCTATATCTCCTGCCCGATGGAAGAAGTTGGAAGAGTGAGTAAGCCGGGTGGGAGGGATCTTTGATTATGCTGCCCGCTTTCCCCAGGCAGCGGGAGGTGTAGATGGAGTCAATGGATGGGAGGCAGGTTCGTGTTATGGACTGGGCGGTGTTCACGACTCTCTGAAGTTTCTTGCGGTCCTGGGCCGAGCAGTTGCCATACCAAGCTGTGATGCAGCCTGATAGGTTGCTTTCTATGGCGCATCTGTAAAAGTTGGTAAGAGTCAATGTGGACATGGCGAATTTCCTTAGTTTCCTGAGGAAGTATAGGCGCTGTTGTGCTTTCTTGGTGGTAGCGTCGACGTGGGTGGACCAGGACAGATTTTTGGAGATGTGCACCCCTAGGAATTTGAAACTGCTAACCATCTCCACCTCGGCCCCATTGATGCTGACAGGGGTGTGTACAGTACTTTACTTCCTGAAGTCAATTACCAGCTCTTTAGTTTTGCTGGCATTGAGGGAGAGATTGTTGTCGCTACACCACTCCACTAGGTTCTCTATCTCCCTCCTGTATTCGGACTCATCGTTATTCGAGATCCGGCTCACTATGGTCGTATCGTCAGCAAACTTGTAGATGGAGTTGGAACCAAGTTTTGCCACGCAGCCGTGTGTGTACAGGGAGTAGAGTAGGGGGCTAAGTACGCAGCCTTGCGGGGCCCCGGTGTTGAGGACTATTGTGGAGAAGGTGTTGTTGTTCATTCTTACTGATTGTGGCCTGTTGGTCAGAAAATCGAGGATCCAGTTGCAGAGTGGGGAGCCAAGTCCTAGGTTTTGGAGCTTTGATATGAGCTTGGCTGGGATTATGGTGTTGAAGGTGGAGCTGTAGTCAATAAATAGGAGTCTAATGTAGGAGTCCTTGTTTTCGAGATGCTCTAGGGATGAGTGTAGGGCCAGGGAAATGGTGTCTGATGTGGACCGGTTGCAGCGGTATGCGAATTGCAGTGGATCAAGGCGTTCTGGGAGTATGGAGGTGATGCGCTTCATGATCAACCTCTCGAAGCACTTCATTATGACTGAAGTCAGGGCCACTGGTCGGTAGCCATTGAGGCACGTTGCCTGGTTCTTCTTTGGTACCGGTATGATGGTGGTCTTCTTGAAGCAGGTGGGGACCTCGAAGTGGAGTAGGGACAGGTTAAAGATGTCCGTGAATACCTCTGCCAGCTGGTCCGCGCAGGCTCTGAGTGCACGACCAGGGATCCCGTCTGGGCACGTCACCTTCTGAGGGTTCACATTCAGGAAGGCCGCTCTGACTTTGGAAGCTGTGATGGTGGGTATGGGTGAATTATGGGCTGCTGGGGCACTCGCCAGCGGATTGTTGGTTAACTGCTCGAACCGAGCATAGAATGCATTGAGTTCATCGGGGAGGGGTGCGCTGCTGCCAGAGATACTGTTCGGCTTCGCTTTGTAGCCCGTTATGTTGTTTAGGAGGAATATGGTGGAAGACAAGGAGGGCTAGAAGGTGTTGGTGGAACTTGTGAAGTTTAGCAGCACATCAGCGCCTTTACTGAGTAATGACACAGCTGGAAAACAAAAATAAAAATAAACAAATTGGGAGAGGGCTCCAGACATAGAACATAGAACAATACAGCGCAGTACAGGCCCTTCGGCCCACGATGTTGCACCGAAACAGATGAAATAGAAACATATGGGAGTACTACTATTTTGGGCCATGAAGGGGCACCCTATCAACTATTTGCTAAAGCCATGGAGAGCAAGGCTCAGCTGAGATCAAAGTAAAATACTGCAGATGCAGGAAATCTGAAATAAAAGCAGAAAATGCTGGAAAAGCTCAGCTGGTCTGGCTATGAAGGATCTATGTGAATAAATAGGTAGAATTCATACATATTTAGGGTATTATACTTTAGAAGTGAAAAAGTGGGCATTTATTCAAGTTTATCCACTTTACCCAGAAGCCTTGAACTATATACATGGCCAGCAGTTGCTAACAGCTTTGGTTTGAACAAGTGTTAAAGAGACTTATCTGTATTTATCTGTACCATGCATAAAATAACACCAGGACCTTTGACGTTCTCTTCATGCTAAGCAAAGATAAAAAAAATCTTAAACATAATTTCCAAAGGAATTTTAAAACCTTTATGATGATATAATCTATCCTTATTGTAAGGTCCCTTCCTGTGGATTCCCTTATTTCCCAGATCTTTTATTTTGCCGTTATAATTTTTGATCCATAGATGTTTAATGAACATATAACTTAAAGACGCGCAGAGGAAGTGAGGAACTCAAAAGTTACAATATGGTACACTGTGCTGCTTTTGTTCAGGGCAACTCAGACTTTTTGGCACCCATGACATCGGAGGGACTCAGTTCGATTGGTTAGCTGATGGCCAATGATTTGACCAAAAGGTCGTAATCTGCCTGGCAACAGGTGGGCATTGGGTCCTACCGAGGTGGGATGGTTTTCAGAGAACCAAGGAAAAGACAGCCAGGTCCTGGACGCAGAAGAAGCTGTGAGTCTCTCTCTCTCTACTGTGCGGTAGCACTGTGGCTTCACAGCGCCAGGGTCCCAGGTTCGATTCCCCACTGGGTCACTGTCTGTGCGGAGTCTGCACGTTCTCCCCGTGTCTGCGTGGGTTTCCTCCGGGTGCTCCGGTTTCCTCCCACAGTCCAAAGATGTGCTGTTAGGTGGATTGGCCATGCTAAATTGCCCTTAGTGTCCAAAAAGGTTAGGAGAGATTATTGGGTTACGGGGATAGGGTGGAAGTGAGGGCTTAAGTGGGTCGGTGCAGACTCGATGGGCCGAATGGCCTCCTTCTGCACTGTATGATCTGTGTTCTATTTCTCCAGAAAGCTGTACAGCTGCTGTATTTCTCAATTTCAGAGAACCTCGATGTATTTACAGTAAAGCTATTATAGACTGAAAACAGAATGCTCAAACTGAAAGCCGAGACTGAAAGAAGGTGTGCTAGAAGACAACCATCTGAAACAAAGACTCTTATCCTTTTACATTCAGCATTATTTTAAGGGTCTTCAGTGCCTTGGGCAACATCGTCCAGACCTGGCAGCAGTCGTGGGAAAAACTGCACAACCTCCTCAGGGCGGCTAAGGTGAGCACTGCAGCACTAACCCATGTCCCACATACCCGTCCCACACACCCCAACCCGGAGGGCAGCCGAACGCCACCCTGCACCCTATGCCACCAACCATACTGGCTGCCATGGCCGGGTGCCCGAGCCACTAAAGCCACCAGCTACCCACCCGCTGGGTTGCATGTGTCGGATTGTGTAACACTGCGTTTCTGTTTCCCCACCACAACCCCAGAAGAAGGCTGCACACAATTGCTGGGAGCAGGAGAAGACTGGAGGGGGACCGCCGGACCTGCGCCCCTCACCTCAGCAGAACAGAGGGCACTGGATATGGTTGGTGGGCCCGAGGAAAAGGTAGTCTTCGGGGCGGAGGTCCGCATCGGGCGAGGAAGTGTGACCCCGCTCATTTGCGGTTCCCCATGGCACATGTGTCTCTGTCCCCAGCCCACCCCCACCCTTACCCCCACACCCACACCCCCTCTCCACCATAACACCTACACCCCCGCTCCACTACCAAATCCACACCATCCCACACCTATAACACTCCACACCCCCTCTCCACCACCATAGCTACTCCACCCCCACACCTCCTCTCCACCACCACCCCCACACCACCCCCATCAGCTCCCCTCCCTCCCCACAAATCCTTCCCCCTCCTCCCACCGCTCCCATTCCGCCCCCCCCCCCCCCCCCCCACACCCCCGGGCGGTGATGCAATCATGCGTCTTGTCTTGTGTCTTGCAGGAGCTGCTGATGATTGGGTGGGCCTTTCTGGTGTCCCCCGCCCCTGCCCCCACCCCCAGCCCCAACCCCGTGTGTCGACCAGCTACAATAAATACACTGACACGGACGGGAGCCCTCGACCCTCACCCCGAGACAACCTGGAGCTCGAGTCCGGGAAAGATACTTCCTTCCCGTCACAGCTGTCTCCAACACCCTCCACCATCCCAGAGACACACACCTTGGTCGGGCACTTTCGTGAAGAGGCTCATGGATACTATCTGGGGTGCACCACACACATGCTTCGCTACAGCAGGTGGAGGTTGGAACTCCTGAGGGGGCGGACAGTCAGAGGGCAGGCTGACCCCAGGAACTAACTGCCGTCCAGATGTGTTTTGGGCTTCTGGAATGGACATTCATATTGATTGTGGTGATTCAGTCGCCGAGCCAGAGACTCGGCTCATTTAAATATCCCATTCACCCGGCGCCCGACATCAACAACCATGCCTGCGAGACCTCAACCGGGCACTAAATAGCACAGGTTTCCACAAGCGTAGACCAGGCATGATGGCACCTTACAGGCTCTCGGAGGCCATTAGAGCGCGTGGGTGGTCAGAGACAGTGTAGGGTCATACCCTAGCCCTCATTTGGCACACAAGCATCTTGTCACTATCAGCCTGGCAGCTTGGAAGTGCTACCTGGTTGCCCTGGTAGCGCCAGTGTGCCAGGGGAACTACCAGGGTGCCAGGCTGGCAGTGCCAAAGCTCCAAGGTGCCAGGTTGGTACTGCAAAGGGTCAGGTTCTGGGGGGGGGGTACATGCCCATGAAAGGGAGGGCGAGGGCTGGTATAAGAAGGCCACAGAAAGGTTGGGGGGATGAGGGGAGGGTCCTTAAAGGGGGTGGGAGGGGGCTTGTAGAGATCACACAGCCTTTCACAATGGCACTCTGATCTTTGAGGAGCTGGTTCTGTCGGCGAGTTCAGCACTCCAGTGCGGAAAATTTTTCAAAGTGTGGCCTTGGCAGGGAGAAACTCCCCAAGGCCCAAAGAAATGGCGACGTGGCGTTGAATATCGATATCCATCTCAACATTGTAGCCATGACAAAACACCCCACCAAATGCACTCAAAATCACACTTCAAAATTTTTCTGGTGAATCGCACCCATTATCTCTTAACTTTCCTTGGAGGAGATGTGGTTCACTTTCTCAGATCCGAAATAAGTGACTGTATGCAGTTGCTGCCTTGAGGGTGATTGCTGACAGATTTCTCCCGATCAAAGTTAGTCTATATTTAGGGCTAGAATTATAATCCCTTCACGGCAGCACCTGTGGAGTGAGATAATATTTCAGCTGAGCACAGGTTTCAAGGGGCAAATGCCCCTTGAAGGACTATTGCTCCATTATTAATGGGGCTCATTCATGGGGTATCCATTAGGTTTTGGGGCGACATTTGAGTTGGTTTGTTTGGCCATCCATTCTTAACAGCAGTTGTAAAAAGGGAAGGAGTATCAAACATTCTAGGGCCACGGTTGCTGACCAGACGCTATATGCACCCTGCAAGTCTGCACTTTCCTATTGCAATGGTCATGGTTCACAAGACACCATATTCTAGTTATAACATCAGTACATGTCTAGGGTATCGATAGTGAGCATCTAGGCTAATGGAGACAAGCTGGCAATTGCCCAGGAGGGGGTTCTAGCACATGGGTATATTCAGCCTGATCAAGGCCCTCTTTATCAATATGCAATCTTGTTTGAGGGGGGGAGCTCAAACATTGATAGATCTCCGTTATATTTTTGTTGATTCCCTGATTTCCCATTTCTTTTAATTTGTCTTTATCATTTTTGATCCACGGATACTTAATGGGCAGCTGGAGGCAGCCAGAGTGGGATTGAAAAATGGTAATTCAGAACAGTGTGGTAATCGGTACAGAGTGGGAGGAGGTGTTTTTTCCTTTTTTGTTTTGTTTTCTTCCTTCTTGCTTTATAAGTGTTAACCTGCAAGGGAGAGATCCAGAGAGCATCCTGGGAAGGTAAGTGATATAAAGACATACCTCGGGTATCTGCAGCGATAAGTGAAGGTAAGAGTTTAATACATTTTCTTAAATAATTTACTTGGTGATAGAAATGTCAGTCAGTGGGAATAAGTGCTGCACTTGTGAGATGTGGGAGATCTGTGATGTTTCCAGCATCTCGGACAACTACATCTGCAGGAAGTGCACCCAATTGCAGCTCCTCACAGACCGCATGGATAGGTTGAAGCAGCAGCTGGATGCACTTAGGAGCATAAAGGTAGCAGAGAGCGTCATAGACAGGTGTTTTAGTGATGTGGTGACACCCAAGGTGCAGGCAGATAGATGGGTGACCACTAGAAGGGACAGGCAGTCAGTGGAGGGATCCCCTGTGGCCATCCCCCTCTCTAACAAGTATATAGTTTTGGATACTGTTGGGGGTGGGGTGGGTGGCCTATCAGAGGATAACAGCAGCAAGAGCAGTGGCACCACGGCTGGCTCTGTTGTTAAGCAGGGAGGGACAAATAGCACTAGAGCTAGTTATAGGGGACACTAGAGTCAGGGGCACAAATAGGCACTTCTGTAGACTTGAAAGAGACTCCAGGATGACATGTTGCCTCCCTGTTGCCAGGGTCTTGGATGTTTCTGAACGAGCAGAAAGCATTCTGAAGGGAGAGGGTGAACAGCCTGAGGTAGTGGTACATATTGGTACCAGTGACATAGGTAGGAAGAGTGACGAGGTCCTGCAGCAGCAGTTTAGGGAGTTAGGCAGAAAGTTAAAAAGCAGGACCTCTAGGGCTACAATTTCAGGATTACATCCTGTGCCACGTGCTAGTGAGGCTATAAATAGGGAAATAGTACAGCTGAACACATGGCTAAACAGCTGGTGTAGGAGGGAGAGTTTCAGACATCTGGACCATTGGGATCTCTTCCGGGGCAGATGGGACATGTACAAGAAGGACGGGTTGCATCTAAACAGGTGCAGCATAAATATTCTGTGCAGGAGGTTTGCTAATGTCACTCAGGAGGATTTAAACTAGTTTGGCAGAGGGTAGGAACCAAAGCAAAGGTGAATTAACTGAAGGTGAGCTAGAGAGTGGGGCCAATAAGACTCAGAGGAAGAGCAGGCAGGGTGTGGCTGCTGATCAAAGAGGGTTCGGTGGACTGAAGTGCATTTGTTTCAATGCGAGAAGTATAACAGGTAAAGCAGATTAACTTAGACCTTGGATTAGTACTTGCAACTATGATGTTGTTGCCATTACAGAGACTTGATTAAGGGAAGGGCAGGATTGGCAGCTTAATGTTCCAGGATACAGATGTTCCAAGTGGGACAGAGGGGAATGTAAAAGGAGTGAGGGAGTTGCAGTACTGGTTAAGGAAAATGTCACAGCTGTACTGTGGGAGAACACCTCGGAGAGCTCATAAAGCGAGGCAATATGGATAGAGCTCAGGAATAGGAAGGGTATAGTCACAATGTTGGGGGTTTACTGTAGACCTCCCAAAGTAACAGGGTTGTAAAAGTAACAGGGTTGTTGTGGTGGGTAATTTTAACTTCCTCTATATTGACTGGGGGTCACTTAGTGCTAGGGGTGTCGATGGGGCAGAGTTTGTAAGGAGTATGCAGGAGGTCTTCTTTAAACAATATGTAGATAGTCCAACTAGAGAAGGGGCCACGCACAACCCGGTATTGGGGAATGAGCCCGGCCAGGTGGTTGAAGTTTCAGTAATAATAATAATATAATAATCGCTTTTGTCACAAGTAGGCTTCAATGAAGTTACTGTGAAAAGCCCCTAGTTGCCACATTCCGTCACGTGTTCGGGGAGGCCAGTACGGGAATTGAACCCGCGCTGCTGGCCATGTTCTGCATTACAAGCCAGCTGTTTAGCCCACGGTGCTAAACTGGGGAGCATTTCAGGAACAGTGACCACAATTCAGTAAGTTTTAAGGTACTGTTGGATAAAGGTAAGTGTAGTCCTCAGGTGAAGGTGCTAAATTGGGGAAGGCTAATTACAACAATATCAGGCAGGAACTGAAGATTATAGATTGGGGGCAGATGTTTGAGGGCAAATCAACATCTGGCATATGGGAGGCTTTCAAGTGTAAGTTGATAGGAATTCAGGACCGGCATATTCTTGTAAGGATGAAAGATAATCATGGCAAGTTTCGGGAACCTTGGTTAGAGATATTGAGAGCCTAGTCCAAAAGAAAAAGGAATCCTTTGTTGAGACTGGGAAAACACGAAGCAAGTGTGGAATACAAGGAAAGTAGAAATAAACTTAAGCAAGGAGTCAGGAGGGCTAAAGGGGGTCACAAAAAGTCATTGGCCAGCAGGACTAAGGAAAATCCCAAGGCTTTTCATACATATATAAAGAGCAAGAAGGTAGCCAGGGAGAGGGTTGATCCACTCAAGGAATATGTCTGGTATGGAGGGCATTAGCTATGAGGAGAGGTTGGAGAAACTTGGTTTGTTTTCACTGGAACGACAGAGGTTGAAAGGCGACCTGTTAGAAGTGTACATGATTATGATTGGCTAGTCAGAAGCTTTTCCCCAGGGTGGAAGAGTCAATTACTAGAGGATATAGGTTTAAGGTGCGAGGGGCAAGGTTTAAAGGAGATGTGCAAGGCATGTTTTTTACACAGAGGGTGGTGGGAGCCTGGAACTCGCTACCGGGGAGGTAGTGGAAGCAAATACGATAGTGACTTTTAGGGTCATTTTGGCAATACAGCGCTACGGAGAATCCCGCCGGCGGAGAAATCACCTCATTGTCATTAGTAGGGTACTTGAGAAGCATTCAAGCATGAAGGGAAATGAAAATCCAGTCACGCGGCTGTAAGGAAGTTATTACTCTTTCAATCACCGTCTGCTAAATTTACTTCTCCTTGAAAGTGAATAGAAGCCTTGCAGATCAAAGGATCTGAAGTGGTTTGAATCCTTGTGATGTGTTATGGCTTTCTAATAAATAACAACTGCTGCTTTTTACACTTCTGTCTGAGGCAGCAGGTCTAAGTGAGAAAACAGTGATCTGTCACTGTTTCTGCCTGGACTGCTTTTTAGCTTCCAGGCAGAGTGACTGTTTGGAGGGGTGTCTCTAATATGAGGGGGGTCTCTAATATGGGGGGGTTACTGATATAGGTGGTCTCTGATATGGGGGTCTCTGATATGGGGATCTGATGGGTGTGGTCTGATGGGAGATCTGATGGGGGTCTCTGATGGAGCTCTGTGATGCGGGTCTCTGATGGGGGTCTCTGACATGGTCATCGGATGCAGGGTTTCGATGGGTGTCTCTGATGGGAGGTCTGATGGAGGAGTCTGATGGGTGTCTCTGATGGAGGTTTCTGATGGGGGGCCTTGATGGGGTTGCCTGATAGGGATTCTAGTGGGGAGTGCTGATGGGGGCTGCTGGAGGATGGGGTGGGCAGGATTTGCATTGTGAATGGGAGGGGGGCTGTCTGATGGACTTTGGAGCACTTACGTTACATGCTTATCCCCTTGGCCCACCATTAGGTTCACATAGTCAGGGCCATGCTTAGAAATATGTATACCAATCCATGCACACATGAATCTGCTGAAAGGGCCAGAGAATCACAGAGATGTGGAGAATCAGGCATCAGCCTGTTGATCAGATGCAAATGGTTCAAATGACCCATTTGCATCCCCCGCCAGCGCTGGACGTGTAACTCACTGCAGCCCCCATCAGGGAGCCGAAGAATCGGTATGGGATCAGTGCCCGTCCTTTGCCCAACGTGTGGTTCACCACCACACCAGGAACTCCGATACCGGTGGCGGGAGGTAGAGAATCCACTGCACTATTCATACATGGAGATGATAGAATAGACAATTCCACAGGTACATTTTCTTGTCCAGCGATGTAATAGCTCAAAGCTTTGACAAAGGGTCATCTGGACTCAAAACATTAGTTCTTTTCTCTCCCTACAGATGCTGCCAGACCTGCTGAGATTTTCCAGCATTTTCTCTTTGGTTTCAGATTCCAGCATCCACAGTAATTTGCTTTTATCCAGTGAACTGTCTCATTGGGTGAGGCGGATGTTGAAGGGGATGGATGTGAAGAGGACGAGGATGTAGATGAGCCATATGAAGAGGCCGTCACACAGGGATGACATGGAAGATGTGCCTGTTGTTGTAAGATGTTGGGTGTAGTTCAGTTGGTCTTATGTATTTGTATTCTTAGGTAGTTCATCAGTAAGTATTGTGCTATGCATACATGCATAAATGTACATAGCTGTATAAATGTATAATGGTGTTTATCAGTACATGCAATGAGTGATATGACCTCCTGCCAGCGGGAGGCGCCAGACACGCATCACGTGACTGACGTGACTCGGCAGTTGGTTGTAGGATGTAGAGTCGGACAGACGCACTTAGAGTAGCTCCTAGGAATTTGGTACCTTTGTTTGGATATAGATCTGCTAGTTATCTTCCCACGTGTTGAACAATAAATGATCGTTTTGGTTGAACACATATATGTTCTGCGTGTACCTTCATCATCGGGGGAACCACGGAACACAACAAGTATTGATTGATTACTAGAACCTATGGATGGAATTCTACGCTCGCTGCTGCTATGATCAGGTAGCCTGACTGGGTGGAGAATCCCCAAAACGGGATCCGCATCAGACATCAGACCCATCCCCAGTCTCCAACACCCATCCCGCCGGCCATAGTGGTCTTCACAACCCACACCGGGGGAACATGCAAACTGCTCATATGCATTCATCCGAATGTGATTATTGAGCTAATAACACGAATCTCCACACCTTCCCCTCCCCGTTATGCACCAATCCCCCCCCCCACCCTCCCAGCCCCCCCGTGGGAACACTACTGAGTGAGCTTTGGTGCAAGTGTTGACAAGAATGTCCGAGTGCACTGACCCAGAGGGGGTTCAAGCAGGTTAGTCTACTGCTCATGTGCCTCTCTGCTGCTGTCAGACTGCAGAGGGCAGATCCCCAAGTGTCCTGGAGGTTGGGTGGGCTTGGCCATCGGGTTGAACCCGGGACCCTCCCCTGGGATGGGGGTTCCATGCCTAGTCCTGGGCAATCTGAAGGTCACTCTTTGCATGGTGATCCCAGGCAGCACTCTGTTCAAAATTATCATCCTTGTCTGCCTGTTTAAACTCTGAAGTGGCCTTCTCGCACTGAATTACACTGCCTGACAGCTGATGGGCAGATCAGATAGTTCATTGAAGATTCAAGCCAGGAAGATGTTCTCATTCCTCACATCTGTTCCATAGACCTAAGCTTTTAAAACATTCATTGAAGTATGTGAACCTTCCTAGAAAGCCCACAACACTTGAAAAGCTTTGAAATCCCCTGAGATCCTTTGAAATATTTAGTACTCATTCAATTTAACAATACCTAGCCTTTGATTGACAGCTTAATGGTTTAAACACAACAGGCAGAAGGTTTGTTTATTTATTTTTCCCTTCATGCTTGAATGCATCAGAAGTACCCTCCATTGATCCTAACTGCAATGTTTACCAATAACCTTGCACTAATTGACAGCTGCTGGCCACTTCAACAATGCTAAATGCTTTCTGTGATTAGAAAAGAGTAAGTGAAGGCAGTTAGCAAGGTGGTTTATAAACATTGCGGTTTTAGTGGGGTGAGAGGGGTGCTGTGTGGTGGTTGAGGGGGGCCCGGTGCTAGTGGGGTCAGGGAGGGGGTTGGGTTGGATTTGGGTTTGGGGTTATTGTCACGTGTACCAAGGTGCAGTGAAAAGTATTGTTCTGCATCCTGCGTACAGGTTACCCTCCTTCATGAGGGATTGGGGGTGTTTCCCTTGTCAGAGGGGGGGATCAACATTTGCATTGTGGGGGGAGGGTGACCTGTTTCTGGACACTTGGATTGGGCCACCATTCAAAATGGTGGCCCGAGACCGGTAAGTGCAGAGAGATTGGTGTGCACCGCCATGCAGAATGTCTCATAGTAAAGGAACGTGAATACCACCTGAGTGACGCTTCTCCAACGTGGCCAAATGTGTACATAGTTAGGCTTGATGCAAATCATAAAAGTCCTGGCCGATCAAGTTTTGAATGACAAATGAGAGAAGTTATCGCATACAAAGGAAATGGTGGGATGGAAACCTTATTTGTTAAAGGGGCCTACATTTTCTCAGTGCATCTTGGCAATGAAGGTAGTCAGCCAGCACCAGGACATGTTGGAAAGTCACGGGTCTGCAATCTATAACTTTCCACTTTGTTGGCTGTGTTCCTCTCCTCCAGTGCATCATCAGAAAATTACTGCACAGTTTGTTTAATTTTAAAAAAATGTTTAACACACAAAGTCTGTGTTTTCCATTATAGTTGTCATATTTTCTTACTATCGCTGACTGCTGCCAATACGCCTGCTAGCTTTAATTGTACAGTTTCACATCATATGTGGAGTGGAGGCGTCTTCCCAACACCATGAGCCCAATGTAATTATAATTGCTTTAACAGACAGCAAGATATAGTTTTACTGAGAAACAATATACTCCGTCTTACAGGTGCCTGACGCTTTCCCTTAGGTTATACCAGCAGCTAAACGTAATGTCTTACTTTTGAACAAAAATAGCACAATCCCTTCCACGAAACCTGTGCCCAGGGATTTCATAGAGGTTTGACAGCTGTTATCCAACAGCTACACAGAGGAGATCCATTATTTTCCAATACATGCTGGCAGCTGCTGAGGGTCTCCACCTCCAGCACCCTCGAAACATTGCCCCCACAAGAAAACTCCTGTTTATTTTGTTTCTGGTGTTTTATTATGACAGACAAGAGTTTTCCATTATTGCTGACAGTGTTTCTTTAATCTGTTAACCCCCCTTCCCCAGTCTTGAGATATGAAACCATGCAATAAAACCAGCAGCAGATAATCAACTTGTGAAATCAGCAGGTTGACAAAAGATCTAACTGACTCAGTTATCCGTATCGAGCATACCGTGATGGGTATACGCCAATATAGAAAATAAAGGACCATACGGAGATTGGTATGCAGAAAATATGGGATTCCATGTCGGCCGACGGCGGAATCGGGAAGCGCGATTGGACAGAGAATCGGTTTAGACGCCAAAATCGTGGCAGGTGCCGGTTTCACGCCAAATCACAATTATCCGGTGCTTCAACAGCGGCGTCAGCGCATTCCACTCCATACGTACAGAAAATTCCATTGGCATATAATTGGCGAGCCTAACCTGGTATTCTCTGGGGCTTCTACGATTCCCCACCTACACTGTGGGGAATTCCTGACAGCGAGGTTAACTTGTGCTTTTAAATATCGGGAAACAGTTGCCGTGGCTGATGAGGAAGAGAGGGGAGGCAGGACGCGGAGAGGAACGTCCGTGGGCGGCCAAGCCGGACACTGGCCAGGCTGGCTGGGCTGGCTGGGGGGTCCCTGCCAGGACTGGGTATGGGGGGGTGGGGGGGTTGACGGGTGTGATGATATGCATAAGCAAGTTTGTACATAATGTTATGCATAACCTCCGGCCACTAGGTGGCATTGTAAATCCATCACGTGACCCTGTGATCTGCGTATCAGGAGTTAGTCGTACTGGAGGATAGATGTATTTGCAGTAGCTCCACAAAAGTTGTTTAGTGTTAGTTGTTTATTATTCTATTTCGCCTAATTATCTTACCATGCAGTTGTTCTACAAATTATTTCACACTACATGTTCTGTAATTCAGCAATCACTTTGGCCAGTCTACAGAACATGACATGGTGCCAGGATTGGTGATTTAACAAGAACTTGAAGAACAAAAAAATCCGAACCACTGAAAATATCTGCAGGATAAGAAAGGAAATGACTCGTTGTGACTAACCTTGCAACCTACTGGTATCTTGTGCTCAAGGCGCGGTAAAACATCAAAGCCTGGAATGGAAGATATCAAGGCACCTCAACAGCTTTGGTTTACTGGTAATGGAGCCGAAGGTTGGAGAGTGATTAAGCAACAGTTTAAACTTTATGTTGCAGCTCTTGGTCAGCAGGCACAGCCCTATGAGAGGTGTATCTTGTTGCTGCTCACTGTAGCAGGTCCCCAAGTAATTAAAATCTTCAATACTTCTGCATTTGAAAACAAGGCTGACGGCAAAAGCTTCGAAGAAGTGCTTAAACAATTCGATCAGCATTGCCCCCCCCAAGAAAAAATGGATCCTTCAAGCGCTATATCTTCTGTGCGTGCACCCAGAACGCGGGAAAGGCATTTGATAGCTTCCTCACTGACTCGCGATTCAAAGCACAGTCATACAACTTCAGAACATGCCAGTCATCAATGATACAAGACCAGATAGTTTTTGGAATCTCCAATAATAAAGTGCGTGAGCAGCTACTGCAGGAAACAAATCTTCAACTTGAAAGTGACATTCAAATATGTCATGATAGTGAGCTTGTGACAAAGCAGCTCAACACATTGAATCTTCATAGTTTTGGCGCAAAGGCAGATGAGGCGGCAGACGCCATTAGTGTGGTGACGCAGCTGACTAAGAAACGTGCTCTCAGTGCGGGCCATTTTGAGCGGCTGACCCATTCCTCCATTTTGTGTCCGCAATGTGGCAAAAGGCATATGCCAAGGCAATACCCTGCTTATGGAAAAACATGTGCCATCTGTAACAGCTGGAATAATTTTGCAATCCAATGTTATACAAGAAAAAGGCCTGAACAAACAAAGAGATTAATGAGGTGTGACTGGAGAAACCATTGATGAGGTGTGACTAGAGAAACATTCCTTGAAGACAAGGACACTGAACTTATATCAAACAGTAATATATTTGTCGCAATCTGTAGCAAAAGTGCATTGAAGGCATATAATTATAAAGATAATTGGACGGTGCCATTAAAGATAAATGGCACAGTGATAACAGTCAAGCTTGACACTGGTGCAAGGACCAACCTCATCAACCTGTTTGATGTACAAAAGCTGTGAATTCAGCCAAAAATAGTTATCAGAACGGTATTATTAAGGGATTATAATGGTAACAAAATCTCAACGTTAAGAGCATGTGAGCTTGATGTCAATGTCAAAACCAAAAGGTAAAAGTTAAAATTTTCTGTGGTGGTGCTGACCTCGAGTCTTTAATTGGAGTTGAGGCGTCTGAGGAGCTACAGCTCGTCCAACAAGTCTACAGTGCTGATAATGCTGCTCCAGGCTCTCATCCCTCAGGAGACGATGATTTCCCTGAAATTTACTAAGGTTTTGGTACGTTACAATCCACGTACAAGATTCAGTTGAAGGAAGATGCAAAGCCTCTGATTCAAGCGCCGAGACGGCTGCCAGAGCTAGAGAGAATGACTGCCTGGAGTGCCATTAAATGTATTAAAGTCCCTACAGACTTGGTTAATTCCATGGTCTGTGTAAGGAGCGTAATGGTGTCCTCAGAATCTGCATGGATCAGAAGAAATTGAATCTCAATATTAAAAGGGAACACTACCCTATACTAAAAAGGGAGGAGATAACGTGTAAAATGGCCAGAGCAACCTGTTTCAGTAAATTGGACGTGTCACAAGGCTTCTGGCAATTGAAGCTAAAATAAAGAAAGCACAAAACTGCACATTAAACTCACCCTTCAGGCTGTATTTTTTTTTTACGAATGCCGTTTGGCACCATCTGGGCTCCAGAGATATTTCATCGTGCCATGGAGCATATAATTGAAGGAATCCCAGGGGTCCCGCATTGACGCTGTTGTCTGGTGACGGGGAATTACGACTTGCCATGAAATCGGCGCCCGCCACAATTTCGCTGTCGGAATCTATTCTTGGCCGAATCGTATTTCCCAATTCCGGCGCCAGCCGACGGAGCATCCCGCTCGACTCAACTGCTTCCTGTGGTAGTGAATTGCACAGACTTACCACTCTCTGGGTGAAGAAATCTCTCCTCATCTCAGTCGTAAACGGTTTACCTCGTATCTTAGACTACGACCCCTGGTTCTGGACACTCCCACGATCAGGAACATCCTTCCTGCATCCAACCTGTCCAGTTCTGTGAGAATTTTCTAGGTTTCTATGAGATCCCCCTTCATTCTTCTGATATCCAGTGAATAGAAAAAAGCTACAGAGATTTGTGAACACAGTCCAGTCCATCACGTGAACGTGAACCTCAACCATTCACTTTGTCCGCACCTCCCATTGCCTTGGAGCAGCATAATCAAAGACCACTCCCATCCAAGCTATTCTCTCTTCCAACCTCTTCCATCGGGCAGGAGATACAAAAGTCTGTGAACACGCACTAACAGATTCAAAATCAGCTTCTTCCCCGCTGTTACTAAACCCCTGAATGGCCTTCTTATAGACTGAGCTGGGCTGGGATTCTCTGACCCCGCGCCGGGTTGGAGAATCGGCTGGGGGGCGCGTGAGAATCGCGCCATGCCGCACCGACACCGGCCTGCCGATTCTCCGGCGCCGATTCTCGGGTGCCCGCCGGATCGCCGCTGCACCAGTCAGGGACCATTGAAAGCGGCCCCCTCGGCGATTCTCCGCGCCCCGACGGGCCGTGTTCAGCCGAGTCCCGCCTGTGTGGATTACGTATGGTCCCACCCGGCAAGACCTCGGAGTTCTGGCTGCGGGGGCCGTCCTGGTGGGGGGGGGCGGGGGGATCCGACTCCGGGAGGGGCCTCCACGGTGGCCTGGCCCGCGATCGGGGCCTACCGATCGGCGGGCGGACTATTTCTGTGGGGGGCATATGTTCCTCCGCGCCGGGCCCCGATAGAGTTCCGCCATATTGACCCGGGGCCAGCGCGGAGACGGGAACCCACGCGCATGCACGGACTCGCGCCGGCTTCAGAGCGCCGGAGCAGCGGCCACCACTCCGGCACCATACTAGCCCCCCAGGAAGGGGTGAATACCCGGGCCTGGCGGCCCGTTGACGCCCGAGTGGCTCGCGCCGCTTTTGACACCGGCTTCAGAACCGGGATCAGAGAACCCAAGCCCTGATCTTTCTGTGACAGTATGTGTGTTGTAATGATAATGAAGGGTTGACAATTTATTGTAACAACATCCAATCACTGGATGCCGATCAAGTGCATACAAGTGGTTCACGCGATTCGGGGAGTAGGTTGTTAGGCGAGATGGAGAATAGTCATGTTATCAGGAGCTCTGAAATTAGAATCATAGTTTTAGTTTTATTCTTTTATATCTTAGCAAGCAAGCTGAATCTATTTAGTTGTAGTGTTAATAAATTAGCTTTGTTCAAAACTTAGCTTGATGTTCTTTGTAAGACACTACTCTTCAAAGCCATTCCCATCCAAAAATCAAAGAAAATCACACTCTCTATGCATCTTCTCTACTGTTGTAGCACTACATTCTGTATGCTTCAACCGGTATCTATGACTATGTATTTACATTGTGTATTTATCGTCTGTCCCATGTTTTTCATGTATGGAGCGATCTGCCTGGACTGCATGCAGAACAATACTTTTCACTGTACCTCGGTACACGTGACAATAAATCTAAATCTAATCTGTGACTGTCCCCCTCTCTCTAACAAGTATACCATTTAGGACACTGTTGGGGAGGATGGCCTATCAGGTAAAAACAACTGCAGCAGCCAAATTGGTGGCACCACAGCTGACTCTATTCGTCAGCAGGGGGAGTCAAAGCTCAGAAGAACAATAGTTCTAGTTCTAGGGGACTCTATAGTCAGGGGCACAGACAAACCATTCTATGCCCATGAAAGAGACTCCAGCATGGTATGTTGACTCCATGGTGCCAGGGTTGAGGATGTCTCTGAACGGGCTGGGGGCATTCTGAAGGGGGAGAGTGAACAGCCAGAGGTTATGGTACACATTGGTGCAAACGCCAGAGGCAGGAAGAGTGATGAGGTCCTGCAGGGGGACTTCAGGGAGTTTGGTAGTAAGTTAATAAACAGGAATTCTAGGGTTATAATCTCGGGATTATTCCTTGTACCATGTGCCAGTGAGGCTAGGAAGAGGAAGATAGTGCAGCTAAACACGTAGTTAAACAGCTGGTGTAAGAGGGAGGGTTTTAGATATGTGGACCATTGGGATCTCTTCCAGGGCAGGTGGAACCTGTACAAGAAGGACGGGTTGTATCTAAACTGGAGTGGTACCAATATCCTGGCCGGGAGATTTGCTAGTGTCACTCGGGAGAGTTTAAACTAGTGTGGCAGCGGGGTGGGAACCGTGGCAGTCGGTCAGCAGGTGAAGTAACTGAAGGAGCGCTAGAGACGAAGGCCAGTAAGACTCTGAGGAAGAGCAAGCAGGGAGAAGTTACTGAACACAGCAGGACTGAGGGTCTGAAGTGCATTTGTTTTAGTGCAAGAAATATAACAGGTAAGGCAGATGAACTTGAATTAGTACTTGGAGCTATGGTGTTGTGGCTATTACTGAGACTTGATTGAGGGGGGAGCAGGACTGGCAGCTAAACATTCCAGGATTTAGATGCTTCAGGTGGGATAGAGGGGGTTGCAAATAGATTGGGGGTTCAGGAGAATATCACTGTTATACTGAGGGAGGACACCTCAGTATTGCAGCGAAGCAATATGAGTAGAGCTCAGGAATAGGAAGGGTGCGCTGGTCAAGGAGACACAGCCTGAGTGAGTGAGACACAGACAGAGTGAGAATTTGGTAATTTGGTGCAGTGAGGTAATTCGGTGAAGAGTGGGAGAAGGTGCTTTTTCCCGACTGTTTTGTTCTCTCTCTTTCTTTGGGCCTAATTTCGGGAGCCGTTCGGAGGAGGAGCAGTCTCTGTGTATAAAAACCTAACGGTAACTTCCTGTTTTCCAGTATTTTTTCCAAAAGTGACGTCAGATGGAAGCTGTGATCTGATTGGTTGATAGCAAATCTGCCCCAAATTTTAAAAAAAACACAGCTAAACTCGTAAACTTAAATTAAACTAATTAATTAATTAGTGATGGCTGGTCAGGTGATGTGCTTTAGCTGCTTGATGTGGGAGCTGGCAGATCCCATTGCAGTAAGTGTTGGCTGCTCAAAGAGCTCCGTCTCAGAGTTGAAGAGCTGGAGTCTGAGCTTCAAACACTGAGGCACATCCGGGAGGGGGAGACTTACCTGGACACTGTGTTTCAGGAGGCAGTCACACCTGTCAGAGTAAATAGTTTAAATCCTGCCAGTGGCCAGGGACAGCAGGGTGTGACTGCAAGTCAGGCAGGTAAAGGGAACCAGCAGTCAGGAACTCAGGAGCCTCAGCCCTTGGCCCTGTCCAACAGGTATGAGGCACTTGCTCCCTGTGTGGATGGCGAACAGGACTGCAGGAAGGATGAGTCAGCTGACCAAGGCACCATGGTTCAGCAGGCCATTCAAGGGGAGGGAGTAAATAGGCAAGTTGTAGTTGTAGGGGATTCTATTATCAGGGGGATAGATAGTATCCTTTGTGAGTAGGATAAAGAGTCCCGCATGGTATGTTGCCTGCCCGGTGCTAGGGTGCGGGACATCTCTGACCGGCTTGAAAGGATACTGGAGAGGGAGGGGGAGGATCCAGTTGTTGTGGTCCATGTCGGTACCAACAACATAGGCAAGTCTAGAAAAGAGGACCTGTTTAGAGGTTATAAAGAGCTAGGATTCAAATTAAAAAACAGGTCCTCAAGGGTCATAATCTCCGGATTACTGCCCGAGCCACGTGCAAATTGGCACAGGGAGGCAAGAATAAGGGAAGTTAACACGTGGCTGAAAGAGTGGTGTGGGAAAGAGGGGTTCCTTTTCATGGGACACTGGCATCAGTTTTGGGACAGGGGGGACCTATACCGTTGGGATGGTCTCCACCTGAACTGAGCTGGGACCAGTGTTCTGGCGAAAAGAGTAAATAGGGTGGTCAATAGGACTTTAAACTAGAGATTGGGGGGAAGGGAAAGTCAGGGAACCAAGAGGTGAAGTAATCAGTGGGAAGCGTAGCTGCTTAGGAATACAAAAAAGCACGAAAAGACAGAACTCAGGAGAGGTTACGATAGTCCCCATCCCAGAAAATATGACACAGTGTATGGAAAGGCTCAGTAAACCAAGGTCCACCACACTAAGAAAACAAAAAGGGACGTTCAATAGAGAATTAAAGGTGCTATATTTAAATGCACGCAGTGTACGGAACAAGGTAGATGAGCTTGTTGCCCAGATTGTGACTGGCAGGTATGATGTGGTAGGCATCACAGAGACGTGGTTGCAGGGGGTTCAGGACTGGCATTTAAACATCCAGGGATTCACAACCTATCGAAAAGACAGAGAGGTGGGCAGAATGGGCGGGGTTGCCTTGTTAATTAGGAATGAAATTAAATCAATAGCACTAAACGACATAGGGTCAGATGATGTGGAGTCGGTGTGGGTAGAATTGAGGAACCACAAAGGCAAAAAAACCATAATGGGAGTTATGTACAGGCCTCCTAACAGTGGTCAGGACCAGGGGCACAAAATGCACCACGAAATAGAAAGTGCATGTCAGAAAGGCAAGGTCACAGTGATCATGGGGGACTTCAATATGCAGGTGGACTGGGTAAATAATGCTGCCAGTGGACCCAAGGAAAGGGAATTCATTGAATGTTTACAGGAGGGCTTTTTGGAACAGTTTGTGATGGAGCCCACGAGTGGACAGGCCATTCTGGACTTAGTGTTATGTAATGAGCCAGACTTGATTAAAGATCTTAAAGTAAGGGAACACTTAGGAGGCAGTGATCATAATATGGTAGAATTCAATCTCCAATTTGAAAGAAAGAAGGTAGAATCAGATGTAAAGGTGTTACAGTTAAATAAAGGTAACTACAGGGGCATGAGGGAGGAACTGACGAAAATCGTCTGGGAGCAGAGCCTAGTGGGAAAGACAGTAGAACAGCAATGGCAGGAGTTTCTGGGAGTAATTGAGGACATAGTACAGAGGTTCATCCCAAAGAAAAGAAAGGTTATCAGAGGGGGGATTAGGCAGCCATGGCTGACAAAGGAAGTTAGGGAATGCATCAAAGCAAAAGAGAAAGCCTATAATGTGGCAGAGTAGTGGGAAGTCAGAAGATTGGGAAGGCTACAAAAACAAACAGAGGATAACAAAGAGAGAAATAAGGAAAGAGAGGATCAATTATGAAGGTAGGCTAGCCAGTAACATTAGGAATGATAGTAAAAGTTTCTTTAAATACATTAAAAACAAACGGGAGGCAAAAGTAGCCATCGGGCCGCTCCAAAATGATGCTGGTAATCTAGTGATGGGAGACAAGGAAATAGCTGAGGAACTAAATAAGTACTTTGCGTCAGTCTTCACAGTAGAAGACATGAGTAATATCCCAACAATTCCGGAGAGTCAGGGGGCAGAGTTGAATATGGTAGCCATCACAAAGGAGAAAGTGCTAGAGAAACTAAGAGGTCTAAAAATTGATAAATCTCCGGGCCCAGATGGGCTACATCCTAGAGTTCTAAAGGAGATAGCTGAAGAAATAGTGGAGGCGTTAGTTATGATTTTTCAAAAGTCACTGGAGTCAGGGAAAGTCCCAGAGGATTGGAAAATCGCTGTTGTAACCCCCCTGTTCAAGAAGGGAACAAGGAAAAAGATGGAAAATTATAGGCCAATTAGCCTAACCTCGGTTGTTGGCAAGATTCTAGAATCCATTGTTAAGGATGAGATTTCTAAATTCTTGGAAGTGCAGGGTCGGATTAGGACAAGTCAGCATGGATTTAGTAAGGGGAGGTCGTGCCTGACAAACCTGTTAGAGTTCTTTGAAGAGATAACAAATAGGTTAGACCAAGGAGAGCCAATGGATGTTATCTATCTTGACTTCCAAAAGGCCTTTGATAAGGTGCCTCACGGGAGACTGCTGAGTAAAATAAGGGCCCATGGTATTCGAGGCAAGGTACTAACATGGATTGGTTGGCAGGCAGAAGGCAGATAGTTGGGATAAAAGGTTCTTTTTCGGAATGGCAACCAGTGACGAGTGGTGTCCCGCAGGGTTCAGTGTTGGGGCCACAGCTGTTCTCTTTATATATTAACGATCTAGATGACGGGACTGGGGGCATTCTGGCTAAGTTTGCCGATGATACAAAGATAGGTGGAGGGGCAGGTAGTATGGAGAAGGTGGGGAGGCTGCAGAAAGATTTAGACAGTTTAGGAGAGTGGTCCAAGAAATGGCTGATGAAATTCAACGTGGGCAAGTGCGAGGTCTTGCACTTTGGAAAAAAGAATAGAGGCATGGACTATTTTCTAAACGGTGCCAAAATTCATAATGCTGAAGTGCAAAGGGACTTGGGAGTCCTAGTCCAGGATTCTCTAAACGTAAACTTGCAGGTTGAATCCGTAATTAAGAAAGCAAATGCAATGTTGTCATTTATCTCAAGAGGCTTGGAATATAAAATCAGGGATGTACTTCTGAAGCTTGATAAAGCATTAGTTATGCCCCATTTAGAATACTGTGAGCAATTTTGGGCCCCACACCTCAGGAAGGACACATTGGCACTGGAGCGGGTCCAGCGGAGATTCACAGGGATGATCCTAGGAATGGTAGGCCTAACATATGATGAACGTCTGAGGATCCTGGGATTATATTCATTGGAGTTTAGGAGGTTGAGGGGAGATCTAATAAAAACTTACAAGATAATGAATGGCTTAGATAGGGTGGACGTAGGGAAGCTGTTTCCATTAGCAGGGGAGACTAGGACCCGGGGGCACAGCCTTAGAATAAAGGGGAGTCACTTTAGAACAGAGATGAGGAGAAATTTCTTCAGCCAGAGAGTGGTGGGTCTGTGGAATTCATTGCCACAGAGGGCGGTAGAGGCCAGGACATTGAGTGTCTTTAAGACAGAAGTTCATAAATTCTTGATTTCTCGAGGAATTAAGGGCTATGGAGAGAGAGCGGGTAAATGGAGTTGAAATCAGCCATGATTGAATGGTGGAGTGGACTCGATGGGCCGAATGGCCTTCCGCTCCTATGTCTTATGGTCTTATGGTGCAATCATAATGTTGGGGGTTTACTACAGGTGATGGTAATGCCATTGAATGCCAGGTTATTTTCTCTTGGTGAAGATGGTCATTCCCTTGTGTGGCATGCATGTTACTGGCCAAGCCTGAATGTTGTTCATGCTTTGTTACATTTGGACACAGAACTGCTTCAGTACCTGAGGAGTTGTGGATGCAACTGTACGTTGTGCAATCATCAGTGAACATTCCTTAAGTCTGACCTTATGATGGTCATTGATGAACCGCCTAGGTTACTACCCTGAGGAAATGATCACTACTATCCTCCTTTGTGCTGGGCAAGACTCCAACGAGATTTCCCCATGATACCCATTGACTTCAATTTTACAAGGGCTCCTTGATGCCACACTCGGTCAAACACGACCTTTAAGTCGAGGGCAGTCACTCTCACACCTCTGGAATTCAGCCCTTTTGTCCAAGTTTGGATCAAGGCTACAATGAAGTCTGGGTGGTCCTTCAGAACACCAATTGATCATTGGACACCAGTTATTGGTGACAACACTGTCAACACTAACTTCCAGCACTTTGCTGATAACTGAGAAACTGATTGGGCAGTAATTACCTGCTCGGATTTGTTCTGCGTTTTTGGATAGGGACAGCACATTCCAGGGAAAATTTCCACATTGTTGAGAAGATGCCAGTGTTGCAGCTGTTCTGGAACAATTTGGCAGGATTAGTTCTGGAGCACAGGTTTTCAGTAACTGGATTGGTGTCAGGGTCCACAGGTTTTGCTGTCACGATTGCACTCAGCCATTTCTTGTTATCACATGGAGTCAACCAAATTGGCTAACTTAGTCATTCTAAAGTTTCACCAGTACATAGAAAACTAGCTTGAATATATTAACTCAACGTCAATTGAGGAGCAGCAGCGCCCGTCAACATCAAAGGCAATATTTCAGACATTCCAAGGTTGACTGATGTATCAGGGTTTGAATGATATGGGGCGCGATTCTCCGCTCCCGCGCCGGTTGGGAGAATCGCCTGGGTCGCCAAATTTTCCCACGACGCCGGTCCGACGCCCTCCCGCGATTCACGGAAGCGGCCAGATTGGCACAATCGCGTTTTGCACGGTGCGGTACGGTGAATCGCCTGAGACAGCCAAAATGGTGATTCACCGGTACCCCCGCGATTCTCCGGCCCGGATGGGCCGAGCGGCCTGCCCAAAACGGCGGGTTCCCCCCGGCGCCGTCCACACCTGGTCGCTGCCGGCGGGAACAGCGCGGGAACGCTGGGGGAGCGGCCTGCGGGGGGGCGAGGGGAGATCCTGCACCGGGGGAGGCCTCAAATGGGGTCTGGCCCGCTTTCGGTGCCCACCGATCGTCGGGCCGGCCTCTCTGAAGGAGGACCTCCTTTCTTCCGCAGCCCCGCAAGATCCGTCAGACATCTCGGAGAGGACGGCAACCACACATGCGCGGGTTGGCGCCGGCCAACCCGCGCATGCGCGGGTGACGCTAGTTATGCGGCGCCGGCTGCGTCATGTATGCGGCGCCACCTTTACGCGGCGCCAAGGCCTGGCGCGAGTAAATGATGCGGCGCAGCTCCTAGCCCATTATCGGGCCCTGAATCGGTCGGGATAGGGGCCGTTTCGCGCCGTCGTGAACCTCGACGGCGCGAACACTCTGCCTCCATTTTGGAGAATCCCGCCCCATGGAATAATATGGAATAATAGTACTGTTCAATCTCATAATCACAGCAGAGCCATAGAAAATGTTTTGAGATTGTGAGAAAATCATTGGGCGAGTTCTCCGCTCCGCCGCACCAGTTTTCTGGTGCTCCTGCCCCCGTCGGCAGCCGGATTCTCCAACCTGCCAGTCGCCCAACGGGGTTTCCCATTGTGGGCAGCCCCACGCCGTCGGGAAATCCCCAGGCGTGGGTGTGCTGCCGGCACCATGGGGAATTCTGCCAGCCCATTATTTTTTATGCCTAAGTATGTGGCTTGCAGGTGCAAATGGAATCAATCACAACAGTTTGGAGGTAATCTATTTTTAGTAACAGCACATTTTCAGGCAGTTTTGCAACACTGCTTGTTCAATGCCCTAATCTGATTTGTAGGCTCTCCAGGTTCCTGTTAATCTGAAGAGAGACTCTGACAATGGGTCATCTGGACTCGAAACGTTAGCTCTTTTCTCTCCTTTCAGATGCTGCCAGACCTCCTGAGATCTTCCAGCATTTCCTCTTTTGTTTTCTGATTCCAGCGTCCGCAGTAATTTGTTTTTATCATTTTAATCTGAAATTGGGATGAATGCGATATCCATCCCCAAAGAGACTGGATCCAGCAATTAAAATACACCAAATGTAGGTAAATTGTGTACTTAAGTGAATGTAGGATTTCCACTGCAGACTTTTGTTTTTAAAAGGTATTTTATTCAAAATGTAAACAATAGCAACAAAACAGCATCCCAACAAAGTTAAGTCAACAGTTTATACATTTTCCTCTTTCAATCCCTTCCCTCCCTCCCACGCCCCCCATGATGAGCAGCTCCTCAACTAAATCATGAACGGCTTCCACCGTACCTCAAAACCTTCTTCTGAACTCCTTAAGGCAAATTTAATCTTCTCCAACCAGAGAAACTCGTACAGACCTCCCAACCAACCCCCGGTGGCGTATCTGACCTCCAATTCAAAAGAATCCATCGCCGGGCAATCAGAGAGGCGAAGACCACAACATGGGCCCCCCTCCCCTCCACCAGCTCCGGCACCTCCAAAACCCCAAAGATCACCGCCATGGGATCCGGCTTCACTTCGGCCCCCACTACCCTCGACACGGTCCCAAACACCGCCCCCCAATAGTTCTCCAACCTCTCGCATCCCCAAAACATGTGAAAATGATTCACCGGCCCCCCACCCACATTTCTTGCATCCATCTGTTACCCCCAGAAAGAACCCACTGATCCGAGCCTGAGTGATGTGGACCCTGTGCACCACTTTAAACTGAATCAAGCTCATTCTGGCACAGGAGGAGGTTGAGTTCACTTGCTGCATCGCCTCACCCCAGAATCCCCACCCTATGTCCCTCCCCAACTCCTCTTCCCGCTTCTGCTTAATCCTTCCCACTAACTCCTTGCCCTGCTCTCCCAACCACCCCGATATGTCCTTGATCCTGCCCTCCCCCATCTTATCTGGGAGCAGCATTTTCTCCAGCAGCGTGTACTCCGATAGTTGGGAGAACGTAGCTCCTTTCATGTAAAGCTCCAAACCTGCCAGTACCTAATCTTACTCCCCCCCCCTCCGGTTGCCCCCCCCCCCCCCCCCCCCCCCACTAAGCTCCTCCAACCAATGACCTTCACTACATTCGCTGCCCAATAGAAGTGCACCAGATTCGGGAGCGTCAGCCCCCCTCCCTGCCTCTGCCTTTGTAGCAGAGCCCTCTTCACCATCGGGACCTTCCCCACCCACACATATTCCGAGATCAGCTACTCCACCTACCGGAAAAAGGGTTTAGGGAGAAAAATCTGGAGGGACTGAAAAACAAAGAGAAGCCTTGGCAGCACATTCATCTTCACCACCTGCACCCTCCCCGCCAATGTCAAGTGCAGCATATCCCATGTTTTAAGATCTCCCTTGACCTCTTCCACTAACCCCGTCATGTTCCAGCTATGCATTGGGGCCCACTCATGTGTTATTTGAATCCCCGGATACCCGAAACTGCTCCTTTGCCGCCTTGAATGGTAGCACTCCCAGGTTTGCCCCCACCCACACACCCCCGCGTTCACTGGAAACACCTCACTTTTCTCTACGTTCAATTTATAACCCAAAAAGGCCCCGAATCTCTCCAACAAACCCATAATTCTGCCCATACTCTCCAGCGGTCCGACACAAACTGGAATAGATCGTCCACATACAGTAAATCCGATGCGCCCTACCTCCCCTCACAATCCCTTGCCACTCAGCCGGTGCCCAAAGGGCCATCGCCAAGGGCTTGTTCGCCAACACGAGACAGCGACAGCGGGCACCCCTGCCTCGTCCCCTATGCAACCCAAAATACCCCAAACTTGTCTCATTCATTCACACACTAGCCATGGGGAGGCATACAACAATCAAACCCACACCACAAACCTCGGTCCAAACATAAACCTTCCCAGAACCTCAAACAGATACCTCCACTCTACCCGATCGAAAGCCTTTTCCGCATCCATGGACACAATCATCTCTGGCTCTCGCCCCCCCTTACTAGAGAGCTGCCTCCCTGTCACAAAACCCGTTTGGTCCTCAAACACCACCTCCGGCACACACCCCTCCTACCTACAGGCCAACACCTTCGCCAGGACAGCAAAATGGGTCTCTAGGACCAACATTCCAGTGGTTCCAACGTAGCCGGTAGCTCCCCCTTTTCCAACACCTCACTAAACTTACACAAAATATGGGGGGGCCAACTATGTCGCGACCTGCCATCCGATCCCGGCACCTTCCCTGACTGCTTCTTACCAATACATTCCATCACCTCCCTTAACCCCAGCGGTTCCTCCAGTGCCTGCCTCTTCCACTCCTCCTACTCCAGGAACTCCAACACATCCAGGAGCTGCCCCATATACGCAGCCTCCCCCACCGGCTTGGCCCTATACAGCCCCTCATGGAAGGAACACTTACCCACTCCTGTTCCGACAGCACCTCCCCCCTCTCCGCCCCCATCTGCAGAATTTGCCTTGACACTGCCTGACGTCGCAGCTGGTGGGCCAACATATGACTCGCCTTCTCCCCCCAAACTCATATAGCACCCCCCCCTCAACCTTCCGCAGCTGCCCCACCGCCCTACCCTCCTCAACCGGTCAAACCGCCCCTGCAATTTCTTCCTTTCTGCCAACAGTTCCTTCATGGGGGCTGCCGAGTACCTCCTGTCCATCTCAACTATCTCATCCAGTAATCGTCAATGCTTCTCCCTCCTCATCCTATCTCTGTGGGCCGTAAACAAAATAATTTCTCCCCGGACCACCCCCTTCAGGGCCTCCCAGAACATGGCTGCCACCACCTGCCCATTGTGGTTGAGCTCCACATAGTTTTTAATCGCCACTCTCACCTTCCCACAGAACTCCATGTCGGCCAAAAGTCCCGAATCCAACTTCCACCCCAGTCTCTGCACCTATCCCGAACATAACCTCACATCTAACCAGTGCAGCGCATGATCCGAGATCCTGCATATTCCGCCCCTACCGTCACCGTTAGCACCGACTGGCTCAGTACAAAAGAATCAATCCCAGAATAGACCCTATACACACGCGAGAAGAAGGAATATTCCCTCTCCCTGGGGTTCCTGAACCTCTATGGATCCACCATCCCCATTTCCACAAACCTTCCCAGCTCTCTCGCCATGCCCGACTTCTCCATCGACTGAGGGCTCGACCTATCCAATCTCAGCTCCATTGCCACTGCAGACTATTAAAGCAATTGGAAATATTACACATCGTTCAGATTCAACAAATTACACCAACAAAGTTAATTTACAAAATCAAGTCGAGTCATAAGAAATAAAGTGAGCAAATGTTATCATGTGCAGCTGGGATTTACAAAATGCAGCCTAGCAGTTCTCAACTCTTCAGAACAATCTTTAGAATTTAAACAAAACACTCCAAACTGCTGCAATGATCGATAGCTGTGCAGAGTTCTTGTGCCCTTGGTAACAGAATTTTGTTTTGAGTTACATCCTGCAGGTCGGGACTTTTACATACAATACCTAAATCTACTAACAGTCTTTTCACCGTCCTTGATATGGGGCTGTGACCCCAATGGAATACGAAATGGAATAAACCCTTTGCTAATAAATGGTGTCACTATATCCTTCCCATGGAGATTGCCTAATGCTTTCCTTCAGTGGGAAATAAACATGTGCGGCAGGATTCTCTTTCAGAGACTAAGTGCTGATGGCGGGACATAATTGGTGGACTTCTACGACAGCAAAATTGGTGGTGCTCCCGGAGCAACTCAACAGCCGTTAATGGGCTAGCACCGACCGGTGCTACGTGGAACATGGGGGATTCCAATGAAAAGTGGTGTCGGATTCGCTGGGGTCAGGATTGACACTAGAGTGGCTGACAAGCTGCAGCCGCGTATTAGCACTACTCCACTCCCCACATACATACTCATCCCAGCCAACGGCAAGCAGCACCCAGTTCGTGGACGCTGAGCTCGAGACCCTGTTAGACGCTGTGTAGGAGAGGTGGGCTACCCCATGCCCTCAGGTGGGAAGAGGATTGCCACCCGCTGCCGAACACTGGGCCTGGGCACAGGTGGCAGACGCCATGAGTGCCCTGGGCCCCACCGCAAGGACCGGACGGCACTGCCGCAAAAAAATGCACAACCTCCTCAAGGTGGCAAGGGTGAGTAGGTAGCACTGTGCCGCGTGCACCAACCCCAGTCCCACACACTCATAACCAGCCCCGTACCTGGAGGGCGACCGGACCCCACAAGCCAGCAGTGTGCGTGCACCCCACCCACACCGCATGCCAGCATCCATACCCGGCTGCCATGGCTGGGTGCCCTGGCCATGAAGGCCACCACCTTCCCTGGATCACCTGATGATGAGGCGAGCCACTCTGAGGTTACCCGATCCTGACCCCAATCACAACCCCAACCCCAAGCAGATAGCAGCAAGGAAGAGGACATGGACAGCAACGGGAGCCCTCGATCTGCAGCCCGCAACACTCCGGAGCACCAGCCTTGGGACGACACTGACTCATCACAGCTGTTTCCAACACCCAGAGACACTCACCTCAGTTGGTGACTTCAGCGAAGAGGCTCCTAGCCTCCAACCACATGCAGGGGCAGGAGGTATTGCCGACCATGTGTGCCACCCAGGCCAACATCGCACGGGTGATGTCTGTGATGGAGGCCTTGGGTACATAGATACATAGAAGATAGGAGCAAGAGGAGGCCTTTTGGCCCTTCGAGCCTGCTCCGCCATTCATCACGATCCTGGCTGATCATCCAACTCAATAGCCTAATCCTGCTTTCTCCCCATAGCCTTTGAACCCATTCTCCCCAAGTGCTATATCTAGCTGCCTCTTGAATATATTCAAAGTTTTAGCATCAACTACTTCCTGTGGTAATGAATTCCACAGGCTCACCACTCTTTGTGTGAAGAAATGTCTTCTTATCTCTGTCCGAAATGGTTTATCCTGAATCCTCAGGCTGTGACCCCTGGTTCTGGATCCATCATTGGGAACATCTTCCCTGCATCTACCCTGTCTAGTCTTGTTAGAATTTTATAAGTCTCTATGAGATCCCCCCTTCGCTACACTCCCTCGAGAGCAAGAACATCCTTCCTCAGAGAAGGAGACCAAATCTGCACACAATACTCCAAGTGTGGCCTCACCAAGGCCCTGTTCAATTGCAGCAACACATCCCTGCTTATGTACTTGAAACCTCTTGCAATGAAGGCCAACATACCATTAGCCTTCTTTACCGCCTGCTGCACCGGCATGCTTACCTTCAGCGACTGGTGCACAAGGACACCCAAGTCCCACTGCACACTCCCCTCTCCCAATTTACAACCATTCAGGTAATAATCTGCCTTCCTGTTTTTGCTTCCAAAATGAATCACCTCACACTTATCCAAATTATACTGCATCTGCCATTGGTTTGCCCACTCGTCCAACCTGTCCAGATCTTGCTGTAGGATCCCTGCATCCTTGTCACAATTCACCCTCCCACCTAATTCGGTATCATCTGCAAACTTTGAGATATTATATTTTGTTCCCTCATCCAAATTATTAAAATATATTGTGAATAGCTGGGGTCCCAGCACCGACACCCTGTGGTATCCCACTGGTTATTGACTGGCAATTTGAAAAGGACCCATTAATCCCTAATCTTTGTTTCCTCTCTGCCAACCAGTTTTCTATCCACCTCAATACATTTCCCCCAATCCTCTGCGAAGGTATCAGCCAGGGGCCAGGATGTCCAAGGGACACTCTGTGTGGGCGGTGGCTGAGGCACTGCTCAGGACTGCCTTGTTACAGGCAGCCATGTAGCAGAGCCACCTGGACATTGCAGCGGTGCTCCAGAGTGTGGCCCAGTCACAGCGGGTCATGGCTGAGGGTATCAGTAGCATTCCCTGGGTGCTGGCTGACCTGACCCAGGCACATAGGGAGGTGGCACAGTCACTGGCTGATGTGGCACAGACTCAGGAGGGAGGTGACACAGTCACTAGGTGATGTTGCACTGTCCCAGAGGGAGGTGGTCCACTCCCTGTGCTCCATGGCCTTGGGCATTGAGATCCTGGTCAAAACAGGAGTGGGCCTCCAGGACTGACAGCGCCAGATGGCGGGGGAACCTCAGGGGCTAGCTTCACTCACACCCCAGTCCTATGGAGTAGCCCGGGCGCCATCGGGAGGAAGGAGGAGGTGATGGGCGCCTGCCGGTAGATTCCGCAGGGGTGGTGTCAGAACACCACAGCGCCTCGGACTCCTCCCCCGCCCTGTCCCTGCCGCATCTTATGGGCAGCAGACAGAACAGGGCGGCACCATGCCCTGTCCAGGCCCGGTCACCCCAGAAGACGGCTGGCAAAGGGGATCCAGGTCATAGGGTGGGAATCGCAGCAGGCCACCTCCACTCCTGATGCACCCCCTGGGGATCTATCTCAACATAGCGTTAGGGTCCATAAGGCCAGAAAGTTAGACATTAGTTAAATTGGCCGGGATGCAATACACAGTATAGTGTTAGGGGGTGGGGCACAAACCTGTATATATATGTTCACCCTCTCCCAATAAACACCTGTTCACAACGTTTCAACCTGCCTCAGTGCTCTTTCAGAAGGGTGTGAGGGATGGGCTGGCTGCTGAAGGGGTTCTGGGGGCAGGAGGGAGTTGGGAAAACGTTGTTGAGGGTGGGCCTGGGCCAGGGACCCCAGTTCAGCCCCGGCTCCCCACTCTCATCGCTCTCCACTCCATACCACCCCCACTTTCCTCCCCACCGTCCCCACCACCACCATCCCAAGGGTTTGGTGGGACGGTGTGATGGAATGGCCAGCTTGCATGCAGGGATCACCAGATGGACGGTGGAAAGTGCTACCATGGGCAGGAGTCAGACATTGTCAAATGGTGTGGAGCACCAGAGGTCATCACAGGGCGGGTTGTCATCATCCTCCACCCCATTGACCAGACCCACTGTTACTCCCAACCGGGGCACGCACCCATAGTGAGGCAGGTAGGAATCACGTAGTGAGTTGCAGTGGGGGAGGGAGTGGGGCAGGGAGGTGTTCATGGGAAGGGATGGTCGGCTGCGGGGCCATGCGGGTGTGGGATGGGATGTCCATGCCCCGAGGAATACTGGGTCAGGGCTGCTAATGATATGCCGACGACATTTAATGTGTGTGCGGAGTAGAACACATTGACGCCGCGGTTGAGGTACCAGAACATGACATTCTGTCAGGCGCCTTGCACCAGCCACAATTTTGGCCTCACGACCGATACTCCATTCAATCGCCTTTTCCGATTCCTGCATCGACCAACGGAGAATCCTGCCCGATATATCTCTTTGAACAAGAAGGAAGAATGAAAAGCAGGCTCCCCTGAACTGGGCTGCACAATCACTGTGGTGATATGCCTGTGCATAGTTCTGTATATAGTTAGCAATGCAACTTCCAACCAGCTAGTGGCGATAAAAATCTATCATGTGACTCAAGACACCCGCCAGTTGGTAGTAAGACGTACAAGAGGATAGTTGCACTTAGAGTAGTTCTAGGAGAATTCACTGAATTCATTTAGAAGCTATTGTCTGTATTATAGTTCATTTGTATTATAGTTTATCTTTCCACATGTTTGTTAATAAATTGTCTTTCTAGTTAAACAACTAGATGGTCTGTTTACATCACTACAACAGTTATAACACAGAACACAACAATCACCACATCCAACTTTTCCTGCTCCCCATATTTTAACTAGGCATTACACCTTTACACTTTAAGCTTTACTTTCCAGGCACTGAGAGACTCCAATGACTAATGAAAATTATATTAATTCACTTGAGCGTCTTCTTGTTTCAATGCATTTTTACATGCCCTAGGTTAATCTGATTGCACCCATGCCCTGAACGTACCAATCCTAGGGCTTTGAACTTTCAATTAGTCTGATACCAGTTTCCATTGAGGAAAATCTTTTGCAAGTTGCTCCCAACTCTTATAGCGGATACTGTCAGAACCACTTGACTCCAGATTTCACAATAAGCCTATGCTTTACTTATTTGAGGTACAGCAGATTAAAGCATTACTATGCTGTATCATAGTGCTGCCAATTGGGTAAACCCTGTTAAAAATAGAGTTTGTTACGTGTTATGACTTGCCACTGGAAACCTTGACAAATTAAAACCTTTGACGAGTGTTAATTCACGATTTGTGTTTATTTCCACTGTACAGACTCTCAGGTTTGAGGAAATGTCATGAATTGTCCTTAGTTTGCGCTTGCGTCACTGGTCTGATTGATGCATTGTATTTCAGGAACTTGCTAAGAGATAACACAAAGAGGAGCCTTTCCGTTTCTCTGACAGACTCATCCATTCTGGGAATGGTAGCTTCCAGATTTGCATTCACACTGAAGATATGCTAAAGAGTAGCATACATTTATACGCTATTCAAGGCAACAATTTATGCCAAAATTCCTGTTGGATATTATTAAAATCATTATGTAAAACCAGTATAAATCAAAGTAAATATTGAGGTTCAAAGAAAGTGTGGAACACATGCCATTTTGCTTCTTTAAGAACCTCATAGATACATAGAAGATAGGAGCAGGAGTGGGCCATTTGGAACATCGAGCCTGCTCTGCCATTTATCAGGATCATGGTTGATCATCCAACTCAATAACCTAATCCTGCTTTTTCCCCATAACCTTTGATTCCATTCGGCCCAAGTGCTATATCTAGCCGCCCTTGAGTAGATTCAATGTTTTAGCACCAACTACTTTGTGTGGTAATGTATTCCACAGGCTCACCACTCTTTGAAGAAATGTCTCCTCATCTCTGTCCAAAATGGATTACCCGGAATCCTCAGACTGTGACCCCTGGTTCTGGACACACCTACCATCAAGAACATCTTCCCTGCCTACTCCTGTTAGAATTTTATAAGTCTCTGTGAGATCCCCCCCCCCATTCTTCTGAACTCCAGCGAGAACAATCCTAACCTAGTCAATCTCTCCACATATGACAGTCCCGCCATCCCTGGAATCAGTCTGGTAAACCTTTGTTGCACTCCCTCGAGAGCAAGAACATTCTTACTCAGAAAAGACCAAAACTGCACACAATATTCTAGGTGTGGCCTCACCAAGGCCCTGTATAATTGCAGCAACATATCCCTGCTCCTGTATTCAAAACCTCTCACGATGAAGGCATACATTAGCCTTCTTTACCGCCTGCTGCACCTGCATGCTTACCTTCAGTGACTGGTGTACAAGGACACTCAGATCACGCTGCACACTCCCCTCTCCCAATTTACAACCATTCAGGTAGTAATCTGCCTTCCTGTTTTTGCTTCCAAAGTGAATAATCTCACACTTATCCAAGTTAACTTATTGATATTATGGAAGTTAAAGTTTGAGGATAGATTGGAGAGGGAATCTGATAGAAGCTTACAAAATTCTAACAGGATTAGACATGGTTGATTCGGAAAGAATGTTTCCGATGGTGGGGGAGTCTAGAACTAGGGGTCATTAGTTTGAGGATAAGGGGTACACCTTTTAGGACTGAGATGAGGAGAAATTTCTTCACCCAGAGAGTGGTCAATCTGTGGAATACGCGACCACAGAAAGTAATTGAGGCCAAATGTTGTGTAATTTCAAGAAGGATTTAGCTTTTGGGGCTAAAGGGATCAAAGGCTATGGGTGGGGGAGAGGAGGCGGGATGAGGGTATTGAATTTGATGATCATAATGAATGGCGGAGCAGGCTTGAGGGGCCGAATAGCCTCCTCCAGCTTCTATTCTCTATGTTTCTCCTTGGAGAGGATTGGCATGGGCATGGGCCACAGGCATGGGATTGGCTGAGGGCGGTCGCTGATGGGGTCCACGATGGCGCAGTGGTCTGCGGAGTCCATGATGCACAGGGGGGGGGGGGGCCGCGCGGTCGGGGGTATAGGCCTGAATGTTGCGTGATGCGACCATAAGTGAAAGCGCTAATTTTTTGGTTGCCGCGAGGTCGAGCGTGGCCCCTCTAAGAGGTGCTGGTGGATGTAGTCAGATCCTATGCCCGTAACAAATGCGTCTCATTAGCAAATTCGAGTGTTCCGTGGCTGAAACAGCCTGACAGCCACAGTCTCTAATTAGGGGTAGCAGGGCACGCCAGAAATCTTCCACCGACTCACCGGGAAGCTGACGCCGCGTGGGGAGGAGGTGCCTGGCGTAGAGTGTGTTAGTCCGCTGAGCGTAGTTTTCCTTCAGTAGCGCCAAGGCCTCTGCGTAGGTCGGCGCGTCCTGGACAAGTGGAAAGACGTTGGAGCTCAGCCGCGTGTAAAGGATCTGGAGCTTCTGTGCTTCTGGAATTTCGTCTGGCGCAGACTCGATGTACACTTCAAAACAGGCTAGCCAATGTTCAAAGTCCTTTTTGGCGTTGTCTGCTTGCGGATGCAGCTGCAGGCGATCCGGCTTGATACGGAGGTCCATCTTCTGAAAAACTCAGTGTAATAAATTGATGCACAATCAATTACACAAAGACGAGAGTACGATGTAATCGAGGCTTTATCACACTGAGATGTGTGGCCTCCTACAGCAGCTGACGAAATGGCTGCTGTACTGGGAGCACACATATTTATACTCCGCCTATTGGGCAGAGCCAGCAGGCAGGGATCTACCCCCGTACCTGTAGTACAGGGGCCTTACCGTAAAGCACCTATATATACAATATATACATCAGTGGTGACTACCACAACCTCCTTGTCAGGCAAGAATCTGACTCAGTCGTAAAAATATTCAATGACCCTGCCTCCACTCCCCTCTGGCGATGAGAATTCCACAGACTAACAATGCTCTGAGAGAAAAAAATTCTCATCTCCAACTTTAATGGGAGACTCTTTATTTTTTAAATTGTGTCCCCTACTTCTCTTCTCTCCCATAAGGGGAAACAATCTTGCAGCATCCTCCCTGTTGTCATGATATTCAAACACACACATCATGATGGACACACTAACAGGCAAATCAGAGTACACAACACCACAACCAATCACAGACAAGAACACCAACCACATAAAAAGCACGAGCACGACACCTGGAGGTCGGTAGGTCTGGGGAGAAGGAAGCATGAAAGAGCTGTTGAAACACCACAAGCAGGGAGCCCCCCACGTGCAGAGTGCAAAGACCAAGTTGTAAATAGTGAGTTTAAATAAACAAGTGTTGTACCATATGCAACTGTGTTGGCTCTTCTGTGTGTTAGAACACCCAACACCACATGGTACAGGAGTGGATCGATACCTGCCTACCAACCTGCCATTCTGGACATGGACCACACCGGCAAACCGCAGCCGATGCAAGTCACGGGGAACCTAGGCACCAACTGGAAGCTCTACAGGCAGCGATTTGACCTGTACATCCGTGCCACCGAAAAACAGAATGTCTCGGATGATTCGAAGATTGCAATGCTCCTCTTCTACGCAGGCCCCCACCCAAATGATGTCTTTAATTCACTGGTGTTCGAGGAAGGCGAAAACCAGGCCAAATATGACACGGTCATCCTCAAAATGGACCAGCACTTTCAAACTGAAGTAAACGAAACTTTCGAAAGATACATCTTTCAGCAACGCCTGCAAGGTAAGGAGGAGCTTTTTCAACCCTTTTTGACGCACCTCCGGATTCTAACGCAGTCCTGCGGTTACGGCACCACCACAGAGTCCATGATCAGGGACCAGATTGTTTTTGGCGTTGCCTCCAGTGGCCTACGCCAGCAGCTTCTTAAAATAAAGAGCCTCACCTTAGCGTCTGCTGTGGAAGCCTGTGTCCTCCATGAAAATGCGACCTGCCGTTTTGCCCGATTTCAGGCGTCCGAGTTGGCACGGAGGGGGTCCCCAGCCGTCGAATCGGCAAGCCAGGCCGCCCACGACGTTGAACGCATCCAGGCCGTCGATTTCTTCCCGCCCCACGGCCCGGACGACAGCGGCCGCTTCCCGCGCTTTTCGCGGTCTCCCGCGCAGGTGCGCGCCAAGAATAACGGCCACAACGAGGGACGCACTGCGCAGGCGCGCCCACCGCAAGATCGCACTGCGCATGCGCAGTGGCGCAACGAACGCCGTGACGTCATGACGTGCAGCAAGTGTGGAGGTCTACACTTAAAAGGGCAATGTCCTGCAAAATACCAACAGTGCAACAGATGTGCCATGATAGGCCACTACGCAGCCCGCTGTCGTGCGGCTCAACCCATGGATCCGGCGCATCCTCGACAACCTCGCACACGAGTCAGGACCGTCCAGCCCACGCATCAAGACTTCCAGTTAAGTGATGCAGATGACCAGGATGACTTCAGAGTTGCCGTCATTGATGTCAACAAGGTCAATGCCATCAATCCAGACGATGAGTGGTGTGCCACCCTGACGGTCAACCGATCGCGCGTCGCCTTCCGTCTGGACACCGGCGCATCCGCCAACCTGATTGCTTACTCTGCAGTCCAGGCCATGAAGGTCAAACCACTCATCACACCATCCCGGCTTAAGATGGTTGACTATAACGGGAACGTTATCCCGTCCGTAGGATCTTGCCAGCTACAGGTGACTCACAAGGGGTACACGGCCACACTCCCCTTCGAAGTTGTGGGCTCATCAAAGGACTCGTTACTGGGCGCACAAGCGTGTAAGGTCCTTCACCTGGTACAGCGCATCATGTCTCTCTCTCCAGATGAGATATCCGACTTCCCGGATGCTGAGTTCCACGCGAATCTCCATTCCCTCCTCGCTCACAACCAGGAGGTTTTTGAAGGCATGGGGACATTGCCACACACGTACAAGATTCGACTCAGACCGGACGCCATCCCTGTCGTTCACGCACCTCGCAGGGTTCCTGCGCCTCTCAAAGACCGCCTCAAGGCACAACTGCAGATTCTTCAGGACCAAGGGGTCCTATCCAAGGTCACGGAGCCCACGCCATGGGTCAGCTCCATGGTCTGTGTAAAGAAGCCCTCTGGCGAGCTCCGTATATGTATAGATCCAAAAGATCTGAACAACAACATCATGCGGGAACACTATCCCATCCCAAAACGAGAAGACCTCACCAGCGAGATGGCGCGAGCCAACATATTCACTAAATTGGATGCGTCCAAAGGATTCTGGCAGATCCAACTGGACCCGGCCAGCCGAAGACTATGCACATTCAACACCCCTTTTGGCAGATTCTGCTACAACCGGATGCCATTCGGCATCATTTCGGCATCTGAAGTATTCCACCGCATTATGGAGCAGATGATGGAAGGCATCGAAGGGGTACGTGTATATGTGGACGATATCATCATTTGGTCCACCACTCCGCAGGAACACATGCATCGTCTTCGACGTGTCTTCACCCGCATACGGCAAAATGGCCTGCGTCTCAACCGTGCGAAGTGTGCTTTCGGCCAGACGGAGCTGAAATTCCTCGGGGACCACATCTCAAGGTCCGGGGTCCGTCCCGATGCAGACAAGGTTAGCGCCATCACAGCCATGCCACGACCGGCTGACAAGAAGGCTGTCTTAAGATTCCTGGGCATGGTCAACTTCCTTGGGAAGTTCATTCCCAACCTGGCTTCTCATACAACAAACATGCGCCATCTCGTAAAAAAATCGACGGAATTCAACTGGCACCAGTCGCATCAGCAGGAATGGGAGGAGCTCAAGCACAAACTGGTCACGGCACCAGTGCTGGCCTTCTTTGACGCGACTCGCCCTACAAAGATCTCAACAGACGCCAGCCAATCTGGTATTGGAGCGGTACTCCTGCAAAAAGACAGCACGTCATCATGGGCCCCGGTTGCGTATGCCTCACGAGCCATGACCCCTACCGAACAGCGCTACGCGCAAATCGAAAAAGAATGCCTGGGCTTGTTAACTGGACTGGACAAGTTCCACGACTATGTGTATGGCCTGCCACGATTCACGGTCGAAACTGACCACCGCCCCCTGGTCAACATCATTAACAAAGACCTGAACGACATGACTCCTCGCCTCCAGCGCATCTTACTCAAACTCAGGAGGTACGATTTTGAACTGATCTACACTCCGGGGAAGGAACTCATAGTGGCGGACACTCTTTCCCGAGCAGTGAGCACACCACCAGATGCGGAGGGGTTCGTGCGTCAAATTGAGGCACACGTGACTCTGACAGCAGCAAATATGCCAGCTGATGATCCTTGTCTGGCCCACATACGCGCAGAGACGGCGACTGACCCTCTGCTGCAGCGAGTGATGCGCCACATGACGGAAGGGTGGCTAAAAGGGCAGTGCCCCCAGTTTTACAATGTGCGAGATGATCTCACCAATATAGACGGGGTCCTTATGAAATCGCATAGGATCGTCATTCCACACAGTGTGCGCCAGATGATTCTTCGTCAACTACACGAAGGCCACCTGGGTGTCGAAAAATGCAGACGAAGGGCCCGGGCGGCGGTATATTGGCCGGGTATTAATGAAGACATAGCCAACATGGTGCTCAACTGCACAACCTGTCAGAGGTTTCAGCCGGCGCAACCTCCGGAAACACTTCTACCACACGAGATGGTGACGTCCCCCTGGGCGAAGGTGGGTGTTGACCTATTTCACGCGCTCGGCAGAGATTACATTGTTATTATAGACTACTTCTCAAACTACCCGGAAGTCATGCCTCTCCATGATCTGACGTCGTCCGCAGTCATTGGGGCCTGCAAGGAAACGTTTGCTCGCCATGGCATTCCAAGGACTGTCATGTCAGACAATGGACCTTGTTTTGCCAGCCGTGAATGGTCGTCCTTTGCCGCAGCATATGGTTTCACTCATGTGACATCCAGCCCTCTGCATCCACAATCGAACGGGAAGGCTGAAAAGGGTGTCCACATCGCAAAGCGGCTCCTGTGCAAGGCGGCTGATGCCGGATCGGACTTTAACCTTGCCTTGCTGGCCTATCGATCGGCCCCGTTATCCACGGGCCTCTCGCCAGCGCAGCTACTAATGGGTCGCTCCCTCAGGACGACGGTACCTTCCGTCCTGGCACCGACAACAGACCATGAGGCGGTTCTTCGGGACATGCAACTGCAGCGTGATCGCCAGAAAGGTCGGTACGACACACGAGCGACGGACCTGCCCCCCCTGTCCTCCGGAGACAAAGTACGCGTCCATCAACCGTATGGTGGCTGGTCAGCACCGGCCGAAGTCCTCCGACAAGTGGCTCCCCGCTCGTTCCTGGTTCGCATGCCGGATGGTTCCGTGCGTCGCCGCAATCGGCGCGCCCTTCGCCGACTTCCACGTTCACAGCCACACAACACGCCAGATCCTCAACAGGCTTCCGAGGATGACTTTGTGGAGCTGCCGCACATCACGCCCTTTCCATCGCCACCCATGGCCATGCCTGCACAGCAGCCGGTGGTTCTTGATCCACCCTTAAGGCGGTCAACCCGAATTCGTCGCAAACCCATTAGAATGGACTTATAATACAGTTCATATGTTTAATAAGTTGGACAATTTTACATGATAACCTGTTGTTGTTTATCGTTCCAGATGTCGTCTGACTGGACAACTGTTCAAAATTTTTTTTCTTCTTCTCTCGTTCGCATTTCTGTTATGTTATGGTACAACTGGATTCATGTGACGCACTCGACATCGCCCCATGTACATAGTTCCGTCATAGACACATGCTGCACACGACACACACACACTCTTAGATGCACTCACGTCACGATCATATTTATTACCACGTAGGCACATATCTTTGTAAAAAGGGGGGATGTCATGATATTCAAACACACACATCATGATGGACACACTAACAGGCAAATCAGAGTACACAACACCACAACCAATCACAGACAAGAACACCAACCACATAAAAAGCACGAGCACGACACCTGGAGGTCGGTAGGTCTGGGGAGAAGGAAGCATGAAAGAGCTGTTGAAACACCACAAGCAGGGAGCCCCCCACGTGCAGAGTGCAAAGACCAAGTTGTAAATAGTGAGTTTAAATAAACAAGTGTTGTACCATATGCAACTGTGTTGGCTCTTCTGTGTGTTAGAACACCCAACACCACACCTGTCAAGTCCCCTCAGGATCTTATATGATTCAATGAGTTCATTCAGAATGAATTCAGTTCATTCTTCTAAACTCCAATGGATACAGGCCCCTTCACCCAGGAATCAATCAAGTGAGCCTTCTCTGCATTGCTTCCAGTGCAATTATACCCATTCTTAAATAAGAAGGCCAAAACTGGAGACTACGCCAGATTAGATTTCACCAACACCTGCCAACTGTAGCAAAACTTCCCTACTTTTATATTACAACATTCCATTTACCTTTCTAATCACTGACAATGTTAGAAATGCATGTCTGTTTAAGAGTAAATAGGCTGTTGATTCAGAGTGAGTTAAGAGCAGGTGACACTCATTGAAGCTTATACATCTTTTTCCCCAGCTGGGGTTGCTTCTAGACATGGAGAAGATCCAAAAGGGAAGAGTGGAAATTAGTAATTGTATTGAACTATAGTATCACAATAAATTGCTGTGAATCACAGAATGACTGATTCGACAAATGGATATTCACCTGTTGAACAACCACTTGCAGTGCCCAAATAACTTTTTGCAATTCATGCACCCAGATCCCTCTGTACTGCATTCTCTCTTGATTTGGTTAATAAGCTGCTTTTCCATTCTTCATTCCAAAATGGGCAAGTTCACATTTTCCCACATTAAACTCCATCTGCCGAAGCTTTGCCTATTCACTTTGTAGTATAAGGGTCTGGCACATATAGGGTTAATGAGAGACTGAGTGCAGTACTGCCTGCACAGCGATATAAGAAGGGACATAACCTAGACCTAGGATTGGTGTGGTGTTAAACAGAGACGTGTGAAGACCTAGACATGGAGATGGCTCCTTGGCTGTACCCTTGACTCGATATATGTATATAACTCTCAGTAGTTAAAGACTCAAAGTCAATATGCTGAACACTACGAGGATTTCTTTATGAGACACTCGGCGGGATTCTCCACCCCGCCGCGCCACATTTCTTCCTCAACCGGACGGCAGGATTGTCCGTCACGCTGGCAGGTCAATGGGATTTCCCATTGTGCGGCAGCCCCACACCATCGGGAAACCCCCGGTCTGCCGGCAAAACGGAGCATCCCGCCGGCGGAGAATCCCGCCAACTGTTCTGTAACCAACACCCTCACAACACCCCACACAGGACTGGGGCGATGTCCAGTAACGGACCGCCATTACCGTGGCCATCTTGCTGTGCACCCACTCACCACCCAACCTGGCCCCTAGTTCTGCAGAGTGACACCAGCTGTATGGGCACCCTTACCCCCCACCCTACCGTCCGCCACCAGCTGGCGGCCAACCCAGGGCAACACCCACAGTAGCCCCTACGGGGGGCTGTGGGGCATACCGCTGGTGAGGGCAGAGCCAGCTAATGGTATCCCTGGCATCAGGGATGGATGCCAGGGCCAGAAGCCCCATGGTGCCGGCCAGTGACAGGGCCAGGGGTGCGAGGATGGGGAGGCGGGGGTGGTCACGTGGGGGCAGAGCCCACGGTGCCAACCAGGGACACCAAGTAGCCCAGTGGACCTGATTGGGCACTGAGGTACGCACCATGCTGACATGTCGGCATTTCACCCTCTACAGACAATGGATTTTGGAATTCAACCAGCAGTGGTGGCCTTCCTGCTGGTCGCCGCAGCTCTGGGGGAAGTCCTGTGGCAGTACGAGTTGGATCTGCTTGAGGAGGAGGAAGCTGCAACAACGGAACGTGAAACAGCGGAGTGGCCAGCAGCAGAGCGTGCAGCAGCGGTGTGCGTCAGAGAGACAGGTGGCAGCCACCCAGTCGGAGAGCCAGCCGCCCAACAGGCCAAGGAGGAGGTGCCAAGGCGGCGCCGCATGAGGCCTCGTGTGTACCCGCACCTGCTGCCGGACCGGGCATGCCGTCGAAGACTCCGGCTGAGCAGGAAGACAGTGCGGCAGATCTGCCAGATGATGGCAGACCTGGCACTGCGAGGATATGGGTGAGGACACCTGCTCCCAGTGGCTGTCAAGGAAACGGTTGCCTTGACCTTTCACCAGCTCCTTCCAGGCGAAGAGTGGGGACCTGTCCGGGTTAGTGGGGACCACAGTGCACGGGTTAATCCGCACCGTAATGGAGGCCCTACTGACCCAGGCAGCTCAATACATCCATTTCGATGTAGACTGAGGCCACCAGGATGCCCGGGCAGCGGGGTTTACTGCCATCGCCGCGGGTCCAGGGGGTGATCGATGAGATGCATGTCCCCTTAAGCTCACCTGCAGATGACAGGCCGCTCTACACAAACCGAAAAGGGGTTCCACTTGATGAACATGCAGCTGATATGTGACCATCAGCTATGCATCATTCACGTCTGCGCCCGATATCCGGGCAGTGTGCGTGACGCCTTCAACTTTGCACACTAGACGATTCTGACATGTTCGCGATGCCACCCCCGTCTGAGGGGTTGGCTCCTGGATGACAGGGGTTATCCACTGCAGTCGTGGCTGATGACATCCACCCGGAGGCCAGAGACCGTTGTGGAGACCCGCTACAACAACGCCCATACAACAAACACGAGTGTGACTCAGCAGTGCTTCGGCCTCCTGAAGATGCGCATCAGGTGCCTGGACCGCTCTGGAGGGGCCCTCCAGTATGATGCTGAGAGGGTCGCCCGAATCGTGGAACCCTGCTGCGTCCTCCAAAACATCGCGTAGCAGAGGGGCAACATGTTGGAGGAGGAGGATGAACACCAGGCCTCGTCCTTCGAGGAGGATGCAGAGGAGTGTGAGGATTGGTAGTACACGGGCCCAGGCGGGCACAGGAGGACGCACGATGTATGCACCAGGGCCAATGCGTACGGGATGCTTTGATCCCCTCCAGGTTGACCGGCTTGGGGGGAGGGGCGACTGGCCAGGGGCATGGACACTGCATCCCAACCCCACACCTCCTCACTCTCTCTCCCGGCCACTCTCCGCCTGCAACTCCCTCTGTGATACATACCTGCCGCACTATGGGATGTGGGCCCTGGGTTGGCAGTAACACCGGATCTGGTCCATGGGATAGAAGATGATGACAACCCGCTCTGCGATGAGCTCTGGTGCTTGGGTGATCCCTGCATGCGAGCTGGCCATTCCAACACACGGTCCCATCGGATCCCTGGGATAGCAGTGGTGGGGACGGTCGGGGGGGACAGGGTGGGGAGCCCGACCCACCCACAATGTCTGCCCATGCCCCCTCCCCGCACCCTCTCTCTGGCCAACCCAGACCAGCCCACCCCTCACACCATCAGACAGAGCACCGAGGCAGGTTGTGTGATAACAGGTGTTTAATGTGAATGAATATTTACAGAATTGTGCCCTAGCCCCTTTAACTAAACTGTGCCCTGCACCCTTGACAACTTAACTGGTGTCTAATTTCCTGGCCTTACAGGCCCTAAAGCTACATCTAGGTAGTTCCCAGATGGTACATCAGGAGTGGAGGCGTCTTGCTGTGATTCCTGCCCTGCAACTTGGGTCCCTGTTGGCAGACATTTTGGGGGCGACCTGGCCTGGATGGGCCCGGCTGATGCTCGGGTGTCCCGGGTGGCGTGGTGCCGTCCTGTTCTGCCTGATACCCACAACATGAGCCTGGGACAGGGATGGGTGGAGTCTGAAGTGCTGGGGTGGTCCAGCACACCCCCTGCGGGAGTCACCGGCATGGGCCCCATAACCTCCTCCTCCCTCGGGGTGTCCTATAGCCCCCGGGCTACTCCATGGGATGGGGATGCGAGCGGAGCTTTCCCCTGAGGCTACCCCCCTACCTGGCACTGCCAGTCCTGGAGTCCCGCTCTGGTCTCGACAGGCTCTGCACGCTCGTGGCCATGGAGCACAGGGAGTGGACCATCTCCGTCTGGGACTGTGCTACATCATGCTGCGACTATGCCACCACCTTCTGGGTTTGTGTCACATCAGCCAGTGATTGCACAATCTCCCTCTGGGTCTGGGCCACCTCCCTCTGTGTCTGTGCCACGTCGGCCAGCGTCTGGCCAATGCCGCCAACGTTCCCAGCCATAGCCTGCTGTGACAGGACCACACTCAGAAGCGCTGTTGCAATGTCCAGGTGGCCCTGGCACATGGTTCCCTGTGAGAGGGCAACCCTGTCCTGGGCCTCGGCCACCGTCTGCACAGAAAATACCCCAGGCTTTGGACATGCTGATCCATAGCCACGACCGTCGCCCCCAATGCATTCACCACGGACGCCACCCGTGCAGTGTTGGCCTGGGTGGCACGCATTGGCGGCACCAGCTCCAGCTGCTGCACATGGTTGGACTCCTCCAACTGCACCTACAGGTGCTGGATGCTCACTGACAAGCCCCTCTGTGGCTGCATCTCCACTATAGATGTGACTGTCCGTTCCAAAAGCCCAAAACCCATCTGGACGACAGCTAGTCCCTGAGGTCGGCCCGCCCTCTGACCGTCCACCCCCTCGGGAGTTCCTATCTCTACCTGCTGTACCGGAGCAGCTGTGGTGAGCACCCAATAGTGTCCCAGGAGCCTCTTCACTAAAGTGCTCAGCCGAGGTGAGTGTCTCTGGATGATGGAGGGTGTTGGAGACAGCTGTGACGGGAAGTCAGTGTCAACCCAGACTCGAGATCCGGAGTCTCCTGAGTCTCAGGTGGTGGGCAGGTGTCTGAGCAGCCCTCGGCGTCAGTGCTCGGCTCATGGGGGGGGCTCCAGCTGTGTCACTGGCTGGGGACTGGGGATGCCTGACGGACCCGCCCCATCTCCATCAGGTGCTGTAAGACACAAAGCAAGATGCATGATTAGACCGCAGGCCGGGGGGGGGGGGGGGGGTGGGGGGGGGGGTGATGTGGGTGGGCGTGTGGGTGGGAGTGGGGGGGTGATGGAGTGGGCGTGGTGTGGGGGTGAGGGTGGCGTAAGTTGATGGTGGTGTGGGGGTGAGGGCGGTGTAGGTTGATGGTGGTGTGGGGGTGAGGGCGGTGTAGGGGTGGTGTTGGGGTTGACATGTGTCATGGGGAACTGCAACTAAGCGGGGTCTCACTTCCTCGCCCGAACTCCATCTCGGCGATCTGCCTTTGCTCTTGTCGGCTGACCACATCCAGGGCCCTCTGCTCTACCATGGTTAGGGGCCGTAGGTCCAGCGGTCCCACTCTTGTCTTCTCCCCCTCCCGGCAGTTGTGTGCGGCCTTCTCTTGCCGGGCGGGGGGGGGGGGAACAGATAACGACAGCATTAGACAGTCTGACGTATGCAGCCCAGGAGGGTGGGTAGCTGGTGGCCTCAGTGGCCAGGGCACCCAGCCGTCGTGGCCGGTATGGGTTCCGGCATGTGGTGCAAGGTGGGGGTCTGGCCGCCCTCTGGGTGGGAGCAGGGGTTGGGTTAGGGGTGCTAGTATCAGGGGAACAGTGCTGCCTACTCACACCGGCCACCCTGAGGAGGTCATGCAGTTGTTTACGGCACTGCTGGCCGGTCCAAACGGTGTTGCCCACTGAGTTGATGGCCTCTGCCACCTGCACCCAGGCACTGCGAACGACAGCAGCTGGCAGCCTCCTTCCCAGGCCGGGTTACATGGTCATCTGCCTCTCCTCCACTGTGTCCAAGAGGGTCTCCAGCTCCGCATTAAACCTCGGATCTGCTCACCTTGCTGCCATCTTGATGGCTGAAATGGTGTGTGTGGGAGTGCAGTTTGTATGTGCGGCTGCAGCTTGTCAGCCTTCCGAGTGTCAATCGCGGAACCGGCGAAACCAGCACCGTTTCTCATTAGAATCGATTGTCTTCCATGTGGTGTCGGTGCCAGCCCTTTAACAGTAGCGGAATCGGTCCAGGTGCGGCGCCAGTTTTACGTTGTGAAAGTCCCCGAATTCTGCATTGGCATCAACACAGTCTCAGAAAAGGAGAATCCCGCCCCTTAATTTTTACTTACTCTCTTGCCTATATTTGTGTTCTCAGTAAATTTAGCAACCGTACATTCGGTCCTTTCATCCAAGTAATTGATATAGATTGTAAATAGTTGAGGCCCCAGCACTGATACCTGTGGCATTTTACTTTGGCATTCTCTTTTGCCAATCCAAAAATGGCCCATTTATCTCTACGCCCTGTTTCGTGTTAGCTAACAAATCCTTTGTCCATTCTCATAAGTGATCACCTACACCAGGAGTTCCTATTTTGTGTACTACCGTTTGATGTGGCACTCACTTTTATGACTCCTTAATCATAGCTTTAGTAGATATACTGCCTGAATATATTTGAATCCAGGGTTTTTAATAACATTACAGCAACAAATATTAAAATATATAAAACACTTTTGTACATTCTTCACACTATACATATTCAATAATGAGTGTGGTAATGACCTTAATTGAACAATAGTAATTTTCTATTTGCATTCATCCAAGCTCCTTTACTGTTTGACTTCTGCAACAAATAAAGTAGGCACAAGACCTGACTTGAAACTGTACATTCACTTGTATGACAATTAACCACCTGGACACTGATGGAGCGAAAAATCCTGCAATTAATGAATCATGAGTATGGGTTTGACGAGCCAATTGGGCATCTCCCATATCCACCTCGATTTCAGAATGTGAAATAATTGTAGTGCTGTCTCAGTGTGCTGCTCATTTATATGGGGACATTGCTTGTTCTGACAAATGATGGCACACATTTTTGCCACGACAGAGAACTTCTCCATCGTGATAAAAATCCCAGAAATGGCCTTAAGTTCAAAGTCCTGCCCCCGTTAAAAGTAAACATGATTTTGTATAAAATCCTCTTCAGAACAGCTCAGCTGTCAAAGGTGTCAAGGAACTGTCAAAGGATACTGGATAAGTGCAAAGTGTGGTGTGTGGGGGGAATGGGTTGATATGAGTTGGCACTGAGTTGCCATAGGGGGTTATAAAGGGCCATGGTGATGTGCTGGGCATAGGGCATATGAGGGGTCATGAGTTCAGTAGAGGGGAATGAGGAGGCATGGGAGTGTGTGGAAGGTGAGGGCTGGAGGGCTACATTTTGTTTTATTCTTTATTTTAGTGAATTCAACACAGTGCCGGAGTGCAGAGGCAGGTCTTCCGCCCAGCCTGCCTCTGTACCCGGCAGCCTCTGCACTCGTTCCGACTCCCAGTCAAGCCTACCCCTCGAATGAAAATCCGACTTCTGTGCGGCCATTTTTAAAGGTCGGGTTCACAGTGCTGGTGCAGACGCAATGGGCTGAATGGCCTCCTTCTGCACTGTAAATTCTATGACCTTGTCAAATGCCTTTTGTAAATCAGGACAGCACATTTATAGTTTCGCCTTTATCCACGTTGCTTGTTACTTCCTCAAAGAACTCTTATAAATTAGTCGAACATGATTTCCATTTCACAAAACCATGTTTACTCCACCTAATTGCAATGAGATTTTCTAAGTGCCCTGCTACAATCTCCTTAATAATAGATTCTAGCTTTTTCCTATGACAGATGTTAGACTAACTGCCTGTAGTTTCCTACTTTTTGTCTTGGTCCTTCCTCGAATAGAAGAGTTACATTCACTATTTTCTAATCTGATGGGACCTTTGCAGAATCGAGGGAATTTTGAAAAATTTAAACCAATTCATCTACTATCTCAGCAATCACTTATTTTAATACCTTAGGTTGCAGTTCATCAGGGTTTAGGGGCCTGTCAGCCTTTAGTTCTAATAAATTTCTCAGTATCCTTTCCCTGGTGATTGTAATGTTTTAAGTTTCTAGCTAGCTCTGTCATCCTACCCTTGCAATTGCCTTTATTTAAGTTCAAAACACTAATCTTAGACCCACTCTTCTCTCCTCCAAACTGAATGTGAAATTCAATCACGTTATGATCACTGTTACATGGGGCTCCTTTACTGTATGGTCATTAATTCATCCTGTTTCATTGCCAGGTCTAGAATATCTTGTTGGCTCTAGAACATGCTGCTCGAAGAAACTGTAACGGCTATCAGATCATACATATTTATTTTTATTTGAGCTGGCAATTCATCCATTTTGGATGCTACATGAATTCAAATACCGAGCTTTTAGTTACATAGAACACACAGTGCAGAAGGATGCCATTCGGCCCATCGAGTCTGCACCGACCCACTTAAGCCCTCACTTCCACCCTATCCCCGTAACCCAATAACCCCTCCTAACCTTTTTTGGTCACTAAGGGCAATTTACCACGGTCAATCCACCTAACATGCACGTCTTTGGACTGTGGGAGAAAACTGGAGCACCCGGAGGAAACCCACGCAGACACGGGGAGAACGTGCAGACTCCGCACAGACAGTGACCCAGCAGGGAATCGAACCTGGGACCCTGGCGCTGTGAAGCCACAGTGCTAATCACTTGTGCTACCGTGCTGCCCCAGTTCTGTCTGTTTACCATTTCTGCTACCACTGACCTAAGCTGGTGACGCACTCCCAGGTTTTTACTCTCTGTCCATTCCTGCCACACTCTGATTATTATTACCCTTATTGCTATTTTGCTCCCTTCCCTTCTCCTCTCCCTTTAATTAATCACATCTGCCTTCACTTGACCCCTCTCCCCACTATTTAGTTTAAAATCCTCTCTACCACCCTGGTTATACAGTTCAGTTGAAGACAGTCCCAATGGTACAGTTCCCACCTTCCCCAGTACTGGTGTCAGTGCCCCATGAATTGGAAGTAATTTCTCCCACACCAATCTTTGAGCTATGCTTTCGTCTCTCTAATCTTATTTTCCTTATGCCAATTTGCTTGTGGATCATTGTAACCATCTAAGATGGCCACCTGCAAAGGACCATGGGAATTATGGCTAACCCAGGACTCAGACAGATACAGAGCCGATGTGTATCTGAAACACAGATAACCAGGCCTGGTCAAAAACCCCGCTCATTTGCATTCCAATGGCACATTTTCCCAGGACAATAGAACTCCAACCAAACAACTGGTACAGCCACATACTGATCGGCGCCACTCCCTTTACTCAGAAAGCCCAACTGCCAAGGTCAATGACCACTAAGGACCCGCCCAGCCACCAAGGCACCCGCCCCTTTATTGGCCGAAATCGAAGACAGTGATCAGAGCCCTGTTGAACTATTGGGTCCAAGGTTAAGGACCGCCCCAAAGAGTACGAAATCCCAAAATGATAAAAGAGAGCACAGCCATGTGTTCTGTCTCTTTTGGATCCGGCCTGTGCCAGCCAACTGTAGCAGGAACAGCCAGTTAAGTTCAAGACCAACGATCGCTACCTGACGGATGAGCCCAGCAGAGACAAAGCCACTTTCTTCGAACCAGCCAAGTGAAATCCAGATAAAGGCCTTATTCATGTGCACAGTGCCGGTCACCCTGAAGTTAAAGTATAGGTTATTGTAGCTGGTAGGTGTAGTTTAACTCATAGTAGATATTGTGTTTGCATGTCGACATAATCCTTGTGTATGTAAATAAACCATCTTTTGAACTAACTAACTGCTTGTGTGGTCATTTGATCGATATAAGGGAAGGATTGTGGTTCAATAACATTATTAATAGAGCAACATCATGTAATAATCCAGAGATTATTACCTTTGGGGTTCTGATTTTTAATTTAGCCCCTAAATGCTCATATTCCATAAGCAGTACCTCTTCCCTAGTTCTATCTAAATCATTGGCAACAACATGTACCACAACAGCTGGATCCTTCCCTTCCACCGCACGTTCCTCTCCAGTGCAGTATTGATATCCCGAACCTTGGCACTGGGCAGGCGACACAGCCTTCTGGATGCTCACTCTGAGCTATAGAGAACTATGTCCATCACCCTGACTATACTGTCCCCTACATTCTTATTTACATTGCCTGCTTGAATGGCTTCCAGCACCATGGTTGCAGTTAGATCTCTAGCAGGTATCAGATTTCAATGAAGATCCTTAGTGAAGTGCAGACGTCTCACATGTTACTCATCCCCAAGTTTCAGTTCGGAGAATTGCTCCTTGAACACCCTGAGTGAATATAGCCTCCTCCTGAAGTGCTTCTCCCATTCCTCTTTCTTCCAGCAGCTTACCCTGCTTTGAGTGGCCTCCATAATCTCCAAGAGCGTGGCAGGAAGGGACAGGGGGTAAAAACTTGAGAGAGCATCAGCAGCTTAGGTCAGTGGTTGTAATCTCCAATTCATGTGTATTACAAGGGGAATGTTAGCCAGTAAACCCATGACTGGGAATAAAAAGTCCTTCAGCTCCTTCAGACTTTACAACTTGGGGCAATTGTAGGAAGCACCAAACACTTTTAAAATCATAGTAACAGCCAAAAGAAATCAAACAGTATGAATGTTTAAATAGCTGACCGTCCCGTTAAACAGCACTGGTGGTGGTGGCAGGAGGAGAAAACAGAAAGGTTCCTTCCTGCTGCTGATGTGTGTTCAACTGTGTAAGATAAATAGAGGCCATTGGCTGGGGCATCGAGCTCCAAAATTGTCCTGCTGGTGTCAAGTCAGCATTGTAAGCTGGTTATGATCTGCTGCTCTGCATATTTCTGGCAGACATAGATTCATTGAATTTACAGTGCAGCTGGAGGCCATTTGGCCCATCGAGTCTGCACTGGCTCTTGGAAAGAGCACCCTACCCAAGCCCACACCTCCATCCTAACCCTGTAACCCCACCCAACCTTTTGGACACTAAGGACAAATTAGCATGGCCAATCCACCTAACCAGCACATCTTTGGACTGTGGGAGGAAACCGGAGCACCAGGAGGAAACCAACGCAGACACGGGGAGACTGTGCAGACTCCGCACAGGCAGTGACCCAAGCCGGGAATCAAACGTGGGACCCTGGAGCTGTGCTGCAACTGTGCTAACCACTGTGCTACCGTGCTGCACAGACGTTCACTGCAGGCACACTAACCTACGGTGCTTGGCACGATTCACCAGACACTCTCCGAACTGTGCCCAAATGCAATGGGTACTATTTTAGTGCTCTAAGGGTATGTTTAAGCCCAGTATGTTTAAAAAGAATGTTTTTAAAAGATTCAAAGATATCAAAAATATAGAGTGCGGGATTCTCCGAGCCCCGCGCTGGGCTGGAGAATCGCTGCAACCACGCCACGCCGTCCCGAAGCCGGCATGTGATTCTCCGAGGAGCGGAGAATCGGCGCCATTTGCGCCGGCGCATTTGGCGCGGCACCAGTCGCAGGCCGCCTTCCACGGCTGGGCCGCCGATTCTCCGGCCTTGATGCCAAGCGGCCGTGTGGAAACGGCAGAGTCCGTCCACACCTGCTCACAGCCGGCGGGAACTCTGCGCCCAGGGTCGGGGAGCGGCCTGTGCGGGGGGGGGAAGGGGGCTCCTTCACCGGGGGGGGGGGGGCTCCAATGGGGTCTGGCCCGCAATCGGGGTCCACTGATCGGCGGGCCGGCCTCTCCAGCCCCGGCCCTACTTTGCTACGCGGCCGGCCCCTGAACTCCCGCGCCATGTTGCGTCGGGGCCCACGCGTTGAGGAAGTCCCCCGCGCATGCACGGGTTGGCGCGGCGCCACTGCGCATGCGCGGGTTGGCACACCGTCCAGTTGGCACCGGAAAGGGAGGCTGGAGCAGCGTGAACCGCTCCAGCGCCGTGCTGGCCCCCGTGGGAGCCAGAATCGGTAGTGCCCGCGCCCATTTCGCGCCGTCGTGAAATGCGACGGCATTCATGACAGCCGGACACTCTGCTTCCATTTCGGAGAATCCCGCCCAGAATGTTTAAAAAAAATGTTTTTAAAAGATTCAAAGACATCGAAAATATAGAAAAGTCTTAGTGAGGCATGAAAATCAATTAAATGCAGGCGCAATAATATGTTGGAGTAAAACCGAAATCAGCTACATGTCGGTTCCTCAGAAAAACATGTTGCGATTCCACTTTTACGCCACAGTTACCCCAAACCTTTCCATGAAATTCCAAGCCTATCTCTTTGCCCAGTGACCTCAAACAAATGTTGTGAATTAATATGTTTCTGAAAGTACTTTACACAATGTCTGTTGCAACAACACAATACAAAACGACACATTTTCCCTTTTGTATACTTTCAGGCATGTGCCTGTGTGTGTGTGCGGGAGACACAATTATTCGGGGTATGCTATTTCAGTATTCCAAACGGCAGTTTGCTTTTCTGCACCTTTGATACACTTCACTTCACCTGACTCATAAAGTTCTTGTTGCCAGGCAGAGTAGGTTCTCTTCTAGCCAATTAGCTTCTTTGGACTGGCTGACAGGCTACGGGGGAGTAAACGGGTTCTATTATTACCTCAGTCTATGACCTCAGATGCTTTAAGAAGTAAATCTCCTAGTCTTACCTCAAGCATAATTGCCAAGGAGTCTGTGAAGCAGAAGTGCATTGTCCAATTTGTTCACTGTTGATTGAAGAACAAAACAACCACTGCAGGAAACAAAGTCTAATTTTAGGTCTGGTCCGAAAAGGAAAATATTCACATGCAGACTTCATGGCAGTAACTGCTCTGCGAATATCCTTTCACTCAACTGTGTAGCTGTAAATTAACAGTAAATGTCGGATCCAAGGCAGGCCAGCAGCATGGTTCAATTCCTGTACCAGCCTCCCCGAACAGGCACCGGAATGTGGCGACTAGGGGCTTTTCACAGTAACTTCATTTAAAGCCTACTTGTGACAAAAAGCGATTTTCATTTAATTCATTTCATTTCAAACAAATGTAAAAGCCAGCAGAAATGGTGCACCTTAAATTTGTCATGAATGTGCTCAAATTGCCTATTAATAGTCAAGAGTATCAGCAGAGGCAGGTAGATGTCAGCTAAAAGTAGAACCTAAATATAGAGCAATTAAATACTGATGCAGGGTGCAGTTGGTGCCTGGTCTAGTCTGCCCTACATATTTGAGTTTTTACTTGGAATAAAATAAAGAAACCGGGAAAAATGGAAGAAAAAGTACCGCGGCAAAGTTATTCAAATTTACAATAACTCTGAATAATTTTCAGTTTTACAACAAGAGGAGATTGGGGGGGTGATTGTCCCTTTAAGTTCACAAGTAGGCTTCAAATGAAGTTACTGTGAAGCCTACTTGTGACAATAAGTGATTTTCATTTCATTTCAAGTGCAACACAGACCATGTGACCCTTACTTTGCTGAATTGCCCGTTGTAATAATTCCAGGAGGCGCAGGCTAAAAGGCAAGTTTATTCTACAATACAAACGCGGCCATGGTTGTGGCGTACAAAACATGTGTCCCAGCCTGAGACTATTTGGAACTGCTAGTCCAGGTCTGGGGGTCGTAATTCAAGATCCCGCTGGTGAGCCCCTTTTTTTGGACGATCTTCCGCCCGCTCAGCACGGGAACTCATATTCTACAAAGCCCACAGAGAGATCAGTCAGCAATCCCATGTTGTTTTCATGAGGGTTATAACACCCTTAAAAGGGCCAATCACCACACCGTATGTCCCTTTAAGGGATTTCAACTTTGGCCCAAAACGACAGTGATATTGCCAGTGGACACCTAATGTTGGGAGTTCTGAACCTTTTTTAGGTTGAGACCCCATTTGAAATGAGCGCTTCACTGCAGCTTTTCAGTTTCTGGCTGTGACCAAGTGTCTGGCCTTTGCCAGAAGCCTGTTTGAGAGTAGGGCTGTAAGGTGAGGTGTGGAATCCAGGTCGGGTAAACCAACAATAGGCTGGGCGATTGTTGAGGGTCATAAAAATCATTTTAAAATCCCCAAAGCGCACTTGTTCCTGAGAAGCCTCCAGAGATCCATAAATATGACTGATTTCGCTACTTCATTTCCTGATAACTGGGACTACCATGCATGGTGCATGCTCCACCTAGTTGGACAGTAACATTACAGTCTAGCACCCTGATTTACACGATTGACCCGCCCGCCTCCTGCCTGTTTTGGTAGATATGCTGGGAGGTCAACTGTCTGAAATGCCATCAAATGGACGAGCAAATGGGTGCCCAAGGCATCCAGCAGACTTTCCTCTGCTGTTTATTCAGACAGGAAGTGGCCAGCCACCAGTTGAAAATTTGCCCACATAGAGTTTGTTTTTAATGACCAAACTTCAGAAAGTACTTCTTGTTTATTTCAGAGAAAACAGTCTGAAAGGTTCGAAGGTAATTATACTCGAATGATCAGGACTGGAGACTAGTAAAGCTATGCCTCCTAGTCAAACATTTAGTAATCAAGGATTCATATTCATTAAGTATAAACAGAAACTGCTGGAAATACTCAACGGGTTGGACAGCATGGCGGGAGAAAGAAACAGTCGGTGACCTTTCATTGGAACTGGAAAGGTTAGAGATGTAAAAGGTTTTAAGCAAGTACAGAGGTGAGGAAAGTGGGGAGGAGGAAAATAACAGAAGGGAAGCTTTGTGGGGAAAAAGGCAGGAATGATTAATTAGGAAAATAGGAACATAGGACGTAGGATCAGGGTGAAGCCATTCAGCTCTTCGAGCCATTCATTAAGATCATGACTGGCCTGGTTGTGGTCTCAACTCTACCTTGCTGTCTGTCCCCCATGATCCTTGACTCCCTTTTCTATCAAAATTCTAACTCAACCTTGGATAGATTATTTCAAATCACTAGCTTTCGGAGCACAGCTCCTTCCTCACGTGAATGAAGAGGAGGGTTCCAGAAACATATATATATACACAAAGTGAAAGATGCAAGACGATACTTTGAATGCGAGTCTTTGCAGGTAATTAAGTCTTTACAGATCTTTTACAGGTCCAGACAGCAGCCAAGGGCATTCAGCCTCTGATCTTCAAGTAAGCGTTCTCCAAAGCAGCCTTCAGGACGCGCGACAACGCAGAATCGCCGAGCATAAACTGATAGCCATGTTCCGCACACATGAGGACGGCCTCAACCGGGACCTGGGATTCATGTCACATTATATTCACCCCCACCATCTGGACTGGGCTTGCGAAATGCTACCGACTGTCCTGGCTTGAGACAATTCACGCTGCTTTAACCTGTGATTATCCTTCTCTCCAGTCGCTCCGTCTGGACCTGTAAAGACTTAATTACCTGCAAAGACTCGCATTCAAAGTATCGTCTTGCATCTTTGACTTTGTCGATATATATGATTCTGGAACCCCCCTCTTCATTCGCCTGAGGAAGGAGCTGTGCTCCGAAAGCTAGTGATTCGAAACAAACCTGTTGGACTTTAACTTGGTGTTGTAAGACTTCTTACTGTGCTCACCCCAGTCCAACGCCGGCATCTCCACATCTTCAATAGGTGCAGCCTCATACTGCTTTCCGAGAAGATAATTCCACAGGCTTATTAACTGCTAAGAAAAAAAAAATCCTCATAGAATCCCTAGAGTGCAGAAAAGGGTCAATTCAGCCCATTAAGTCTACACTGACCCTCCAAAAGATCACTCTACCCAGGTCCACTTCCCCGCCGTATCCCCGTAACCCTGTGCATTGATCATGGCCAATCCACCTAACCTGCATGTAGAATCCCTACAGTGCAGAAGGAGGCCATTCAGCCCATTGCATCTGCACGGGCCCTTGGAAAGAGCACCCTACTTAAGCCCACGCCTCCACCCTATCCCCGTAACCAGTAACTCCACCTAACCTTTTGGACACCAAGGGCAATTTAGCATGCTTTTCCACCTAACCTGCACATCTTTGGACTGTGGAGGAAACTGGAGCACCCGGAGGAAACCCAGGCAGACACAGGGAGAAAGTGCAAACTCCACACAGACAGTTACCCGATGCCGGAATTGAACCCAGGTCCCTGGAGCTGTGAGGCAGCAGTGCTACCATGCCGCCCATAAAATGAGGTGTCAACCTGGTGAAACTACAACTCAGAATTAGAACCATTAGCACAGGACTAAATATCTGGCTTTTAAAGCAGACTAAGGCAGGGCAGCAGCACGGTTCAGTTCCTGTACCAGCCTCCCTGAACAGGCGCCGGAATGTGGCGATAGGGGCTTTTCACAGTAACTCCGTTTGAAGCCTACTTGTGACAACAAGCGATTTTCATTTCATTTCATTTCATAGAATCCATACAGTGGACAAGACAGCCATTCAGCCCATCGAGTCTCTGAAAGAGCCCACTAACAAGGCCCATCCCCTGCCCTATCGCCGGAACGCCACATAACCTACAAATCCCTGGACACTAAGAGGCAATTTTTTTTATCATGGCCAATGTACATAAGCACATCTTTGGACTGTGGGAGGGAACCGGAGCACCCAGAGAAACCCATGCACACACGGGAAGAAAGTGCAAACTCCATACAGACAGTCGCCTGAGGCTGGAATTGAACCCGGGTGCCTGGCACTGTGAGGCAGCAGTGCTAACCACCGTGCTACAATGCCTCCGTCTTAAACATATAAGAATGAAAGGGATAATGATGCAAACAATGTGGTAATGGAATAAATAAAGAAACAAATGTTGGGTCTAGAGGAGGTGTCGATGGCAACAGCAGAACCTGTTAGGCAAAAAAATGGGAGCAGTGGTTCTGAAAATACTCACCTTGCTGTTGCACCTGGAAGATTGCGAAATGCCTAATTGCAAGATAAGGTGCTACTCCTTGAGCGGCAGAGTAAGCTTGCATTTTCTGTGCTTATATAAGATGTTGTGAGAAGAGAAACAGGTGGTTGTGGGTAATGGGGCAAAGAGCTAACATGATGTTAAGGGAGTGGTTCCTGTGGAACACAGAAAGGGGAGGGGGTGGGAAGATGTGTTTGGTGCTGGCATCACACTGCGAGGTGGTGTAAATGGTGGAGGATGATCCATTGGCTTGACGCTGGTCAGGTTGTGTTATGTATCTGGGAATACATTTGTGCTGGTTTTGCATGTAATGTGCATTGATGCCAGCAGAGTGTTTGTGCAGTCATTGAGAAGATCACCATCTTGATTGTATGATCAACATCCTTAATAAACCTCTTATCGTCCATTACTAGAATCCAGAGTGTGGGCACCTCCATCCCTTTTCGCTTTACTGCAAAAAATAAAACTGGCAATGAGGATTGAGGCAGAAATATCTCTGGAAAGAAGATATCTCTGGAAATCTCTGCAACACATGGATTGGCTGAATATGTTGTGCAATCATTAAAGCACTCTATCAAAGCATCGAAGTGCGAGGGAACTTTATCAAGAGTAAACATATGTCAAATATCTTATCAGAACGCTGTACATGCTACCATGCAAAAACAGAAAATACTGGACAATCTCAGCAGGTCTGACAACATCTGTGGAGAGAGAATGGTGCTAACCGTCTCGAATCTGGGTGACCCTTTGTCAAAGCTAATTCAGATTCCAGCATCCACAGTAATTCTGCTTCTAACTTAGTGTTTAACTTGTTAACTCCACCTGACACTTCAGAGATTGTCAAATGACAACAACAAACACAAATTTCTATGAGGGAGAAAATCTGCCAGTGTTCCAGGGCGCCACTGCCAAGGTGCCAGGCTGGCAGTGCCTGGGTGCCAGGTTGGCACTGCCAGGTATCAGTCCCGGGAGGGGCTTTACCAGGCGGAGGAGAGGAGAGGGGTGTTTCCAGGAGCCTCCCTGAGGTTACGGGGGAGGGGGAGGGTCAAAGTCAGGGGGCGGCTGAAATGGGTGGGGGGGTAGAGGAGATTGGGGCAGCCTTCCAAAATGATGTCCGATCTAAAAGAAGCCTTTCTTTCCTACAGGGCTCACCAGCAGGAAAAGACTCAAGTGCGGCCAAAAGAAACGACTGTTGCATGGCGGGGTGATTCTCAGCTGCAGCTGCCAAGAAACAACCCCGTTAAACATGCCCAAAACCGGACATAGAATTTTGCCAGTTGAATTGCGCACTATAGATGGAATCTTGCCGCCTCTGATGATCCCTGGCCACCCATCCGAGGCTACCTCTAGGAGTGCCATCCAATGAGGAGCAGCGGGCAGAACTGGTACATGGCTGGCCTCATGAGAAAGGCCACAGCATTGCTTTTCTGGCAGCCCCACCTCGAGATTTGGGTACTAATATGACAGGCAGGAAAATGTAAGTGCATCTCAAGATGGAGACATACTCGGAGGATGTTTAAGGTTTTAAAACATCTGTGGCCGTAAGTGATAGGCGCTGTAGAGGGGCCCTGTGACATAAACGACTATAATAATAATAATCATTATTAGTGTCACAAGTAGGCTTACATTAACACTGCAATGACTGTGAAAATCCCCTCGTCGCCACACTCCGGCGCCTGTTCGGGTACACAGAGGGAGAATTCAGAATGTCCAATTCATCTAGCAGGACGTCTTTGGGACTTGTGGGAGAAAACTGGACAACCCGGAGGAAACCCACGCAGACACGGGGAGAATTTGCAGACTCTGCACAGACAGTGACCCAAGCGGGTATCGAACCGGGGACCCTGGCGTTGTGAAGCAACAGTGCTAACCACTGTGCTTTCGTGCTGATTGGGTGGTGGTTCGTAGAGGAGGCCTCAAAGGACCACCTAGCCAGCTGCTGGCAATGTGCCTCCAGCAATCCCACTCCCTGACCTCCTTTATGTCAGTGCCAGCACTCATTTCTCCTCTTTGCTCTCCTCTATTTAATTACTAACACCTTCTGCCCATTTGTAAATACGGCACTATAAAAACCCCAGAGGAAATTAGACCACTGGATTATGACAGGGTAATAATTATGTCGTTGCTTTATTGGTGCCCATGACTCCGTGTCAAATCCCACAGAAAGGTTGTTTATACAATAGGAGCAGGTGTCAGTGCCAGTAGAAATGCCACAGGATTATTCATGATGTGGAGATGCCGGCGTTGGACTGGGGTGAGCACAGTACGAAGTCTTACAACACCAGGTTAAAGTCCAACAGGTTTGTTTCGATGTCACTAGCTTTCGGAGCGCTGCTCCTTCCTCAGGTGAATGAAGAGGTCTGTTCCAGAAACACATATATAGACAAATTAAAAGATGCCAAACAATGCTAGGAATGCGAGCATTAGCAGGTGATTAAATCTTTACAGATCCAGAGATGGGGTAACCCCAGGTTAAAGAGGTGTGAATTGTCTCAAACCAGGACAGTTGGTAGGATTTTGCAGGCCAGATGGTGGGGGATGAATGTAATGCGACATAAATCCCAGGTCCCAGTTGAGGCCGCACTCCTGTGTGCGGAACTTGGCTATAAGTTTCTGCTCGGCGATTCTGCGTTGTCGCGGGTCCTGAAGGCCGCCTTGGAGAACGCTTACCCGGAGATCAGAGGCTGAATGCCCTTGACTGCTGAAGTGTTCCCCGACTGGAAGGGAACATTCCTGCCTGGTGATTGTTGCGCGATGTCCGTTCATTCGTTGTCGCAGCGTCTGCATGGTCTCGCCAATGTACCACGCTTCGGGGCATCCTTTCCTGCAGCGTATGAGGTAGACAACGTTGGCCGAGTCGCACGAGTATGTACCGCGTACCTGGTGGGTGGTGTTCTCACGTGTAATAGTGGTATCCATGTCGATGATCTGGCACGTCTTGCAGAGATTGCCATGACAGGGTTGTGTGGTGTCGTGGTCACTGTTCTGAAGACTGGGTAGTTTGCTGCACACAATGGTTCGTTTGAGGTTGCGCGGTTGTTTGAAGGCAAGTAGTGGGGGTGTGGGGATGACCTTGGCAAGATGTTCATCGTCATCAATGATGTGTTGAAGGCTGTGAAGAAGATGACGTAGTTTCTCCGCTCCGGGGAAGTACTGGACGACGAAGGGTATTCTGTCGGTTGTGTCCCATGTTTGCCTTCTGAGGAGGTCGGTCCGGTTTTTCGCTGTGGCGCGTTGGAACTGTCGATCGATGAGTCGAGTGCCATATCCCGTTCGTACGAGGGCATCTTTCAACGTCTGTAGATGTCTGTTACGCTCCTCCTCGTCTGAGCAGATCCTGTGTATACGGAGCGCTTGTCCATAGGGGATGGCTTCTTTAATGTGTTTAGGGTGGAAGCTGGAGAAGTGGAGCATCAGGAGGTATCCGTGGGTTTGCGGTAAAGCGAAGTGCTGAGGTGACCGTCCTTGATGGAGATGAGTGTGTCCAAGAATGCAACTGATTTTGGAGAGTAGTCCATGGTGAGTCTGATGGTTGGATGGAACTTATTAATGTCATCGTGTAGTCGTTTCAGTGATTCTTCGCCGTGGGTCCAAAGGAAAAAAATGTCATCGATGTATCTGGTGTATAACATCGGTTGAAGGTCCTGTGCGGTGAGTAGGTCCTGTTCAAACTTGTGCATGAAGATGTTGGCGTATTGGGGTGCGAATTTGGTCCCCATGGCTGTTCCGTGCGTCTGGATGAAGAACTTGTTGTCGAAGGTGAAGACGTTGTGATCCAGAATGAAGCGGATGAGTTGCAGAATTGCGTCTGGAGATTGGCAGTTGTCGGTGTTGAGTACGGAGGCTGTTGCAGCAATGCCGTCGTCATGGGGGATGCTGGTGTAGAGTGCCGAGACATCCATTGTGACGAGGGATGTTCCTGGTTCAACTGGTCCATGGGTGCTGAGTTTCTGTAGGAAGTCCGTCGTGTCGCGACAGAAGCTGGGTGTACCTTGTACGATGGGTTTCAAGATGCCCTCGATGTAGCCAGAGAGGTTCTCACACAGGGTCCCATTGCCTGAAACAATAGGGCGGCCTGGTGTGTTGGCCTTATGTATTTTTGGGAGGCAGTAGAGATCTCCAATGCGGGAAGTACGTGGGATGAGAGCACGTAGGGTGCTCTGAAGATCTGGATCCAAGGTCTTGATCAGTCTGTTAAGTTGGCGGATGTGTTCCTTGGTCGGATCTGCGGGTAACTGTCTGTAGTATTCTTGGTTGTTCAGTTGTCGGTATACTTCTTTGCAGTAGTCCGTTCTGTTCAGTACGACAGTGGCCCCCCCTTTGTCTGCTGGTTTGATGACGATGCTGTGGTTGGTCTTGAGAGCGCGGATGGCATTGCGTTGTGCTTGGGTGACGTTCGGGGTTGTCTTGTGAATGCGACTGATGAATCTGGCATTGACGCGACTCCTGACGGCTTGAGCATACATGTCGAGTCTAAGGCAGCGGCCTTCCGGAGGGGTCCAATTCGACTCTTTCCTCTTCGGTTGCCGCACCGCAGATCTCTCGGTCTGCTGTTCCGGTTCATTGATAGTCTGCTTGGGTTCGCTGTTGGCCTCTTGGGGTCTGTGGAAGAATTCCCGGAGCCTCATTCGCCTGATGAATTCCTCCGTGTCTGCCGCGAGACTGATGGGGTCCATTTTGGTGGTGGTGCAGAAATTAAGCCCTCTGCTGAGGACTTCGATTTCGTCTGGTTGAAGGGTGTAGTCTGACAAGTTGACAATAGATTTCCCTGTATTGTTTTCTACTGTGACACCGGGGGTGGCTTGGTTGCTGCCGGTGGTGATGCCAAGTTTCTCAAGCTTTCTGTTCTTGGTATGCATATAGGTGGCATAGTATTGTTGTCTCATCTGTTTGGCAGTGTTCCACAGCTGGTCTGCTGCATCCTGAGCGCAAGTTGAGAATATGGCCTCTATCTTGGTTTCCAGGTTGCGTCGTCTGCTGTAGAGCTGGCGGACGAGGTGGTTGAGGAGTGTGAAAGAGGTGCGACGGCAGAGTCTCTCAGTGAAGTCTGTGTTGTAGGTCGACTTGAGTGGGTTTGTGATCTGTAGCCCTTTCGGGATCTTGTCTGCTTTCTTGCATCTTTGTAGAAACTTAATGTCAGTGTCTATATGCGCGATCTTCCTGGAGATCCTCTCCACTTTGAGCCGGCAGTTTGCGGTGTCGATGGTAGCCATGATGTGGAGATGCCGGCGTTGGACTGGGGTGAGCACAGTACGAAGTCTTACAACACCAGGTTAAAGTCCAACAGGTTTGTTTCGATGTCACTAGCTTTCGGAGCGCTGCTCCTTCCTCAGGTGAATGAAGAGGTCTGTTCCAGAAACACATATATAGACAAATTAAAAGATGCCAAACAATGCTAGGAATGCGAGCATTAGCAGGTGATTAAATCTTTACAGATCCAGAGATGGGGTAACCCCAGGTTAAAGAGGTGTGAATTGTCTCAAGCAATGCTAGGAATGCGAGCATTAGCAGGTGATTAAATCTTTACAGATCCAGAGATGGGGTAACCCCAGGTTAAAGAGGTGTAAATTGTCTCAAACCAGGACAGTTGGTAGGATTTTGCAGGCCAGATAGTGGGGGATGAATGTAATGCGACATGAATCCCAGGTCCCGGTTGAGGCCGCACTCCTGTGTGCGGAACTTGGCTATAAGTTTCTGCTCGGCGATTCTGCGTTGTCGCGGTGAGTTCCGCACACAGGAGTGCGGCCTCAACCGGGACCTGGGATTCATGTCACATTACATTCATCCCCCACCATCTGGCCTGCAAAATCCTACCAACTGTCCTGGTTTGAGACAATTTACACCTCTTTAACCTGGGGTTACCCCATCTCTGGATCTGTAAAGATTTAATCACCTGCTAATGCTCGCATTCCTAGCATTGTTTGGCATCTTTGAATTTGTCTATATATGTGTTTCTGGAACAGACCTCTTCATTCACCTGAGGAAGGAGCAGCGCTCCGAAAGCTAGTGACATCGAAACAAACCTGTTGGACTTTAACCTGGTGTTGTAGGATTATTCATGCCTGAGGTATAAAGAGATTTCAGAGTAGGTACTTCCATGGGGAATTTGAAGGTTTCTGCTGCACACACTTTTACTGCTGTTGCTTTCAGGGTGGTAGCTCCTGTATGGCAGGGACACTTGCTTCTTGAAGTCATACTTACTGCTGATCGTAACACAGACGTATCTACCAGGATTTCTGGGGAAGCCCAGGAACTGCTCTTATATGCATGTCCCAGGAAATTATGTCAGATTTTTATGGGAAGAATTGTTGCCGCCAACCACACACCCCCATCTTCCCTCAGAAATTGCCTTGCAAGCAAGGAGGCAGCAGACATCTGGCAAAGCAATGGTGACATAGAATCACTACAGTGCAGAAGAAGGCCATTCAGCCCATCGAGTCTTCACCAACCCTCTGAAAGAGCATCCTACCTATGCACATGCCCCCACCCTATCCCTGTAACCCAATAACCCCACCTAACATTTTGGACATTAATGGGCAATTTATCATGGCCAATCCACCTAACCTGCACATCTTTGGACTGTGGAAGGAAACTGGAGAACCTGGAGTAAACCCACGCAGAAACGGGACGAAGTACAAACTCCACACAGACAGTGACCCAAGGCTGGAATTGAACCCGGGTCCCTGACACTGTGAGAAAGCAGTGCTAACCACTGTGCCACCGTGCTGACCATGGGGAAGTATTTCATTATGCAGTATATGGTTGGGATCTGCAATCATCTGCCTGACAGTGTGACAGAGGCAGATTCAATCAAGGCCTCCCAAAGAGAATTGAATAATTGTCTGAAGCAAAATAAACTTGCAGGGTTGCGGGGAAAAGGCAGGGGAATGATGGGACTGGGTGATTTGCTCTTCCAGAGAGCCAGCATTGACAAGAGGGCTGAATGGCGTCTTTGCGAGTTGTAACCATTGTATGATTCTATGAGATGGGTTCTACCTCAAGTTTTTTTTCTCCACTTTTGGGACATCTGCCTTCTGCCCAGAATGGGATGAAAGCTTCAAATTATGTTTTATCAGCAGCAATCGAGCATAAAATGGGGGCCACTTTGCAAGCAGATAACCGAGGAAATATAAAGAGTTTTGCATGGCTATGTCCCAAGTGTCTGTAAAATGACTGCAATATGTCTGATTCCATGTAGTCGAGCGGTATTCAGTTATCTCTGGTAGCTGCTTAAAACAGGTGTAGCATCATTGCATATGGCAATGAGTGTCTAGCATCTGTTTTAAGGCTCCTATCCTAAGCTGCTTAGGTTTTTCTCCATTCGATATGGACTAACCGACAACTAGAAAAGAGAAATATATTTTTAAAAACGTGTTCACCTTCACTCTTTGTCCTTCCAGCTCCACAACACGACAACCTTCCATAGCCCTGCCCATTCCCTCTCCCACCCTTACAGCTGAGGGTCACGGCTGACAGGTCATCTGACTGTCAAGCTGCCTTTAGAGGTGCAACAGCTCCGCAGGAGAGTGCAAATATTCACAAGAGGCTCACGGTCCAATTTTAGATGAGCCCTGGGGCTCTGGTTTCTGGTGCGCCAGTGGCATTATAAGTAGCCGAAATAAAATGTAGCAGCTATGTTTCTAGTCTGTTCAAAGATTATATAAAGATCAATCCATCAACCAGGTTAACATTCAAAGCTACATTCACAGCAACCTTGGTCAAGAAGTCACACTGATAACTGTAACTCTGCAATAATACTATGCCATCAAGTTTCTATAAATCCCACATGTTATTAACTACATATGTTTCCAATACATAACGCAACCTAAATAGGAAAATATTTAATCCCATCAATATTTAAATCATGATCTGTATGTTATTCAACAATATTCGAACATTTTCTGTGTTCCCTCAGTGATTCCTTCTTCAGTGTTACTTTTCAATATTCCAACTGTTTGCGGTAGATGAAAGCTTTCACAGTTGATTTGTGGACAACAATAGCCAAGGCTTTAAAACATATTTCTAAGAAACCATCCAGGCACAGATGTACTTGTAGAGTTATTTAATATAGCTTCAGAATGTTGATAATGCATTTCTGATGGCTTGACAAGTTAAGTCAATATATTTCTGAGAAGGTCTGCCAAATATTTCTGGCGTACTGTGCATTGCATAACACTGCTATCAGTGTGTCAGCACGGTAAGCTCCAGAAAAGTGTTTTTCTTTCTTGCTAGCGTTCACCCCTCCTTTCTTCTCCTGGAAGCTGAGTCTATGCTAAATATGGTTCCAAAGGCAGCTCTGATACCTTGCACATGTATAAGTCTTGTCTGTAAACTGCAAATTTTGTGTGGTCCCACATCAATGGTCGTTTCTCACACGCAGCCAGTCCATACCAATTTACCAGTGGCAAATTTAGACGGTCCGATGGTGACATGAGACATTCTAACATTCACCATCAAATGCCAGCAGTGCTTAATCATGGTAGGATCTTAAAACTGAGCAGGATTCATCCAGTCCGCAATCAATCTTCAAACTTTGAGAAAGGGACAATTATTACGTCTCTCAGAGAATAATACAGCGGTTCTCTGAGCCAAAGTGCTGACCAGACACAAAGTTGACTGGCATAACTCTTTTCCGAGCCGTATGCTAGTCTTCTTGCATCAGCACAGGGACGGATATTCCGGTTAATGTTGTTGGCAAAGCTTTGGTTAGTGACTACAATGCGAAACCCCTCAGTGCTAACATTGTTAACATAAGATAAAAAAGGGGAAATGGTTGCAGGAAGGGAGGGCTCATGCCTATAATAGTCTGTCATTGAATATCCTGCTGAGGGAGTCAATATTACAGAGGGCCAAAGTCCCTCATGTGATGATAATATGGCTGAACAGTAGCAAAGAGTAACTAAATATGTGGATTGAACCTGTCTGTCCAGCATATCACAAGCTGCCCCGAGTTTATCTTTCTGCAAAGTTAAAGGTAAGTGTCCATTGTATTCAAGGTGAGAAAACACTCAGAAACCCTGGTAACTGCTACGAAATTGGGAGTCAGGTTTCTAGAGTGTTAAAATATATTTGATTAGATATTAAGAAAAGTAAGTCTGGGGTCATTTAAAATCAACAACCCTATCTAGAGATTGTTGCCATATCTCAGTTAACTGTAATTGGTCATCGCAGAAAGATGACTTGTTTCTAAAGAAGACGGAGAACTTGTGAGGCTTGATTGGTCAGTTGATGTGTTGGAGTTAAGTAATGTAAGAATCCTTCCTGTTTATTCTCTTTGTTCCCATTTCTTTTATGTTATTTTATTATTTTAGTCCGTGAACCAATTATTGTTCTGAAAGCAGTGAGTGCCTGACACATCATTTTTTGTGAACCTGGAACGATCCTGAGTCTGCAGAGAAGGTAAATAACATTGCCAATGAAAAATATCTCAAACCTAGAAGGAAGAAGTATCAAAACAAAAGCCGAACTTCAGAAAGACACAAACCAGAAATCATCCCAGTGCATCAAAGATCTTTTTCCTTTTATTGTTATTAATATTTTCTTTCCCTTTCTGCCACTTTTTCACCTCTGTGTTGTTTGTCTGTGTATGTGTGTAGAGAGTGTGGGTAGTTAGGAAGGGGGATTGGGAAAGGGGTATTAGGTAGTCAGTTATATTTTCTGCCCATTTATTTATGATACTGTGCATCATCAAAGGTTACTTATGTTAAAGTTATTTTGGGTTTCTATGACAATCAACAATGGTTTCATGGTCATCAATAGGCTTCTAATTTCAGATCTATTTTATTGGATTCAGATTTCACCATCTGCAGTAGCAGGATTTGAACTTGGGTCCCTTCAGAGCAGTATTCTGGGTCTCAGGTTTTCTAGTCCAGTAACAATAGTACTATGCCACCGCCTCCCCCTGGTGACTGCAGTTTATTGGGCTCAACCAAGGATCTCAGATATTTAAATAAAATATTGGGCGCAATTTAATGGAAAAAGTTCTAAGTGTTGTAGCGAGCGGGAACTGCCATGAGCTTCCCAACGCTTCACTGGTGAGCTCTTTTGATGCTGCGGCACTGCCTTCTCTGGCATTTGGCCGCCTGGCCTGCCAGCACACCACGAGGGCAGGTTCCTCGGGGTTCAAGATATCATCCACCCCGTGTAATATCTGTAAGGAATTGGAGAAGGTGTGAGACTGTCAACGAGTGATGTCTTCTTCCCCGGGACCCTCCATTCCTCCATTGCCTCCCCTCCCACCCTACTATCCAACATGTCCTGCCCACGCAGCCCTGACTGCGAAGGGGGCCTATGCTCACCAGACCCCACATCCTGTATCCCAAACACCTGCACATAATGTTATCTAGACCAAGTGCTGGTCCCCTCTCCTGTGCATACACCCATACTCTGGTCGCCAATATGTCCCCGGTGCCAGGGCCCAGCCCCGGATGTTCAGATCTTGGCCGCTGCATCCGTGCCATTGCTTACTACAGTGTTCAGGCACAGTGTCCAGGCATCACGGTCTGAATGGGATGCTAGGCAATAACTGCCACATGCTATATGCCTACCCACGGAATCCACTTGGGAAATGTGAGGTGCTCGTTTAACTAAGACTGCCAATTCCCAATTGAAAATAGCCTTCAGCCACACAGCCTGAGGCCTCCGCGGTCAGTGGAAGTTATGGGTGGTCGGTGGGGCATACAGATAGACAGGGGCTGGGGTTGCTCCAAGAATGGGAACACAAATCCAGGGGCTGGCATGGTGGACCCGCGGGTGTGGAAACACCCATCTCCCCCCCGACCAGGTCATTGGCAGGCAACCACCCCCTTCCCGCAGACTCCGCACCCCCCCACCACCGATGGCGGGCCACCCCGACTGAGACCACCGCCCAACCCGGGGGCTCCCCAACACCCCCCTCCGAGCACTGGGGCAACAACCCCAATGACACCAGGCTTATTGCCCTGGAGTGGAGATGACTACTCACCTCCTTGGATTCCTACAGCAGCCTTTCTGCTAGATTCACATTTTTAAAAAGGAGTACTAATCGACGCCCACGTGACCACTTGCTTAGCAGACGGTTAGATCACGGGGAGCCGTTAGATAGACCCTGTTATTTTCATGGAGATTGGCCTGAGGTGGTGACTATTGGTTTCTTGCCATGCTACGGTGGGTTCCTGATTTTGCCAACGGGGCCAGGCTGTTTAGATTGCAAACTGATCGCAGTCTGGCACGGTTCTCATTTTTGGCCTCTCCTGCAATCTAACGGCCTTGTCGCGCTCTCGCTTGTGTGCAACACAGCCATTAAATCATGCCCATTATTTCAACTATGTTGCGATTCCTGGAATGTGTGGCTGGAATTGACCACATACTATGGTCGGTGCAGACTTGATGGGCCGAATGGCCTCTTCTGCACTGTGAGGATTCTATGATTCCATGACTGTCCCAGGGTCTTGTGACAGTACTATGAAACACACTAAAGTCGAGAATGTTTTGAGGGCAATAAAACATTAAGAAAGTTAATACTAAAGCAAAATAATTGTGGATGCTGGAACTCTGAAATATAAAAAAACAATAAACCCACTCGTTTCTCACCATCCAAGTCTCCAAACAGTCCTTACAAGTGAAATAGAGATTTACTTGTACTTCTTTCAAATGTGGTCTCATCTACATTGAGGAAACCAAACACAGAACAGGGCCAGAATTCAACCAAAACATTGTGGGCGCGATCCAATGGCCATGCTGTGCCGGAAAAGCCAAACATTGAGTGGAAACTCTTTAGATCAAATAGTTTGGATGGGGTGGTGTTTGTGCAGTGTGTCCAGGAAGCTTTTCCAACACAGTATGAAGATTGTCCGATCAGAGGGGAGGCAATATTGGATTTGGTAATGAACCAGGGCAAGTGATAGATTTGATAGTGGGGGAGCATTTTGGAGATAGTGACCACAATTCTGTGACTTTCACTTTAGTAATGGAGAGGGATAGGTGCGTGCAACAGGGCAAGGTTTACAATAGGGGGAAGGGTAAATACGATGTTGTCAGACAAGAATTGAAGTGCATAAGTTGGGAACATAAGCTGTCAGGGGAGGACACAAGTGAAATGGGGAACTTGTTCAAGGAACAGGTACTACGTATCCTTGATATGTATGTCCCTGTCAGGCAGGGAAGAGATGGTCGAGTGAGGGAACCATGGTTGACAAGAGAGGTTGAATGTCTTGTTAAGAGGAAAAAGGAGACTTATGTCAGGCTGAGGAAACAAGGTTTAGACAGGGCGCTGGAGGGATACAAGATAGCCAGGAGGGAACTGGAGAAAGGGATTAGGAGAGCTAATAGAGGGCATGAACAATCTTTGGCGGGTAGGATCAAGGAAAACCCCAAGGCCTTTTACACATATGTGAGAAATATGAGAATGACTAGAGTGAGGGTAGGTCCGATCAAGGACAGTAGCGGGAGATTATGTATTGAGTCTGAAGAGATAGGAGAGGTCTTGAACGAGTACTTTTCTTCTGTATTTACAAATGAGAGGGGCAATATTGTTGGAGAGGACAGTGTGAAACAGACTGGTAAACTCGAGGAAATACTTGTTAGGAAGGAAGATGTGTTGGGCATTTTGAAAAACTTGAGGATAGACAAGTCCCCCGGGCCTGACGGGATATATCGAAGGATTCTATGGGAAGCAAGAGATGAAATTGCAGAGCCGTTGGCAATGATCTTTTCATCCTCACTGTCAACAGGGGTGGTACCAGGGGATTGGAGAGTGGCGAATGTCGTGCCCCTGTTCAAAAAAGGGAGTAGGGATAACCCTGGGAATTACAGGCCAGTTAGTCTTACTTCGGTGGTAGGCAAAGTAATGGAAAGGGTACGGAAGGATAGGATTTCTGAGCATCTGGAAAGACACTGCTTGATTAGGGATAGTCAGCACGGATTTGTGAGGGGTAGGTCTTGCCTTACAAGTCTTATTGAATTCTTTGAGGAGGTGACCAAGCATGTGGATGAAGGTAAAGCAGTGGATGTAGTGTACATGGATTTTAGTAAGGCATTTGATAAGGTTCCCCATGGTAGGCTTATGCAGAAAGTAAGGAGGCATGGGATAGTGGGAAATTTGGCCAGTTGGATAACAAACTGGCTAACCGATAGAAGACAGAGAGTGGTGGTGGATGGCAAATATTCAGCCTGGATCCCAGTTACCAATGGCGTACCGCAGGGATCAGTTCTGGATCCTCTGCTGTTTGTGATTTTCATTAATGACTTGGATGAGGGAGTTGAAGGGTGGGTCAGTAAATTTCCAGACGATACGAAGATTGGTGGAGTTGTGGATAGTGAGGAGGGCTGTTGTCGGCTGCAAAGAGACATAGATAGGATGCAGAGCTGGGCTGAGAAGTGGCAGATGGAGTTTAACCCTGAAAAGTGTGAGGTTGTCCATTTTGGAAGGACAAATATGAATGCGGAATACAGGGTTAACGGTAGAGTTCTTGGCAATGTGGAGGAGCAGAGAAATCTTGGGGTCCATGTTCATACATCTTTGAAAGTTGCCACTTAAGTGGATAGAGCTGTGAAGAAGGCCTATGGTGTGCTAGCATTCATTAACAGAGGGATTGAATTTAAGAGCCGTGAGGTGATGATGCAGCTGGACAAAACTTTGGTAAGGCCACATTTGGAGTACTGTGTACAGTTCTGGTCGCCTCATTTTAGGAAGGATGTGGAAGCTTTGGAAAAGGTGCAAAGGAGATTTACCAGGATGTTGCCTGGAATGGAGAGTAGGTCTTACGAGGAAAGGATGAGGGTGCTAGGCCTTTTCTCATTAGAACGGAGAAGGATGAGGGGCGACTCGATAGAGGTTTATAAGATGATCAGGGGAATAGATAGAGTAGACAGTCAGAGACTTTTTCCCCGGGTGGAACAAACCATTACAAGGGGACATAAATTTAAGGTGAATGTTTGAAGATATAGGGGGGGATGTCAGAGGTAGTTATTTTTACCCAGAGAGTAGTGGGGGCATGGAATGCACTGCCTGTAGAAGTAGTTGAGTCGGAAACATTAGGGACCTTCAAGCAGCTATTGGATAGGTACATGGATTACGATAGAATGATATAGTGTAGATTAATTTGTTCTTAAGGACAGCACGGTAGCATTGTGGATAGCACAATTGCTTCACAAAAGCTATAAAGAAGAGCAAGATAGATTATGAGAGTAAACTTGCACAGAATATAAAAACAGATAGTAAAAGTTACTACAAATATATAAAACAAAAAAGAGTGGCTAAGGTAAATATTGGTCCTTTAGAGGATGAGAAGGGAGATTTAATAATGGGAGATGAGGAAATGGCTGAGGAACTGAACAGATTTTTGGGGTCGGTCTTCACAGTGGAAGACACAAATAACATGCCAGTGATGGAAATGAGGCTATGACAGGTGAGGACCTTGAGAGGATTGTTATCACCAAGGAGGTAGTGATGGGAAAGCTAATGGGGCTAAAGGTAGACAAGTCTCCTGGACCTGATGGAATGCATCCCAGAGTGCTAAAAGAGATGGCTAGGGAAATTGCAAATGCACTAGTGATAATTTACCAAAATTCAATAGACTCTGGGGTGGTCCCGGCAGAATAAAAATTAGCAAACGTGACACCACTGTTTAAAAAAGGAGGTAGGCAGAAAGCGGGTAATTATAGGCCAGTGAGCTTAACTTCGGTAGTAGGGAAGATGCTGGAATCTATCATCAAGGAAGAAATAGTGAGGCATCTGGATGGAAATTGTCCCATTGGGCAGACGCAGCATGGGTTCATAAAGGGCAGGTCGTGCCTAACTAATTTAGTGGAATCTTTTGAGGACATTAACAGTGCGGTAGATAACGGGGAGCCAATGGATGTGATATATCTGGATTTCGAGAAAGCCTTTGACAAGGTGCCACACAAAAGATTGCTGCATGAGATAAAGATGCATGGAATTAAGGGGAAAGTAGTAGCATGGATAGAAGATTGGTTAATTAATAGAATGCAAAGAGTGGGGATTATGGGTGTTTCTCTGGTTGGCAATCAGTAGCTAGTGGTGTCCCTCAGGGATCAGTGTTGGGCCCACAACTGTTCACAATTTACATAGATGATTTGGAGTTGGGGACCAAGAGCAAAGTGTCCCAGTTTGCAGACGACACTAAGATAAGTGGTAAAGCAAAAAGTGAAGAGGATACTGGAAGTCTGCAGAGGGATTTGGATAGGCTAAGTGAATGGGCTAGGGTCTGGCAGATGGAATACAATGTTGACAAATGTGAGGTTATCCGTTTTGGTAGGAATAACAGCAAAAGGGATTATTATTTAAATGATAAAATATTAAAACATGCTGCTGTGTAGAGAGACCTGGGCGTGCTAGTGCATGAGTCGCAGAAAGTTGGTTTTCAGGTGCAACAGGTGATTAAGAAGGCAAATGGAATGTTGTCCTTCATTGCTAGAGGGATGGAGTTGAAGACTAGGGAGGTTCTGCTGCAATTGTATAAGGTGTTATTGAGGCAACACCTGGAGTATTGTGTTCAGTTTTGGTCTCCTTACTTGAGAAAGGAAGTACTGGCACTGGAGGGTATGCAGAGGAGATTCACAAGGTTAATCCCAGAGCTGAAGGGGTTGGATTACGAGGAGAGGTTGAGTAGACTGGGGCTGTACTCGTTGGAATTTAGAAGGATGAGGGGGGATCTTATAGAAACATATAAAATTATGAAGGGAATAGATAGGATAGATGCGGGCAGGTTGTTTCCACTGGCGGGTGAAAGCAGAACTAGGGGGCATAGCCTCAAAATAAGGGGAAGTAGATTTAGGACTGAGTTTAGGAGGAACTTCTTCACCCAAAGGGTTGTGAATCTATGGAATTCCTTGCCCAGTAAAGCAGTAGAGGCTCCTTCATTAAATGTTTTTAAGATAAAGATAGAGAGTTTTTTGAAGAATAAAGGGATTAAGGGTTATGGTGTTCAGGCAGAAAAGTGGAGCTGAGTCCACAAAAGATCAGCCATGATCTCATTGAATGGTGGAGCAGGCTCGAGGGGCCAGATGGCCTACTCCTGCTCCTAGTTCTTATGTTCTTATGTTCACAGCTCCAGGGTCCCAGGTTCGATTCCAGCTTGGGTCACTGTCTGTGTGGAGTCTGCACATCCTCCCCGTGTGTGCGTGGGTTTCCTCCGGGTGCTCCGGTTTCCTCCCACAGTCCAAAGATGTGCAGGTTAGGTGGATTGGCCATGATAAATTGCCCTTAGTGTTGGGTGGAGGTGTTGACCTTGGGTAGGGTGCTCTTTCCAAGAGCCGGTACAGACTCAATGGTCCGAATGGCCTCCTTCTGCACTGTAAATTCTATGATAATCTATGATTAATCTGGGACAAAGGTTTGGCACAACATCGTGGGCTGAAGGGCCTGTTCTGTGCTGTATTTTTCTATGTTCTGTGTTCTATGTTCTAACCCACTCCCGGGGTCTACCCGGCTCGCCATGCCTCATGAGATCCAACGCGATCTCACAAGACGTTGCGATGTGAATCACAGCCTTTGCGGGATCACTTTTTGACTGGCAGCTGTCTCACTCTAATGTGTAGATCCCCAGGTGTCTGAGGCTTTGGAATTCATTCCCTTTGCCTCAGAGACCTTGGGTGAGTGCCACAAATGGGGATCAGATGGAACAGCACTCATGGGGGCCTCCCAATGGTTCAGAGGTCCCCAACTGCATGCCCTTTTGGCAGGGTGGTGCTCTGGCCCAGCTGGTGCCACCTGGGCACCCTGGGAGTACCACCTGGGTGCCAGCCTTGCGCTGTCAAGGTGCTCAAATGGTGCTGGCATGGGCACGGGCACTGCCAGGGTGCCAGGTTGACACTGCCAAGCTGACATCTTTGTGAACATGTGATCTGGCCGGGGTGCTTGGTGGGGGTGCGGGAGAGGTCAGGGACCCTCCCATGGTGTGTTTGGGCTGGGCGGGTGGGGGGAAGTCAGAGAATTGTTTCAGGGGCCTCGGAGATCGAGACAGCATTTAGAATTGGCGTCCCGATCTCTCGCTACACTGGAGAGCTTTGCTCGCTGGAACTCCCCACTGTACAACCGGAGTCTATGAGCAGTTGGCTGCATGTTCCCCATTCAGGCCCCTTATACAACGGAAGTCACAGCGAAAAGCCATGTGTTTCTCGGCACTGCCAGTGCCAGGAAACACGTGGCTAAATGCTCTCGCTCGGGGACTTAATTTCGTTTCGGGAGAATGGCATCCTTGTCATTTTGGACGGGTTTGGTGGGGTGTTTCTCGCCGGCTTTTTGGGTGAGTTCCCCACCACTATTCAACCAAAAGTCATTTTTTGGGGCTTTAGGGTGTTTCTCCCCAGTCAAGCCCCCACTTATTGGGATGGATTCTTCTGCCCCGCCCGCCACAACATCGCCACGGGCGAGACACGGACAATGGAAAGTCCATTGACCTCTGGTGGGATTCTCCGGTTGGCAGGACAATCCCACCCTAGTCACTGCTGAACTTGTCGGTCAGGGCAGTTCCTCAGAGATCAGGCCGCCATTTTGAAAGGGTGCCCCAATTCCTAAGTGAGCTTGAGGATCCTCCACACCCCCCACCCACAGACAATCTCATCCCATGCAGACATGGGCATTATTCCCTCCCCTCCCATCCCCCGCCAAGTGAAGACACTATGGGGTTGCTGTGGGCTCCCTCATTTTGAGGCCTCCCCACCCCCTTTTGGGCCTCCATTTTCAGAACTTCCACCCTTAAACCACAACCTTTATGAGCCCCCTTCATACCTGACCTTCACCCCCTACCCTTCATAAACCCCTCATTCCCCCCTTTCATGGGTATGGCTCCCCTCAGGATTTACCCTGGCATTGCCATTCTAGCACATTGGCAGTGCCCCTGCTGGTATGGCAGTGCAACCCAGAGACCCTGGGTGCCTGGGTGCCAGAGGGAGAGCCAGGGAGCCACTCAGCCCTGTACCCCACCACCGAGAAGTTTCGCCTGGTCCACATTTGTGTGGCCCAGTAGTAAAGGGCGCCTGGTCCAGGCCTCCCTTGGAGTCTGCTAGTTCCCAGCCCGCCAGGAGAATGCGACGCAGACGTATTTAAATGGGCCACACGACACATTTAACTATACTGCTCGGGATCCCGCGCAGCGAGGGCGAGATCCAGATCACGATGTCTCGCGAGGTTTCGGTGAATCTTGGGGGTGACAAGGTCAGTAAATCGCTCAAGGTGACCGTTTTGTGGAACAGCCCCATTCAGTCTGCAAACAAGACCCTGAGTTGTTTAATTTTAATTTTTCACCTTGCTTCCACCCTGACCTTTCTATCCACAGCCTGCCACAGTGTTCCAATAAAGCTCAACACAGCTGAAGAAGCAGAACCTCATCTTTAATATTCTTACTCTGCAACCTTCTGGACTCAATATTGAGTTCAACAACTTTAAATCATGTTACATTCAGATGGTTGTTATATAGCCATTCATGCCACATTTGGACACAGCCCTTTGGTTTCTTTACTCTATTCATTAGCACTTCCTTTGCCTTTTGCATCATGAAATCTTTTCCTAGTTAATATCTCCTGCCCTCCCCCCTATCATACACCTTCCTTTTTGTCCTTCCTGTCTGCTCCCCCCTTCTACTGCCGTACCTTTCTAAATACTGATGACAGGTCAACAACCTGTATCGTAAACTTTGCTTCTCTCCCCAGATTCTGTCTGATCAGCTGAGTTTTCCAAAATGTGCTCGTTTTTATTCAGAAAGTCAAATTTAGTTAAACGTGTCCTTAAGTTCCCATCCTTAGTTGACCCGGAGGTTATTTCCAGTGATGCATCACATGCTAATCTTATTATGGATTTTCCACTGCCGCTACTTTCATCCAGCACAGATCTGGTCGTGCTGGGTAAATAGCGGGAAAGACCAAAATCGAGATTAGCGCCAGGCATGAATAAGTTTACAATTCATCCGGCCCGTTCCCGATGGCGAGTTCCAGTTCTCACGCAAAAATGGCAAGCATATCATTAACCCTCATTGGTGATATTGAAGTTGAATGCAACGACTACCGGGAATTACCCAATTCCCCAGCAAGAAATCACGTGAAGCTGGCGCAATGGCTACTGAAGGGAAGTGAGGAGGTGAGTAGCCATTTTCATTTTCCGGCATACAGTTCAAGGGCACCAGAGCCGCTGGCCTTGCGCTTGGGAATAGTGGGGGACCCCTCAGGGGTGGTGGGCTTGGTCGGGGGCAGAAGCACTCCAAGTCGCGGGTCACCCTTGAGCTGGAAGGGAGGGGGAAGGGGGGGCGATGAGAGCTTTGCGTGTGTGTGGCCTTCATGCTACCTTTAAATAATGTGGAGACCCATAACATGGGCAACCACAGCTGCAGCCTGTCTGTCCTTCCAGGACAGAGCCTTCAGGAACGGGCCGGGTGAATTGCAAACTGGTTCACATCCAGCGCGAATCTCGATTTTGCCTTTTCCTGCTATGAACCCAGTGCTGGCACAAAACGGTGGTTGAATGCCCCTGAATAGTGTGCCTAAATTCTAGGAATGGGTGCACCATAGTGGCAGCTGTCAACAATCAAACGCAAAAGGCCTGGGTTTCAGCACAGTGGGCCATCTTGTGAACAAAGGGTAAGTGTGTGGATCAGGGGAGGTCGCCTGAGGATGGCCTCCTTAATTTTGCCGGCATAGATCTGGGGTCTAGGGTTCCTGATGTGGCCAGGGGTGAGTGTGCAGAGCAAGGTTTGCCGGCACAACCGGCTCACTACATGGCACTCTGAGAGAAGGCGGGACAGTCATGGTAAGGATGGGGGTGGGGGGGTGTGGAATTTGAGGGTCCCGGGATGGAAGCGCTAACTGATTGTCGGTCTCTCTCCTTCTCCAGTTCCTCACAGATACCAAAATGTTTGGTGGTGTTGGTGCCGCAGCGGCTGCCCTCGCCTCGCTGGTGGCAGTCCAGGTGGCCAGATTCCATACAAGGCAGCCATGATGACACAGGCTGGAAGCAGCACCCCATGTGCAGGGGGCCGACGCACTTCCTGGAGGCCCGGCCATCCATCAGGCTGAAGAGGAACCCAGAGGGGAAGACCCATGATGGCCCAAAGTGTGCAGGCGTCATTGGTCTTTCAATGAGATGACAGACAGGATGTGCTGCAGAAGACTGCGTCTCAGCAGGGAGACAGTCCGGCACCTGTAACATGTCCTCGCGGATGTGGCCTCCCGTGGAGGAGGAGGCCACGCTCCCGCTGGCCATGAAGGTCAGCGCAGCACTCAGCCTTTATGCCACTGGTTCATTCCAGGGCTCGAGTGGGGACTTGTGTAACATTTCACAATATACAGCCGACAGGTGAACCGGGAGGTCACAGAAACCCTGTGTGCCCAGGCATTAGATTTTATCACCTAGAACGTGGACAAGGCCCACCAGGACGCTCGGGCTGCAGGATTCTCCGCCATCACCGGGAATCCTTTTATTAACAGGAAGGGGTTCCACTCCCTGAATGTTCAGGTTGTGTGCGACCACCGCCTCTGTATCATGCACATATATGCCTGCTACCCAGGGGGCGTGCATGGCAGCTACATCCTGGGACACTCGGAGATTCCCAGCATTTTCGAGGACCACCCCAGGATGACGGGATGTCTCTTGGGGACAAGGAATATCCGCTGAGGTCCTGGCTGATGACGCCGGTGCGGAGGCCTGAGACTGAGAATGAGGCCTATGCTGCCGCCCATGCTGTCATTGAGCAGTGCATTGAACTGCTGAAGAAGTGGTTCCGATGCCTGGACCACTTTGGCGGTGCACTGCAGTATACCCCCGAGAGGGTTTCCCGCTTTGTCGTGGTCTGTTGTGCTCTCCACATCCTGGCACAGCTGTGGATCGACATGCTGGAGGAGTGGGGGAGGGACATCCGGCCACCCCTGAGGAGGAGGAGGCAGACATGGAGGGGCTGGAGGACGAGCCTGGTCAGGGGCTGGTGGAGGGACCTGAGGATAGAGGACAGGTGGCAATAAGGGTCTGACACGTCCAGAGGACCAGGGTGGTCCTCATACTCACCAGATTCTCATAGGACAAGGCTACATCCACGCCCCATTTCCCTCCTTCCCCCTTCCCCATTTCCCTCCTTCTTCCCAATTCTCCCCAATTCCCCTTTCCCCCAATTCCATCCAATCCAATTCCAATCCCCTTCCCCACATATTCCCCACCCCACCCCACCTCCGCCATGCCACCCCCCTCCCCAACCACCCTGTTACACCTGTAGTGATCTCTATATGTGCATGTACACAAGGGGTTAATCAGTAGCACCACATGATCACTAGAGGGCCGGACCAACAGGGGTATAAAAGGCAATCACATTGGGTCTCTCTCTCTCTCTCTCTTGGGTGCACTGCGACCAGGGCAATAGCAGACTAGTTCAGATGGCTAGTGGAGTTATGTAAATTTACCGTAGTTAGATCTTGTTAACCTCATCACTAGTATCAAAGCTAAAGTAAAGAACTCATGCAATTATTGTTATAGTTACTCAATAAACCTTTTGTTACTACTGGACGAGTTCGAGTCTTCTTCATCGAGACTCAGAAGACCTCATCACTAACCAAGGTTTGAGTAGCACATGTTACCTACCACACAGGTAACAAAACATGGTACCAGGCGAGTGGCTTTAACAGAACTATTTAGATTAGGTTAGACAAAAAGAGACGAAAATTCAGACTGGATATTCGACTGTGGAAGACTTCACAGCAAATGGATCGTCGATGACCAACTATGGGACTCATTGGACCTCTAGGGCAGCTGGAAACAACCGGTAATTTAAGTTCTGACTGGAAAATGTTTGAACAGATATTCCAAATATTTATCGCAGCTAATGATTTAAGCACAGTCTCTGATGCAATGAAAATAGCACTACTATTCTCAATGGGAGGCATGAAGTTAGAGGAATCTATATAATTGCTTTAATTACTTAGAAGGTGAAGACAACACCAAAATAGAAGTAATACTCAAAAAATTTGATGAACACTGTAAGAGTCAGTCTGGAGAGATGCTGGAAAGATTTATCATAAATGCCAGAGAAACGGAGGGCCCATCACTGATTTTATTACAAATCTCAAGTTCATACCACAAGGCTGTGATTATGCTGATTTCAGAGACACTGTGACAATGAATCAATTAATTTCTGGACTATCGGATAAAAATTTGAGGGAAGAACTATCACAAGATAAGTATCTAACTCTAGAAATCGCTATACAAAAATGCCTTGCTTATGAACAAAAACAAAATCAATACTTTGAGCCTCTACAAACACAGAAGAAATATTTAGAAAACAAAATCGGTAAAATGGTGAACATTCACCACGAGGCAGAGGCAGGATCGCACTTGATGCAACAGCACTTTTTGATTGGCAGCCATCTTGAGCGAGAGCGTTCCAGCCAGTACGCACATGCGCACTTCTCAAAAAGAAGGAAAACGGCAAACTACACTTGCCCGCATGCGCAGTTGCGAAAAGAGCGCACAGTAAAGGAATCTCGAGTTGCGCATTCAATTCCTACTCATGATGTCACGAGCGTCATGACGTCAGAGGACCCGGATCATGCCCACTTAAAAGGGAAATGCACAAAAATGAAATTTAAAGCTGCAAAACCCAATTTTCTTACCTTAAAAGACAGAACAATGCCCGAACCTACACCAGCAGTTGAAAATAACTTTCACAACACCCTGGAACAAGCAGTCTGCACCACCGAAAGCGAAGAGCACAATGACAAATCTGAAACCAAAGAAGATGATTTGTTCATTGAACATGAAGAGAACGATAACAACTCCGAAACAAAAAGAGATGATTTGTCTATCGAACAATACACACAATACTACTCAGACATGGCTGAGTTATTCGGATATGCTGATCACAGCATCAGCAACACGGTTGAAAAGCTCAACATGACTCTTCTCATGGTAGATGAATCCAATACCAGGATGCCATGGCAGATCATTGATGCATTGGATGACAGCAATACCCAAGAAGAAGACGATGCCACACAGAGAGCACAGAACGACTCCGTTGAGAGAGCACAGATCGACTCTACAGCGAGAACACTGCACGACTCCACAGAGAGAGCGATGACAGACTCCACAGAGAGAGCGATGACAGACTCCACAGAGAGAGCGATGAAAGACTCCACAGAGAGAGCGATGAAAAACTCCACAGGGAGAGCGATGAAAGACTCCACAGAGAGAGCGATGAAAGACTCCACAGAGAGAGCGATGAAAGACTCCACAGAGAGAGCGATGAAAGACTCCACAGGGAGAGCGATGAAAGACTCCACAGAGAGAGCGATGAAAGACTCCACAGAGACAGTGACACAAGCCTCCACAGACAGCTCGGTGGCAGACTCAAAAATGGAAGCAAGCAAATATTCCATAGCGAACGCCATGCATGAACAGGACTATGAAAGTCTACCAAGCTCACGTGAACAACAAAAATACTATGCTAGTCTACCCAGTTTATTTGAGCCACCAGAACCCAGCTCATTTAACCAACAAGAAGACAGCCTACACAGCGTATTTGAGCCACCAGAAGAAGACTATGAAAGTCTACCCAGCTCATTTAACCAACAAGAAGACACTGAATGTCTGCCCACTGTATGTGAGACAAGTGATGAAGAAATCACAATTCCCATACAGGATGTGCAGGATCACAGCGAGACTGACAGATCTCAGCTCATCTGCACAGAAGCACTCAACAATCAGAGGACAGCTACTCATGAGTCCAGAGAGACCACGTCAATAGAAATCTTGAAGATTGTGACTCCAGAAGAGGAGCACCAAGAAACCAAAGGTGATTCAAATGAACCAGAAATAACTCCAGAAGAGGAGCACAAAGAGATCACAGATGATTCAAGTGAACCAGAAATGACTCGAGAAGAGGAGTACCAAGGAAGCAAAGAAGAGGAATCAAATCCACCACAAATGACTGATGTCACCATCATCTATACAACATCAGATCATTCTCACAATTCTCAAGAAGAAACGCTCAATGTAACCGGTACCACAAAGGACACTGACACCAATAACTGTGACAATGACTCACATCCACACGGAAAACTCATTGAACGCAACAAGAACAACAAAAACCGCAAGAAGCACTGCAGAAACAAGAAAAACAACAGCAACAATGAAAACAACATGCAGCGCAACAAAAGCAAGAACAACAAGAAGCGCTGCAGAAGCAAGAACAACATCAGCAACATCAAAAACTACAAGCACAACAACAAAACCAACAAGAAGCATAACAAAAACAGAAACAACAAGCATGACAAAAACAACAAGAACGACAACAACAAGAACGACAACGAAAACGACCAAGACAGAAACAACAAAAACAACGACAACAAAAACAACAAAGACAGACAAGACAGAAACAACAACAATGAAACAATGACCTGTACAACATGGTACAACTCTGCACATGAAGGACAATGCCACAGCACACTGAAAAACAATGACAAGACTACAAACATGCCAAGGCATGACAAAGAATCTCACGAGTTCACATCTGCTCCAGAACAAGCAAGCACGCCAGCTTTTAAGGCAGATGACACACTAGATCAATACCGCAAGCACAGGAAAAAGTCCAGCCAACGGTATATCACAGAATCGCTACAAAGGTGACATACAGAATCAATACTACAGTATATAAAAAACAAAGAAAGTCTAACTCAGACAACAAAGTGATTCGACCATTCGAACACCTCATGATGACTTGATGGTCACTTAAACACAAGAACACTGACGACGTTCACAAAGAAATAACGACATCAACATCACCACTTCAACAACAGAAGAAGAAAGCAACTCAACAGAACAAATTCATAAATTTTGGACGCACAAATTATTTTTTTATTAAGACTGGACTCATAAATATTAATTGGCTTTGTATAATCATCAAGATCGTCACAACTTGTACATAACATAATTTGTCTACCTATTTCACGCAAGCGATAAAACCTAAGAGGCTAAATGTATTAACATTTGACGGACTAACTCATTGATTTTATGTAATACATTTGCAAACTGCATCCATTATGTTTGTTCAATTTTTTTTACAACATACAGAAAATATGTAACACGAAATCAGTAGCACCACATGATCACTAGAGGGCCGGATGAACAGGAGTATAAAAGGCAACCAGATTGCGTCTCTCTCTCTCTCTTGGGTGCACTGTGGCCAGGGCAATAGGACAATAGTTCAGATGGCTAGTGGAGTTACGTATAGTTACCGTAATTAGATCTTGTTAACCTTATCACTAGTATCAAAGTTAAAGTAAAGAACTCATGCAATTATTGTTATAGTTACTCAATAAACCTTTTGTTACTACTGGGCGAGTTCGAGTCTTCTTCATCGCGATTCAGAAGACCTCATCACTAACCAAGGTTTGAGTAGCACATGTTACCATCCACACAGGTAACAAAACACCACCCTCCAAGGGGCTGTGTACATAGGACATAGAACATAGAGTGCAGAAGGAGGCCATTCAGCCCATCAAGTCTGCACTGACCCACTTAAGCCCTCACTTCCACCCTATCCCTGTAACCCAATAGCCCCTCCAAAACGTTTTGGACACTAAGGGCAATTTAGCATGGCCAAACCTAACCTGCACGTCTTTGGACTGTGGGAGAAAACCAGAGCACCCAGAGGAAACGCACGAGGCGAATGTGCAGGCTCCGCACAGGCAGTGACCCAGCGGGGAATCAAACCTGGGACCCTGGCGCTGTGAAGCCACAGTGCTAGCCACTTGTGCTACCGTGCTGCCTAAACATCACTATAACATCACTCAAGTGTGATGGGCCTGTGTTGGCACTGTCAACAGGTCAGTGTACAAAGCAGGAGAGTGATGATAACTTGCTGTGAGGAAACCTCTGGTGCTCCTCAGTTTCTGCAAAAGTCTGACTTTCTTTTGCTAAAAGCGCACTCACACCCATTCTCTGACTGGGGTCCGCATCGGGGGCTTTTGATCTTGGACCGCTGTGCCAGTGTGGGGTTGGGGGTGGGAGGGAGCAGAGCGCAACAGGGGGTGGTGTACAGATAGGCCCGCTGTGAAGCGGCTTCACATGTATCAGGTGTAACATGTTTTAATAATCAACATTTGACATTTCCATTCCCTCTAGCTACAGATAGTGATCCTCCAGCCACTCCCCACCCCCCACCCAGTGCCCAGTCAATGATCCTCAATCTATAGGCGGCGGCATGTGTGGGCACCACACCTGTTCATGAAGGGGTTGTGCTGGTGGGTGCCAGCGGATCCTGAGGAACAAGCACGAATTTCAAATGTGGGGAGAGTGCGAGATGTCAGTCAGTGATTTGGGATGGAGGGGAAGTTTGGGAATTTGAGGGGTGGCAGGCAGGACTGATGCCAGGAGAGAGGTGGTAACTTGCCCTTGTAGCTCGGTGGACGTCATTGGTCTTCTTCCGACATTGGACGGGGGTCCTCCTGGTCATGCTGTCCAAACTGACAGTGGCTGCCACTGCCTCCCAGGCGACTCTGCTGGCCCTGCTGCTGGTCCTCAGACCCCGTTGGGGGAACAAGGTGCCTGCCTCTCACCCACAGTGTGGAGAGGCCTGGCCGGGTCGGAATCACCAAAGCGAAGAGCAGGTCTGCGCGTTGCCATGCTTGTATGTTGACTGATAGTAAGTGGTGAGGGAGCGTTTAAAAGTAGCGCCCCTTGTTAGCGGCGAGAAGCTGAGGTGCGAGATCGGCGAATCAGACGGTAAGACAGCCATTGGCGAGAAGTTCATGCGGCTAACTTTTGGCACTAAGTGCTGTTGAATGAGGGCCACGATCTTGCCAATGCGGTCATCGAGGAACACCCTGCCAAAAACACCCAAAATGACACTTAGAAATGTTTCCATTGAACTGCGCCAAATACTTCTGATGGCTGAGATCAGGAGATAATAATAATCGCTTATTGTCACAAGTAGGCTTCAATGAAGTTACTGTGAAAAGCCCCTTTTCATTGTAAGATAATGTGCACCATGAAAAGTGTGAGGGAGAAAAGGTCACAAATCTTGGAGAGCAAGGAAATCTCAAAACATTAAATGGGTGGATTCAGCTCATCGACTGCTGGTTTGTTTTACAAATATAAATACAAGTATGAAGACATTTTTAGGGGTCCTAGAGGAGGGGCGTCTCACAATGTAATGCTTTATAAAGAATCTGGAGGCCTTTGATTTGTTTTGTTTTGAAATTGTGGTTGTGCACAAAATGTTTTTATTTAAAGAGAAGGAAGGGAAGCTGTCTATTGTAAATTAATCACATATAAGTGTGTGCAGTTGGTTGGCATTAACTGGAGATATACTAGTGCTCTATAAAAAGGAACAGGTTGAAACTGTGGTTGTTGTTGAGGAGGTGCGTGTTTGTAATGCATAATCTATAAATAAATACATTTAAAAGTATGTAAGTATTGGCTCCAATTCTGTCCTTTACCATCTGGTTTTCTGGAAGGTAATAATCTTGGATTTCAGGCCTGGCCATTGAACCCCTCAAGCCTGCTCTGCCATTTAATGAGATCATTCCCAGCCTCCTAGGGTCTCCGGTTACCATAATTGAAGAATTGGCCTTCTTTATAAAGAGTTTGATAGACTCTTGTCATTTTCTATGAGGCTGGGGCTACCATGGTGTGAGCTACTGTTGTTATTTCCTCCCTCCTGCTCTTGTGGACATGTACATTTAGTCTTGACGACACAGGTACTGGTGGGTAAAATTTAAATGGGGGAAGCTTTTTCTGCGCACTATGGCTGAACCTTTTAATGAGTTGATCCTGGCACCTGTGCAATGATTGACGGCCTGTTGTAATTTGGATCCTCAGGAGGGGATTTTTGATTGATGGCGAGGATGGGCTTGGGTGCAGGTGGTGGCTTAAATCCACCCCCGGGTCAGCGCAACGCCAGCACGCTCAGATTTTGGAATGCACCGATGGAAGTTGGAAGAAGCAACCCGCCCAAAACTTCCATTAAAGAACTAGTCAGCTCGTTCAGGGGGCTGATTTTGATTCTCTTTTCATGCGTTGGGTTCCACGTGCCGGAAGAACAACAACATGGACATAGCGGCAGTGTTGGCAGCAGAAACGATGCAGAGTTCTGCGCAACAGCAAATTGCCAAAGTACACTGGACAAATGGGATTCAATATAGACTGAAATAAATCCAGATTCTGATAACACACTGGGAAGTCTATTAGATTCTGAACAAAAAAAGGATCAAGTTAATATTTAACATTCAGACCCTTTTATATGGTTACCTTTCTTTACCTCTCCTTCTTTGGTGTTGTATTTTATTTTATTTATGCCTCTGTTTAAGAAGTCTCTCTAAATTAAAGATGCCATTTAAATGTTATTGGTTGAACTGACTAGATCTGCAGCTGAGATCTTAATCTATCTTTTCCCTTTGTGGAGGTTCTGGACGTCTTGCCGATTTGTAGCACGGGGCCCTCCCTGCCTTCCGCCCTCTATTCAGGTTGGGCCTCCACTTTCCGTACTTGCAGTCTCAGTAATGACTGCCAGTCATCCTTTAAATCAGGACCACTTCTGGCTTGGTTCTGCCTCTTCCTCTATTCGCTGCCACTGCTTGGACGGCAAAAGCAACTTCTTGCCAATGAAGCACTTTGAATAACACAATTGCAGTGTTTCCACTTCGGAAAATGGGCTCAGAAGTCATTGCCACGTCTGGGTTCTGACCCGAGAATTGAAATCCTGCCGGGTGTCTGATCTGGAGAAATACTGCTGTGGGTGGAAAACGTTGTTACGAAGCAGAAGTGCAAGATTAACAGTCCTGACAAAGTTTAAATTTCCTTCTTGCTGAACAATGGCAGTCAGCGAGAGGAAGTTCAATGGGGAGTGCCGGGGCAAATGAATGGGCCGTTTTTCCACAGGAAAGAGCTGTTACATATGGCAATCTGTGTGGACAGTAAAGTTCTTAGAGGAGGTTCACACAACATCCATGGGCTGGATTTTCAATTTGGGATCAGGAACCCAATGACCAGAACATTTCCTGGTCCTGATCTTGCGTTGGGCCAGCATCAGTGATATGCAAAGGGCATATTGACCTGGGGGCAAGTTGAGGAGATAGCACAGGAGGGTTTTCAGATGGCCAGCATCAGCAAGGACAAGTGTTTACCGGTGACCCCAAGGTTCTCAAATGTCTCCGATGAGCTGTTAATGCAGTCACTGAGAGGTGAGAGATATTCCCGGCTTCTGGCAGAAGACTGAGGCAGCCAAAGATGCTGATGAGGGAGCCACCCCTCAGGAGGCACCAATGTCGTCCCTCATCTCCTCAGCACCTCCAACTCAGGACCCATCCATGCTGTAAGGCCCTGTAACAATACGCAATGCCATGGTTGGTGATGTGCGTCTCTGCTAATAGTGGTGGAGACCTCGGGCGAGATTCTCCGACCCCCCGCCGGGTCGGAGAATCGCCGGCGGCTGGCGTGAATCCCGCTCCCGCCGGTTGCCGAATTCTCCGGCACCGGATATTCGGCGGGGGCGGGAATCGCGCCGCGCCGGTTGGCGCCCCCCCCCCACGATTCTCCGGCCCGGATGGGCCGAGGTCCCGCTGCTAAAATGCCTGTCCCGCCGGCGTAGATTAAACCACCTACCTTACCGGCGGGACAAGGCGGCGCGGGTGGGCTCCAGGGTCCTGGGGGGGGCGCGTGGCGATCTGGCCCCGGGGGGTGCCCCCACGGTGGCCTGGCCCGCGATCGGGGCCCACCGATCCGCGGGCAGGCCTGTGCCGTGGGGGCACTCTTTTCCTTCTGCCTTCGCCACGGTCTCCACCATGGCGGAGGCGGAAGAGACTCCCTCTACTGCGCATGCGCGGGAATTGTGTCAGTGGCCGCTAACGCTCCCGCGCATGCGCCGCCCGGAGATGTTATTTCCTCGCCAGCTGGCGGGGCACCAAAGGCCTTTTCTGCCAGCTGGCGGGGCGGAAATTAGTCCGGCGCGGGTCTATCCCCTTAACGCTGGGGCTCGGCCCCCCAAGATGCGGAGCATTTCGCACCTTTGGGGTGGTGCGATGCCCGACTGATTTGCGCCGTTTTGGGCGCCAGTCGGCGGACATCGCGCCGATACCGGTGAATTTTGCCCCTCATTCTCAATGGTTTTGGCTGGCAATGGGATTCTTCAGATTTGTTTGCTTGTTGGATAATTTCTCTCTCTGGTGGGAATTGAGTTAATCATATGTCATTACAGCTGAGAGCCACTCAAGTCAAACCTTGCTGAGTTAGCGAGACCCTTGCAGCCATGCCACCCTGCCAGTCGCTGTAAGGCCTGGAATGGCCCCGGTGGTCTTTCTTGAAAGCATGGGCACTGGGTACCTCTACAGTGCCCCCTGCATCCTCTCACCTTCTTCCTCCTTCCTGTCATCCTCCAAAGAAGAATGGCATTTTAGGTCTTCCTGTTCATCCAGTTCGAGGCTTCTTTATATAGTCATGTTTTCAGCATGCAGCAAATGATCACAATATGAGATAACCTGAGTGGCTTATACTGGAGGACACCACTGAACCGGTCACAGCAATGGAGGCACATTTTCAAGATGCCAATGGACTGTTCATTGCAGATTTGTATTAGAAGATGGTCTTGGTTACAGTGAGTCTCTGCACCATGTCTCAGTACCAGACAGGCATCAGGAACCATCTCCTCGGGGTTAAGGAAGAGTGCAGGGGGGCATGCCAGGAGCAGCACTCCACATACGAAAAATGAGGAGTCAACCTGGTGAAGCTACGATACAGGACAACTTACATGTCAAACAACAAAAGCATCATGAAATAAACAGAGCAAAGTGATCCCACAACCAACAGGTCAGATCTAAGCTCTGCAGTCCTGCCACATCCACTGATGAATGTTGGTGGACTATTAAACAACTCGCTGGAGCACAAATATCCTCATTCTCATTGATGGGGGAGCCCAGCACATCAATGCAAAAGACTCAGTTGAAGCATTTGCAACAATCTTCAGCCAGATGCGACAAGTAGATGATCCATCTTTAGCTCCAAGTCCCCAGCATCACAGATGCCAGTCTTCAGCCAATTTGATTCATTCCACATGAGATAAAGAAACAGCTGAAGGCACTGGATACTGCAAAGGCTATGGGCCCTGAAAATATTCCGGCAATAGTACAGAAGACTTGTGCTACAGAACGTGTCAAGTTGCCAGCCAAGCTGTTCGAGTGCAGTTACAACCTTGGCATCCACTCGGCAATGTGGAAAACTGCCCTGTCCACAAAAAGCAGGACAAATCCAACTTAGTCAACTACCAACCAATCACTCCACTCTTGATCATCTGCAAAGTGATGGAAGGGGTCATCAACTGCTCTATCAAGAGACATTTACTCAGCAATAGCCTGCTCACCGATGCTCAGTTTGAGTTCTGTCAGGGTCCCTCATTACAGCCTTAGTCCAAACATGGAAAAAGGACTGAAAAAACAAAGAACAAAGAAAAGCATAGTACAGGAACAGGTCCTTTGACCCTCCAAGCCAGCGCCCACCATGCTGCCCATCAAACCTAAAACCTTCTTGGTCCGTATCCCTCTATTCCATCCTATTCATGTATTTGTAAAGACCCCCCTTAAGTGTCACTATCGTACCTGCTTCCACCACCTCCTCCAGCAGCGAGTTCTAGGTACCCATTACTCTCTGTGTAAAAAACTTCCCTCGCATATAGGTGTACACTCGATGCAGACTCGTCGGTGCAGATCCGATGGGCCAAATGGCCTCCTTCTGCACTGTAAATTCTATGATTCTATGGTATCTCCTCTAAACTTTGCCCCTCACACCTTAAACCTATGTCCCCTAGTAATTGCCTTTTCCACCCCAGGAAAATGCTTCTGAGTATCCACCCTTTCTGTGCCTCTCATAATTTTGTAGACTTCTATCAGGTCATCCCTCAACCTCCATTGTTCCAGTGAGAACAAACTGAGTTTATCCAACCTCATAAGAGGTGAGAATGACTACCCTTGACATCAAGGCAGCATTTGACTGAATTTGGAGCCCTACAGAACTGAAACCAATAGGAATAAGGGGGGAAACTCTCCACTGGTTGGAGTCATACCTGGCACAAAGGAAGATGGCTAAAGTGGTAGGAGGTCAAACATCTCAGTTCCAGGACATCACTGCAGGAGATTCTCATGATAGTGGCCTAAGGGTCAACTATCTTCAGCTGCTTGATCAATTATCTTGCTTCAATCATAAGTTCAAAAGTGGGATGGTTGCTAATGACTGCACAATGTTCAGCACCATTCACGACTCCTCAGCTACTGAAGCAGTGTGTGTCCAAATGCAGCAAGAGCTGGACAACATTCAGCTTGGGCTGATAAGTAGCATGTAACTGCCACGCCATACAAGTGCCAAGCAATGACCATCTCCAATAAGAGAGAATCTAACCATCACCCCTTAAGCAGACCCTATTTAGAATATTGTGAGCAGTTTTGGGCCCCATATCTAAGAAAGGATGTGCTGGCCTTGGAGAAGGTCGAGAGGAGGTTCACAAGAATGATCCCCGGAATTATGAGGAGTGGTTGAGAACTCTGTGTCTGTATTAGATGGTGTTTAGAAGGCTGAAGGGGGATCTTATTGAAACTTACAGAATACTGAGAGTGCTAGATAGAGTGGATGTGGAGAAGATGTTTCCTCTAGGAGGAGAAACTAGAACCCGAGGACACAGGCTCAGACTGAAGGGACGATCTAACTGAGATGAGGAGCACTTTCTTCAGCCAGAGGGTGGTGAATCTGTGGAACTCTTTGCCGCAGAAGGCTGTGGAGGCCAAATCACTGAGTGTCTTTGAGTCGGAGATAGATACATTTGTTGCTCTATTTATTTATCTCGGTGAACCACAAGCCTTTCCCTTACATCGAGCACACAACCAGTTAGTTAGTTCAAAAGATGGTTTATTTACATACACAAGAGTTCTCTCAACATGCAAATACAATATCTATTGCGAGTGAAACTACACCTATCAGCTACAATAACCTATACTTAACTTCAGGGCGACCGGCACTGTGCAAATGGATAAAGACCTTTATCATAGAATTTACAGTGCAGAAGGAGGCCATTCGGCCCATTGAGTCTGCACTGGCTCTTGGAAAGAGCACCCTACCCAAGGTCAACACCTCCACCCTATCCCCATAACCAAGTAACCCCACCCAACACTAAGGGCAATTTTGGACACTAAGGGCAATTTATCATGGCCAATCCACCTAACTTGCACATCTTTGGACTGTGGGAGGAAACCGGAGCACCCGGAGGAAACCCGCGCACACACGGGGAGGATGTGCAGACTCCGCACAGACAGTGACCCATCCAAAATCGAACCTGGGACCCTGGAGCTGTGAAGCAATTGTGCTATTCACAGTGCTACCGTGCTTTATCTGGATTTCACTTGGCTGGTTCGAAGAAAGTGGCTCTGTTTCTGCTGGGCTCATCAGTCAGGTAGTGATCGTTGGTCTTGAACTTAACTGGCTGTTCCTGCTGCACAGGCCAGATCCAAGAGAGACAGAACACAAGGCTGCGCTCTCTTTTATCCCTCTGGGATTTTGCGCTCTTTGGGGCGGTCCTTAACATTGAACCCAATCGTTCGACAGGGCTCTGATCACTCTCTTCGATTTCAGCCAATAAAGGGGCGGGTGCCTTGGTAGCTGGGCGGGTCCTTAGCAGTCACTTACCTTGGCAGTTGTGCTTTCTGAGCAAGGGAGTGGCACCGATCAGTCTGTGGCTGTACCGGTTGCTTGATTGGAGTTCTATTGTCCTGGGATAATGGGCCATTAAAATGTAAATGAGCGGGGGTTTCGGTCAGGTCTGGTTACCTGTGTTTTAGATACACATAGGCTGTGTATCTGTCTGAGTCCTAGGTTGGCCATAATCCCCATGGTCCTTTGCAGGTGGCCATCTTAGATGGCTACACATTCTTGATTATTAAGGGCATCAGGGGTTATGGGGAGAAGGCAGGAGAATGGGGATGAGAAACATATCAACCATGATCGGATAGCAGAGCAGACTCAATGGCTGAATGGCCTAATTCTGCTCCTATATCTTTTGGTCTTACAGTCTGATGACATTCAAAGGCTTTACCATCACTGAATTCCCCATTATCAATATCGTGGGGGTTACCATTTGTCATGATATGCATACATGCAGATAATAATATGCAGACAGGCACAGACAGGCAGCTAATGAACACAGAGAACAGGACATGACCAATGAGCAGGCAGGACACTCAGGGGTGGTATCTCACTACAAAAGGCACGAGGCACTCACACTCCGCCTCTTTCCATTGATGAACATCTACAGAGTGAGTCAGGGGGCGAAATTCTTCCCCAACGGCGTGATGTCCGCCAACTGGCACCAAAAACGGCGCCAATCAGACAGGCATCGCGGCGGCCCAAAGGTGCGGAATGCTCCGCATCTTTGGGGGCCGAGCCCCAACATTGAGGGGCTAGGCTGGCGCCGGAGGGATTTCCGCCCCGCCAGCTGGCGGAAATGGCGTTTGTTGCCCCGCCAGCTGGCGGAAATGGCGTTTGTTGCCCCGCCAGCTGGCGCGGAAATGCGGCGCATGCGCGGGAGCGTCAGCGGCCGCCGACAGTTTCCCGCGCATGCGCAGTGGGGAGAGTCTCTTCCGCCTCCGCCATGGTGGAGGCCATGGCGGAGGCGGAAGGGAAAGAGTGCCCCCACGGCACAGGCCCGCCCGCGGATCGATGGGCCCCGATCGGGGGCCAGGCCACCGTGGGGGCACCCCCCAGGGTCAGATCGCCCCGCACCCCCCCCCCAGGACCTCGGAGCCCGCCCACGCCGCCTGGTCCCGCCGGTAAATACCAGCTTTGATTTACGCCGGCGGGACAGGCAATTTCTGGGCGGGACTTCGGCGGGGGCGGGATTCACGGCGGCCAACGGCCATTCTCCGACCCGGCGGGGGGTCGGAGAATGACGCCCTTGGTGTATGTACAGTATCACACTTCCAGCACGTGGCGAAGAGCTAGTCTGGTTCAGTCAGACAGAGTAACCACACTTAGGTTAGCAGAGAGTCGAACTCATAGAGAACTGTGCTAACTGTGCTACTGGTTCAATAAATCAGATTGAACTAACTTCAAGGTCTGGAGTATCTTATGGTTAAAGCTCATCCAGTTGCCGCCTATATTATCCCAGAGTACATAACACATCATGCTACCAGGAGACTGCTTAATCTAGGTGATTTACCTCAGTCCGTTCTGTGACGACCAGCGAATGTATCCTGGCACCATGGAGAAGATTCAGGCTCCTTAGCAGCTCAGGACCTCCGGCAATCTCAGTGCCAACTGGCGGACATTCAAGCAAAGGTTTTTGCTGTACATCGAAGCTTCAGACCTCGTGGGTACGTCTGATGCAAGAAAGATCGCGCTTCTCCTCTCGATAGCGGGTGATCAATCCATCGAACTCTTCAACTCATTTCACTTCACCGAAGGCCAGGGCAAGACAAAGTTTCAGACCATCCTGGACAAGTTTGACAGTCACTGTGAAATGGACACCAATGAAATCTTCGAGCGCTACAAATTCAAATAGCGTTTACAAGATAAAGATGAATCTTTCAACTCCTTCTTAACTAACTTCCGCCTGCTAGCGCTGTCCTGCAACTTTGGTGATATTGCTGACTCCATGATCAGAGACCAAATCGTTTTTGGAGTTCACTCTGATCCTCTGAGAGAGCAACTACTGAAAATCAAGCATATGACCCTGTCAGTTGCGATTGAAACATGCACAGTGCATGAGCACGTCAAAAATCGCTATGCCCAGTATAAATCGACTGAAAATGAGAAACTTGCCTCTCACGAGGCAGAAAGTGTGCAGGCCATCTCCCGGAAGCAGCGCCTCAGCATTGATGAAAACGGCTATGTTGCGTGCGTTTCCCGGGGCCCCACGCATGCGCGATGCGAATGGGATAACGAAGCGGCTGACACCCGCACTGCGCATGTGCGACGACATGCGGAGCGCAGGACGCCGACGTCATGACGTGCTCTAACTGCAGCAATGCCCACTTGAAAAACACTGCCCTGCAAGAGGCAGGCGATGTTTAAACTGTGGGAAGCGTGGACACTATGCAGCCTTGTGCAGGTCCGCACCACCAGTCAGGGGCCAGCGCTCCCAATTCCGACGATGGTGCGTTCAGAGTGTGCAACAACGATTACAGGATTCTGATCCTGGCAGCACAACGGATCCAGAGGACGAGTGCCTGGACTCCGCCTACTCTGTGGGCACCATTACCAAATGTGAATATGCCACATCCAGCTCATCACAAATTTAATCCATCCTCACTGTGGATTCTGCGGATGAATGGCGTGCGGTGGTGCAGGTCAACCACTGCTCCATCCAGTTTAAACTGGACACAGGTGCTTCTGCCAATCTCCTCTCACAGGCAGATTCAAATGCATCAAGAAGCCCCCCCAAGGTCCTTCCAGCAGCCTGCAGGCTCCTGGACTACAACTGAAATGCCATCACGGCACTGGGATCCTGCCATCTACTCGTCTCCAACCGGAGCACCCATGCACGGTTACGTTTTGAAATTGTCAAGCCAGACAGGGCATCCCAACTTGTCGTGCATTCCTGCAAGCAGCTGAACCTCGTGCAGCGGGTTTACACAATGACACCCTCCAATGTGGATCTTCAGGCCGGCATTGACGACATCCTCTCTCAGTATCCGGATGTGTTCGACGGGATGGGCACGCTGCCTTTTCGATAGAAGATTCTGCTACGACCTGATGCTAAGCCAGTGGTTCACGCACCACGCCGGGTTCCAGCTCCCGGCTCCGCTGAGGGAGCGCCTGAAGGCACAGCTCGAGGATCTTCAGCAACAGGGCATCATTTCCAAGGTAACCGAACCGACTCACTGGGCCAACTCGATGGTATGTGTTAGAAAGCCTTCGGGAGACCTGCACATCTGCATTGATCCCAAGGATCTCAATAAGAATATAATGCGTGAACACTGCCCCATCCCGAAGTGGGAGGAACTCACCAGTGAGATGGCACACGCATGTTTTTTCACCAAGTTAAATGCGTCACATGGATTTTGGCAAATCCAGCTGGATGAGTCCAGCAGAAGGCTCCGCACCTTCAACACACCGTTTGGCAGATACTGCTAGAATCGCATGCCGTTTGGCATTGTCTCAGCATCGGAGATCTTCCATCGCATCATGGAGCAGATGATGAAGGGCATTGAAGGGGTTCGTATGTATGTGAACAACGTCTTCATATGGTCCACGACCCCTGAAGAGCATGTCTCCCGACTCCAGGAGGTATTCCGCCATGTCCATGCCAATGGCCTGAAGCTGAACACGTCCAAATGTTACTTTCGCATGTCGACACTTAAGTTCCTAGGTGACCAGATCTCTCAGCAGGGCGTGCGCCCGGACACAGACAAGGTCAAGGCCATCGAAGCCATGAAGGTCCCTGAAGACAAGAAGGCGGTGCTGTACTTCCTGGGCATGGTCAATTTTCTGGGCAAGTTCATCCCAAACCTGGCCTCACACAGCACGGCCCTTCGAAACCTGGTGAAAAAGTCCACTGCCTTTGAGTGGAAGGCAGCACATCAGGCAGAGTGGTTGTAGCTGATAGCCAAGCTCACCACTGCATCCGTCTTGGCATTTTTCGACCCAGAAAGGGAGACAAAGATCTCGACAGATGCGAGCCAGGATGGCATCGATGCGGTGCTGCTTCAACGCGATGACACTTCATCCTGGGCACCGGTAGCCTACGCATCGAGGGCCATGACGCTCACCGAAACAAGGTATGCGCAAATAGAGAAGGAATGCCTTGGTCTTCTCACTGGCATTCTCAAGTTTCATGACTATGTCTACGGCCTGCCGACATTCACTGTCGAGACGGATCAGAGGCCTCTGGTCCACATTATCCACAAGGACCTGAATGACATGACGCCTCGGTTGCAGCGCATCCTCCTCAAACTCAGAAGGTACGACTTTGACTTAATGTACACGCCTGGCAAGGAGCTCATCATCGCTGATGTATTGTCCCGCTCCATCAAATTACCTAGTGAACCGCTGGAAATCATCCGGCAGATTGAATCACAGGTGCAGCTGTGTGCTAGCACCCTCCTGGCATCTGATGAGAAGGTGGTTCATATCCGCGAGGAGACAGCCAAAGACCCCCTCTTGCAGCATGCCATGCACCACCTCGCCAATGGTTGGAAGAAAGGGCAGTGCCCTCAATTTTACAATGTAAAGGACGATCTGACGGTGATTGATGGTATCCTCCTCAAGATGGACCGGATTGTCATTCCACTCAGTCTCCAGAGCTTGGTGCTCCGCCAAATTCATGAGGGACACCTGGGCGTCGAGAAGTGCAGACGCAGAGCCAGGCAGGCTGTCTACTGGCTCGGGATCAGCCAGGACATCTCGAACATGGTCCTCACCTGTGCGACCTGTCAACGCTGCCAGCCAGCGCAGAGCAAGGAGACTCTCCAGCAGCATGAAATCAAGACCTCCCCGTGGTCCAAGGTTGGCATCGACCTCTTTCGTGCGAATGGTCGTGACTACGTGTTGATTATTGACTATTTCTCCTGTTGCTAACTTTGGTCGGCTCTTAATTCGTTGCCCGTTGTGTCTTTACTTAATTTGCTCTGTTTCAATAACCTTTGCTCTAGAGTCGCCAGGTATCTTTATGATACCGTCACGAGGTTCAAGTTCAAGTGCTGATCCATAACTCAATACACCAGTTAGTAAGATTCAAATCAATGCACATTTATTATACACAGTAAATCACTACTCATGCATAAAACTCTACTTACTCGACTATCTCTATCACTATAGGCCTATACTTAGCTTGGAACTGGCCCACCAGGTCAGGGGAACAAATGGCCTTTCGTTCAGGTTCTGAGTCTGCAGGATTCAAAGCTGGTATAGACTGGTAGCTAGGAGCGCCTATCTCGTAGCGTGCGTTGACTGGAGACTTACTTGGTTGATGCAGCAACTCAGGCAGGTCACGTTCAAGGGTTGATTCGAGTTGCTGAGTGACCCTGCCAAGAAGGACGAATTGAACTTGGGGGCTCTACTTTATAGTCCCCAGGGGCTTCGCGCCGTTCAGGGCGGACCCCGTACCTGGTTCCAAGTGATTGGACTACGTTCCGATCACTTGGATCGATTTCTCCAATACTGGAGCGGTTCCCTGATCACTGGGCGGCCCCTAAGTGTCCGTTGGCCTTCCTTTGGCTTGGCTCCTGCTGGCGCCGAGGTGTCTGGCTTGGCCTTATTCACCTTAAATGTTTCAATTGTGCCCGGGGATCACTCATTAATATGCAGATGGCTGCTGGTTTCAGTGCTGTCTGGGTTTCTGCAAGTTCTAATACACAGGAAACTTTGCACCTGCTTGTTTCTCCTGTGTTGGCTGAATTTCCCTGCATCCTTTGCGGATCTCCATTTTAAGTCGGGAAGTGGCCAACCCAGGTGGCTACACACCCTCCTTGTGATCCCTAACGTGAAGCGTGAAGGATCACATAACTGCTTTGTCTTCACTCCCTGACCCAGCGAGCACTCTTCCATGGCCTCTACACTGACCATAACTATGCAGTAAAAATTTTAACTAACAATTCTAAGTGGCGCTATGTCACAACAGGGACATGCATTACACCATTAAAAAAACGGTACCTCTAATTATCCTCAATAAACTACACTCACTTAAACAATCAAGAATAATCTACAACACTTTACATGTCTTAATAGCAGCAACACAAGTTTCTCTGGCTTGGCAGTCAAGCACAGAGGTTTACATTCTCTCAGTTGTCTTTATTCACAAAATGACGCCGAACGAATGTCCTTTATTGTAGATCAAGGGGTTCGGGGGCCTGATGAAAACCGAAAAAAGGGGATCTCATTCTGTATACCGGGGTGCGAGAGCGGTAGGCTCTCCTTCGCCATTTCCTCATGCGGATAGTCTGCACGATGCTGCAGAATATCACCAGTACTAGAAGGGATTCAACTACGTATGAAAGGGAGTACCATGTTATAAACCTATCACACCATGATGGTGTGTTGTTACTTGTCACTGGGTTCTGTGTGCTATGGGGAAGTGAATCATTGACGGCTGGGAAGTTTGGGGTCAGGGGGGTAGCATTTGCGTGCAACTGGATACAAATTACAATAACGCCGAAAAACACGTATGACGTCTTCATTGTTCTCTTCTTCTATTTTCTTCCTCTGGAGTTCCTGAGGTTCCGGGTTTCTATGGACACAAGCATAATATCTGTTATTATCTTGTGTAATATCTAGTATGTTAGGCTGTCTGCCTTTTAGTGCCAATTTCCCTTTATAATTGGTCACCATGTGTGACTCCCTCATTTTTTTTAAAAACCAAATATTTGGACTCGACATCTAAGAGAATACTGCTGTACTGCGAGCCATCTCACAGCCTGTGTGCTTTACCATCACAGTGTTTGAGGATGTAAATAGCAGAGGGAAGCAACCATAGGTTTCCAAAACCAAACAAAAGAATTTTGAACATAACGAGCAAAAATGGGGTGCGTATGGGCCGCGGCGGGTAAGAGTCGGATGGAATCCCCGAGTAGGATGGTGATCAATGTCGTGTGTGCTCTACCCGAGCATAGTTGACGAGAGGGGGGTCCTCAGGCAGGGCGGAGACCAATGCCGTTTCTCCACTGCCTGAGCAACCGGCAAGAACGGGTACGAATGTGGTCATCATGGGGGGTTGCTGTAAAGGTTCTACCGTCGAACCAGAAGAGCAGTTATTAGCAGGGGCTGGCAAGCTCTCAGCGGTTTCTGCCGATAAGCGTGCTGGCAAGTTTTCACAGGTTTCTGCCGACAAATATGGCGTGTGGCCGTGTAAGCGGTTTAAACTGAAACAAAGAACATTAGGCAAACATAAACAAACAAACATGCAATGAATATCGTGCAGGTTCCATCAGAAAGGACACCGTTTCTCCCAAGCGGTTCCTTTAAAACATCATCTGGACACCTCAGTTATCAGTTGCGAACAGGGTCGCAAAGGGGTTCTCGTTTTGGGAGTCAGACTCAAAGTCTTCATCTTCTCCCGGATGCCATACTCTGGAATGGATGAGGGTTGATAAAGCTGCATGGTGTGACTTAGGGTCCATCTCGTCGTTCCGGACGAGCCTGTATGAATTGTCACGGTGCCAAACAGTTGTGTCTAATTCTGTGGAGACGGAGTCGGGGTCGTCATCGTAGGGCGTTGGTCTGTGGTGAGGTTTGTTAAGGAATTGTATCATGAAGGGATCACTCGAATCATGCTCAGATTCGCTGTGTGTGGGTCCTGTTGCATGGGGATAGTAGGGAGGTGTGCTGTGGCTATTGTTTGTGTCACAGTCGCTGTCGCTGCTGCTGCTGTCTGTGGGTGTTCCGGGGCGGAGTCTAGAGTTGGGGGGGTGGAGTCGATGTCGAGTCCGTGGATGGGGTGGACGTGTTGGGGGAGGGTGGGGATACGTTGGCTGTGGGCGGGGCGTGGTCTGCTGCGTTGAGCATGACGTGGTGGGTGTGGTTAGACTGCGAGCCATATGCCTTGAGCTGGTTAATATGGAACCACGCGGTCTTCCCGTTGGGGTACTTAATTTTATACACGGAGGGGCTTACTTTGTCCGCAATGGAGTACGGACCCGAATACTTCGGTGACAGGAACGTGCTGGGGTTGTAAATGGAGAGCATGACCTGCTTTCCTACCTCAAACTCAGTCGCGTGCACTGTCTTATCGAAACAGGCCTTGCTCTGTTTCTTCCTGGTGCCTAATTTTACTGCGGCTGCTAGCTGAGCCATTTTTACATTTTCCACTAATTGTTTTACTGTGTTCTCGTGTGTGAGGGCCGTCACTTCGGGGCTGGTCAAGTCAAGTCCGAATAAAAATTCTGTGCCTTTCATGGGTCATCCGTTCATGAGAGTGTGTGAGGTGTATCCTGTGGATGTTGAAACAGTGTTACGTAAAAACATGAATGCAAAAGCGAGAACTGAATTTCAAGTGCTGTTTTGTTGGACCATTTTCCTGAGGGTAGCTTTTAGCGTCCGATTCATTCGCTCCACGATACCACTTGACTGGGGATGGTATGCGATGTGGCGTATCTGTCCGGATTGTTTTGGGCACAGATAAGGCAATTTTCTATGTAGTGCGTGACGTCGTTCTTTAAATTCGGCCACCAACAGAGCTGCCTGAGGTGGGCTGTAGTGGGGTCAATTCCCTGATGCCCATGACTATCATGGAACAAACAAATAAGCTGATTCCTGTCCTGTTCAGGAACCACATAAAGAGTGTCTTTTAGGATCACACCGTCATGTGTGGTCAGTGCATTTTTAAACCTATCGAATGGGGCTGGAAAGTTCCCTTTTAAAATCTCCCTGAGATTACTGTCTTGCTTCTGGGCCTGCAGTAAATCCTTGATATTAGTCTGTGAGACCTGAACTGCATTCACTGGGGCGCTTTCCGGGGGGTTCCAAAAATATCCATGTCTGGAACCTGCCTTAGGCAATGCGTCGGCTTTTACATTTCCAGGTGGGGAGGAACGGTGGTGACTTCGAACTTTAATGATACCAAAAATCCTGTTCTGTGCGTTGTTCTAAATGTGACGGAGCAATGGGGCTGAAGGGAGGGGTTTTCCATCTGCGGAAACAAATCCTCTTGCTTTCCACAGGGGTAGGAATTCTGTGAGGCTATTGCAGACATAGAGGCTGTCTGAGTATATGTCTGCTGGGCTGGGGAAGGAATCTGGATGATCTATAATGTACGCAATGGCTGCTAGTTCTGCCGCCTGCGCGACTAAGTGGCCTGGCAGTTTTAAGAAGATTTCTTCTAGGGCGCGTCCCTGCGCGTCCTCAACATAGATGCCGCATCCTGTAATGTGCTTCCCGTTTAATACAGTGGAAGAATCATCCACATATATTCTCAAGGGTGCGCACGTGGCTGTGTGCTGGGGGCTCTGGGGTGAACTACCTATCTTTTGGGGGGTGTTTTTGTGATAAAGAGGCCTGTGTTATGGTGCGGTGAGATGATTTCACATTCGTGGGGGGTGCCTGGGTACTGAGGGTTGTCGGCTAGGAAAGTGTGGGTCTTGGTCCTTTTAACAGTGATGTCCCGTCCCTGCAAAAGAAGGGTCCATCTAGCTGCTCTAATCTGGCTTACTGTACCGTCCTTAAATCGTCCGTCTAGTAAAAGTTGGATGGGGGTGTGGTCCGTGAGGATTGTGATGGGGTTTAGTCTGGTGATGTATGAAAAGTATTGGACTGCCCAGAAAACTGCGAGCAGGTGCCTTTCACAGGCCGAAAATCCCTGCTCCACAGGATCTAAAACTCTGGAGGTGTAAGCCACAGGTCTTAACTGTTCGTGCCGTTCCTGGAGGAGCACGGCCAAAAGGGTGCGGTCTGTGCTAGCTATCTCTATAGCATAGGGGAAAGTGGGTCTGGAACCTGTAATGTGGGGGCTGCAATGAGTGTGCGCTTTAAAGTATCTATGGCATCCGTGTGCTGCGGAAGCCATTCCCAAGGGGCTCCTTTCTTTAGGAGTTCCGAGAGGGGCGCTGCCTTGGTGGCGAAACCGTCAATATGGTTTCAGCAGTAGCCAACCAGTCCTAAAAATGACCAGAAACATTCTGAGGAAGGGGCAATTTAACAATCGAGTCAATTCTTTTATGCTCGATCTCGCGTTTACCATGCGTGATAATCGTTTCCAAATATACCACTTTGTCTTCCAAAAGTTGGGTCGTTTTGGGGTTCACTTTGCATCCAATCTGCTGCAGGAGTTCCAGGAGTTCGGCCAGAAGCTCAATGTGCTCTGCCTTGGTGTCTGTCTGCAGTAATAGGTCATCCACATACTGGACCAGACATTCGGGGCGAGAACATTTTGATAAGCCATTTGCCAGCTGTCGGTGGAAAGTGGAGGGGGAGTTGTGGAATCCTTGTGGAAGGCATGTCCACGTGTACTGCTGATTTTTAAAAGTGAGTACCTGCCTGCTGGGCTCTCTGTGGCTTTCGTGGGGCATTGCATTCTCATGCAAAGTGACCTAATTGTCCACAGTTGTAACACTCCTGTGGTTTCTGTGGGGGGCTGTTCCTGCCTTCGTTCACCCATATGGGGTTCTGGTGCGCTTTCACTGCTTGGATATCTGCCTCTGCCTGCTGTTCTTCGGGTTTCCTAATCGCGGGTTTGTTTTGGACAGATTGCTCCCAGGGTTGGGGCAACCTTTTTAAAACCCATTTTTCGTTGTGCGCTTCTTCCGAGGGGTCATAATTGGTACAGGCTTTTTGTCCCCCCTCTGTGGCATGGGAGATAAGGGTGCAGGTCCATTTGGCCATGTTGTCTTAGGACAAATGGGCGTGGTCAAAGTTTCCAAAAATAGCTGTAAAATGAATCCACAGGCGTCCAGCATATGCTGTGGAGTGTTCTGTTTTCTTCTGCCTGCACTTATTCAGGCCTTCTACTGGGTCACCTCTGTTATAACCGATCGCGTCTAGGATCACCGTGTGAATCTCGGCAAGGGTGCCTCCTCCTACATTCTGTGGGTAGGGAGGACTGCTACAACTGAAGGGTCTAAACTTAAAACTGTGAGCTTCACGTGCTCATGCTCATCCAGGCCGTACATTGTCACCTGCTGCTTTACTCTAGCAAAGAAGTGGTGGGGGTCTGAGGTGGGGAGGAACGGTGTGATCTTTTCGCACGCGTCCCGTAATCGGGTCACGGTTAAGGGGGTGGTGTAAAGGAATTCCACGTCTCCATCAGATGCGACTGTGCGGTGGGTGGTTACCGGATTCATGGGTGCCTGATCTATCTGCTCTGTGGGGGGTTGGGGTGCTTTTCTCCTTTGGGGCTTTCCTTGCGCACATGTTCCCTGAACATATCTATGCGCAGTTTTGTTTAGTTCTTGCCAATCAGAGCCGTCTTCTTCATCTAATTGGGATCCAAAGGTGCTCTGAAACCCATTTCCAGTAACAGCCTCCCCGAACAGGCGCCGGAATGTGGCGACTAGGGACTTTTCACAGTAACTTCATTTGAAGCCTGCTTGTGACAATAAGTGATTTTCATTTTCATTTCATTTCATTTTGCACTGAAAGCAAAGACTGCAGTTCCGCAATCTGCTTCCGGCACTTTGCGTGATCTAATGAGCTTTGGCTGTGCTCCGTGGTGGCAGTATGGAGTGCTCTTAACGCTGCCTTTAGATCGCTACACTGCCTTTGCAATGCCTCTACCTGTTTCTCTGTCTCTTCTCTTACCAGGACTGCACATTGCATGTCCTGATAGGCCTTCTCATATTGGGTTTGGAAGCTGCTCAGATGCGCTAGACAAGACTGGTGTGCCCGCTTGGTATCATCCACCTCTCCGTCCGTTGCTGCCAACTTCCTTCTTAAATTTATATTCTCTCTCTCGATCTCATTAACATTGACCTTGCTCATTCAATGTCTCTCTTCTATCTCTTTGCGGAGCATCCAAATGACCTCTTCTGTGCCTCGCAATTGTGCCAGACAGGACATGATTGCCAGCGGCTTGCGAGCTTTCCCTAAGCTTTTCTTATGGATTTCTGACAGTTTCTCCCACCAAGTGTGTCCTATACTCCCGGGTCCTGTTTCCTCATTATCACAGAATTCACTCCAAAGCGGCTATCCTTTCCCTTTGGGATATTTTCTGATCTCTTCTTCCCAAACGGGACACTGTTCTACTCTACTGCTGGTCGCTGCGATTTTGAATTCCTGGGGGTTCATAAGGCGTTCCATTGCCTTCTTGCCATTTTTCCTTTCTGAATGCTCTTTTAAAATTTGGAATGAGGGGTACTAAGGCGGTGCTGTAAACACGGGTACGGCGGTCGCTATTTTCCGGAACAAAAACTCCCGACAGTTTTCGCAACAAAAATCTATCAGTTTTACCTTATCGCCATGTTAGTTATGCATGCATTAACACGCTTCCGAATTATGAGGATTGATCAGAACTGCTTGAACACTTGTGGTTTTCTGTTCCCAATTGGGTTCTAATTCAAATTTTGGGTTCTCCTGGAGTGGTTAGGCCACTTCTAAGTCGGGTCCCGTCATAATGTCGCCAGTAAATGTTGCTAACTTTGGTTGGCTCTTAATTCGTTGCCCGTTGTGTCTTTACTTAATTTGCTCTGTTTCAATAACCTTTGCTCTAGAGTCGCCAGGTATCTTTATGATACCTCCACGAGGTTCAAGTTCAAGTGCTGATCAATAACTCAATACACCAGTTAGTAAGATTCAAATCAATGCACATTTATTATACACAGTCAATAACTACTCATGCATAAAACTCGACTTGCTAGCCTATCTCTAACACTATAGGCCTATACTTAGCTTGGAATAGGCCCACCAGGTCAGGGGGACAAATGGCCTTTCGTTCAGGTTCTGAGTCTGTAGGATTCAAAGCTGGAATAGACTGGTAGCTAGGAGCGCCTATCTCGTAGCGTGCGTTGACTGGAGACTTACTTGGTTGATGCAGCAACTCAGGCAGGTCACGTTCAAGGGTTGATTTGAGCTGCTGAGTGACCCTGCCAAGGACAAATTGAACTCGGGGACTCTATTTTATAGTCCCCAGGGGCTTTGCGCCGTTCGGGGCGGACCCCGTACCTGGTACCAAGCGATTGAACTACGTTCCGATCACTTGGATCGATTTCTCCAATACTGGAGCGGTTCCCTGATCGCTGGGTGGTCCCCAAGTGTCCGTTGGCCTTCCTCTGTCTTGGCTCCTGCTGGCGCCGAGGAGTCTTGCTTGGCCTTATTCACCTTAAATGTTTCAATTAAGAAAGCAAATGCAATGTTGTCATTCATCTCAAGAGGCTTGGAATATAAAAGCAGGGATGTACTTCTGAAGCTTTATAAAGCATTAGTTAGGCCCCATTTAGAATACTGTGAGCAATTTTGGGCCCCACACCTCAGGAAGGACATACTGGCACTGGAGCGGGTCCAGCGGAGATTCACATGGATGATCCCAGGAATGGTAGGCCTAACATACGATGAACGTCTGAGGATCCTGGGATTATATTCATTGGAGTTGAGGAGGTTGAGGGGAGATCTAATAGAAACGTACAAGATAATGAATGGCTTAGATAGGGTGGATGTAGGGAAGTTGTTTCCATTAGCAGGGGAGACTAGGACCCGGGGGCACAGCCTTAGAATAAAAGGGAGTCACTTTAGAACAGAGATGAGGAGAAATTTCTTCAGCCAGAGAGTGGTGGGTATGTGGAATTCATTGCCACAGAGGGCGGTGGAGGCCGGGACGTTGAGTGTCTTTAAGACAGAAGTTGATAAATTCTTGATTTCTCGAGGAATTAAGGGCTATGGAGAGAGAGCGGGTAAATGGAGTTGAAATCAGCCATGATTGAATGGTGGAGTGGACGCAATGGGCCGAATGACCTTACTTCCGCTCCTATGTCTTATGGTTTTATGGTCTTAATTTCCCTGCATCCTTTGCGGATCTCCATTTTAAGTCGGGAAGTGGCCAACCCAGGTGGCTACACTCCAATTACCCTGAAGTCGTGAAGCTCTCAGACCTCACATCTCGGACCGTCATCAAGGACTGTAAGGAGACGTTCTCCAGGCATGGTATCCCACTCACTGTCATGAGTGACAATGGCCCGTGATTCAAACATATCACTTCCAGCCCACACTATCCGCAGTCCAATGGGAAAGTTGAAAAAGGGGTGCACATTGTGAAAGAGCTCATCTGCAAGGCCGCGGATTCAGCTTCTGACATCTACCTCGCGCTGCTTGCGTACAGGGCGACCCCACTGTCCACTGGCATGTCGCCGGCTCTAATCCTGATGAACATGGACCTGTGGACGACACTTACAGCCATACACTTGCCCAACCTGGATCACATCCCGGTCTGCAGCAGATTCGGCAGCTCCGAAACCAGCAAAAGCAGGGCTATGATGCTTATGCCACCAATTTGCCCGTGTTATCCCCGGCAGACACTGTCAGGATCAAGATACCAGATGGTGGCTGGTCTGCTCAAGCTGTCGTTGTTCGACAGGCTGCGCCCCGCTCGTCTGTTGTACGAATGGCTGATGGTTCTGTTGTGCAACGAAACAGACGGACAATGCGCTAATTTGCCTGCCCGCAACCGCTTTCTTCTCCGTTTCAGTCCGTTGTTTTGCCACCTCCTGATACCTCGAACTATGAGGCCACCAGTCGAGCTTCCATCCCGCCTGTCAAGGCGCCGTCGTCCCCACCACCAACTCTCTGGCGGTCGGCAAGGATCAGACGCAAGCCCCAGAGACTGGATTTATGAATATTTGTTTTGTTTGGTATGTTCTGTTTTCTTACATTAGACAGCTGTCTTCACATGTAAATACGTTCACATATGCCACCGCTTGTAAATATGTTAATATAAGCCACCACATGTAAATTTGTTCCCATGTGCCAACAAAACATTTTTAAAAAGGGGAGATGTCATGATATGCAGGCATGCAGATAATGATATACAGACAGGCACAGACAGGCAGCTAATGAACACAGAGAACAGGACATGACCAATGAGCAGGCAGGACACTAAGCGGTGGTATCTCACTATAAAAGACACGAGGCACTCACACTCCGCCTCTTTCCACTGATGAACATCTACAGAGTGAGTCAGGGTGTATGTACAGTATCGCACCTCCAGCGCGTGGCGAAGAGCTAGTCTGGTTCAGTCAGACAGAGTAATCACACTTAGGTTAGCAGAGAGTTGAACTCACAGAGAACAGTGCTAACTGTGCTACTGGTTCAATAAATCAGGTTGAACTAACTTCAAGGTCTGGAGTATCTTTTGGTTAAAGCTGCATCCAGTTGCAGCCTGTGTTATCCCAGAGTACATAACACGACACCATTGACCAGAAATTGAACTGTACAAGCTATATAAATACTGTGGCTACAAGAACAAGTCAGAGGCTGGGAATTCTGCGGTGAATAACTCACCTCCTGACTCCCCAAATCCTGCCCACCACCTACAAGACACAAGTCAGGAGTTTGTTGAAATACTTTCCATTTGCCTGGATGAGTGCAGCTCCAAAAACACTCAAGCAGTTTGACATCATCCAGGACAAAGCAGCCCACTTGATTTACACCTCATTCACCACCTTCAACACCCACCCCCTCGACGACTGATGCACAGTGGCTGCAGTTTCTCCCATTTACAAAATGCGTGTAGACTTGTGTGAATAGAATGCTTGAACCTCACAGAGGGACAGAGTGCAAGGCAGCAGAGTGTCACCAGGGAAATAGTCTCTTGCCAATGCCATGAGTTGCAGCGAGAACACAAGCCTGACATCATGGCAGATATTGCACTGCCTTTGACAGTGAAAACGTCTATGCATGTGGTTCCTTCTAAACTGCTTCTGGTGACATTCGCCACATCAATCAGTTTGCACAAAGCCATCTGTCAGGTTGCTGATGCATTCATTGTGAGGCATCAACTGTTCATTTCCTTCCCCATGGAGGCTGACAAGCAGGAAGAAAGCGCACTGGGATTTCCCTGCATTCAGTCATGTGTATGAAACTATACAGTGCACACACACACACAGACATACAAATACACATGCACACACAGACATGCAAACCCACATGTACGTACATACAAACCCACATGTACACACACAGTCATGCAAACACACATGCACACACACAGACATACAGGCACAGGCACAAGCACACATACACACATGCACACACACACAGGCATACAAACACAAACACACATGCAAACATACATACGAACACACATGCACTCACACAGAAATACAAACACACATGTACACATACAAACCCACATGTACACACATACATACAAACCCACATGTACACACACAGATGTGCAAAGACACATGCACACACAGACATACAGGCACAGGCACAAACACACATACACACAAGCACACATACACACAGGCATACAAACACAAACACACATGCACACACACACACAAGCACACATTCACACTCACAAACAACACAGATGCATAAACACACAGACGTGCAAACACACACACAGACACTCAAACACAAATGTGCACAAACAAACACACATGCAAACACACAGACAAACATGCGCACACTCACAAATACAGACACACACACACAGCCACAAACACACATAGATACATACACTCCTTAATGCTCCCCATCAGGAACAAGCTGTTTCTCAACAGGAAGAGCTTCCAATCACTCAATGCTTAACTTGTCTGAGGCCACAGGAAGGGACTCATGCAGGTTAACACCCTGTTTCCTGATTAATAATCATAACACTTTCATCCTGTGCCAGTCCTCAAAACCTCCTCTGTTCCACCCAAACCATCTGGCCGGCATGCGAGCTATGGAGAACAAGGACTAACCCAGATCAAGATTATGAACCCTGTCAGGAACCAGAGCAGAGACATGAGCACTGATAATGAGAGTCACGTAGCAACAGTTGAGAAAACCACCGGTACCCTGAAAGAATGGTTCTGCTGTGTGGACAAGTAGGAGAGATCTTTCATTTGAGCCTCAAGCAAGCGACAAGATTCATTATTATTACCGTAGAGTACTAAATTTTGTCGTGCAAAAGGGATTTGCTTTAGAGCTTCCTGTGGTGTAAGAAGGGGAGCAGGAAAATGAATAAACAGCTGTATGATGCCGAATCAGAGTGAGGCATGATCAATTTGGCTGGAGACGAAGTTGAATTCAAACTGAGGCTTTATTAGTATCTGAAGTGTGGCCTCCTACTGCAGCTGACGAAATGGCTGCGAGCTGAAGGCCACGCATATTTATAACCCGGCTCCTGGGCGGAGCTAGCATGGAGGGGCCCAGGTGAACCTGGAGTGCAGGTTCTACCGTACAACCCTTAATATAGGAACACAGTGCTTTACCACATTCACACCCTGTTAAAATTGAGTCCGGCGGGGATGGTGGATAACTATATACAATTCGCAATCTTTAATATTTACAGAACAGCAAAAAATGTATCTGGTCATCGGGTGGGCCGGTCAGAGGTTCAGCCAGTCCGGCGCTTTGATCGTCCTCTGGGATCGATGGAGTGGAGCCGGCGATTTTGGTGCTGTCGTGGTCGAAGTTGACTCCGGGAGCGTGCTGAAATCCTCTTCATCAATGGGGGTTGGCAGGGGGAGGATGGACAGTCCTGGGGGGGGGGGGGGGGGGGTGATGGGGGAGGTGGGGGAGGGGAGGGTGGCGCCGGGGGCGACGGGGGTGGTGTGGGGGCGGAACCTGCTGGTGCCAGGTCCCTGAGGGAGACGGTATCCTGGCGGCCGTTGGGGAACGCCGCGTAGACGTACTGTGGGTTTGCGTGGAGCAGGTGCACCCTTTCCACCAACGGGTCCGCCTTGTGGAGCAGCACATGTTTACGGAGAAGCACAGTTCCCGGAGCTGTGAGCCAAGTTGGGAGTGATACCCCGGATGTGGACTTCCTGGGGAAGGCAAAAAGACGTTCATGCGGTGTACTGTTAGTAGCAGTGCAAAGTAATGAGCAAATGGAATGTAGTGCATTAGGGAGGACCTCTTGCCAGCGGGAGGCCGGGAGATTTCTGGACCATAGGGCCAGCTGGACGGCCCTCTATACCGTCCCATTCTCCCTTTCTACCTGTCCGTTTCCCCGGGGGTTGTAGCTCGTCGTTCTGCTGGAGGCGAAACCCCTGCTGAGCAGGAACTGGCGTAGCTCATCACTCATGAATGAGGATCCCCTGTCACTGTGGATGTAGGCGGGGAAGCCGAACAGAGTGAAGATAGAATTAAGGGCTTTAATGACGGTGGCAGACGTCATGTCAGGGCATGGTGTGGCGAAGGGAAAACGGGAGTATTCATCGATCACACTGAGGAAATACGTGTGTCGGTCAGAGGAGGGGAGGGGGCCTTTGAAATCCACGCTGAGGCGTTCAAAGGGGCGGGAGGCCTTCACCAGCTGCACGCGGTCCGGCCGGTAGAAGTGCAGTTTGCACTCTGCACAGACCTGGCAGTCCTTGGTGATCGTCCTTACTTCCTCGACGGAGTAGGGCAAATTTTGTGCCTTAATGAAGTGGTACAACCGAGTGACCCCTGGGTGACAAAGGCTGTCGTGCAGGGTCCAGAGTCGGTCTACCTGTGCGCTGGCACATGTACCTCGGGATAGGGCATCTGGGGGCTCGTTGAGTTTGCCAGGGTGATACTTAATCTTGTAGTTATAGGTGGAGAGCTCAATTCTCCACCGCAAGATTTTGTCATTTTTGATCTGGTCGTCCCGAAAGACGTGCTGTTGTTGAACATGAAGGCTACCAACCGTTGGTCAGTGAGGAGAGTAAATTTCCTGCCGTCCAGGTAATGCCTCCAATGTCGCACAGCCTCAACGATAGCCTGGGCCTCCTTTTCGACGGATGAGTGCCGAATTTCGGAGGCATGGAGGGTGCAGCAAAAGAATGCCACGGGCCTGCCTGCCTGGTTGTGGGTGGCGGCAAGGGCGACGTCCGATGCGTTGCTTTCTACTTGGAAAGGAAGTGTTTCGTCTACAGTGTGCATTCCAGCTTTGGTAATATCAGCTCTGATCCGGGCGAAGGCCTTTGCCGTCAGGGGGAAATGAGTGGACTGTATGAGTGGGCGGGCCTTGTCTGCATAGCTTGGGACCCACTGAGCGTAATACGAGAAGAACCCCAGGCAGAGTTTGAGGGCCTTGGGGCAGTGGGGGAGGGGAGGATCCATGAGGGAGTGTGGCCTCCTACAGCAGCTGACAAAATGGCTGCGAGCTGAAGGCCACGCATATTTATAACCCGGCTCCTGGGCGGAGCTAGCATGCAGGGGCCCAGGTGAACCTGTAGTGCAGGTTCTACCGTACAACCCTTAATATAGGAACATAGTGGTTTACCACACAGAGTTTGGTGCAGTAGGTACAACGAGCTGCCAGTGCTGCAAGGCAGCAAATTGTGAAACTTTCCAGAACAATTCTTCCCTCCCTTACCCATTGTACCAACATGACCTGCTTCCATTTGATCTATTCCTGACACCCACCATATTAATATCCACAAACAGTACAACAGTCCTTGCCAAATTACCAAGGTTATGAGGACCAACAGTTATATCAAATCAAAACATGTTAACTTTTAGCAATCTCCATTTTTGATTTCACATTTATAGCGCTGTTGCTTCACAGTGCCAGGGTCCCAGGTTCGATTCCTACCTGGGTCACTGTCTGTGCGGAGTCTGCACGTTCTTCCCGTGTCTGCGTGGGTATCCTCCGGATGCTCCGGTTTCTTCCCAAAAGTCCCGAAAGACGTGCTGTTAGATAATTTAGACATTCTGAATTCTCCCTCTGTGTACCCGAACAGGCGCCGGAGTGTGGCGACAAGGGGATTTTCACAGTAACTTCATTGCGGTGTAAGCCTAGTTGTGACACAAATAAGGATTATTATTATTATTATCTGACAAATGACACTGACGTGAAACTCTGGAACATGTTGTGTGCACTCGTCGACCTACTCTCATGCCTCGATGAGTTGATTTCAGGCTTGGCTGCTGCATCTCTGCTGAGGTAACCTGTGCTAACCGGCATTGCTCTCAACTCACTGGCAAGTAGACTACAGCACTTAGAAGAAAGTTCCACTGACAAGTTGCTTGACAGTGCACCACACCATCAAGAAATGCCAGCTGCCTCTAAGTGGCATCGTCAATGTGCAAAACCAATGTTCCCAAAGAGGTTGAAATGAAACAAAAGAGCAAGTGTAACATTGGCAGTCCACCTATTTTGTTGAAATTAATGAGAGGCGTGAAATTGTGGCTTTGGTTGTGACAACGTGATCAGAGACGTGGCAAACTTTCTTTGTATGAAAATGCAATTTTATTAATTTTGAGCCCTATATACCCCCCACCTGAAATCTGTAAAATGAGAAGGGACACGGTAGCTAAAACAATTTCATGGATTGCTGTCCTGACCATCTTTATTGCTGGGACTCATCTCATATTTTCCACTCAACAAGTTCTTATATAGATCTAAGTCTAAAATAATTTCAAAAAAATGGCTACAAAGCACTGTGGTGCAGAAAGGTAGAACAGGGATTTGCAGTAACACTCCCACTCATAGTGAGTCACCAATATTACTCTCAGGGGGAGGTAGCGTGGAAAAGCTAGAGGGCTAGTCACCTAAAAGTGCTCTTGATTTTGGCAGTTTATGATAGCATATTACTTTCCTACCTTTTTCGCTGGTGATAAGAATATAAGAGCATTTAAACAGTGCCACAACACTGCCTCAGGGTATGACAAAACACTACTTATAATGAGAAGGCAAACGTGGTCGCCAAACCTTGCACAACAACATCACACAATAAAACTAATGAGATTAATGATCAATTAGATTGTCTTCTGGGTTGGTGTTTGAGGGACGCGATTTTACTCAAAGTGGACGGATGCCGTGTTCTTCTTCAAACAGTATCGTGGATCTTTATGTTCATCTAAAAGATGGATTGGACCTCATTTTAATGCAACATTCGAAACATGGCTCCTCTAACAATGCAATATTCATCTCAGTACTAAACTGAAGTATCAGTCTAGATTATGTGTTCAAACCCATAATGGGACTTGAATTCACAATCTTCTGAAGCAGAAGTGAGGTGTTTCCACCTGATAATTCCTATCAGATGATAATTTAAACATTTCAGTGAGTCCAAAGATCAGGAATACCTTCAGTAAGTATACTGAATAATTCCAAATCTAAGATTAAAGGAAAATTTTGTTGCAGAGATTCATCATGTGAGCGTCAGGCAATCAGATCTCAGTCCTGGCACTGAGTGCAATTTTTATTTCGAGATTAAGCCAATGCTCTAAGCAGCTGATTCAGCAGCTGTCAATTTTTAACACAATTTAATTCATGGATTGATATCTCTTTGCATCTCTTTAAAAAAAACTCACCAAGTTCTAGTAAGGTAATAAATTTAAACCAGACAACAGTTGTTTATATATTTCTAGGAACTGTGTAAAGTGTAATTTAATCTGACTCACAGGGACATTCCTTGGCATTATTATAGTCTTTTGCAGTAGCTAAGAACAGCTTGATTGTTACCTAACCATGAACACAAAGAACAGAGGAGAAAATACCATTCTCCCCACTGAGCTTCCAGCAGACTGTGTGCCCCGCCTGTAGGGATAGTTATTGCATCTTATTTTCCACACCTTGGCTGCTAAGAATGTACCCCCCCTGGGCACAATAGGAACAGGAGACACCTGTGGAACCTCTTCCCCCTTTGAAGTAACCCTGGGATTTCAGAGCTTCTCTGGGAGAAGCTTGTCAATCTTGGAAAGGGCCATTGTTCACCCAGCCAGAGCTGCTGGGAACCTTGGAAGTAGCTCTGTCTTTCGGTTTGTGCCCGCACGTCCTGATGGCCCGACATGTCAATTTCCACGCTGATTGGTTAGTTAGAAGATTCACTGAGACACACAAATGGAGTACATTGCATAAATGCACGTATGTAGAAGTTAAACAACACAGGAGGGAGAAAGAAATAGACGGCTATGCTGATGAGATAAGATGATATGGGGTGGGAGGAAGCCAGCATGGACCACTGGGCCAAATGTCCTTTCTCTGTGCTGCATAGTCCACGTAATTCTATGTAATACCTATGAAGAAATTACCCTTTCCAGACTCAGCAGCATCTTTATCTCAGATCGGGGCAGAAGATCAATCACCCACTCCTGGACAATCCAGAAAGGTTGGCAACCTTGATAGCTTCGTTGTTGAAAATATTAGTTCTCCATGGCAGGCATTGGCACCCTTAGCCAAGCATGAATATTTAGGGGCTGTTTAGCACAGGGCTAAATCGCTGGCTTTGAAAGCAGACCAAGGCAGGCCAGCAGCACGGTTCGATTCCCGTAACAGCCTCCCCAAGCAGGTGCCGGAATGTGGTGACTAGGGGCTTTTCACAGTAACTTCATTTGAAGCCTACTTGTGACAATAAGCGATTTTCATTTCATTTCATTTTTCATTTCATATCCAGCAATTAAGTAAATGTATTTACATTTGAAGCACGGCACTCTGGGATAGTGCACGGTACAATTCCAGCCCCACTTGACCTGAAGTCGCAACACAAGAGAAATTAGATGTTACTTTAAAATACTTGAGTTCCTTGGTTGAGCGCAATAAACTGCAGTCACTACGTTTGTAACTTTAACACAAGTAATCTTTTATTTTATTTTTAATCGTTCATGGGATGGCAGCATTTATTTCCGATCTGTTGATATTGCTCCAAAGCTCCCTGAATTTATGGGTGTTAGGGAGTCAACTTTAGTTGCTTGATACTTAAATTACAAATTATGTCCTGCAAAAGTTTAGACATAAAGTTAGAACCCTGGTCAGATTGTACTTCTAAGGGTAGGCTATAGCTTGTGATAAACTGTGTCAACTTTTCCACTACTACCTTAGCTGTAATTGTTCTTAAATATATAGCTTCCAGAAATCAGGTGGTCATATCCATGACCATAAGAACGTACGGATGCCCTGCCTTTGTTTTAGGCAATGGTCCTACACAATCTACCAATACCCGATTGAATGGTTCTTCAAAGACTGGTATGGGTCTCAAAGGCGCTGGTCTAATCACCTGTTGGTGTTCACCTATCACCTGATTCTACAGAATTGCACTACATTATTCTGCAGTCCTGGCCAGGAAAAATGCCTTTTGACTGATGCCTGAGTTTTTTGAATTCCCACATGTTCTGCCATTGATATCTCATGTGCTACCATAGTATTTAAAGATTAAAGATAATCAGCATGGCTTTGTGAATTAAAGATAGTCAACATGGATTTGTGAGGGGCAGGTCATGCCTCACAAGCCCCGTTGAATTCTTTGAGGATGTTGACGAGATACATTGATGAAGGTCGGGCAGTGGATGTGGTGTATATGGATTTCAGTAAGGCAATTGATAAGGTTCCCCATGGTAGGCTCATTCAGAAAGTCAGGGGGCATGGGATACAGGAACATTTGGCAGTCTGGATACAGAATTGGCTGGCCGAAAGAAGACAGTGAGTGGTAGTTGCAGTATTCTGCCTGGAGGTCGGTGACCAGTAGTGTCCCGCAGGGATTGGTTCTGGGACCTCTGATCTTTGTGTTTTTTATTAATGACTTGGATGAGGAAGTGGAAGGGTGGGTTAATAAGTTTGCCGATGACACGAAGGTTGGTGGAGTTGTAGATAGTTTTGAGGGCTGTTGCAGGGTACAACAGGACATTGACAGGATGCAGAGCAGGGCTGAGAAGAGGCAGGTGGAGTTCAACCTGGATAAATGTGAAGTGATTCATTTTGGAAGGTCGAATTTGGATGCTGAATACAGGGTTAAAGGCAGGATTCTTGGAAGTGTGGAGGAGCAGAGAGATCTTGGGGTCCACGTACATAGATCCCTCAAAGTTGCCACCCAGGTTGATAGGGTTGTTAAGAAGGCATATGGTGTGTTGATTTTCATTAACAGGGGGATTGAGTTTAAGAGCCGTGAGGTTTTGCTGCAGCTCTATAAAACCCTGGTTAGACCACACTTGGAATATTGTGTCCAGTTCTGGTCGCCTCATTATAGGAAGGATATGGATGCTTTGGAGAGGGTGCAGAGGAGATTTACCAGGATTCTGCCTGGACTGGAGGGAATGTCTTATGAAGAAAGGTTGAGGGAGCTAGGGCTTTTCTCACTGGAGCGAAGAAGGAAGAGAAGTGACTTGATAGAGGTGTACAAGGTGAAGAAAGGCATGGATAGAGTGGGTAGCCAAAGACTTTTCCCCAGGGCGGAAATGGCTGTCACGAGGAGACATAATTTTAAAGTGATTGGAGGAAGGTTTGGGGAAATGTCAGAGGTCGATTCTTTACACAGAGAATGGTGGGTGTGTGGAATGCACTGCCAGCGGAGGTCATGGAGTCAGAGTCATGAGAGACATTTAAGCGACACTTGGACAGGCACATGGACAGCAGTAAATTGAAGGGGTGTTTGTTAGATTGATCTTAGATTAGGATAAGTGGTCAAAGATACATAAAAGATAAGAGCAGGATAAGAGCAGGCCCTTCGAGCCTGCTCTGCCATTCATCACGATCATGGCTGATCATTCAACTCAATAGCCTAATCCTGCTTTCTCTCCATAGTCTTTGATCCCATTCTCCCCAAGTGCTGTATCTAGCTGTCTCTTGAATATAGGGGCTGGTTTAACACAGTGGGCTAACAGCTGGCTTGTAATGCAGAACAAGGCAGCAGCGCAGGTTCAATTCCCGTACTGGCCTCCCCGAACAGGCGCCGGAATGTGGCGGGTAGGGGCTTTTCACAGTAACTTCATTGGAGCCTACATGTGACAATAAGCTATTATTATTTTATATTCAAAGTTTTAGCATCAACTACTTCCTGTGGTAATGAATTCCACAGGCTCACCACTCTTTCTGTGAAGAAATGTCTCCTTATATCTGTCCGAAATGGTTTACCCTGAATCCTCAGACTGTGACCCCTGGTCTGGACACACCCATCATTGGTAACATCTTCCCTGCATCTACCCTGTCTAGTCCTGTTAGAATTTTCTAAGTCTCTATGAGATCCCCCCCTCATTCTTCTGAACTCCAGCGAGAACAATCCCAACTTAGTCAATTTCTCCTTATATGCCAGTCCCGCCATACCTGGAATCAGTCTGGTAAACCTTCGCTGCACTCCCTCGAGAGCAAGAACATCCTTCCTCAGAGAAGGAGACCAAAACTGACTGCACACAATACTCCAGGTGTGTATAATACACCACGGCCCTGTATAATTGCAGCAACATATCCCTGCTTCGATACTCGAAACCTCTCGCAATGAAGGCCAACATACCATTAGCCTTCTTTACCGCCGGCTGCAACTGCATGCGTACCTTCAGCGACTGGTGCACAAGGATAACCAGGTCCCACTGCACACTTTCCTCTCCCAATTTATAACCATTCAGATAGTAATCTGCCTTCCTGTTTTTGCTTCCAAAGTGAATAACCTCATACTTATCCAAATTTTATTGCAGCTGCCATTGATTTGACTACTCGCCCAACCTGTCCAGATCATGCTGTAGGATCCCTGCATCCTCGTCATAATTCATCCTCCCACCTAATTTGGTATCAGCTGCAAACTTTGAGATGTTACATTTTGTTCCCTCATCCAAATCATTAATATATATTGTGAATAGCTGGGGTCCCAGGACCGATCCCTGTCGTACCCCACTAGTTACTGCCTGCCAATTTGAAAAGGACCCATTAATCCTTACTCTTTGTTTCCACTCTGCCAACCAGTTTTCTATTCACCTCAATGCATTTCCCTCAACCCATGCGCATAAATTTTACACAATAATCTCTTATGCGGGCTTTGTCAAACGCCTTCTGAAAGTCCAAATATACCACATTGACTGGCTCCCCCTTGTCAACTGTACTGGTTACATCTTCAAAGAATTCCAACAGATTTGTCAAGCATGATTTTCCCTTCATAAATCCATACTCTGACTGATCCTGCCACTGCTTTCTAAATGTTCCGCTATAAAGTCCTTGATAATGGATTCAAGCATTTTCCCCATTACCGATGTTAGGCTTAGTGCTCTATAATTCCCTGCTTTCTCTTTACCTCCCTTTTTGAATATCGGAGTGACGTGAGCTGCCCTCCAATCTGCAGGGACAGTTCCAGAGTCTATAGAATCCCAGAAGATGACCACCAATGCATCCACTATTTCCAGAGCCACCTCCTTAAGCACTCTGAGATGCAGATTCTCAGGCCCTGGGGATTTATCCGCCTTCAAACCCATCAATTTGCCCAGCACCATTTCTCTACTAAAGTTGATCTCCCTCAGTTCTTCCCTCTCGCTAAACCTTTTATTTTTCCAGCATTTCTGATATCTGATTTGTGTCCTCTTTTGTGAAGACAGAACCAAAGTATGTATTCAATTTCTCCGCCATGTCTTTGTCCCTTATTATGCATTCCCCTGTTTCTGTCTGTAGGGGGCCTACATTTGTCTTTACCAATCTGTTTCTCTTCACATATCTATAGAAACATTTAGTGTCAGCCTTTATGTTCCCTGCAAGCTTCCTTTCGTACTGTATTTTCCCCTTCTTAATCAATCCCTACATCCTTCTTTGATGAATTCTAAACTGCTCCCAATCCTCAGACCTATTATTTTTCCTGGCCAATCTATATGCTTCGTCCTTGGATTGAACACTATTTCTAATTTCCTTTGTAAGCCATGGATTTGCCCTCTTACCCCCTTTGCTTTTCTGCCAGACAGGAATGAACAGTTGCTGTAGTCCCCCCATGCGTTCCTTGAATGTTTGCCATTGTCTATCCACTGTCATCCCTTTAAGTAACTCTCCCCAATCTATTAAGGACAACTCATGCCTCATATCTTCATAGTTCCCTTTATTAAGATTCTGCACCCTAGTCGCCGAATCAACTACTTCACTCTCCATCTTGATAAAAAATTCTATCATGTTATGGTCGCTCATCCCCAAGGGGTCTCGTACAGCCAGATTGGCAATGATTCCCTTCTCATTACACAGTACCCAGTCTAAGATGGCCTGCTCTCTAGTTGGTTCCTCCACATTTTGGTCAAGTAAACCATCCCTTATACATTCCAGGAATTCCTCCTCTACAGCATTGTGGCTAATTTGATTTGCCCAATCTATGTGAAGATTAAAATCACCCATGATCACCAATATTCCCTTATTACATGCATCTCTAATTTCCTGTTTGATGCCATTCCCAACCTCACAACTGCAGTTTGGGGGTCCATATATGACACCCACTAATGTTTTTTGCTCCTCTGTATTTCAGTGTAGATGGGCTTTAGAGTGGTTTCACAGGTCGGCGCAACATCGAGGGCCGAAGGGCCTGTACTGCGCTGTAATGTTCTATGTTCTACCCATACAGATTCCACATTGTCAGAGCTGATATCCTTTCTCACTACTGTGTTAATTTCCTCTTGAACCAGCAGTGCCACGCCACCACCTTTTCTTTTATGCCTGTCCTTCCTAAATACTGAAAACCCTGGGACATTCAGTTCCCATCCCTGGTCACCCTGCAGCCATGTCTCCGTAATCCCAATTATATCACAACTATTTACATCTATCTGCGCGATTAGTTCATCCACTTTATTGCAAATGCTCCGTGCATTAAGGCACAGAGCCGTTAATATTGTCTTTTTCACATTGTTTGTCTTGCTCCCAATATTTTTCTCTACTGCCCTGTTTGAATTTTGCCCTTGGTTTCTCCACCTATCACTTTTCTTCTTCACTTTTCTACCTTTTGTTTTTGTCCTTGCTCCCTCTTTCTCTGACTCCTTGCATAGGTTCCCATCCCCCTGGCATATTAGTTTAAACCCTCCACAACTGCTCTACCAAGTAGCCCTCCTAGGACATTAGTTCCAGTACTGCCCAGGTGTAACCAGTTCAGTTTGTACAGGTCCCACCTCCCCCAGAACTGGTCCCAATGCCCCAGGAATCTGAAACCCTCCCCCTGACACCATCTCTTCAGCCACGTATTCATCCTATATATCCTGTCATTTCTACTCTGACTAGCACGTGGCACCGGTAGTAATCCTGAGATCACTACCTTTGAGGTCCGATTTCTTAACTTCCTTCCTAGCTCCCTGTATTCTGCCTTCAGGACCTCATCCCTTTTTTTACATATGTCGTTTGTACCGATGTGTACCACGACTACTGGCTGTTTACCCTCCCCTTCCAGAATGTCCTGTACCCGCTCCGAGACATCCTTGACCCTAGAACCAGGGAGGCATCGTACCATCCTGGAGTCTCGTTTGCGGCCGCAGAAACGCCTGTCTATTCCCCTTACAATTGAATCCCCTAAAATGATTGCACTGTCACATTTATTAACCCTCCCCTCTGCAGCAGATTCAACCGTGGTGCCACGGGTTTGGCTGTTGCTGTTTTCCCCTGAGAGGCCATTCCCCTCAACAGTATCCAAAATGGTATATCTGTTCTGCAGGGGAATGGCCACAGGAGATTCCTGCACTACCTGCCTAGGTCTCTTGCTCTGCCTGCGGAGTCTGAGCCTGCAGTGTGACCAACTCTCTATATGTGCTATCCACGATGCTCTCTGACTCGCAGATGTGCCACAATGTCTCCAGCCGCTGCTCCAGCTGTGGTCGGCACAACATCGGGTCCGAAGGGCCTGAACTGTGCTGTACTGTTGAGTCGGTCCTCGTTATTGTCCTATTTAACTACGATATTTGGGCGGTACCACTAACTGATGAACAACCATCCATTCTTTGTCTGCAGCTCTATGAGGAGGTCTCCACTTCCTCCTCAGAACCTCATTTTTAATGTAATAGCACTCTGAAACCTCCTCAGCTTCAACTTATGTAAGAACTGACTATTAATAGATGTAACCCTGGATCTGCCACCTGGACCTCAATTAATGAAGTCCTATCAAACACTTCCTTGGAATTATCCTCATCCTTAAGGATAGTTTTGGCTATTCTACCATCCAATGTTGGTGTGACTTCCATCTCTGGTGGTGGACTTTGTTTAGCCATTGCCTTGGCCACCACACATGATGGAAAAATATATGGAAATTGTTCCTGTAACTGTTCTGTCTCCTTATCTTCCCTTGGACTCTCTGTAATCATGGGTGAAGCTACAACCTTTATTCCTGCCAAATCATTCTCCAAAAGTAAGTCTACTCCATCCACTGATAACTTCTTAACCACTCTGAAAACTACTGGGTCTGATAATAAATCACATTGAATTGTACTTTATACAATGGAACTGGGGAGTTTTTTGGCTTCTGACCCTTTACTCCATGATCTCCTGCCTCCAGTGTAGAGAGGAGCAACTCACCAGCAGTGTACGTAACCAGCCCTTTTTCAATGGGAACATTGAGTGTACAGAGCAATCTGTAACTATGCAGGACATGATCAGTAGCATATTGTAAAGCCTCTCCTGATCTATTACTACAGCCAAATAGACCTTTAAGATCCAATCACCCTCTCAATGACCATTTAGATAGAGGTACATGGTGTGCCGTAACACTCTTAAGCTGCTGTTCCTGCAATTCTTAGAAGAGTAACAACCCATGGCAGCAAATTTTCATATCCACAAGTTATATGTTCATTTAGCTATTTTCGTGGACAAAATTGTTGAGGCAGAAAACATTGGGGTACTTTCAGAAAAGCTGACACTCATGCAAAGAATTATTTTCTTCTGGTTATACATAATCTGGACATTGAGCAAGTAGGTATCCGTTTTTATGAAGGAAATTGAGGGGGTTAACAGCCTCATAATGGTACATGGTTGTCATTTGTGTACTGTGCACAGGAACCCAGAAACACAGTAACGCTGGATAGCTACATAATTGTTGGTGTCCCAAATTGGATGACTTTCCCAAGTGACGTAAAAGTCATGCAGTTACCTGACCGCTGCGGCCAGATGGTCCCTCTGCTGATCTCCTGAGGCAGCTTCATATAAGCCAATGGCATTAATATTGAACACCTATAACAATTTCACAGTCACAAACAAAGTTAACTGGACAAATTGGCACCAGTCTTCATACAGTAGTTGACACAGCTCATCTATTGCCTTTCTGGTAAAGTATACTCCTCAAATGCAATGCTCCTCCCTCAGGTCTTCATACTATTTGTGTGGCATGTAAATCCTTCAAGAAGAGGGTAATATCTTGCAGGGCATATTCTTTTCCAACACTGGCTCACTCTTCACTTTTCCATTTTGCACTGCTTTTCTATCTCCTTCCTTTAAATAATAATCCAGGGAAAGCCAATTGGAAGTCTGGGGCGGGATTCTCTGTTTCTGAGATGAAGTGTTGATGCCAATGCAGAATTTGTGGACTTTCACGACAGAAAAACTGGAGCCGCATCTGGGTCGATTCCACTACTATTAATGGGCTAGCAGAGGTGCCGCGTGGAACAGATTCAATTCCAATAAAAAACGGTGTGGGATTCACCGGATCTGTGATTGACACTTGGGAGGCTGACAGGCTGCAGCCACACATGCACATTACACTCCCCACACCTACTCATCCCAGCCAACAAGATGGCACTGGTTGTGCCGGAGCACGCCCATACAGCTCATGGGTCGGCTGGGGCCAGAGGGCACCCGGGGGGGGTGTCCTGGGGAGACACTATACGACCCGTGACACTAAGTTCAAAGTGCGCTGTTCGCGGTGTGCACAGCTGCATGGCTGCCTTGCCAGCTGCAGCAATGGTGTTCCGTGCCGGTCCACCCCCAACCCCACAGTCCACTTCTTGGCCACCTCCCACTGTTCCCCCCAGCCCTGGCAGAAGCTCCCCAGTCAGCTGCAACTTCAGCACACTATGGCGACTATGACACGTTCCGTACCCCCTCTCTCTCCCTCAGCAGCCACCACGCCGTTTTCACAATTTTTAAAAGCACAAGTGAACCATGCCGTTGGGAACTCGGCCCATCAGAGAATACTGGGTCGGGCCCTCTAATGGCATGCAAACGGTACTTGCTGTATGTGTGTTCCGGAACGCATTGACGCCGCTATCGAGTCGACGGTGAATTGCAATTTGGCGTCGGAACAGATTCGCCGCCCAATCATGTTTCCTGATTTTGCCGTCGGCTATCGAAGAATCTCACCCCTGGTATCTGGCACTCAGTATCTCTTGCTGTCTTACTGTGAGTAGAGGCAAAAATATACATCACAGACCGCAGCATGTTAACTCTATTGAAGTGCAAAGCAAAAATGACCACTATATGAAAGTTTTCTTCACAACTCTGGCATCTCTCATGAAAATTTCTACTTGGTTCCGGATCAAAAAGTAAAGCACTGCCACCTGTGGTTCCAGCAGCAATTTTATTTCACCTCTATGTCATTCTAATTCACCCATGGGACACTGAGAGTTCAAGTCATGGATTTTAGAATCTCCAACCAAATTTCTTCTCATTTTAATATATGAGGATAAGGAGCGTAATATATGAGGATAAGGAGCGTAATTCTCCGGTATCGGCGCGATGTCTGCCGACTGGCGCCCAAAACGGCGCAAATCAGTCGGGCATTGCGCCGCCCCAAAGGTGCGGAATGCTCCGCATCTTGGGGGGCCAAGCCCCAACCTTAAGGGGCTAGGCCCGCGCAGGACGAATTTCCGGCCCGCCAGCTGGCGGAAAAGGCCTTTGGTGCCCCGCCAGCTGACGTGGAAATGACATCTCCAGGCGGCGCATGCGCAGTGGAGGGAGTCTCTTCCGCCTCCGCCATGGTGGAGACCGCGGCGAAGGCGGAAAGAAAAGAGTGCCCCCATGGCACAGGTCCGCCCGCGGATCGGTGGGCCCCGATCGCGGGCCAGGCCACCGTGGGGGCAACCCCTGGGGCCAGATCGCCCCGCGCCCCCCCCCAGGACCCCGGAGCCCGCCCACGCCGCCTTGTGCCGCCGGTAAGGTAGGTGGTTTAATCTTCACCAGCGGGACAGGCATTTTAGCGGCGGGACTTCGGCCCATTCGGGCCGGAGAATCGCGGGGGGGTGGCCGCCAACCGGCGCGGCGCGATTCCCGCCCCTGCTGAATATCCGGTGCCGGAGAATTTGGCAACCTGCGGGGGCGGGATTCACGCCAGCCCCCGGCGATTCTCCGACCCGGCGGGGGGTCGGAGAATCTCGCCCCAGATTCCAATAGCATGGATAAGCACAGACAGGGAAGACCGCAAAGCACCTGGAGAACTGCCATCAGAAATCTGGTTGGGAGAATTCAGCCCCAGCATGCACACGCAAAATTCATGCTGTATGGATTGGATGGCAGGAACTAGCCACATACACCAAGCAAATTTGGGACACACTTGTTTGAAATGAAATGAAATGAAATGAAAATTGCTTATTGTCACAAGTAGGCTTCAAATGAAGTTACTGTGAAAAGCCCCTAGTCACCACATTCCGGTGCCTGTTCGGGGAGGCTGGTACGGGAATTGAACCGTGCTGCTGACCTGCCTTGGTCTGCTTTCAAAGCCAGCGATTTAGCCCTGTGCTAAACCAAATGTATTCTTACCTGACGTAAGCTATTAAGAATTCCTGAATACTTGTATTATTCTGGAGTTCATCGACAATGGTAAACCTTAGACTAAGGCACAGAAATAACCCGTAGAACATGAGAGAATATTTTAATAAACTTATGCATCCGTTGGTCAGTAATCCAACTGGTTCTGTCAGCCACGGATATCATGCCTAGGGGAAATTTGCAAAGGGTGCATTTATGGGTGAGAATTTAATGTTAGCCATTCCTGCCTTATTTACCTTTTGCAACTAGAATATTCTTGTTGACTGGCTGTTCATGAACTGAGTTTGCTAGAATATTGGGTGGCAGAGTAGCACAGTGGTTAGCACTGTTTCTTCAGAGAGCCAGGGTCCCAGGTTCGATTCCCGGCTTGGGTCACTGTCTGTGTGGAGTTTGCACGTTCTCCCTGTGTCCGCATGAGTTTCCTCCGGGTGCTCCAGTTTCCTCCCACAAGCCCTGAAAGACATGGGGCTGGATTTTCCGCAGCCCCGCGCCAAAATCGCGTTTGGCGCGGGGGCGTAGAATCAACTTTCACGACGAAATCAGGCCCGCCGCCGGTCCGGCGATTCTCTGGGCCCCGTAAATCGGCGCGTTCGCGTAGTACTCTGTGCAGCTGGGGGGCCATTGCCAGAGGCACGCCCAGCGATCCTCCGCTCCCAACCGGCCGTGGAACTAACATGGATTACTAACATTGCCAGTCAGGATGCTCGCGTGGCGGCTGCAGGCTCAGTCCATGGCAGCCCTGGGTGGGGGGCTGGGGTATCGGGCACCGGGGGGGGTGGCCAGGGAGTGGCCAGGGAGTGGCCAGGGAGTACTTGTGGGTGGTCAGATCTTCGGGCACTCGGCCGATCGGGGGGGGGACTACATCATTCAGCTGCATCCACGGTCCGAGTCCGCCATGGCGCTCGGCGCTGGAATCCGCCGCCGTGCGCATGCGCAGACTCGAAACAGAAAGTGTGGGGGCCCGTATCCGCAGTTAAAGCTGCATAAAGCACGCCGGGTCCCTCCTAGCTCCCTGAAGGTGAGTGAATCGACTGTTATTTTTATGAGGAAAATCGAGAGTGCAACACATGGGCCGGGATTCTCCCCTACCCGGCGGGGCGGGTGGTCCCGGCGTGATGGAGTGGCGGGAACCACTCCGGCGTCGGGCCACCCCAAAGGTGTGGAAGTCTCCGCACCTTTAGGGGCCAAACCCTCACCGTGAGGGGCTAGGCCCGCGCCGGAGCGGTTTCCGCTCCACCGGCTGGCGGGAAAGGTCTTTGGTGCCACACAAGCCGGGGCAGAAAGGTCTTCGCCGGGCGACGCGGGTCCGCGCATGCGCGGGAGCGTCAGCGGCTTCTGACGTCATCCCCGCGCATGCGCAGGGGAGGGGGTCTCTTCCGCCTCCATCATAGTGAAGACCATGGCGAAGGCGGAAGAAAAAGAGTGCCCCCACGGCACAGGCCCGCCCGCGGATCGGTGGGCCCCGATCGCGAGCCAGGCCACCTACCCCCGGGGCCAGGTCGCCCTGCGCCCCCCCCTCCCCCCCAGGACCCCGGAGCCCGCCCGCACCGCTTTGTCCCGCCGTTCAAAAGTTGGTTTAATCCACGCTGGCGGGACAGGCATTCCAGCAGCGGGACTTCGGCCCACCGCGGGCCGGAGAATCGGCGGGGGTGGGCCCGCCGACTGGCGCGGAGCGATTCCTGCCCCCGCCGACCGGTGCGATTCCCGCCCCCGCCGAATCTCTGGTGGCGGAGACTTCAGGACACGGCGGGGGCGGGATTCATGCCAGCCCCCGCAATTCTCCGACCTGGCGGGGGGGGACATAGGGCGTCATTCTCCACCGGCGGGAGTCTCCGTTTTGCCGGCGCCCGGGGGTTTCCCGACGGCGTGGGGCTGCCCCACAATGGGAAACCCCATTGACCGGCCGGTGTTACGGAGACTCCCGCCGGCCGGTCGGGGCAGAAATGTGGCGGGGCGGGTAGGAGAATTTCGTCCATAGCCCCATTTTGGGTGAATCCAGCCCCTGCTGTTCGGTAATTTGGACATTCTGAATTCTCCCTCTGTGTACCCGTATAGGCGCCGGAATGTGGCGACTAGGGCCATTTCACAGTAACTTCATTGCAGTGTCAATGTAAGCCTGTTTGTGACAATAAAGATTATTATTATTATTATTGTTTGCATAGAGCCGAGAAATTGATAGGAATCTTTGGTACTCTAGAGATTCGGAGTGTTGTTTACACCAATCATTTGTGGTGCCTTTGGAAAACAACAGACATTTTGGCAGGGTTGCTAACAAGCATTACATAGAGGCAACAAAAATAGCTAAAAGCAGTGACAAAAATATGGGCACTCCCGCCTGTTCTCCAACAGACTATTTCTGTGTCCTCTGGGTTCCCAATTAAAGTCAGCTCTTTAACCATGACTGATAGTTTTTGTCCTCAATGGAATTATCGGGACACTGAGTCACTGAGTCATCGTATAAGATTTCAACTCCACTGCTGTTACCGTAACATGAAAATATAATTTCCAGTATTCATTCCGGTTCTGTTCCCCTCTTTGACAGAAATCTTGCCGCTATCAACCTCATGACTAACTTCACCATTTCCCAATCAAACTCCTATTCAACCAACTGCCAGCAGAATAAGGAATATCTTTTATTCAAAGGGTTGCTCAACTTCTTTTCCTGGCATTCTTTAGTTTTGGCACAACAGAATCTCTCCACCAATAAATGTGAACAAACATCCTTTTGCCATTCAGAGCAAACAATGCACAAAACACCCACCGGAGCGAGGAAAGCACAAAGGCATGCGACCTCTCAGCTGCGAAGTCCTCACACCAGAAAGGATTCTTTTGCTGGCATAGACCAGACATTTCTTTCCCAAATTCCCCGCAGAAGCTGCAGTAACAAGTGGTCAGTCTTATGGAAAGCAGTGACACTGATCCTTTCAACAAATATCCCACCCAAGCGTAGGGACATTTTTGAAAAGATCCTCAACTACAATAACAAGAGCAAAAAGAACATGGGCTTCTTCATTGCCAAGTATATATCACCTGTCCAGCTGTTTCTGCTGCTTCTCTTCCCTTCCTCTTGTCCGCCAAGCTGAGCCTCCCCCCACGGCTACCTGCTCTATTCGGGAACCTCCATTTCACTCCTGTTTTTTCCCAATTCTACCCACGACCCAGCCAAGTACACCTCATCCATGCAACCTTTTTTTTGTCCTTTTGCCCTCGCCCCCACTAACCTGCTGACCATTCAATTTCTCTTGCTGGCCCCAATGCTAACTGACAGTAAAAATTGTTTTCCCACCTCAGGGCGCCGAGGACCTGGGTTCAATCCCGGCCCTGGGTCACTGTCTGTGCGGAGTTTGCACGTTCTCCCGTGTCTGTGTGAGTCTCACCCCTGTGTTAATCACCACTGTTGTATATATTAGGAGATGTGTGGTAAGGCCCTGTACTACAGGTATGGGGGTAGTCCCTGCCTACTGGCTCCGCCCAGTAGGCAGAGTATAAATATGTGTGCTCCCTATACAGCAGCCATTTCGCCAGCTGCTGTAGGTAGCCACACATCTTAGAGTAATAAAGCCTCAGTTGTATTCAACTCTCGTCTCTGTGCAATTGATCGTGCATCAACCCCCACAACCCAAAAGATGTGCAGGGTAGGTAAATTATCGACGTTAAATTGCCCCTTAATTGGAAAAATCTTTTAAAATACATTTTTAAAATAATTTGGGCAGCACAGTGTCACAGTGCTGCCTCACAGTGCCAGAGACCCAGGTTCAATTCCGGCCTTGGGCGTCTCTCCGTGTGGAGTTTGCATGTTCTCCCCTTGTCTGCGTGGGCTTCCTCCCACAGTCCAAAGATGTGCAGGTTTGGTGGATTGGTCAAGATAAATTGCCCGTAGTGTTCAAAGGTTAGGTGGGATTATGGGGTTGCAGGGATGGGGTGGGGGAGTGGGCCTGGGTGGGGTGTTCTTTATAGGTCGATGTGGACCCGATGAGCTGAATGGCCCCCTTCTGCACTGTAGGGATTCTATGATTCTATGACAAGCAGAGTCACAGAATTAGTAACAGTGCAGAAAGAAGCTTTCACCCCATTGTGGCTGCACTGGCTTTCCCAATGCCTACTAGTGCCAATCCCCCGCTTTCTTCCCATCCCCCTGCATATTCTTCCTTTTCAGGTAACAATTTAATTCCGCTTTGAATGCCTCGAGTGAACCTGCCTCCACCATATTCTCAGACAGTGCAACCTAGACTCCAACCACGCGCTGCATGAAAAAGCTTTTTGTCATATCGGTTTTGCTTCTTTTACCAATTACTTTAAATCTGTGCCCTCTCGTTTTCAATCCTTTCACGAGCAGGAATAATTCCTCCCGACCTACTCTGTCCAGGATGTTGAATATTTCTATCAAATCTCATCTCAGCCTTCTCTTCACCAAGGAAAACAATCCCAACTTCTAGTCATTTTCATAGCTGAAGTTCCTCATCCTTGGGACCATTTCCATGAATCTTTTCTGCACTCTCTCTCATGCCTTTACATCTTTTCTAAAGTGCAGCACGTAGAACTGGAAGCAATGATCCAGCTGAGGCTGAACTAGTGTCTTATTCAAGTTCAAGACATTATGGGCGCGATCCAATGGCCACGCTGCACCCGGCAAGCAGCTTGAAAAGCACATCTACCCGGCTTGTTGCGCCTCGCTAGATCCAACGGGATCTCGTGAGACATTGCAGTGTGAATCCCGTCCACAATGGCAGCCTGGCACTGCCAAGGTGTCCAGGTGGCACTGTCATCTGGCTTGCGCACTGGCAGGGTGTCAGGTTGACACTGCCAGGGTGCCAAGCTGGCATTGTTTTGCGTGAGCGATCGAGACCGGGTTTCCAGGTGTGGGTACTGGGGGGTCGGGGGGGGGGGGGGGGGGGGGGGGTGATTGTTCCCGGGGCGTCATAAATGGCGTCCTGATCTCTCACTACAATGGGGAGTTCCGCTGAATGGAGCTCTCCGCTGCACAAAACGGGGCTATATAAATGCATGATGTTATTGCCCTTGCTGAGCTTTTTTAACAGTACTGTTGCTGTAAGACTCCCAAAGTATGTATCAGGATGTACCATATGATTTCTGCAGCTGTCAATTTGCATCCTAAGCTCCCCCTTTTGATACCATCGTCTTGACTAAGATCATCACTCTGGCTGTTCCCCCAGTACTGCCTTCATCCCCACTCCCTAAAATACAAGGAACACAGACTTGAAAGGACATGGCAGACAATTGGTTGTTTACTATCCACGGCAGATATGGCTGCAGCATATACAATTCGATCCTGCTCTCATCCTGCAAAACATCTCTCTATTTCTATTATCATCCTGGAATGCAAAGATAATCTCTGCCTTCCTTGTAGTTGAAAACTGTTATTATAACCCTCCTGGAGGCCACCGGGTCTGTGTCCCCGTGGTCTCACCTGAGTATGATCTCCCCAGATGAGGGGGCGGGGCTACACCCATAACCAAAGGTGACCTGTGACATAAATTGGCCCGAGTGTGGGTCAGGGCACGAGAGATCCTTCAGGAGTAGAGTGTGTAGTGAGTAAGTTAAATAAAACCTTTTTGTTCCTATCCACTATTGCTTCCTCAAGGTCACCTGCCTGGATACAACTGTCATCTTAAACTCCTCTACCCATCCCCTCCATCCTCAAGTATGAGGTGCTCATTGACCATGAGTGGGACCATTTGATTAGCTGCCTCTGCCAGTTCACTTCCTTCCTCCATGGACCAAACGTCTTCTAAGGTCTTGTCTTTCCCTTGATCTGAATGCACATTGTTAGCTTGTTTCTCTCTTATTTTGTTTCATGCCCACTCCAAGCTTTTCCTATCCAGGTGACCCAACTCCTGCCTCCTTGATCCTGTTCCCACTGGACTGTCCACCACTCACCTCCTGACCCTTGTTCCACACGTTAGGTGGTATTATTAATGGTTCCCTTTCTTCAGATGTAGTTCCTTACTCCTTCAAATCTGCCATAATCAGCCGCAGCTCATCAAAAACTAACCCTTGACCCCCGCCTCCCGTCCTTGCAAACTATTGACCCATCTCCAACCCCTATTTTTCTCAAGCATTTTGCCGCCTCCGAAATCCCTGCTCATGCATTGAAGAATACCATGTTTGAATATCTCCAATCTGGTTTCCACACCTGCCATAGTGCTTAAACAGGCCTTGTCAAAGCCAAAAATGACAAAGGTAACTGTGACAAAGGTAAGCTGCTCACCCTCCTCAACCTGTCTGCAACTTTCGACTCAGTTGGCCACACCATCCTCCTCTAACACCCATTGTCTAGCTGGGTGAAACTGCACTTGTTGGTTTCATTCATAGATATCTAATTATCGCCAGAGAATCACCTTGTCTTCCTGCGTAGTTCCCAAGGATCGATCCTTGACACCTTTTTGTTTCTCAATAACATGATACACCTTGGCAACATCACCTGAAAACCCATTGTCAGTTTTCACACGGACATTGATGACACCCAGCTCTATCTCAACACCATCTCTCTCGACCTCTCCATTGTCTCTGAAGATCCAATACAGGATGACTAGAAAATTCTTCCAATTAAATATTAGGGTGACTAAGGTTATTGGATGGAATCTTTCCTTTTGGGGGATAGAACCAACCCTACCAGCAACTTAGTTTTTTAAAGATTGGGGCACCATTTGTAAAGGCTGCTCCAGTACACAAAAGTAAAAATTGAATCCTCCTGCACCAGTCCACGCAATACCCCTTTGGTCACTGCCCTCTGGCACATCCCCTGGATCTGCAGCGCCGAGAAACATCCCTCTATCCAACGGTACTTTGCCGTTTCTTTGTGCCTCAGGGAATTTCTCCCCACCAAGGCCGCACTTAGAAGCTCACCAGCAGGAAAGGCTCCTCACAGATCAGGGCACCATTTATCCAGCAGCCCCGATCTTTCCTTCAGTTGCGCCCCCCATGGTTTTGATCCCCCCCTTACCCTGACAACCTTTGTAAGATCCTCAGGAAGCCTGTCTCAACCCTCTCTACCTGGCAAAGGCCCTCCTGGGCCCGACCCCTGGTAGTGCCAACTTGGCACATGTGAACCCTGGCACTACCATCCTGGCACACTGGCAATGTCACCCAGGCACCCTGGCAGTTCCAGGATGCCAGTTTGGCAATGCCAAAATGTACAGGTGTTAGGTTGGCAGTGCCAGGGTGCCACCCTGCCTAGTCCCCAACCACCTAGGACGCCAAAATGTCCTGGGAGACCCCCCCCCTCCTCCCACCGAGGTGCCATTACGCCTGGTCCACGTTTGTGTTGACCAGTAGTAAACGGCACTCTGGCAAGGTCTTGTCGGCACGCTGTTGTGTCTCGGGCGCTAGATGAATCCGGTGTCCGGGTACTTAAATAAGCAAGACACAGATCGCACTAGGCGGGTCAGGTGACTTGCACAAGGTTTCATGCCCGGCGTGGAGCGTGCACGCGCTTGCTGAATCGCGCCCATTGTCTTAAGTGGCTTGGTGTCGATCTCTGCTTTATAATGCTCACTGATGCACATCAGGATAGTTCACTGTGTTAAAGATATTATGTAAAATAAGGTTGTTAGGCAGAATGTTCTCATTTTTCTGCAGAGTGGTGCAGCAGGTGGAAGCCATCGGCCCCAAGGATGGCTTCCTCTGCCTTATTTAGCCACTTAGGCAAACAAATGGTAAAGGGTGTGTCCCACAATGTCATGCTGGCGGAACGGGCTCTGATTAAGCCTACGCTGCCGACTTCCGGTGGCGGCTATGAAGGAGTAGGTCGCACATTTGGTGGCTCCGGCTCGAGTCGGACCTTTGGACCTTTTCCCCCGATTTTTTACAGGACTTGATTTGGAAAATTGATGGTAGAGGCAATTGTTGATTGGATTCCCACATCGGTGCATGGAGAGGTGGACTAGAAGTGCTCGCAAAGGTAGAAACAGCCAAACAGAGAAGGCTTGGGCTGAGGCTGCAACAGGAGAAAGCATGGCGGACGACCGGAGTCCTGGCTTGTCGACCCAGCGGTCAATGGAGCAGCTGATGCAATTTACCAGGAGGTCTTCGCCAAGCAGAAGCAGGAATGCTTGGACCCGATTAAAGAATCAATTGCGTGGCTGGAGCTCAGGTTGGACGCCCAGGATCGGGCGTTCCAGAAAGTAGAGAAGGCACTGGCTGAGCAGGAGGAACATCAAACTGCGGTGGAGTTGGAGGTGGGGATGCTGAGAGACCAGCAGAAAAGGCTCCTGGAGAAGGTGGAGGACCTAGAGAATAGGTCCTGCCGGCAGAACCTGAGAATTGTCAGTCTCCCGGAGGGGCCCGGAGGGGTCCGAAGGAGCGGTCGCTGGGGCATACATAGCAGGCATGTTCGAGAAGCTGCTGGGGGATGAGACATTCTCCCGACCCTTGGAGGTGGACAGGGCTCACAGAGTGCTCACGAGGAAGCCACGAGTGGGGGACCCCCCCCCCCCCCCCCCCCCCCCCCCCCCGGGGGCAATGGTGGTGAGATTCTACAGGTACTTGGACACGGAGCGTATTTTACAGTGGGCCAGGCAGACACGGAGCTGTAAATGGGAGAACAGTATCCTGCGGATCTATCAGGACCTGAGTGCAGAGGTGGCCAGGAGAAGAGCGGGGTTCAGTCTGATAAAGTCAACCCTTTTTAAGAAAAAGGTGAAGTTTGGACTGCTGTATCCGGCCCGTCTCTGGGTCACGTATGAGGAGCAACATTTTTATTTTGAGTCGCCCGAGGAAGCAATGGACTTCGCGAAAAGGAAAGGACTGGTGGCGGCCGACTGAGGACTTTGAACTTTGCTGCAACGTTCACGTTTTTAAAAGTTACTTGCTTTTCGTTTGTTGGATGTTATTTGTAATGCCTTCTGTATTGATTTGGGGCCTGTTGCAGAGCTGAGTGAGTTAAAGTTTACATTTGCACTGATGGGTGATGGAGGTGTGTTTGTTAGATGCTGGATCTTCTGTTTGATCTTTTCTTTGTTTCTCATTTTGTTTCTAAGGCAATTGGGTTGGGACTGGTTTTTCATTTGAATATGTGTGTATGAGTAGGGGGGAGGGTGGGGAGGGATTAATAGATGAGAGAATGTTTGGCGCCATGGGCGGGGGCCACCAGGTTAGCTGGGCGGGCTAGCTCACGGAGGCGCAGTGCGGGGTGAGCAGATGTTAGCCTGATCGAAGGGGTCGATATACATTGTACTGTTACTTGGGGGGGGGAGCGGGGTAAATGTTCTGCTGACGAGGGAGGGACTTTTGCTAAGGGACAGAGAGGAGGTCGGGGGCGGAGGCGGCCTGGGGGCGGGACGGTGGAGGCGTGGGGCGCAGGCTGGAGACTGGTCCAAGAATGGGGATGGCTGATCGGCGAGGGGAGGGGGGGGGGGGTGATGATCCCCCCAACTAGGCTGAACACCTGGAATGTACGAGAGCTAAATGGGCTGGTTAAGAGGGAGCCCGTGTTCGCGCATCTGAGAGGACTGAAGGCGGACATGGTAATGCTGCAGGAGACGCACCTCAGAGTATCTGATCAGATCAGATTAAGGAAGGGATGGGTCGGACAGGTTTTTCACTTGGGGCTGGACTCGAAGACGAGAGGGTTGCGATCCTGATTAATAAGCGAGTGGTGTTTGAGGTGGGAAGAATAGTCTCGGATGTGGGAGGTCGGTACATTATGGTCAGTGGGAAGCTGGAGGGGGTGCAGGTGCTACTAGTAAATGTGTATGCGCCAAATTGGGATGATGTGGAGTTTATAAAGAGGATACTAGGGCAGATACCGGACCTAGATTTGCATAAGTTGATCATGGGAGGGGACTTCAACACAGTTATTGACCCTGGTTTAGATCGGTTGAGCTCAAAGACGGGCAGGGTGCCAGCAATGGCGAAGGAGCTAAAAGGGTTCATGGAGCAGATGGGGGGGTGGACCCATGGAAATTTGGGCAGCCGAGGGTGAAGGAGTTCTCCTTCTACTCACACGTGCATAAAGTGTACTCCCAGATTGATATTTTAAATTTTGAGCAGGGCTCTACTGACGGGAGTGGTTGACACGGGGTACTCGCGATCACAATCTCAGATCATGCTCCGCACTGGGTTGACCTACAGGTTGGCAAGGACAGTAGCCAGCGCCCGCACTGGAGGCTGGACGTGGGACTTTTAGCTGACGAAGAGGTGTGCAGGTGGCTGAGGAAATGTATTCAGAACTACCTGGAAGTCAACGACATGGGGGAAGTTTCGGCCACGGTGGTCTGGGAAGCATTGAAGGCGGTGGTTAGAGGGGTGCTGATCGCGATATGGGCCCACAGGGAGACGGTAGACAGGGCAGAGATGGACCGACTGGTAAAGGAGATATTACAGGTCGACAGGAGGTGTGCGGAGACCCCAGAGGTAGGGTTTCCAAGGAAACGGCGGAGGCTACAGGCGGAGATTGGCTTGTTAACTACAGGGAGCGCGGTAGAGCAGCTGAGAAAGGCGAGGGGGGCAATTTATGAGCATGGAGGGAAGGCCAGCAGAATGCTCGCACAGCAGCTTATAAAGAGGGAGGTGACCGGGGAGATAGAGAAAGTAAAGGATGGAGATGGGAGCCTGGATTGGAGGGGTGAATAAAGCGTTCAAAGAGTTTTACTATAGGCTGTATGGGTCAGAACCCCCAGCCGAGCCGGAGGAGATGAGGCACTTCTTAGGGGGGCTGAATTTCCCGAAGGTGGACGGGGGGCTGGTCGAAGGGCTGGGGGCCCCAATCGGGTTGGAAGAGATAGCGGAGGGTCTGAAAGCCATGCAGTCGGGTAAAGCCCCGGGGCCGGACGGGTACCCAGTGGAGTTCTATAAAAAGTTCTCTGGGATTTTGGGCCCGCTGTTGATGAGGACATTCAATGAGGCAAGGGAGCGTGGGGTGCTTCCTCCGACGATGTCACAGGCCACGATTTCATTGATCCTGAAGCGGGACAAGGACCCGGAGCTGCGTGGGTCCTACAGCCGATATCCCTGTTGAATGTGGACGCCAAACTGCTGGCCAAAATCTTGTCCTCTAGGTTTGAGGATTGTGTTCCGGACATTATTGGGGAGGACCAGACGGGGTTTGTTCAGGGAAGGCAGTTGGTGGCCAATGTAAGTAGGTTGTTAAATGAGATCATGATGCCCCCGGAAGGTAGGGAGGTGGAGGTAATGGTCGCAATGGACGCAGAGTAGGCTTTTGATCGAGTAGAATGGGAATATCTGTGGGAGGTACTGGGACGGTTCGGATTTGGGCGGGGCTTTATTGACTGGGTCAGGTTGTTGTATCAGGCTCCTATGGCGAGCATAAGGATGAATAGGACAACATCGGACTATTTTAGGCTGTATCGGGGGCGAGACAGGAATGCCCCCTCTCCCCCACTGTTCGCGCTACAACCATACAACCGCTGGCAATTGCGCTGAGAGACTCAAGGGGCTGGAAGGGGCTGGTCCGGGGGGAGTGGAACACAGAGTCTCGCTTTACGCAGACAACCTGCTCCTGTATGTATCGGACCCATTAGAGGGGATGAAAAAAATTATGAGGATTCTAGGGGAATTTGGCCAGTTTTTGGAGTATAAACTAAACATGGGGTAAAGTGAGATGTTTGCGGTCCAAGCAAGGGGGCAGGAGAGGCAACTGGAGGAACTCCCGTTTAGAGTGGTAGGGTGTAGATTTCGGTACCTAGGCATCCAGGTGGCGCAGGAACGGTTCCACAAGCTAAATTTGGCCCGACTAGTAGACCAAATGAAGGACGATTTCCATAGGTGGAACGCGCTCCCGTTGTCAGTAGCTGGGAGGGTGCAGACAATGAAAATGACGGTCCTCCCGAGTTCCTGTTTGTGTTTCAGTGTCTCTCCATCTTTATTCCACGGTCCTTTTTTAAACGGGTCAATAAGGTAATCACTGGCTTTGTATGGGTGGGCAAGACTCCGTGAGTAAAAAAGGGGATGCTTGAGCGGAGGCGGGGGGAGGGCGGGCTGCCGCTGCCGAACTTCAGTAATTACTATTGGGTGGCGATTATAGCCATGATCAGGAAGTGGGTGGTGGGGGAGGGTCAGTATGGGAGCATGTGGAGGTGGCTTCATGCAAGGGCACCAGTTTGGGGACGTTGATAACAGCGCCTCCGCCGTTCCCGCCGGCACGGTACTCTACCAGCCCCGTGGTGGTGGCGGTCCTGAGGGTCCGGGGGCAATGGAGGAGGCATGTGAGAGCGGAGGGACCATCGGTGTAGTCTCCAGTCTGTAATAATCACTGGTTTGCCCCGGAAAGAATGGATGGGGGGTTTCGGAGATGGCAGAGAGCAGGGATTGAGAGGATGGGGGATATGTTTATAGAGGGGAGTTTTCCTAGCCTGAGGGAGCTGGAGGAGAAATTTGGATTGGCGAGGGGGAACAAATTTAGGTACCTGCAGGTGCGGGACTTCCTACGTAGGTAGGTTTCAACCTTCCTACTCTTACCACCAAGGGGGATACAGGACAGGGTAGTTTCCAGAGTGTGGGTGGGAGAAGGGAGGGTCTCTGACATTTACAAGGAACTCATGGGGTCAGAGGGGACGCAGACAGAGCGCAAGTGGGAAGAGGAGTTGGGAGGAGAAATAAAGGATGGTTTCTGGGCGGACGCGTTAAGTAGAGTCAACGCGTCCGCAACATGTGCCACGCTCAGCCTGATACAATTCAAGGTTGTTCACCGGGCTCACATGACAGTGGCCCGGATGAGCAGGTTCTTTGGGGTGGAAGATAGGTGCGCAAGGTGTGCGGGAGGGCCAGCGAACCAAGTCCACATGTTCTGGACATGCCGAAAGCTGAGGGGATTCTGGCAGGGGTTTGCAGATGTCATATCCACGGTGTTACAAACAAGGGTGGCACTGAGTCCAGAGGTGGCAATTTCCAGAGTGTCGGAAGACCTGGGAATCCAGGAGGAGAAAGAGGCAGATGTTCTGGCCTTTGCTTCCCTGGTAGCCCGGAGACGGTTACTATTAGCTTGGAGGGACTCAAAGCCCCCGAAGTTGGAGACCTGGCTATCGGACATGGCTAGCTTTCTCTGCTTGGAGAAAATCTGTATGCCTTGAGAGGTTCACTGTTAGGGTTCACCCGGAGATGGCAGCCGTTCATCGACATCTTTGCGGCAAATTAACCGTCAGCGGAAGGGGGGGTCGGGGTTTCACTTAGTTTAGAGTAGGGGGTTAGTAAAGGTGGGACCTGTAAGGGAGGAAGACAGCTTTGGCACTATGTTTATAAATTCATGTACATTGTTTATTTTAAAAAGCTAGATGTTTACCCCAGCAGCTCACGTACAGAATGAGGGCTGCTGGGGCGGCACGGGTTCTTATACCCCGCCTATCAGGGCGGAGCTATTATACACTCTAGCCAATAGAAAGCATACAGTTTCCACCAATGGTGCTTTAGCCTATCAGGTACCGTAATACCTATAATACCACAATTTGTTGTTGTTGTAAAACCATAAATACCGCAATAAAATGTTTATATAAAAAAAAATAAAGCTTACACTGCCAACAACTTAGATTTTCAAAAGATTTGAAAATGGTGCCCCAATTTAAGAAAAATAGAACACTCCCCCCTCCCCTCCCCCCCCCCCCCACGTACCGATGCACAAACCCTCTCCCACCAATGAACTCCCCCCCCCCCCCCCCATCCCACCATAGAACACCCCTCTGGCATTGCCCAGGCACTGCCCTCTGGCAGCCCCTGGACATTCTCAAGGAGCAGTGTCCAGGCGGTGCCGGGGCAGTGCAAGGGTGCTGTCCAGGCATAACCCTCTCACCCTTTGGGGGCTGAACTCACCGGCATGCCTCTGGTGGGTTCTGCTTGTCAGGTGCACGTCATTTGTGACCTGTCGTTAATCACACCAGCGTGCCCTCACGCCAACGTGAATGAACTGTGCTACAAGGGGGGGGGGGACTTATCAGGCACAAAGGCCTGACAATGATATTTACATCTATTCAATTGGGTATCGCGACTTTGAAAGTTGGGATTCCTGTTACATCATTGGTGGGGGTTGGAGACAATTGCTCCAGCTGGCAGAAAAGCTGTTTTGTTACTCCTGCGAGAATTACGCCCCGCTGCCGTTCCCGCCTCTGAAGCAGAAAATCCCAACCGTTGGTTTGATATGCCATGTATTCTCGCCATCAAAATGTAAGTAAATGTGTAAACTCTTGCAGAAATTAACATTAGCATAATTGGAAGAGGTATATAGAAAGGTAAAACTTCACTTTTATAAAGAGAACTGTGGACTTTGAATGCAATAGTGATCTTTACTGAAAACTGAAGAATACTTTATATCTCTCTAATTTATTTACTTTCATATCCTGGTACATCCTGAACTTGAAACTATTTTTTATATTTCAAAACTGACCACAAAAGGTTGTAATGAGATGGCTGTCCGAGTCTTATTTTGTGGATTGTAGCCACACCCCAGTCTCAAGTGGGAATAAAAGGACCTTACCAGACTGCTGTGGTATCAATGTCCTTCCCTGAACTAATTGAATAGATCAGTCAAACACAAAGACACGCTAATGTTGTGAAATTCCTCATCCAGACTGTATAATTGACTTAACCACTCAGCTTATTTGGAAAAGGACTTTGGACTTGTAGAAGGTCATGTGATGAGAAAGCCATACTTTATGTTTGCGTTTGAAAACATCAGAAGCTGTTCTGCAGAAAGTGTTCCACCAAAAGCTATTCAAGTAGCTGTAAGCCATCGAAACAGCCAATATAATAACCAGGAACCCTTGAAGGTGGGAGCTCCTAACCAAGACAAGGTCATACCCCCAACCTGCTCTAACCTCATGACCAAGCTCCAGGAAATTCAACTTCATGAAGCTTTGCAGCTTGCTAATTGGTGATTCTAGAACTTGGGGCAAAGTCTCTAGATAAGGGGGTCCGTTATTTAGGACTCAGATGAAGAGAAATTTCTTTCAGAATTTTCTCCGGGTCAAGAACCTTTGGAATTCTCTGCGCCAGACAGTTGTTGGCTTAGTTGTTGAGTATATTCAAGTAGATTTTTAGCACACTCAGGGAACTTGGGGTCATGACAATTGGGTAGGAAAGTGGAATTGAAGTAAAAAATCAACCATGATCTTATTGAATGGTGAAGGAGACTAATGTGGCCATATAGCCTATTCTTGCTATTTCCTTTTTTCTTCGATTTTTATACGATGTAACAAAAGTTATAATGCTGGACAATATGTTGGTACTATTCCTGAAACCAACAAGTTTTTGACTGATTACATCTAATTTGTTTGTTTCCAAACAAAGCATTGGTTTATAACTCTTTTAGTCATATTAGTCACTGAATTCAGGAATATTGTAGTCACTAATCGCAAAACTCTCCTATATCATCAGAGTGTTGGCACTCATAATTAAATTGCCTGCTTGACTCTTGATTGAAGAGTGTGCCCAAAGGAGCTGCGAGGACACAATCACAGAAAATATGCTAGGTTCTCGACTGTTACAGAACACTGTGACTCACTTTACCGCCATTCATGGGACAGGCCTCCAGCAATGGGCTTTTCCAGCAGTTTGAATGCACATCTGAAGCACTGGTGTGCTCCAGCAGTCGAAGACCCCAAAAGCATTGGCAGGTGACAACCAGCTTAGAGGGTATCTGGATCTCCCTCCCTCGGAAGAACAACCTGACTCCCATACTTTAAAAGGTACAACATAATTGCACCCAGCTGGCCACAATCTTACCCAAGATGCCAGGTGGGCACTGCTTCTGCCAGTTTTGGTGGTATTCCAGAATTCATGCCATAAAAAGATCCTGGGCGGGATTCTCCCATCCCGCGGCAGAGTGTCCACACCGTCGTAAACGCCGTCGCATTTTACGACGGCGTGAACAGCCCACTCCCACGTCCAATTCTGGCCCCTACAGGGGCCCAGCACGGTTCACTCCGCTCCAGCTGCAGATCCCGGCGCGAACTGTGCGCTGCGGGATCCACGCATGTGCAGTTGCGACCACATTGGCCTCCTTCAACACGCCGGCCGCAACACAACATGGTGCAGAGCTACAGGGGCCGGCGCATAGGAAAGGAGGCCCCCAGCCACAGAGGCCAGCCCGCCGATCGGTGGGTCCCGATCACGGGCCAGGCCACATCGGAGGCCTCCCTGGGTCGTACCCCCCCCTCTCCCCCCACAGGCCTCCACCCAACCCTTACACACCGAGGTCCCGCCGGCCCAGAGCAGGTTAGAATGGTGGCGGCGGGACTCGGCACCTTTTCCTACGGCCATTCGGGCCGGAGAATCAGTGGGCCGGCCGTGTAGAGCGGCCTGCGGCTGGCACCGCGCCAACTACGCCGGCGCCAATGGCACCGATTCTCCGCACTGCGGAGAATCGCATGTCGGCGTCAGGGCGGCGTGGCCCGTTCACGGGGATTCTCTGGCCCGGTGCAGGGCTGGGAGAATCCCGCCACCTAACTGAGGGCCATGGCATGGGATATCGCAGCCTAGTAACATGAAATGAAAATCGCTTATTGCCATAAGTAGGCTTCAAATGAAGTTACTGTGAAAAGCCCTTAGTCGTCACATTCCGGCGCCTGTTTGGCGAGGCTGGTACGGGAATTGAACCCGCGCTGCTGGCCTGCCATGGTCTGCTTTAAAAGCCAGCTATTTAGCCCTGTGCTAAACCTGATTCGAACCCTTTATTCAATGGCCCTGAATTGAGACACCCACGTCCACAAGGCCGTATATGACATTTTGACTGAAGGTGATGGTGTCATGTGAGAGTGCCTTTAAGAAATGGGTGTTTAAGAAATGTACCTTTAAGAAATGGATGTTTATCAGTGATGTTAGCGTGTGGGTGGAGCTGGACTGTCTGTCAGCTTTTTATTTTCGTTTTAGGCTGTTTGATGCAGGGTATGTTTTAGTTTTGTTTTCAGTGTTGGAGCTGAAGCCAGACAGAGCAGGTGCACTGTTGATCTCTCTGCCATGAAAAGACTATCGCTTGATCATTTGGTGAATTCAGAATTATAAATGTTCTCAGTAGTGAATGTAAACCTGCTGGCCGTGATTCTCCCATGCCGCGCCGTATGGCAGAATCGCCATTCGTGCCATTTTTTCCCACGGCACCAGTCTGGTGTCGGCAGGTGATTCTCCGGCCTTGATGGGCCGAGCGATGCGCGAAAATGGCAGAGTCCTGCCAGCGCCATTCGCACCTGCTCGCAGCCGGCGGGAACTCTGCGAGTCTGCCTGTGGTACGGGGAAAAGAGCTCCTTCACCGGGGGGTGCCTCCGAAGGGGCCTGGCCCGCGTTCGGGGCCCACCGATCGGCAGGCCAGCCTCGGCCCTATTTTATTATGCGGCCGGCCCCTGAACCCCCACGCCACGTTGCGTCGGGGCCGGCGTGCTGAGGAAGTCCCCCGCGCATTCGCGGGTTGGAGCGGCCCAACTGCGCATGCGCGGGTTGTGGACCCTTTCCTATCACTAGCTATGGTGAGGCACTCAGCACATGGTGAATGTCTGTGGTGCAGGCTGTGAGCTTTGTGCTCTGAGCTGGCTGCTGCTAGAATGAGCAGGAACTCTCCTGTCCCGTCTTATAGTGCTTGTGCTCTCACTGGTGATTGGCTGCGGTGTTATGTATGCTGGTCGGTCCTACTGCATGTCCATCAGTGTGTGTATGTGATTGCACCATAATGTCCTGATGTATATTATGACATCCCCCTTTTTTACAAAGAACATGTGCCCATGTGAGAATAAATAACGTGTAATGAGTGTATCTGACCATGTGTGTGCAGTATTTACATAACTATGTACATGAGGCTAGTCTATATACACGCGAAGGTGCCTGGTGCAGAGAAAAGAAAAACAAGGTGTTACACCAACAACAAAACTAATAACGAATGCTATAAACAAACTAGTGAAATGCTGAAACAGGATGAAAGAACAAAGCATTGAGTCCAACATTGTCAGGCTCATAAATCAAGTCTCTGAGGTGGGCGACGAATTCGGGTTGACCGCCTCAAGGGTGGGTCAGGAGCCACCGGCTGAGGATCGGGCCGGGCCACAGCCAAGTGAGGAGGATGCAGAGTATCCGGAAGCTCTACAAAGTCCAGGTCGGGGACAACAGGAGGGCGTGGCACCGGTGGAGGATCTCGTAGCGAGCGTGGAACCAGACAAAGGGCACGCCGATTGCGGCGGCGAATGGAGCCATCAGGCAGACGAACCAGGAATGAGCGGGGGAGCCACCAGCCGAAGAACCACAGCAGTCGCAGGCCAGCCACCCTCCGGAAGATGGATTCGGACGTTGGCACCTGCCGCCAGAGCAGGAAGATCAGTCGCTCGAGCGTCATGCGCCGCCTTGTGCTGCGCGCGAGACTGTTGCATCCGCTGAAGGACCGGAGCATGGTCGAGGTCTGGGACGTGAATGGACGGTACATTGGTTCTGAGGGTGCGACCCATCAGCAGCTGGGCTGGTGACAGGCCCGTGGACAGTGGAGCCGAGCGATAGGCCAGCAAGGCGAGGCAGAAGTTGGATCCTGCATCAGCAACCTTGCAGAGGAGCCTCTTTACGATGTGGGCGCTCTTTTCTGCTTTGCCATTTGACTGGGGGTGCAGGGGACTGGATGTCACGTGTACAAAGTTGTACCTGCTGACGAAGTTAGACCATTCCTGGCTCGCGAAGCAGAGGGCATTGTCCGACATCACAGTGAGTGGGATGCCGTGACTAGCAAAGGTCTCTTTGCAGGCACGGATAACAGCCGATGACGTGATGTCGTGCAGGCGTACAACCTCGGGATAGCTGGAAAAATAATCAACTATGAGAACATAGTCCCTGCCGAGCCCATGGAACAGGTCCACGCCTACCTTAGAACAAGGGGACGTGACCAACTCATGGGGCTGAAGGGTCTCCCGTGGTTGGGCCGGCTGGAACCGCTGATAGGTGGGGCAATTGAGCACAGTGTTGGCATTTATGCCAAGAGAGTAGACAGCCTCTCAGGCCCTCCATTGGCACTTCTCTACGCCGAGATGACCCTCGTGCAGCTGCTCTAAAACCAGGTGATGCATGCTGTGTGGGATCACAATGCGGTCCAGCTTCAGAGGACGCCATAAATGACTGCCAGATCATCTCGAATATTATAGAACAGCGGGCATTGTCCCTTGAGCCATCCGTCAGTCATGATGCGCATCACATGTTGTAGCAGGGGGTCAGCCGCAGTCTCATGGCGAATGTGGGTTAGGCGTTCATCCGTGGCCGGCAGATTGGCGGCCGTGAAGGCCACATGGGCGTTGACTTGGCAAACGAACCCCTCTGGGTTGGACGGAGTGGTGACTGCCCTGGACAGAGCATTGGCTATGATCAGGTCCTTACCCGGTGTGTACACAAGCTGGAAATCGTATCTCCGAAGCTTGAGCAGAATACGTTGTAGGCGAGGGTCTTTTTGGATGATGCCGACCAACAGGCGATGGTCGGCCTCCACAGTGAACTGGGGAAGGCCATACACGTAGTCATGGAACTTGTCGACACCGGTCAACAGGCCTAGGCACTCCTTCTCGATTTGCGCATAGCGCTGCTCGGTGGGGGTCATGGCCCGTGACGCATAGGCAACAGGGGCCCATGACGAGGCGTCATCTCGTTGCAGGAGCACCTCCCCTATGCCAGATTGGCTAGCGTCCGTTGATATTTTCGTCTCCCTTGCAGGATCGAAAAACGCCAATACCGGGGCGGTGGTCAGCTTGACCTTGAGCTCCTCCCATTCATGCTGGTGGGCGGGAAGCCACTGGAAATCCGTCGTCTTCCTAACTAGGTTGCGGGGAGCTGTGGTGTGGGAAGCGAGGTTAGGGATGAACTTTCCTAGGAAGTTGACCATTCCTAAAAACCGGAGCACCGCCTTCTTATCCGCCGGCTTCTGCATGGCCGTGATGGCTGCCACCTTGTCCGCATCCGGCCGCACACCCAACCGGGAGATGTGGTCTCCTAAAAACTTGAGTTTGGTCTGGCCGAAAGAACATTTGGCTCTGTTGAGGCGCAGGCCTTGGTCCCGTATTCGCTTAAAAACGCGTTGGAGGCGACTGATATGCTCCTGCGGGGTGGTGGACCAGATGATGATGTCGTCCACATAGACGCGCACACCCTCGATGCCCTCCATCATCTGCTCCATGATGCGGTGGAACACTTCAGATGCTGATATGATTCCAAATGGCATTCTATTGTAGCAGTACCAGCCAAATGGGGTGTTTAAAGTACACAGCTTTCTGCTGGACTTGTCCAATTGAATCTGCCAGAAGCCCTTTGATTCATCCAGCTTGATGAATATGTTGGCTCGAGCCATCTCGCACGTGATCTCCTCACGCTTGGGGATAGGGTAATGCTCCTGCATGATGTTACGATTTAAATCCTTCGGGTCGATACAGATCCGGAGCTCGCCGGAAGGCTTCTTGACGCACACCGTGGAGCTGACCCAGTCGGTTGGTTCCGTCACTCTCGAAAGCACTCCTTGGTCCTGGAGGTCCTGCAGCTGCTGCTTGAGGTGGTCCTTGAGGGGAGCTGGGACGCTGCGAGGTGCATGAACCACAGGCGTGGCGTCCTGTTTGAGCCAGACTTTGTATGTGTAGGGAAGTGTATCCATGCCTTCGAAGACATCTCGGTGTTGAGTGATGATGGCACTTAGTTGCGCCCTGAAGTCCGCATCTTGGAAGTCAGACGTGTCCTCTGGAGAGAGGGAATGTACGCGCTGCACGAAGTTGAGGAGCTTGCACGCCTGTGCACCTAGCAGGGAGTCCTTTGAGGAGCCCACGATCTCGAAGGGTAGATTATCATAGATTATCATAGAATTTACAGTGCAGAAGGAGACCATTCGGCCCATCGAGTCTGCACCAGCTCTTGGAAAGAGCACCCAAGGTCACCCAAGGTCAACACCCTATCCCCATAACCCAGCAACCCCACCCAACACTAAGGGCAATTTTGGACACTAAGGGCAATTTATCATGGCCAATCCACCTAACCTTCACATCTTTGGACTATGGGAGGAAACCGGAGCACCCAAAGGAAACCCACACACATGGGGAGGATGTGCAGACTCCGCACAGACAGTGACCCAAGCCGGAATCGAACCTGGGACCCTGGAGCTGTTAAGCAATTGTGCTATCCACAATGCTACCGTGCGAGTTGTGCGTCACCTCGAGTTGGCATGACCCGGTGGCGGGGATGACTATACTATTATAGTCGACCAGTTGGCAATTGGATGGAAGAATTGTTGGTTTGACCCCCAGGGTTTGAAATTCTGACCATGCGAGGAGATTGGCGGAAGCACCAGTGTCCAGACGGAATCTGATCTGGGATTGGTTGACCGTCAGGGTGGCACACCACTCGTCGTCAGGATCAATGCTGTGTACCAACAGCGGCTGGTGCTTTCGATTCGGGGACAGCCTGTTCTTGGTTATGACAGCGACTCAAAAAGGCTCCCTGTCCCCGGTGTCACTGGTCTGCATGAAGTCAGCTTGGACTCGGTGAAGGTGGGTTGGATTGCCCGAACATTCCTGTGAGGCTGGTTAAATTGTTGCGAGTTGGCAGGCTGGGCTGCTCGACAGCAGGCAGCATAGTGGCCAAGCCTGCCACAGCGAAGGCACTGTCGTGATTTTGCAGGGCATTGCTGCTTTAAGTCAGCGGAGCCACAGTTGCCGCACGTCGTGACATCAGTGCGTTTGTTGCGCCACCGTGCATGCGCGGTACGGTCTTGCATGGTGGGGGCCTGCGCATCGCGTTCCTACACGTCACCGTCCCCTCGTTTGGCACGTACAAGCACGGGAGGCCTCGGAAAGCGCGCAAAATGGCCGCCCTCCTCCAGACTGCGGCCCGGGAGGTGTTTGATCATTTGGACCCGTTCCGCCTCATGGGGCCCTTGCTGCGCCGTTTCAGCTGCCTGTATGTAGGAGTACTGGCTGGTGGCATTCTCATGCAGGACACAGATCTCGATGACAGTCGCTAGAGTTAGTTGCTTAACTTTAAGGGGCTGCTGACGCAGGATGTCCGACATGACCCCAAAAACAATCTGATCGCGTATCATGGAGTCGGAGGTGGGCCCGTAGCCGCAGGATTGCACGAGGATGCGGAGGTGTGTTAAATAGGATTGGAAAGGTTCGTCCTTACCCTGTAAGCGCTGCTGGAAAAGGTACCTTTCGAAGCTTTCGTTAACTTCAACACTGAAGTGTGTCGAATTTGAGGAGCACCGTCTTGTACTTGGTCTTGTCCTCGTTGTCCGCGAATGTCAGGGAGTTAAAGATGTGGATGGCATGTTGCCTAGCCGTGGAGAGAAGAAGGGCTATCTTCCTGGTGTCCGATGCATTCTCCCTGTCCGTGGCCTCGAGGAAGAGCTGGAAGCGCTGTTTAAATATCTTCCAATTTACCCCGAGATTGCCAGTGATGCGGAGCGGCGGCAACGGGTTGATGTTCTCCATGCTGTAGGATGCCGGAATGCTGAGAAATTGCAGGTAGGTCTCACAAGTGCTAGATTGCGGCCACTCCTTGTACCATGTCGTGTTGGGTGGTCTGGTTCACAAACAAGCCAACAATGCTGGAAGTGGTGTAACGCTATTTTATTAACTGTTCAACTATGCTAACACACTGTAAATGTGGGTATGAGCAATACCAGCTTAACTGTGGACCCTTTCCTATCACTAGCTATGGTGAGGCCCTCAGCACATGGTGAATGTCTGTGATGCAGCCTGTGAGCTCCGTGCTCTGAGCTGGCTGCTGCTAGAATGAGCGGGAACTCTCCTGTCCCCTGTCTTTATAGTGCTTGTGCTCTCACTGGTGATTGGCTGCCGTGTTCTGTATGCTGGTTGGTCCTACTGAATGTCCATCAGTGTGTGTATGTGATTGCACCATAATGTACTGATGTATATTTTGACAGTAACAAGGTCACAAAGTCATAGGTTAAGACAAGAGGAGAAATCAAAGAGTGAAGATGCAATTATCAAAAACGATTTTAGATCAGATGGTTGAAAAAGAACAAGAACAGGTGAACCATGAGGCAGATATTTTTAGTTCAGGAAAATTGGCGGAGTTACAACAGAAAGATATAGAAATAAAACAGGTGTATCAGAAAGCATATATGGAAGAGGAATCTGAGTGTATACCAGAGTGTTATTACCGTCAAAGTAATGTCTTGATGAGAAAATGGAGACCTTTACATGTGCAGGCAGATGAAAAGTGGGCAGAGGTTCATCAAGTACTATTGCCGGTAGGGTATAGAAAGGAGGTGTTGCGAGTTGCACATGAGGTACCAGTGGGAGGTCATTTGGGAATAAGGAAAACTCAAGCTAAAATCCAGAAACATTTTTATTGGCCTGTACTACATAAAGATGTAGTTAAATTTTGTCAATCATGTCACACATGTCAAGTGATAGGGAAACCTCAAGCAGTGATAAAACCAGCGCCCTTAATACCCATTCCAGCATTTGAGGAACATTTTACAAGGGTCCAAATTGATTGCGTAGGAGCGCTTCTGTTAACGAAATCAATATCTTTTGACGATAATGGATGTGTCTACTAGGTTTCCAGAGGCCATTCCAGTACGTAATATTACAACTAAAAAGATTGTGGAGGAGTTACTTAAATTCTTTACTAGATATGGACTACCCACAGAAATACAATCGGATCAAGGATCAAATTTAACCTCAAAGTTATTCAAAGAAGTTATGGATAGCTTGGGAATAAAACAATTCAAATCACCTGCGTACCATCCAGAATCACAGAGAGCGTTAGAAAGGAGGCATCAGACATTAAAGGCAATGTTAAGGGCTTATTGTCACGATTATCCAGAGGATTGGGATAAAAGAATTCCATTCGTACTGTTTGCAATTAGGGATGCACCTAATGAGTCAACCAAATTCAGTCCTTTTGAACTAATTTTTGGTCATGAGGTAAGAGAACCACTTAAATTGATCAAGGAAAAATTGGTGAGTGAGAAATCGGAAATTACATTATTGGATTACGTGTCAAATTTTAGGGAACGATTAAATAGAGCAGGTGAATTGGCTAGACAACATTTAGAAGTTGCACAAAATGTGATGAAACGGGTAGCGGTAAAGAAATCCAAAGTTCGTAGTTTTGCCAGTGGAGATAAAGTTTTAGTGTTGTTTCCAGTGGTAGATGAACCTTTGAAAGCTAGGTTTTGTGGACCTTATCAGATTGAAAGGAAATTAAGTGAAGTGAATTATATGGTAAAAACACCAGATAAAAGGCAGATTCACCGAGTGTGTCGTGTGAATATGCTTAAAGGGTACTTTGAAAGGGAAGAGAAAAAGGAGGAGGTTTTAATGATTCTAACTCAAAGTGACGAACCAAATCCAGATGACTGTGAATTTGACATACCTCAAATTAAATTGGAAAATGAAGATGTTCTTAAAAATTGGGATAAATTGTTGAGTTACCTTCCAGAGGAAAACTGAACTGACCTGAAAGAGTTATTGATATCATGTGGGCAAGTTTGAAGAGATAAATTGGGAAGTACTAAAATGGCTATACATGATGTAGATGTGGGAAATGCTGTTCCAATCAAACAACATCCATACAGACTTAACCCTTTAAAATTGGCACAGGTTAACAAAGAGATTGAGAGTATGTTTAAAAATGTCATAATTGAAGTGGGTTGCAGCCAATGGAGCTCACCCATAGTGATGGTACCAAAACCAGATGGTACCCAACGGTTGTGTGTGGACTATAGAAAGGTTAATGCAGTTCCAAGACAAGACTCTTATCCTATCCCACGTTTGGAGGATTGCATTGAGAAAGTGGGACAATCAGCTTTTATTTCCATACTGGATTTACTTAAAGGTTACTGGCAGCTACCTTTATCCGAAAGGGTGAAGGAGACTTCAGCTTTTGTGACTCCAGATGGTATATACCAATTCAAATTTATGCTATTTGGCATGAAAAACGCCCCAGCCACATTTCAAAGTTGTTTCAGGATTATCCAATTGTGCGGTAGACATCGACGATCTGGTAATTTTCAGCCAGACATGGACAGAAGATTTGAAACATCTGATGGAGTTATTCGATCAACTTCAGGAGGCGGGTTTGGTGATAAACCTAGCCAAAAGTGAATTTGGAAAGGCCCAAGTCACTTTCCTTGGACATTCAATCGGACAGGGTCGAATGGTCCCACGGGATGTGAAAACAAAGGTTATTGGGGAGTTTCCGATACCCTCGACACGACGGGAAATAATGCGATTTCTTGGTATGAGTGGATATTACCGGACATTTGTACCGGATTTTAGCAGTGTGGTCACTCCACTGATGGACTTGCTGAAGACACGTCAAAAATTTCAGTGGACAGCGGACTTTCAACAGGCATTTGACTGCCTGAAAACTGTGATAACCAATGCTCATGTGTTGGAGAATTACAAAGGACTCTGTGATCAGATTGAACTCAAGTATTTGACTTTAAAGAGACATGCCGAGGCGTAGAGAAATGGACGGATCGTGCAAGGACCTTCTTGTTCAAAGAGACTGTCAATCGAGACGGATTTCAGTTGGAGGAAGAAGAGCGGGAAAAAATGGACTATATTATTATACCTGTTTGTATGTGTTGTTTTTTGAAATGAAAAAGTATATTTACTGTGTGCATTTCTTAAAGGATAGTGAAAAGGCAAAAAATGAAACCATCTTGAAGTTGATGGGTTTTTTTTTCTTGAGGGGATGTGTCATGTGAGAGTACCTTTAATAAATGGGTGTTTAAGAAATATACCTTTAAGAAATGGGTGTTTATCAGTGATGTCAGAGTGTGGGTGGAGCTGGGCTGTCTGTCAGCTTTTTACTTTCGTTTTTGGCTGTTTGCTGCAGGGTGTGTTTTAGTTTTGTTTACAGTGTTGGAGCTGAAGCCAGACAGAGCAGGTGCACTGTTGATCTCTCTGCCATGAAAGACTATCTCTTGATCATTTGGTGAATTCAGAATTATAAATGTTCTCAGTAGTGAATGTAAACCTAATGTGCTTCTGTTAAAAGGTGTTTCTTTTGTCTTCTGGATGTTGTTTGGGAAGTTATTAAGGATTACATAGTGTTGTATTCTTTGGGGGGTTTATTTGAATTAATGGTTGCTAAGATGTTCACTGTATGTTTTAAAAGGTTAACTTGAGTTCATAGGATAAACATTGTTGTGCTTTAAAAAATACTTTTCCATTTCTGCTGTACCACACCTGTAGAGTGGGCAGTGTGCTCCCCATATCACAATCTATTAAAAGTTGTGGGTCAGGTGAACTCCTCTAAACCCTGGCCCATAACAAAGGCTTAGCATATCCAGACCCTCGTTCATGGTTGTTCCACTCTTGCCAAATATATGGCAAGAAGTTGTCAGAACAACGAGCAATTTTGGGGCTTTAATATTTTAGGAAACTATAATCCATTTGTTCAACAACATTTTCCCTTTCCAACAGTGCTGCTATTTCTCTCACAATCTATATGCGGATTAAAATGTTCAATTATTTCTACAAGGGGCAATTCCATAATCCCATGTTTTTATTGCCAAGCTCAAAGGGTTAAGAGTCAGAGTTAGGAATGTAAGCAGTAGAATACTTCCTGCTGATTTGCCTCCCATTTTTCTTCTTCTTCCAGTCCTCCCTGGTCAGCACATACATACATTCCTGTGTTAAATCATTAGTTAGGAGGTGTATAAAATACTCTAACTAGCATTTCACTAACTTGTGTTCCTTAATTCTAGCTAAAGTCATTCCATCAATAATTTATTTATTCACACATGGAGCAATTGATACAAATATGATAGATTTATTGAAGAGGAAGCAAGATGGGTGTATAAGGGAGAAAGGAATAGAAGGTTGTGCGGCTAGGGTTACATGAAATAGGCTGGGAGACGACATGTGTGGAGAATGAATACCGGCACAGACCTGTTCGACTGGAAGAGGAGCAAGATTGGGTAGAATGCTCTTATAGTAAGCCAAATGCATTTGCTGATAGGCTTTTGAGCCGATCAGCAGGCAGTGCAAAGCAAAATCAGACTCTGATTGAGTCTGAAAGAGCAGCAACAGCGAGAGACAAAGCGCCAAAATCCACCACAAGGTGAGGCCAGCCGCCAAGCGGAGCAGGCGAGGCGAGCAGGTTTGCAACTCAACCAGGGCAGGCCAGCAACAGCGAGGCACCAAAATCAAGCCACCACGAGGTGAGGCCAACCACTGTGTAAATTCAACAACAACAACCTGTATTTAAATCACAGAATCTTTACAGTGCAGAAGGAGGCTAATCGGTCCATTACGTGAATGCCATTCGGCTTGGTGAAGGAGCATTTTACCCAATCCTGCTCCCCTGTCTTATTTCCATAACCTTGCACATTATCTCTTTTCGGGTTGAAATCCAATTCCCTTCTGAATACCTTGCTCAAACCTATCTCCACCACCCTTTCAGGAAGGTCATTTCAGACTCCAGTTACCCTCTGGGTAAACATTTTTTTCCTCACATCACTTCTACTCCTTTTGCCCATTATTTTGAATCTGTGCCCTCTAGTTTCGAGGGCCCCTGCCAGCCAATGCACTGGGCATCCAATCAGAGCCTGATTACTCTGCTTTTGCTGATAGGCTCAAGACAGTGCTCAACAAAGTCAGACTCTTTTCTGAAAGAGCAGCAACAGTGAAGCGCCAAGTGCCGAAATCCACTGTGAGGTGAGGCCAGCCACCAAGCGGAGCAGGCGTGGTGAGCAGGTTTGCAACTCAACCAAGGCAGGTCAGCAACAGCAAGGCGCAAGGCACCATGGTATGACCTTTGCAGCTTCCCAGATATTGGTCTAAAGTCCCAGAAATCTGAAACTTTCCTTCCCATATCATCAGTCAAATGGTGCTTTGCTGTGCCTGATCTAGCCCTCTCTAGCTGATCTAGCATGTGGCCCCAAGAGTAATCCTTACATTAGTAAGGCGGATAGTGGTATTGTCACTCGCCTAGTAATCTGGTAGACCCAGAGCAATCCTCTGGGGATTCAGGTTCAAATCCCACCACAGCAGATGATGAAATTTGAATTCATTAAAAATCTGTCATGAAAAAGTCTAATGATGAGCATGAAACTAGTGCCTATTATTATAAAAATCCATATGGTCAATGTCCTTTAGGGAAATAAATGTGCTGCCTTTACCTGGTCTAGCATACATGTGACTCCAGATCCACAGACTCTTAAATGCCCTCTAAAAAAGGGAAATTAGGAATGGGCACAAAATGCTGGCCTAGCCCACAGCCCATGAATTTTTTTAAAGTCTAGTTTTCTTCTCCTTAATTTAAAATTTGCTTCCCAATGTTTCTCTTTAGAAGACCTTCATCGTACTCTTTCCTAAGTTATTGACTCCCGTGTGATCCACGAGTTCTGGCCATTCTCCCTCCTTTTTTCTACTGGTTTCCCAATTCACACAACTATTTCCCTTACTGTCACTTTGAGTGCTAATATGCAATTAAGGATCTCCTGTCATTGCTGCAAAATGGCTATCGGTTCCACTAATTTAACAACTACAATGTTCCTGTTCTATGTTTCTCGGTGGTTTTCGGTGTTGTAGTATTGCGCATGTTATTCCTTCTATTTTCACTGATCCTATCTGCATATCACAGATATCCAGCAATATATACTTGTTAACCTATTCCAGACTCAAAGAGGACTGATTCTATCTGTACTCACAATGAACGGCCATCCACTGCCCCTCCTCTTGCTCAGTTTATTTCTCTACCTGTGGTGTGACCATTTTCTGGAATTTACAGTCGAGATCATTGTCTTATGTCCTCTTCAGCTATTACATAATATAACATGCAATTTGGAGAACAAAACAGACCAATCATCTAACAGGTCGATGTTGGTGCTGGTGTTGCTTGCGTCCTTTGGTTTTAAGTTCAAGCAAGTACAATTGGAGACAAGGACACTAAAGCTGATAAGGTTAAGAGATGACCAAAAGATTACAAAGAATCATGATAATATAAATAATGGTTGATTATTTCCACTTGTTAGTGACATGACAATAATGTGGCACAAATTTAAGATAATCATAAAAAGAATTGCAAGGGATTTTTAAAAAATCTTTAGAAACAAAGATTATAGTATAGCACATTGTTACAACCCATTGCAAATGCAGAGACAATTGTTAAAGCAGATAGTTGCTTTAAAAATAGGAAGGTTAAAGAGTGGGGAAAAGAAACAAGAGAGTGGTATTGGACTAGATGGCTCGTGGAGTAGAACTCCAGTATAGACTTGATGGGAGAGACAACCTGTTCCTGTGCTGTAATATTTTATGATTCTATACCATTACCACTGAGGGGAGAAACACTCAGTAGCAGTTTGAGCACTTATAAGCTAAAAGCTGTTATTATTTCCTGCTAATCCCTTTCTGTTTCTCAGCAACCTGGGAACTTGGGTACACTAATGTTCCCCAATAGTATGAACAGTCAGTCTGAGGCATGCTGTAAATGACCTCATGATCCACTCAAAATATAAAGTGAGGGGGGGATGGATTGGAGAAGAATATTGGGGGTGGATTGGAGAAGAATATTGGGGGAGGAGAAATCAGCTGTACGGCATTATTGGGAGGAGGAAGTAATATTGTTCATTTTTAAAATATGCATTCTTAAACATTTTTAAAGGGAAATTAAATAGCTACAATTGGAAAAAAAGCAAGTCAACCTGCAATAAATACTTTGCATGCTCAGAATTGGAAATTGATTAATCGATTGTCCCTGTTTTTATTTATGCTGATGCCGACATAAAAGTACTTGTATAAAACTAAACACTGTTACTAGAACAATTAGCAGTAGATTTCAGCTACTAGACTCCTCAAAATGTCTCCCTGGGACAGATCTGCTCCCTGTAAGGCACTATATTCATGACGTCCTATGCTGCTCTTGCTCATGTATTTGTTTTGTTTGGCCCTTGTTCCGCACTGTAACCAATTACTTATTTGTCGATGCACTTTGTCGATTATTCTTTTTGTCTATTGTGTACGTACTGTGTATGTCCCCTTGGGCGCAGAAAAATACTTTTCACTGTGCTTCAGTATATATGACAATAAATCAATCAATCAGCACTTCTCAGAAAGTGAACACCGAAATCGGGTTGTGCATAATTGTCAACAGGTGATGAATGAGGTGAGATATGTTGAGCTTGATGGAACAGTATACAATAGCACCAATCTGAAAAATAACTTCAGGAAAATTGTATCCACCAGCAACCCCCGTGTTCTGACACTTCAGTTAGCACTTCCAGACCTTAGCCATTTGTTCTATTTCCTGGTCAGTTTCTTTCAATCACATTCAACTTTATTTTCTATTTGGCGTGCTGTTGTTCAATTCCTGCCTTTCTAACACCTTTTCAAAGCTATCGAGATACTTTGATGAATCATCCAGAACATATAAGCTCGTCCAACCTTTTAGAGAATACATTCACAAGCTATTTTGCACATCATAACTGCCACTTTATATTATTATGCAGTATATCTGGCCACCTAACTGTTATTACCTGCCTTCTCCTCTGTTTTGATCAAGAGAACTTCCTTGTCTTCTCTTTTCAGTTCTAATTAATAAATAGCCTCTCTTGGAATATCTATCCTTTCTTTTCTATTTTCAGATGCTGATGTTGCTGTTGCGCATCCACAACATTTTTGTTTCATTTTCAGATTTCAAGCTTCTGCCGGACAACTAGGATGAGAATCATCCCACGCCTCACTTAAGAGCTTAAATATCTTGAATGAAAGACTGGTTTTCTACATGCAAGTCTTTCTTTACGGGGAAAATTATCTTGAAAACCATTTTAAAAGCAGAATTATCTTTTTCATTTTCAATAATAGCATTAATGCAAATAAGCCAATTTATTTTAAATGTGCTAACAGCTGAAATAAATAATTGCACACCGCAATTTCGTGCAAATACATTAGCAAATGCTGGAGACGGCAGGTGAGTTATATTTGAAAGCAGATGTTTGTTTGATTTCAATTATTCATTTGGTTTGAATTGTTGTTATAGAAAAAAAAATGTTCAAAAAGGGGTGTAAGGATGAACCCAGCAAGCCAGTCAATTTAACTTTGAAGAAGGAAACATTGTTCGAAACAATAATCCGGGCAATAATAATAGTAAATTGGACAAATATGGCTTCATTAAGAAAAGCCAACATGGGTTTGTTAAAGGCAAATTATATTTAATTAGCTTGACTACTTTTTGACAATGTAACATCGAGGGTCAATTGAGGGTAATGTGGTTGACGTAGCTTATGTGGCCTTCCAAAAGACAAAGACAAAATCCAACATAATAGGCTTGCCAGCAAAGTTGAAGCCCGGGGAATAACATGGGCAATAGCTGCATAGATAAGTAGTTGGCTAAGTGACAGGAAGTAGAGAGCAGTTGTGAACTGCTATGTCTTGGACTGCAGAAAGGTATGCAGCACATTCCCCAGGGGCTGTTACTTGGATTGCTTCTTTCCTTGATATATTTGTTAATAACTTGGACTTGGGTGTACAGAGCACAATTTCAAAATTGCTGATGATATAAAACTGGGAAGCTGTTCTATGTTCCATAGTGAACTGTGAGGAAAATAGTAAGAAGTCTTACAACACCAGGTTAAAGTCCAACAAGTTTGTTTCAAATCACTAGCTTTCGGAGCACTGCTTCTTCCTCAGGTGAATGAAGAGGCAGGTTCCAGAAACATTTATATAGACAAAGTCAAAAATGCAAGACTGTGCTTTGAATGCGAGCATTTGCAAGTAATTAAGTCTTTACAGATCCAGAGGGATAATCCCAGGTTAAAGAGGTGTGAATTGTCTCAAGCCAGGACAGTTGGTAGGATTTCGCAAGCCCAAGCCAGATGGTGGGGGTCAATGTAATGCGGCATGAATCCAAGGTCCCGGTTGAGGCCATACTCATGTGTGCGGAACATGGCTACACGTTTCTGTTCGGCGATTCTGCGTTGCCACGCGTCCTGAAGGCCGCCTTGGAGAAAGCTTACCCGGAGATCAGAGGCCTGTTTCTGTATGTATCGGACCCAATAGATGTTATGGAAGAAATCATGAGGATTCTAGGGGAATTTGGCCGGTTTTCGGGGTATAAGCTAAATATGGGGAAAAGTGAGATGTTTGCGGTCTTTAGGTACCCAGGCATTCAAGTGGCGCGGGGATGGGACCGGCTGCATAAATTAAATCTGGCCCGACTAGTAGACCAAATGAAGGCCGATTTTCAGAGATGGGTCGTGCTTCCGTTGTCACTGGCTGGGAGGGTGCAGACGGTGAAGATGACGGTCCTGCCGAGATTCCTGTTTGTATTTCAGTGTCTCCCCATCTTTATTCCGTGGTTCTTTTTTAAACGGGTCAACAAAGTGATCACTGGCTTCCTTTGGGTGGGCCAGATCCCGCGAGTAAGGAAGGTAATGCTTGAGCAGAGTCGGGGAGAGGGCGGGCTGGTACTTTTAGTAACTATTACTGGGCGACAAATATTGGATTGGATTGGATTTGTTTATTGTCACGTGTACCGAGGTACAGTGAAAAGTATTTTTCTGCGAGCAGCTCAACAGATCATTAAGTACATGAGGAGAAAAGGGAATAAAAGAAAATACATAATAGGGCAACACAACATATACAATGTAACTACATAAGCACTGGCATCGGATGAAGCATACAGGGTGTAGTGTTAATGAAGTCAGTCCATAAGAGGGTCATTTAGGAGTCTGGTGACAGAGGGGAAGAAGCTGTTTTTGAGTCTGTTCGTGCGTGTTCTCAGACTTCTGTATCTCCTGCCCGATGGAAGAAGTTGGAAGAGTGAGTAAGCCAGGTGGGAGGGATCTTTGGTTATACTGCCCGCTTTCCCCAGGCAGCGGGAGTTGTAGATGGAGTCAATGGATGGGAGGCAGATTCGTGTGATGGACTGGGCGGTGTTCACGACTCTCTGAAGTTTCTTGCGGTCCTGGGCCGAGCAGTTGCCATACCAGGCTGTGATGCAGCCTGATAGGATGCTTTCTATGGTGCATCTGTAAAAGTTGGTAAGAGTCAATGTGGACATGGCGCATTTCCTTAGTTTCCTGAGGAAGTATAGGCGCTGTTGTGCTTTCTTGGTGGTAGCGTCGACATGGGTGGACCAGGACAGATTTTTGGGGATGTGCACCCCTAGGAATTTGAAACTGCTAACCATCTCCACCTCGGCCCCGTTGATGCTGACAGGGGTGTGTACAGTACTTTGCTTCCTGAAGTCAATTACCAGCTCTTTAGTTTTGCTGGCATTGAGGGAGAGATTGTTGTCGCTACACCACTCCACTAGGTTCTCTATCTCCCTCCTGTATTCGGACTCATCGTTATTCGAGATCCGGCCCACTATGGTCGTATCGTCAGCAAACTTGTAGATGGAGTTGGAACCACGTTTTGCCAGGCAGTCATGTGTGTACAGGGAGTAGAGTAGGGGGCTAAGTACGCAGCCTTGCTGTTGAGGACTATTGTGGAGGAGGTGTTGTTGTTCATTCTTACTGATTGTGGTCTGTTGGTCAGAAAATCGAGGATCCAGTTGCAGAGTGGGGAGCCAAGTCCTAGGTTTTGGAGCTTTGATATGAGCTTGGCTGGGATTTTGGTGTTGAAGGTGGAGCTGTAGTCAATAAATAGGAGTCTAATGTAGGAGTCCTTGTTTTCGAGATGCTCTAGGGATGAGTGCAGGGCCAGGGAAATGGTGTCTGATGTGGACCGGTTGCAGCGGTATGCGAATTGCAGTGGATCAAGGCGTTCTGGGAGGTTGGAGGTGATGCGCTTCATGATCAACCTCTTGAAGCACTTCATTACGACTGAAGTCAGGGCCACTGGTCGGTAGTCATTGAGGCACGTTGCCTAGTTCTTCTTTGGTACCGGTATGATGGTGGTCTTCTTGAAGCAGGTGGGGACTTCGGAGTGGAAACGAGTATAGGTTAAGTAAAAAGTGGATCTGTTTGGGAGAGCTCGCAGAGAGTCGCCTCGCTCCAGCGCCATCTTGGAATATAGCCATGATCAGAAAGTGGATGTTGGGGGAGGGGTCGGCATGGGAGCGTATGGAGGCAGCTTCTTGCAAGGGCACCACTCTGGGGGCATTGGTAACTATGCCTCTGCCGTTCCCGCCGGCACGGTACTCCACAAGCCCCGTGGTGGTGGCGGCCCTGAGAGTCTGGGGGCAATGGAGGAGACATGTGGGAGCAGAGGGAGCATTGGTCTGGTCCCCAATCTGTAATAATCACCGGTTCGCACCAGGAAGTATGGATGGGGGGTTCCGGATATGGCGGAGAGCAGGATTGAGAGGATGGGGGATATGTTTATAGAGGGGAGCTTTTTGAGTATGAGGGCGCTGGAGGAGAAGTTTGGGTTGGCGAGGGGAAACAAATTCAGGTATCTGCAGGTGCGGGACTTCCTATGTAAACAGGTGTCAACCTTCTCGCTCCTATCGCGAAGGGGGATTCAGGACAGGGTAGTTTCCAGAGGGTGGGTAGGAGAAGGGAGCGTCTCTGACATTTACAAGTAACTTATGGGGTCAGAGGCGACACAGACCGAGGAGTTGAAGCTCAAGTGGGAGGAGGAGCTGGGAGGAGAGAAAGAGGATGGTCTATGGGCGGACGCGTTGAGTAGAGTCAACGCGGCAGCAACATGTGCCAGGCTCCGCCTGATACAATTCAAGGTCGTTCATCGGGCTCACATGACAGTGGCCCGGATGAGCAGGTTCTTTGGTGTAGAAGAGAGGTGTGCAAAATGTGCGGGAGGACCAGCGAACCATGTCCACATGTTCTGGACATGGCCGAAGCTTAGGGGATTTTGGCTGGGGTTTGCAGATGTCATGTCCACGGTGTTAAAAACAAGGGTGGCGCTGAGTCCAGAGGTGGCGATTTTCTGGGTGTCGGAAGACCCGGGAATCCAGGAGAAGAGGCAGACGTTCTAGCCTTTGCTTCCCTGGTAGCCCGGAGATGGTTACTATTAGCTTGGAGGGACTCAAAGCCCCTGAAGTCGGAGACCTGGCTATCAGACATGGCTAGCTTTCTCTGTTTGGAGAATATCAAGTTTGCCTTGAGAGGGTCACCATTAGGGTTCGCCCGGAGGTGGCAACCGTTCGTCGACTTCTTCGCGGAAAATTAATTGTCAGCTGATGGGGAGGGGGGGGGTTAGTTTAGTTTAGAGTAGGGGGTTAATAAAGGTGGGATCTGTAAGGAAGGGAGACGTCTTTTGCACTATGTTTATAGTTTCATGTACATTGTTTATTTTGTTTTTGTTACAATACCAAAAATACCTCAATAAAATGTTTATTAAAAAAAATATGTCTGTGCTAGAGTCTCCCAAGGTGCAGGATTGAATGTCCTCGTTTGGGAGACCTCGCCATGGCACCGTTTAGCACTGGTCCACACAAACATGGACCAGGTGTAACGGCACCTAGGGGGGTCTTTCAGGCCATTGGGAGGTTGGGCTCTGGGCAGGGTAATATCCTGACACTCCTGCTGCAACATGGGTACCTTGGCACTGCAAGGTGCCTGGGTGGCAGTGCAAAAGTGCCCTGCCGTGGCTGCACTTACTTTAATTTCCGTCAGTGCAGGAAGAGATCAGGGCACCATTTTTAAATCATAGATTATCATAGAATTTACAGTGCAGAATGAGGCCATTCGGCCCATCGAGTCTGCACCGGCTCTTGGAAACCCAAGGTCAACACCCCCACCCTATCTCCATAACCCAGTAACCCCACCCAACACTAAGGGCAATTTTGGACACTAAGGGCAATTTATCATGGCCAATCCACCTAACCTGCACATCTTTGGACTGTGGGAGGAAACCGGAGCACCCGGAGGAAACCCACGCACACACTGGGAGGATGTGCAGACTCCGCACAGATAGTGACCCAAGCCGGAATCGAACCTGGGACCCTGGAGCTGTTAAGCAATTGTGCTATCCACAATGTTACCGTGCTGCCCCAATCTCTCAACCCCCCCCAGGCCCATCCCCAACACAGGCAACCTGCCACTTGGACATTGCCAGCCTGGCACCCTGAAAGTGCCTTTGCTAGCCTGGCCGTGCCAAGGTGGCAGGTTGCCCATGCCGCGGATCAGGCCAGGGGTGCCCTGCCCATATGAGGTGAAAGGGGCTTGAGGGTCCCCTAACAAGCAAATTGGGGCATGGGGGGTGGGGGGGGGGGGGGGGCGGGGGCCCAGAGGCCGCGGTGGGGTGTTGAGAGATCAGGTGGCATTTAAAAATGGCATCCCGATTTTGTCCTGCGCTGATGAGCCATCAGTGCAGGAAATGAAGGTAAGTGCGGTCTCGGTGGGGCGTTCCTCACCCATGCCAAACAGGTCCTGTTCTAAGTAGGATCATTCTTGGAGCTGCAGGGGCCGAGAAATGGGACTCTCTTTATTTCCTGTTAAATGCGCCCAAATTAACTAAAGAGTACAATTCTGAAGATGGTGCAGGAGCAGAGAGACCTGGGATTATATGTGAACAAATTGTTGAAGGTGCAGGGCAGGTTGAGAAAATGGTTAAAGGGACATTTAGGTGGTGGTGGGGGTAGCATGGTGGCACAGTGGTTTGCACTGCTGCTCACACGCTGAGGACTCAGGCCCCGGGTCACTGTCTGTGTGGAGTTTGCACATTCTCCCCGTGTCTGCATGGGTTTCCTCTGGGTGCTCTGGTTTCCTCCGACAGTTCAAAGACATGCATGTTAGGTGGATTGGCTACACTAAATTTCCCTTAGTGTCCAAAAAGTTTAGGAGGAGTTATTGGGTTAGGGGGATAGGGTGTATGGGAGGGCTGAAGTGGGTCGGTGCAGACGCAATGGGCCAAATGACCCTCTTCTGCACTGTATGTTCTGTTATCTATGTTAAAGTGAGGCATAGAGTGCAAAAGCAAATACATTATAATGAACCTTTATAAAGCACTGGTTCGGCTTCGACTGGGGCATTGTGTTCAGTTCTGGGCATCACACTTTATGATGGATTTGGAGGCTTTATAGAGAATGCAAAGGGACTTCAGTGACCTGGTTAGAGTCAAGAAACCGGGCTTGTTCTCCTCAGAGAAGTTGAGATAGGATAGAAATGTTCAAAATCATGAGAGACCGAGGTAGAATAGGGAGACACTTCTGCCACTGGGAGAAGGGACAGACAGTAAGGTGATTGGCAAAAGAGCCAAAAGTGAATGCAGAAACGGTTTTTGGTGTGCAGCTGTGATCTGGAATGAACTGCCTGAAAGGGTGGCGGAGGCGCATTCTTTTCCAATGGGAATTAATTGGCTCTTGCACCTGAAAAGAAAAAGAACTGCGGGCTGACAGGACAAAGGTTGGGGAATGGGACGAGGTAAGCTGTCCTTGCAAAGAGTTGGAACGGATCCGATGGGCTGACAAACCTCCATCTGGGCTGTAATCCTTCTATAATTCCTGCCAAGCGTCTGATTTTTGAGATAAAAGCAGAAAATGCTTTAAATGCGGGTTTCTGACAGGCTTCTGCGCACGGTGAATATTTTATGACTGCTCTTGCCCAATTGGTATTGTAATCGTTGGCTCTGTCTGATTTCCTTTGCATGATGCAAAGTGCAATCTGAAATTTTTTTTCACCATCAGCGCCCCCAGATTTTTTTTCCTCCCCCTTTTTGCAAACGCTGGACGATTTCTGCAGACATCGCTTCGAAAGGCGAGCGGGTAACCCAGGCGGGCTGGAGTGACTCACCGCCTGCTCATCGCGCTCTCGACACCACCACCCCCCAACACCAAAGGCCCCGCCCCACCCCAAATGGCCACCTCCCATTGGTTCGCTGGTTGCCAGGAGCCTCAGCCACGGGCGCCTCCCGCGCGACTGGTCAGGTCTCGCTGTCAGTCATCGGTCGTCATGGAGTTTCCGCCAGCAGGTTAGGGGGTCCGTCACGCCCTCCCATCCCCCACTCTCCCTCCATCTTTCTCCTCCAAATGTTCACGCGATCACCATTAACCGTCCGGGGAAGCCAGTGAGAGCTATGGCACTGCCGGTCTGACGCTTTTCCCGTTAGGAAAACCCTCCCGGGGATCTGCCGCTTGGGCCCCATCCCCCGGTTGGTCGGAGTTTGAGTCGAGCCTTCCGCCGGCGCAGCTCCCCCCCCCCCCCTCAATCTTTTTTTCTTTGCAGCGTTGCTGGTTGAGATGTTTCGAAAAGCGAGGGGTTTACGGGGGAGCTGAGGTAAGTGCCTTTTGGAGGATGGGTGGCGGCTGGGGCCCGCCGGGGGCGGCGGGGGGGCGGCGGCGGGGGGGGGGGGCAGACAAGGTCTAGGGCTCACTACCTCCTGATGAAATAACTAGGATGCCTGTGTACAATTACAATGCGTTTTAAAACTCGAGATTTGTGCAAATCGCCAAGTATTTGCTCCCTTCAACCTCTTTGTGGGGATATAAAGAACAGAAGTTTTATTGCTGAGCTCCGACCAGCTCCCTCAGCCCTGACTGTATCGCAGGGAAACTTACTGTATTTTACACGCAGGGCATGCACTGAGTTTAAACCTTTATTTATTGTACGTATGCGGCCCAGCTGTATATTATATCTCTCCCTGTTTGCATACTACTTTTCGACGACTCTTGTCTGGCAGCATCTGTGGGGAGAGGAAGGGTTACCGTTTGGAATCCCATACGTTCTTCAGTTATGAAATTAAATAAAAATCTGAGCAATTTGAGAAGTCGGTGGCACGGTGGTTAGCATTACTGGCTCGCAGCGCTAGGGACCCGGGTTCGATTCTGGCCTCGGGTGACTGGAGTTTGCACGTTCTAGCTGTTTCTGCGGGTTTCCTCCAGTGCTCTGGTACCCCCCCCCCCCCCCCAACAAAAAAGATCGGCAGGTTAGGTGGATTGGCCGTGCTACACTTCCCCTGTATGTCCAGGGATGTGCAGATTACGGCGATAGGGTTGGGTGGGCGGGGGAGTATCTGGATGGAGTGCCCTTTCCGGGGGTCGTGCAGGCTCAGCGGGCTGAATGGCCTGCTTCCGCACAATAGGGATCCTATGAATCTATATAGTCACTTTTTTTACGCTGTTATTTTCTTGGACTGAAGACTTTGACTTGTGAATATTCCTGATATAAATAGGTCAAGTTCATTTCCTTTGCTCTCTAGGTAGGCTCATCAAAAAAGAATTTACACCTGATCAGCCAACAATAGGAACTATGATTCTATCTCTCTGTATAAACGTATTCGCTTTGTCTCTGAATTTATTGGCCAATTTCCTGTCATTTCAACACAGTTGAATGTGGGTTGAAATATGCTATGTGCAGTTGAATTACTTGTGATGGTATTAGAAATAAGTTTGTTCATGTTCTGCCTTTTTACTTTTATGTCCGGTGGTTGGTCGAGATCGAATACGTGTATTAGATGAGATGAGAGACCAATGATTTGAAACTTGGCTTTAAGAATTTGGCGAATAATGCATACTCGGATTTAGAGTATTTGAAGTTTTCCTTCAGCTAAAATGGAAATTTGTGTCTTTGTAACGGCTGACACTAAAGTATTGTAGCAAAATATGTATTTCCTAATTTGATTATTAAAGTTATGTTTGTCATCCTTAACAATGAGTGTCTATAAAAATAAGCAAAACTTTTTTAAACTAAAAATAATCTGTGTTCGTCTTTACTCTGAGAAATGGTAAATAACTCGTGATTGGGTTGGAGAACAGTGAATCAATTTCAAATTCTAATTAATCTTGTATCTCTTACATGCACAAAGTTATATTTACTAGATATGTGTATATCCTCAAGTGTGGGGTAGTCTGGAAACAAATTGCTGCAATTCCCAAATGCCTTGCCCAATTAGTACAAATATTTAAATTTAGCTGGGGAATGTAATATTACTTATCCAGGAACCTGCTCATTTTTTCCTTCATTGTAAGTAGGTATATCGCAAGAAGGAACCAAACTTGCATTTATACAGCACCTCTCATAACCTTGGGATATCCTAAAGTGCTTTACTTTTAAGTAAAATATAAGAAACATGACAGGCAAGCAGCAATGAAATAAAGCACTGACCATCTGTTAGTGATGTTGGATGAGCGATAAATGTTGACCAGAGACCAGGTGGTCCTCCAGTAGCATTAGAACATAAAACTGTACAGCACAGTACAGGCCCTTCGCCCCACGATGTTGTACCCAACTAGTCTGAAACTAAGATCAAATCAACCTACTCCCAATCATTCTAGTGGACTCCATATGCCTATCCAATAACTGCTTGAAAGTTCCTTAAGTGTCCGACTGCCTGGGTTATGTGCGTAAGTCTTTGGAACTTGAGCTCATGATTCAAAAGTGTAATATCACTAAGTCAAGGCTAGCACTGAGACAGGCTCGGATTTGAGTGAAATAGCTGGGCTGAAAGGCCTCATTCCTACATTCTTTTGTATTCGGTGGCAATTAATCACCTGAATTCATGTTTTAACCATTTGCTATACAGTGCAATAAACAATTAAATTGCTGTGTACTTGTCAAGGTTGCTGTGTTACTGTATCCTTCATTTTCCTGGCATGAATAGGAGGGAAAGCTTTTTGTGATTAGCTTAAGGCAGTGTCCTGTTTGACAAATTTGAAAACTGCCCCCAAATTGGATCAGCTCTTAATTGTCCAACCTATTTCCAAATTCTAAGAAAACATGATGGTCTACATGTACTGATGTTCAGTAAACCTGACCATATTGGTGTAATTTCAGCATCTCATTCCCTAAATCTATGCAACAATTCCAGGACTATGCTTGCTTGATGCAAACAAAGAGTAATTAATTGCTTAAAAATCAACTGGAGAGAATCATGATTTAGAATAATTATGGTATGTTAAATGGTACTGTACATCAGGTAAACCTCTCAGGTCATAGACCCTAATGGGATGTGAAAAGCTGAATGTACATCAACAGAAATTTGGTCATTACCCCAACTTGCTATATAAATGACCTGCAAGCAGGGACAGAGTGTGTAACATAGTAAAATTTGCGGATAATACTAAAATAGGTGGGAACACAGGCAGTGAAGAGGAGATCAAAATTTTACAGATGGATATCGATAGGCTAGGAGATTGGGCCAAAAATTGGCAGATGGAGTTTAAAGTAGATAAGTGTGAGTTTATCCATTTTGGCTGAAAAAACAGAAAGGCAAGTTATTATCTAAATGGAAAGCAGGTTCAAAATGTCTGGGCAGAGGGATCTGGGTGTCTTTGTTCATGAATCGCAGAAAGTCCGTATGCAGGTACAGCATGGCAAATGGAATGTTAACGTATATTGCATAAGGACTGTGAGTATAAAAGTAGAGACGTTTTGTTGCAATTGTATAGGATGTTGCTGAGACCACATCTGGAGTATTGGGTCCAGTTTTGGTCTCCTTATTTGAGGAACGATGTGGTGGCATTGGAGGCAGATCAGAAGAGTTTTACCAGATTGATTCTGAGGATGAAATGGTTGCTGTATGAGGAGAGATTAATAAGCTTGGGCTTGTACTTGCTGGAGTTTAGAAGAATGAGAGGGGATGTGATCAAGGTATATAAAATACTAAGAAGGATTGCTAAAGTAAATGTAGACCAAATGTTCCCCCTTGTAGGGCAATCTAGAACGAGGGGTCACAGATATAGGTTAAGAGTTTTAGAACTGAGTAGTTTTAGAACCCGAGTAGTGGAGAAACTACTTTTTGTAGAGGGTGGTGAATTTGTGGAACTCACTACCCCATAGTACAGTGGAATTGGAGTCATTAAATGGTTTCAAGAAGCACATAGATATATTTCTGATTTTTAAAAATGGGTTAAAGGGCTATGGGGAACAGGTAGGGAGGTGGATTTGAGACCAGAAAGAGATCAGCCATGATCTGATTGAATGGTGGGGCAGGCTCGAAGGGCTGAATTGCCTAGCTCTGCTTCTAATTCCTATATTGTTCATCGGTAATTCATTTAAATTGTTAATTTAACTTTATTATGTTGGAAACTGGTGTGGCATCATAGCGAAGTTGAACTTGTCCATTTATTAACTTAATTACCTACAGAGGTGATGGTGGACAGCAGTCTTGTAATGCTGCAGTTCTAGTAGTTAGTGAAGGTGCTCCCTCAATGCCGTTGAATATTGACCCAGTGGTGATGGAGGAATTATGTTTTATGTCCCAAGTCCAGATGGTGTGTGATTTAGAAGCGATCTTGTAGGTGGTAATGTTGGTTTTCTCTTGTCTGTCTAGGTGATGGAGTCTGTGGGTTGGGGTGTAATGCTGAAATTAGATAATTTGCAGCACTTCAGCCTGACGGCCTGTAACTAGTAAGTACTGCAATCATGTCCCACTGACGGTCCAGTGGAAAAGATGATGGTGATTTAAGCAAAGCAAACCCCTGTTGAGCTGCTTGGTGATGTTATGGCTGTGTTTTCAATCATATGGTGGGTGTAATGGAGGGCTGTGGTTGGACTCTTTTGTGTTGGAAATAGACATCACCAATCACTTGTTATGAATGTTGCCTGCTGGGGGAGGTTTGGTATTCTATTTGGTTGGTATAGGTTGTGTTGTGTAGGCTTATTTTTGTAATATTGTAACATTTTGGTTGGGATGGGTTGTGTTGGGGTTATTTTTGGAATATTGAAAAAAATTGTTTGAATAAAAATATTTTTTACATGAATGTTACCCGCCATTTAACATCCTCCAGCCAGGAATTGACCTGGTTCTAGCAGTCTTGCAGTGATATCCTGGGGCTGCAATGTTTCTCTCGAAATTATTGGTTAGTTTCACAAGTCAAGAAAGAAGGTTTACCAGTTTATTCCAGATACTCTGGAGATCCTTCAACTGGCCACAACACCTAATACTTCTAAGTTTGTTTACTGCTAACAAAGTAACTCAAGGTATTGTTTAGACTCCTTTGTATCATCAATTGCAAGGATTGTTAAACTTTCCTTTCAATGTAATTTATTTTGTGTGCACTTGTGTTTTTGCAGCAATCGTGAGCATCTATATTTCTGGAAAGAAGTAACTCCAATTTCTCAAACCTCTTAATTCCTGTACCACATGCTCCAATCAGACTTGTGAAAAACCCATATTAATATTATCCATGTATGGATAACGTTAAGGGCCATTTGGATGAATCTGTCACAACCAGTCAGCAAACCAAGGATTAGGTAGCTTTTGTGTTAGAAAGAATTGTGGTTAAAATCACAATTCAGTGATACTGCTAAAAATTTGTGAATTAATTCTGAACAAACATACAAAGATTTTCTGCTGGGGGAGTTTGTAAATGACCAGGTCACTGTTCGCTTAGCTGCGGTGGATAATTTAGTGGTTGAACAACTAAACACATTGATATAGTGTCTATTCAACATTGATTTTTATTGCTGCAATTGTTGGATTAGCTGTTTTGTGTTCCCCTTAGTGGGAGAGAGTTACTCAGGGGCACAGGCAAAGTACCTACCCCACAAACTAATATTTCTTTTTAGAAGGCTACCCTGCACTCATTGGCAATTTAATCAGCTACACAACCTGAGCTCAGTAACATTTTAAATTTGCAGTTTTCTGCTGTATATTCATCCTCTGTTGGTATTTGAAAATATCAACCTTGGGCATTTATTTAAATCATTACAAATTCAAAAAATGCTACAGCTAACCAAGAAATTAATTAAAATATATAAAGTAACTGGAAGAGTAGAGTATTTTCTGTTCCTAATTTCAGAGCTTTGAAGTTAATATGTACTTGAGATCTATAATCAGCCACAGAAATGGCCATAGTGTAAAACAATGTACAAATCACAAATTTGGTGCCACTCACTTAAGAATATTGCCTCAACATAGCACATAAACTAAACATACTTTCAGTACCATCTTAGGAGTGTCGTAATGTTGAAGTTGCCGTCATTTGGATGAGATGTTGAATTGAAGCTCCAGGCGTCTATTAACATGGTTGTAAAAGCACTTTGTTTGTCTTCCTCATTTCTTAATGTTACATATACAGTTCCAGCCTCCATCCACCTGTAAAAGATAATAAATATGCAGCAAACAAACCCATTTCAGATATCTTCACATGCCACACCTTTGGCTGAAGAGGCCAATCCAGACGAGGCAGGTTCTGCCACAAGTACCATGCCTGAAGCTTCCAAGATTGGAGCATGTTGTTGTGGATTGATGGTTTCAGTATTGGCATCTGTTTCCAAGCCACTGTAGTCACTGGATATCATGGTGGTGCACATCAGCCCACAGCAGATGTTGCCATTTTCCTGTCAGCTAGTGATTCCAAGGTGCAATAATTGAAGCCTTCGGGTCACACTTGCAAGTGCCCTTGAAGTGCCCTTGAAGTGGAGCTTTGGTCACCTGGCTCCGGCTACCTCACCAAACAGAAAGCCCTTGGGTTTGCAATCGCCTTCCACCCTGAGCTAACCAAGCTGACTGCTAACAAACTTGGAAACTCTGCCTTTTGAGAGGACTGTTGCACTTGTAATTTTTGTCTTGCCAGAGTATACACACAATGTGCCACATATGGCAAAAATGGAAATTGTTGAGCTTTTCTTGCTGGCTCTTAAGTTGTCCATGCTTCAGAGCCCTACAACAAGGTGCTGAGAACAAAGGTCTTATGAACAGTCAGCTTGGTCCTAAGGGTCAGCTTGATATTCTGAGTATTTCATGAGTCAACCAAAGGTAATAGCTGCTTTCCTATGCATATATGAAGTTCTTAATCAAGGGACAGATTATCAGTCACCATGAACCCAAGGTAGCAGAATTTTCTAATTGCGTTCAATGGGGGGGAGATTTAGTGTGATCAGGGACAGATGTAATGTCTTGTCCCATGACTGCAGTTTTCGTAACACTTGGGTTATTTGACCATGGTAGATTTGAGATAAGCTATCAAGTCTTCACACTCAACTTTTTTTTTTTTAGACCTGCAAAGATCCTTTTTGTTCCTGGGGTATATTTCTTTTCAGGTAAATCCTGAGTGTGTCCTCATCCAAAGTAATACGTATATTTTTGTTTGATTTGGTGTAAGAAACTACTTCAACCTGTCCAGTCTTGCATCCAAATATACCAGACAGGTTTGGCCCAGTCTTGCTCGTCTTCACTTTCAACAGTGTAACATTGCGCACACTTGTCAGGGAGAGCAGGTTACTGGCATGGGAGAGGCAGACTGAGTCTTTGTTGCTGAGTTTCATATGAGTGATCAGAGCAGTAGCATCAGCGTAGAGGAATTCACTGATCAGGACAAAATGTGTTTCATCTTTCAATTTTGATAGATTGTAGAGCTTGCCGTCAGACCTACTGAGCAAATAGTCTGCCTCTATATTGAAGAGAAGGCGAGGATCAGAAATATGGAGCAGATGAGGCCAAACCGAGTGGGGACGAAGACACAGCCTTGTTTCATTTCATCTCAATCCTGTTGGAAGTGGATCCATCATGTTGTCCTCCGAGTGGGTGAGACGGAGGAATTTTGGTGGATAAACTAATTTTCCCCCAAATCATGCAATGCTGCACTGCTGACGGTATCAAATGCCTTTGTGAGATCTGTGAAAGTAAGATAAAGAGGGTATCCTGTTCCCTCCACTTCTGTTATAGCTGGCGTATGGAGAAGATAATGTCCATATATGTTGGCACAGAACCACACTGCTTCCACATAGACTTGTCTGCAAGTTATGAAATCTTTTTTAACTATGGCCTGAGTAAAGACCTTTACTGATGGTAAGGAGTCAGACCCCAACACCGCCCGCCCCCCCCCCCCCCCCCCCCCCCCCCCTCATAGTTATTGCAGTCTCCTCTGTTTCTTTTGTTTTTGTAATAGTATGCTGATTTTTTGATCTTGGTATGTAGCCTATTTTCCAACCGAGAAGAAGGCCATAAAGCTGAGGTAATAGAATTGACTTTCCATGCTTGAGCAGTTCAACTGGGATGCTGACCGTGCCAGGTGTCTTTGTTTACTCAACAATCTATGGTCTTCTCGGGCTAAGTGATGAGTGTTCTTCATCTAATTTACCTATGACAGAAACTCTGCGAGAATGCCAAGTGCGCAGACTGGGAGGTGCTCATCTCAGGAGTACAGCTCGTGTTCAGCCTAGCGGGACATCTGTTTACTTCTGTAGGCAGGTGTCACCATCTGGTGACAACTTTGGTAGTTGTAAAGATCCCTTCATACATGGTTTATAGATTTCCATTAATGAAGTTGGATTGGATTTCTTGACATAAGTTGATCCAGTGTATATTTGCACAGCATCTCCGTATTTTTTGCATGGCCTTCTTGGCTATGTTTTGTCAACTTTGTTTTTGCCATCAATGACATATCATCTTGGCTGAGTCAGTCTCAAATGAGTCCTTGTTGCGCGTTCGACCATTACAAAATGGTGCTTCTGTTGCTTCGTAAATTATTGAAATTGGTGACTCTCAAGCTTTTATCAATACTTGTACTGGTGATATCTGATAAACCTTTTGGCAGCAGCTGTTCTAACAACAGGGCAAAATGCTGGTATTTGGCATCATTATTTGTACAAGGGGTGTTGACCTGTGGCGACAGGCTATCATGTTTGAAAATATGAAACTTTTCGCTCTGCTACTGATGAGTGGTCACTGTTGCAATTTGCTCTGCACTGTGCTAAGTGCAGAGAACACTGGGCGGATTGTGTTCCATCATCACAGACCAGCTCTAGTTAGTTACAATCCCAGGACCTTGGATGATGCCATGATTCCTTGTGGTGATGTCTGCCCTGAAAGGTGTCGGTGATGGAGTTCATTCAAGCCACAAAGCACAAGAAGAAATTGTACATTATCGTTCATCTTTCCACCTCATGATAACCGAGGCACGTTAGCCATAAATCATTATCTTCCCAAAACATGCACTGATGTCACTCGGGCCGAATAGCCTCTCGTCATTTGGGATGTTCTTCAGAATGCCACTGAGGGAGTCCTAGAAATGCTCTTTGTCTGAGGCGTTAGCATTTAGAGTTGGTGTGTTAGCATTGAATGAGATGATGCACTCCATAGTTGCTACTGGCGACTCAATTGGCTTTGTCAGCCTGTTGCTCATTGCGAAGCCTGCACCTTCCTGACATTGGTCTTCTGTGCCATTTTCATGCCACTGAATGGCGTAATTAGTCTGGTTTCTTCTAGAGCAGCAATGTCAACACCCAGCTTGTGTTAGCTCATGTGGAATGTGGGTTGTTGTTCATGTCCTCCTAGCTCCCATTCCAGCTAACAAGCTGAAAGGTTACCTTTCTTTGTTTGCTGCATAGCCTATGCATGGTTTTAGGAGATACATACGAGACTAACATCTGTAGCCTCTTGAACTCTAAGGCTGGTATCCAGAGGAAAGAAATAAAGCCGATAGGTTTTGAGGCTGAGTTGGTTGCAGGAGTTGCCGGAAAGTGCAAACTTGAGAGAAACGGCAACTGCCTAATGGGAGACTACTAGATTTACTCCTTTGACCATTAACTCTTGAATGTTTTTAATGCTGAAAGGCACCAATCAGAAGGGCCCAGATTGCCACACTGTTAGACAGTCCACGCATGCAGCCCAGGGGGTGGGTAGCTGGCAGCCTCAGTGGCCAGGGCACTTCTCCGTGGCGGTTAGTATGGGTGCCGGCATGTGGTGCAGGGTGGGGGTTATGCCGCCCTCTGGGTTTGGGGTGGGGGGGGGGGGGGTTAAGAGTGTGTGTGAAGGGAGTTAGTGCCAGGGGCACAGTGCTGCCTACTCGCCCTGTCTGCCCTAAGGAGGTTGTGCAGTTTTTTTCCACCACTGCTGACCTGTCCAAACGGTGTTTTCCACGGCGCTCATCATTTCTGCCACCTGTGCCCAGGCACGGCGAATGGCGGTGGCTGGCAGCCTCCTTCCCGGGACCGGGGTACAGCGTCATCCACCTCTCCTCCACCACGTCTAGGAAGGTCTCCAGCTCGGCATCCGTGAAGTGTGGGGCCATATGTCTTGCTGCCATCTTGTTGGCTGGGATGATGTGTGTGTGGGGAGTGCAATTTGTATATGTGGCTGCAGCTTGTCGGCCTTCAGAGTGTCAATTGCGAACCCGGTGAATCCTGCCCTGTTTCTCATTGGAGTAGATTGTGTTCCATGTGGCGCCAGTGCTAGCCCCTTAACTAGCAGAATCGGTCCAGGTGTGGCGCCAGTTTTGCAGTCGTGGAACTCCACAAATTCTGCGCCGGCGTCAATACTTAGTCTCAAAAATGGAGAATCCCATCCATGGTCTTGGACTCTTTAATGACGATAAAAATTGCTTGGCTGTTCAATAGCACCCAATAAAATGCCATAGAAAACATTGGCAAGCATGTTTGCATAAGTGACTGCATTGTAGAAGTAATTCATTGGTGGTAAAGTACGTTGATATCTCCTGAAGGTAAGAAAGATATGAACGGATGTTCTTTATTGGTTGTAATTTCTCTCAAATTGTCTTCTCCAGAGCTGGATTAATGTCCTACCTTTCCCCACGATAGTCCCTCAGGATTGAGGAAGTCTTGTTTCCATTCCAATTCAGTGGATTCTGAGATGGCTGATATGTCCTATGTGTGATCTGCAGACTGCCACAGGTGGAGCAAGTGGTGCTTGAAGGGTTGGATAGATGGGTTACTTGACGTTTTGTGTGTCTCTCTGAAACCTTGGATTAAACGCTGCGTGTTACCTCCAAAGTTTCTCAATGTGTTTGGTGTCTTCCCAAATTAACCGTCTCTATTTTCATAGAATCATGGAATTTACAGTACGGATTGTTGATTGTAATCCAGGGTCTCCCGCGTGTTGGCAGATCCGTTTGTTGACCTCTTCAGGCTGCTTGGAGGAAATTCCAGATGTGTTCACTGTGTCATCCTGGGAGTCTCCTTGTGACCAAATTCTGAGTAGAGCAGTTGCATCGGAGTCTGGTGTCAGGAATGCGACTGACATATCCTACCCAGCAGAGCTGTTAATTGATTAGTGCCTCGATGTTGGGTAAGTTGGCTTGGGAGAGGATGCCTTTGTTGCCACTGGGTTTGGAGGAGCTTACGAAAGCACTGCTTGTGATTTCAGTTCATTGGAGGTGGCTGCTGCAGGTCGTCCAAGTCTCAGAAGTATGGAAGAGCGTGGGGATCACTGCCCGGTAAACCATGACCTTAGTCTTGAGTTTTGAGATCCTGGTCCACATAGCCTTCAGCCGACTGAGGAAGGAGGAGGTGCTGGCACGTTGGAGGCAATGATGAATTTTATCATCCATGTCTGCCTTCCTCGAGAGGAAGCTCCCAAGGTTTAAAAATTTGTGACCGTGGTCCGCCTACTCCTACAATGATATGCAAGCAGTGACCCTCACCAACAGAACCACCACAATCCATGTCTTCGTGAAAACTGGAATCAAACAAGGCTGTGTCATTGCATCGGCTCTTTATTTTCTTTGCTGCAAACCTGCATCTCATTTCCAGCAAGTTACCCATTGGTGTGGAGATAATCTACAGAGTAGATTGGAAACTATTCAACCTACACTGTCTTCAAGACAAAACCAGACTAACCTCAGTTATGCTGTTTCAGTATGCAGATGACTCTTGACTGTGCTCACTCAGCAACTGTTTCAGGTTATTGTCAACTCCTTTTCAAAGCAAATGAGAAAATGGGTCTTTTTACCAAATGCTGGAAAACAAAGGCCCTCTTCTTGTCACTCCCACGGCAAGTTTTTTAAATCTTTAAAAGGTAAAAGCATCCGCATCAAGTTACTTTGATCATTAAGTTAATTCCCAATTTTTGACCAGCAGAGGGTTAGCTAATTGCACTTACTTGCATCCATTATCTAATTGCTCTTACTTTCCAGAGGCTTGGAAATTGAGCCACCTTGGCTCTCAATGGAGTTGATTCTTGAAGGACCAAGAAGACTGGAGGGAAAGAAAAAACTGACTCTGTTTCATCCGTTCAGACATGTACGAATCTAGTTATTATACACTGCTGCTGGAACATGACTGATAATGATGTATCTGAAGATGCCTTAATTTTTTAATGTCAAATAATTCTGGAATTTTGTCAACTATCTCAAAAATTAGAACTCTTAATTTGCCTGCGCAAAATTGCAAGGCTAATTTAAGAAACCATTTTGGGTGCGCAAGTTGATTTTATCCATAGTATGCTACAGGCAAGGTCACCGTAATCATTAAATCTCCATCTGTGTTAGTCTCCATGGCTGCTGAGAAAACATGGACCTTGTATGTTCTTCACCTTTATTGGTTGCAAGTCATGTTAGCCCTTACATTTTATTACTGACTCAAAAAATGGGCAGGTTTTGGGTCAAGTGGAAAAGTGAAAATGTCAAAATACAGATGGGAACCCAATTCTCTTTGAGCCTACTCTCTTCCTGTTCTAATAGAGGCACGCCTGATGACCAATCTACTTTTTTAGGAGTTCGGGATGGCCATTGAAAGTTTTTTAAGATGGCTAGGTACCTACATTTTAACGAGGTTTCCATTTTAACATGATGGTTAGGTTTCTTCTACCTTAGTAAAAGGGGGCAAGCAGCTCTGCATCCAAAAGGCAAGTGCTTGAGGACTAGGAGGAGCAGGATTATTTCCTCCAAGCCTGATAAGCTTGTTTTGTAAACCTCCCCTTAGAATTCATAGAATCCGTACTGTGCAGAAGGAGGCCATTCGAACTCCAAAAGAGCAACTCACCCAGGCCCACTCCTCCACCCTATTCCCCATAACCCCACCAAACCTGCACATCATTTTGACATTAAGGGGAAAATTAGCATAGCCAATCCACCGACCCTGCATGCCAGCAAGCCTTTGGACTGAGGGAGGAAAGTTGAGCACCCAGAGGAAACCAACGCAGACACTGGGAGAATGTACAAAGTCCACACAGACAGTCATCCAAGGCTTGAATTGTACCTGGGTCCCTGGCACTGTGAGGCAGCAGTGCTAGCCACTGTGCTGCCTCTCTGGCCCCTAACTACTAAAGCTACCTGCTTCTGGGTAGTGTTTTTTTTTTTCCTGGAACCATCCTTATTTGACAGGCAGCCTGGCAATTAGGCTAGCTTCTGGGTGGTACACTTGGAAAGAAAAAATGCATGCCTCATGGAATTAAAACTCCACGGATGGTCTACACCTGAGCAGGACTGGAACCAATGCCCTTGGGGTGCTTTTGCTAACACTGTTGGAGAGGTTTTAAACTAATGTGGCAGGGGGATGGGAACCAGATTAGGAAGTTGGAGGTCAGTAAAGAGGCAGCAACTAAAGCCAGTAAGGTACTAGATGATAAACTCAATGTGACTAAGGGGAAGAGTAGACAGGGAAGAGATGATGAACGCAAAGGGACAGGTGGTTTGAGGTGCATTTGTTTCAATGCGAGAAGTGTAGCAGGTAAGGCAGATGAACTTAGGGCTTGGATTAGTACCTAGGAATATGATGTTATTGGTATTACTGAGACTTGGTTGTGGGAAGGGCAAGACTGGCAACTAAATATCCCAGGGTATAGATGCTTCTGGACGGATAGAGAGGGAGGTAAAAGGGGTGGGGGAGTTGCATTACTGGTCAGAGACGATATCACAGCTGTGATTAAGGAGGGCACGATGGAGGATTCGAGCCCTGAGGCAATACGGGTAGAGCTAAGAAATGGGAAGGGTGCAGTAACATTGTTGGGACTTTACTACAGGCCTCCCAAATCGAGCGTGAAGTAGAGGTACAAATATGTAGACAGATTATAGAAAAATGTAGGAGCAATAGGGTGGTCGTGATGGGAGATTTTAACTTCCCCAACATTGAATGGGATTCATGCTGTGTTGGAGGCGTAGATGGAGCAGAATTTCTAAGGAGCATCCAGGAGAGTTTTTTTTTTAGAGCAGTATGTAACCAGTCCAACTCGGGAAGGGGCCATACTGGACCTGGTATTGGGGAATGATCCCGGCCAGGTGGTTGAAGTTTCAGTCGGTGATTACTTTGGGAATAGCGATCACTATTCCGTAAGTTTTAGAATACTCATGGACAAAGACGAGAGTGGTCCTAAAGGAAGAGTGCTAAATTGGGGAAAGGCTAAGTATAACAAAATTCGGCAGGAGCTGGGGAATGTGGATTGGGCGCAGTTGTTTGAAGGTAAATTCACATTTGATATGTGGGAGGCTTTTAAAGAGAGGTTGATTAGAGTGCAGGACAGACATGTCCCTGTGAAAATGAGGGATAGAAATGGCAAGATTAGGGAACCATGGATGACGGGTGGAATTGTGAGACTAGCTAAGATGAAAAAGGAAGCATCCATGCGACTTAAAATTGATGAAGCTTTGGAGGAATATCGGGCAAGTAGGACAAATCTCAAACGCGCAATAAAGAGGGCTAAAAGGGGTCATGAAATATCTTTGACTAACAGGGTTAAGGAAAATCCCAAAGCCTTTTATTCATATATAAGGAGCAAGAGGGTAACTACAGAAAAGATTGGGCCACTCAAAGACAAAAGAGGGAATTTATGCGTGGAGTCAGAGGAAATGGGTGAGATTCTTAATGAGTACTTTGCATCGGTATTCACCAAGGAGAGGGACATGACGGGCAGCACGGTAGCAATGTGGATAGCACAATTGCTTCACAGCTCCAGGGTCCCAGGTTCGATTCCGGCTTGGGTCACTGTCTGTGCGAAGTCTGCACACCCTCCCCTTGTGTGCGTGGGTTTCCTCCGGGTGCTCCGGTTTCCTCCCACAGTCCAAAGATGTGCGGGTTAGGAGGATTGGCCATGCTAAATTGCCCTTCGTGTCCAAAATTGCCCTTAGTGTTGGGTGGGGCTGCTGGGTTATGGGGATAGGGTGGAGGTGTTGACCTTGGGTAGGGTGCTCTTTCCAGTAGCCGGCGCAGACTCGATGGGCCGAATGGCCTCCTTCTGCACTGTAAATTCTATGACGGATGTTGAGGCTAAGGATGGATGTTTAAATACTCTAGATCAAGTCGGCAAAAGGAATGGGGGAAGTTTTGGGTATTCTAAAAGGCATTAAGGTGGACAAGTCCCCAGGTTTGGATGGGATCTATCCCAGGTTAGAGGGAAGCGAGGGACGAAATTGCTGGGGCCTTAACAGATATCTTTGCAGCATCCTTGAGCATGGGTGAGGTCCCGGAGGACTGGAGAATTGCTAATGTTGTCCCTTTGTTTAAGAAGGGTAGCAGGGATAATCCAGGGAATTATAGACCTGTGAGCGTGACGTCGGTGGTAGGTAAACTGTTGGAGAAGATGAGGGATAGGATCTATTCACATTTGGAAGAAAATAGACTTATCAGTGATAGGCAGCATGGTTTTGTGCAGGGAAGGTCATGTCTTACAAACCTAATAGAATTCTTTGAGGAAGTGACAAAGTTAACTGATGAGGGAAGGGCTGTAGATGTCATACAGATGTCAGTAAGGCGTTTGATAAAGTTTCCCATGGCAGGTTGATGGAAAAAGTGAAGTCGTATGGGGTTCAGGGTGTACTAGCTGGATGGATAAAGAACTGGCTGGGCAACAGGAGACCGAGAGTAGTGGTGGAAGGGAGTGTCTCAAAATGGAGAACGGTGACTAGTGGTGTTCCACAGGGATCTGTGCTCGGACCACTGTTGTTTGTGATATACATAAATGATCTGGACGAAGGTGTAGGTGGTCTGATTAGCAAGTTTGCAGATGATACTAAGATTGGTGGAGTTGCAAATAGCGAGGAGGACTGTCCGAGAATGCAGCAAAATATAGATAGATTGGAGAGTTGGGCAGAGAAATAGCAGATGGAGTTCATTCCAGGCAAATGCGAGGTGATGCATTTTGGAAGATCTTAATTCAAGAGCGGACTATACGGTCAATGGAAGAGTCCTGAGGAAAATTGATGTACAGAGAGATCTGGGAGTCCAGGTCCATTGTACCCTGAAGGTGGCAACGCAGGTCGATAGAGTGGTCAAGAAGGCATACAGCATGCTTGCCTTCATCGGACGGGGTATTGAGTACAAGAGTCGGCAGGTCATGTTACAGTTGTATAGGACTTTCGTTAGGCCACATTTGGAATACTGCGTGCAGTTCTGGTCGCCACATTACCAGGAGGATGTGGATGCTTTAGAGAGGTTGCAGAGGAGGTTCACCAGGATGTTGCCTGGCATGGAGGGTGCTCGCTATGAAGAAAGGTTGAGTAGATTAGGATTGTTTTCGTTGGAAAGACCGAGGTTGAGGGGGGACCTGATTGAGGTCTACAAAATTGAGAGGTATGGACAGGGTGGATAGCAACAAGCTTTTTCCAAGAGTGGGGGTGTCAATTACAAGGGGTCACGATTTCAAGGTGAGAGGGGGAAAGTTTAAGGGAGATGTGCGTGGAAAGTTTTTTTACACAGAGGGTGGTGGGTGCTTGGAACGCCTTGCCAGTGGAGGTGGTAGAGGTGGGCACAATAGCATCATTTAAGATGCATCTAGACAGATATACGAACGGGCGGGGAACAGAGGGAAGTAGATCCTTGGAAAATAGAAGACCGGTTTAGATAAAGGATCTGGATCAGCGCAGGCTGTGAGGGCCTGGTCCTGTGCTGTAATATTCTTTGTTCTTTGAGCTTGGGAAATCTGCACTTGTGGGTACTGTAACCATCAACCCAATGAACATCAAGGACAGTATTTCCTAATGCTAGATGGAATTGTGTGAACATAACTCCTGAGCCGTGGGTTGCCCCCCCACCACCACCCATCTAATTTCATAGTCTCCATCATTGTGTTTTTTTTGTATTAGCTAAAGGACTTCGGCCCTTGTCAGTTGGAATTGACAATCTTGGCCGGAAGTGAAGCTGCTTTTCGCATTTACCTGCTGATGTCCTGTAACATTAATGGCTTGGCATTAGTCACCTTTTGTAAAGAACTTGTTCCTGTGTGTGGGCAGTCAAGTTGATTGAGCAGCCATCCCTCACTTGCCCTACTTAAAAACTAGTTGATTAATGTTGAAACTTATGGCAATTTTTTATTGTCTTATATGCAGCTTTCTGAAAATTGCAAAGCGTTATTAACACTTGTTTTTGAAGGCTTTTTTGATTTAATTACATTCCCGCCAACAAGGAATTGAGCTCCACCAGTGTGGGCACTCTGCCTACTCGTAAGAGAAAAATTGAAAGATATTTACTGCTTGGAGGTGATGACACCCATGAATAAATCTGGGCTGGGAAATCCATATTTAATGTGGTCCAACACCGAAAGATATTGTAGGATCATTTTGTTTACTTTGCATTGTTACTGCACACTATTTAGATACCTTGGATCAATATTTATTGAGTTTCAGTTAACGTCGCCTGTGAAAGTTTCTGTAGGATCTGTGTGGGAGGTTAAATAGGTTCTATAACGTCCCCATATCTCTCCAGACACTCGGGCTAACAAAGGTAGCTGTGTAAATCGGTTTGTTTTCTCCCTCAAAGTTTCCCATTCGGTAAGAGTAAAAATTAGGTGCATGGGTGCAGAACCTATTCGTGAGGGAATCTTTGAGTGCATACTTTTTATCTAGTGAATTGCTGGGTAAAAGTAGCAGCTCTGTATACAACATTTTTGCCTAGCTGACAGTTGTGGAGAAGGCAATTGGCCACACAGATAAGACAGGTTAATTGTAGTTATGGTTAGTTTTGACATTCTACATGGCTGATCATCTCTGGTTGACATAAAAGATTTTCAAAACGTCTTTGTTCGTGGTGGGTTGGTCAGTAGTTAGATGGGCACAGCTCTTAAGAGTTTTAACAACGGCAGCTGAATTTTTCAGCAAACCTAGGAATTGGTTCTGTGAAGGTTACATTGTCCTACTAGGGGTGCCATTATGCAGAAGCAGTCTTCTCTTGTGGCGGCCGTGGAGTGAGTTGGAGGGAAGGACCCATGGCGGTATGGGAGGCAGAGGGCGAGAGAATTCTCGTTCTTTTTGCATGTTCAGCGGGTGTATTCCCGGATCAATTTTTAAACTTTTCTTTCTGAATAAGTTGTTACTGGTGGGGGTAGTTGGGATGGAATATTCGGCGACCTTTGTATTAGACCATGTGCCACATCTGGTGGACCTGTGTGTGGAAAGCGGGGGTTCCCAGCAGCCGCAGTGGAGGCTACATGTGGGGCTGTTGGCTGATATGGGGATCTGCAAAAAGATGGGGGTGGCTATTGTACCCATCTAAGATGGCCACCTGCACAGGACCATGGGAAGTATGGCCAGCCCAAGACTCCGACAGATACACAGCCGATGTGTATCTAAAACACAGGTAACCACACCTGACCGAAACTCCCACTCATTTACATTTCAATGGCCCATTTTCACAGGACAATAGAACTCCAATCAAGCAACCGGTACAGCCACAGACTGATCGGCACCACCCCCTTACTTAGAAAGCACAATTGCCACGGTCAATGACCGCTAAGGACCCGTCCAGCTACCAAGGCACCCGCCCCTTTATTGGTCCAAATCGAAGAGAGTGATCCGAGCCCTGTCGAACTATTGGGTCCAAGGTAAAGGACCGCCCCAAAGAGCGCAAAATCCCAGGGGAATAAAAGAGGGCGCAGCCATGTGTTCTGTCTCTTAAATCCGGCCTGTGCCTACCCAATTGCAGCAGGAACAGCCAGCTAAGTTCAAAACCAACGATCGCTACCTGACGGATGAGCCCAACACAGACAGAGCCACTTTCTTCGAACCAGCCAGGTGAAATCCAGATAAAGGCCGTTATCCATTTGCACAGTGCCGGTTGCCCTGAGGTTATGTATAGGTTATTGTAGCTGATAGGTGTAGTTTAACTCTTAGTGGATATTGTGTTTGCATGTTGCGATAACTCTTGTGTATGTAAATAAACCATCTTTTGAACTAACTAACTGGTTGTGTAGTCATTTGATCGATATAAGGGAAAAGCTTGTGGTTCACCGAGATAAATAAATAGAGCAACACTATAGAAAACTCTGTGGAGCTTTATGGGACGTACAAGGTTTCCACCTCCGTATTGTGGGAGGTGGTGATTAGAGGGAAGTTGGAGTGGAGTTTATCTCTATCCTGTGCAGACTCCACACTGACAGTGGCCCAAGCCGTGAATTGCACCTGGGACCCTGGAGCTGTGAAACAACAGTGCCACCCCCTGTGCTACCATGCTGCCCCTTTGATAGGATCATGAGGATATTGGTGGAGTTTGGCTCATTCTCAGGGTATAAGTTCAGGGAGAAGATGGAGCGGTTAGAAAGGCAAAGATTGGAGGCCATTCTGGAGGTGGATTGGAGATGCTTGGCCCCTGAGGAGGTGCTGGAAAGGAAGAAGCTCCGGATGGGATTTGATCTTGCGTGTGCGAGAAAGGCGGTGGGACAGGGGGGTCGATGTATGAACATGGTCGATTGGGGTGGGGGAGGCGGGAAGCCAGCAGGATGCTCAGTTGAGGTGGCAGGCAGCGGCAAGGGGCATTGGTCAGATGAAAGATCTGGAGGGGGTGGGGTGGTAAGGTTTTCACTTGAGGCGTGGGAGGTAAAGGGGTATTTGAGCTCTTTTACCATAGACTGTACAGCCTCTGGTGGGGGATGAAGGCATGAGGTGTTTTATGGATGGACTGGATTTCCAGATAGTCAAGGAGGGGGAGGTGCAGGCTTGGGTGCGCCGATCGGGCTGGGAAGTAACTGGGTGCATGGGTTCAATGCAGCCTGGGACGACCCCTGGTCAGAATATGTTCCTGGCATGGGGACCCCTACTAGTGGAGACGTAAAATTAGAAATGAGTTGGTGCGTAAGGGGGAGTTTCTGCCCACATTATCTCCGGCTTCAAGTTCGCGCATTTTTAAAAAAGAATAAAGACCCAGAGGAATGTGGATCATACCATCCGATATTGCTGCTACATATGGACGGGAAGGTGCCCGCAGTGTGTATAGAGGACTGTGTCGGGGGTGATAGGTGAGGAATTAACGGGGTTCGTGAAAGAGCGGAAGCTGTCGGCTAATATTAGAAGGTTGTTGAATGTACGCAGACGACCTCTTGCTGTATGTTACAAACCCGGTGGCGAGCTTTTAGTAATCTTTATTGTCACAAATAGGCTTCCATTAACACTGCAATGAAGTTACTGTGAAAAGTCATGAGTGGCCACATTTCGGCACCTGTTCGGGTACACAGAGGGAGAATTCAGAATGTCCAAATTACCTAACAAGCACGTCTTTCTGGTCTTGGGAGAGGAAACCGGAGCACCTGGAGGAAACCCACGCAGACCCAGGGAGAATGTGCAGACTCCACACTGACAGTGACCCAAGCCGTGAATTGAACCTGGGACCCTGGAGCTGTGAAGCAACAGTGCCACTCCCTGTGCTACCGTGCTGCCCCTTTGATAGGATCATGAGGATATTGGTGGAGTTTGGCTCATTCTCAGGGTATAAGTTCAACATGCGAAAGAGCTAGGTATTCCTGATCAATGCGTGGGTGCAAGGAAAGGGCTCGGAGAAGTTGCCGTTTTGGCTGGTCGGAGCGAATTTCCAATACTTGGGGATGCAACTGGTGCATTGAGTATTTTAAGAGCTGGGATGTTTTGTTGTAAGGGCCCAGACAGTTAAAGTTATGGTGCTGCCGAAGTTTCTGTTTGGCTTCTCTAATCTCTCGATTTCTGTGCCCAAATCCTTTTTTGGTAGGGTCAATGGGATGATCTCTGAGTTTATATGGGCGGGTAAGGTGCCCGGATTAGAAGGGCGTTTTTGGAGAGAGACAGGCCGAGAAGGGTTGGCACTGCTGAGTTTGCTGAATTATTAAGAACATAAGAACTAGAAGCAGGAGTAGGCCATCTGGCCCCTCGAGCCTGCTCCACCATTCAATGAGATCATGGCTGATCTTTTGTCGACTCAGCTCCGAACACCATAACCCTTAATCCCTTTATTCTTCAAAAAACTATCTATCTTTATCTTAAAAACGTTTAATGAAGGAGCCTCTACTGCTTCACTGGGCAAGGAATTCCATAGATTCACAACCCTTTGGGTGAAGGAAGTTCCTCCTAAACTCAATTATCCCAGGTTCACGAGTCGGCTTGGGCCACTGTCTGTGCGGAGTCTGCACATCCTCCCCGTGTGTTTGTGTGGGTTTCCTCCGGGTGCTCCAGTTTCCTCCCACAGTCCAAAGATGTGCAGGTTAGGTGAATTGGCCATGATAAATTGCCCTTAGTGTCCAAAATTGCCCTTAGTGTTGGATGGGGTTACTGGGTTATGGGGATAGGGTGGAAGTGTTGACCTTGGGTAAGGTGCTCTTTCCAAGAGCCGGTGCAGACTCGATGGGTCGAATGGCCTCCTTTTCTATGATAATTACTGGGCAGCGAATGTGGAGATGGAATGGAAGTGGGCAGTGGAGGAGAGGGTCGGATATATAAGCCTCATTTAGATGGACGAGTTTGTGGGCATTATTATTAGCACCTCTTCCGTTCTTGCTGGCCTCAAGCCCAGTTGTGGTATCTGTGTGAAGGGTATGGAGTCAATGATCAATGCTGGCAGGATGAGTTCCACTCCATACAGACATGGTGCTTTTCCTCTCTCTCTCTCTCTCTCTCTCTCCTTTTCTCTTCCCCCCCCCCCCCCCCCTCTCTCTCTCTCTCTCTCTCTCTCTCTCTCTCTCTCTCTCTCTCTCTCTCTCTCTCCCCACCCACCCTTGTATTCAGTATGATTAAGATAATTCCTTTTAAAGTAACTAGCAAATGTTGGTAAAACTTTACAATCTTTATATGTTGCATATTAATGCACAAAAGTGTGAAGTGATAGGTTTTAGTGAGACGATTATAAATTATGGGGTGCAAGATACAGACCTTGTGTTTATGTATATATCTTTTGAAGCTGGCAGGACAGGTTCACAAAGTAGTTGATAAAGTATATGGGATCCTGGGCTTTCTATAAATGGAAGCATATGAGTACAAAAACCGGAAGTTGTGCTAAACCGATATAAAACCATTCTTCTCCAGCTTGGAGTTGTGTGTTAATTCTGGGCACCACAAGTTGGGAAGGATATGAAGGCTTTGGAAAGGGTACAGAAAAAGTTGGAAAAGTTTCCAGGGTAGGAGATTAGAATTAAGTGATTGGGGACCTGGAGTTTATCTGCTTGGAGATAAGGTTAAGGAGATTTGATTTGAGGTGTTTAAAACTATGAAGGGTTTCAATAGAGTAAATAAAGAAAAGAATAATGGAAAGCTGTTTCTAGTGGCTGAAGTGTTGATAAATAGAGGACACTGAGTTAAGGTGATTGATAAAAGAACCAGAGGAGACATGGGGAAAACCTTTTCATACCAAGAGGTTGGCATTTGAAATGCATTGTCTGGTAGGATGATGAAAATAGTGCAATCGTAACCTTAAAAAGAGGAATTGGATAAATACCTGAAGAAGGAGAAAAATGCAGGGTTATGGGGAGAGAACCAGAGAGTTTGGACTAACTGAAATACTTTTCAAAATAGCTGGCAAAGACCTGGTAGGCTGAATGACCTCTGAATAACTTCATTCTGAGCTGGTGAAGAGAATTTCTGAACATGGATCAGTAAGATAGAATTTGGCCCCACAGTTTATTAGGCGGCCCAAATGCACAGTGGTTAGCACTGCTGCCTCACAGCGCCAGGGCCCAGGTTCGATTCCAACCTTGGCTGAGTGTGTGGTGTTTGCATGTTCTCTCCATGTCTGCGTGGATTTCCTCTGGGTGCTCCAGTTTCCTCCCACAGTCCAAAGATGTTCAGGTTAGGTGGATTGGCCACGCTAAATGTCCAAAGGTTGGGTGGGGAAATGGGCGTAGGTAGCGTGGTCCTTTGAAGGATTCAATGTGCCGAATGCAGACTCGATTGGCCGAATGGTCTCCTGCACTGCAGGGATTGTATGTATGAAATGTAATCTGTTCTAAAGTCAATTGGAGGTAAAGTAAGTTATCATTGGCAATGGACATCTGTAAACGATGGGGGCTTCAAATTAATTTTCTGTTCTATTCTTTGCTATAATGTAGGCATAAAAACATCTTGTTTCAAGAAGAATTCAGTTGGATGTGTGATTTATTTTTTTATAAAGTTCTAATTTTCTCCCAAGGAGTCTTTTGGAGGGCGGTACCAAAAATTCAACTACAGCATTAATTGTTTTGCCTAAATGAGTTGTTTGGCCTTCAATCCAGCAAAGAGCTGGTTGTATTTGTTTTATATGTGCTTACTCTAAGGAATGTTACGTGGGCGCTTCAGCTCCATGGAGTACCTTCATTTGCCATAATGTGGGGATGTCAAATAGAACTGAGCATGTCCAAATATACTCTTGGCTTTCTTTGAAGAGAAGGCAGGCATTGAAGAATAACTAAATTCCTTCTCCAGAATCCAGTAATCACAATATTAACCCTTTGAGTTCTAGTTTGTTCACTGCAAACACATGTAATTTCAAAAACTGGTTTCTTATCAAACACCAAAGTAAGGTGCTTCTCCATGTAAATGTAATAGCTATCTCAGATTGTCTTTCTGCTTTTTGAAGAATCTGATTGCATGAGCCATCAATTTTTTAATTTCACCAAAAATTGGGCCTGGAAAATGGTAACTTAAGTAAGATACTGTTGCAGTGGTTATAACAACTCCTTATTCTTTTTGAGTGGCTTAATGTAGGGGTTCAGCAGTATTGCAATTCTCCAGAATATTTAAAAAAACACTAAACCACTTTGCCTATACATGTGAGGATCACAGCTTCTACAAAGTGAAATGTGACATGCCAGTAATTTTATCTGATCGTCAAATTCTGAAAGTGAACTCCATCTCCAATCTGTCCATCTAACAGCTATTTCTACAGTTTAATTAATAGTTTTTTTTTGGGGGGGTGACATCTTGCGCTCATCTGTAAAAGAATCACCTTTCCCAGTTGCCATACTTGTTGACTATTAATTCCCATATGCTCGGGCAGCACCTGCCTGCTTTTCAGAACTGCTGCTGTCGTCGCCCACATGTCAAAAAACTACCCGGGGCAGCACGATGGTGCAGTGGTTAGCACTGCTGCTCACAGAGTCGAGGTCCCAGGTTCGATCCCGGCTCTGGGTCACTGTCCGTGTGGAGTTTACACATTCTCCCTGTGGCTGCATGGGTTTAGCCCCCACAACCCAAAAGATGTGCTGGGTAGGTGGATTGGGCACGCTAAATTGCCCCTTAATTGGAAAAAATGAATTTGGTACTCGAAATTTTTTTTTTAATTAAAAAAAAAAAACCTCTAACCTGTACTTTTGAAACCTCTAAATACCATCTCATCTCTAACCTCCTTTTCTTTGTAAGATCTTTAAATATGTAATTTATCAGCTCTATGCATTACTCCAGAGGTGCCCTGTATAAATCCTTTGTCTTATCTTGCTACAGCTCTGTTCATATGGGTAGAGTTGCATAAAATCCTCTGTTGCAGTGCTTTTATCCTTTTCCTTGACCTTCTGCATCTTCTTTCCTGTCTCCAAGTTCTGTGGCAGTGCATGTGTTTTTCCATTGCTATATGTTCCTTTGTGGCTTTAGGAATGACTTCTTTTTAATTGCCTTTCACAGTCCACTACAACGTCATTGGCTCCTTTCTTTTCCTCATCAGCAGGTTTTTGCCTCAGTGACATCATTGGTGAGCATGGGACCAGCTTCTAAATTCATGCTGACTGTTTCTAGTGCTCCCTTTCAACACTGCTTCCCTTGTCAATGTCAATGCAGCCATCCATAAGCTTTCGGAGTATCTTACTGACATTAAGTTTTGAATGAGTCAAATTCTTGCACTGAACATCAGGCTGATTGAAGTTACCGTTTCTGGCCTCCAACAGAAACCCTGCTCTCATCCCATACTTTTCACTGTTCCCAAAGCACTTGCTTAGGTTGACTCAACTCTCAAATGGCCAATGTTACAGCTGGGGACAAGAAAAACACTTCAAAATCACTCTTAAACATTCCTTGAAGTGTGGCAGCAATTAACGTGAACTATTGAGAGTAATTTATAACCAATCATTCAGAATGGCAACAATTTGTCTATCAAGCTGTATCATAGAATCCCTGCAGTGCTGAAGGGGGTCATTTGGCCCATCAAGTCTGCACCTGTCCTTTGAAAGAGCACCCTATCTAGACCCACACCCCCTCCCTATCCCCATTACTCCACCGAACCTGCATATCTTTGGACGCTAAGGGGCAATTTTAGAATGGCCAATCCACCTATTCCGCACATCTTTAGAATGAGAGAGGAAACCGGAGCACCTGGAGGAAATTGCGCAGACATGGGGAGAATGTGCAAACTCCACTCCGACAGTGACCCAAAGGTAGGATCGAACTCGAGACCATGCCACTGTGAGGCAGCAGTGCTAACTACTGTGCCACCCTCCTACTTTTGAGTCTTAATGTTTCAGTGATGAGGCAGAGTAGTGACTGAGAAAGAAGAGGAAGCAAATCCTGCAATCCAGATCAATCACTCCCATGTACCTAAAAATCTGCAGGTTGAAAATCAAGCCTTTTCAGTCACCTAAAGACCCATGGCAGAAAGTTGTGATCCTGAGTAGATGTCATCCTCGAATTGAGGGACAGTCAGCGATGGCTCAGGCTGAGTCAGATCTTGTGGACCTTCGGTTTAAGTAATCTTGGTGAAGTTTGAAACTTCATTCCACACCTGAACTGTGTTTCCCACAGTTCCCATCTATCCTCATTATAACAGAAATCCTTGTGTATGTTTCTATTACCCCAAACCTTAATTTCTCTAGTGGCTTGCTGGCCTCAAATGCTCCTCCTAATATGAACATTGCTGTGTTTAAACTTAGCTGTTCATCTCCTCATTTGTGCACCCATTGCCCCTGACTTGATTGATCTACAGTTTCCTGTACCCCAACATTGGAATTTAAACTCCATGCTCTGATCTTTATTTCTTTCATGGCCTCATCTTGCCTTTTTTCCTACTTCTCTCTTCTTTGTGCCCTTCTGTATCCTGATCCTTATTCAAGTCTGATCATTTATGTACCCCTCCTGTTGCCCATGAGCTGTTTTGGCCTTTTCACCACAAATGAGGGGAAACAAGGAATGCAAGTCAAAACTCAATAAAAAGACGTTGAAGGGTATTGAGGAACAGTGAGATTTTGGAGTTCAAATAATTTGAAACTGCAATGAAATAATTAGCACTGCAATGAAGTTACTGTGAAAAGCCCCTAGTCGCCATATTCTGGCACATGTTCGGGTACACGAGGGAGAATTCAGAATGTCCAATTCACCGAACAAGCACATCTTTCAGGACTTCTGGGAGGAAACCGGAGCACCCGGAGGAAACCCACGCAGACACGAGGAGAATGTGCAGACTCTGCACGGACAGTGACCCAAGCCGGGAACCGAACCTGGGACCCTGGCGCTGTAAGCAACAGTGCTAACCACTGTGCTACTGTACTGCCCGTATTTTGTGCCACATCATAGAAAGGGCATTAAAATCATGAATGTTACCAGAGATAAACTATTCATCAGGAGAAACATCAGCATAAATATTTTACCTCAAAGAAACTTGGCAAAAATGACAATTTAAAATGCAGTTGCATACATATTTGAAAAAATATAAAGATGTAAAAACTGGAAGATGGGATTGAAGTAGGTTGCTCTGATTGAGCTAGTGCTGGCCTTGGTATAGCTAACTTCTCACATGCTGTAATATCTGATTAAGCTTGTCTCCACCACAAAATGAAGCTGATCAGTTCAGCCGCGGTTGTGAGGGGCCTGTGGAGAGATGCAACATATCTTGCATCAATTTTAGTCTGATTAAGAGGAAGGAGGAAATTTATGCAGCAGTGAGAAAGATTATGATGGTTTGCTGCTGGTTTCAACCTCTGTCCTGCTTCTTCTGGCTCACTTTTGTACCAAAGGTTGATGGATCCAGAAAGAAAAGCTGGCCAACATATTTTCTGACCAAAGCTAAAAAATTTCCCAGTGAGGCTCGAGGGTCTTTATTTCCAAAATTCCCTCAATTTACTCTGATAATAGTGCAGACGTTCACCTGTTGCTTAACATCAGGAATTGATCATTTATGGAAAAAATAATGGAATAGTTTAGTGCCAGCACATCTTTCAGAAATGAATATATTCTTTGGATTGTGAGTTTTATGATTGTGTTCTTCTGACTTTGCAGTCGTGTTTTTAAAAAAAAAAAAGAGTTTTGTGCTGTTTTATGAAATGCTAGAGAAATGTCATATGGACACCTTATTCTTGTAACAAAACTATGCTCACTGTTGCCTACAGATTACTTCTAGGATTGGGCTGTTTGTGTGCCTGTATTTTTGTCCCGAGGTTCTGATTCTGAATTGTAGGATTGCACAATTAATACTGTTAAATAAGTGAACCTTGTGGCTTTATGATTTGTCACTGAAGGGGTGTTTTTAAAAAATGGATTATTTCTCGAGCCAACACCTTAAAAAAACATTTAATTCCATTCCTTCAGTGACAAACCATAAAGCAACCAGTTATCTCTAGAAACAACACTGATGCTGTTCTATGAAATCATTAAAATAGAATTGTCATCAAAGCAGGCCACTTGATCCATTGTGCTTAAACTAGCTCTGTGCTGGAGCTATCCATTCCAAGCACATTTCCTTGTTTTTACCAACTGTTCAATCAATTTAATTAGCAATTCAGAATTGAAAAACACAACTCTGTCCCACCCACATTGTACTGTATGTGCAGATAAAATATAATAAAAGTCTTTGATTTTTGTCATGCTCATGCTCTGCAGAATGAGTTCATTCAGTGCTGTTGAATTCTGTTTAATTCATCCAGCATCAATCCGGCATAGCGGAGACTAGAATAGTTAATTTGTTGAGTGAAGAATTGTTACAAAAGCAAATTTGCACAGATTTGAAAGAAACAAATTAGTATGATAGTTAATTGTCAAGATTGTCATTAGAAAGGAAACTGAAAAAGACTAGTTTTTCAGGAAGTACCATTTTCTGTCCTTGCTGGTAAAATTGAGAAAGGAAAGCTTTACATGTATAAATTTAAATATGTAGGTTGGTTCTTCTGAATTGCCTTCACAAGACATTTTGCACACACAGGTTGAGAAACTTGATTTTGTTCTAAAAGAAACTTTTGATTAATTTTGCCTCTGTTTCTAAATCTTTTTTTAAAAATAACTTTTTAGTGCTCTGTCTGCATGGAAAGTAGTTCTGGGAAATAGAACTCCCAGTACCTGCACTGCACAGTCCCCAGATTAAGAGTAGTACTGCTAAATGCAGCATAAAACTTATTCTGCTCTGCACCATTTTCTTTAGGCCTGCCTTACCAGTTGGGGAAAGAGCAGTTATTGCAGTGGTCAGCTGTAAACCAGTCCCAGAGGTGAAAGGCTGGTTTCAATTAAAATTAAGTCAAGTCTGTTTGCAATTTTGGTGTTGGTTTTGATCCCGGGATGAGCTTCCCACCTCATTCGCAACATCTCTAAGACTGCCTGTTTCAACCTCCCTAACGTCTCTCAACTTCGCCCCATCTAAGCACATCCTTGCCTTTTGTTTCCTTAGACTCTGTTATTTCAACACTCTCCTCGTTGGTCTTCAACACTTGTTGTTATTTCCCTGGACTGTAATGTACATACTCACCAAATTGAAGGTTCATAATGCGAAGTATCTTGATTTTAAATTTTATTTATTATAAATCCTTTCACTCTTCCTGGGGAAAAAGTCTGTTAAAATCATGGTTGTAACAAGATTGATGAGGGAAAAAACAAAATGTAGACGGCCAAAAAATAATCTGCGTATTCGGACATAAATTCTTAGTACACAGCAATAATTTCAGAGAGTGCGCTACTTTATGGGTTTCATCAACCTATCTGCGTTCATGTTCATGTATGCTGTGAAATTTTAGGAATTTAGATATTTCTGCTTCTCTCACGTGTATAAAGTGTATTCTAGAAACTATTTCTTTGTGGTGAGTCAGGTGGTGCTGATGAGGGTGGTGGGGGACGGAGTATTGAAGAATTGTGACTTCATATCATGCGCCACATTGGCTGGAGATGAGGCTTGGCTCGGGGCAAGTGCTGAGGCCGGGCTATTATTCGCATTGGCGTTGAACCCTCGGCGATGACCCTTCGGGGGTCTGCTGAGTGGCAAGGGATTGTGAGGGGGGGGGGCAGGGAACATTGGGTGTCATTGTAAGTGGACGACCTGCTGTTGTTTGTATCGGACTCTCTGGAGAGTATGGGCAGGATCACAGGATCGTTAGAGACGTTTGGGGCCTTCTCCGGGTACAAGTCGATCGTTGGGAAGAACAAGGTGTTTCTAGTGAATGTGATGGGCGGGAGCCAATTTGGGGGCACTGCCATTTAAGGGTTTAGGCATTTGGGATTCAGGTGATGTGAGAGTGGGCCACGATGCACAGGTGGTATTTGACAGCTTTAATGGAAGAGGTTAAGGGGGATTTTAAGAGGTGCGACACTTTGCATTGGACGTTAGCAGGGAGGGTGCAGGTGGTGAAGATGAATGTGCTGCCACGGTTCCTGTTTGTCTTTCTGAACCTTCTGATCTTTTTCCCAGAGGATGCCTTCTGGAGGGTGGAGGCATTGATCTCGGAGTTCATATGGGTGGGGAAGGTGCCGTGGGTAAAGAGGGCTCTGATGCAGAGACCGAAAGGGGGCTTGGTGCCCCTGAACATGCTGTATTATTTTTGGGTGGCAAATGTGGAGAAGCTGAGGCAATCGTGGGGGGGGGGGGGGGGGGGGGGGAAGAGAGAGAGAGGCTGGAGTGGGTCAGGTTGGAAGAGGAAGTGGGCGGCACAGTGCAGCAGTAGTTAGCACTGCTGCCTCATTGCGCCGAGGACCCAGATTCGATCCCGGCCCTGTGTCACTGTCCGTGTGGCGTTTGCTCACACTCCCTGTGTCTGCGTGGGTCTCGCTGCCTGCGACCCAAAGATGTTCAGGGTAGGTGGACTGGCCATGCTAAATTGCTCCTTAATTGGAAAAATACTTTTAAAAAGGTTGGAAGAGGGGATGCAATCTGAGGGCCATGGTGACTGCTCCGCTGCCGTTGGCTTCGGGGAAGTATATGGGGAACTCGGTGGTACAATCAATGGTCAGGGTATGGAACCAGTTCAGAAGGCATTTTAAGTTGGAAAGGATGTCGGTGTTGACCCCACTGTGTGGGAACCACAGGTTCAAACCTGGGGAGCTGGACGAGATGTGTGGGAAATGGAGGGAGGTAGGGCTGGAGACTTTTTCTCAGAAGGGAAGTTTGCGGGACTGGACGAGTTGCAGGAGTGGTTTGAGCTGCCGAGTGGCAGTGAGTTTAGGTATATGCAGGTGCAGGACTTTGCGCGAAAAGAGTGGAGGAAGTTTCCCAAGCTGCTGGAGTACACACTGTTGGAGAAACTGCTTCTCCTGGAAGAGTTGGGGGAGTAAGTGGTGAGGATCAAGAACAAATGGGAGGAGTTGGGCAGGGAAATAGGTTGGGGGCTATGGTGTGAGGTGAAGCGGTGGCTGAGCTCAACCTCCTCCTGCACAAGGATGAGCTTGATTCAGTTCAAGGTGGTGCATAGGGTACACATGACTCATGTAAGTGTGAGTGGGTTCTTCCAGGGGTGACCAATGTGTGAGAAATGTGGGCAGGGGCCAGCGAATCATGCACATGTCTGGGGCTGTGAGAAGCTGGAGAGATACTGGGAGGTGATGTTTGGGACGCTATCAAAGATGGTGGGGATGGGGGTCAAGTCCCACCCTATAGTGGCGGTTTTTGGGGTATTGGAAATGCTGGAGCTTCTAGAAGGGAAGGGGGCCAATGTTGTGGCCTTTGCCTCTCTAATTGCACGGCAAAGGATCCTGTTGAAGTGGAGGTCAGGTACCCTGCCGGGGGTGGCAGCTTGGCTGGGAGGGTGTACGACTTTCTCCAGTTGGAGAAGATTAAGTTTGAGTTGAGGGGGTTAGAGGAGAACTTCGGTGCGGTGGGGCCTGTTCATGATATTTGAGGCGTTGTTTGTCGTGTGGGGGGTGAAGGAGGGGACAAAAGGGGGGAAATTGTAGAAACTGTGGATTGTGAGTTTATGGACTGTGTATTTTGCTGTTGTTGTGTGTGTTTGGAATAAAATACCTTTTTTTTGCACTTACATAGAACGATACAGCGCAGTACAGGCCCTTCGGCCCACGATGTTGCACCGAAACAAAAGCCATCTAACTTACACTATGCCATTATCATCCATATGCTTATCCAATAAAGTTTTAAATGCCCTCAATGTTGGCGAGTTCACTACTGTTGCCGGTAGGGCATTCCACGGCCTCACCACTCTTTGCGTAAAGAACCTACCTCTGACCTCTGTCCTATATCTATTACCCCTCAGTTTAAAGCTATGTCCCCTCGTGCCAGCCATTTCCATCCGCGGGAGAAGGCTCTCACCGTCCACCCTATCTAACCCCCTGATCATTTTGTATGCCTCTATTAAGTCTCCTCTTGACCTTTTTCTCTCCAACGAAAACAACCTCAAGTCCATCAGCCTTTCCTCATAAGATTTTCCCTCCATACCAGGCAACATCCTGGTAAATCTCCTCTGCACCCGCTCCAAAGCCTCCACGTCCTTCCTATAATGCGGTGACCAGAACTGTACGCAATACTCCAAATGCGGCCGTACCAGAGTTTTGTACATCTGCAACGTGACCTCCTGACTCCGGAACTCAATCCCTCTACCAATAAAGGCCAACACTCCACAGGCCTTCTTCACAACCCTATCAACCTGGGTGGCAACTTTCAGGGATCTATGTACATGGACACCTAGATCCCTCTGCTCATCCACACTTTCAAGAACTTTTCCATTAGCCAAATATTCCACATTCCTGTTATTCCTTCCAAAGTGAATCACCTCACACTTCTCTACATTAAACTCCATTTGCCACCTCTCAGCCCAGCTCTGCATCTTATCTATGTCCCTCTGTAACCTGCTACATCCTTCCACACTGTCGACAACACCACCGACTTTAGTGTCGTCTGCAAATTTACTTACCCACCCTTCTGCGCCTTCCTCTAGGTCATTGATAAAAATGACAAACAGCAATGGCCCCAGAACAGATCCTTGTGGTATGCCACTTGTAACTGAATTCCATTCTGAACATTTCCCATCAACCACCACCCTCTGTCTTCTTTCAGCTAGCCAATTTCTGATCCACATCTCTCAATCACCCTCAATCCCCAGCCTCCGTATTTTCTGCAATAGCCTACCGTGGGGAACCTTATCAAACGCTTTGCTGAAATCCATATACACCACATCAACTGCTCTACCCTCGTCTACCTGTTCAGTCACCTTCTCAAAGATCTCGATAAGGTTTGTGAGGCATGACCTACCCTTCACAAAGCCATGCTGACTATCCCTGATCATATTATTCCTATCTAGATGATTATAAATCTTGTCTCTTATAATCCCCTCCAAGACTTTACCCACTACAGACGTGAGGCTCACCGGTCTATAGTTGCCGGGGTTGTCTCTACTCCCCTTTTTGAACAAAGGGACCACATTTGCTATCCTCCAGTCCTCTGGCACTATTCCTGTAGCCAATGATGACATAAAAATCAAAGCAAAAGGCCCAGCAATCTCTTCCCTGGCCTCCCAGAGAATCCTAGGATAAATCCCATCAGGCCCTGGGGTCTTATCTATTTTCAGCCTGTCCAGAATTGCCAACACCTCTTCCCTACGTACCTCAATGCCATCTATTTTAATAGCCTGGGTCTCAGCATTCTCCTCCACAACATTATCTTTTTCCTGAGTGAATACTGACGAAAAATATTCATTTAGTATCTCGCCTATCTCTTCAGACTCCACACACAACTTCCCATCTCTGTCCTTGACTGCCCCTACTCTTACCCTAGTCATTCACTTATTCCTGACATACCTCTGGAAAGCTTTTGGGTTTTCCTTGATCCTACCTGCCAAATACTTCTCATGTCCCCTCCTTGCTCGTCTTAGCTCTCTCTTTAGATCCTTCCTCGCTACCTTGTAACTATCCATCGCCCCAACTGAAACTTCATACCTCATCTTCACATAGGCCTCCTTCTTCCTCTTAACAAGAGATTCCACTTCTTTGGTAAACCACGGTTCCCTCGCTCTACGCCTTCCTCCCTGCCTGACCGGTACGTACTTATCAAGAACACTCAGTAGCTGTTCCTTGAACAAGCTCCACTTATCCAGTGTGCCCAACACTTGCAGCCTACGTCTCCAACCTATCCCCCCCCCAAGTCACGTCTAATGGCATCTTAATTGCCCTTCCCCCAGCTATAACTCTTGCCCTGCGGTGTATACTTATCACTTTCCATCATTAACGTAAACGTCACCGAATTGTGGTCACTGTCCCCAAGGTGCTCTAATTCCTTATTTCGTATACTCCTGGCATTGAAGTAGACACACTTCAAACCACCTACCTGAACACTGGCCCCCTTCTGCGACGTCAAATCTGTGCTCCTGACCTCTCTACTCTCATTCTCCCGTACCCTAAAACTACAATCCAGGTTCCCATGCCCCTGCTGCATTAGTTTAACCCCCCCCCCCAAAGAGCACTAACAAATCTATCTCTCTTTCCCCCCCCCCCAAGGATATTTGTGCCCCTCGGGTTCAGATGTAGACCATCCTGTCTGTAGAGGTCCCACCTTCCCCAGAAAGAGCCCCTGTTATCCGGAAATCTGAATCCCTCCTGCCTGCACCATCCCTGTAGCCATGTGTTTAATTGCTCTCTCTCCCTATTCCTCATCTCATTATCACGTGGCACAGGCAACAACCCAGAGATAACAACTCTGTTTGTTCTAGTTCTGAGCTTCCATCCTAGCTCCCTGAAAGCCTGCCTGACATCCTTGTCCCCTTTCCTACCTATGTCATTAGTGCCAATGTGGACCACGACTTGGGGCTGCTCCCCCTCCCCCTTAAGGACCCGGAAAACACGATCCGAGACACCACGTACCCTTGCACCTGGGAGGCAACATACCAAACGTGAGTCTCTCTCGCTCCCACAAAATCTCCTATCTGTGCCCCTGACTATCGAGTCCCCAATTACTAATGCTCTGCTCCTCTCCCCCCTTCCCTTCTGAGCAACAGGGACAGACTCCGTGCCAGAGGCCCATACCCCATGGCTTACCCCTGGTAAGTGGTCCCCCCCCCCCCCCCCCCCCCCCCCCAAGTATCCAAAGCGGTATACTTGTTTTTCAGGGGAACGACCGCTGGGGATCCCTGCACTGACTGCTTCTTCCCAGTCCCTCTGACAGTTACCCATCTATCTCCAATCTTTGGTGTAACTAATTCCCTGAAGCTGCTATCTATGACCCCCTCTGCCTCCCGAATGATCCGAAGTTCTTCCAACTCCAGCTCCAGTTCCCTAACTCGGTCTTGGAGGAGCTGGAGATGGCTGCACTTCCTGCAGGTAAAATCAGCAGGGACACTAACGGCATCCCTCACCTCAAACATCCTGCAGGAGGAACATTGCACTCCCTTCCCTGCCATCCCTCTAACTTTCAACCAAGATCAGGCTAACAATTAAATTTAAAAAAATAATAATAATAATATAATATGGTACTTGCCTCACACCAATGGGTTTTATTATTAGGTTAGAGGAGGAGGGCGGGTGGGAGACACTACACGTGTAGTGTCTCGGGTTTCCTCTCCACCAGAATTTATTGGTGAGGGGAGGGGGGGGAAACCTTCCCAGAAGTCCGCGGGTCGAACTTCCGGTTCCCGCCTTAAAAAACTTGTATACTAAAATTGTATTTCGATTGCAGAGTTTTTTGTAACCCAACTGCAGAAGCTATATTTCATTCTCATAGTCTATTTCCAACTGTATAGCATTAATTTGCATTTTAAAAACTGGGTTAGATTTTTGATTTGAAATTGAATTCACTTCCTGAAGTAAAATTGGCCTTGCAGCATGTGATGTGAGTGTGGACATCGCAGCTTTTCCGCAGGCTCGGGCGCTACTCATTTTCTGATCATCTTATTCTGTTTGCCTGGCACATGTTTGCGAACCCCCGGGGGTTAATACTCCATAGTGTGTTCCTTGAAGATTTTTGGTTGAGTGTTGGAGGAAATGTGCCGAGGAATCCTAAGAAAGCTGGTGATAAAAGGGAGCTGTCGGATGCAACAGGGGTGGAGCCGTCTTCTCAATATGGCAACCTGATCCAAAGTGGGCTTTGGATCCATTGCTTTCAAAGGAAGAGTTTGGGGAGGGTCGCAAGGTTGTGGCATTCCCGATCAAGGGAAGAAGTGCACAATGGCCACAACCAGTTTTTAAAAATACCATCTGCGACCGGCTTTCAGAATGCCAGCCATCCTGTACATGCGTGCCCTCTCAGCAGTGCACAGCCTCTGGTCCCGCGAGGCAGACTGCCTCACCCTTATGGAATAAAAAGAAGCCTCATTTGCAGTTGTCCAAGTTGCAGCTCCCAAGCTGTAAGGGGAGATTGGGGTGCTGAATATTAGAAAGAAACAACATGGAAGTTGAAATACTTTACCCTACATGTGGCACTCTGCATTCCTAGCTGGAATCACTGGTAAAATGAAATAAATGTCTGAATGTAAGAAATACTATATAAATTCAAATTGGATAACGCTAAATCACCCAAACAAGCCCTAATTACATGACTTTTGCATCTAACCTACAGTGCTGCTGAAACTCAGTTTAACTTTTTGCTTGCTTTCCTATCCCATGGTTCTACTGCACACCCCTGCCCCACGACAGTCTGCAGATGCAAGTCCCTGACCCTAAACAGATCAGTTTAAACAAGACATCACTTGCGTGAAGCCATGTGCCTCTTTGATAAATGTTTACTTGCTATATCTCATATTTCAGATTTTCTGGGTCAGAACTTAACATAGAAAATAGGAGCAGAAGGAGGCCATTTGACCCTTCGAGCCTGCTCCGCCGTTCATTTTGATCATGGCTGATCATCCAACTCAATAACCTGATCCTGCCTTCAATCCTGGCTGATCATCCAACTCAATAACCTGATCCTGCCTTCAATCCATATCCTTTGATCCCCGAGAGCTGTATCTAACCCCTTTTTGAAAACCTCCGATGTTTTGGCCTCAACTGCATCGTGTGGTCGCGAATTTCACAGGTCAACCACACTCCGGGTGAAGACATTTCTCCTATTCTCAGTCCTAAAAGGATTTTGTCCCTTATAAAAGAAGGGGTAGAGTTATTTAATGATGAACAGATTTTAGCGCACTCTCTTCCAATGGGAAGATGATTTTAGTGCACTCTCTTCCAATGGGAAGATGAGTTGAGTGTGGGAAGATGAGTTGAGTGTATGTTTAGATTAAAGAAAATAGAGCAACATGTATGGAGGCAAAACAAATAAATTTACACAACAGATATGAGCTGAAGCACCATGAAGAATGCAGGATGCCAAGGAATGAGCTACAGAGCTGTTGGGGAGCACTCCTTGATAGTTGAACTGCAAGAATGTAGACGTTACCTACATTCCCAATTTTGTGTACAAGTACATTTATCCATTGTCTGCCCCAAATTGTTTCTGGATCAGCAAACTATCACTGTTCCATTTAACATGCTTTTATTCCCTATTCTCATATATTTTGTCTATCCATATTGAAATACACTGGACAGTTATTCACAAAATTCCCCAAAGTATCTCTAGTTGTATTGCTCACTATTTGCCATGTTAGCTATTTCTTGTAGATTCTGGATATTTATATTTACGTCCCATTAAGCCATATATAAAGGAATCTTGGAGTATCTGAGAATGGGAAGCAAGTTGCTATTTTCAGCACCCTTTTTGATGCTGGCAATTTGCTGGTCCTGCACAATGAATCACAACACAGGTAGGCCTGCTTGATTTATGCTGCCAGATCTGTGCAAACCGTCCCTGATCTCCAATGTAGGGACACAGGCTGCAGAGGCTAACACCATTGACAGCATCTCGTCACTTCCTGCAACCTCATTGACGTTTTCTGAAGTACTGATCTCATCAGAGCTGCTGATTTATAAAAAAAAAAAAAAAAAATCAGTTGGCGTCATAGGTGGGGAAACGGAGAACTGAATGAATTCAGTGCCTCGGCTTATTTTGTTGCTAGGATCGATGGAGTTGACTGCTGCTAGGCTGTACAGATGAATAAAGAACTAGAAGCCACAGTAACCAATGTAGTTTTGGGGACACTGCCAGGATGAAGGTAATTTGACAATTGTTTATTTAAAAACCAGGCTCTTGACACTGCCCCTCTGGTTTACCCTTTTTGTATTTTCTTTCCAGCCTGAAAAGATCCACCTGAACCATCCTTCAGATATTTCTTGGTTAATTTTACATCGAGTGTCCTACTTTTTCATCCTGTTCCATGACTTCATTACCTTTGCCATTGATTGGCAATGTAGAACCTTTGTGGACATTTTTTTGGAATCCAAGTGTTTGACCAGCTGTTTCCTTTAGATGCCATGTTGCTAATATTTTCAAAAAAACCTGCAGCAGATCAGTTTAAACAGAACCTCGCATACATGAAGCCATATGCTTGCTCTTTAAATGTTCACATGCTTTAACCTCGTGTTTCAGTTTTTCTAGATCAGAACTTAGAGATCATGGTTGTGTTTCGGGTGCACACCTTGACCCCCTTCTAAAAAAATAAACAGCAGAGTTATTTAACTATGAACAGATTTTCACACTTGTGTTCCAACGGGAAAATGAATTGAGTGCATGTTTAGATTAAACAAAATAGTGCAACATTTTTAGAAGCAAAAACAAATTAATTTACATGGAACAGGCATGAGCTGAAAGCACGTTTATTCAACAAGAACAGTTTGAGTTTGCCATTGTTATTCTTTATCTCCTCATCGTCCTCCCACCCTGCTCTGTGGTACAGATTCCTTGGTATGCAGGCTCTAAAATGCAGTCATTCACTAGCACTTACACCCAGCTTACTGCTTAACTAGATAATTGTATAATGATGCCCTCTCCCTGTAACAGGAACTGGATGTCAATTCCCAGGATGTGTCCCTGTATATACTTGGGTCTTCCAGCAGGGGGAATTGATGAGCACTCTAGGACCATGCCAGTGTAAAATTACAAACTCAGTTCATTTTGCAGGAAGCAGGTGATGAGGTTAGTATTTCCTTATTTGTTTTAAACTTTAATTATTTCATAACATACAACAATACCATCCCAAATACCAATCCTGGTATTTTTATATTTTAGTTTTCCTTTCTTTCCGGTCAGTCTCTGCTATAAAATTGGCTATATCTTTACCATGTCATTTGAAGCCTTTGGACCTCACGTCCCCACATGTAGATTGTTGTTCTCCTGGTCCCTGAATTTCCTAATCTCCCCCCCCCCCCCTTTACCTAAGAAGAATGTAAGCGATAGGGGCAGGAGTAGGCTATGCGGCCTGCTCTACCATTCAGTGTGAATATGGCTGACCCAGAGCCGGGATCGAACCTGGGAACTCCGCGCCGTGAGCCTGTAGTGCTAACCACTGCACCACCGTGCTGCTCCCAAATTGTTATGTTAATAAGTCAAACATTGAAATATTTTCCAGTGGGAACAGTAGGGGAGTGGGTATTGTTTCAAAAGCCTCGAGTTCACACTTTGAGTGAATTTTGCGTGAAGTCTGATTCAAGGATGGGTGTGCAGTTTTCTGAACTGCATCCACTGCAGACATATCCCTTAATTAAGAAGACCACAACTGTACACTATGTTCAATGTTGGTCTTAAGATGCCTTGTGCAATTGTAACAAGATGTCCCTACTTTTATACTCTTATCCCCCTTGCAGTAAGGGTCAAGTTTCCATTTGCTTTCCCACTTGCTGTATCTGCATGTGTTTCATGTGCAAGCCTATCCAAATCTCTCTCTTTCAGCATTCTATAGTCTTGTTCCATTGAAATAATATTTTACTTTATTATTCCTACCAATTGGTAACCTCATATTTCTTTCCCTCTTTCCCACATTACACTCCACCTGGCAGAATTTGGCTCATTTCACTTAACCTATCTATATCTCTTTGCATTTTGTGCCCTCCTCACAACTTAACTTTCCCACGTATCTTTGTATCGACAGCAAATTTGGTTGCAATATATTTGGTCTCTTCATAAAAGTCAATAATATAGATTTTGAATAGATGAGGCTCCAGCACATCCCCATGGAACCCTATTTCAGTTTTCCAACTGGAAATAACCCATTTATCCAGACTGTTTTTGTTTCGTCCTTGTCTAGCGGTTTAGTCAGTATAACTACCAAATAAACTTGCACCATACACTTTCTCATCCGCCGCCCACCCACCCAGACCTTTAACGTGACTTCATGCAAAACACGGTGCTAAAGTCTGAATGATTGCAAGCAGTTGAAAGAATATTCACTCCCCTATCTTTCCCCCTTATTATTTCAATGACTGACTTATTAACTTGCCAATCTGCCATTGTCCCAATAAATTGTAGTTTAATATTGATTTAGATACATTTTAAATTGCGCCTTGCTAAGTTCACGCAGTGGCACCCAACCTATGATGAAGACAATAGCTTCAATTTTAAACGTTTATCATTTTTCAAGGGACAATATTACTTTGTGCACTGTTTTGTCGCTCAGACACTTCCCAAAGATGCACACAGCGTTTAAAAAATTTAAAGTAAAAGTATATGTACATTCTGAGCATGCGTAGCTGCAGAATTTTGATAATTGTCTTTCTGTGAATATGACATGCTTTGCTTTTTCTGCGCTTTGGGAGAAAAAAGGCAACCACTGCTGAAATGCAAAGCTGTTTTCACTTTCAAAAACGGAATGACGATACTATCATCTAAAATGCCGATTTTTGCATCCACAAAAGCTTGTGTGATGGTTCCAAGCATTATTTAAAATATTTCCCAAATTGATTTTAGATTTATTTTTGTTTAAATATTTGTTTCAATATCAATTTTAACCAAAAATTCTGTATTTCCATTAGAAACCAAAATTACACTGCAGTTAGCTTGATGTGAACTTGTACTGGCAATAAATGTCTGTATTATTGATTTGTTGACACAACCTTTCAACAACAGTTCTGTGTTTTCCTGGAGGAATTTTATTTGGAATCTTGCAATTAATCTGAAGCTCTACAACAGTGTGGCCAGCATGTTGGAACAAAAACTCTAGTCTACATGTGTCCATAGTTGAGCAAACAAGACTTTTAAGTATAGCTTTGTCTAAATTTTGGTTCCAGCTAACAAATGTTGGGGAAAGTATGTACATGACCAAGTATTAAATACTGCATGCAATCAAGGTGTGATTTATTGTGCACTAAATCTCCCGGCTTGTTGGCGCGATCAACTTTCTGTGTACAGTACTTGTACAACTGACATAAGCGCAAGGTAAATTAAATTAATTTTCATTCATTTATTTGCCCTTCTATACTGTTTTATTGAGTGAGTTTTCACCTTGAATTGTGTGCATCATTTGAAACTTGGTTTATGTGTTATGACATGAGCGTAAGAGACTGTCCTATATACAAATATCTAGTATCCTGTTTTAAGCTGATGATTGCTTTTGTCTGTAATTTGAGATTCCAAACTTGAAGCTAAAAATGTACTTTTAAAATAAGATCTAGCACTTTCAAGCAAAGTATAGTTTAGGATTAAAACAGTTGCTATTAATTTGCAGATACCGTAATACCATCTCATTTCGAATGGCTCAGTGATCAAAAGTAAATGCAGAGGGTTCCTTACAATGTAACCTTCATCTACAGCTCCTAAAGATTGCTGTGTAAAAATACACACCTATTCAATAGTCATCCATTCACAATACATCTACAATATTGGAACTAAAATTTAAAGAATGGGAAATCAATAGGTTTTAATCCTAAACTATACTTTGCTTGAAAGTGCTAGATCTTATTTTAAATTCTTTTGTACATAAGTGTTAAATGCCATAGCAGATTTTGCAAGGACTTCTTTCTAGGGCGATATCTAGTCACTGAGCTAAATTGCCAAATTAACACTAACTTGCATGTTAGAACATTTTTGGTTTAATGGATTGGGTCAGCATTAAGGCAGCTCCAACTGAATAATTACTGTGGGCTTTTCACAGTAACTTCATTTGAAGCATACTTGTGACAAGCAATTTTCTTTCATGTCATTTCATTAATTAGAACTGTCTTGCAAACTTCAAAAGTTTAGCCGAAGGGAGGCTTTCTGTAAAAAGAATGTATATTGTGGCTTGAGGTTCTAGGATACTTATTCAGTCTGAAGGTTTGATTCAATAGTTGTACCTGCATTTCACAAACTTAGAATGCCAATTTTAGTGAAAGTTGGGCAATGATTTGGAGGTGTAACACCTATTTATTGAGATATTCAAATTGACCTCCTACAAGCTTTTACAGGCCAGTCACATTGTCAGTGATTTGGTTTCACAGAAGTGAGTAAAATTTACAAGTCCTCCAGTATACCCAGTGCCTATCTGACTGTTCCAATAGCTCAAATGGATATAAAGTATTTCCTTGTACGGAGAACTCGCCCAAGTACCTTGCCAATGTCTCTTTCTCGATCAACCCAAATAGAAGTAGACTACCTCAGTTCCTCCCTTTTTCAGTTTATCTGATCTTGCTGTTTGCAAGTTAGTGGCTATGTTTAAATACATAATTAACTGCATTTCAAAAGTAATTGTTGCACCTGGAGCAATTTAAAATGGCATGATTTGATGTAACACCAAATGAATGCAAATTTGGTTTACTGGTGGCTTAATTTTGGTTATGCAGCCAATGGTTTTTCACAGTAACTTCATTGCAGTGTTAATGTGAGCCTACTTGTGACAATAAAGATAATTAAATTAATTAATGTAGGGAGTAATCAAAATTTACTGGGGTTTGTCACTGCACTAACTAAATCTATGATCTTTTAATAGTGAAAAGGGTTTGGAGATTTGCACATTATAACATGAAAATGTATTCTATTTGTCCAGGAATTTTATTCAATCATTAGTAGAATTGCATTTTGTTTTAGATATGCAAGCAAATGGATTGTATTAATTTCTGGTTTATTAAGTGTGGTGCAGGATTGGATATAACCTTATTTCTGAACTGTTATTTTGGTTTGTTTTAATATTTTTTTCTTGTATCCTTAGATACGTGTTTAACCTATGGAGAAAGTTGGAAAGATGTGGAGCAATTTAAAATACAGATGTCAGAACCTTTTTGTTAATGAAGATGGAGGCCGAAATGAAAATGACTTAAACTGTCCAAAAAGTTCAGTGGGTAAAAATGCAAGCGCGCAAGTTGGTGATCTGCCTCAGCAACGTTCAAGTCCATTAAATAGACATGCAACTATACCATTGGTTACAGACACGTGTCTAAAAGCAGACAGAAGAAATAGGAACTGTGTTTCTGATGCCCCAGAGATTGTTGAAGCTGATTTAGATAAAGAGAATGAAAATTTGGCTGCTGCACCAGAGTCTCGTCTTGTTAGAAGAGACTCTTACTCTCGTCATGCGCCATGGGGTGGGAAGAAGAAACATTCTTGCTCTACAAAAATGCAAATGTCTTTTGATACAGATAAACGCTTTAATCGGACACGGTATGGGTTACAGAGACGGGAAAGACGATATGGTGTAAGTTCCATTCATGATATGGATAATTTGTCAAATCGGACTATGACACGACAATCTATACGCCAGCGTTTCCAAGAAACTGTAGGTCTGTGTTTTCCACTGCGAACACAGAATAAACAATCTAAGAACTTATCCTCAAGCAGGAGAAAAATATTGCTCTCTGAGCTGATGCTTGAAAAATGTCCTTTTCCAGCTGGGTCAGACTTAGCCCAAAAATGGCATCTTATTAAGCAACACACTGCTCCTGTAAGCTCACAATCAGCCTGCTGGCTTGAGACATTTGACCCAACTTTTGCTTCTGCGGAAGATGAAGAAGATCGGCTTCGAGAAAGACGAAGGCTCAGCATCGAAGAAGGGGTGGATCCCCCTCCCAATGCCCTAATACACACTTTTGAATCCACTGCTCAAATTAATCAGGCATACAAGTTGGGACCAAAGTTGGCACCTGGGATGAGTGAGATTTCCGGTGACAATCGAGCAATGACAAATGGAGACTGGGACTCTGAAGAGGACACCACAACTCTCTGTCTCCAGGCACGCAAACAGAAACCACGACATATGCCAGGAGAAAACCTTGGTCACTCTACCAGACCTGGGCCCTGGAAAGTGCACACACAAATAGATTACATTCATTGCCTGGTGCCAGATTTGCTTCAGATTACAAGTAACTCCTGTTACTGGGGAGTGATGGACCGTTACGAAGCTGAGGCTCTCCTTGATGGCAAGCCTGAAGGCACCTTTTTGCTCAGGGACTCGGCACAAGAGGACTACCTCTTCTCCGTAAGCTTCCGCCGTTATAACCGCTCTTTGCATGCCAGGATCGAGCAGTGGAATCACAATTTTAGTTTTGATGCCCATGACCCCTGTGTTTTTCACTCCACCACAGTAACCGGCCTTCTGGAACACTATAAGGATCCCAGCTCATGCATGTTTTTTGAACCATTGCTTACTGTTCCATTGACCAGGACCCTTCCTTTCAGTCTGCAGTACATCTGCCGTGCAGCTATCTGCAACTGTACAACATATGATGGGATAGATGCACTTCCACTTCCCCCGCCTTTACAAGAGTATCTGAAAGAGTACCACTACAAGCAGAAAGTAAGGGTGCGATGGTTAGAGTGAGAACCATCAACGGTCAAGTGAGAATTGCACCCAATGATTCTTCGCTTTTTAAAATTGCCGCAAAGTTGCTTACTCATGGGATATTATGTTGGGTGCAAATTTTTTCGGAAAGAATTAATCCTTTCTGAATTATTCAAGGCTTGAATTGACTTAGTGTGTGGTTTCTCTTTCTGGTACTTGAGCACTTTGTGGTGTCTGATTTTCAGTGGATACTGCAGATCCACCTACAAATTAATGTGCATGTATTTATTCTGTTGGCAATTAGGGATTTACTAGCTTTTGAAATTGTGTCTGCAAGATATGGTCAAAAAGGAATCATTGATTTGGGGCAACTTTGGGGCTCTGGAACTGATGCAGAATCTACAAAGTATGCACATTCGCTGTAGGATCTTGGAAATCATGTGTTGGAATTCAAACTAAATTTTAATGAGACCATCATTTTGGAGATTAAACATCCATTTGTGTTGGATTACCTTTCTGGCATTTAACCTGGATGATAGCCAAACTGGAAGGATTTTATTTTTATTTGGATATCTGCAAAGTTCTAATTTCAGGATAATTGAGTACCAGCTGATACAGTGTAGCCTGAGTGTTTGAGAGAATTCTGCTTTCTTTGAGAAGAGATGTTAAATTGAGTAACTGCTCCCTCGTGTACATAAAGATCCCATAGCGCTATTTTGAATAATAGCAGGGGAGTTATCCCCAGTCTCATTGCCAGTATCTGCCCTTCAATTAACATCAGTAAAAACAGATTGATGTAGTCAATATCACACTGCTGCTTGCGGGAGCTTGCTGCACACAAATTGGCTGCCACGTTTCTTGCAGTACAACAGTGAAGCACTTTAGGATGTCCTGAGATTCACAAAGGCACTATATAAATGTAAGTCTTTTTCTTTGATGATCATTGTCTGACCCTTGAGATTACTACCTTGAAATCATTTCCAAGCATTTTCTTTTGAAGGAGGTAGACAGCTATTTTGTTATTTTCTTGGATGTCATGCTGGGCATTGGCAAAGATGGTCCTTGTAGTTTTTGCACCACGTCCTCCAATGAAATGTTAATTGATATTAATGAGTGACCAACTGGATTATCACTCGGTGGGTGTTACTTTCTGATTGCCAATGTAAAATCTGTCTGAACAGTTAACTATAAGATTTGAGTGGAGGAATCCGTATATTGAGTTCAGAAATCCAGGTAGAGCATACAAATGGTATGTTTTTCAGCCTGTGAGCAGGAATCCAGGCTAACAGTTGTGCAGTCAGATTATAGCTGTTTACTTTGGTGGGGGTGGGGATGGGTGTAGAGGACCAGAGAATATAAATTTCAATGATTGAGGAGTACATTTAAAACCGGTTGAAAAACTTCAATGCCCAAGGGGTCATGTTTGGAATAATTTGATTTGAGAGTAAACATGCGAACAGTGTGTTCTGCAGCTGGGTCCTATGTTAATATAGAGATGGGATGAACTTCGGTGGGTGGATTTCACTTCCTGTGTTTTGATTATGATTGGGAAATTCGATGCCCTTATAATTTCTCTGCAGTTCTAACAGTAGTTTTTGCTGCAAATTGACGACTATGATAACGATATTGCCGCTATTGTTTAACTGAGGCATCACAAAACACCGGATATTGAACTCTCTTTCTCTCTTTGTGCAAATTAATTTCACCTCTTAGTATCGCTTTTTTGATGAATATGAGGCCACTTCCAAATATATGGTCAGGGAGTAAACGCGATAATTTTTCATATTTGTATTAATTACAGTTATGTGGCTATATGCTGTGTATTAATGTGAGTTTTAGGTGAAGGTTTTGCAGGGAATTTGTTCCCATTTTTAAAGTGACCATTAGATTATTTGGGACCTAAAACCAAGCATTGTTTAAATTTCAAGTATGGACTAAGCATTTAAGTGAACACCTTGTGAAGGGAGAACGTTTTACTATAAAGGTGAAAACCATAATCTCACCACATTTGATTAGCCCACTTTTTCACAGCAGGGCCAGTTTTACTTATTTCAAATGATAACATGCAGAGAAGTGTTTGATTTTCACGTTCTCTTTGGATTAAAACTTTTAAAATATCCAGTACTCAGAAGGATGTAAAGAAAATGTTTTATTATGTATTTGTTCCAAAAAGAATTAACTGATATTTCTTAAATCTAGTCCTGTTCTAGTAACACAACTGAAATTGCTGCGACAGTGACTAGAAGCTCAATAGTTGCTGTATAAAATGCTATGTGATTCATTATCTGCTTTTTGTAAAATAACCATGCTCGGCAGCCACTGCAATTTTGGTTGTCCATTCCTATCCAAGACTCGATCATTTGGTCCTATGTGTACTGCAGCTTCTGTATCCCATGCTGCGCATCTATCCTCTGTGACAAAGAAAAAGAAAGCATCTGGCAGAGTTGCTTTTTAGGAAAAAAACAAGGCGCAAACTTATTTTGTTAAATCAAATTCTTTCACGTCCTTGTGCTGATTTAAAATCTTCAAGCAACCAGGATTTTAGTTTTTTAAGTTTTTAAAGGACTGTTTGATGAGTCAGAAGGCCTCTTTCTGTGCTGTAAAAACTCTTGACTATTTTGGAAAGTGCCAACTTAAACAATTCAATCTGTACTAGATACTTCAAATTTACCATTTCCAGGGCAATAAATAGTGTTATCGTGTGAAATGGGCGACATGGCGTCACAGTGGTTAGCACTGCTGCCTCACAGCACCAGAGACCGGGTTAAATTCCAGCCTTGGGTGACTATGAAGTTTCCCCTTGCTGTCCAGGGATGTGTAGATTAAGGGGTTACTGGGATGGGGCCGGTAAGTGGGATAGGGTGGAATGCTCTTTCGGAGGGTCAATGCAGACACGATGGGCTGAATGGCCTCCTGCACTGTAGGGAATCTGTGAAATCAGTTTCAAAAATTATCAGCAATTATTTTATTCCTAATTATAGGATCACCTTTTTGCAATGCTTGCTTTAATAGCATGATATTTTTCTACCGTGCTCGCAATTGCACCCTAGAAAATCCTTAAACACTGAATAACCTTTATAAAAGAGTTGTATGATTATTTTTGATATTTTGTCCACAAGTTCTGTGAAGCTGAACTTCCGCTTCATTGCATCAAAAATAATTCTGAATTAGCTTATTTCAACTGATAACTGAGCTATTCAGTAAGCTTGCAAACACTTTCACATTTGTTCTAATAGTCTGTTCCCATTATTAGTGTAGAGGTCTGATTCTTGCCATACAAATGATAATATAGTTCAATTAATGTCTTACTAAATGTGTAGAATTTGCACGTTTAGACTGTAACCATTTGTGTCACCAGCAAAGTTAACCTCTCACAATTATTCATATATTCCAACTGCATCTGGTTTTTATTTTCATTTATGTACCAGTGCAAGATTGTTAATTAAAACAACCAGCTTTGTTGAGCCCTAGTGGTACATTCTCCAAGTAATAGAATTGGTTCAACCATGTAAATTTGTTCTCTCCAGCGTGTCTGTAATTGTTAATTGAGAGGGGCTGGTTTAGCTCACTGGGCTAAAGAGCTGGCTTTTAAAGCAGACCAAGGCAGGCCAGCAGCACGGTTCAATTCCCGTACCAGCCTCCCCGAACAGGCACCGGAATGTGGCGACTAGGGGCTTTTCACAGTAACTTCATTGAAGCCTACTCGTCACAATAAGCAATTTTCATTTCATATAGGCCTCTGATAAACACATGCAACTGATTTACATGAGGTGCTTTTTGACAGCAATAATTTGTTTAAAGAGCATGCCTGTCTGATGTTCTGTAATGATCCTGAAAATGGAAGCATTATATTTTCCAACACTACTTTTTCCAGCTCAAAGAAATCTTATTGACAGATTCTCAATTTCTGGTTGATGTTTTTACTCAGGTTGTTGAGGGTGGCATGGCGATGATAGCAGGGTCTAAAACCCCTTATCTAGAATTAATAATTAACTTTTCCTCCCAAACTGTTAAAATCTGCTTGGAATCTTTGACTTTAAAGGAAAAGATAAATCTGAAGGAAAGTTTCTTCATTGGCTTTTCATCAATTTAAAATGTAGCTGAAATATAATTTAAAAGCAGTTTTTATTAATGAAAAAAACCATCATGTTCAAATAGGATATTGCTCATCCAAAAGAGGAAAATCAATAGGACATTGTTCCATTACGAAAATCTTGCTCTGGTTGGAGAATAATTTTCATAAGGTGCTGTACAGGTAGATTAAAACAAGATGTGCATCTTTAGCTGGATATTACAGATTCTATTACATTCAAAAAATTAGGGATTCTCCTGGTGTCCTCAACATGCCTCTTTATTCAATACTATCTGAACCTGGTTAACTGGCCATTGATTGCTGCGTGTTTGTGAAATGGTGCTAATGTAGAATGGTTGCTGGGTATGTCGTTATACTTCAAGAAGCAACTTCTATAAATGTTTGATATTTTGACTTGAAAGGCATCATAAATGTAAATATTTACTTTCCATCTGCAATGTTCTGGTACCATTTACACCAATGCTATCATATGTAGTGGTCTGTTGGGGCCTGCATCAGTCACATTGCACTGGTTTCTAATTGGTGCGAGTTCCTTAAAAACAAAATTGGTTGCCAATGGATCTTTTCTAATAGACTCTTGAAATGTCTTTTGTGCCTTCATTATTGTACAATTTTTCAGAATTTGAAGCTCTAATATTTGTGGAGATTAAACAACTGGGAGAATTAAATCATTTTAGTAAGGGGTGTTTTTATATTATCAGCCTTCTCACACTAAGCTCCATCCTAATCTACCCTCCCATGTCTCTTGAGGTGGTTTGAATTTTTATTTCCTGTATTTCGTACTCCTTTAACTTTTGGATCTCCAAGATGCTTGGCACAGAGCAACTTACTTCATACTGAAATGGAGATCACTTGACCATCCAAATTACAAATTTCTAAAATGATGTGGTACCAATTGATTCTCGTAGTGGGATACTGGTGTCCTATATGTGCATGCAAATTGAACAGCATTTGAACACTTCTGTGATGACCGCTAAAATTCCCAAGCCTAAATTGCTGCAGTAATGTATTTTGATGTACCCAAGTTGAGAGTTTGCTCAAATTTGCAACTTGCCCCACCTTAGTTGCTCTTTCTGGCCTAAAGTTGAGCCAAATACAGTTATCAAGCCCATGTATTACACTCTTGCGTTTTACATAAACAATTTTCAAACTTTTTAAAGAGGTGGTGTCCTAATTTATTTGCTTATCTGGGTATATAATGAACTTGAATTATTTTTGATTTAAAATCTATTAACAAATTTGATACAGTTGAATGGATCCACAAGTGGATGTTAACCAAGTTCCATGGAGCATTTCCCTCCTATTTGAAACCAGGTTCACGTATCATCAAACGTAAAGGATCATTTCTTTAATAAGTTAATGGCAGTGTTTAAGTTAGTTTAATTCTGTGATTTTAATATTGCCTTGAATGGGGGCAGGTAAGATCATAGAAATTCAATATGGAGTTAACACGCGCTAGCCTTTAACTTCTGAATCAAGCCCATAATGATTGGATGAAAATAAACCACCTGTTTTCAATCGCCTTTGTAAACTTAGAACTAGGACAATCTTCAAACCATGATCAAGAAGGTGGTTCGCCCAGGACGAGGCCAGCCCTTTGCACTTCGGGTGTGTTGGCGGCTGCAACATCCCCAAATGCAGGATACTCGACTGCATAATTTGTGGGTCTACAGCACAATACTGTCCCTGAACTGATGTACACTGGCCATAAAGGTGGCTGATGTGGAAACTGAATTCCTGGTTATGAATTCAAACCCAAGCAAAATATTACACTGCTTTCAATTTTTGTCATTTCCATAAGACACCTTAATGCTTATGAACCTTGGGGGCGGCGTGTCAGCACAGTGGTTAGCACTGCTGCCTCACTGCACCGAGGACCCAGGCAATCCATCCCCGGGTCACTGTCCGTGTGGAGTTTGCTGTTTCTCCCCGTGTCTGCGTGGGTCTTGCTCCCACAACCCAAAGATGTGCAAGGTAGGGTAGATTGGCTACGCTAAATTGCTCCTTGATTGGAAAAAAATGAATTGGCACTTTAAATTAAAATGAAACTCTTATTTTAGTCCTCAAAAAGGTACAATTTAATTGTTTTGCCATTTCTCCTGAATGTTTTTAATGTCTGCTGTATATGAATGCTGCCAGAATGAATGTTGTCTATTTCTGTGCACATAGATGGAAAACATCTTGCCGTTTTCAACCCTTTTTTTGTGTGCTATGGTCTAATTTGCTTCGTGGATTCTGAAGAAATTTGCAAGGTTTCTAAAGCTATATAAATATTGGGTTCCAGTGTTCCTTTATTTTTCACCAAAACAACCCAATGCTGAGTAAACTGTAGGGATTGAGATGTGAGCTAGAATTTCTATTTCATTGTCTGTTCAACAGTAAGAGTCAAAGCTTAGTGGAGAAGGTTTTAATCTGATTTCTTTGCAAAGCAATTGTCAAAAAATATCAAATTTGCACCACAAATGTGAACAGTAAGTACATGGGTTGTTTCATGACATTTTAAGCTTGTTTCAAACTGTTTATTTAATTTCAATAAATGAAAAGCTGTGTCATCTTTCCGATGTGTTTTGTTTTTAGAAAACAATTTTGAGCAAGGTGGTGACAAGGTCCATTTGTTACAGCAACTGCCGCTTAACCTATGTAGTACATTCATGGTTTTGACTTCATCTGTTATGACTGTTACCAGAAAAAAATATTTTTAATTTCAACGGAAATGTACAGCTTTTTGTGTGGGCACGACGACTTGGGGCATGAGAGCCCATATTATATGGTAGTATAACCTGGTCACTTCTAAATGTGCTTTATATTGTATTAAAGCTTTTTGTGCTGTCAAACAGTATTTTTGCAGCTTAGCTGAACGTAATTATTTGCATATGTTCAACCCCTCAAACAAATACATTTGTGCACTTTGAGATTTGTAAAAATCTACTTTTTTGAGGGGGAAGTGTGTGTGCCTATCAGTTTTTCAAATGCTTTGACGTAAGCTACTTGCTATAATATGTAAAGTTTATATGTAATGCTTTGTTTATAACTAAATGTTCGTGCTTCTAAATTCAAATAAAAACTGGCTACATTTGCTTTTCTGAGAGAGCCAGCTTTTAGCACATGGCCAATAAATGCATTTATTGTAATATGTATTATGTTATACTCTGAATACCTGTTTAGGGTATTGTTTATGTTGCATATAAATATAATGTATGATTCTCTTAGCTGTAGATCAAAACTCATTCAGGTGTGTTGTACAATACAGTATATTTGTATTATCAGCTCTTTTCACTTGCTACAATATTGCAGCCATCTTTTTCTTTCTACACCCTGAAGACTTCCTTGGTGTTCACTCTGGCTTAATTGTCTTAATATGGAATAAAGACTACACACACAAAATGCCTTTTGTAGCTGTGCTTTTCTTCCTTGGGGATCATTGTACAGAATCAGTGCTATGGTGCTGCTGCTTAAAAGCGAGAAAGAGGTTGCCTAGTTCAATCAGGAAAATTCTGCAAATCTAGTTTTTGATTTTTTAAATCAAAGATCGGAAACCATGGGTTTAATTGAATTATAATTGCTTAGCTTTGAGCAGAGACTACCTTAAGGCTGCACTCTCAGTACATGGTATGTCTCAATCAAAATTATTAGTTAAGCATGCACACATGCAATTATGATGTTGGAAATAAGATAGAACTTTGTTAGGTACTTTTATTGCACAAATCTCAGACCTCTTACTGTAAGAACATAAAAGAAGCAGGAGTAGGCTTTATGGTCCCTTGTGCCTGCCCCATCATTCCATTAGGCGATGGCTGAGCCCCTCTCAAATTTACTTTTCCTGCACTATCCCTATCTTCCTTTATTTGTTTGGTATCCAAAAATCTATTATTTCTGCTTTGAGTATACTCAAGACCCAAATATCCACAGCCTAAGAATTCTGAAGATTCACAACTACTTGAAGAAATTTCTTGTCACCTTGGTCTTAAATGGTCAATCCCTATTCTGATACGTTGCTCTCGATACTCCAGCTCAGGAAAATAACCTCTCCGCATCTACCCTTGATCTCCTGTTTTAATGAGATATCTCCTCCATAACACCAAAAGAGTTATAGACCCATTCTACTCATTTTCTCATTGGACCCCTCATCCCAAGTGTCAGCTTTGTGATCCTTAGTTGCTAAGAGGCAGCACAACCATATCCTTCGGTATGTGGACCAAAACTGCATATGGTACACCAATGTGACCGTCCTAATTTCTTGCTTTACCTCCATGTTAACTTGTGTACACCAAAATTCCTCTGAACACCCAACATTTAATAGTCATTCAACATTTAAAAAAACTAATTCTATTCATACAACAGTGAACACATTTCACCCATTGGTCACTATTAGCTGGTCTAAAATTTTTTCCCATCTGTCACATTGCCCACTCTTAGCCTGTCAAAAACTTTTTGAAGCCTCTGAGAAGCCCTCAGCTTGCTTAACCAACTTGGTTTATGTCATCAGTAAAACTTGGATACATTACACTCAGTCCTTTTGAGCAAGTCATTAAAATAGATTGTAAATGGCTGTGGCCTCAACATTGTACTTGTGGTGCTCCACGAATAACAACCCTACCAACCTTAAAACAACCTGTGTATTTCCGGTCTCCCTTCCCCCACTCCCCGGCTATCCTGTACCCTTGCTAATATATTAACCCCGACCCTGTCTTCTGTAACAATCTATGTTTCGGGTGAAACTTCTCCCCATATTAGATGGATTATTGAAGTATGGAATAAGATTTTCTTCCTCTACATTTAACAAGTTAGGACACCCAGGTTATCAAAGAGTTTTCCATGTGCAGTTTGGTTTATTTTTTTTCCAGGTTTCCCAACAGCCTTTGTCAGTCAACATTAAGTGATGAGAATCTAGAAGTATCGGTGGTCCTGAAATGATCATAACTATAGTCCCTATAGATCATTGCTCCAATCATGTTTCTACTCCAGGTATTGTGTAGTTTGCAAAACCATAGAATAGTTACTGAATAGAATGTGGCTTGTCTGTGCTGGAAGGGGCAATTTACATATTGTTGCTGCCCCTCTTCCACCCTGCACTTCCTCCTTTGATAATGGTCAGATTAATGCCTCAATTCAACTTGCCTCCACCACACTCTTAAGGCTGTGCATTCCAGATCCTAACCACTCATTGTGTAAACATTTTCTCTCATGCCTATCTCTTTATCTAGGCTGTGTCCTCTGGTTTGCAATTCACCAGTGGGAACAGTTTCTCCCGGTCTCTCTAGCCGCCTTATTATTTTGAATGCCTCCGTCAAATCTCTCCACCTGAGAGGAAAATACTCCCCACTTCTCCAATCTATCGACGTACCTAAGTTCCTCATCCCTGGAATCAGACTTGTGAATTTACAGCACTCCCTAACTCCTTCACATTATAAATTGTGGTGCCCAGAACTGGCTGCAACACTCCAGTTGAGGCTGAACCGATATTTTATGCAAGTTTAGCGTAACTTCCTTCTTGTACTCCTATGGCCCCTTTGATAAAGCCTAGGATGCATGTGATATATTAACGATCTAACTTGCCCTGCCACCTTCAATGAATTATGCACATATACACCCAGGTCGCCCTGCTCCAGCACTCTATTTAAAATAGTATTCTTTATATTGCCTGTCCATGTTCATTCCACCAAAATGAATCACTCCACACTATCTTTGCATCACAGCCTGGTCGGCCCAAGACCGTAAGAAATTGCAGAGAGTCGTGAATGCAGCCATCACACAATCGCCTCCCATCTGAGGAAGGAGCAGCTCTCCGAAAGCTAGTGATATCGAAACAAACCTATTGGACTTTAACCTGGTGTTGAGAGACTTCTTACAATAATATACATCAGGGAGAACGGCAGTCTTATCAACCCAAGGAACTCCACTATAAATCTTCCTCCAGTCTGGCGGAAAAAAACATTAGCCACAACTGTTTCCTGTCACTCTACCAATTTTGTATACTGGTTGCTACTGTTCCTTTTATTCCATAATTATTGGAGATACGATAGCATAGTGGTAATGTCTCTAGACTAATGATCCAGAGGCACAAGCTAATCCTCTGGGGACATGGGTTCAAATCCCACCACCATTAAATCCAATTAATAGTTTTTTCACATTCGCTCTGAAGTTTCTTTATTCAACCTGGTTTTTGGTTGTATTATCCACCTGACATCTGCCAGAAGGACACTTATTCTTGAATAATTTTTATCTGTTTTGTCATCTAGGAAAGCTCTGCCCATTGCATGACTGCTATCCCAGCATGTGTATACATGGATGTGATTTTAACGGAAAAGTTTCTAAGTATCATTTTAGGCGGGTTTGGGTGAGAGTTTTTCTCCAGCTCCGTTGGCAAGTTCCCCACTGCTGTCTAGCCACACTGCCATCTTTTCCATCATCACTGGGGAGCTGAACTCTGGCCAGACCAGCTCCTCTAGATCGGGCCACTATTTTGAAAGGGTGCTGCGATCTCAAAGTGAGCTTGCGGGTCCCCCTCGCCCACATTCAATGTCACCCCTCCCCCCCCCCCCCCCCCCACCACACACACACACACACACACACACCCATGGGCATTATCCCACACTCCCAAGTGATTAAACCTTGCTATGGGATCCTTGAGAGGTCCTGCTTTTCAGGCCTTCCCACGCCCCATTTCAAACCTCCCACCCTTCATCTCTTGCCCTAAGGTCGTCCCCCCCCCCCCCCCCCCCCCCCCCCCCCGGAACATTTCAGAGACTCCGTTACATCTGCCCTTTGCTCTCATTACTCCTCTCATGGTCATGGCCCCCCTCAGGGTAGTGCTTCTGCCAGCCTGATGGTGCCATCTTGGCAGCACCGTGCTAGCTTGGCTGTGCTCAGGTGCCATGTGGAGAGTCAGGACCACTCTGCCCTGACCCTGACCATTCGGGGTCCTCCAATGGCCTGGGAGACACCCCGGTGCCATTCTCCCTGGTCCACATTTGTGGGGACAACTACCAATTGGCGCCCGGCTGGGATCTCCCTGGGGAGGCTGTTAGATGCAGGTTAGATCTGGCGTCAGCACGATTAAGTGGGTTTAAGAGACTAGTTCCTGCCCAGTGGGATCCTGATCACAATGTCTCGTGAGAAGACCGTCAGGCATCCCGTGAGAGGCCTCCCCCGGCCGTGTCCCGCTCCCTTTCTGATGGGACGCAGCAGGTAAATTGCGCCCCATAAGGTCAGAGTTCTGCAACACAGAATGAGACCCTTTGGTCCATCGTGTCTGTGCCTGCCATTGAGCACCTATCCTAATCCCATTTCCAGGCACTTGATCCTTGTATGCTATGGCTTTTTCTAACTGCTTCATATATGTGGAGGCTCCTGCCTCTTGTATTTGGAGAATTAAAGTTTTCCATGATATCTACTCTTGCACCTCTCTCATCTTGCAGATTTGTGCCTCTATGGGGGAATCCAATGAGAAACTAAGGCGAATCCCAAGGGTGGGAAAACTCACCACATATGCAGCCTCTTCAATGGGCTCGATTCTCCAGTCTTGTTGCAAGCGAAACAACGGCGGTGAATAATGGGAGAGGCTAAAAACGAGAACTGTGCCAGCTGGCAAAAAGTTTGCGATGTAACTGCCTCGTTCCAATAGGCGAAATCGGGATCTCGCTGTTGCGTGGCGCGAAACCAATTCTAACCACTTAAGCCCAATTTCCATGCAATTAACGAGAGCCACCCCATATCCAATGGCCTCCTGTCATTCAGTGACCGCCCAGGCAAGTGGTGCCGATTAGTACCCCTTGAACCTGGCGGAAAGGCTTCTGTGGGGAGCCGAGGAAGTGAGTAGCCATCTTTGCTCACAGGCCAAGAGCCCGGGAAGCTGGGCTTGCTGTCCCCGTGCTCGGTCGGGAGTGGGGGACCCTCCACGGGGGTGGGCCGCCCGGCTCTGGGGGGCAACCGCTCGCGACACCACTAGATTATGTTTACCCATTTCGGGGGTAAATCTTTTCCCTGCCCGTCTACCCCACAGACCACCCATTGCCCCCACATCCAGCCGAGGCCTCTGGCCGTGAGGCTGAAGGCTATCCCTAATCGGAAATTGGGAATCGTGGGTATGTGAGCACTTCCCACATCCCCAGTGGATTCCTGTGCGTGGGTCAGCCATGTAGCATGTGGGAGTCATTGCCTAGCACCCCAGTCACACCTTGATGCCTGGACACTGTGCATGAACACTGCAGGAGGCAACACCACACACACAGCAGCCGACATCGAAACACCCTGCAGATGGGACACTGCGCCAGGCACATGTCCACGGCTGGAAGGTGGGTGGGTACCATGGGGATGGAGAGATGGGAGAAGGAATTGGAGATCGACCTGCATTGTGGAAGAAAGTGACAGACATCATACTGGTTGTACAGAAGGGTATTTAGTGTGTAATACAAGTCCCCATTCTCCCTATGGTGCCGTTCAGCCCCCTCCCCCAGTGACCTCCGTGATCCTCAACATGCTTGGCCCTCCTAGCTCTACCGCTACGTCTAGGTGTCTCCCCAGGATGCACATCTGAGGTGGAGGCAGCCAGCTGCTTACCTCGTCCCGTGACCTTGATGCTGAGGCGGGCGCCCTCCGAAGCCGGAGGGCCCAGCCTCACTTGTCGGCGGTGTCATGTTCTGTGTTGTGGCCGTGGTAAAGATGTACACAGAACATCTAGTTCTTTACTGGTAAGATAGTTTATTGACAAAATAAGAACTATAATAAAAACGGCAACGAATAAGTGAATTCTCCTTCGGCTACTTCTAATGCGACTGTCCTCTAGTACGACTTACAACTAACTACTGATCTGTAGAGTCACATGGTGAATCACCGTCTCCACCTGCTGGTTGGAGGTCATGCATCCAACTATACAGGCGGCAAGATAGCACAGTGGTTACCACTGTTGCTTCCCAGCACCAGAGTCCCAGGTTCGATTCCCAGCTTGGGTCACTGTGCGGAGTCTGTACATTCTCCGCATGTCCATGTGGAGTTTGCACATTCTCCCCGTGTTTTCATGGGTTTTGCCCCCACAACCCAAAGATGTGCAGGGTAGGTGGATTGGCCACACTAAATTGCCCTTTAATTGGAAAAAACGAATTGAGCACTCTTAAATTTATTTTAAAAACAAATTCTCGTGTGTGCATGGGTTTCCTCCGGGTGGTGCAGTTTCCTCCCACAGTCCAAAGATGTGCAGGTTAGGTGGATTGGCCACGCTAAATTGCTCTTAGTGTCCAAAGAAAAGGTTAGGTGGGGTTACTGGAATAGGGTGGAGGTGTGGTTTTAAGTGGGGTGCTCTTTCCAAGGGCTGGTGCAGACGCAATGGGCCGAATGGCTGATGATTCTATATACATTTCTATGCATATCACCACAGGTGGCACACGCACAGCCCTGCCGTCCTATCCCGTGTGCTGACTTCGAGATGTGATCTGATCAGAGGGGTGACATTTAGGGGAGCTGGTGGCCACCGGCACTAATCCATGGGATGAGTCTGGGTTGGCACTAAATGCCCTCTCTTTCTGCTTGTTGCCCATAGGCCCCTGGGGTTCAACTTGGGCCAGACAGGCAGCTGGTTTGTGCCCCTGCTGTCCCTGCATCATCTGGCTCTTCCAGCCCTGATGGTTCCTATGGTCTGCACCATTATGTCAACTCCCTCGGCCATGTTCGTCAGTGTTTCGGACATGCTCTGCGATTGGGACAAGCTCTGCAGCACATCCGCCATGCCCATCTGAGAGTGGGACATGTGCTGCAGAACCTCATCAAGGTCTGGTACTGGGTGACATCCACAGCGAGGCGGGCATTCTGCCAAGACCCTCGGCCATGGCCATCACCGACTGTGTGATGTCTTATATGTCTTCACCAATGATGCAGAGGTTATGCACCAGGCTTTCCACTGCTGTAGCCACTCTAGCAGTGTTGGCCTTGGTGCCATGCATTGCCGGCGACATCTCGTGTCCAGAGCTGCTGGGACACCTCCAAGTGGCTATGGATCTGCTGGACTGGCGCTGACATCCACTTCTGAATGTCCTGACTGCTCCCAATCATCTCCATCAGCTCCGGCTAACTCTGTACCACAGGCTCAGCATCAGGCTGGGACCAAGCTGGATCCTGGGATCCAGCAGTCTACTTGGCTGGGGGTTGCTGCCTGCACCTGATCTGCATCATTAGCAGTGTGTTGCTTACCAGATTGTGCCCCCGAAACCTGTCCACTAACGTCCCACCGAGGTGTGTGTTTCTGCGCTGGTGAAAGGTGGGGATGACCGCTGCACCATGACTATAACAGTTGCATCCTCGGAGCTCTCCTCCGAGGTGGTCTCTTGGGAGGCAGGAGAGGGAGCCGCCCGGGATCGGCCGGAGCTATCGGCTGGAGGACCTGTGGGAGAATGGACATGTGGTCAGTGGGAGGGATAGGTCAGTCAGTAAGACAACAACTCTCGTTTGACAGGTCCTCCAGGTGGAGCCCAGTGATTCCTCACCTCTGTGGCATCCGCCAGCCTCCGCGTGGGTGACCGATCTGTCTTCGGCCACCCCAGTCACCTCCAGGGCACGTTCCTTGAAGGAGGTGAGGATTCTTAAGTCCTCTGCCAGTCTGGGCCCTCTCTCGATGATTATGGGAGAGCATTTCCTGGGGAGACACCGAGGGGACATTGTTAGCCACATGTGTGGTTCACAGTATTGGGAAGAGGGGGTGAGGGAAAGTTGGGGGTCGCATGGAGAGTGAGGGAGGGGGAGGGTGGATGCTCCCTTGGCTAGGGGGAGGGGCATGAGTATCTATTCACTCATGCTGCCTGCTGTAGGTCGTTGACCTTACGGCACTGGAGGCCAGTCCTCCTGGTCACAATCCCCAAACTCATAGCTTCCGCCACTTCATCCCAGGCAGCACTGGCTGCCTTATGGCTCACCCCCCGTGACCCTCCAGGGAACAGGACATCCCCTCCTGGCCTCCACTGCTCCCGAGGTCAGCGTCCCCAAATCTTGGGGCTGGTCTCCTTGGCACCATTATTGTGAGCTGGCTGCGGGTTGGCTGAGCAAGTGCTGCTCGACCTTATTAGCGGGGGCTGGCGAGCACGATCTCGGAGAATCAGCTGGCGAGCCTTCATTTGTGGTGAGAAGCCAGTGAGGCCTCGTTAAGTGGACCAATTAACGTTAAGTTGCTTTGCCGGCCTTGCTGGACTGAGCGCCGGGAAATTCGCAGCAATTCCCGCTCGCTACCATACTCAGAAATATTTCCGGAGAATCGTGCCCAAAGTTTTCTTTCCACGTAAACCATGCTGCGCTTTTGGGAACTTGCCTTGGGAAAACTTAATCTCTGTAATCAATGGGGTGCTCTTTTTAAACACCTCCCCACCAATGAGGGGTTGGGGGGAGGAGGTTGTGCCTGCTAGAAAGACTGCACCACATTTTACGGAGGGAGCCAACGCCAAAGTTCCCAATGGGATCAAGTAGAGTTGGGAAACCCTCTATCCACAATTGGGCAGGCATCCACCCAGCAAAGTGACTGCAACTCTGCCCGGGAGTCTGTGGCCGTAAGTATGAGCGCCAGCTCATTCCAAAAGAGAACTGTGCTACAGTGTCCTAAGAAGATGAATAATGACCTTCGTGTAGCCAGCATAAGTCCACTTCCTCATGTCTCCCTCAGCACCCCTCCACGGTGATCTCACTTCAACACCCCTCCACGGTGATCTCGCTTCAGCACCCCTCCACGGTGATCTCACTTCAACACCCCTCCACGCTGATCTCACTTCAACACCCCTCCATGGTGATCTCGCTTCAGCACCCCTCCACGGTGATCTCACTTCAACACCCCTCCACGGTGATCTCACTTCAACACCCCTCCATGGTGATCTCACTTCAGGACCCATCCACGGTGATCTCACTTCAGGACCCATCCACGGTGATCTCACTTCAGCACCCCTCCACAGTGATCTCACTTCAACACCCCTCCATGGTGATATCACTTCAACACCCCTCCACGGTGATCTCACTTCAACACCCCTCCACAGTGATCTCACTTCAACACCCCTCCACGGTGATCTCACTTCAACACCCCTCCACAGTGATCTCACTTCAACACCCCTCCACAGTGATCTCACTTCAGCACCCCTCCACGGTGATCTCACTTCAACACCCCTCCACAGTGATCTCACTTCAACACCCCCCCACGGTGATCTCACTTCAGCACCCCTCCATGGTGACCTCACTTCAACACCCCTGCATGGTGATCTCACTTCAGCACCCCTCCACGGTGATCTCATTTCAGCACCCCTCCATGGTGATCTCACTTCAGGACCCCTCCACGGTGATCTCAATTCAGCACCCCTCCCCGGTGATCTCACTTCAACACCCCTCCATGGTGACCTCACTTCAGCACCCCACCATGGTGATCTCACTTCAGCACCCCTCCACGGTGATCTCACTTCAACACCCCTCCACGGTGATCTCACTTCAACACCCCTCCACGGTGATCTCACTTCAACACCCCTCCACGGTGATCTCACTTCAGCACCCCTCCACGGTGATCTCAATTCAGCACCCCTCCATGGTGATCTCACTTCAGCATCGCTGCACGGTGATCTCACTTCAGCACCCCACCATGCTGATCTCACTTCAACACCCCTCCATGGTGATCTCACTTCAACACCCCTCCATGGTGATCTCACTTCAGCACCCCACCACGGTGATCTCACTTCAACACCCCTCCACGCTGATCTCACTTCAACACCCCTCCATGGTGATCTCACTTCAACACCCCTCCCCGGTGATCTCACTTCAACACCCCTCCACAGTGATCTCACTTCAACACCCCTCCATGGAGATCTCACTTCAACACCCCTCCATGGTGATCTCACTTCAGGACGCCTCCACGGTGATCTCAATTCAGCACCCCTCCATGGTGATCTCAATTCAGCACCCCACCATGCTGATCACACTTCAGCACCCCTCCACGGTGATCTCACTTCAGCACCCCTCCACGGTGATCTCACTTCAACACCCCTCCACGGTGATCTCACTTCAGCACCCCACCACGCTGATCTCACTTCAGCACCCCTCCACGGTGATCTCACTTCAGCACCCCTCCACAGTGATCTCACTTCAACACCCCTCCACGCTGATCTCACTTCAGCACCCCTCCACGGTGATCTCACTTCAGCACCCCTCCACAGTGATCTCACTTCAACACCCCTCCACGCTGATCTCACTTCAACACCCCTCCACGGTGACCTCACTTCAACACCCCTCCATGGTGATCTCACTTCAGCACCCCTCCACGGTGATCTCATTTCAGCACCCCTCCATGGTGATCTCACTTCAGGACCCCTCCACGGTGATCTCAATTCAGCACCCCTCCATGGTGATCTCACTTCAACACCCCTCCATGGTGACCTCACTTCAGCACCCCACCACGGTGATCTCACTTCAACAACCCTCCACGGTGATCTCACTTCAACACCCCTCCATGGTGATCTCACTTCAACACCCCTCCACGGTGATCTCACTTCAACAACCCTCCACGGTGATCTCACTTCAACAACCCTCCACGGTGATCTCACTTCAACACCCCTCCACGGTGATCTCACTTCAACACCCCTCCACGATGATCTCACTTCAACACCCCTCCACGGTGATCTCACTTCAGCACCCCTCCACGGTGATCTCAATTCAGCACCCCTCCACGGTGATCTCACTTCAACACCGCTGCACGGTGATCTCACTTCAACACCCCTCCACGGTGATCTCACTTACACAACCCTCCACGGTGATCTCACTTCAACACCCCTCCATGGTGATCTCGCTTCAACACCCCTCCACGGTGATCTCACTTCAACACCCCTCCACGGTGATCTCACTTCAACACCCCTCCATGGTGATCTCACTTCAACACCCCACCATGGTGATCTCACTTCAGCACCCCTCCATGGTGATCTCACTTCAGCACCCCACCACGCTGATCTCACTTCAACACCCCTCCATGGTGATCTCACTTCAACACCCCTCCATGGTGATCTCACTTCAGGACGCCTCCACGGTGATCTCACTTCAACACCCCTCCACGGTGATCTCACTTCAGCACCCCTCCACGGTGACCTCACTTCAACACCCCTCCATGGTGATCTCACTTCAGCACCCCTCCACGGTGATCTCATTTCAGCACCCCTCCATGGTGATCTCACTTCAGGACCCCTCCACGGTGATCTCAATTCAGCACCCCTCCACGGTGATCTCACTTCAACACCCCTCCACGCTGATCTCACTTCAGCACCCCACCATGCTGATCTCACTTCAATACCCCTCCATGGTGATCTCACTTCAACACCCCTCCACGGTGATCTCACTTCAACACCCCTCCACGGTGATCTCACTTCAGCACCCCTCCACGGTGATCTCACTTCAACACCCCTCCATGGTGATCTCACTTCAACACCCCTCCACGGTGATCTCACTTCAGCACCCCTCCACGGTGATCTCAATTCAGCACCCCTCCATGGTGATCTCACTTCAGCATCGCTGCACGGTGATCTCACTTCAACACCCCTCCATGGTGATCTCACTTCAGCACCCCTCCACGGTGATCTGACTTCAGCACCCCACCATGCTGATCTCACTTCAATACCCCTCCATGGTGATCTCACTTCAACACCCCTCCATGGTGATCTCACTTCAGCACCCCACCACGCTGATCTCACTTCAACACCCCTCCATGGTGATCTCACTTCAACACCCATCCACGCTGATCTCACTTCAACACCCCTCCATGGAGATCTCACTTCAACACCCCTCCATGGTGATCTCACTTCAGGACGCCTCCACGGTGATCTCAATTCATCACCCCTCCATGGTGATCTCAATTCAGCACCCCACCACGCTGATCTCACTTCAGCACCCCTCCACGGTGATCTCACTTCAACACCCCTCCACGGTGATCTCACTTCAGCACCCCTACACAGTGATCTCACTTCAACACCCCTCCATGGTGATCTCACTTCAGCACCCCACCATGCTGATCTCACTTCAGCACCCCTCCACGGTGATCTCACTTCAACACCCCTCCACGCTGATCTCACTTCAGCACCCCTCCATGGTGGTCTCACTTCAGCACCCCACCATGCTGATCTCACTTCAGCACCCCTCCACGGTGATCTCACTTCAACACCCCTCCACGCTGATCTCACTTCAGCACCCCTCCACGGTGATCTCACTTCAACACCCCTCTACGGTGATCTCACTTCAGCACCCCTCCACAGTGATCTCACTTCAGCACCCCTCCGCGGTGATCTCACTTCAACACCCCACAACGCTGATCTCACTTCAACAACCCTCCACGGTGATCTAATTTCAGTACCCCTCCATGGTGATCTCACTTCAGGACCCCTCCACGGTGATCTCAATTCAGCACCCCTCCACGGTGATCTCACTTCAACAACCCTCCATGGTGACCTCACTTCAACACCCCTCCATGGTGATCTCACTTCAACACCCCTCCACGGTGATCTCACTTCAGCACCCCACCACGCTGATCTCACTTCAACACCCCTCCATGGTGATCTCACTTCAACATCCCTCCACGGTGATCTCACTTCAACACCCCTCCACGCTGATCTCACTTCAACACCCCTCCATGGTGATCTCACTTCAACACCCCTCCATGGTGATCTCACTTCAGGAAGCCTCCACGGTGATCTCAATTCAGCACCCCTCCACGGTGATCTCAATTCAGCACCCCACCACGCTGATCTCACTTCAGCACCCCTCCATGGTGATCTCACTTCAACACCCCTCCACGGTGATCTCACTTCAGCACCCCACCACGCTGATCTCACTTCAGCACCCCTCCGCGGTGATCTCACTTCAGCACCCCTACACAGTGATCTCACTTCAGCACCCCTCCACGGTGATCTCACTTCAGCACCCCTCCACAGTGATCTCACTTCAGCACCCCTCCACAGTGATCTCACTTCAGCACCCCTCCACGGTGATCTCACTTCAGCACCCCTCCGCGGTGATCTCGCTTCAACACCCCTCCATGGTGACCTCACTTCCACCCATCCTTTGGGGGTCACAGCATTTGTCTTGTGCCGGCTGGCCTGTCATCCCAGTAGCTTCAATGCCCCCAACATTCCTGCTCCCATGTCCTGCAGGTCATTGTGCATACCAGCCCAGACCACCCTTGCAGCCACTGGACACCATGCCCTAAAGCATTTCCGAGACAGACATGAGACCAGCATTGAAGAGGAATCACACCTGTTACACACACCCACCACCAATGCAGATACTTGCACTTCAATGTGATTTAGTCGGCAGACTTCTGGTTCACTCACTAGTGAGCACCTCAAATGTGATGAGCCACAGCAGGCAGAGACAGGGGCGTCTCTGGGATCCGGCACCTGGAGGGATTCTGGAGCCCAGGAATCTGCTGAGCTCAAGGCCGAGGACATGCCCCTGAGTCTTGTCGGCCCAGACCTGCTGCACCTGGGGAAAGGCAGAGTCTCGAACATCAGGAAGGGATGACCGCATCCCTCACCGGACCGAAAGGCCAACTACAGAAGCCCCATCTCCTATCCGAGGAGATGGTGCCGTCCGCCGAGGCAACGAGACCAATGCTGCGAGGGTGGCCTCCACTGTGGAGATCTTGGTGCAGGAGGTGCACCCCATGGTGGGGGATGTCAACTCCATGATTCAGCTCATGACCTCCATGGCTGAGGGCATGAACTCCATGTTGCTGGGTTTCAACTGTGTGGTACAGGTACTAGTGCGAATCCACAAGTGTTATCGGCATCCGAAGGGAAGAGGATCGGCAGGAGTGAAACCCAGATCCGTCCACCCAGGAGACCCTGTAGGCGCCCAGCCCATCCCAAGGCTCTACTATCTGTTGCCCTGCTCCTGGGAGAGCAATGGGCCCAGCCTCCCTTTCCTCTGCAAGGTGCTGGTCCTGGCCGCATGCATCAGCATGTCGATGTTACTGCTGCTGGCAATCTAAAGAACTCGAACCAACTCGGCTGGCTCCATGATTCTCCAGAATCAAAAACTGAAAGGAAGAGAACATCAAAGTGAGGGATGAGGAGTCCTGACAAAGTTCTGGTGTGGGATTCTTCGCTGGTGGGATGCTCCGTTTTGCTGGCAGCCCGCGGTTTTCCTGACCACGTGGGGCTGCCCCAAAATGGGAAACCCCATTGACCGGCCGGCGTAACGGAGCATCCCACTGGCGGGGTGAGGCAGAATTGTGACACGGGGGAGCATCCCGCCTCAGATCTCAGGCCCCGGATTTTATTTTTGCACAAATGCCAAAAAACCTGGTTTGAAAATTCGGCTGTGCATCTGGAGAGAATCAAAGCTACAATACTTCAAACCAATCAACTTATCGCCTTGCTGTAGTCTCGATTTGATTGTTTTTCTTTGTCACCTTCTTAGACTGGAGCACACTCCGGTCCACAATCGGATCTGCGCCTCTCGCTCTTGCACTCTCTTTCTTGCATTCTCTCTTGTGACATCTTTCCAATTTTGTTTTCCCTCTCCCAAAAATAATGCACAGGTCTACTGTGAATGCTGATCCAGTTGCACTTTGAAATGTTGCTGCAATGTCATAGATTCCTTTTTCAAACAGTGACTTTGTAATTTTTGATTCCCTTCATTTTAACTTCCCATGCTTCGACTCTTGACCGTTCATTATTCAATTAGTGCCTATGTTGTTGCTTTATCCTCCTGTTTTATGTTCATGCTTTATCCTCCTGTTTTATTAATTTAAACTGTGTCTGACAGCTCTGGTATATTACCTTACGTAACATATATATATTACTCTTTTGAACCAGCCGAGTTGTTGAAATGAGCAGTAGTCTTCTTGTAAATATAAACTAATTTATTGAGTAATATAAATAAATATTGTGAATTCTTTTACTTAATACTCAACTAGTAAAATAAATAAATAATTGTAGAGATAACTAATTAAATTATACAATGCAATACATTGATAACAAATAACTACTTCTCTCTCTAGCTTTACTATGTCTGTTCTCTCTTCACTCTGATACACTCTCTCCTCAGGAAGAGCGGGAAAACCATTAATATAGGTCCTGATGGTGAGAACTCTAGTGTTCGATTGCCTGTAATGGCATTACATATATTGATCATGTATATTGATATACAGAGATGCCTACAAGCTCTAGTTGACTTTCCTTTTCAGGGCCTTGGATTCAGTTCTACTCGCCATAACTGTCCTGTCAGTAAAATTCATTACTAATCATAATGCTTCAGGGAACTTCAGTTTTTCCTCCTTGGTTGTATGTCTATAACCAAGCATTTTTCTCCTAATACGTACTGTTGCACTAATAATCTTTGAGATAATATCTGGGACCGCTCTTCACAGCACCTGTTTTTCCCCAGTGTTTTTGGTTCTGACCTGAAGCATAACTTTAGCTCCTCTCCTTTGAATGTGAGAAACAGCTGGAGACACTGCATGTTAAGGGAAGTAAAATGTTCTTTTAGAATGGAGTGGGTTGGTAAGGCAGAGGAGGGGAAGTGACTTGAGGTTTTGCACAGTGCCGCTTTTTTCTTTGTTCCTAAACCTGGCATGTTGGAGACAAAAAAACTATTTGACACTCTTATTACAGAAGAAAATGTATATTACACTATAGCATTTCACACTCTTGTCCTGCACTTACCTTGGCCATCTATTTGTTCTGCTGTATCATGGCAGTATTCATGGATTCCCTTCTACAAATCAGGACCAATATATGTTGCAGAAGGATATTATGTGCTAAATGCTTGTCATAGATTGTCAACCCATTGAGGTATTCTTGAACTGATCACTGAGCTAAGTGTCAGTCTGCATCAGATGGTTATAAATTCATGTCACAATCTGGAGTCTTAACACTTCAGTGCAGTGCTCAGAGAGCAGTGCAACATCAGAGATACTGCCTTTTTGATGAGACATTAAGCTAAGGACCTGTCTGTTTCATTGGGCAGATGTAAATTAACCGTAAATTAGGCATTACAACAATGTCTAAGCTTCAAAAGCACTCTACTCTCTGACTCTGAAGTGTTTGAAGACATCCAATGGTTATGAAAAGCATTATATATTTAGGGCAGCACGTTAGCACAGTGGTTAGTACAGTTGCTTCACAGTTCCAGGGTCCCAACTTCGACTCCCGGCTTGGGTCACTGTCTGTGCGGAGTCTGCACGTTCTCCCTGTGTCTGCATGGGTTTCTTCCGAGTGCTCCGGTTTCCTCCCACAGTCCAAAGATGTGCAGGTTAGGTGGATTGACCATGATAAATTGCCCTTAGTGTCCAAAATGTGGGGTTACGGCGTGGGCTAAAGGAGGGTGCTCTTTCCAAGATCCAGTGCAGACTCGATGGGCCAAATGGCCTCCTTCTGCACTGTAAATTCTATGAAATTCTATGATATAAATGCAAGTTCTCTCTCTACCTCATTTATTCGTCCCATGTGATGTGCAATCTAGGAACCCTTCTTTCTATGTGGTGTGGAATTGTTTCCCAAGTTCAGTTTATTTTGATTGAAGGATTTCACCAAGAGTCGCTTACAATTATCAAGTATGTTCATAGTTTTCAGGAAGAATTGTTCATGCTTTGTTAAATGCTGTTTTCCACTATTCAGATATAATAAATGGTCTTAAAGGAATCATATTTGAAATATTTGAAAGTTACAAATCAACCTCGGTTTCCGACAAATTCTTTGCACGTAACTGTTTCATTTTGGCTCCACACAATGCAAAAGAATAAATCAAGCTGATAACTCTTTATTCATGCACACCACTTGAACATGCCAATGAGAAAATGCAGGAATTTCACCAGTTGACATTTATGTCACCATTTTTTAATGTCGGATAACATTCCAAGCAAAGTAAGATTTAGAAAATGATGGCAAGCCAAGAATGGAAATCGTAGGACAAGTGACTAAAACTTTGGTCAAAGAGAGTGGTTTTACATGGGGCAAAGAGAGTGGGAGTGAGTCCAGTGTTGGAGTTCTTGGAGGATTGCCAGGTGGAGGAGATCTTCTTGCCTTTGCAAAGAAGGGGTAAAACACGCTGGTCCTAAAGACCACCTAGTTTCCTGGAGTAAAGTGGGAATAGACTGTCAAGGCAGGTGGAAAAAATGGATAGATAGTTCAGTGAGTTAAAAGTTGAAACAATTTTTAGAACTGGCCAAATGTTTTCTTTAAATTCATTGACGGGATGTGGGCGTGGCTGGTTAGGGCAGCATTTATTGCCCATTCCTAGTTGCCCTTCAGAAGGAGGTGGTGAGTTGCCTTCTCGAACCGCTGCAGTCCTTTAGGTGTAGGTACACCCACTCTGCTGTTATGGACGGGCGGCATCTCCATATCATCGTTAGGGAGGGAGTTCCAGGATGTTGCTCCAGCGATAGTGAAGGAACGGCCATATATTTCCAAGTCGGGGTGGTGAGTGACTTGGAGGGGAGCATCCAGGTGTTGGGGTTCCCAGATATCTGCTGCTCTCATCCTTCTAGATCGTAGTGGTCGTGGGTTTCGAAGGTGCTGCCGAAGGAAACTTGGTGAGTTACTGCAGTGCATCTTGTAGATAGTACACAAAGCTACCACTGTTCATCAGTGGTGGAGGGTTTGAATGTTTGTGGGAGGGGGAGCAATCAAGCGGGCTGCTTTGTCCTTGCATGACTGATGAGCCGAACCCAGAGCTACATCTTCAACCGCACAATTGGCAGGTGTTTCCGGGAGGTGGGATCCTTAGACTCTAGATCACTGGCATTGATCTCAAGGGGGTTTTACCGCGGGCAGTTTTTGGCAGGCTGTTCCGCACGCGGCTGGCGCCATGTTGCACGGCGCGGCCGCCACAGGTTGCCGCCATGCGCATGTGCGGCCACGGACCCGGCCATTCTGCGACCGTATCCGCAGGTAAAGGCGGGGTCTTTACTCTGTGCGGCTGCTAGTCTCCCACCAGGTGGAGGATTGGTGTGGGGGCAGCGCCGACTTTCTGGTTGTAAGACCAGAAGGATCCTGCGGACATAACCGCAGGATCGGAGAATCCAGCGCTATGTTCTCCCGCCGGATTGCACTAGCTTTATGATCCCCTTGTAGTCGTAAAACAGGATGCTATTCAGTGTTCCACGCCACGCAAATTTATGAATGGCGTGGAATATGAGGGATTCCCGATATTGGGCCGCCATCTTGAGCGGACAGCTCGATAGACGATCCCGGGGGTGGAAGGAAGTCCCCTATTACAGGAGTCCCTGGGGAGGATGAGTTGGGTTGCGGGGGTGGGGGGGTTGGCCTCGGATGATCTCTACCATCATAGTCCTGGTGTGGTGAATCTCGCGGTGGGCCAAGGAGGTACCGCAAGGTCCACCACATCAGAGCCAGGTTTGTAGAGACCACTCGTGAGCCTCGCCCACGTGATTCCCGGCCACGGGGACCGGAGAATCATGGGAGGGTGGAGCATAAGATGCCGGGCCCACTGAATAGATGTAAATGGGTCATTACCCATTTGCATTTATTTTCATGCTCCTGCTGGCATGTGGCATGGAACCTGTTCACGTTGCCAGCGAGCGGAGCATGGCATTGGGCGCCAATCCCGATTTTGCCCGAACGCCCGATTCTCCCTCCCATTGAGGAACGCATTCTGGGCATCCCGGGGATTGAGAACCCCGCCCCGGATCTTGCCCTGCGGCAGATTGGTAAAGGGCTTGAATCTTCTTCAGGCTGAGTCCGATTCTTTGGTATGCTTCTGCGAAGGTGTCAAGCTTGGCTTGGAGAGTCTCTTCTAAGACTATGGGCACATTCCAAACTGGTACAATTTAAGAGGTGAGACTAATGTTTAATAAATGGCAGATTACACTTGACAGTTTGAACAGTTTCAATCAATTGCAAAGATGTTGATGCCCCGATATCCTTAACCTGTAACAATGGGACAGCACGGTAGCATTGTGGATAGCACAATTGCTTCACAGCTCCAGGGTCCCAGGTTCGATTCCCAGCTTGGGTCACTGTCTGTGCAGAGTCTGCACGTTCTCCCCGTGTGTGCGTGGGTTTCCACCGGGTGCTCCGGTTTCCTCCCACTGTCCAAAGATGTGCAGGTTAGGTGGATTGGCCATGATAAATTGCCCTTAGTGTCCAAAATTGCCCTTAGTGCTGGGTGGGGTTACTGAGTTATGGGGATAGGGTGGAGGTGTGGGGCTGGGTGGGGTGCTCTTTCCAAGAGCCGGTGCAGACTCGATGGGCCGAATGGCCTCTTTCTGCACTGTAAATTCTATGAATGTTCGCTGAAGTGGCTTTCGGTTTAAAAACGTAATGCTTCCCTTTTAGAATATCAAATGAAATACAACTGATCTACAATGTTTTCTAATTTACATATTAGAAGCCAAAACTAACAAAATAATTGTGGTTTTCCATGTGAGATAATTAAAGGGACTGACTCTGATAACTGTGTGTGCTTCACAGGCAAGGATTGTTGGCTCAAACACTATATCAGACTTCTTTACAGAATCTAGGCTGTATAATGCAGAGGGAATGTTGCATTGTTCAGGGTGCCCGTTCTTAATTGTGTCTGCTTGGTCAAGTGGATGGAAAAAATCTTTCAATACTATTTGAAGAGCAGTTTCCTCAATCTTAGCCAATATTCTTTCCTTGGCCAGTAAGTCATAACCAGAAAACTGTTGATTTGATTTCATTACCGACAAGTTGCTTGAAGGCATGGTTTAGAAACATGTCCAATTGTCTTGAAAGAGAAAGGGCAATTGGGGAATTGCGACATGCCTCTCCAATTTAATTTCTTCATAGGAGCTAAACAAGGTGGTAGGCGATGAAAACTCATGTAATGGATTTTAAAAGTTGCTGAAAAAAGTGCTGCACCAAAGACTAAATAAAGCTTTCACTTTCGAGATCGGCAGATAGATCGTTGGATAACAAATGTCAGGATTCTCCGTTCCTGAGACTAAGTGTTGACGCCGGGGCAGGATTCATGGACCTCCATGACAGCAAACCTGGCGCCACAGCTGGATCGATTCAGCGACCATGGAGGGGCTAGCACCGGCGCCACGTGGAACACAATCTATTCCAATGAGAAACGGTGCGGGATTCGCCGGGACCGTGATTGACACTCGGGAGGCTGACAAGTTGCAGCCGCATATACACATTACACTCCCCACACACACTCTTCCCAGCCAATAAGATGGCACTGGTTATGCTGGAGCGCACCCATACAGCTGATGGGTCGGCTGGGGCCAGAGGGCACCTACGGGGGTGTCCATACGACCTGTGGCCCTAAGTTCACAGTGGGCACCCAGCGGCGTGCGCAGCTGCATGGCTGCCTGGCAGGCCGAGGCAATGGTACTCCAGGCCTGTGCACCCCGACCCCACAGCCCACCCCCTGGCAGAAGCACCCCCTCGTCCAGCAGCAAGACTGTCAGCAAAACTATGGCGATATTAGAGCCTTTCCGAACCCCTCTCACTCCTTCAGCCTGTATCGCAATTTTTAAAAGCACAAGTGAACCTTGCCATCTGGAATTTGCCCAGTGGAGGCGGAGCATCGCGGAGGCCCCAGAGAACACCGGGTCAGGCTCGCTAATGATATGCCAACAGCGCTCACTGTACATGCGTTCTGGAACACGTTGAAGCTGCTGTTGATGCACCGGAGAATTGCAATTTTTTTTTCTTCTTTTATTTTCAAAAAAACACATTTATTCAGAAATTATCTATGTTTGTTCAAAACTAATAATTAGGATTACAGAATGCATTACACGAGTAGAATTACCAATCACAATTAAGGCACATACGTAATATTATAATATTCCCGTACCAGCCTCCCCGGAATGTGGCGACTAGGGGCTTTTCACAGTAACTTCATTGAAGCCTACTCGTGACAATAAGCGATTTTCATTTCATTTCATTTTCATAATATCGCAAAGCAAGTAAGTGGCTCCACTTACCTACAAGTCTTATCGACATGTATTAGATTAAATATATGCGTTAACCTGGTTCCCATGCTCCCATCTCACTGTCTTGTGTCATGTAAGTACCACATGAGCGGCAGCTGCATGATCAATTAAATCTCTGTGTGCAAGCATCCTCGCTGAAACTAAAAATCCTTGAACACTTATCTGTTACTACAGCAACAAGTTTCTGCTATCTGTGGAAATTCACTGACCATGGTAAACAACAATATGTTGTGGACACTTAGGATTTCTTCAAACCTGTATAGTTTAATATATAAACTTACATATATATATAATATATATATTGATTTATTAACCCTTTCACTCCCCCTAATGGTCTTTGGTTTACCCAAAACAGGCCAGTTTTATGTTGAGGTTGCCTCTCAGATCCTTCAGATGGCCAGTCCCTCTGAATAGCAGGCACTACAAACAATAATTCAGTTCCATACACAATTCACAATTTGGTCAGTGAAAACTGCTGCTTGTTAACTAATCCCAACCCTCATCCCACAGTGTGATGAATGATGTCATTTCATTCTAATTGGCCTAAATGTGGCAAGACTAATTTTTTTTTTAAAAAATATTTTAATTCTCCTTTTTCACATTTTCTCCCACATTTACACCCATCAACAATAAACAATAATCAGCAAGATATGTCAATCCCCATAATAACAACGATCCCATCCGTCCATCAACCCCCAAACATCAGCCCGCATGTTTACATAAACAAATGACAAAAAGGAATCAGGGATTACCCATAGTCACCCTTAAACTACACAGCCCCCCTCCCCCCCACCCCCTCACCTCCCCAACTAATGTTCGATGTAATCCAGTTCTTGAAAGTGCATAATAAATAGTGTCCATGACTTGTAGAACCCCTCCGACCTTCCCCTCAGTTCGAACTTAACCTTCTCAAGGGTCAAGTATTCCAACAGGTCCCCCCACCACGCCAGGGCACTGGGTGGAGAGGCTGCTCTCCATCCCAGCAGGATCCGCCTTCGGGCGATCAACGAGGCGAAGGCTATGATATCTGCCACCGCTCCCGTTTCCAACCCTGGCTGGTCCGACACCCCGAATATGGCCTCCTGGGGACCCGGGTCCAGTTTCACAAGCACCACCTTGGAAATTACCCTAAACACCTCCTTCCAGTACTCCCCTAGCTTTGGACAGGACCAAAACATATAAACGTGATTCCCCCGCAACGCTCACACACATCCTCTACTCCTTCAAAACATCGGCTCATCCTCACCCTCGTGAGGTGCGCTCTATATACCACCTTCAGCTGTATCAACCCCAACCTCGCACATGAGGTGGAGGCATTCACTCTCCGGAGCACCTCACACCAGACTCCCTCCTCTATAACCTCTCCCAGCTCTTCCTCCCACTTTGCTTTGATCCCTTCCAGTGGTGCCTTATCCTCTTCCAGAATAGCTCCGTACACCGCTGACACTGCCCCCTTCTCCAGTCCCCTTGTCGTCAACACCTCCTCCAGCAATGTGGAGGCCGGCTCCTCTGGGAAGCTCTGTATCTCCTTTCTGGCAAAATCCCGAATCTGCATGTACCTAAACACTTCTCCCTGCTCTAGCCCATACTTCGCTTCCAGCTCCCTCAATCCTGCAAACCGACCCCGAAGAAACAAATCTTTTAGCGTCTTAATCCCCTTCTCTTCCCATTTCCGAAAACTTCCATCCCACCTCCCTGGCTCAAATCTGTGGTTGTCCCGAATCGGCTTGTGCTGTAGTTTTTGATGTTGCTGACGTTGTTCTTGTTTCTGCAGCGCTTCTTGTTGTTGTTGTTGCTCTTGTTGCGCTGCATGTTGTTTTCGTTGTTGCTGTTGTTTTTCTTGTTTCTGCTGTGCTTCTTGCGGTTTTTCTTGTTCCTGTTGCGCTCAATGAGTTTTCCGTGTGGATGATTTGAGTCATTGTCACAGTTATTGGTGTCAGTGTCCTTTGTGGTACCGGTTACATTGAGCGTTTCTTCTTGAGAATTGTGAGAATGATCTGATGTTGTATAGATGATGGTGACATCAGTTATTTGTGGTGGATTTGATTCCTCTGCTTTGCTTCCTTGGTACTCCTCTTCTCGAGTCATTTCTGGTTCACTTGAATCATCTGTGATCTCTTTGTGCTCCTCTTCTGGAGTTATTTCTGGTTCATTTGAATCACCTTTGGTTTCTTGGTGCTCCTCTTCTGGAGTCAAAATCTTCAAGATTTCTATTGACGTGGTCTCTCTGGACTCATGAGTAGCTGTCCTCTGATTGTTGAGTGCTTCTGTGCAGATGAGCTGAGATCTGTCAGTCTCGCTGTGATCCTGCACATCCTGTATGGGAATTGTGATTTCTTCATCACTTGTCTCACATACAGTGGGTAGACATTCAGTGTCTTCTTGTTGGTTAAATGAGCTGGGTAGACTTTCATAGTCTGCTTCTAGTGGCTCAAATACGCTGTGTAGGCTGTCTTCTTGTTGGTTAAATGAGCTGGGTTCTGGTGGCTCAAATAATCTGGGTAGACTAGCATAGTCTTTTTGTTGTTCACGTGAGCTTGGTAGACTTTAATAGTCTTGTTCATACATGGCGTTCGCTATGGAATATTTGCTTGCTTCCATTTTTGAGTCTGCCACAGAACTGTCTGTGGAGGCTAGCATCGCTCTCTCTGTGGAGTCTTTCGTCGCGCTCTCTGTGGAGTCTTTCATCGCTCTCCCTGTGGAGTCTTTCATCGCTCTCTCTGTGGAGTCTTTCATCGCTCTCTCTGTGGAGTCTTTCATCACTCTCTCTGTGGAGTCTTTCATCGCTCTCTCTGTGGAGTCTTTCATCACTCTCTCTGTGGAGTCTGTCATCGCTCTCTCTGTGGAGTCTGTCATCGCTCTCTCTGTGGAGTCGTGCAGTGTTCTCGCTGTAGAGTCGATCTGTGCTCTCTCAACGGAGTCGTTCTGTGCTCTCTGTGTGGCATCGTCTTCTTCTTGGGTATTGCTGTCATCCAATGCATCGATGATCTGCCATGGCATCATGGTATTGGATTCATCTACCATGAGAAGAGCCGTGTTGAGCTTTTCAACCATGTTGCTGATGCTGTGATCAGGATCGCCGAATAACTCAGCCATGTCTGAGCAGTATTGTGTGTATTGTTTGATAGACAAATCATCTCTTTTTGTTTCGGAGTTGGTATCGTTCTCTTCATGTTCAATGAACAAATCATCTTCTTTGGTTTCAGATTTGTCATTGTGCTCTTCACTTTGGGTGGTTGTTCCTGGGTGTTGTGAAAGTTATTTTCAACTGCTGGTGTAGGTTCGGGCATTGTTTTGTCTTTTAAGGTAAGAAAATTGGATTTTGCAGCTTTAAATTTCATTTTAGTGCATTTCCCTTTTAAGTGGGCGTGATCCGGGTCCTCTGACGTCATGATGCTCGTGACATCATGAGTAGGAATTGAATGTGCAACTCGAGTTTCCTTTACTGTGCGCTCTTTTCGCAACTGCGCATGCGGGCAAGTGTAGTTTGCCGTTTTCCTTCTTTTTGAGAAGTGCGCATGTGCGTACTGGCTGGAACGCTCTCGCTCAAGATGGCTGCCAATCAAAAAGTGCTGTTGCATCAAGTGAGATCCTGCCTCTGCCTCGTGGTGCGTGTTCACCATTTTACCAATTTTGTTTTCTAAATATTGATTCTGGGTTTGTAGAGTCTCAAAGTATTGATTTTGTTTTTGTTCATAAGCAAGGCATTTTCGTACAGCGATTTCTAGAGTTAGATACTTATCTTGTGATAGTTCTTCCCTCAAATTTTTATCCGATAGTCCAGAAATTAATTGATTCATTATCACAGTATCTCTGAAATCAGCATAATCACAGCCTTGTGGTATTAACTTGAGATTTGTAATAAAATCAGTGATGGGCCTTCCATTTCTCTGGCATTTATGATAAGAGTTAAATCTTTCCAGCATCTCTCCAGACTGACTCTTACAGTGTTCATCAAATTTTTTGAGTATTACTTCTATTTTGGTGTTGTCTTCACCTTCTAAGTAATTAAAGCAATTATAGATTCCTCTAGCTTCATGCCTCCTATTGAGAGTAGTAGTGCTATTTTCATTGCATCAGAGACCGTGCTTAAATCATTAGCTGCGATAAATATTTGGAATATCTGTTCAAACATTTTCCAGTCAGAACTTAAATTACCGGTTGTTTCCAGCTGCCCTAGAGGTCCAATGAGTCCCATAGTTGGTCGTCGAGGATCCATTTGCTGTGAAGTCTTCCACCGTCGAATATCCAGTCTGAATTTCCTTCTCTTTTTGTCTAACCTAATCTAACTAGTTCTGTTAAAGCCACACGCCTGGTACCATGTTTTGTTACCTGTGTGGTAGGTAACATGTGCTACTCAAACATTGGTTAGTGATGAGGTCTTCTGAATCTCGATGAAGAAGACTCGAACTCGTCCAGTAGTAACAAAAGGTTTATTGAGTAACTATAACAATAATTGCATGAGTTCTTTACTTTAACTTTGATACTAGTGATAAGGTTAACACGATCTAACTACGGTAACTATACATAACTCCACTAGCCATCTGAACTAGTTTGCTGTTGCCCTGGTCGCAGTGCACCCAAGAGAGAGAGAGAGACCCAATGTGGTTGCCTTTTATACCCCTGTTGGTCCGGCCCTCTAATGATCATGTGGTGCTACTGATTAATCCCTTGTGTACATGCACATATAGAGATCACTACAGGTGTAACAGGGTGGTTGGGGAGTGGGTGGCATGGCGGAGGTGGGGTGGTGTGGGGATTATGTGGGGAAGGGGATTGGAGTTGGATTGGATGGAATTGGGGGAAAGGGGAATTGGGGAGGATTGGGAAGAAGGAGGGAAATGGGGAAGGGGAAGGAGGGAAATGGGGAGAGGACGTAGCCTTGTCCTATGAGAATCTGGTGAGTATGAGGACCACCCTGGTCCTCTGGACGTGTCAGACCCTTATTGCCACCTGTCCTCTATCCTCCGGTCCCTCCCCCAGCCCCTGACCAGGCTTGTCCTCCAGCCCCTCCATGTCTGCCTCCTCCTCCTCAGGGGTGGCCGGATGTCCCTCCCCCACTCCTCCAGCATGTCGATCCACAGCTGTGACAGGATGTGGAGAGCACAACAGACCACGACAAAGCGGGAAACCCTCTTGGGGGTATACTGCAGTGCACCGCCAAAGTGGTCCAGGCATCGGAACCACTTCTTCAACAGTTAAATGCACTGCTCAATGACAGCATGGGCGGCAGCATAGGCCTCATTCTCAGTCTCAGGCCTCCGCACCGGCGTCATCAGCCAGGACCTCAGCGGATATTCCTTGTCCCCAAGAGACATCCCGTCATCCTGGGGTAGTCCTCGAAAATGCTGGGAATCTCCGAGTGTCCCAGGATGTAGCTGTCATGCACGCCCCCTGGGTAGCAGGCATATATGTGCATGATACAGAGGCGGTGGTCACACACAATCTGAATATTCAGGGAGTGGAACCCCTTCCTGTTAATAAAAGGATTCCCGGTGATGGCGGAGAATCCTGCAGCCCGAGCGTCCTGGTGGGCCTGGTCCAGGTTGTAGGTGATAAAATCTAATGCCTGGGCACAGAGGGGTTCTGTGACCTCCCGGATTCACCTGTCGGCTGTATATTGTGAAATGCTACACAAGTCCCCACACGAGCCCTGGAATGAACCAGTGGCATAAAGGTTGAGTGCTGCGCTGACCTTCATGGCCAGCGGGAGCATGGCTTCCTCCTCCACGGGAGGCCACATCCACGAGGACATGTTACAGGTTGTCTCCCTGCTGAAATGCAGTCTTCTGCAGCACATCCTGTCTGTCATCTCATTGAAAGACCAATGACGCCTGCACACTTTGGGCCATCATGAGTCTTCCCCTCTGGGTTCCTCTTCAGCCTGATGGATGGCCGGGCCTCCAGGAAGTGCGTCGGCCCCCTGCACATGGGGTGCTGCTTCCAGCCTGTGTCATCGTGGCTGCCTTGTATGGAATCTGGCCACCTGGGCTGCCACCAGCGAGGCGAGGGCAGCCGCTGCGGCACCAACACCACCAAACATTTTGGTATCTGTGAGGAACTGGAGAAGGAGAGAGACCGACAATCAGTTAGCGCTTCCATCCCGGGACCCTCAAATTCCACATCCCCCCACAACCATCCTTACCATGACTGTCCCACCTTCTCTCAGAGTAGTAGCCATGTACTGGCCATGTAGTGAGCCAGTTGTGCCGGCAAACCTTGCTCTGCACACTCACCCCTGGCCACATCAGGAACCCTAGACCCCAGATCTATGCCGGCAAAATTAAGGAGGCCATCCTCAGGCGACCTCCCCTGATCCACACACTTACCCTTTGTTCACAAGATGGCCCACTGTGCTGAAACCCAGGCCTTTCGCGTTTGATTGTTGACAGCTGCCACTATGGTGTTCCCATTCCTAGAATTTAGGCACACTATTCAGGGGCATTCAACCACCGTTTTGTGCCAGCACTGGGTTCATAGCAGGAAAAGGCAAAATCGAGATTCGCGCTGGATGTGAACCAGTTTGCAATTCACCCGGCCCGTTCCTGAAGGCTCTGTCCTGGAAGGACAGACAGGCTGCAGCTGTGGTTGCCCATGTTATGGGTCTCCACATTATTTAAAGGTAGCTTGAAGGCCACACACACGCAAAGCTCTCATCGCCCCCCCTTCCCCCTCCCTTCCAGCTCAAGGGTGACCCGCGACTTGGAGTGCTTCTGCCCCCGACCAAGCCCACCACCCCTGAGGGGTCCCCCACTATTCCCAAGCGCAAGGCCAGCGGCTCTGGTGCCCTTGAACTGTATGCCGGAAAATGAAAATGGCTACTCACCTCCTCACGTCCCTTCAGTAGCCATTGCGCCAGCTTCACGTGAATTCTTGCTGGGGAATTGGGTAATTCCCGGTAGTCGTTGCATTCGACTTCAATATCACCAATGAGGGTTAATGATATGCTTGCCATTTTTGCGTGAGAACTGGAACTCGCCATCGGGAACGGGCCGGATGAATTGTAAACTTATTCATGCCTGGCGCTAATCTCGATTTTGGTCTTTCCCGCTATTTACCCAGCACGACCAGATCTGTGCTGGATGAAAGTAGCGGCAGTGGAAAATCCATAATAAGATTAGCATGTGATGCATCACTGGAAATAACCTCCGGGTCAACTAAGGATGGGAACTTAAGGACACGTTTAATTAAATTTGACTTTCTGAATAAAAACGAGCACATTTTGGAAAACTCAGCTGATCAGACAGAATCTGGGGAGAGAAGCAAAGTTTACGATACAGGTTGTTGACCTGTCATCAGTATTTAGAAAGGTACGGCAGTAGAAGGGGGGAGCAGGCAGGAAGGACAAAAAGGAAGGTGTATGATAGGGGGGAGGGCAGGAGATATTAACTAGGAAAAGATTTCATGATGCAAAAGGCCAAGGAAGTGCTAATGAATAGAGTAAAGAAACCAAAGGGCTGTGTCCAAATGTGGCATGAATGGCTATATAACAACCATCTGAATGTAACATGATTTAAAGTTGTTGAACTCAATATTGAGTCCAGAAGGTTGCAGAGTAAGAATATTAAAGATGAAGTTCTGCTTCTTCTTCAGTGTTGAGCTTTATTGGAACACTGTGGCAGGCCGTGGATAGAAAGGTCAGGGTGGAAGCAAGGTGAAAAATTAAAATTAAACAACTCAGGGTCATGTTTGCAGACTGAATGGGGCTGTTCCACAAAACGGTCACCTAGAGCGATTTACTGACCTTGTCACCCCCAAGATTCACCGAAACCTCGCGAGACATCGTGATCTGGATCTCGCCCTCGCTGCGCGGGATCCCGAGCAGTATAGTTAAATGTGTTGTGTGGCTCATTTAAATACGTCTGCATCGCATTCTCCTGGCGGGCTGGGAACTAGCAGACTCCAAGGGAGGCCTGGACCAGGCGCCCTTTAGTACTTAGCCACACAAATGTGGACCAGGCGAAACTTCTCGGTGGTGGGGTACAGGGCTGAGTGGCTCCCTGGCTCTCCCTCTGGCACCCAGGCACCCAGGGTCTCTGGGTTGCACTGCCATACCAGCAGGGACACTGCCAATGTTCTAGAATGGCAGTGCCAGGGTAAATCCTGAGGGGAGCCATACCCGTGAAAGGGGGGAATGAGGGGGGTTATGAAGTGTAGGGGGTGAAGGTCAGGTATGAAGGGGGCTCATAAAGGTTGTGGTTTAAGGGTGGAAGTTCTGAAAATGGAGGCCCAAAAGTGGGTGGGGAGGCCTCAAAAAGAGGGTGCCCACAGCAACCCCATAGTGTCTTCACTTGGCGGGGGATGGGAGGGGAGGGAATAATGCCCATGTCTGCATGGGACGAGATTGTCTGTGGGTGGGGGGTGTGGAGGATCCTCAAGCTCACTTAGGAATTGGGGCACCCTTTCAAAATGGCGGCCTGATCTCTGAGGAACTGCCCTGACCGACAAGTTCAGCAGTGACTAGGGTGGGCTTGTCCTGCCACGCCCGCCTGGCAACCTGAGAATCCCACCAGAGGTCAATGGACTTTCCATTGTCCGTGTCTCGCCCGTGGCAATGTTGTGGCGGGCGGGGCAGAAGAATCCATCCCAATAAGTGGGGCTTGACTGGGGAGAAACACCCCAAAGCCCCAAAAAATGACTTTTGGTTGAATAGCGGTGGGGAACTCACCCAAAAAGCCGGCGAGAAACACCCCACCAAACTCGTCCAAAATGACAAGGATGCCATTCTCCCGAAAGGAAATTAAGTCCCCGAGCGAGAGCATTTAGCCACGTGTTTCCTGGCACTGGCAGTGCCGAGAAACACATGGCTTTTCACTGTAACTTCCGTTGTATAAGGGGCCTGAATGGGGAACATGCAGCCAACTGCTCATAGACTCCGGTTTGTACAGTGGGGAGTTCCAGCGAGCAAAGCTCTCCAGTGTAGCGAGAGATCGGGACGCCAATTCTAAATGCTGTCTCAATCTCCGAGGCCCCTGAAACAATTCTCTGACTCCCCCCCCACCCGCCCAGCCCAAACACACCATGGGAGGGTCCCTGACCTCTCCCGCACCCCCACCAAGCACCCTGGTCAGATCACATGTTCACAAAGATGTTAGCTTGGCAGTGTCAACCTGGCACCCTGGCAGTGCCCGTGCTCATGCCAGCACCATTTGAGCACCTTGACAGCGCAAGGCTGGCACCCAGGTGGTACTCCCAGGGTGCCCAGGTGGCACCAGCTTGGCCAGAGCACCACCCTGCCAAAAGGGCATGTAGTTGGGGACCTTCGAACCATTGGGAGGCCCCCATGAGTGCTGTTCCATCTGATCCCCATTTGTGGCACTCACCCAAGGTCTCTGAGGCATAGGGAATGAATTCCAAAGCCTCAGATACCTGGGGATCTGCACATTAGAGTGAGATAGCTGCCTCGCTCTAATATGCAGATTTGTAAAAAAGTGATCCCGCAAAGGATGTGATTCACATCGCAACGTCTTGTGAAATCGCGTTGGATCTCATGAGGCATGGCGAGCCGGGTAGACCCCCGGAGCGGGTTAGAACATAGAACACAGAACATAGAAAAATACAGCACAGAACAGGCCCTTCAGCCCACGATGTGGTGCCAAACCTTTGTCCCAGATTAATCATAGATTATCATAGATTTTACAGTGCAGAAGGAGGCCATTCGGCCCATTGAGTCTGTACCGGCTCTTGGAAAGAGCACCCTACCCAAGGTCAACACCTCCACCCAACACTAAGGGCAATATTGGACACTAAGGGCAATTTATCATGGCCAATCCACCTAACCTGCACATCTTTGGACTGTGGGAGGAAACCGGAGCACCCGGAGGAAACCCACGCACACACGGGGAGGATGTGCAGACTCCGCACAGACAGTGATCCAAGCTGGAATCGAACCTGGGACACTGGAGCTGTGAAGCAATTGTGCTATCCACAATGCTACCGTGCTGTCCTTAAGAACAAATTAATCTACACTATATCATTCTACCGTAATCCATGTACCTATCCAATAGCTGCTTGAAGGTCCCTAATGTTTCCGACTCAACTACTTCCACAGGCAGTGCATTCCATGCCCCCACTACTCTCTGGGTAAAAAAACCTACTTCTGACATCCCCCCTATATCTTCAACCATTCACCTTAAATTTATGTCCCCTTTTAATGGTTTGTTCCACCCGGGGGAAAAGTCTCTGACTGTCTACTCTATCTATTCCCCTGATCACCTTATAAACCTCGATCGAGTCGCCCCTCATCCTTCTCCGTTCTAATGAGAAAAGGCCTAGCACCCTCAACCTTTCCTCGTAAGACCTACTCTCCATTCCAGGCAACATCCTGGTAAATCTCCTTTGCACCTTTTCCAAAGCTTCCACATCCTTCCTAAAATGAGGCGATCAGAACTGTACACAGTATTCCAAATGTGGCCGTACCAAAGTTTTGTACAGCGTGCATCATCACCTCACGGCTCTTAAATTCAATCCCTCTGTTTTTAAAAAAAATAATTTTTATTAAAGGTTTTCATAAAATATCAATAACAAAATGAAAAAGAAAAAAGAACCCAACAGGGTTAAGGACAAAACACAATCTAAAAAAGCAACCCCCCAAACCCCTCCCCCCCCCGTACATAAATACTAAATTAACATTAACACCCCGACTTAACACAACAGGTGTATACACCCCCTCAGACCCTCCAGTGTAAATAACATAAACAAAAATAAAGTAAACCCCCCCTCCCCCGAACTGCTGCTGCCATTGACCAATGTCTATCGTTCTGCCAGAATGTCTAAGAACAGTTGCCACCGCCTAAAGAACCCTTGCACCGACCCTCTCAAGGCGAATTTCACCCTCTCCAATTTAATGAACCCTGCCATATCGCTGATCCAGGATTCCACGCTTGGGGGCCTCGCATCTTTCCACTGAAGGAGAATCCTTCGCCGGGCTACCAGGGACGCAAAGGCCGAATTCCGGCCTCTTTCGCCTCTTGCACTCCCGGCTCCTCTGCCACCCCAAATATTGCGAGCCCCCAGCCCGGTCTGACCCTGGATCCTACCACCCTCGACACCGTCCGCGCTACGCCCTTCCAAAATTCCTCCAGCGCTGGGCATGCCCAGAACATATGGGTGTGATTTGCTGGGCTCCCTGAGCACCTAGCACACCTGTCCTCACCCCCAAAGAACCGGCTCATCCTTGTCCCGGTCATGTGTGCCCTGTGCAGCACCTTAAACTGTATGAGGCTGAGCCTCGCGCACGAAGAGGAAGAATTCACCCTCCCTAGGACATCTGCCCACGTCCCCTCTTCGATCTCTTCTCCCAACTCCTCCTCCCACTTATCTTTCAACTCCACCACCGAGGCCTCCTCCTCCTCCTGCATCACCTGGTAAGTTTCCAAGATCTTCCCCACTCCCACCCACCCCCCCAGAGCAGCCTGTCCTGTACTGTGTGTGGCAGTAGCCACGGGAATTCCACCACCTGCCGTCTGTCAAACGCCCTTACCTGTAAGTACCTGAAGGTGTTCCCTGGGGGGAGCCCGTACTTCTCCTCCAGCTCACCCAAGCTCGCGAACTTCCCGTCCACAAACAGGTCCCCCAACTTTCGTATCCCTGCCCTGTGCCACCCCGAAAACCCTCCACCTGTTCTTCCTGGGACGAACCGGTGGTTCCCCCGTAATGGGGTCCACGCCGAGGCCCCAACTTCCCCCCTATGCCGCCTCCACTGCCCCCAAATTTTGGGGGCCGCCACAACCACCGGGCTCGTGGTATACCTCCTTGGAGGGAGCGGAGGCGGCGCCGTTGCCAGCGCCCCCAGACTCGTACCCACACAGGACGCCGTCTCCAGCCTCTTCCATGCAGCCCCCTCCCCCTCCATCACCCACTTGCGCACCATCGTCGCATTGGCGGTCCAGTAGTACCCACAGAGGTTGGGCAGCGCCAGCCACCCCCTATCTCTACTGCGCTCCAGGAACACCCTTCTCACCCTCGGAGTCCCTCGCGCCCACACAAACCCCATGAAACTCCTTTTAACCTGCCTGAAAAAAGCCTTCGGGGAGGCACTGGAACAGGAACAAAAACCTTGGGAGCACCGTCATTTTGATTGACTGCACCCTACCCGCCAAGGACAGCGGCAACGCGTCCCACCTCTTGAACTCCTCCTCCATTTGCTCCACCAGCCTTGTAAAGTTAAGCCTATGCAGGGCCCCCCAGCTCCTGGCCACCTGGACCCCCAAATATCTGAAGCTCCTCTCCGCCCTTTTTAGTGGGAGCTCGCCAATCCCCCACTCCTGGTCCCCTAGCTGAACTACGAACAGCTCGCTCTTCCCCATATTGAGCTTGTACCCTGAAAAGTCCCGAATTCCCTAAGGATCCTCATTACCTCTGGCATTCCTCCCACCGGGTCCGCCACATACAGCAGCAGGTCGTCCGCATAAAGCGACATCCTATGCTCCTCCCCACCCCGCACCAACCCCCTCCAGTTCCTCAACTCTCTCAGTGCCATAGCCAGGGGTTCAATCACCAGTGCGAAGAGCAGGAGGGACAGGGGACACCCCTGTCTCGTCCCTCGGTGCAACCAAAAGTACTCGGACCTCCTCCTATTTGTGGCCACACTCGCCATCGGGACCTCATACAACAGCCTAACACACCTGACAAACCCCTCCCCAAACCCGAACCTTTTCAGCACCTCCCACAGGTACCCTCACTCTACCCTATCGAAGGCTTTCTCAGCGTCCATCGCCATCACTATCTCCGCCTCCCCCTCCCTCGCCGGCATCATGATAATGTTCAAAAGCCTCCGCACATTCGCGTTCAACTGTCTCCCCTTCACAAACCCCGTCTGGTCTTCATGGATGATCTGCGGCACACAATCCTCAATCCTCGTGGCTAAGACCTTCGCCAGCACCTTGGCATCTACATTTAGCAAGAAAATCGGTCTGTAAGACCCACATTGCAGGGGATCCTTGTCCCGCTTCAGGATCAAGGAGATCAGTGCCCGGGACATCGTCGGGGGTAAAGCCCCCCCCCTCCCTTGCCTCATTAAAGGTCCTAACTAACAGCGGGCCCAAAAGGTCCATATATTTTTTATAGAATTCGACCGGGAAACCGTCCGGCCCCGGTGCCTTCCCCGCCTGCATGCTTCCTATCCCTTTGATCAGCTCCTCCAGCCCAATCGGGGCCCCCAGTCCCGCCACCAGTCCCTCTTCCACCTTTGGAAACCTCAATTGGTCCAGGAAACGGCCCATCCCTCCCTCCTCCCGTGGGGGCTCGGATCGGTACAATTCCTCGTAGAAGCCCCTGAAGACCCCATTGATGCCAACCCCACTTCAATCCCTCTGTTAATGAAAGCTAGCACACCATAGGCCTTCTTCACAGCTCTATCCACTTGAGTGGCAACTTTCAAAGATGTATGAACATAGACCCCAAGATCTCTCTGCTCCTCCACATTGCCAAGAACTCTACTGTTAACCCTGTATTCCGCATTCATATTTGTCCTTCCAAAATGGACAATCTCACACTTTTCAGGGTTAAACTCCATCTGCCACTTCTCAGCCCAGCTCTGCATCCTATCTATGTCTCTTTGCAGCCGACAACAGCCCTCCTCACTATCCACAACTCCACCAATCTTCGTATCGTCTGCAAATTTACTGACCCACCCTTCAACTCCCTCATCCAAGTCATTAATGAAAATCACAAACAGCAGAGGTCCCAGAACTGATCCCTGCAGTACGCCACTGGTAACTGGGATCCAGGCTGAATATTTGCCATCTGTCTTCTATCGGTTAGCCAGTTTGTTATCCAACTGGCCAAATTTCCCACTATCCCATGCCTCCTTACTTTCTGCATAAGCCTACCATGGGGAACATTATCAAATGCCTTACTAAAATCCATGTACACTACATCCGCTGCTTTACCTTCATCCACATGCTTGGTCACCTCCTCAAAGAATTCAATAAGACTTGTAAGGCAAGACCTACCCCTCACAACTCCGTGCTGACTATCCCTAATCAAGCAGTGTCTTTCCAGAAGCACCCTTGACCTCTTGACCGGTCCTCCTAGCCCTCTCACGTTCCACGTGATTATCCTTACTGGGGGGTCTCTCACGCCCCCCCCCTCCACCTTTCTTATCCACCATCACCATACCACCGGGACCTGCCCCATAAGCCTGACCCGCCCCTGTCCATTGTTAACATCAAACCCCTTCCCCACCTCCCAAGAACCCCCCCCTACAAAAGCATCCCCCAACATCCATCCCTCCACCCCCTCTTGCTCGCCTCGTAGGCCCATTGAAGCCTGCTATCCAGGCTCCAACGTCCGCAGTCCTCCTCTCACCTCACCCCCGTTCACTAACTGACTTTAGTTAGCTAGCGCGGGTGGCTCCCCCCGCCAAGACCTCTCGCCCCCTTCTGCCCAGTCCCAGAGAAAGAAACACCAAAACAAACCCAACAATCCAACCCCTACAATTCACTAACATAACATTTAACCGTCGCAACACAGAACGCCATTAACTTGAACTCTGCGACTTCCGGGTGCGGCGATGACCAGCTGAGTCGCACGTTTCGGCAGCTCCCGGTGAAACGGACTTTTGGGCTCTTGATGGGAGCCCCAACGGCAATTTTGACGGCTAAAAACACTGTGCGGTAAACCAGAAGGGAATCCCCCCTGGATACGGATGAAAAAAGGAGGAGAAAGTGGCCGGATTGCAGTGGATCCTTTAGAACAGCGGCAAGGAAGGCAAGCAAAAACCAAGATGGCGTCGGAAGGTGGCAGTTTACATTGGGGCCCTGAACAACAAGAGTTCTTGAAATGCTGTGTGGAAGAGCTCAAAAAGGAAATGAAGAAAGAGCTGTTGGCCCCGATACTACAGGCGATCGAAGGGCTAAAAGAGGATAAAAAAAGACCCAGGAGCGGGAGCTTCGGGTCGCGAAGGCAAAGGCAGCCGAGAATGAGGACGACATACAGGGCCTGGTGGTGAAGACGGAGACGCATGAGGCACATCACAAACGATGTGTGGAAAGGTTGGAGGCACTGGAGAACAACGCAAGGAGGAACAACCTGAGGATTCTTGGTCTTCCTGAAGGTGCGGAGGGAGCGGACGTCGGGGCATATGTGAGCACGATGCTGCACTCGTTAATGGGAGCGGAGGCCCCGGCGGGTCCGTTGGAGGTGGAGGGAGCATACCGAGTGATGGCGCGAGGACCGAGAGCAGGAGAAATTCCCAGAGCCATAGTGGTGAGATTCCTCCGTTTTAAGGATAGAGAAATGGTCCTTAGATGGGCAAAGAAAACTCGGAGCAGTAAATGGGAGAACGCGGTGATCTGCGTTTATCAAGACTGGAGTGCGGAGGTGGCGAGAAGGAGGGCGAGCTTTAATCGGGCCAAGGCGGTGCTTCATAAAAAGAAGATAAAATTTGGAATGCTGCAACCGGCAAGACTGTGGGTCACATATCGAGGGAGGCACCACTACTTTGAGACGGTGGATGAAGCGTGGACTTTTATTGTGGAAGAAAAACTGGAATGAGCGGGTTATTAAAAAGAACGTTTGAACAAAGTGGTGGGGCGAATGTGGGGGGCGAAGAGGGGGGTTAAAAAGGGGGGAAAGAGGAGTTTTATTTACTAATCCTGCGATGTGGTAACTTTTCTCTCTTCCACAGGTGGTGATGGGGGGAGGAGGGGAGATGGAGGAGATGGGGCATTGGCCATTGGGGGTGGGGCCAAGGGAGAAGCGCGGGCTTGGTTCCCGCGCTATGATAATCATGGCGGGAATAGAGAAGCAGGAAGGAGGGGGCGTCGCACGGTGCGAGCCGAGGTCACGGGGGGAAGCCGAGGTCGGCCAGAGTTTGCTGACTTCTGGGAGCAACATGGGGGGAGTAATTACGCTAGCGGGGGATCTAGCGGGGGGGGGTGGGAGGGGGGAATTACTGGGTTGCTGCTGCTGGGGAGAGGGGGGAGCTGGTATGGGAGGGGATGGGTGGGGGGGGCACCGCCTGGGGGAGATACAGCTGCGTGGGAACCGGGTGAGGAGCTGGAAAAAGGGGATGGCTAATCGACAAGGGGGGGGGTAGGAAGCCCCCCAACCCGGCTGATCACGTGGAACGTGAGAGGGCTGAACGGGCCGATAAAGAGGGCACGGGTACTCGCACACCTTAAGAAACTTAAGGCAGGAAACGCACCTGAAACTGATAGACCAGGTTAGGCTACGCAAAGGATGGGTGGGGCAGGTGTTCCATTCGGGGCTAGATGCGAAAAACAGGGGGGTGGCTATATTAGTGGGGAAGCGGGTAATGTTCGAGGCAAAGACTATAGTGGCGGATAACGGGGCAGATACGTGATGGTGAGTGGCAAACTACAGGGGGAGACGGTGGTTTTGGTAAACGTATATGCCCCGAACTGGGATGATGCCAATTTTATGAGGCGGATGCTAGGACGCATTCCGGACCTAGAGATGGGAAAGCTGATAATGGGGGGAGATTTTAATACGGTGTTGGAACCAGGGCTGGATAGGTCGAAGTCCAGGACTGGAAGGAGGCCGGCAGCAGCCAAGGTACTTAAAGATTTTATGGAGCAGATGGGAGGTGTAGACCCGTGGAGATTTAGCAGACCTAGGAGTAAGGAGTTCTCGTTTTTCTCCTATGTCCATAAAGTCTACTCGCGAATAGACTTTTTTGTGCTGGGTAGGGCGTTGATCCCGAAGATGAGGGGAACGGAGTATACGGCTATAGCCATTTCGGATCACGCTCCACACTGGGTAGACTTGGAGATAGGGGAGGAAACAGGAGGGCGCCCACCCTGGAGAATGGACATGGGACTAATGGCAGATGAGGGGGTGTGTCTAAGGGTGAGGGGGTGCATTGAAAAGTACTTGGAACTCAATGATAATGGGGAGGTCCAGGTGGGAGTGGTCTGGGAGGCGCTGAAGGCGGTGGTTAGAGGGGAGCTGATATCAATAAGGGCACATAAAGGGAAGCAGGAGAGTAAGGAACGGGAGCGGTTGCTGCAAGAACTTTTGAGGGTGGACAGACAATATGCGGAAGCACCGGAGGAGGGACTGTACAGGGAAAGGCAAAGGCTCCATGTAGAATTTGACTTGCTGACTACGGGCACTGCAGAGGCACAATGGAGGAAGGCACAGGGTGTACAGTACGAATATGGGGAGAAGGCGAGCAGGTTGCTGGCACACCAATTGAGGAAAAGGGGAGCAGCGAGGGAAATAGGGGGAGTGAGGGATGAGGAAGGAGAGATGGAGCGGGGAGCGGAGAGAGTGAATGGAGTGTTCAAGACATTTTATAAAAAATTATATGAAGCGCAACCCCCGGATGGGAGGGAGAGAATGATGGGCTTCTTGGATCGGCTAGAATTTCCCAAGGTGGAAGAGCAGGAAAGGATGGGACTGGGAGCACAGATCGAGGTAGAAGAAGTGGTGAAAGGAATTAGGAGCATGCAGGCGGGAAAGGCCCCGGGACCGGATGGATTCCCAGTCGAATCCTATAGAAAATATGTGGACTTGCTCACCCCGGTATTGACGAGGACCTTTAATGAGGCAAAGGAAAGGGGACAACTGCCCCCGACTATGTCTGAAGCAACGATATCGCTTCTCTTAAAGAAGGAAAAGGACCCGCTACAATGCGGGTCCTATAGACCTATTTCCCTCCTAAATGTAGATGCCAAGATCCTGGCCAAGGTAATGGCAATGAGAATAGAGGAATGTGTCCCGGGGGTGGTCCACGAGGACCAAACTGGGTTTGTGAAGGGGCGACAGCTGAACACGAATATACGGAGGCTGTTAGGGGTAATGATGATGGCCCCACCAGAGGGGGAAACGGATATAGTAGTGGCGATGGATGCCGAGAAAGCATTTGATAGAGTGGAGTGGGATTATTTGTGGGAGGTGTTGAGGAGATTTGGTTTTGGAGAGGGGTATGTTAGATGGGTGCAGCTGTTGTATAGGGCCCCGATGGCGAGCATGGTCACGAATGGACGGGGATTTGCATATTTTCGGCTCCATAGAGGGACAAGGCAGGGATGCCCTCTGTCCCCATTATTGTTTGCACTGGCGATTGTGCCCCTGGCGATAGCGTTGAGGGGTTCCAAGAAGTGGAGGGGAGTACTTAGAGGAGGAGAAGAACACCGGGTATCTTTGTACGCGGACGATTTGCTACTATACGTGGCAGACCCGGCAGAGGGGATGCCAGAAATAATGCGGATACTTGGGGAGTTTGGGGATTTTTCAGGGTATAAATTGAACATGGGGAAAAGTGAGTTGTTTGTGGTGCATCCAGGGGAGCAGAGTAGAGAAATAGAGGACCTACCGTTGAGGAAGGTAACAAGGGACTTTCGTTACCTGGGGATCCAGATAGCCAAGAATTGGGGCACATTGCATAGGTTAAATTTAACGCGGTTGGTGGAACAAATGGAGGAGGATTTCAAGAGATGGGATATGGTATCCCTGTCACTGGCAGGGAGGGTGCAGGCGGTTAAGATGGTGGTCCTCCCGAGATTCTTCTTTGTGTTTCAGTGCCTCCCGGTGGTGATCACGAAGGCTTTTTTTAAAAGGATTGAAAAGAGCATCATGGGTTTTGTGTGGGCCGGGAAGACCCCCGAGAGTGAGGAAGGGATTCTTACAGCGTAGCAGGGATACGGGGGGGCTGGCACTACTGAGCCTAAGTGAGTATTATTGGGCCGCTAATATTTCAATGGTGAGTAAATGGATGGGAGAGGAGGAGGGAGCGGCGTGGAAGAGATTAGAGAGGGCGTCCTGTAGGGGGACTAGCCTACAGGCTATGGTGACAGCCCCATTGCCGTTCTCACCGAGGAACTACACCACAAGCCCGGTGGTGGTGGCTACACTGAAGATTTGGGGACAGTGGAGACGGCATAGGGGAAAGACTGGAGCCTTGGGGGGGTCCCCGATGAGAAACAACCATAGGTTTGCCCCGGGGGGAATGGATGGGGGATATGGAATGTGGCAAAGAGCAGGAATAACGCAACTGAAAGATCTGTTTGTGGATGGGAAGTTCGCGAGTCTGGGAGCGCTGACCAAGAAATATGGGTTGCCCCAAGTGAATGCATTCAGGTATATGCAACTGAGGGCTTTTGCGAGGCAACAGGTGAGGGAATTCCCGCAGCTCCCGACACAAGAGGTGCAGGACAGAGTGATCTCAAAGACATGGGTGGGGGATGGTAAGGTGTCAGATATATATAGGGAAATGAGGGACGAAGGGGAGACTATGGTAGATGAACTAAAAGGGAAATGGGAAGAAGAGCTGGGGGAGGAGATCGAGGAGGGGCTGTGGGCAGATGCCCTAAGCAGGGTAAACTCGTCGTCCTCGTGTGCCAGGCTCAGCCTGATTCAGTTTAAGGTATTACACAGGGCGCATATGACTGGAGCACGGCTCAGTAAATTTTTTGGGGTGGAGGATTGGTGTGCGAGGTGCTCGAGAAGCCCAGCGAATCATTCCCATATGTTTTGGTCATGCCCGGCACTACAGGGGTTTTGGATGGGGTGACAAAGGTGCTTTCAAAAGTAGTGGGGGTCCGGGTCGAACCAAGCTGGGGGTTGGCTATATTTGGGGTTGCACAAGAGCCGGGAGTGCAGGAGGCGAGAGAGGCCGATGTTTTGGCCTTTGCGTCCCTAGTAGCCCGGCGCAGGATATTGTTAATGTGGAAAGAAGCCAAGCCCCCAGGGGTGGAGACCTGGGTAAATGACATGGCAGGGTTTATAAAGCTAGAGCGGATTAAGTTCGTTCTAAGGGGGTCGGCTCAAGGGTTCACCAGGCGGTGGCAACCGTTCGTCGAATACCTCGCAGAAAGATAGATGGAATGGAAAAAAGAAGGCAGCAGCAGCAGCCCAGGATCGGGGGGTGGGGGGGTGGGGGGGGTGGGGCGGGGGGGGGGGGGTGGGGGGGAGTGGGGCGGAGGAGGAACCAGAAGGACTCTCAGGGTTGTTAATATATACTGAATAATATGTATAGGTCGTTGCGACAGATAATTATATATTGGACTGTTAAATTATATTTTTGGAGAGTGTTACTTGTGATAAGGCAGTTGCCAATTAGGGTTAGTTTTCATTTTTGTTATTTATTATTTATTCATTTTTTGTTTATAAAATAGGTCATTGTTATTTGTGTTGTTATAATATTGTGTAAAGGATGCACAATGTACTGTGTTGGTTGACCAACAATTTTTAATAAAATATTTATTAAAAAAAAAACTTGAACGATAGTCGGGGAGTGCGTGAGGACTCGGGGATTTCCCCGAAATCGCTGCTAATCGCGGCCACCGGCGGGAGCTCTTGTTATTGCGGCCGCCCTGCTCGCCCACGCCACCGGAAGCCGGCAAGACTCATTCTTAATTGCCTTAAGGTGACAATGATCAATCCGTGATTGGTTTAATTGGTTTCTCGCGGGTGATGGTCATCTCTTGATATAATTTCAGTTATTTGTGGGACCATCCCACTTGTTAATCGGAGAATTACAATTTGGCGTGAAAGTGGCGCCCGACATGATTTCGGCGTCAAAACTGACTCTCCGCCGAATCGCGTTTTCCGGTTCTGGCGCCAGTGGACGGAGAATCCCGCCCAATGAATTTGTTCACGTAGACTAAGAATGACAAATAATCATGTCTCTGGTGAGGCTTAGTCGCCAGTGGAATCCCAAAAGAATCAGTGTTAGGGTTTTTCTCTTCATCACATAGATGGGGGAATGGCTTCAAAGGGGAATGGCCCAATACCCGGCAGGTGTCTCTTAATATAGACAAGAGTAGTGTGATGCTTATGAGCAAGGACAACTTCAGGAATTTACACATACAAGATTGGGGCAGCTAAGTGGAGAAAGTTTCTGAATCATTGTTGTGAAAGTGAATAGGGTTTACAGATTTATAGTTAGGATAACTCGATTTCATATTAGAAGTAGAATACTTTTCTATGTAAGACTGGTCTGGTTGCATGTAGAATAAAAGCTTGGATTTTGTGGAGTGATGGTGTTTGGTATGATCTCTGGGAAAAGTGGCCACAAGGATTCATCCCCAAGATCCAGCCATTGCTGTGGCATCGGCATCCTTTTCCCACGTGTCAGGTCAGAGAGAATCGTTCACAACAAAGAGGCTGTCAAGTAGCATAAGAAAACATCAAAGTATTTTCAGAGAGCAAACCGGGGAACAAAAAGCATTCTTTATTTCTCGCTGCCAGTTAGAATGGTAAATACAGACAGGATTAAGCTGGAAACTAAAATATCAATTTTAAAAAATTAATCATGAAGTTTCACATTCCACAAATATAGAAATAGTTTTCAGCAAGCAAGGCTGGTCAACAGTAATCACGAGCTCAGTATGCTTTTAAAAACCCAAGTCACATTTAATTCTACTATAGCAGTATAACTTGCAATGACACTAATAGCATTAAAAGGACATTTTTTTTCAATTCACTGATTGCAATCTTAGAGGACTTCAACAGTGCACCCTGTAAGGAAGTGTGGAATAATTGACAGTAGCTTCTGGATTTCTGTGGTTAACTATGCATGCGCCATCCCCAGAAGTTGCTGTCACTTTCAGAGAAGTAATGACCTTGCTATAATCTTTTTATTAGTGTCACAAGTAGGCCTACATTAACACCGCAATGAAGTTACTGTGAAAATCCCCTAGTCGCCACATTCCGGCGCCTGTTCGGGTACAGTGACGGAGAATTCAGAATGTGCAATTCACTTAACAAGCACGTCTTTCGAGACATTTGTGGGAGGAAGCCGGACCACCCGGAGGAAACCAACGCAGACACGGGGAGAGCGTGCAGACTCCGCACAGACAGTGACCCAAGCCAGGAATCGAACCCGGGTCCCTGATGCTGTGCAGCAACACTGTGCTCCCGTGCCGCTATCAGGCAAAGGTTGACCATTTCACCATCCTTACTATCTCAAATTCCGAAACACGCCATATGGATGAACATCAAGACCCTGGGAGTCTGTGGAAGGCCATTTGATTGGTCCCTGTGTTAAGGGTCATTATCTAGAAGGACAGGCTTAGAAAACTAGGACTTCTTACTGTGGGAATAGGAGACATTGAGGAAGTGTGATTAGGATCTTTTGAAATAATAAGCTTGGATTCTGTCTTGCTGGATAGGTTATTTAGGATAGATGGGTAAGATGAGGAGGACCAGGGAGCACCAGTGCATGTTAGAAGAGCAGTTGGGATAGATGGTGGGTAACCCTTTTCACAGAGTGGCTGGTCTCTGGAATAGGTTGCCATTCTGTGGTGCATTTTGGATTTTCTGGCGATATTCAAAATAGACCTGGTCAAGTACCTGGTTGGAAGATATTTGAAACCTTTTATAGTACTGGGCTTAATGGAGACCAAGTGATACAATTCATTGTAATCCCCTGGAACTTGACTAGGATTGTGAATCATCTGGGATTGTCCTGGACCTTCAAGGAATTAAAGGCAAATCTCTTGAGCATGGCTACAAGCAACCATCAGAAAAATATTTTCATTGGGTTTATGGTGCATACATGTTGCACCATAGCTAGTCTTTTTCTGTTTTTCTATTTTGTGATGCTGGTTAAGAGAGCAACTAGTCACCCACCTTCGTTCCTGTCTCTAGAACTGTGCCGTACACAATTGGATGCCACATTGATCAACAACAATGATCAAACTTAAGCAATTCAGTGGAGACGAAAATGTGTGGAGGTGCTTCAACATTCGGGATTCTTTTTTTCCCTTTAAAAGTTACACTAAACTTTGTGAAACAAATGTTTATTCTTGTAAGTTTGAGGAAAGATCAACTAGATTGTCACTCAAATGTCATATGAACATTATCTTCCATCCATCATCTTAGAATCATAGAATCTCTGCAGTGCAGAAGGAGTCTATTAGGCCCATCGAGTCTGCACCGACCCTCTGAAAGAGTACTCTACCTAGACCCACTCCATCCCCGTAACCCCACTTAACCTGCACATCTTTGGACACTAAGGGACAATTTAGCAAGGCCAATCCACCTAGCCTGCACATCTTTGGACTGTGGGAGGAAACCGGAGAACCCAGAGAAAACCCATGGCGGCACGAGGAGAATGTGCAGACTCCACACAGACAGTTACCCAAGGCTGGAATTGAACACAGGCCCTTGGTGCTGTGAGGCAGCTGTGCTTACCACTGTGCCATCGCGTCGCCTTTATCTGTTAATCATCTAGCCATTAACCTTTTAGCCAATGACTGTTACTGCAATGAAGATGGGGAAATTTGACGAAAACATCCCCCATCCTGAGAATGAAGTACAAGGGAGTGTATTCATAAGATGGTCAATAGATGGGGTTTGCCATCCTATGACAAACACATGACTTGGATCATGGTTTGACTTCTAGTTTGGATTGGGATTGATTAGAGTCCTCACATAACTGGTGCACAACTGGTGAAGCCCGAGATTGGAAAGGGGGAGTTCCAGATCGAGTTGAGGGGCTATAGAACCAATATGAACCAGGGGAGTTGGAGGAGAGTGTGTACCTGTGGAAGGATGGGAAGCTGGTTGGGGGACAGTGTTTGAACTAGGCAGGAGGCAATTAAACAACTCAGTGAAGGAGGGGACTCCATAAATATCCCAATCATCAATGATGGAAGAGTCCAGCAAATCAGTGCAAAAGATAAGGCAGAAGCATTTGCAACAATCTGCAGCCAGAAGTGCTGAGTGGATGATCAATCTTGACCTCCTCTGGAGGTCCCAGCATCACAGATGTCAGTCTTTAGCCAGTTCGATGCACTCCACATGACATCAGGAAGCGACTGAAGGCACAGGATGCTGCAAAGACTATGATCCTTGACACTATTCCGGCAATAGTACTGGAGTCATGTGCTCCAAAGTTTGCCACGTCCCTAGCCAGGCTGGTCCAGTACAGCTACAATACTAGCATCCACCCGACAATGTGGAAAATTGCCCAGGTATGTCCTGTACACAAAAAGCAGGACAAATTTAACCTGGCCAATTACTGCCCCATCAATCTACTCCTGACCATTAGTAAAGTTATTGTTACGATGTGAAACGCTGGTTGGCCTGTTGAAAACATAAATGCACCGTTTTTCTTTTTTAGTTTAAAAAATATTATTCATATGAAAAGTGTATTATCAAAATTTGAGCATGCGCCCACGAAGGTAGTACCTTCATGATTTGGATTTCCAGTTCCTGGTGTATCTATTCTTTTCCCTGCCATACAAGTGAAAGAATAGCGGGTGTACCATTAGCTTAAGTTACAAACCCTATGCAACTATTTGTTCTCACATGTCAGAGGCTTATAATCAGGGTTGTTCCCAACTTGTCGGCACTTTAAGGGCAGTGTCAGATTTGACTAGTTTCTTGGATTGGCATGTAAACTTCTCGGGCTTGCCAAGTTCATAACTGAGAGAAGTAGGGAAGGCGGGTTTGTTCCTCTTGGCAGCATCATGTGGCAGCCCTGTGGCTGAGCTTGGTGCACTTTGTCGCAAGTACGTTTTCTACTTGGTTGGTTGACAGTGCGCTTCTGCAATCATAGAATCCCTGCAGAGCAGAAGGAGGCCATTCAGCCCATCGAGTCGGCACAGACTCTTCGGAAGAGCACCCTGCCTGGGCCCAATTCTCTGCCCCATCCCCGTAACCCCACCCAACCTTTGGACACTAAGGGGCAATTTAGCTTGGTCAATCCACCTTAACTTGCACATCTTTGGACTGTGGGAAGAAACCAGAGCACCCGGAGGAAACCCACGCAGACGCGGGGAGAATGTGCAAACTCTACACAGACTGTCACCCGAGGTCGGAATCGAACTCGGGCCCCTGGAGCTGTGAGGCCGCAATACTAACCATCGTGCCGCACTATTGTCAGTAACAGTTGTCAATAACAGATGCAATATCTGCAATAGGGCAGCACGGTAGCACAGTGGTTAGCACTGTGGCTTCACAGTGCCAGAGTCTCAGGTTCAATTCCCGGCTAGGTCACTGTCTGTGCGGAGTCTGCACGTTCTCCCCGTGTCTGCGTGGCTTTCCTCAAGGTGCTCCGGTTTCCTCCCACTCGTCCCGAAAGATGTGCTGTTAGGTAATTTTGTAATTCTGAATTCTCCCTCTGTGTACCCGAACAGGCGCCGGAATGTGGCAACTAGAGGCTTTTCACAGCTACGTCATTGCAATGTAAGCCTACTTGTGACAACAAAGATTATTATTCTATTAAAACAGCGCTGAATTAAATGTCAATGATTTTGAGCCCAACACCCCAGATTGCACCCACATGTGCAATACACCTATTTCTAAAGCTGATGCTATATTATTCTCTGATCATACCAGTGAACTCTAGGAAAATGGTGCAAAGGTGGTAAGGCTGAGGCAGAGATGACCAAGCCTATAATACAATACCACAACTCACCACATTAAACATCACAGGAAATGTACCATTTTAATATAATGCAGGAATAATTTATGGGTAGGTTGCCTAATCTGTGACCAGGGTGTGCAATGAAGGTTTTAGCAGTTCTTGCAGTTCATGTTTTATATCCCTCACCTGCCTATGTGGGTTGCAGGAAAACTGAGGGGAAAACATGTTCCAAGAAGTGATATCCAGGCTTGATTGACCCTGTCGTCACCGCTTAATTCCCCCACATCTTGAAAGTATTTCTATTCATGGGGCCTCCTGCTGATCTCCCTCTGGACTTGTTTTTCTTCCCCCCAAATGGGAATGCAAAAGAACAAAGAACAAAGAAAAGTACAGCACAGGAACAGGCCCTTCGGCCCTCCAAGCCCATGCCGACCTTGCTGCCCGACTAAACTAAAATCTTCCACACTTCCTGGGTCTTTATCCCTCTATTCCCATCCTATTCATGTATTTGTCAAGATGCCCCTTAAATGTCACTATCATCCCTGCTTCCACCACCTCCTCCGGCAGCGAGTTCAGGCACCCACTACCCTCTGTGTAAAAAACTTGGCTCATACATCTCCTCTAAACCTTGCCCCTCTCACCTTAAACCTATGCCCCCTAGTAATTGACCCCTCTACCCTGGGAAAAAGCCTCTGACTATCCACTCTGTCAATGCCCCTCATAATTTTGTAGACCTCTATCAGGTCGCCCCTCAACCTCCGTCGTTCCAGTGAGAATAAACTGAGTTTATTCAACCGCTCCTCATAGCTAATGCCCTCCATACCAAGCAACATCCTGGTAAATCTCTTCTGCACCGTCTCTAAAGCCTCCACATCCTTCTGGTAGTGTGGCGACCAGAATTGAACACTATACTCGAAGTGTGGCCTAACTAAGGTTCTATACAGCTGCAACATGGCGTGCCAATTCTTATACTCAATGCCCCAGCCAATGAAGGCAAGCATGCTGTATGCCTTCTTGACTACCTTCTACACCTGTGTTGCCCCTCTCAGTGACCTGTGGACCTGTACACCTAGATCTCTCTGACTGCCAATACGCTTGAAGGTTCTACCATTCACTGTATATTCCCTACCTGCATTAGACCTTCCAAAATGCATTACCTCACATTTATCCGGATTAAACTCCATTTGCCATCTCTCCGCCCAAGTCTCCAAACAATCTAAATCCTTCTGTATCCTCTGACAGTCCTCATCGTTATCCGCAATTCCACCAACCTTTGTGTCGTCTGCAAACTTACTAATCAGACCAGTTACATTTTCCTCCAAATCATTTATATATACTACGAACAGCAAAGGTCCCAGCACTGATCCCTGCGGAACACCACTAGTCACAGCCCTCCAATTAGAAAAGCACCTTTCCATTGCTACTCTCTGCCTTCTATGACCTAGCCAGTTCTGTATCCACCTTGCCAGCTCACCCCTGATCCAGTGTGACTTCACCTTTTGTACCAGTCTACCATGAGGGATCTTGTCAAAGGCCTTACTGAAGTCCATATAGACAACATCCACTGCCCTACCTGCATCAATCATCTTTGCGACCTCTTCGAAAAACTCTATCAAGTTAGTGAGACATGACCTCCCCTTCACAAAACCATGCTGCCTCTCACTAATACGTCCATTTGCTTCCAAATGGGAGTAGATCCTGTCTCGAAGAATTCTCTCCAGTAATTTCGCTACCACTGACGTAAGGCTCACCGGCCTGTAGTTCCCTGGATTATCCTTGCTACCTTTCTTAAACAAAGGAACAACATTGGCTATTCTCCAGTCCTCCGGGACATCACCTGAAGACAGTGAGGATCCAAAGATTTCTGACAAGGCCTCAGCAATTTCCTCTCTAGCCTCCTTCAGTATTCTGGGGTAGATCCCATCAGGCCCTGGGGACTTATCTACCTTAATATTTTTCAAGACGCCCAACACCTCGTCTTTTTGGATCTCAATGTGACCCAGGCTATCTACACACCCTTCTCCAGACTCAACATCCACCAATTCCTTCACTTTGGTGAATACTGATGCAAAGTATTCATTTAGTACCTCGCCCATTTCCTCTGGCTTTACACATAGATTCCCTTGCTTATCCTACAGTGGGCCAACCCTTTCCCTGGCTACCCTCTTGCTTTTTATGTACGTGTAAAAAGCCTTGGGATTTTCCTCAACCCTATTTGCCAATTACTTTTCGTGACCCCTTCTGGCCCTCCTGACTCCTTGCTTAAGTTCCTTCCTGCTTTCCTTATATTCCACACAGGCTTCGTCTGTTCTCAGCCTTCTAGCCCTGACAAATGCCTCCTTTTTCTTTTTGACGAGGCCTACAATATCTCTCGTTATCCAAGGATCCCGAAATTTGCAGCATTTATCCTTCTTCCGCACACGAACATGCCGGTCCTGAATTCCTTTCAACTGACATTTGAAAGCCTCCCACATGTCAGATGTTGATTTACCCTCAAACATCCGCCCCCAATCTAGGTTCTTCAGTTCCCGCCTAATATTGTTATAATTAGCCTTCCCCCAATTTAGCACATTCACCCTAGGACCACTCTTGTCCTTGTCCACCAGCACTTTAAAACTTACTGAATTGTGGTCACTGCTCCCGAAATGCTCCCCTACTGAAACTTCTACCACCTGGCCAGGCTCATTACACAATACCAGGTCCAGTACAGCCCCTTCCCTAGTTGGACTGTCTACATATTGTTTTAAGAAGCCCTCCTGGATGCTCCTTACAAACTCCGCCCCGTCTAAGCCCCTGGCACTAAGTGAGCCCCAGTCAATATTGGGGAAGTTGAAGTCTCCCATCACCACAACCCTGTTGTTTTTACTCGCTTCCAAAATCTGTCTACCTATCTGCTCCTCTATCTCCCGCTGGCTGTTGGGAGGCCTGTAGTAAACCTCCAACATTGTGACTGCACCCTTCTTATTCCTGATCTCTACCAATCTCGCCTCGCTGCCCTCCCGTAGTACAGCTGTGATATTCTCCATAACCAGTAGCGTAACTCCGCCACCACCTTTATATCCCCCTCTATCCCGCCTGAAACTTCTAAATCCTGGAACGTTTAGCTGCCAATCCTGTCCTTCCCTCAACCAGGTCTCTGTAATGGCAACAACATCATAGTTCCAAGTACTAATCCAAGCTCTAAGTTCATCTGCCTTACCCGTAATACTTCTTGCATTAAAGCATTTGCACTTCAGGCCACCAGACCCGCTGTGTTCAGCAACAACTCCCTGTCTGCTCTCCCTCAGAGCCATACTGGCCCCATTCCCTAGTTCTCCCTCAATGCTTTCACCTTCAGACCTATTGCTCCTGTGCCCACCCCCCTGCCATACTAGTTTAAACCCTTCTGTGTGACACTAGCAAACCTCGCGGCCAGGATATTGATGCCTCTCCAGTTTAGATGCATCCCCTCCTTCTTATACAGGTCACACCTGCCCAGGAAGAGCTCCCAGTGGTCCAGATAACAGAAACCCTCCCTCCTACACCAGCTGTTTAGCCACGTGCTTAGCTGTTCTATCTTCCTATTTTTAGCCTCACTGGCACGTGGCACAGGGAGTAATCCTGAGATTACAACCGTAGAGGTCCTGTCTTTTAAATTTCTGCCTAGCTCCCTAAACTCCTGCTGCAGGACCTCATGCCCCTTCCTGCCGATGTCGTTAGTACCAATATGTACAACGACCTCTGCCTGTTTGCCCTCCCCCTTCAGGATGCCCGCTGCCCGTTCGGAGACATCCTGGATCCTGGCACCAGGGAGGCAACATACCATCCTGGAGTCTCTTTCATGTCCAGATGCGCCTATCTGTGCCCCTGACTATAGAGTGCCCTATGATTATTGTTCTTCTGCGCTTTGACCCTCCCTGCTGAACATCAGAGCCAGCCGTGGTGCCACTGCTCTGGCTGCTGCTGTTTTCCCCTGATAGGCTATCCCCCCCGACAGTATCCAAAGGGGTATACCTGTTCGAGAGGGGGACAACCACAGGGGATTCCTGCACTGACTGCCTGCCCTTGGTGGATTTCAGACAAAGGTCAATATCTTCAAACTAGGGCTGATAGAAAACACACACACACACACACAAACAGGATTCAAACACAGGGAATGTTCAAAAATTGCAGGACCTTTTAACATGGGCAAATATGAAGCTTGTGCACAAGCAACCTGCCTAGGTTCAATTGACTTTTGCTCAAATGCCGTGAGAGGTGGGAATTGGTTGCAAGCTGACGTTGATAGTATTTACCAGGCTGCTGAAGCAATCAATCATGGATTAGTTGGACACAGGAGGCTGGAGAGCTATCCAGAGTATTGTAGTGAACCACTTCACATAGCTGAGAATCCTGGATTTCTTGCCGCAATTGCAGAAAGGGCTGGCATTCAGCTTCTGTGTCAAAGATATGGCCGTAACAGTGAGTCGATTTAAAAAGCATCAAGGAAGCCAGTTTTCTGTCGCTTTTGATGGTGGAGACGATGTAATTTGGTTGCTTGTTTTTAACATTCTGATGGCGTGACTTCATGCCCAGGGAACACAGATCAGAAAGTTGCAAGCTGCCAGCAACTCTCCATCCATTCAAATGAATGAGCAGAAATCGGTACACTGCTGCGTGCAACAAAAAATTGTGAGGGGCATCCATCGAATGTGCTGTGAGAATAACTATCATTCCTCTGCCTTGTTTCCTGTGAGGCATCCATGTTCTCCACCTCTTCACCCTCCTCAAATCACTCTTCACACATCTACATTCCAGTTCTAATTTGTGTCACCTGTCCTCTTACTGGAATACACCTTTAAATGACCATTCTGGTATATCTATGCTGCACTCAGTGGTGGTATGCATTAGGGGTATTATGGTACCCTGTGATGCCGAGAGGCTATTGGTGGATTGATGCCGGGTCCCGATTGGATCAGCCGCCTACTGGCTCCACCCAGTAAGGCGGAGTATAAGAGCCCGGGTTCTCCCAGCAGCCGCATTCTGTAACTTTGCTGCTGGGGAACAAGTCTGTGTAATAAAGCCATCGATTGACTCCTTCTCATCTCGTCTCATGAGTGATTGATTGTGCTACAATTTATTACACGAACTTTAAAGAACATGGAGCTCCGAATCACTCCACAGTGTCTGCGAATCAGCCCCCACGCGGCAAACTCAGCGGCCACTTCTAAACACTGGTTAGCGTGTTTTGAAGGAGACCTCCGAACGGCCCCCGGCATACCTACAGAGGAACAGAAAATGCAGGTCGTGCATTCCAGGGTGAGCCCGGAAATCTACACAGTCATAGAGGACGTGGACGATTTCCAGGCGGCGCTCGCCATGCTGAGAGGAATCTGCGTTCGGCCCTTCAACAAGGTCTACGCACGCCACAAGCTCGCGACGAGACGGCAAATCGCCGGGGAATCGCTGGACGAATTCTACAGTGTGCTGTTAATGCTGGTGAGAAATTGCAACTGCCCACCGGTTTCAGCTAATGAACATACGGAGCTATTGATTCGGGATGCTTTCGTGGCAGGTATGCTTTTGTCACAAATTCGCTAGCGATTGCTGGAAAGAGACTCACTAGGCCTCAAGGAGGCACGGGCCCTCACTACCTCGTTCGATGTGGCATCACAGAACGCCCGTGCCTATGCCCTCGACTGCACGGCAGCCCCTTGGGCACCGTGGACCCCCGCCGCGACCGAACCCCCGGCACCCCTCGCCCCCCACAGGCCTGTGCTGCTGGAGCGCCAGATCACCTGTGGGGGCCCTGCTGCTACTTTTGTGGGCAAGCAAAACACCCCCAACTGCGCTGCCCGGCCTGCTCAGCCCTCTGTAAAGGGTGCGGCAAAAAGGGGCACTTTGTAGCAGTGTGCCAGGCCCGGGGGGTCACCGCAATCTCCGGGGGAGAACCAGGACCCCAACCTCAACCCCCCCAACGATCCATGTGCGGCTAACGGGCCCCACCATCTTGGGTCCCGGACTCCATGTGGGAGGGATGGGCGCCGCCATTTTGTGCTCCTCCAGCCACGTGCGATCAATGGGCGGTGCCATCTTGTCCACCCCCCGACCGTGTGCGACCCGTGGACGCCGCCATCTTGGCTGACGGCTAAGGACCCCGGGATGGACGAGCCCACGGGGCCTGAGGAAAACTCCCCGATGCAGCAACAGCGACTGGCTTCGGTGACCCTGGACCAGTCGCGGCCCCGAACGCTCCAAATGGCAACAACGACGGTATTCATGAACGGGTACGAGACGCCCTGCCTGATCGACTCTGGGAGCACGGAGAGTTTTATACATCCCGATACGTTAAGACGCTGTTCCCTTCCGATCCACCCGAGTAATCAAAAGATTTTCCTGGCAGCAGGATCCCATTCTGTAGAGATCAAAGGGTTCTGCATCGCGAACCTCACGGTGCAAGGGAGGGAGTTCAGGAACTACCGGCTTTACGTCCTCGCCCACCTCTGCGCTGCCACACTCCTGGGATTGGATTTTCAGTGCAACCTCCAGAGTTTAACGTTTCAATTTGGCGGCCCTATACCCCCACTCACTATCTGCAGCCTCGCGACCCTCAAGGTCGACCCGCCTTCCCTGTTTGCGAACCTCACCCCGGATTGCAAACCCGTCGCCACTAGGAGCAGATGGTACAGCGCCCAGGACCGAACCTTTATCTGGTCAGAAGTCCAGCGGCTGCTGAGGGAAGGCATAATCCAGGCCAGCAATAGTCCCTGGAGAGCTCAGGTGGTAGTTGTAAAGACTGGGGAGAAGCAGAGGATGGTCCTGGACTATAGCCAAACCATCAATAGGTCCACGCAGCTGGATGCGTGCCCTCTCCCCTGCATATCCGACATGGTCAATCGGATTGCACAGTACAAGGGCTTTTCCAGGGTGGACCTTAAGTCCGCCAATCACCAGCTCCCCATTCGCCTGAGCGACTGCAAATACACTGCTTTTGAAGCAGATGGGCGGCTCTACCACTTTTTAAGGGTTCCATTCGGCGTCACTAATGGAGTCTCGGTCTTCCAACGGGAGATGGACCGAATGGTTGACCGGTACGGTTTGTGGGCCACGTTTCCGTACCTCGATAACGTCACCATCTGCGGCCACGATCAGCAGGACCACGACGCCAGCCTCCGCAAATTTCTCCACACCGCAAACGCCCTGAATCTCACATACAACAGGGAGAAATGCGTGTTTAGCACCGACCGTCTAGCCATCCTCGGCTATGTAGTGCGAAATGGAGTTATAGGCCCAGACCCTGAACGCATGCACCCCCTCATGGAGTTCCTCCTCCCTCACTGCTCCAAGGCCCTGAAACGCTGCTTGGGCTTTTTCTCTTATTACGCCCAGTGGGTCCCCCAACTACGCAGACAAGGTCCGTCCGCTAATTCAGTCCACTGTCTTTCCCCTGTCGACAGAGGCCCGCCAGGCCTTCAGCCGCATCAAAGTGGATATCGCAAAGGCCACGATGCACACGATCGACGAGTCCCTCCCCTTCCAAGTCGAGAGTGACGCATCCGACGTAGCTCTGGCGGCCACCCTCAACTAAGCTGGCAGACCCGTGGCCTTTTTCTCACGCACCCTCCACGCCTCAGAAATCCGCCACTCCTCAGTGGAAAAGGAGGCCCAGGACATAGTGGAAGCTGTGCGACATTGCAGGCATTACCTGGCTGGCAGGAGATTCACTCTCCTCACTGACCAACGGTCGGTTGCCTTCATGTTCGATAATGCACAGCGGAGCAAGATCAAGAACGACAAGATCTTGCGGTGGAGGATCGAACTCTCAACCTATAACTATGAGATTGTGTATCGTCCCGGAAAGCTGAACGAGCCTTCCGATGCACTGTCCCGCGGCACATGTGCCAACGCACAAGTGGACCGCCTCCCAGCACTCCACGAGGACCTCTGCCACCCGGGGGTCACTCGGTTCTATCACTTCGTGAAGACCCGCAACCTGCCCTACTCCATCGAGGAGGTCAGAACAGCCACCCGGAACTGCCAAATCTGCGCAGAGTGCAAACCATAAGACCATAAGACATAGGAGCGGAAGTAAGGCCATTCGGCCCATCGAGTCCACTCCACCATTCAATCATGGCTGATTTCAACTCCATTTACCCACTCTCTCTCCATAACCCTTAATTCCACGAGAAATCAAGAATTTATCAACTTCTGTCTTAAAGACACTCAACGTCCCGGCCTCCACCACCCTCTGTGGCAATGAATTCCACAGACCCACCACTCTCTGGCTGAAGAAATTTCTCCTCATCTCTGTTCTAAAGTGACTCCCTTTTATTCTAAGGCTGTGCCCCCGGGTCCTAGTCTCCCCTGCTAATGGAAACAAATTCCCTACGTCCACCCTATCTAAGCCATTCATTATCTTGTAAGTTTCTATTAGATCTCCCCTCAACCTCCCAAACTCCAATGAATATAATCCCAGGATCCTGAGACGTTCATCGTATGTTAGGCCTACCATTCCTGGGATCATCCGTGTGAATCCCCGCTGGACCCGCTCCAGTGCCAGTATGTCCGTCCTGAGGTGTGGGGCCCAAAATTGCTCACAGTATTCTAAATGGGGCCTAACTAATGCTTTATAAAGCTTCAGAAGTACATCCCTGCTTTTATATTCCAAGCCTCTTGAGATAAATGACAACATTGCATTTGCTTTCTTAATTTCGGACTCAACCTGCAAGTTTACCTTTAGAGAATCCTGGACTAGGACTCCCAAGTCCCTTTGCACTTCAGCATTATGAATTTTGTCACCATTTAGAAAATAGTCCATGCCTCTATTCTTTTTTCCAAAGTGCAAGACCTCGCACTTGCCCACGTTGAATTTCATCAGCCATTTCTTGGACCACTCTCCTAAACTGTCTAAATCTTTCTGCAGCCTCCCCACCTCCTCCATACTACCTGCCCCTCCACCTATCTTTGTATCATCGGCAACTTAGCCAGAAAGTCCCCAGTCCCGTCATCTAGATCGTTAATATATAAAGAGAACAGCTGTGGCCCCAACACTGAACCCTGTGGGACACCACTCATCACCGGTTGCCATTCCGAAAAAGAACCTTTTATCCCAACTCTCTGCCTTCTGCCTGACAGCCAATCGTCAATCCATGTTAGTACCTTGCCTCGAATACCATGGGCCCTTATTTTACTCAGCAGTCTCCTGTGAGGCACCTTATCAAAGGCCTTTTGGAAGTCAAGATAGATAACATCCATTGGCTCTCCTTGGTCTAACCTATTTGCTATCTCTTCAAAGAACTCTAACAGGTTTGTCAGGCATGACCTCCACTTACTAAATCCATGCTGACTTGTCCAAATCCGACCCTGCACGTCCAAGAATTTAGAAATCTCATTCTTAACAATGGATTCTAGAATCTTGTCAACAACCGAGGTTAGGCTAATTGGCCTATAATTTTCCATCTTTTTCCTTGTTCCCTTCTTGAACAGCGGGGTTACAACAACGATTTTCCTATCCTCTGGGACTTTCCCTGACTCCAGTGACTTTTGAAAGATCATAACTAACGCCTCCACTATTTCTTCAGCTATCTCCTTTAGAACACTAGGATTTATCAATTTTTAGACCTCTTAGTTTCTCTAGCACTTTCTCCTTTGTGATGGCTACCATATTCAACTCTGCCCCTGACTCTCCTGAATTGTTGGGATATTACTCATGTCTTCTACTGTGAAGACTGACGCAAAGTACTTATTTAATTCCTCAGCTATTTCCTTGTCTCCCATCACTAGATTACCAGCGTCATTTTGGAGCGGCCCAATGTCTACTTTTGACTCCCGTTACTTCTACAGGCCAGATAAAGTGCACCTGATAAAGGCTTCCCGTCCCTTTGAGCGCCTCAGTCTGGACTTCAAAGGCCCTCTCCCCTCCACCGACCGTACTTCCTGAACGTGGTTGACGAGCACTCCCGTTTCCCATTCGCCATCCCCTGCCCCGACATGACCGCGGCCACGGTCATTAAAGCCCTCTGCACCATCTTTACACTGTTCGGTTTCCCCGCCGACAGACAGAGCGATAGGGGGTCCTCCTTCATGAGCGACGAACTGCGTCAATTCCTGCTCAGCAAAGGCATTGCCTCGAGCAGGACGACCAGTTACAACCCCAGGGGTAACGGACAGGTAGAGAGGGAGAACGGAACGGTCTGGAAGACAATCCTGCTGGCCCTACGGTCCAGATATCCCCCAGTCTCCCACTGGCAGGAAGTCCACCTGGACGCCCTCCACTCCATCCGGTCGCTGCTTTGTATCACAACAAATCAAACACCTTACGAATGCCTCCTTGTCTTCCCTAGGAAGTCCTCCTCTGGAATGTCACTCCCGACCTGGCTGGCAGCCACGGAACCCATCCTGCTCCGAAAACATGTGCAGACACACAAATCGGACCCGTTGGTCGAAAGGGTCCATCTCCTCCACGTGAACCCTCAATACGCCTACGTTGCATACCCCGACGGCCGACAGGACACGGTCTCTCTGCGGGACCTGGCGCCTGCTGGAACTCCACACATCCCCCCAACATCAATCACCCCCTCCCTCCCACCGGCGCACCCCACAGCCGCCCCCTTCCCGGGTGGATCGGTCCTTCCCCCGGCCCTGCCTAGGGGTAGTGAAGCAGGAAGAGACATCGCTACGCTCCCAGAGACGACGGTGCCCGAGCCAACGCCTGCATCACCACCGGGACTGAGACGATCAGGGAGGACGACCAGGGCACCCATTCGACTCATCGAATCTTTATAACAAAGCAAGAAATGCCTCTGTAAATAATTCAGTTGCCCAGTAAAAACGGCATTGTAAATAGTGCTAGTAGTTTGATATCGGAGCATAGCCGCTATGTTAGTGGCATCCCAGGTACCGACTCTGTAAACCCCTTCCACCATACGGCCCACTACCCCCGCCGGGTTCTTTTTTAACAAGGTGTGAATGTGTTGGTATGCATTAGGGGTATTACGGTACCCTGTGATGCCGCGAGGCTATTGGCGGATAGATGCCGTTTCCCGATTGGATCAGCCGCCTATTGGCTCCACCCTGTAAGGCGAAGTATAAGAGCCCGTGTTCTCCCAGCAGCCGCATTCTGTAACTGTGCTGCTGGGGAACAAGTCTGCGTAATAAAGCCATCGATTGACTCCTTCTGATCTCGTCTCTTGAGTGATTGATTGTGCTACACACTCCCTCCAAGGCCAATATATTTTTCCTAAGACGTGTTGTCCAGAATTGAATAAATGTGCTTAGCTCCTAACCGTTTGTGTCAATATTCTTCTAGATCTATGTTGTCAGACAGGTGAGCATCACGGCAGAGTAATCAGTCATAGCACAACGCTAATGTGCAATGCCTGCGGTTTGTGTCTCCACTGAACCACTTTACAGCTTCTCACTCAAACTATATTGGGAATTCTGGCAATTTGTGCTGAAAAATATATATTTTTATAAAACCTGCTTTATAAATAGGATACATGGAGATATATGGGGTGTGATTCAGAGGACTTAAGTTAAAGTCCAGTTTTGGAAGTATTTTGCGGGGGGGGGGGTTGCCATGGCCACGATGGCGAGATCACAGCTCATATCTGCCAAAAATGAGCCCTCACGAATTCTCGATATTACGTCCTCTCTCACCGTCTGATTCACCCAACTCATGCCTCATCTGCTTGCCGCTAACAAGGTGAAGCTGCTTTTAAACACTCACTCCCAGTCAACACATAAACGTGGCAAAGCACAGATCTGCTCCACGCTCTGGGGATGGCGACTTCACAAGGATTCTTGACGCTGTGGATGGAGACGGGTCACCCTGTTCCCCTCAGGGGATTGGAAGACCAGCAGCATGGTGGCAACATGGGCCCCATTGTATCGGGTCTCAGGCCCCTGCACCAGCATCATTAGCGGGTATCCCTTGTCCCCCACAAGCCAACCTGCCATTCTGAGGTTGTCCCCAAAGACACCGGGGATCTCCGAGTGCTGGCCTCCCCTTCTAGGTCACTCCTCAGCCTGATGGGCGACCAAGTGTTCAGGGTATGTGACGGCCCACTGCACATGGGGTGCCGCCTCCAGCCTGCGTTGTCTACAGTCTCTGTGGGATCAACTCCAGCAAACATAGTTACATCTGGAAGGAATTGGAGAAGGAGAGAGACCGACAATCAGTTAGGACTTCCATCCCGAGACCTTCAACTTCTCCAACCCTCTGCCACCCTTATCAAAACAGAGTGGCATTCAGCGAGCCAGCAAGCCTTCTTCTGCACACTCACCCTCCCAGTCACATCAGGAGCTCCGAGACCTCAGACCCCAGACCTTGGCCAGGAAGATTAGGGAGGATGTGCTCAGCTGCTCTCCGCTCATCCACACACTTGCCCTTTGGTTACGAGAGGATCCTCAGTGCTGAAGTCCTGCTTGCTCCTGTGCTTGATTGTTAGCAGCTGCCTCGAGGGTGCTGATGCTCCTAGAGTATTGGCACACTGTTCAGGCATCAAAGATTGATGGACATGCAATGCACTAATCATTCTCTGAGGCATGGTACATGTGCCCTCAAGGAGGTCCTCTCACAACTAACAAGGCTAATTCCTCATTTGAAAGAGCCTTTAGCTGTGAAGGTAGAGGCTGCTCACAGTCGAAAGGACTGAAATTAAATCTCAGGATAAAAGTCACAGCCGGGCTCCGTCCTGGAAGAATCTGGTAGGATAGACAGGCTGCAGCTCTGGTTGCCCCTGTTATGGATCTCCACAATATACCGAGTTAGGTAGTGTAGTCTTCTGCGACAAACATTTCATTTTCAACCACTGAATTTTAACTTTGACTGAGCACTATTGCTGGAGTCACAACGTTGTGGATTCAAGTCCCACTCCAAGGTCCTAAGAAAATCATCTGAGTGCTGAATTGCTGGAGGTGACATATTTCAGACGAGACATTAAATAAACCTGTCTGCCCTGTGGATGGGTGTCTCTCACACAATCAGAGCAATACTTTGAAGATGAACAGGGGAGTGTGCTCCAGTGTCCTGGCCAATATTTACCTCTCAAGAAAGCAAGTCCTGGCAATACATCAAATGACGTGTAATGTGATGACTCTGACTAAATTACACCTGGGATCATAAGCAAACAAACCAAAGGTGATATTTAACAATGAAATACAAGCCTCAAATTAAAGACTTGTAATTAGTACCTTTCTAATGCATTATAGTCCAATGCCAGTGGCTACATGTTTAAATTACACAGCAACTTCAAAGTCAGTACAGTAAGAACAGTACGGGCTGGATTCTCCGTTTGAGTGACCAAGTGTTGACACTGGGACTGAATTGGTGGTGTTCTACCATAGGAAAATTTGCACCATTCCCAGAGCAATTTCACAAGTGTTAATGAGCTAGCACTGGCGCCATGTGAAACATGACCGATTCTAATGAAAAACAGTGACTGACTCGTCAGAGTCGGGATTGACATTCGTGAGGCTGACAAGCTGCAACTCTCACATTAGCACTCTCCCCCCACACACCCATTCCAACCAACAAGATGGCACTGGTTGCAGTGGAGTGCACCCATCCTGTTGGAGGCTCGGCTGGGGCCAGAAGACAACTAGGGGGATGGCCCGGGTGGACACCCATACAACCCGTGGCACTAAGTCAAAGGCATGCGCAGCTGCATGGCTGCCTTGCCGGCTGCGGGAATGGTGTTCCGTGCCCGTCCACCCCGACCCCACGGCCCACCATGCATTGAGGCCGCTGTTGAGGCACTGGAGCATGGCATTCTGGCGGGCGACCGGCGCCGGCCACGATTTTGGGCTCTTTTAAAAAAATTTAAAGTACCCAATTAATTTTTTTACAATTAAGGGCCAATTTATCTTGGAAATCCACCTAGCCTGCACATCTTTTGGGTTGTGGGGGCGAAACCCATGCAAACACGGGGAGAATGTGCAAACTTCACATGGACAGTGACGCAGAGCTGGGATTGAACCTGGGACCTCGGCGCCGTGAGGCAGCAGGGCTAACTCACTGCGCCACTGTGCTGCCCTCGATTTTGGACTCTTGACCGATTCTCCGCCTAATCGTTTTTCCCGATTTCAGTGTTGGCCGACGGAGTATCCCACCCTACATGTTTCATTCGTTATTACGTTATGGATGAAGAGGAAAATGATTAGGCTGACAATTTTTTTCAGGTAGCTGACTCATTGAAATGTGGCTTAAACAGTTATGTTCCTTTTCGGCAATTCTATGTGTATTTTTATCCCAGCAATGGCAGCCTGGTCTTTGATGGTCCTGCCGGGCGTCCTTTGGGGTCCCTGGGGCCTCTGACACTACACGAGTTGACGGCTGCTGCCACTTCCTCCCAAATGACACTGGCTGCCCTATGGCTGACCCTCCGAGCCCATCTGCACTTGACCGTGTCCAACAATCTGGCCATGTCGGCCTCTCTGAATCGTGGGGCTGGTCTCCATATTGGCATGGCTGCGAGCTGTGTGAGGTCTGCTCTGTGGGATTAGTTTAAGTGCTGCTCCCCATTGTTGGCGGGGAGCTAGCGTGCGGGTCCTGGCGAATCCGCCGGTGGGACCATCATCTGCAGCGTGAATCCTAGGAGCCTCATTAAATTAACATTTGATACTGGTGACGGCCTCACCAGGTCAAACATCAGGTAGTTCACAGCAGTTCTTGCTCGCTACCACACTTAGAAACGTTTCCATTAAATCATGCCCTTAGTCTCCCTAACTGGAGGGAGATGCCCACCTGAGACTGAAACATGCTCTGCAGCGCCTCAGAAAGGTCCACCTGGGATTGGGATATGTTGCTCAGCAAGTCGGACATGCTACCGTGGCCCTCAGCCATGACCATCACTGACTGAGCTACTCCTTGGATGCCATGACTCATGCTGCTGACGTCTTGCGCCAGGCTCTCCACTGTGATCGGTACCCTGCTGGAGCTGAATTACACCTGATTTGCGCTCCCAGCAATTTACAATTCTTAGCCATGCAAATTTCTGCATGGCGAGCATTGCGAGGGATTCCCTAGGGAATCCCGTCATCGGGCCGCCATTGTGGTTAGGTCCAGGAGCTGGGGCCCCCCACAATGATTTCAGCACCCCCTGGCATTTTCTGGACCACCTCCCCTCCCCCGCAGTACGGGTGTGACCTGACCCCACCGCCCCCACCACCAGAGGCCCCTAAATAAAGAGACTCCCTGAAGAGAGATTCCTGTCAAGAATCCCCCCCCGAAGGCAGACTGCTATCTGGAAGCTGGAGAGCAGTCCAGACAGAGGCAGTGAAAACAATCACTGCTTTAACACTCACCTGTGCAATACACCTACTGGCTCAGGCAGAGGAAGCAGCACCTGTCAATTCCTGGAAAGAGAAACCAGTCAGATGGGTTTAAACCCCTTCAGATCGTTGACCTGCAAGCCATTCATTCATTTCTCTTCGATATTGATTTTACTAGGCTGTGATTGACAGCTTCCACCCCTCCCCCCAACTGTCAGCATTGTTCCATTTATCTCCCTTCACCACTGAGCAATTCTGAAGTGGTCAGCTGTGAAACTAACCGCAATGTTTATAAACATCAAGCTTTGATTATCAGCTCCTGGATCACTTTCAAATTATCTAAAATGGCGAGAGATGCCAGAGGTACAGAGGGATCTGAGTGCCCTAATGCATGAATTGCAAAATGTTAGTATACAGGTACAATAAGTAATTAGGAAAACTAATGCAATGTTATTGTTTATTATGAGGGAGTTGAATACAAAAGAAGAGAGGTTATGCTTCAGTTATCCAGAACGTTGGTGAGACCACATCTGGAGTACTTGGTGGAGTATTAACCTTCCTATTAAAGTAAAGATGTAAATGTGTTAGAAGCAGTTTAGAGAAGGTTTACTAGACTAATACCTAGAATGTGAAGGTTGGCTAGTGAGAAAAGGTTGGTCAGGCTTGGCTTCTATTGGCTAGAGTTTTAAAGAATAAGAGGCGACTTTGTTGAAACATATAAGATCCTGAGGGGTCTAGATGGGGTCGATGTGGAAAGGATTTTTCCTTTGTGGGTGAATCTAGAACTAGGAGTCACTGTTTAAAACTAAGGGGTCACCCATTTGAGACAAAGATTAGGAGTATTCTTTTCTCACAGAGGGGAGTGCATCCTTGGAATTCTCTTTCCCAAAAGGTTGTGGAAGCAGAGTCTGAATATTTTTAAGTCAGAGGTAGCAAGTTTCTTGATAAGCAAAGAGGTGAAAGGTGATCAGGAGTAAGTGGGAATGTGGAGTTGGGTTCAGAATCAGATCGGCCATGAATGGCACAGCAGGCTCAAGGGGCCGAGTGGCCTACTCGTGCTCTTAATTCGTACGTTCGCATATTATAATCTAATCAAAATGGGAGGTAAGCATAATTAAAAATGACTCATGATAAATTTGTTTATTGTTAAAGCGAATCTTTGGTACTATTCTAGTGAATGTTGTTCAAACACATCCTCCCTCTCTCCATAAAGGTCACGAGCATGCCTGAACAAAATCTAAAATTGCCTGTTGCCATCTTTACTTTTTAAAGAAACTCTCCTGATGCTATCAGACTACAGATTTTGTGGTGTCTGGAGCAGCAGGAATCGGTGTTGACAGCTAGACTGCTTTATGTCATTCTAAATCATTTCTGTATTTACAAAGAAGGTTAAAAACTCCTCAATGGAGAGTTACCTGCCTCATTGCCAACTTCCTGCATGAACATATCATCACGTGGCGCATTTGACCATTTTACTCATTAAAAGAAATTCCAAATTGTCATATTCTAAACCCACCAGGCACATAAAAATGGAGTATCTTGTTCCCTTTCCTTTTTATTTTGAAATGTTAAGGACAGCACCAGCTAGGGGTGCTGCCCCAGAAGATGTTGCAGGCTACCATCTCCTTGATTCTAAAACGGGACAAGAACCCGGAGCCGTGTGGGTCTTATAGGCCGATCTCCCTTCTTAACGTGGATGCTAAACTGCTGGCAAAGCTTTTGGCCACTAGGATTGGGGATTGTGTGCGAGTGTTATTAGGAAGGATCAAACAGGGTTCGTTAAAGGTAGGCAACTGATGGCGAATATAAGAAGATTGCTCAATGTGATCATGATGCCGCCAGAGGGAAAGGAGGTGGAGGTAGTGGTGGCAATGGACGTGGAGAAGGCATTTGACCTGGTAGAGTGGGACTACTTATGGGAGGTGCTGGGACGGTTTGGACTTGGGGTGGGTTTCATCGACTGGGTCAGGCTGCTATATCAGGCCCCGGAGGCGAGTGTGAGGACAAACAGGATGACTTCTGACTATTTTAGACTGCACCGCGGGACGAGACAGGGGTGCCCCCTCTCCCCGCTGCTGTTTGCGCTAGCTATAGAGCCGCTGGCAATTGCTCTGAGGGCTTCAGAGGGTTGGAAGGTTTCATTGTATGCAGATGACCTGCTCTTGTACGTTTCGGACCCTTTGGCGGGGATGGACGGAATCATGGCAACCCTGGGGGTATTCGGCCGGTTTTCGGGGTACAAATTGAATATGACAAAAAATGAAATGTTTGTAGTTCAGGAGAGGGGCCAGGGGATCGGCTGAGGGAGCTGCCGTTCCAGTTAGTTGGGGACAGTTTCAGGTACCTGGGAATATAAGTGGCGTGGGTTTGGGGTCGACTGCACAAACTGAACCTGTCCCGGCTGGTAGATCAAATGCGAGGGGAGTTCCGGAGGTGGGATGTGCTCCCGCTGTCGTTTGTTGGGAGGGTACAGACAGTTAAAATGACGGTCCTCCCGAGGTTCTTATTCGTGTTCCAGTATCTCCCCATTTTCATTCCACGTTCCTTTTTTAAGAGGGTAAGCAAGATCATTTTGGGCTTTGTATGGGCGGGCAAGTCCCCGCGAGTGAAGAGGGTGATGCTCGAGCGGAACCGGGGGGAAGGGGGGCTTGCACTGACGAATTGCAGCAACTATTATTGGGCGGCTAACATAGCCATGATAAGGAAGTGGGTGGTGGGGGGGCGTGGGGGGGTGGGGGTGTGTGTGGTCGGCTTGGGAGCAGGTTGAGGAAGCCTCATGTAGGGGTACCAGTCTGGGGGCGTTGGTGACGGCGCCTCTGCCGTTCCCGCCGCCGGGCTTCTCCACCAGTCCTGTAGTGGTGGCGGCTCTTCGGATCTAGGGACAGTGGAGGAGGCACGTGGGAGCAACGGAAGCATCGGTCCGGTCGCTGATATGTGACAACCATTGGTTTGCTCCGGGGAGGTTGGACGGGGGGTTTCGGGTATGGCGGAGGGCAGGGATTGAGCGGATGGGAGATTTGTTTTTGGAAGGGCGCTTCCCTAGTTTGAGGGCGCTGGAGGCCAAGTTTGGGTTGACGAGGGGGAATGAATTCCGGTATATTCAGGTGCGGGACTTTTTGTGTAGGCAGGTGCCATCTTTTCCACTCTTGCCACTAAGGGGGATCCAAGATAGAGTAGTGTCTCGAGGATCGGTGGGGGAGGGAAGTGTCTCGGATATTTACAAGGAGCTCATGGGGGCGGAGGAGACGCAGACCGAGGAGCTGAGGCATAAATGGGAGGAGGAGTTGGGAGGGGAGATTGAGGAAGGCCTGTGGACGGACACACTGAGCAGGGTCAATGGGACTGCAACATGTGCCAGGGTCAGCCTGATTCAATTTAAAGTCGTCCACCGGGCCCACATGACAGTGTCCCGGATGAGCAGATTTTTCGACGTAGAGGACAGGTGTGTAAAGTGTCTGAGAGGACCGGCAGACCATGTCCACCTGTTTTGGGCTTGTCCAAAACTGAGGTGATACTGGCAGGGGTTCGAGGACGTCATGTCTAGAATACTGAACACGAGGGTGGCAATGAGTCCAGAGGTGGTGATTTTTGGGGTTTCAGAGGCCCTGGAAGTCCAGGGGGGGAAAAGGGCGGAGACGGATACTTCTAGCTTGCAGGGACTCAAAGCCCCCGAATTCGGAAGACTGGCTGTCAGACATGGCGAGTTTCCTCGGCTTAGAGAAAATCAAGTTCGCCTTGAGAGGGTCGTTGATAGGGTTCACCCTGAGGCGGCAACCATTCATTGACTTCTTTGCGGAGAATTAATCATCAGAAGGGGGGGGGGAGGGTTAGGGGAATGTGGTATAGGGGGTCAATTAGGCAGATCTGGGTGGGGCGAGCTATGGCAATTGCACTATGTACTTTGTTTACTGTACAGTCCTTTTGTTTTCTCGTTCTGTAATTCTACTGTTTACAATGGGGCAGCACGGTAGCATTGTGGATAGCACAATTGCTTCACAGCTCCAGGGTCCCAGGTTCGATTCCGGCTTGGGTCACTGTCTGTGCGGAGTCTGCACATCCTCCCCGTGTGTCCGTGGGTTTCCTCCGGGTGCTCCGCTTTCCTCCCACAGTCCAAAGATGTGCAGGTTAGGTGGATTGGCCATGATAAATTGCCCTTAGTGTCCAAAATTGCCCTTAGTGTTGGGTGGGGTTATTGAGTTATGGGGATAGGGTTGAGGTGTTGACCTTGGGTAGGGTGCTCTTTCCAAGAGCCGGTGCAGACTCGATGGGCCAAATGGCCTCCTTCTGCACTGTAAATTCTATGACATTCTATGACAATGCCAAAAAATAGCTAATTAAAATTGTTTATTAAAAAAAAAGGACAGCACCAGCTGCAGCATGTATGTATAACATGTGAATAGGTTAGCATCAATGAAAGCAACACTTGGGCAAAATCATAAACGAAAACAATTATGTGGGAGATGCCCAAGTATCATCAGGTGAAACATGCAATGCTTATCATTCAAGGGCCCAGAATCTTGGTGTGTGTGCAAGAGAGGAATGCATGAGTGAGTTATGTAGAGTAAATGAAGGTTTGGCACAAAACCTAGAATTTAGGCAGGAGACGTAACAAGATGAGTAAACGGTCTGAGATATGAAATATGGAATCCACCATAGGCTTTAGAGATAAATATGCAAGGGAGGTGTGATTGAATTTAAGTTATTGAATGTATGATTCAATGCACGATGGAGTGCTGTTATCATAATAGTTAAATGGTGATCACAGCATAATTAATATGCAGTTTCAGCAGCACCAATTGTGTGGCAAACAGAAATTTTATATTTTATACCAAACTTTATTATTTTTGCTTTCTTAGCTAGCTGTATACGTAACCATAATATTCAAAAACTCATATCTCTATACCAGTTGGAATGATATTTTACTTAAAATGATTTTGTTGCTCTCTTCCAGGGATATTATTTTACCATCTTATGCAGCACCACTGAAACAGGTCAGATTTTCTAAGCCCTTCAGGCAGTTCCAAGCCTTTCTGAATTTGTACAAATAGTGAAGGGCCGAATGCTGACCTCCAAGTTTAATTGCCGATATTAAAAAAGAGAAGGTTAGAAAGTATAATGCCAGTCACAGAGCATCCGAAAGAAAAAAATGTTGGTTAATGTTAAAGTATTAGGAAGGATCCTAACCAATACAATAACTTCTTTATATAGTTCACGGTGGAAACAGACCACAGGCCTTTAGTCCACATAATCCAGAAGGATTTAAATGACATGGCACCTCGGCTGCAGCAAATTCTTCTTCGTCTCCGCCGATATGACTTCGAACTTTGGCAGACCGTATACGTAGTCATGAAACTTGACTATTCCTGTCAGGAGACCCAAGCACTCCTTTTCGGTCTGGGCATACCGTATTTCGGTCGGAGTCATGGCCCTGGACGCATATGCCACTGGAGCCCAGGACGAGGAATCGTCTCGCTGGAGGAGCACCGCCCCAATGCCGTCCTGGCTTGCGTCTGTGGATATCTTGGTATCCTTGGTTGGGTCAAAGAACACCAGTACTGGGGCTGTGGTGAGCTTCGCCTTCAGCTCAAGCCACTCCGCTTGATGTGCGGGAAGCCACTGGAACACTGTCGACTTTTGTACGAGATGCCGGAGGGCTGTGGTGTGGGATGCCACATTGGGAATGAATTTTCTGAGAAAATTTACCATCCCGAGGAAACGAAGGACCGCCTTTTTGTCCTCTGGGGTCTTCATGGCATTGATTGCCAGCACCTTGTCAGCGTCAGGTTGCACACCGAGCTGTGAAATGTGGTCACCCAGAAACTTGATAGCGGACCAACTAAATGAGCAATTGGTCCTGTTGAGCTGAAGGTCATTTTCATGAATCCTCTGGAAGACCTGTTTGAGGCGAGCAATGTGATCCTCGGGCATCGTGGAACAGATGATCACGTCGTCCACATAGACACGCACCCCCTTGATGCCCTCCATCATTTGCTCCATTATGCGATGAAATACTTCGGAAGCTGAGATGATACCAAAAGGCATGCGGTTGTAGCAATACCTGCCGAACGGAATGTTAAACGTGCACAGCTTCTGACTGGACTCGTCCAGTTGTATCTGCCAGAAACCGCGGGAGGCGTCCAGCTTGGTAAAGAATTTGGCATGAGCCATTTCACAGGTTAATTCTTCACGCTTCGGGATCGCATAGTGCTCTCGCATTATGTTGCTATTCAGGTCTTTGGGGTCAATGCAAATGCGGAGTTCACCAGGGGGTTTCTTGACGCAGACCATGGAGCTAACCCAGTCTGTTGGTTCTGTGAACTTTGAGATGATGGCCTGGTCTTGGAGCTCTCGTAGCTGTGTTTTCAGACGATCCTTGAGGGGAGCCGGCACCCGGCGTGGTGCATGGATGACTGGGGTGGCATTCGGATTGAGCAATATCTTGTAGCGATATGGGAGCGTGCCCATCCCATCAAACGACATTGTGAAAATGTTGTCTATCTCAGTCTGGTGATTTGCATTGGGGGAGGCAGTCGCCGGTGTCGAGGACATGGCATGGACTCGCTGGACCAGATTTAGGAGTTTGCATGCGCGAGCACCAAGCAGGGATGCCTTGTCAGGCCGGACAATCTCAAATCTTAACGAATCTTAAGCATTGGTAAACTAATTAAACATAATTACTTAATTATAATTTAGAGGGGTATCTAATCCAGAGATCGGAGAGTACTGTATTTAGCTTTCACATTTAGAGTAGAGATCTAGTGCTAGGAAACATATAGTTAACAGTAACTTTTTAAAAAAACTTTTAAGTTTAATTTACTAATTAATTGATGCAATGTCAGTTAGAGGGGTGCAGTGCTCTGACTGTGAGATGTGGCAGGTCCGGGAGGCTTCCAGCGTCCCGGATGGCTCCATCTGCAGAAAGTGTACCCAACTGGAGCTCCTCACAGACCGCATGGTTCGGTTGGAGCAGCAGTTGGATGCACTTAGGAGCATGCAGGTGGAGGATAGCGTCATAGATAGCATTTATATAAATGTGGTCACACCCAAGGTGCAGGCAGAGAAATGGGTGACCACCAGAAAGAGCAGGCAATCAGTGCAGGAATCCCCTGTGGTTGTCCCCCTCTCGAACAGGTATACCCCTTTGGATACTGTCGGGGGGGATAGCCTATCAGGGGAAAACAGCAGCAGCCAGAGCAGTGGCACCACGGCTGGCTCTGATGTTCAGAAGGGAGGGTCAAAGCGCAGAACAGCAATAGCCATAGGGGACTCTAGTCAGGGGCACAGATAGGCACTTCTGTGGACATGAAAGAGACTCCAGGATGCTATGTTGCCTCCCTGGTGCCAGGGTCCAGGATGTCTCCCAACGGGTAGAGGGCATCCTGAAGGGGGGGGGCAAACAGGCAGAGGTCGTTGTACATATTGGTACTAACGACATAGGCAGGAAAGGACATGAGGTCCTGCAGCAGGAGTTCAGAGAGCTAGGCAGAAAGTTAAAAGACAGGACCTCGAGGGTTGTAATCTCGGGATTACTCCCTGTGCCACGTGCCAGTGAGGCTAGAAATAGGAAGATAGAGCAGATAAACACGTGGCTAAACAGCTGGTGTAGGAGGGAGGGTTTCCATTATCTGGACCACTGGGAGCTCTTCCGGGGCAGATGTGACCTATATAAGAAGGACGGGTTGCATCTAAACTGGAGAGGCATAAATATCCTGGCCGCGAGGTTTGCTAGTGTCACACGGGAGGGTTTAAACTAGTATGGCAGGGGGGTGGGCACGGGAGCAATAGGACAGAAGGTGAGAGCATTGAGGGAGAACTAGGGAATAGGGACAGTATGGCTCTGAGGCAGAGCAGACAGGGTGAAGTTGCTGAACACAGCGGGTCTGGTGGCCTGAAGTGCATATGTTTTAATGCAAGATGTATTACGGTAAGGCAGATGAACTTCGAGCTTGGATTAGTACTTGGAACTATGATGTTGTTGCCATTACAGAGACCTGGTTGAGGGAAGGGCAGGATTGGCAGCTAAACGTTCCAGGATTTAGATGTTTCAGGCGGGATGGAGGGGGATGTAAAAGGTGTGGCGGAGTTGCGCTTCTGGTTAGGGAGAATATCACAGCTGTACTACGGGAGGACACCTCTGAGGGCAGTGAGGCTATATGGGTAGAGATCAGGAATAAGAAGGGTGCAGTCACAATGTTGGGGGTTTACTACAGACCTCCCAACAGCCAGCGGGAGATAAAGGAGCAGATAGGTAGACAGATTTTGGAAAAGAGTAAAAACATCAGGGTTGTGGTGATGGGAGACTTCAACTTCCCCAATATTGACTGGGACTCACTTAGTGCCCGGGGCTTAGATGGGGCAGAGTGTGTAAGGAGCATCCAGGAGGGCTTCTTAAAACAATATGTAGACAGTCCAACTAGGGAAGGGGCTGGACTGGACCTGGTTTTGGGGAATGAGCCCGGCCAGGTGGTAGAAGTTTCAGTAGGGGAGAATTTCGGGAACAGTGACCACAATTCAGTAAGTTTTAAAGTGCTGGTGGACAAGGATAAGAGTGGTCCTAGGGTGCATGTGCTAATTTGGGGGAAGGCTAATTATAACAATATTAGGCGGGAACTGAAGAACCTAGATTGGGGGCGGATGTTTGAGGGTAAATCAACATCTGACATGTGGGAAGCTTTCAAGTGTCAGTTGAAAGGAATTCAGGACCGGCATATTCCTGTGAGGAAGAAGGGTAAATACGGCAATTTTCGGGAACCTTGGATAACGAGAGATATTGTAGGCCTCGTCAAAAAGAAAAAGGAGGCATTTGTCAGGGCTAAAAGGCTGGGAACAGATGAAGCCTGCGTGGAATATATGGAAAGTAGGAAGGAACTTAAGCAAGGAGTCAGGAGGGCTAGAAGGGGTCACGAAAAGTCATTAGCAAATAGGGTTAAGGAAAATCCCAAGGCTTTTTACACGTACATGAAAAGCAAGATGGTAGCCAGGGAAAGGGTTGGCCCACTGAAGGATAGGCAAGGGAATCTATGTGTGGAGCCAGAGGAAATGGGCGAGGTACTAAATGAATACTTTGCATCAGTATTCACCAAAGAGAAGGAATTGGTAGATGTTGAATCTGGAGAAGGGTGTGTAGATAGCCTGGGTCACATTGAGATCCAAAAAGACGAGGTGTTGGGCGTCTTGAAAAATATTAAGGTAGATAAGTCCCCAGGGCCTGTTGGGATCTACCCCAGAATACTGAAGGAGGCTAGAGGGGAAATTGCTGAGGCCTTGACAGAAATCGTTGGATCCTCACTGTCTTCAGTTGATGTCCCGGAGGACTGGAGAATAGCCAATGTTGTTCCTCTGTTTAAAAAGGGTAGCAAGGATAATCCAGGGAACTACAGGCCGGTGAGCCTTACTTCAGTGGTAGGGAAATTACTGGAGAGAATTCTTCGAGACAGGATCTACTCCCATTTGGAAGCAAATGGACATATTAGTGAGAGGCAGCATGGTTTTGTGAAGGGGAAGTTGTGTCTCACTAACTTGATAGAGTTTTTCGAAGAGGTCCCAAAGATGATTGATGCAGGTAGGGCAATGGATGTTGTCTATATGGACTTCAATAAGGCCTTTGACAAGGTCCCTCGTGGTAGACTGGTACAAAGGTGAAGTCACACGGGATCAGGGGTGAGCAGGCAAGGTGGATACAGAATTGGCTAGGTCATAGAAGGCAAAGAGTAGCAATGGAAGGATGCTTTTCTAATTGGAGGGCTGTGACTAGTGGTGTTCCACAGGGATCAGTGCTGGGACCTTTGCTGTTTGTCGTATATATAAATGATTTGGAGGAAAATGTAACTGGTCTGATTAGTAAGTTTGCAGACGACACAAAGGTTGGTGGAATTGCAGATAGCGATGCGGACTGTCAGAGGATACAGCAGGATTTAGATTGTTTGGAGACTTGGGCGGAGAGATGGCAGATGGAGTTTAATCCGGACAAATGTGAGGTAATGCATTTTGGAAGGTCTAATGCAGGTAGGGAATATACATTGAATGGTAGAACCCTCAAGAGTATTGAAAGTCAGAGAGATCTAGGTGTACAGGTCCACAGGTCACTGAAAGGGGCAACACAGGTGGAGAAGGTAGTCAAGAAGGCATACGGCATGCTTGCCTTCATTGGCTGGGGCATTGAGTATAAGAGTTGGCAAGTCATGTTGCAGCTGTATAGAACCTTCGTTGGGCCACACTTGGAGTATCGTCTTCAATTCTGGTCGCCACACTACCAGAAGGATGTGGAGGCTTTAGAGAGGGTGCAGAAGAGATTTATCAGGATGTTGCCTGGTATGGAGGGCATTAGCTATGAGGAGCGGTTGAATAAACTCGGTTTGTTCTCACTGGAACGACAGAGGTTGAGGGGCGACCTGATAGAGGTCTACAAAATTATGAGGGGTATAGACAGAGTGGATAGTCAGAGGCTTTTCCCCAGAGTAGAGGGGTCAATTACTAGGGGGCATAGGTTTAAGGTGCGAGGGGCAAGGTTTAGAGTAGATGTACGAGGCAAGTTTTTTACACAGAGGGTAGTGGGTCCCTGGAACCCGCTACCGGAGGAGGTGGTGGAAACAGGGACGATAGGGACATTTAAGGGGCACCTTGACAAATACATGAATAGGATGGGAATAGAGGGATACGGACCCAGGAAGTGTAGAAGATTGTAGTTTAGTCGGGCAGCATGGTCGGCACGGGCTTGGAGGGCTGAAGGGCCTGTTCCTGTGCTGTACTTTTCTTTGTTCTTTGTTCTTTGTCGCCTTGATTGCCTTGTGAGATACACCGAGCTGACACGATCCACTGGCAGCTATGGCATTGCCATTGTAGTCAAGGAGCTGGCAGGCTGGTGGAAGAATGCTCGGTTGGTCTCAGATGCTGTCGAGGTCCGACTGTGATATGAGGTTTGCAGATCGAATGCGAGACTGGTTGACTATGACAGCACACCACTCGGCGTTAGGAGCCACACTCAGGATTGAAAGGCGGTTTGCAGGCGCGGTGGAGACCAGTTCGCGTGTGGTGATAATGCCCACCCGACATGGAGACTCGAGGCAGTCAGCATCGGGGTCCGCTGGACTGTCGGGATCAGAATCCTGCATGCCTTGTACGCAGCGGACAAATCTGTGCTGCAGCTGGGATCGCTGGCTGTTGCTCGGTGGAGCGGACCCGCCCAGGCTTTCCACACTGTAGACATCGCCTTCCTTTGGCTGGACATTGCCGCTTTAAATGGACAAAACCACAATTTGCACATGTCATGACGCTAACGTCAGTGCGTTCTGTGCGCTATCGTGCATGCGCAGTGTGGTCGGCCGACGATCGCACATACGCATTAGGGTCTTCGGCCTCATCATCCACCTGGTCGTGGTGCACATGCGTAGGGACACGGGAAAAGCACGCAAAACGGCCACTCTCCTCGATGCTCAGGCCTTGCATTTTTGCGATGGCCTGCACGCTTTCTGCCTCGTGAGAGGCCAGTTTTGCAGCTTCTGCTGCCCTGATGCGGGAGTAACGATTTCTGGCATGTTCATGGACAATGCACGTTTCGATGGCGATGGAGAGGGACAACTGTTTGATTTTGAGGAGCGGCTCCCACAGGGAGGCGGACTGGACCCCGAAAACGATCTGATCCCGGATCATGAAATCAGCCGTCGAGTCATAATTACATGACTGTGCTAGGATGTGGAGATGGGCCAAGAAGGACTGAAAAGGTTCATCCTTACCCTGAAGCCTTTGTTGGAAGATGTACCGTTCAAAGCTCTCCTTCACCTCAATGTCGCAGTGGCTGTCGAATTTCAGCAGAACTGTCTTGAACTTCGTCTTGTCTTCGCCATCGGCAAATGTGAGCGAGTTATAGATGTGGATGGCTTGATCTCCCGCAGTCGACAGGAACAGCGCGACCTTTCTGGTATCCGATGCTGCCTCGAGGTCGGAGGCCTCGATATACAGGAGGAACTTCTGTTTGAAGACTTTCCAGTTGGCGCCGAGGTTGCCGGAGATCCGGAGTTGCGGAGGAGGCTGGATCTTTTCCATGCTGGGTGGCTGCTTGCTGGTCGTTGCAGATTCACTCGAGGTAGTTTCGTTAGAATTAATAGCTCCCTGGTACCATGATGTGTGAAGTGAGTTGGTTCAACGTTGACTGCAACTGGATGCAGTGAAACTAGAAGCAGGCTTCCGACACAGGAGATGGTCCAACACTGTTTTATTGAACTTGCTGATTGCTGTACCTAATCTGCTGTGGGTTGACTCTATTAATCTAACTGATAACCTCCTACTGGCTTGACCAGACTAGCTCTCTACCACATGGAGATGGTGCTCACTGGCTTGTGCACTATAACTATCTCAGTAGCTGTGTCCTGTGAGAGAGAGAGTCTTAATGACCTGTGGGCTTTATAGTGGTGGTGTCCTGCCTGGTGATTGGTTGTTCTGTATCGTGTGTGTTCATTGGTTATCCTGTGTGTCAATCACTGCCTGTCTGCTTCTCATTATATACATGAGTGGATATTATGGCAACCTGGATATTAAAGGTTAATTTAGCATGGCTAATCCGCCTATCCTGCACAACTTTGGATTTAGCATTGCATCTTATACAATGTCTCTGATGTTGCTGTGTAAGAAGGTGTTAATCCTCATCTTCACCATCTTATGAGGTAATATTATTTCAGGAGAGGGTAAAGCATGAAAGCATACAAACAGTCCTCCTGTCTCCTCTATCTTGGAGGTATATGAGGAGTGGCACATGGGGCTTGCTGAATATGTGATCAGGATTTGCATTTTCTTTTACATTTAAAATAGCTCTTACAATTTAATTAAACAATACCAAAGATTAGAGTTAAAACTTTTGCACTTTAATTATTAATAAAGCTCTCAATTTTATTGTCGCTTTTTAGTTTTCCAAGGCATGTTGAAGTTATATTTCCAGCTTTAATTAAACTAGCATTTGTTTGTTCTTGTAACATGATCAAAAAGATTTCTGGAGAGCAATCAAACAACACTATTCGCTAATGGATACTAAGGTGCCTAGCCGTGTGTATTGGAGAAACCCTACTGGTGGATAATTGCATCAGCGCAGCGCAGTAGCACAGTGGTTAGCACAGTTGCTTCACAGCTCCAGGATCCCAGATTCGATTCCCGGCTTGGGTCACTGTCTATCTGGAGTCTGCACATTCTCCCCGTGTCTGCGTGGGTTTCCTCCGGGTGCTCCGGTTTCCTCCCACAGTCCAAAGATGTGCAGGTTAGATTGATTGGCCATGCTGAATTGACCTTAGTGTTCAAAAAGGTTGTGTGGGGTTACTGGGTTACGGGGATAGGTTGGAAGTGTGGGTTAAAATGGGGTGCTCTTTCCAAGGGCCGGTGCAGACTCAATGGGCCAAATGGCCTCCTTCTGCACTGTAAATTCTGTGATTTTATGATTCTATTTCTTTTTTAAAAAAATATTTTTATTCTCCTCCTTTTTCATATTTTCTCCCACATTTACACCCATCAACAATAAACAATAATCAGCAAGATATGTCAGTCCCCATAATAACAACAATCCCATCCGCCCACCAACCCCCAAACCTCAGCCCACATGTTTACATAAACAAATGACAAAAAGGAATCAGGGATTACCCATAGTCACCCTTAATCTACACAGCCCCCCTCTCCCCTCCACCCCCCCACCCCCCCCAACTAATGTTCGATGTTATTCAGTTCTTGAAAGTGCATAATAAATAGTGCCCATGACTTGTAGAACCCCACCGAGCTTCCCCTCAGTTCGAACTTAACCTTCTCAAGGGTCAAGTATTCCAACAGGTTCCCCCGCCACGCCAGGGCACTGGGTGGAGAGGCTGCTCTCCATCCCAGCAGGATCCACCTTCGGGCGATCAACGAGGCGAAGGCTATGATATCTGCCTCCGCTCCCGTTTCCAACCCTGGCTGGTCCGACACCCCGAATATGGCCTCCTGGGGACCCGGGTCCAGTTTCACACGCACCACCTTGGAAATTACCCTAAACACCTCCTTCCAGTACTCCCCTAGCTTTGGACAGGACCAAAACATATGAACGTGATTCGCAGCCCCCCCCCCCCCGCAACGCTCACACACATCCTCTATTCCTTCAAAAAATCGGCTCATCCTCGCCCTCGTGAGGTGCGCTCTATATACCACCTTCAGCTGTATCAGCCCCAACCTCGCACATGAGGTGGAGGCATTCACTCTCCGGAGCACCTCACACCAGACCCCCTCCTCTATAACCTCTCCCAGCTCTTCCTCCCACTTTGCTTTGATCCCTTCCAGTGGTGCCTTACCCTCTTCCAGAATAGCTCCGTACACCGCTGACACTGCCCCCTTCTCCAGTCCCCTTGTCGTCAACACCTCCTCCAGCAATGTGGAGGCCGGTTCCTCTGGGAAGCTCTGTATCTCCTTCCTGGCAAAATCCCGAATCTGCATGTATCGAAACACTTCTCCCTGCTCCAGCCCATACTTCGCTTCCAGCTCCCTCAATCCTGCAAACCGACCCCGAAGAAACAAATCTTTTAGCGTCTTAATCCCATTCTCTTCCCATTTCCGAAAACTTCCATCCCACCTCCCTGGCTCAAATCTGTGGTTCCCCCGAATCGGCATTTCCCTTGACCCTAAACCCAACCCAAAGTGTTGGCGAAACTGCCTCCAGATTTTCAATGAAGCTATTATTACCGGACTCCCTGAATATTTCCCCGGAGCTATCGGGAGCGGCGCTGTTGCAAGTGCCTTCAGCCCCGACCCCCTGCACAAACTCTCCTCCATTCTGACCCACTGAGAATCCACCCCTCTGACCCAGCTCCGCACTTACTCCACATTCGCCGCCCAGTAGTAGTACAACAAGTTCGGGTGACCCAAACCCCCTGCCTGCCTTCCCCTCTGTAGCAGCACCTTTCTCACTCTGGCCACCTTCCCTCCCCATATGAATGAGGTAATCCTTCCCTCAATCTCCCTGAAAAAAGTCTTTGGCAGGAAAATCGGTAGGCATTGAAAAATAAACAGGAATCGCGGCAACACATTCATTTTAACCACCTGTACCCGACCTGCCAGTGACAGAGGAAGGCCGTCCCACCTTGCCAGATCGGCTTTCACTCTCCCCACCAAACTAGTTGTACCTACGAAGCCTCCCCCACTCCCGGGCAACCTGCACCCCCAGATACCTAAAATGAGTCCCTGCTCTACGGAATGGCAGCCCCCCCACCCCCGCCCCCACCAACGGCCGAGACACCACAAAGTACTCACTCTTGTCCAGGTTCAACTTGTACCCCGAGAAAGACCCAAATACCCGCAGTAGCTCCAATATTCCTCCTATCGACGCACTCGGCTCCGACACGTACAGCAGCAAGTCGTCGGCATATAAGGACACCCTATGCTCTATCCCCCCCCCCCGCACTATTCCTTTCCATGCTCCCGAACTTCTCAATGCGATGGCCAATGACTCAATCGCAAGTATGGATAGTCAGAGGCTTTTCCCCAGGGTAGAGGGGTCAATTACTAGGGGGCATAGGTTTAAGGTGAGAGGGGCAAAGTTTAGAGTAGATGTACGAGGCAAGTTTTTTACGCAGAGGGTAGTGGGTGCCTGGAACTCACTACCGGAGGAGGTAGTGGAGGCAGGGACGATAGGGACATTTAAGGGGCATCTTGACAAATATATGAATAGGATGGGAATAGAAGGATACGGACCCAGGAAGTGTAGAAGATTGTAGTTTAGTCGGGCAGTATGGTCGGCACGGGCTTGGAGGGCCGAAGGGCCTGTTCCTGTGCTGTACATTTCTTTGTTCTTTGTTCTTTGTTCTAAGTGCAAACAGCAGGGGGGACATAGGACATCCCTGACTCATCCCACGGTGGAGAGAGAAATATCTCGAACTGATATTATTTGTGCGGACACTCGCCTTCGGTTCCTTATATAATAGCTTTACCCAGTTCACAAACCTTGGTCCAATCCCAAACCGCTCCAGCACTGCCATCAGGTACCCCCATTCTACCCGATCAAACGCCTTCTCGGCGTCCAATGCCACAACGACCTCTGTTTCCTTTCTTTCCGCCGGTGCCATAACAACGTTCAAAGCCCTCCTAATGTTCGAAAACAGCTGCCTCCCTTTCACGAACCCCGTCTGATCCTCCCCTATTACCTTCAGAAGGCACTCCTCCAGCCTACTCGCCAGTACCTTCGCCATCACTTTTACGTCCACATTCAGAAGTGATATGGGCCGATACGACCCACAGTCCGTCGGATCCTTATCTTTTTTTAGTAACAGGGAAATCGGTGCCTGCCCCAAGGTTTGCGGCAACACCTCCTTCCCTATCGCCTCCTCAAACATCCCCACCATCAGGGGTGCCAACCTATCCTTAAATTTTTTAATAATATTCCACCGGAAACCCATCCGGCCCTGTCACCTTCCCCGACTGCATCCTCCCAATCGCATCCTTTATCTCCTGCTCCACTATTGCTCCTTCTAATGTAGCCCTGTCCCCCTCCCCTAGCCTCGGGTACTCCAACCCATCGAGAAATTCCTGCATCTCACGGTCTCCTCCGAGTGGCTCTGACTTGTACAACCTCTCATAAAACTCCTCAAAAACCTTGTTAATCAGCACTGGGGCCACCATCAACTTCCCTGCCCTATCCTTCGCCTGAAGAATTTCCCTTGCCGCTGCCTCCCTCCGGAGCTAACCTGCTAACATACCTGCCTTATCTCCATGTTCATAAACTGCACCCCTTGCTCATCTCAGTTGGCGCACCACCTTCCTGGTGGACAGTCGGTCGAAGCTCGCCTGTAGTTCCTTCCTCTTTTCCAGCTTTTCCGGGTCCCCATCGTCTGCATACCTCCTATCTACCTCCAACTTCTCATCTATTACCCTCTGCTGCTCCAACCTCTCCTCCTTATCAACCCTAGACTTAAAAAAAATTACCTCACCTCTCACCACCGCCTTTAGAGCCTCCCAGACGACTGCCTTCAACACCTCACCCGTACAATTGAAACCTACATATTCCTTAATTACCTTTTCAATTTTCTCACAGAATACTTGGTTCCCCAAAAGCCCCACATGCAGTTTCCACCCCGGTCTCTGCGCTGCCCCCTTCTCTAGCACCATATCCACCCAATGTGGAGCGTGATCTGACACTGCAATTGCAGAGTATTCCGACCCCTTGACTCCAGCCAGCAAAGCCTTCCCCACCACAAAAAAGTCGATCCGCGAGTATACCTTATGGACTGCTGAGAAAAACGAATACTCCCGTTCCCGTGGGTGCAAGAACCTCCAAGGGTCCACCCCTCCCATTTCCACCATTAGCCTAGCCAGCGCCTTCGCCCCCCCCCCCTGATGGGACCAGCGAGCGCGGCCGTGATCTGTCCAACCTTGGCTCCTGCACCAGGTTCCAGTCCCCCCCCACAATCAGCTCATGCGTGTCTAAGTCGGGAATAGCCCCAACCACCTTCCTCGCGAATCCCACATCGTCCCAATTGGGACCGTATACACTTAACAGCGCCACTAATCTCCCCTCCAATGCCCCTGTCACAATCACATATCTACCCCCCTGATCTGCCACCACCTTCTCCATCTGGAAGTGTACCGTTTTGCTGACCAGCACCGCTACCCCTCGAGCCCTTGCATCAAATCCGGAGTGAAACACTTGGCTAACCCAGCCCTTTTTAAGTCTCACCTGGTCCTTCACCCTCAAGTGAGTCTCCTGCAGCATTGCTACATTGGCTTTCAAACTTTTAAGATGTGCAAGCACCCTTGACCTCTTGACCGGACCTCCTAGCCCTCTCACGTTCCACGTGATTATCCTTACTGGGGGTCTCTCACCCCCCCCACCTTTCTTATCCACCATCACCATACCACCGGGCCCTGCCCCATAAGCTTGACCCGCCCCTGTCCATTGTTAACATCGAACCCCTTCCCCCCCCTCCCAAGAACCCCCCTACAAAAACATCCCCCAACATCCCTCCCTCCACCCCCTCTTGCTCGCCTCGTAGGCCCATTGAAGCCTGCTACCCAGGCTCCAACGTCCGCAGTCCTCCTCTCACCTCACCCCAGTTCACTAACTGACTCTAGTTAGCTAGCGCGGGTGGCTCCCCCCCACCAATACCTCTCGCCCCCTTCCGCCCAGTCCCAGAGAAAGAAACACCAAAACAAACCCAACAATCCAACCCCTACAATTCACTAACATAACATTTAACCGTCGCAACACAGAACGCCATTAACTTGAACTCTGCAACAATGCAAAGAGAAGTAAATTTCAAATTTCAATACAAATCAGTAAAAAGAAAGTTGTAACATTTGTACATTTGTACATTTGTACATTTTCCAGCCGCTCAAACGCAGTCCACAGTCTTTCTTCCAGTTCCGCTCTTCACGTCTGTCCCAAGCCTTCTGCCCTCACGAACGCCTCAGCCGCCTCCGCTGTCTCAAAATAAAAGTCTTTGGCTTTATATGTTACTCTCAATTTCGCCGGGTACACCACACCAAATCACACCCCCTTCTTGTACAAAGCAGCCTTCACTCGCCCAAACGCCGCTCGTCTTTTTGCCAACTCCACCGTCCAGTCCTGGTAGATTCGAACCGCAGTACCATTCCGCAGCACCTCACGCTTCTGCTTCGCCCAGCTTAATACTTTCTCCTTCATGCAAAACTTATGGAAGCAGATAATTACTGCCCTTGGCGGCTCGTTCACTTTGGGCTTCGGCCTTAATGACCGATGAGCTTGGTCTAGCTCGTACAGGGTGGGGTTCTCACCCTCCCCCATCAGCTCCGCCAACTTCTTAGCGAAGTATTGTGTTGGCTTTGGGCCCTCTGTCCCTTCGGGCAAGCCCACAATTCTCAAATTGTGCCGCCCTGAGCGGTTTTCCAAGTCTTCCAGCTTTGCTCGGAGCCCTCTGTTAACCTCCACCACCCTCCGCAGCTCGTCCCCCATCGAGGTGACCTGGTCGCTGTGTTGTGTCACGGCCTCCTCCACCTCCTTCATCTTATCGCCCTGCTCTCTCACCTCGGCCAATGCCTTTGCCACCTCCACCCTGATCGGGCCGATTGCCTCCTCCAACAATGACCTCACCACGACCACCATCTCTTTCCTCAGGATCTCCATGTGCCTCACCAAACGTTTTTCCAGCTCCACCACCATCACCTCGGTCATCTTCTCCACCGTAAGTAGTGCGGTCCCGCCTTGCAGTTCGGCTTCCGCCATCCTGTCAACACTTTTGCTTTTGCTCGTCTTCTCCTTCGGCGGCGAACCCGCGTTTCCTCCTTTCTTTGACGCTGTTTTTCGCATCTTTGAGCGGCTTATTGTTTTTTATCTTCTTTCCTTTATCCTCTCTCCCCCTTCACCCTCCTGCCCTTCATCAATCTGACATTCTTCTTTTTTGAGAAAAAAAAACTTTTACCAAACTTCCATGAATCTTCTTTCTTTCTCCTCTACATTCACCTGGGACCAGGCTTCAAACCTTCTTCTTCCTAGGTGGGAGCCATCCAACGTGGAGCACCCTCCCTACATGACGCTCGGGCCTACCGCCTCGACGTCTTCGTAGCTCCGCCCCCGCTGCTCCGACCTGCCGGGCCCGGCGCCTCAGCCTCCGCCGCCCGACACCCGCGCGGGGTTCTTCGCCGGCTTTTAAACCGGCCCCGCTGGCTGCTCGTGGCGGCCCCGAAAGGCCGACGATAGTCGGGGAGTGCGTGGGGTCTCCGAAATCGCCGCGAATCGTGGCCACCGGCGGGAGCTCTTTTTTTTGCGGCCACCCTGCTCGCCCACCCCACCGGAAGCCTATGATTCTATTTCTAATAAGGGGAAAATACAAATCCCTTTAATATCTTTCAAGTCAAAGATTCTGAGCCACCTGCTTGCACTGTAACCAATATAATTTTTCATTTAACATTTTGATAGACTCTATTCACTTGCTGACTCCACACAAATGCTCAGACTTATGGACACTTATTTTGACCATGGTCATTTGCAACAGCTATTTTGAAGTATAAATATGTTCACTTAGTAATGAGACAGAGCAGTATGGAATATCGTAGCAAGGGGGAATGTGTGTGATAACTTTTAATCAGGGTTACGGTGAAGTTACAGTAACGATGCAGCTTAATCTGTTCCAAATATACCTCACTGTGTGGACTTGTCATAAGCCCTTTGATTAAAATAGTATCCAAGTTCTCGCTCAAGATTCTACTGTATAAAATTAGCAATTGGCTGCCCTTTAGATAAACTTGGAGAAGGAGGAGGCGGGAAGGACTAATCATTTTTCAATTTTATTTATTTAATATCAAAATATATTTGAAATGTTACATCTGCTGAAGAATATTCCAGCTTTACACAATTTTTTATTAAGATCCCATTTGCAAAGACTGGCACTGACAAGATTTATTACCAAAGATTTGATTATTCTATGTTTATTATCATTAGCCTCCTTGAGCAGCTGCAAATTTTGGAAACCTAAGTGAGTGAACAGAATTGAGAACAAATATAGACAAATTAATTAAAATGTCTCAAATGATGAAAGTGTACCAAGTGTGAACCACAATGCATTTCCTTCTGTCGTGCATGCAATGAAAAGCTTGATCCCAATTAGAAGGTCACAGGTTTGAGTCTCAAGATTACTTGTCACTTGACCTTACTTTGCACAGGTTGAGCAGCTTTTGAAGGTTTTCAGCTGAGTTATCACATGATTCAAAGCATTTCACCTCTGAGATTGGCACAGCGTAGTTTAGAGCTTTAAGATTATTTGGCTTAATTCTACACTAATCATGCTTCATGACAGAATGGCACACTGGTTATTGAAAAGAAGTCTGTGGGAAATAGGTCAAAATCCCTTGACATCACAGAGTGGCCCTTATCACCAAATTACACCTGGGTCTCTCCAGCCACACCTGTTCTTCCTTCAAGCATCTTTTTTCACCCTTCCTCTCACTGAGACATCCTTCTTCTCTATACAGAGCAGTTCTTCACACTCTTAGCTCCCATTGGCTCTCTCTTCCAAATTCACTACCTTTCTTTCCTTTCTAACCTTTTCCTACCCATCCACATGTCGCTTTCTTGACTTTGCCATTTAATACGGTGTCTCAATCAAAAGAAAGTCATCCCTCATTGCGTCCTTGTACAGCACACATTCTCATACCCTTTTCCAACCCCAGTACCTTTTGTGTCTCTCCTTGGGCAAACAAGTTCACTAACACGTGTATCTAAGAGGAAGGATTGAAAAACTGACTCAGCAAAATTTAAAGAATGAAGCTAAGTAAGGGGCTGTGACATGTTAGGGGGACAAAAGTTGTGAAAACCATTACAGACTCTGAAAAGGCATCTCAAACCATTAGCGGAATTTTACAAACCAAACGAAACAGCAGTGACAAAAGTCCAAAACTGAAACCTTAGGTGCAGACATGATGCTTTGGGCAAGTGATAGAATAGCCCGATACCCTTAGTCCACGTTTGATGGCTGGTGGGTTGTGGTGGTTGTGAGGAGAGTTGCCCTATGTGACTCTCTATGATATCATCCCCATAGCTCAACATTGCAGCACACCTGCAAGGAAGTGTAGCCACGTTCCAGTTTGCAGCTGACTATTGCCATCACTGCATGTGCCAGCCAACTGTTGCATTGCAGCTACATGTGTCCTGGCAGCAGTGACACAGCTCCACATCTAGCTCCTTTCTGACCAACATGCTGAAAAGACAGTTTTTCAACCATAAAGAAATGGTTGGTGGCATTTTGCCATTTCCTACAATGAGGTTGCATTAGTTTTTTCTCATGCTGCGAGATGTTTTCTTTTACGCATTGCTTTGAAGCACAGGACATATCGTGAGTGGGTTGTTCCTGAGGAAGTACTAAACATTAAACTCAATAAGACGTAATAAGGGTCTGCCCTTCCAGCTATCTGTGGGAAGAGAAACATTCTCCAGCACTACATTGTGGTGATATGCATGTACACATCAATGTATATAGCGATCTATCAATGTATATAGTTGTCGGTACGAACACCGACCAGCAGGTGGCGATAGAGATCTGCCATGTAACTGGAGGGATCTGGCAGTTGGTAGTGAGCCGTGTTAGAGGACAGTCGCATGAGAAGTAGCTCCAGGAGAATTCAATTACCGTTTGTATTATAGTTTGTTAGTTATCATTCCACATGTTGATCTTGTTAATAACTGATCTTACTAGTCAAAGAACTAGATGTTCTGTGTGCATCTGTACTACGACCATAACACAGAACATAACATACATCTGTCAATGGAGGGAATCTCACTTCCATCTACAGAGGTGGGTTTGCAGCTACGAGCAAACAGCAGAGAGCACCTTTCATACAGCCTGACTTGTCTGACATCTTTCTTAGCTCAGAGGAGTCCCATTAGAAACCCGTTGTGGTAAGGCATTGTTGAGGTAATAATTAGTTAATTTATAACATCTCACAAAGCCAAAGTGCCAGTAAAAATAGAAAATAGATAACCCGAGGCATTTTACTGCATCAAACGTTTTAAATGAACTGATGCCTGTATCCACTCCCGAGTAACTTCAGTTGCCTCGTTCATTGGACATGTTTAGCCTTTGATGTCTGCATGATCCTACAGTGGGAAACTTTATATAGGATAACCCTACCCACTCTTGCATAAATTAGTGAATAATTTTTAAAAAAAAATATATTTTATTGAAGTTTTTCAAACAAAGATTTTCCGTTTTTACAACTTAATAAAGGAATATACATTAAACGTTATTTAAATAATATATTAAACTAACAACAGGTGGAAAAAGAAATAAACAAAAAGCAAATATCAACAACTAACTAAGAAAAACAAGAACACGGAATAATCCGCCCCCCCCCCCCCCGCCCCGGGTTGCTGCTGCTGTCTTTTCTGTTTTTCCATTATCGTTCCGCGAGATAGTCAAAGGACGGTTGCCACCGCCCGGTGAACCCCTGAGCCGATCCTCTTAACGCATATTTTATTTGTTCCAGTCTTATGAACCCTGCCATGTCGTTTATCCAGGCCTCCACGCCCGGGGGCTTCGCTTCTTTCCACATAAGTAGAATCCTCCGCCGGGCTACTAGGGACGCAAAGGCCAAAACGTCGGCCTCTTTCGTCTCCTGCACTCCCGGTTCTTCTGCAACCCCAAATATAGCCAACCCCCAGCTTGGTTTGACCCGGACCCCCACCACCTTTGAGATCACTCTTGTCACACCCTCCCAGAACTCATGCAGTGCCGGACACGACCAGAACATGTGAGTGTGGTTCGCCGAGCTTCCCGAGCACCTCCCACACCTGTCCTCCACCCCAAAAAACCTGCTCAGTCTTGCTCCCGTCATATGCGCTCTATGTAGAACCTTAAATTGAATCAGGCCAAGCCTGGCACACGAGGACGAGGAATTTACCCTACTTAGGGCATCTGCCCACAGCCCCTCCTCAATCTCTTCCCCCAGCTCCTCTTCCCATTTTCCCTTCAGCTCCTCTACCATCGTCTCCCCCTCGTCTCTCATCTCCCTGTATATTTCGGACACTTTACCTTCTCCAACCCATGCCCCCGAAATCACTCTATCCTGGACCCTTTGTGTCGGGAGCCGCGGAAATTCCCTCACCTGTTGCCTCGTAAATGCCCTCACTTGCATGTATCGGAAGGCATTCTCTGGTGGCAACTTATATTTTTCTTCCAATTCTCCCAAACTCGCAAACGTCCCGTCCACAAACAGGTCCTTCAGCTTTCTAATTCCTGCTCGCTGCCATCATTGAAATCCCCCATCTATCCTCCCCGGGACGAACCTGTGGTTATTCCTTATCGGGGACCACACCGAGGCACTCGTCACTCCCCTATGTCGTCTCCACTGCCCCCAGATCTTCAAGGTCGCCACCACCACTGGGTTTGTGGTGTACCTTTTTGGGGAGAATGGTAGCGGCGCTGTCGCCAGCGCTTTTAGGCTCGTTCCCTTACAGGACGCCATCTCCAACCTTTTCCACGCCGCACCTTCTTCTTCCCTCATCCACTTACAGACCATCGGCACATTGGCGGCCCAATAGTAGTCACTCAGACTCGGCAGTGCCAATCCCCCTCTGTCCCTACTGCGCTGCAGGAACCCCCTCTTTACCCTCGGGGTCTTTCCCGCCCACACAAAGCTCATAATGCTCCTGTCTATTTTTTTGAAGAAGGCCTTTGTACTCAGGATGGGGAGGCACTGAAACACGAAAAGAAACCTCGGGAGGACCATCATTTTAACCACCTGTACTCTGCCCGCCAATGACAGGGGCACCATATCCCACCTCTTAAAGTCCTCCTCCATCTGTTCTACCAATCGTGTCAGGTTAAGTTTATGTAGGGTTCCCCAGTTCCTGGCCACCTGTATCCCCAGGTATCGAAAATTCCTTGCTACTCTCCTCAGCGGCAGAGCATCTATCCCCCTGCCCTGTTCCCCGGGGTGCACCACAAAAAGTTCGCTCTTTCCCATATTTAATTTGTATCCCGAGAACTCTCCAAACTCCCTGAGTATCTGCATTACCTCTGGCATCCCCTCTACCGGGTCCGCCACATATAGCAGCAAATCGTCTGCATATAGTGATACTCGATGTTCCTCTCCCCCTCTAAGCACCCCTCTCCACTTCTTAGAGTCCCTCAGCGCTATGGCCAATGGTTCAATTGCCAACAGTAACGGGGGCAGGGGGCACCCTTGTCTTGTACCCCTGTGTAGTCAAAAGTATCCCGATCTTTGCCTGTTTGTAACGACGCTTGCCACCGGGGCCGCGTACAAGAGTCTAACCCATCTAATGAACCCCTCCCCGAACCCAAATCTCTTCAGGACCTCCCACAAATAGTCCCACTCCACCCTATCAAATGCCTTCTCTGCATCCATCGCCACCACTATCTCTGCCTCCCCCTCCAGTGGGGGCATCATCATCACCCCCAGCAACCTTCGTACATTGGCATTCAATTGCCTCCCCTTTACAAACCCTGTCTGGTCGTCATGTACCACCCCTGGAACACAATCCTCTATCCTTGTCGCCATCACTTTGGCCAGCAGTTTGGCGTCTACGTTTAGGAGGGAGATGGGCCTGTATGACCCGCACTGCAGCGGGTCTTTGTCTCGTTTCAGAATTAGCGATATCGTCGCCTCCGACATTGTCGGGGGTAATGTCCCCCTTTCCTTAGCCTCATTAAAGGTTCTCACCAAAAGCGGGGCCAACAGGTCCACATACTTCCTATAAAATTCCACCGGGAACCCATCTGGTCCCGGGGCCTTTCCTGCTTGCATGTTCCAAATTCCTTTGATCACCTCATCCACCTCAATCTGCGCCCCCAGACCTGCCACCTCCTGCCCCTCCACCCTCGGGAACTCTAGCTGGTCCAAAAAGTGAATCATTCCCTCTTTCCCCTCCGGGGGTTGGGACTTGTACAGCCTCTCATAGAATGTCTTGAACACCTCGTTCACTTTCCCTGCTCTCTGCTCCATCTTTCCCGTTTCGTCCCGAACTCCTCCAATCTCTCTCGCCGCCCCCCTCTTCCGAAGTTGTTGGGCCAGCAGCCGGCTCGCCTTTTCCCCATATTCATATTGCATCCCCTGTGCCTTCCTCCACTGTGTCTCTGCCTTTCCCGTGGTCAGCAGGTCAAACTCCGTCTGTAATCTTCGTCTTTCCCTGTATAGCCCTTCGTCTGGGGCCTCCGCATACTTCCTATCCACCCTCAAAATTTCCCCTACTAATCTCTCTCTTTCTTTACCCTCTTGTTTCCCCTTGTGGGCCCTGATGGAAATCAGCTCTCCTCTAACCACCGCCTTCAGCGCTTCCCATACTACTCCCACTTGGACCTCCCCATCGTCATTGACCTCCAGGTAACTTTCGATACATCCCCTCACCCTTTCGCATACCCCCTCGTCCGCCAGTAGCCCCATGTCTAATCGCCAGAGTGGGCGCTGCTCCCTTTCCTCTCCCAGTGAATAATTTTTTGCATGTTTGTCTTAACCCTAACTAGAGGTTTGAACTGAGCGATTACTTAATGGAGATCAGATTGAAACCTGCCTGCACTGGTGTCGAACAAAGAATAACATGACACTGTCTGGGTGGAATCTTATCAGAATTTGGCAAAGTGTCTGGCTCAGACTTGAAACTGGCATGTAATTCTCCAAGTGCACAGACCAGTTTTCTCTCCAGATGTTCAGCCTCTTTAAAGAAATAAAATGAAGGGTGTGGTTTCCGCCATTACTCTGGCAGGGCGGGGCCTGATAGAGCCGGCAACCAGCTCCACAGAGGTGGGGGTGCCATCTTTAAAGGGCTCCCCAATCATAGCTGAAACATAACAGCCCCTAGCCCCCCTGACGTAGGTATCGGGGGCTCTCCCCATCCCCAACAATCACCACCGGATTTCCCCTCCCCCCACCACCTCCACACTTCCCCCAACCCCTCAGTAACTCACCTCCCCTTTCCGCATCCCCACCACATATAAATCAACCCCCTCGCCCATAATGATATTAAAATACATTAAAATCTATTTAAATGGGGTTCATGCTCTACGTGGGCGTAAACCTCGAGTTGTCACTGGCAAGGCGGGGGGGGGGGGGCAAATTGGGAAATGCAATTCTCTCCAGATTTTCCGCCCACATCGCTGACCCCACCCATGACTCGTACAGGCACACAATCGGCCCATCTGTCTACATATTGTTAAATATCTAAAATGGGCCTGAACGTACTGACAAAAAAAACATTGCTTCCTTTTATCGCTATTGCGTTTTTATAATGGTATAGGCACCGATATTATTACAACAAACACCATTTTTGGTCACTTATTTTGTCGGCATTTACCATAGTAAATTGTGATGTCAACATTTCTCATTCAATTTTGCTTTGTCAGCTCTCATGATGTAACTGCAGGCTCTGGTTACCAGGAGACTCTGTGGAAAAAAGTTTGTTGGTCGGCACGTAAAGTATATCTGTGCTGGTGACAGTGGATCGAATCGACAACAAGCAGATCACCCATCCATAATATCATCGAGTAAGTACCACTGAGATGCAGAGACATTGCAATGCGTGCTACCAGGTGGCCATCAGAGGCCAGCCGTGGATCTTTACAGCCAGCGACTACAGCTATTCTTTCCCATTAAGACACAACGGCTGGAATTCTCCCCAGTGACGGTTCTCTTTTCCCACTAGCAGCGCACCCCTGCAGTGGGTTTTGCAGCAGCATTGGATTTGATTTGTTGATTGTCACGTGTACCGAGATACAGTGAAAAGTACTTTTCTGCGAGCAGCTCAACAGATCATTAAGTACATGAAAATAAAATAAAATAAAATACATAAACACCGGCATCGGGTGAAGCACACAGGGGTGTAGTGTTAATGAGGTCAGTCCATGAGAGGGTCGTTTAGGAGTCTGGGAACAAAGGGAAAGAAGCTGTTTTTGAATATGTTTGTGCGTGTTCTCAGACTTTCATGTCTCCTGCCCGATGGAAGAAGTTGGAAGAGTGAATAAGCCAGGTCTTTGATCATGTTGCCCGCTTTCACCAGGCAGCAGGAGGTGTAGATAGAGTCAAAGGATGGGAGGCAGGTTTGTGTGATGGACTGGGCGGTGTTCACGACTCTCTGATGTTTCTTGCGGTCTTGGGTCGAGCAGTTGCCATACCAGGTTGTGTTGCAGCCAGATAGAATGCTTTCTATGGTGCATCTGTAAAAGTTGATAAGAGTTCATGTGGACATGTCGAATTTCCTTAGTTTCCTGAGGAAGTATAGGCGCTGTCATAGAATTTACAATGCAGAAGGAGGCCATTCAGCCCATTGAGTCTGCACCGGATCGCAGAAAGAGCACCCTACCCAAGGTCAACACCTCCACCCTATCCCCATAACCCAATAACCCCACCCAACACTAAGGGCTATTTTGGACACTAAGGGCAATTTAGCATGGCCAATCCACCTAACCTGCACATCTTTGGACTGTGGAGATGTGTACCCTAGGAATTTGAAGCTGTTAACCATCTCCACCTCGGTTGTCGTTGCACCACTCCACTATTTCATTTCATTTTTTCCTAGGTTCTCTATCTCCCTCCTGTATTCTGACTCGTCGTAATTCGAGAGCCGGCCCATTGTGGTCGTATCGTTGCAAACCTGTAGATGGAGTTGGAACAAAATTTTGCCCCGCAATCGTGTGTGTACAGGGTGTATAGTAGGGGGCTAAGTACGCAGCCTTGCAAGGCCCCGGTATTGAGGACTATTGTGGAGGAGGTGTTGTTGTTTGTTCTTACAGATTATGGTCTGTGGGTCAGAAAGTTGAGGATCCAGTCACAGAGTGAGGAGCCAAGTCCTAGGTTTTGGAGCTTTGATATGAGCTTGGCTGGGATTATGGTGTTGAAGGTGGAGCTGTAGTCAATAGTGATGGGATGGTTACAATGGGAAATCCCATTGACAAGCGGCGGGAATTTGGAATCCCGCCACCAGCGAATGACACGCCGCCGAGAAACATGTGGCTGGAAGATGGGGGAATCCCGCCCATCACAAATAGTACAAAATATTGTCAAGAAACAGAACATTGACATCATAGAGCATTCTGTGATTTCAATAAATATCGTGCACCTGATCGACCGATTGTGTTAATGAATTATGGCGGTGGCACTAGTCACTGGACGAGTAATCCAGACACCCAGTATAGTGATCTGGGGACCGGGGTTCAAATCCCACCACGGCAGGTGGTGGAATTAAAAAACTCAATAAAATATCTGGAATTAAAAGTCTAATGATGACCATGAAACCATTGTCGATTGTCGTAAAAACCCATCTGGTTCGCTAATGTCCTTTAGGCAAGGATATCTGCCATCCTTACCAGGTGTGGCATTCAGACCCACAGCAATATGGTTGACTCTTAAATGCCCTCTATAATGGCCCAGCAAGCCACTCAGTTGTATTCAACCGCTACAAAAACACCTGCCATTGATCCAGGCACTGGAAGCCACAACGGCAAATCCAGCCCTGTTGAACCTCCAAAGCCCTCCTTACTAACATTTGAGGACTTGTACCAAAGTTGGGAGAGCTGTCTCACAGACTCGTTAAGCAACTGCCTGACATAATTATACTCACAGAATCATATTACAGACAATGTCCCAGAGACCACTATAACCTAGGTATATCCTGTCTCACCGGTAGGACAGACCCAGCAGAGGTGATGGTACAGTGGTATACAGTCGTGAGCGAGTTGCCTGGGAGTCCTCAACATCGACTCTGGACCTCATGAAATCTCATGTCTTCGGGTTAAACATGGGCAAGGAAACCTCCTGCTGGTTACCACTTACCGGCCACCATCAACTGATGAATCAGTACGCCTCCATGTTGAACACCACTTGGAGAAAGCACTTAGGGTGGTAAGGGTGCAAAATATACTCTGGGTGGGGGACTTTAGTGTTCATCATCAAGAGTGACTTGGTAGTACCACCAAAGACCAATCTGGCTGGGTCCCACAGAACATAGCTGCTAGACTGGGACTGCAGCAGGTGGTGAGGGAACCAACAAGAGGAAAAAACATACTCAATCTCATCCTGCCTGTTGCAGATGCATCTGTCCATGACTGTGTTGGTAGAAGTTGATACCATACAGTCCTTTAGGAGACAAAGTCAAGTCTCGCATTCACATTGAAGATATCCTCCACCGTGTTGTGTGGCACTACCACTGTGCTAAATGGCTAGACTTTGTTCAGATCTAGCAACTCAAGACTGGGCATTCATGATGCGCTGTGGGCCATCAGCAGCAGCAGAATTGTACTCAACCACAATCTGCAACCTTATGGCCCAGCATATCCCCCACTCTACCATTACCACCAAGCCAGGGGATCAACCCTGCTTCAATGAAGAGTGCAGGAGAACATGCCAGGGGCAACACCAGGCATACCAAAAAATGAGGTGTCAACCTGGTTAAGCTACAACATAGAACTGCCTACATGCCACACAGCATAAGCAGCAAGTAATGTACAGAGCTAAGCGATTCAGCCGTGAATGGCGGTGGACAATTAAACTACTCACTGGAGGAGCGGGCTCCACAAATCTCCCATCCTCAATGATGGAGGAGTCCAACACACCTGTGCAAAAGACAAGGCTGAGGCATTCGCAACCATCTTCAGCCAGAAGTGCATCATGGATAAACCAACTCGGTCTCCTCTGGAGGTCCCCAGCATCACAGTCTTTAGCCAATACGATTCACTCCATGATATCAAGAAGCAGCTGAAGGCACTGAATACTGCAAAGGCTATGGGCCCTGTCAATATTTTGGCAATAGTACTGAAGACTTGTGCTCCAGAACTTGCCGCACCCCTAGCCAAGCTGTTCCAGTACAGCTACAGCACTGGTATCAACCTGACAATGTGGAAAATTGCCCAGATGTGTCCTGCACACAAGAAACAGGACAAATGCAACCTAGCCAATTACCGTGCTATCAGTCTACCCTCCTTCAAGTGATGAAAGGAGCCATCAACAGTGCTGTCAAGCGGCACTTACTCAGCAATAACCTGCTCACAGACACTCAGTTTGGGTTCCGCCAGGACAACTCAGCCCCTGACCTCATTACAGCCTTGGTACAAACATGGACAAAAGAGCTGAATGCCTGATGTGAGGTGAGAGTGACTGCCCTTGACATCAAAGCAGTTTTTGACTGCGTATGGCATCAATGAGCCCTAGCAAAACTGAAGTCAATGGGAATCAGGGGGGAAACTCTCCGTTGGTTGGAGTCATACCCGGCACAAAGGATGTTGGTTGTGGTGGTTAGAGGTCAATCATCTCAGCTCCAGGATATCACTGCAGGAGTTCCTCAGGGTAGATTCCTAGCTCCAACCATCTTTAGCGGCTTCATCAATGACCTCCCTTCCATCATAAGGTCAGAAGTGGGGATGTTCGCAGATAACTGCAGAATGTTGAGCAGCATTCATGACTCATCAGCTAATGAAGCAGTCCCTGTCCAATGTAACAAGACCTTGGAAATATCCAGGCATGGGCTGACAAGTGGCAAGTTACATTTGTGCCACACAAGTGCCAGGAAATGACCACCTCCTACAAGAAAGGGTCTAACCATCGCCCTTTGCCATTTAAAGGCATTACCATCACTGAATCCCCCACAGTCAACATCCTGGGGATTACCATTGATCAGAAACTGAACTGAACTAGCCATATTAATAATGTGGCTACCAGAGCAGGTCAAAGGCTAGGAATCCTACAGCAGGTAACTAGCCTCCTGACTCTCCAAAGCCTGTCCACAAGGCACAAGTCAGGAGTGTAATGGAATGCCCTCCACTTGCCTGGATGAGTGCAGCTCCAACAACATTCGAGAAGCTCAACACCATCCAGGACAAAGCACCTGCTTGATTATTCCCCCTTCCACAAACATTCAATCACTCCACCACCGATGAACCGTGGCAGCAGTGTGTACCATCTTGCAGATGGTACACACTGCTGCCACTGTTCATCGGTGGTGGAGTGAGTAACTCACCAAGGTTCCTTAGGTAGCACCTTCCAAACCCACGACCACTACCACAACAGGAGCAGATATTTGGAACCCCACCACCAGGAGGTTCCCCTCCAAGTCACTCACCGCACCGACTTGGAAATATTTTGCTGTTCCTCCACTGTCGCTGGGTCAAAATCCTGCGATTGCCTCCCTAACAGCTCCGTGGGGTGTACCTACATCTCAGGGACTGCAGTGGTTCAAGAAGGCTGCTCACCACCACCTTCTGAAGGGCAACTAGAGATGGGCACCAAATGTTGGCCTAACCGGTGACGCCCACATCCCATAAGTGAACTTTTTTTTAATGTAGGAAAATGCAGGATTATAGCCACTGTGATAACAGCTGAGGAAATGCATGGTGGGCCAAGTACCACACTGTCGTTGATGATTCCAAATAAGTCTACCATTCACAGTGCATCACATGAGCTTTCCAGCATGCCACATCTTCTCTTTAAATATCTAAAATTGCTTTGTCATAGCTCCTGTCAACAGTGATTTCTAGGCTGTGGGTGGAATCATATCACAGATCAGCGAAACATGGAAAATGGGAGCAGGAGTAGGCCATTTGGCCCTTCAAGCCTGCTCTGCCATTCAATATGATCATGGCTGATTCTTCATCTCAATGCCATACTCCAGAGCTCTCCCCATACCCCTTGACACCTTTAGAGTCTAGAAATCTATCTGTTTCCTTCTTAAATATATTCAGTGACTTGGCCCCCACCACCTTCTATGGTAGAGAATTTCCCAGCTCCACCATCCTCTGAGTGAAGAGGTTTCTCCTCAACTCAGTCCTAAATGACTGACCCTATAGCCTGAGAATGTGACACCTTGTTCCAGTCACCAGTCAGAGGAAACGACATCCCTACATCCAGTCTGTCCAGCCCTGTGGGAATTTTATATGTTTCAATGAGATCCCCTCTCGTTCTTCTAAACTCCAGTGGGTACAGGCCTAGTTGACCCAATCTTGCCAAAAGACTGTAGCCTGAGGATTTGGATACTCAAAGCTGGTCGAAATCTTACAGTGCATCACTCTTGCTACTGAATTGTCACCAATTATTTTTCAATAAAACCTCTTAGTTCATGGTTATCATCAGAAGTCAACAATTAGTAGACTTTATAAAATCCTGGACAGGTTTTCGTGAAGGAAGGTGTATTAAAAATGCTATAGTTCTCATTGAAGTTGAACCAAAAATAATTAGCACAATAGAAATTATCGTCCTTGTATTATTCAACACACTACATGATCAAGGGCATTAAGATAGATTGCATTATGATAGAGTAGAAGTGTTTCATAAATTATCTGTGACTTTGAGTTATCCAGACTTTTTCTTCTGTGAAATTAGATGGGTGAGTTAAATTCTACTTTGTATTCTCTATATCAGTACATGCAACAGCTAATTAATTGGTTCTGCTTTGTCTGAACAATGACTAGATTAACCTGCATCAACTCACTTTCACCCCAGTGGGCTAAGACTACAATAATAATCATGTCAAATAATTGAGCCAGAATGAAGATTCAATTCGAATGGTTCTCGAACTTTTACATCCAGCAACCAACTCAAGCACCTGGAAAAGCTATTTCAGTTGTATTGTATGTTTTAAAGAATTATCTTTTTTAAAGAGAAAAGTTCATCTTTAGCGCCCATCAAGTATCAAGAACTAAGATTAGCTTCAGTATCCATTTTCTGCTTGTTTCTTGGTGGTTTTAATTGTATTTTTTTAGAATAAGCAGGGAGCACCTGAGGAATTGATGTGAAAGATCATGTCCAATGATGGAATTTAGTCTATCAAAATGACAAAATCATTTAAATACTTTTAGATTCTGGTAATTTATGGTCATGAATCCATCTCCCTCATTTTACACTCAATTGCACTTTGATAGAATTTCAAGGTGCAGTCTCTTCTTTAATGGCAAACGTCTGAGGGACCACTTGCGATGAATATTAAATGTTGCCAGGCCAATAAATTTCAAAATTTTATCAACTATCCCATTTTACAAAACAATTATTTCTTCTGTCATGTGAGAGTACCTTTAAGAAATGGATGTTTAAGCAATGTACCTTTAAGAAAACAGTGATGTCAGAGAGTGGGTGGAGCTGAGCTCAGTTCAGCCATTTTGAAGTTTCAGTTTTGAGGAAAAGAGCTGGGTGTGCGTCTGTGTTTTGCAGTGCGCAGGATCTGCTGTGATCTCTGCCATGAAAGATTATCTCTGGATCATTTGGGTGATTTAAACTCATAATAGTAAAGCCTTTAACCTGATGTGTTCCTGTTTACAGGTGTTAAGTCTCTCTTGGATGTTGAAAGGAATAACTGAAAGATTATTTAGTGTTGTAATATTGTCAGGGTTATCTTTGAAGTAAGGGGGTGTTAAGAGATCCAGTGTTTATTTAAGAGGTTAAGTTGAGTTCATGGAATAAACATTGTTTTGTGTTTAAAAACCCAGGTGTCCATAATTGTAATATCACACCTGGAGAACAAGCCGCGTGCTTCAAAAGCAACAATCCATTAAAGGGAGAGGTTGGTTGAATTCCATGATACATTTTGGGGTTCTGAAAACACCTCACCCATAACAATTGGGGGTCGTCTGGGATAAAATTCTATCTATTAGATTGGCTTTTGTGAACTTAAAGACAGTGAAGGTTTGTTCTTTTCCAGTGGGGTATTTTAGTTTAAGTGGGGAGAGTGTTGTGAACAATGGCTCTTTCGGAGGCTCAGAAGTTTTTGGGGTTGGACGCGGTAACACGTGATACCTTACGGACAGAGACTAAATACAGACTGTTACGTTTGGCAAAAGCATTGCAGTTAACACTGCCAAGCAAAATACGAAAAGATAAAGTACTTAACGCGGTATCTGCGCATTTACGTTTGCCTGTGATACATTCTGACTCATTAGATATGGCAAAGCTCCAGTTGCAGATAAAGCAACTTGAACATGAAAAAGAATTAAAGCAACTTGAACATGAAAAAGAATTATAGCGGCGTGAATATGGAATGAAAGAAAAAGAAAGAGATAGAGATAGAGAGGAAAAAGAAAAGGAGAGAGAAGAAAGAAACAAAGAAAGAGATAGAGAGGAAAGGGAAAAAGAGAGAGAATTTGAACTTCGGAAAATGGCTCTGAAACATGAAAATTAGTTAAAATTGGCAGACGCAAAGGGACACGTACAGTTGGAGGAGATGGATGAGGATAATGAGACAGAGTGTCATAGTCGAAGACGTGGTGAGATCGATTTAAATATGTCCAAGCATTGCCAAGGTTTGACGAGAAGGAGGTAAACGCCTTTTTCATTTCATTTGAGAAGGTAGCTAAGCAAGTGCAATGGCCACAGGACATGTGGGTATTACTGATTCAAACAAAGCTGGTAGGTAGGGCTAGTGAAATGTTTGCATCACTACTGGAGGAGGTATCTGGAACGTATGAGGAGGTGAAGAAATCCATCTTAAGTGCATATGAGCTAGTCCCTGAAGCTTACAGACAAAGGTTTAGAAATTTAAGGGAAGAGTTTGGTCAAACATACATGGAGTTTGAAAGGCTCAAACAGAGTAATTTTGATATGTGGATAAGGGCTTTGAAAATAGACCAAACGTATGAAACTCTCAGAGAAATTATACTTTTGGAGGAGTTTAAAAATTCAATTCCTGATGTAGTGAGAACTCAATTGGAAGAACAGAGGGTTAAAACTGCGAGATTAGCAGTTGAAATGGCAGATGATTATGAATTAGTTCATATCAAAGATTAGTTTCCGACATCAGTTTCAGCCGGTGAGGGATAGACACTGGGGACATGAGAAATACTCAAGTGGTAACGGTAAAGGTGATCTGATGGGAGACAATAAAGAGAGTGTACCTCAGATTAAAAAAGAAATCCAGGAGGGTGGTTGAAGAAAAGCACTGGAAAGGCTGATGTGGTAAAACAGGAAAAGACGGTGGGATTTGTTAGAGTGGTAAAGGAAAGCCCAAGGGAAGCGAAGGAGGTGCAAATGATTGTACAGCCTGTTCAAGAAGTAATTGTTAAGAAGGTGCCAGATGTCTTTACCCACACAAGTAAATTCTTTAAAGTTTACTCATGTGTATCAGGAGGAGCAGGTAAAGAAGTCACAATTTTAAGAGATACAGGGGCTAGTCAATCTTTAATGGTAAGAGATGAGGAATTATGTAGTTTGGGAAGAATGTTGCCAGAAAAGGTGGTGATATGTGGAATTCAGGGTGAGAGGAGTGTTCCATTATATAAGGTAAGGTTGGAAAGTCCAGTGAAGAGTGGTGAAATGGTGATAGGAGTAATAGATAAACTATCTTGTTCAGGAATACAGTTTATCCTGGGTAATGATATAGCTGGATCGCAGGTGGGAGTGATGCCTTCTGTGGTTGATAAGCCAGTGGAAAATTAGACAACTGAAGTGTTGAAGGATGAATATCCTGGAATTTTTCTGGATTGTGTAGTAACAAGGTTGCAAAGTCATAGGTTAAGATAAGAGGAGAAATCAAAGAGTGAAGATGAAGTTGAAGTGCAATTATCAGAAACGATTTTTGATCAGATGGTTGAAAAAGAACAAGTACAGGTGGAGGATGAGGCGGATATTTTTAGTTCAGGAAAATTGGCAGAGTTACAACAGAAAGATGTAGAAATAAAACGGATATATCAGAAAGCATACACGGAAGAGGAATCTGAGAGTATACCACAGTGTTATTACCGTAAAAGTGATGTCTTGATGAGAAAATGGAGACCTGTACATATGCAGGCAGATGAAAAGTGGGCAGAAGTTCATTAAGTAGTATTGCCGGTAGGGTAAAGAAAGGAGGTGTTGCGAGTTGCACATGAGGTACCAGTGGGAGGTCATTTGGGAATAAGGAAAACTCAAGCTAGAATCCAGAAATATTTTATTGGCCTGGACTACATAAAGATGTAGTTAAATTTTGTCAATCATGTCACACATGTCAAGTTATAGGGAAACCTCAAGCAGTGATAAAACCAGTGCCCTTAATACCCATTCCAGCATTTGAGGAACCTTTTACGAGGGTCCTAATTGATTGTGTAGGACCGCTTCCTAAAACAAAAAGTGGGAATCAATATCTTTTGACTATAATGGATGTGTCTACTAGGTTCCAAGAGGCCATTCCAGTACGTAATATTACAGCTAAAAGGATTGTGGAGGAGTTACTTAAATTCTTTACTAGATATGGACTAACCACAGAAATTCAATCGGATCAAGGATAAAACTTTACTTCAAAGTTATTCAAAGAAGTTATGGATAGCTTAGGAATAAAACAGTTTGAATCAACTGCGTACCATCCAGAATCGCTGGGAGCGTTAGAAAGGTGGCATCAGACATTAAAGACAATGTTGAGGGCGTATTGTCAAGATTATCCAGAGGATTGGGATAACGGAATCCCATTCGTATTGTTTGCAATTAGGGATGCACCGAATGAGTCGACCAAATTTATTCCTTTTGAACTACTTTTTGGTCATGAGGTAAGAGGACCACTTAAATTGATTAAGGAAAAATTGGTGGGTGAGAAATCGGAAATTACACTATTGGATTACATGTCAAATTTTAGGGAACGATCAAATAGAGCAGGTGAATTGGTAGACAACATTTGAAAGTTGCACAAAATGTGATGAAACGGGTAGCGGACAAGAAATCCCAAGTTCGTAGTTTTGCCAGTGGGTATAAAGCTTTAGTGTTGTTACCAGTGGTAGGTGAGCCTTTAAAAGCTAGGTTTTGTGGACCATAGCAGATTGAAAGGAAATTAAGTGAGGTGAATTATGTGGTAAAAACACCAGATAGAAGGAAGACTCACCGAGTGTGTCATGTGAATATGCTTAAAAGGTACTTTGAAACGGAAGGAGAGAAAAAGGAGGTTTTAATGATTCTAACTCAAAGTGACGAACCAAATTCAGATGACTGAATTTGACATACCTCAAATTAAATTGGAAAATGAGGATGTTCTTAAAAATTGGGATAAATTGTTGAGTTACCTTCCAGAGGAAAAACAAACTGACCTGAAAGAGTTATTGATATCACATGGACAAGTTTGTAGAGATAAATTGGGAAGTACTCAAATGGCTATACATGATGTAGATGTGGGAAATGCTGTTCCGATCAAACATCATCCATATAGACTTAACCCTTTAAAATTAGCACAAGTTATCAGAGAGATTGAGAGTATGCTTAAAAATGGCATAATTAAAGTGGGTTGAAGCCAATGGAGCTCATCCATAGTGATGGTACCTAAACCAGACGGTACCCAACGGTTGTGTGCGGACTATAGAAAGGTGAACGCAGTGACAAGAACGGACTCTTACCCTATCCCACGTTTGAAGGATTGCATTGAGAAAGTGGGACAATCTGCTTTTATTTCCAACTTACAGACATGGAAAGAACATTTAAAGCATCGTATGGAGTTCTTCGATCGACTTCAGGAGGTGGGTTTGGTGATGAACCTAGCCGAAAGTGAATTTGGAGACGCCCGAATCACTTTCCTTGAGGAGTTTCCCGATACCCTCAAGATGAAGGGAAATAGTGCGATTTCTTAGCATGAGTGGATTTGATTGAACATTTGTGCAAACGTTTTGTAGCTGATGGGCTTGCTAAAGCAACAGCAAAAATTTCAAAGGTCAGCGGACTTTAACAGACATTTGACTGCCTAAAAGCTGTGGTAACCAATGCTCCTGTATTGGAGAATTGCAAGAGACTCTGGTCAGATTGAACTGAAGTATCTGATTCTAAAGAGAAACGCTAAGATGTAGAGGAATGGATGGATCGTGCCGAGACTTTCTTGTTCAAAGAGACTGTCAATCGAGAAGGTTTTCGGTTGGAGGAAGAAGAACAAAGAAAAATTGACTATATTATTATACCTGTTTGCGTGTGAGTTTTAAAAAAAAAACAATAAGGTATATTTACTGTGTACATTTCTTAGTGGATGGTGCAAAAGTGAAAAATGAAACCATCTTGAAGTTGATGGGTTTTTTTTTCTTGAGGGGAGGTGTCATGTGAGAGTACCTTTAAGAAATGGATGTTTAAGCAATGTACCTTTAAGAAACCAGTGATGTCAGAGAGTGGGTGGAGCTGACCTCAGTTCAGCCATTTTGAAGTTTCAGTTTTGAGGAAAAGAGCTGGGTGTGAATCTGTGTTTTGCAGTGCGCAGGATCTGCTGTGATCTCTGCCATGAAAGATTATCTCTGGATCATTTGGGTGATTTAAACTCATAATAGTAAAGCCTTTAACCTGATGTGTTCCTGTTTACAGGTGTTAAGTCTCTCTTGGATGTTGAAAGGAATAACTGAAAGATTATTTAGTGTTGTAATATTGTCGGGGTTATCTTTGAAGTAAGGGGTGTTAAGAGATCCAATGTTTATTTAAGAGGTTAAGTTGAGTTCATGGAATAAACATTGTTTTGTGTTTAAAAACCCACGTGTCCATAATTGTAATATCACACCTGGAGAACAAGCCACGTGCTTCAAAAGCAACAATCCATTAAAGGGAGAGGTTGGTTGAACGCCATAATACATTTTGGGGTTCTGAAAACACCTTGCCCATAACACTTCCATTAGCTCCACTGTTTATTGGATGATGACTCAATACTTGGTCAGGGCTGAATGAGTTAATTTTAGCTAGAATGGCTTTGGCCATGCTGCTATGGCTTCTGCAACAGGGACAAAAAACAGATCAATCAGGCTTCCAGTTTCTAGTCGTTGTCTGGGGCTCCAGCTGGAGGGTGTGTAGCTGAGGACTAGATTTAACTTGTCTATGATTATCTTGCCATGAATATTTTGTGAACATTTATTGTCATATTGGTGTACTTAATATGGGTTCTTTATATTGCAATGGTGGTGGTTCATTGTGTACTTAAACATAAACACTTTGTTGGTAGGGCTTTAACTTTATAACTATGACTTTAACTTTATAACTGTGTGCGGTTCACGGTGTGGTCTTGCATGGAGCTGATCCATGCAGGCTTGCTGCCTACCGAGTTCATTTGTAGACTGTTCTCTGACTATGAGACTACATGCATGATACTGTGGGCAATGCCACTTTCCAGTCCCACGTTAACCCTTGGTCTGCTGAGCACCTTATATTATAATGCATGAACGCACATATCATCACATTCATTCTCTTGTTACTTATATGACGAATGGTCACTTTGTCGAGCTACCAGTGGACACTATACCCCACTACAAATCTCCAGCTGCAGACAAGCAGCGAAGATTGAAGCCTCACAAAATGTTGTTAAAAGTTACTTGCTGCTTGATGAACAGTACTCATTTTTGCAGTTTCTTAAATTAACATTTTACTTTGCAAATTACCTAAACCTAATCCATGAGAGGACTAAAATACACCTTTTTAATATGAGGAGAAGTAATTAGAGTAAGTGAAAGCTACAGCATGCCTTAAAGGTGTGGGGGCAGCAAGAAACGGAAGGCAAAACATTGTGTGAAAATAAATGCATATGCACAATGATCATGCAAGCTGATGAGTAAGTTCCACTTTAAAGTAAAGCTCTTCCTCACATCCACCCTATATCTCTTCTTAATCAGTGTCCAGCATAGAGGCACAGTGGTCAGCATTACTGCCTCACAGTGGCAGGAACCCGGGTTCAATTCCGGCCTTGGGTAACTGTCTATGTGGAGTTTGCACGTTCTCCCCATGCCTACTTGAGTTTCCTCCGGGTGCTCCAGTTTCCTCTGGGTGCTTCGGGTTCCTCCCACAGTCCAAATATGTGCAAGTTATGTGGGGTTTATGGGTTTACAGGGATAGGACGGGGGAGTGGGCCTAGCTAGGGTGCTCTTTCGGAGGGTCAATGCAGACTCAATGGGCTGAATGGCCTCCTGCACTGTAGGGATTCTATGAGTTCTATAGTCCTTATACCATCAACTAATTGGACCAACTTTGTCTACCAGATTTACCCCAGCTCCTGGAACCTAACCCTGTAGCTAAAGTTCCTCATCTCTGCATTCTGACAAATCTCCTCTGCACCCTCTCAAGGGCCGACATAGCCTTCCCAAAGTGTGGTGACCAGGATTGTGGCCTAACCAGAGCTTTACAACATTTTGGCATAAGCTCCTTATTTTTGCATTCAATGCCTTGATTTATGAAGCCGAAGATACCATCTGCATTGCTAACTACTCTCTCAATATGACCTTGAAATATATATGCATATGAACAGCCAGGTCCCTCCATTCCTGAACATACTTTAAAACAATGTCATTTCCTGCTACCAAAATGCATCAACTCACACTTCTCTGTTTGAAGTTCCATCTGCCACTTGTCTGCACATCCTGCTGGCCTATCTATACCCAGTTGCAGTCCATTGGCATCATCCTCACTGTCTGTTACTCTATGTTTGGCATCTTTGGCAAATTGTGAAGTCCTGCTCAGTATTCCAATATCCAAGTGATATATATAGTATATATTTTTACATATATATGTGGGTTTTTTTGTATTTCTTAGTTTATGGGTATCGCCAGCAAGGTCAGTATTTGTTGTCCATCCCTAAATTTTCTTGAATGTGAATCCCTTGCTAGGCCATTTCATAGTTAGGAGTCAACCACATTGCTGTGGGCCTGGAGTCACATGCAGGCCAGGTCAGGTAAGGATGGCAGATTTCCTTTCCTGAAGGACATGAGTGAACCGGATGGGTTTTTACGAGAAGCGATGATAGTTTTGTGGTCACCAAATCCAGAGACCAGCTTTCAGTTTCAGAATTATTAATGAATTGAAGCTAAATTTCACCTGCTACCCAGGCGAGATCTGAACCCATATATCAGCATAAATCGAGCAGTTCTAGCACTGACCCTTGGAGAATGTCACTGTCTACCATCCTCCGATCTGAAAATCAACCATTCAACTCAGCTCTGCCCACCATTTTCTGCCCGCCTATAGTCTTCTGTTGCATGCTGTTGGCCAGCAAAGTTATGGGCAGTGCATATTTGAACAATTAGTCCCATATTAAATGATTCATGTATCATGTGGGCATCAGATGTATTCAGAAGAGTGATGTGTTGGGTGTTCTGGATCACAAAGAGGTCACCAACACTGGAAGTGGCGAAACTCTATTTTATTATAAGGTTAACTATATTAACATAGTTGAACTGTGGGTAAATGCAATACCAGCTTTAACTGTTGACCCTTGCCTAGTCCTAACCAGGTGATGCACTCAGCACATGGTGAATGTCTGTGTTGCAGGCTGTGAGCTCTGTGCTCTGAGCTGGCTGCTACTTGAATGAGCGGGAACTCTCCTGTCCCCTGTCTTTATAGTGCGTGTGGTTTCACTGGTGATTGGCTGCGGTGTTGTGTATGCTGATTGGTCCCACTGCATGTCCATCAGTGTGTGTGTGTGTGTCTGCACCATAATATACTGGTGTATATTATGACATCCCCCCTTTTATATAAAGAATATGTGCCTGCGTGACAATAAATATCATGTAGTGAATGTACCTGACTATGTGTGTGCGTGTTATTTACATGACTATGTACATGAGGCTAATCTATTTACACGGGAAGGTGCCTGGTGCCAAGAAATAGGGTGTCACACCAACAACAAAATGAACATTATATACAAACTACTGGAACGATGAAACAGGATAACAGAACAGATCAAAGAGTCCAACATCGCAAAACTCATAAGTCAAGTCTCTGAGGTGGGCGACGAATTCTGGTTGACCGTCGGGGTGGCACACCACTCGTCGTCTGGATCAATGCTGTGCACCGACAGCGGCTGGGGGTTTTGATTCGGGGACAGCCTGTTCTTTGTTATACCAGCGACTCGAAAAGGCTCCCTCAGGGCCTCGGTGTCACTGGTCTGCGGGAAGTCGGAATTGGACTCGGTTTGTGGGTAGGTAACTGCTTGTTGCAGGGTTCTTCGGAGGTTTATTTCATTTCCTGGTTCAATTTGAGGCATTGTGCTGTCATTCCAGGTGAAGGAAGCTTGTTTTACAGTTTTAAAAGATTTTTTCTTCGATTTGGGATGTTTCCCCTTTAAATGGGCGTGGTCCGGGGCCTCTGACATCATGACGTGCATGATGTAGCACGTAGGAGGCATTTGCACATGTGCAGATCGCGGTTCCTTTACTGATGGCCGTTTTCGTGATTGCGCCTGCGCGGCGTCGCGCAACTGCGCAAGTGCAGTCCCTTTAGAAAGATGGCCGCCAACCAAAATCGTTCTCTGCTCCGGGATTTCGGCCTCGAGGTGAGTACTGACGCTTCTCTTACCTTTTCTTGCTGGTTGGAGTGTGTTTTCCTCACAGTATTTGCCGAATTTGTCCAGAACTGCTTGGAAGTCGCTCCTGTTTTGCCCCTTGGAGAACTTGAATTTTTAAAAGATTTCTTCTGCTGTGGCACCGGCAATGGTGAGGAGAAGCTCTGTTTTTTCAGGATCGGCCAGGTCTTCTAGTTCGGCTGCCAGCAGGAAGATTTCAAACTTTTGCCGGAATGTCCACCAGTTTTCGCGGAGATCGCCGTGGCACTGGAGCTGCTGCGGAACCCGGATCTTGAACATCTTGCCTGGGTATCGTTGCTGGTTGTCACTGTACGCTGAGGTGCCGGCGATGCGGAGCCACGGCAGCGGGTTGATGTTCTCCATACTTCAGGATGCCGGAATGCTGATTAGTTGCTGGTGGGTCTCATCAGTGCTAGTATGCAACCACTCCTCGTACCATGATGTGTTGGGTGTTCTGGATCACAAACAGGTCACCAACACTGGAAGTGGCGCAACTCTATTTTATTATAAGGTTAACTATATTAACATACTTGAACTGTGGGTAAATGCAATACCAGCTTTAACTGTTGACCCTTGCCTAGTCCTAACCAGGTGATGCACTCAGCACATGGTGAATGTCTGTGTTGCAGGCTGTGAGCTCTGTGCTCCGAGCTGGCTGCTACTAGAATGAGTGGGAACTCTCCTGTCCCCTGTCTTTATAGTGCGTGTGCTCTCACTGGTGATTGGCTGCGGTGTTGTGTATGCTGATTGGTCCCACTGCATGTCCATCAGTGTGTGTGTGTGTGTCTGCACCATGATACACTGGTGTATATTATGACAAAGAGAACAGTCCTGCCTGTCCAATCATCCCTACAAATGTGAGGAAGTGACATTCCAACTGGACTATGGACATCCTCCATTGTCCCAAACACCATGTGGCAGAGTTCCAAAAGCAAAGACTATGAGCTCACAGAATTTTCTTTTTGAAGATTGGCTGAGGGAACAACACTGTGAAGTTTTTTTCAACTTTCAGGAGTTATCTATAATTATAATTTTTAAAAAGAACATTGATAAGGAAGGCATCAATGTCTATGAAAAACAATTTTCAAGTGTTTTGTCACAAATGTGTCATTCGTTTGGTGTTGAATTAAACAAAAATGTAATCTGTTCTTACAAAAACCTCTGTACATGCTGATTGAAGAAATTATGTGGGTATTGTCAACTATAAATACATTTATCATGTCAATGCTATCTTTTATCCAGTACTACAGCAGAAACGTACAGTTATGCAACATTTTCAGCAAAGCAAAACATTGCAAAGCGCTTCACACAGGAGAGAGGGAGCATGCACCAAATTGTTTTGGTAAGCTCGGAAAGGTGATCAAAAACTTTGCAAAGAGATTTGTTTCAAATCCAGAGACCAGGGGCGTCATTCTCCGACCCCCCGCCGGGTCGGAGAATGGCCGTTGGCCGCCGTGAATCCCGCCCCCGCCCCCGCCGAAGTCTCCGCTCCCGGAGATTGGGCGGGGGCGGGAATCCAGCCGCGCCGGTTGGCGGGACCCCCCGCTGGATTCTCCGGCCCGGATGGGCCGAAGTCCCGCCCAGGAATTGCCTGTCCCGCCGGCGTAAATCAAACCTGGTATTTACCGGCGGGACCAGGCAGCGTGGGCGGGCTCCGGGGTCCTGGGGGGGGGCGCGGGGCGATCTGACTCCGGGGGGTGCCCCCACGGTGGCCTGGCCCGCGATCGGGGCCCACCGATCCGCGGGCGGGCCTGTGCCGTGGGGGCACTCTTTCCCTTCCGCCTCCGCTACGGCCTCCACCATGGCGGAGGCGGAAGAGACTCTCCCCACTGCGCATGCGCGGGAAACCTTCGGCGGCCGCTGACGCTCCCGCGCATGCGCGGGGAAACTGACAGCGGCCGCTGACGCTCCCGCGCATGCGCCGCATTTCCGCGCCAGCTGGCGGGGCAACAAACGCCATTTCCGCCAGCTGGCGGGGCGGAAATCCCTCCGGCGTCGGCCTAGCCCCTCAATGTTGGGGCTAGGCCGCCAAAGATGCGGAGACTTCCGCACCTTTTTGCCGGCGCGATGCCCGTCTGATTTGCGCCGGCTTTGGCGCCAGTCGGCGGGCATCCCGCCGTTGGGGGAGAATTTCGCCCCAGCTTTCAGTTTCAGAATTATTAGGGGGAGGGAGGTACGGAGGAACAGCGATTTGTAAGGGAGATTTTTACTTAACGTTTGGGAGTTTGTTTGGCAGCGTCAAAGCTGGAGAAAACTGCATGGAGCATGCTGTGGTCAGATACAATCCTATTTCTAAATGGGGCCTGCTTTGACCGTTAGCCCACCATTTGCAAATGCAATGGGCCTCACATTTCATTTCAGGATAGCCCCAGGGATGACTGAGGGCCATATTGAATTTAATTTGCCATTGCTCTTGTCTACTTACATATCTTATGGGCTTGCATCATCTGCAAATCTGAGAGTTTTGCTTTGAGGTTTTGAGTCCAAGTTGTAATGGCCTGCATCCATTCAATATTTTGTTAAATAACCTTTGGAATAGATCCTCACTTTAGCAAATCTGTTGTCCGCCCTAAAATATATCTTCACCATTGCTTCTCTTAATTTTATCAATTTAAATTTATGAACAACTTTATAAAGTGAATTAATAATTTTAATTTCCTACGTGTACCAATTCACCAGGAGAAGCCCTAGGATTGTAAAAGCAACAGCATTAATCTATTATCCAGTTTGCCCACTGAAAGATTTTTCATAAGAAGATCACATATTCACACAATATTTTTCTGTTTAAAATGATACAACTCTCTAAGAATAAAATTAAGCTCCCGGCTGGTCCAGTACTGAACGGACTGCTAATCGATACAGATCCATAGATCTCAGGCTCAACTCCTGGGCTGATCTCAGCTAGAGAACCTATAGGGCCAAGAGGTTAGGGAGAGGCATAAAGACTAAGCTTGTGGTGCAGTGGGTAGCATCCCTGCCTCTGAGCAGGAAGCTGCGGGTTTGAATCTCACCCCAAATCTCGATTGGCAAGGAAGGAGCGTTCATAATGCAGCCAAGCAGGCCGAATGTCAACCTGCAAAATGCTTCCACCACGCCAATGGCTGGCGGTGATAGCAAGAGAAATGCCTGGTCTGCCACGCTTGATGTGGAGCGGCGTCCCACAAGTTATAAGCCCCTGGTGACAGACGAGTGACCTGATCCAGATTTTATTAGCTATGGGAACAGATGACAATCGACCATAGTGCAGCACCAGGTGCAGAAAGAGAATTGGAATTGGAATAAAGACTAAGCCAGTGTTATAATAGCTGATGATTATCCAGTGACCTCTGCTGGAAAGTGCACATACATGGACATGTGGTTAAAAACTGCATCCGACTCATTTGTTATATTCTTATAGAACATACAGTGCAGAGGGAGACCATTCGGTCCATCGAGTCTGCACCGACCCACTTAAGCCCTCACTTCCACCCTATCCCCATAACCCAATAACCCCTCCTAACCTTTTTTGGTCGTTAAGGGCAATTTATCATGGCCAATCCACCTTACCTGCACAGCTTTGGACTGTGGGAGGAAACCGGAGCACCCGGAGGAAACTCACGCAGACACGGGGAGAACGTGCAGACTCCGCACAGACAGTGACCCAGCAGGCAATCGAACCTGGGACCCTGGCGCTGTGAAGCCACAGTGCTAATCACTTGTGCTACCGTGCTGCCAGACAATTCTTGACAGACAATTAAATGTCCTGGCGGCACTTACTGTTTAGGTCGAATTAGTGAATGGCCAAGTGAATGAGATATCTGAGGGCTGCTGTGCCCATGAAGCTATCCCTCTGTATGAGTTACCAGCTGCAGGAGAAAACTAAATAAAACTGAAGCCAATTTGAAAAACAGTAATTATCTGAAAAACACAGGGCAAAAAGTATTCTACACAGCAACATCTGACCATCTTTAAATAAAACACATTAAGCCATGGATTGTCACAGTGCATACCTCAGTAGAAGCAATAGTGATGTAGCTGAATTAAAAATAGCTTTACAAGAACCATGGAAACCGTGCAGCCCTATTTCAAACTATTTAAAATTCATAGGATTCTTATCATGCGTTCCTACAATAAAAGGATCCCTGAGCACTGGATTTCGATGGCTCTTAGATTAATCTCAGTTCTGTACACGCTGATTGAAGAAGTTGAGTGGGTATTGTCAAATAGACAAATAGATTTATTACTATCTATAGTTAAGCTAAATACTCATAATTTCCATGGTGGATCGACTGATGACCTACAATTATTGCCTCCATTGGTAAGTGGCAGGACAAGAGGGTTGGCCCACCACACTTCTACCCCCTCAAAAGGTCTGTGAAATTACTATCCATCCATTTTTGAAGTCAGCGATATTTTTCTTAAATAATCTCCTAGCATTATGTCTGAAAGGGCTGGTGGTGGTGGGGTAGCATTGTAGCACAGTGGTTAGCACTGTTGCTTCACAGCTCCAGGGTCCCAGGTTCAATTCCTGGCTTGGCTCACTGTCTGTGTGGAGTCTGCAGGTTCTCCCCGTGTCTGCGTGGGTTTCCTCCGGGTGCTCAGGTTTCCTCCCACAAGTCCCAAAAGACGTGCTGTCAGGTAATTTCGCCATTCTGAATTCTCCCTCCGTGTACAGGAACAGGTGCCGGAATGTGGCGACTCAGGGATTTTCACAGTAATTTCATTGCAGTGTTAAATGTAAGCCTACTTGTGACAATAAAGATTATTATTATGAGGGGGGGAGGTGGTGATAGGCCTAGTCTAATGCTCTTTCCAACACTGGTGGGAAGAGTACAGGAATTGCCAGGAGTTCCACCCTTTGAATCACCCCTCTCCCTGTAAGGAAGAGTCCCACACACCTAATATTGGGAAACCAACATATGGGGGACGATGAGCACCTGCATTCTACTATTGCAGAGTGTAGTAATTCAGTGCTTCGATACTCTGTGCCGGCCCATGACCCTTTTATCGCTTACTTATATATCACTGTTTTCAGTTTCATCCAACCAAGTCGCTAGTGTTGCGATCTGATGAGGAGGCGTCAAATAGTTTCCCTCTTTTCCCTTTCCTAGTTTGACAGCAACAGGTTTTGTTTTGAAAAAGGCATACTTGCCAATTCAATGAGCATTTAACTGTTTATGTACTGTGAACATAAAAGAACCAATCAGCCATATTTTATACACACACAAACGCTTGAAGTTCATGCATGCACAATAATAGATTACAGAGTAGGATAGATAGATATATCACTTAGAATCCAGCAAAAAAAAAAGGAGTATGCAATCTGTAGTTTTGCTGACTCAACTAGCTTCACTGTATTCAGTGGTCTTACAAATTTTCTTCGGTGGTCCCGATACGTCTGATTTAAAGATGTAGATAGCTCATATAGCTGCTGAAGTGCTGGTTTGAATTATTTTAAGAAGTCTCTGTCTGCAGGTGGGGTGTTCCTTGGTGGTCACGATCAGTAAGCAGGGTTTAAAACGTACATGGTACGCTGGAAGGAAAGGCAGGAAGGAGGGATACACTGAGGTATTTTCTCATCAGGATCTTAGCTGCTTGTCCTCTTTCTGCAGAGAAAGCAAAAGTTTAAAAATCATAGAGTGTGCTTGCCTCATGACCATCATGCAGTGATTCAAATATGGTCGTGATTTGTGTATTCCCCTTGTAATTTAATCAGGTCATGTCTGGGAATCCTCTCTCACAACTAGTGTCCCACTGGTCAAGTGATTGGGTTCAAAGCACAGTTTAATGAGTTCATGTCTGAGAATCTCCTGTTGAATACCTTGATGCCTTGCTAATGTGAACAGGATAAGTGGATCACTCATATTCTCCTGAGGCTATTCTCCTCGACGGGTCTTTGCAGACCAGTGGTGGGATTCGTGGTGGGCAGAGGCACTGAATTTGGCGTGAATGAAAATAAAATCAGTTCTGCCAGTGGAAACATTGTTTGGAATTTTGTTCTCCTGACTTTCAAGGCAGTTAAAGGCAGATCAAGTTACCCACTGAACAATGTTGGAAATCACATTTGCACCTCATAAATGCTCATTAAAAGGCCAACTTGCCAGAATCATGTTCCCTCTCCAAATTATGTGCCGTGCCAGCGGATAATTAGAACAGTATGTTTTGACTGTATATAAGTGGCGCTCCCCTGGCAAGCATGGTAGCACAGTGGGTAGCTCAGTTGCTTCATAGCTCCAGGATCTCAGGTTCGATTCCCGGCTTGGGTCACTGTCTGTGTGGAGTCTGCATGGGTTTGCTCCGGGTGCTCCAGTTTCCTCCCACAGTCCAAAGATGTGCAGGTTAGGTGGATTGGTCATGCCAAATTGCCCTTAATGTTCAAAAAAGGTTAGGTGGGGTTATTGGGTTGCGGGGATAGGGTGGAAGTATGGGCTTAAGTGGGGTGCTCTTTCCAAGGGCCGGTGCAGACTCGATGGGCCGAATGACCTCCTTCTGCACTGTAAATTCTTTGATAAGCTTAATTTCATCCAAGACTTGGAAGTCAATAGATGCTGTATTGCCTTCCTTTAATACCACCACTGCTATATATTGAGTGCACAATCTGTGCCAAGGCTGGGCATGGGCGTTGGAGAAATTGATGGGATTGAAGGCCAATAAATCCATAGGGTCTGATAATCTTAGAGTACTAATCTTAGAGTACTTAAGGAAGTGGCCTGAGAAATAGTAGACACATTGGTGGTCATCTTCCAAGATTCTATAAACTCTGGAATAGTTCCTACAGATTAGAGGGTAGCTAATGTAACCACACTATTTAAAAAGGGAGGTAAAGAGAAAAAGGAAGATAAAGAGCTGTGAGGATTGCAGAGATGCTTCTTGGACAAGTTGGGCAAACGCATGGCAGATGCAGTATAATGTGGATAAATGTGAGGTTATCCACTTTGGTAGCAAAAACAGGAAGGCAGATTATTATCTGGATGCTGTAGATTGAGAGAGGGAAATGTGCAACCTGGGTGTCCTTGTACACCAGTCGCTGAAGGTCAGGATGCAAGTGCAGTAGGGGGTAAAGAAGGTAAATGGTATGTTGGCCTACACAATGAGAGGATTCAAGGACTGGAGCAGGGATGCCTTGCTGCAATTATACAGGGCTTTGGTGAGGCCATACCCAAAATATTGTATGTGGTCTTGGTCTCCTTATCTGAGGAAGGATGTTCTTGTCTTTAGAGGAAGTGCAGCGAAGGTGCAGATTCCTGGGATGGGGAACTGACGTATGAGGAGAGATTGAACAAAGAACAAAGAACAGTACAGCACAGGAACAGGCCCTTCGGCCCTCCAAGCCTGTACCGGTCATGATACCAACCTTTGCCAAAACCTTCAGCACTTCCTTGTGCCGCATCTCTCTATAACCATCCTATCCATGTGTTTGTCGAGGTGCCTTTTGAATGCCGTTAATGTATCTGTTTCCACAACCTCTCCTGGCAACACGTTCCAGGCACTCACTGATTTGTTATGTTCTAGGTGTAACATAAGCAACTTCCTTGTGGTGCACTTGACAAAGGAAGGTTCAGACGTGGAGATAACTTCAACACGTTTATTAAACTATTTACACTTCTATTACTCGGGTTCGACGCTACTGCTAATCCTACTATAGCTACCCAGATCGACTAACCAGTTGCTGCAATCCACGTGGTGGGAGTGATATTGAATCAACCCTGTGTCTCTACTCACTGACTGTCTCCACTGGAAAGAGGCAGATCATGTGTGTGGTGTCCTTTATATATGGGTTGGTGTAATGCCCTCCTGTGGTTGTGTCACCTCTGTGTGTATCATGAATGCCCATTGGTCATGTCCTATCTAACTGATCTATTGGTTGAGTGTGTGTGTGTGTGATGTCTCTTGTGCTCCCTCTAGTGTCTAGCTAGCCTACATGTATTTACATTGATGCACATCACCACACTCACCACCCTCTGCGTAAAAAACCTACCTCGTACATCTCCTCTAAACTTTGCCCCATGGACCTTAAACCTATGTCCCCTGGTAACTGACCCCTCCACCCTGGGAAAGAGTACCTGCCCATCCACTCTATCCATGCCCCTCATAATCTTGTAGACCTCTAGCAGGTCACCCCTCATCCTCCGTCTTTCTAATGAAAACAGTCCAATTGTATTCAGCCTCTCCACATAACTAACACCCTCCAGACCAGGCAACATCCTGGTCAACCTCCTCTGTACCCACTCCAAAGCCTCCACATCCTTCTGGTAGTGGGGCGACCATAATTGTGCACAATATTCCAAGTGCAGTCATCTGTCTGCCTGCCCCTTGGGTGTGACCAGGGGCGAAATTCTCCCCCAACGGTGGGATGTCCGCCGACTGGCGCCAAAGCCGGCGCCAATCAGACGGGCATCGCGCCGGCCCAAAGGTGCGGAAGGCTTCGCATCTTTGGCGGCCTAGCCCCAACATTGAGGGGCTAGGCCGACGCCGGAGGGATTTCCGCCCCGCCAGCTGGCGGAAATGGCGTTTGTTTCCCCGCCAGCTGGCGCGGAAATGCGGCGCATGTGCGGGAGCGTCAGCGGCCGCTGTCAGTTTCCCGGCGCATGCGCGGGAGCGTCAGCGGCCGCTGTCAGTTTCCCGCGCATGCGCAGTGGGGAGAGTCTCTTCCGCCTCCGCCATGGTGGAGGCCGTGGCGGAGGCGGAAGGGAAAGAGTGCCCCCACGGCACAGGCCCGCCCGCGGATCGGTGGGCCCCGATCGCGGGCCAGGCCACCGTGGGGGCACCCCCCGGGGTCAGATCGCCCCGCGCCCCCCCCCAGGACCCCGGAGCCCTCCCACGCCACCTGGTCCCGCCGGTAAATACCAGGTTTGATTTACGCCGGCGGGACAGGCAATTCCTGGGCGGGACTTCGGCCCATCCAGGTCAGAGAATCCAGCGGGGGGTCCTGCCAACTGGCGCGGCCGTATTCCCGCCCCTGCCCAATCTCCGGGAGCAGAGACTTCGGCGGGGGCGGGGGCGGGATTCACGGCGGCCAACGGCCATTCTCCGACCCGACGCACCACGTCTTTATAACTCCTATCTATGACGCTTTCCGCCACCTGCATGCTCCCAAGTGCATCCAGCTGCTGGTCCAACCGAGCCACGCGGTCTGTGAGGAGCTGCCATTGGTTACACTTGCTGCAGACATAGTCGACCGGAAGGCTGGAAGCATCACAGATCTGCCACATTGAGTTGGTTAAGATTATATTCACTTGAGTTTAGGAGAATGCGGAGGAGGGGGGGATCTCATAGAAATCTATAAAATTATAACAGGACTAGACACGGTAGATGCAGGAAGGATGTCTCCAATGGTGGGGAGTCCAGAAGCAGGGGTCACAGTTTAAAGACATGAGGTAGTCATTTCGGACTGTGATGAGGAAACATTTCCTCAACCAGTGAGCAGCGAGCCTATGGAATTCGCCACCACAGAAAGCAGTTGAGGCCAAAACATTGTATGCTTTCAAGAAGAATTTGGTTACTGAGTTGAATGATCAGCCATGATCATAATGAATGGCAGGTCAGGCTCGAAGGGCCAAATTGCCTATTCCTGCCGCTATTTTCTTTGTTTCTATGGGAGGTATGACCTGCGGTGTGGGGTTTTGAAGTTTAATACTCCTTTTTTCATTAACTCACTCTCATAAATTAAGTGCTAACTACACATTGGAGAACCGTTTGTAACATTAGCCACGATTACGACTTGTGCCATCCGCAAACAACAGACCTCAGTACGACAGGAGCAGGATAATCACTCATGTTTATGAACTCTTCTCCAGAGGCCAAGTGTGGTTTGCTTGTTTTTTAAGGCTTGCATGTCGTGGCCCTTTACATGTGAAGTGCCTTTCCTGATGTTGCAGATGTGGAAATAAAGGTTATTAACTGTGCTGAGATTGTGTGAGAAATAATACATTTTTTTACTCATTAAAGGAATGCAGATGTCGCTGGCTAGGCCAGCATTCATTGCCAATCCCTAATTGCCCTTGAGAAGGTGGTGGTGAGTTGTCTTCTTGATCTGCTGCAGTCCATCTGGTGTAAGTATACCCATGGTGCTGTTAGGGAGGGAGTTCCAGGATTTTGACCCACGACAGTGAAGGAACGGCTCATCATCGGACTCAGGCGCAGCAGGCACCCGGTCTCCAGCAGTTCTTCGAGCATCAGAGTTGCAGCTGTCACTGCCTTTGCCTGCAGTGGACCTGTGTTTGTGAGATGAACATCAGATTGTGAACCAGAGCCTACTTCAGAACTAGGTCCCACCAAGGTGTGTGTTTCTGCCCTGATGGGGAGTGCAGGTGGTCAAGGAAGTTTCTCAAGGAAGTTCTCCCCTTTTCTTACTGGTACCTGGAATAGAGAGAAAAGAGGTTTACTGACTGACTAAGATTGATAAAACAAATGATTGATTCAGCAGACTTGAGATAAGATTACCGAATGGCACATTCGCCACATGGCGGGATGCTTCTCAGTGCCTTCAGTGCTGAGAGAGACCCTGCTATTCAACGGCACTTTGATGTTTTTTTGGCCTTGAAAAGAAACTCCCAACGAGGTCGCACTTTAGTCATTTCCTGCACTGGTGAGCTCAGCCTTGATCTTTCAACTCCCCTCAGCGACCCCACCGCGGCCTCCAGACCTCCACATTTCACCCAATTGACCTCTTCCTGGGTCCTAGAGCCTGTTATGGGCCAACCTGACACCTGGGCCCCTTGGCACTGCCAGCCTGGCACACTGGGAAGATGCCCAGGTGCCAGAGGGAGTGCCGGGGTGCTGCCATGCCCTCTCCCTGCCCACCCTGGGATCTCCAATTGCCTGCGAGACTCCACAGGTGCTATTATGGCTGGCCCACGCCTCCTGGGAAGGTTTGGGTTCGGGCAGGGATTCGTTGACTTGGTCTGGCTGTTATATCAGGCACCGGTGGCAAATGTAAGGACCAACCAGGTCTAGTCAGAATATTTTAGTTTGTGTAGGGGACAAGACAGGGGTGTCCACTCTCCACAATACTGTTTGCCCTGGCCATAGAGCCCTTGGCAATGGCGCTTAGGTCATTGAACATCTGGTGGGGGATAGTGAGATGGGGGGTGGAGCATAGGGTTTCACTCTACGCGGACGACTTGCTCCTTTACATAACAGACCCATTGGGAGGGATGGCTGGGATCATGGAGATATTGGAGGAATTTGGTCGGTTCTCGGGCTACAAATTAAACATGGGTAAGAGTGAGGTGTTCACCATTCAGGCATGGGGGCAGGAGAGGGGACTGAGGGAGTTACCGTTTAAAGTGGTGGGAAGGAGCTTTAGGTACTTGGGGATTCAGGTAGCAAGGGACTGGGGTCAGCTCCACAAGTTAAATTTGGGCAGGGGGTAGAGCAAATGAAAGGGGACTTCCGCAGGTGGAACATGCTCCCGCTGTCATTGGCGGGGAGGGTACAGACTGTGATGATGACAGTCATAGAATCATAGAATTTACAGTGCAGAAGGAGGCCATTCGGCCCATCGAGTCTGCACCGGCTCTTGGAAAGAGCACCCTACCCAAGGTCAACACCGCCACCCTATCCCCATAACCCAGTAACCCCACCCAACACTAAGGGCAATTTTGGACACTAAGGGCAATTTATTATGGCCAATCCACCTAACCTGCACATCTTTGGACTGTGGGAGGAAACCGGAGCACCCGGAGGAAACCCACGCACACACGGGGAGGATGTGCAGACTCCGCACAGACAGTGACCCAAGCCGGAATCGAACCTGGGACCCTGGAGCTGTGAAGCAATTGTGCTATCCACAAGGCTACCGTGCTGCCCTCCCGAGATTGGTATTTGTGTTACAATGTCTTCCAATTTTTATCCCTAAGGCATTTTTCAGGAAGATGAACGCGGTGATATCGGGTTTTGTATGGGCTGGTAAGGCCCCGAGGGTGAGGAAGGTCCTTTTGGAATGGGGGCACAGGATGGGGGGCTTGGTCCTTCCGAATTTTATTAATTATTACTGGGCGGTAAATATATCGACGGTTAGGGAGTGGGTAGTGGGGGAGGGGTCGGTGTGGGAGCGGGTGGAGGCGGCATCCTGTAAGGGTACGAGTTTGGAGGCTTTGTTAATGGCACCTCTGCCATTCTCGCCAGCTCGGTACTCCACAAGCTCAGTGGTAGTGGCAGCCCTGAGGATGTGGGGGCAATGGAGGCAGCACATGAGACTGGAGGGGGGGCGTCAGTGTGGTCACCGATCTGTGACAACCACCGTTTTGTTCCGGGAGGGCTGGATTGGGCTTTCGGAGGTGGCAGCGGGTAGGGATTGAGAGATTTGGTGATCTCTTCACTGAAGTGGGTTTTCTGAGCTTGGAGAGAGGAGGAGTTGAGTTACCGGGGGGAATAAATTTCGGTACCTGCAGGTTCCAAGCTTCCCACACCTCCCTCTAAGGGGACTGCAGGATAAGGTGATGTCAAAAACAGGGGTTGGGGAGGGGAGGGTCTCCGAAATATATAAGGAATATATATAAGGAATTGATGGAGTGGGAAGGGGTCCCAATCGGGGAGGTGAAGAGGAAGTGGGAGGAAGAGTTGGGAGAGACTTTGGAAGACGGACTAGGGAAAAGGTCTTGAAGAGAGTCAATTCATCCTTGTTGTGTGCCAGGCTTAGCCTGATCCAGTTCAAGGTGGTCCATAGGGCTCATATGACTGTGGTCCGGATGAGTAGGTTTTTTGAGGAGTTAGAGGACAGGTGTGGGCGATGTGGGGGAAGCCTGGGGAATCAGGTACACATGTTTTGGGCGAGCCCAAAGCTGAGGGGATTCTGGCAGGGATTTGCGGACATCATGGGCGAAATTCTCCCCCAACGGCGCGATGTCCGCCGACTGGCGCCAAACACGGCGCCAATCAGACGGGTATCGCGCCGGCCCAAAGGTGCGGAATGCTCCGCATCTTTGGCGGCCTAACCCCAACATTGAGGGGCTAGGCCGACGCCGGAGGGATTTCCGCCCCGCCAGCTGTCGGAAATGGCGTTTGTTGCCCCGCCAGCTGGCGCGGAAATGCGGTGCATGCGCGGGAGCATCAGCGGCCGCTGTCAGTTTCCCGGCGCCTGCGCGGGAGCATCAGCGGCCGCTGTCAGTTTCCTGCGCATGCGCAGTGGGGAGAGTCTCTTCCGCCTCCGCCATGGTGGAGGCCGTAGCGGAGGCGGAAGGGAAAGAGTGCCCCCACGGCACAGGCCCGCCCACAGATCGGTGGGCCCCGATCGCGGGCCAGGCCACCGTGGGGGCACCCCCCGGGGTCAGATCGCCCCGTGCCCCCCCCCCCAGGACCCCGGAGCCCGCCCACGCCGCCTGGTCCCGCCGGTAAATACCAGGTTTGATGTACGCCGGCGGGACCAGGCAATTTCTGGGCGGGACTTCGGCCCATCCGGGCCGGAGAATCCAACGGGGGGTCCCGCCAACCGGCGCGGCCCGATTCCCGCCCCCGCCCAATCTCCGGCAATATTTGGGGTGTCAGAGATCCGGGAGCCCAGCTGGGGAGAGGCCGATGTTTTGGCCTTTGCCTCCATGGTGGCCCGGAAACGGATTTTGCTGGGATGGAGGGACTCGGAGCCTCCAAAGTCGGGGGTTTGGGTCAGTGACATGGCAGGGTTTCTCAGGCTGGAGAAGATTATGTTCGCCTTAAGGGGTTCAAATCAGGGGTTCGCTCGGAGGTGGCAGCCGTTCATCGGCTTCTTTAAGGAAAACTGACCAGCAACAGCAGTGGGGGAGAGGGGTGGGAAGGGAGGCATGGCATTGTAGAATAAGGATAGTGAATCTAATGTCCAGGCAATCAGGGGGTAGAGTGCAGGGAAGTTGGGTATGTTATTGTGATATTGTTGCGTGTGTCGGTCCGCTCTGCTGTTTAGAATGTTTAAATGTTAAAATTATAAATGCTTCAATAAAATATTTTCTAAAAAAAAAGAAATGACTGGCCCACGTTTGTGTGGACCAGTGGTAAATGGTGCCCTGGCGAGGCCTCCCAGGCATGGCTGGTGAATCCAGAGCTTCGGGTAAATGCGGCAAATGCATATTTAAATGAGCCTAATTGCCTAATTGCATGTTTAAATGAGCCTAAATTTATTTTAAAAAAGAAGCTGCATGACCCTGGCAGAACCCAAACTGAGCATCAGTAAGCAGGTTATTGCTAAGCAGGTGCCATTTGATAGCACTGTTGATGACCCCTTCTATCACTTTACTGATGACCGAGAATAGACTGATGTGGTGGCATTTTGTGTACAGGACATATCTGGGCGATCTTTCACATTGCCAGGTAGATGTCAGTGTTGTCGTTGTACTGGAACAGCTCGGCTAGCGGTGCAGCAAGTATTGGAGCACAAGTCTTCAGTACTATTGCCGGAATATTATCAGGGCCTATAGCCTTTTCAGTATCCAATGCCTTCAGCCTTTTCTTGATATCACGTGGAGTGAATAGAAAGGTGACCATCTGTGAGGTTGGGATCGCAGAAGGAGGCTGAGATAAATCATTCACTCAGTACGTCTGGCTGAAGATTATTGTGAATGCTTCAGCCTTGGCTTTTGCACAGGTGTGCTGGGCCTCTCCACCATTGAGGATGCGGATATTTGTGGAGTCTCCTCTTCCTCTTACTTGTATAGTTTCAGCAAGACTCCCTGGGCGGAATTCTCCGCTCCTGCGCCGGTTGGGAGAATCGCCTGGGTCGCCGAATTTTCCCGCGACGCCGGTCCGATTCTCCCAAGCGGCGAGAACGGCCCCGTCGAGTTCCGCGCGGCGCAGGCAGGAGAATCGCCCGAGACACCCAAAATGGCGATTCTCCGGCACCCCTGCTATTCTCAGGCCCGGATGGGCCGAGCGGCCAGGCCAAAATGGCAGGTTCCCCCCGGCGCCGTCCACACCTGGTCGCTGCCGGCGGGAACAGCGCGGGAACCCTGGGGGGGCGACCTGCGGGGGGGAGGGGGGGGAGAGGTGGGATCCTGCACCGGGGGGGGCCTCAAATGGGGTCTGGCCCGCGATCGGTGCCCACCGATCGTCGGGCCGTCCTCTCTGAAGGAGGACCTCCTTTCTTCCGCAGTCCCGCAAGATCCGTCTGACATCTTCTTGCGGGGCGGACTCGGAGACGACGGCAACCACGCATGCGTGGGTGATGCCAGTTATGCGGCGCCGGCCGCGTCATGTATGCGGCGCCGCCTTTACGTGGCGACAAGGCCTGGCGCGTGTAAATGATGCGACCCCGCTCCTAGCCCATTATCGGGCCCTGAATCGGTCGGGATAGGGGCCGTTTCGCGCCGTCGTGAACCTCGACAGCGTTCATGACGGCGTGGGCACTTCGGCGCGGGAGCGGAGAATCGCGCCCCCAGCATTTCCTTTGAAATAAAGGCCAACATTCCATTTGCCTTTCCTATTACCTGCTGAACTTGCATACTAGCTGACAACCAGAAAATACAACAGAAAACCCAGCCCTGTAGACCCCGCAAAATTGGGAGAGCTGTCTCACAGACTAGTCAAGCAATAGCCTGAGGTGTCATACTCGAAGAATCATATATTACTGAAAATGCCCCAGACACCACCTTAATTTGGATTTGTTTATTGTCACATATACCGAAAAGTATTGTTCAGTCCAGACAGATCAATCCATACATGAACAAAAAACATAGGGCATACATAAATATGCAATGTAAATACATAGACACAGATATTGGGTGAAGCGTACGGAGTGTAGTACTACTTAGTACTACTCAGCGAAGATGTGTGAAGAGATCAGATCAGTCCACAAGAGGGTCATTCAAGAATTAGGTGAGAGCGGGCAAGAAGCTGTTTTTGAATTTGTTAGTGCATGTTCTCAGACTTTCTTTATCTCATGCCCGATGGAAGAAATTGGAAGAGTCAATACGCTGGGTGGGGTGCCGGTGCAGTGGTTGGGTGGGATTTGTCCTTGGAGTCCTCAAAATCGACGTTAGACCCCATGAGGTCTCATGGCATGAGGTGAAACATGGCAACTGATTACCACAGTGCGCTAGTAAAACTGGAGGCAATGGGAATCGGGGGGAACCCTCCACTCTTTGGAGCCATACCTGGCACAAAGGAAGATGGTTGTTTAACTATCCACCATCATTTTACGACAACCAACAAAGATTTCATGGCCATCATTAGACTCTTAATATTTCTGTTTGAATTCAAATTGCATTATCTTCTGTGTTGGAATTTGAACCCAGGTCCCCAGAGTATTACTTTGAGTCTCTGGATTAGTAGTTCAGTGACAATACAACTTCGCCATGGTCCCCCATCTAAGTGTATATAACGTCCAAGGGAATTAACAAGCAAACTGGTCGAAGACACCACACAAGACAATAAATGGCAGATTCAACCAAGTCAGAGTCCAAGGATTTCTGAACAACCGCACAGATGTCAGTAAATCCTGTGAGTCAACCAATCTCTTTGAAACTCTGGCTCTCTCCCGAGGGATTCACAGTCTTCAACTTCAAAGATCTTGCTTGGAATTCTCTCCAACCGTCGCTCCAATTTCGTCAGCTTCAACAACGGCTGGCCATGGAGAATTTGAATCTTGTCTCCTGAGATTCCACTCCCCTCGATTCCTGAGTCTGCACTGACGCGCCAACTCACTAGCACAATTTCAGCTATTTGACCATGTTGCACAGAACACTACTGCTCCAAATGTGTGCCTTCATCCCAGTGGCCTGCAGTACAGAGTCACCAACCTTCTGCAGCCTTCATGCATCTTCTGAGCCCTCTTCTATTACTATGGTTTTCCTTAGGCCCGTTTCAGTTAAAATCTGCTACCTGCGGCCCTTTTCTGATTTGGATTCTTTCCTGCTCCTCTCTTTTGAACTAAACTACCCTCTACATCCTTTTCACCACTCACATTCCCACCTAACTTTGTGAGAGATTGAGCTGTGATGTCTCTTGAACTGGCAGTGAACGAGATGGCAGTGGGTGTGTGATGGGCTGGTGAGTGTGTAAGTTGAAAGTGATGAGATGGTTGACTTACCCTGGCAGCACGAATTAGATGATTCATCCTCTTTATGCACTGGGTGGCTGACCTCTTCTCTTCTGCTTTAGCATTGACAACGCCTGCCACCACCTGCCAAGACGGAGTTGTGAGGTTGTTGGATGTCCTCTGGTCATCCCGGGGATAGACGACATGGTGGTGGGCCACGACCGTGTCCAGCCGTTCAAGTCAAGTGAATTTCAGAGCAGCTTGCTTCTTCCCTTTGGGAGCCCTGCCTTCCGTGGAGCAGTCCTGGGCTGCAGACATTTTAAAAAGCCATTCACTGGTGCCATTTAAATATGATGCCTGGAGTGAGGAGGCGGTGAGCTCATGGTAGGTAGGGCATGCGAATCAGAGGCTGCCCACCCACAATCCAACATGTCTCCCATGCGTGCAGAATGAATGTGGCAGAAAGCAGATGAAATGGCTCAAAACAAACGCTGTGTAGTGTGGCCGCTTTAAGGGCCACATGACTCACCTAGAGCCAGTGAGGATGGAGCACAAACCTGAGCCTATAGGGTGCCAGGGTGAGGACCTGGGTCACACGTTTTCATCAGAGTAATCTTGGGAGTCGAGGGTGTCATAATATGCACCAGTATATTATGGTGCAGACGCACACACACACACTGATGGACATGCAGTGGGACCAATCAGCATACACAACACCGCAGCCAATCACCAGTGAGAGCACACGCACTATAAAGACAGGGGACAGGAGAGTTCCTGCTCATTCTAGTAGCAGCCAGCTCGGAGCACAGAGCTCACAGCCTGCAACATAGACATTCACCATGTGCTGAGTGCATCACCTGGTTAGGACTAGGCAAGGGTCAACAGTTAAAGCTGGTATTGCATTTACCCACAGTTCAAGTGTGTTAATATAGTTAACCTTATAATAAAATAGAGTTGCACCACTTCCAGTGTTGGTGACCTGTTTGTGATCCAGAATGCCCAACACATCATGGTACGAGGAGTGGTTGCATACTAGCACTGCTGAGACCCACCTGCAACTAATCAGCATTCCGGCATCCTGAAGTATGGAGAACATCAACCCGCTGCCGCCGCTCCGCATCGCCGGCAATCTCGGGGTCAATTGGAAGATTTTTAAACAGCGCTTCCAGCTCTTCCTCGAAGCCACGGACAGGGAGAACGCCTCGGACACCAGGAAGATTGCTCTTCTCCTCTCCATGGCCGGGCAACACGCCATCCACATCTTCAACTCCCTCACATTCGCAGACGACAAGGACAAGACAAAGTACAAGACGGTTCTCCTCAAATTCGATACCCACTTCAGCATAGAGGTCAATGAAAGCTTCGAAAGATATCTGTTACGCAGGGGAAGGACGCGCCTTTCCAATCCTTTTTAACAGACCTCCGCATCCTTGCGCAGTCCTGTGGCTACGGGCCCACCTCCGACTCCATGATACGCGACCAGATCGTATTTGGTGTTCTGTAGGACCCCCTGCGTCAGCAGCTCCTCAAAATTAAGCAACTCACCCTAGCGACTGCCATTGAGACCTATGTCCTGCACGAAAATGCCACCAGCCGGTACTCCCACATACAGGCGGCTGAAACGGCGCGACAAGGTCCCCACGAGGCGGAACGGGTCCAAACAATTGAACACCTCCAAGGCTGCAGCCTGGATGAGGGCGGCCATTTCGCGCGCTTTTCGCGGCCTCCCGCGCTTGTACGTGCCAAACAAGGGGACGGTGACGTGGAGGAACGTGATGCGCAGGCGCGCACCACACAGGACCGCACTGCGCATGCGCGGTGGCGCAACGAGCGTACTGACGTCACGACGTGTGGCAACTGTGGCTCCGCCCATTTAAAGCGGCAATGTCCTGCAAAATCACGACAATGCCTACGATGGGGCAGACTTGGCCACTATGCTGCCTGCTGTCGAGCAGCTCAGCCTGCCAATTCGCATCGCTTCAGCCAGCCTCGCAGGAACGTTCGGGCAATTCAACCCACGTTCACCGAGTCCGATTCCGACTTCCCGCAGATCAGTGACACCGAGGACCCGAGGGAGCCTTTTCGAGTCGCTGTTATAACAAAGAACAGGCTGTCCCCGAATCAAAACCAGCAGCTGCTGTCAGTGCACAACATTGATCCAGACGACGAGTGGTATGCCACCCTGACGGTCAACCGATCCCAGATTCGATTCCGCCTGGACACTGGTGCTTCCGCTAATCTCCTAGCATGGTCAGACTTTCAGACCTTTGGGGTTAAACCAACCATTCTTCCGTCGACCTGCCAACTAGTGGACTACAATGGCAACGTCATTCCTGCTACCGGTTCATGCTAACTCGAAGTGACGCACAACTCACGAAAAGCCATCCTTCCCTTCGAGATCGTGGGCTCCTCGAAGGACTCTCTGCTAGGCGCACAGGCGTGCAAACTCCTAAAACTCGTTCAACGAGTACACTCTCTCTCTCCAGAGGACATGTCTGCCTTCCAGGATGCGCACTTTAGGGTGCAACTCAATGCCATCATCGACCAGCACCGTGACGTTTTCGAAGGCATGGGCACGCTTCCATACACTTACAAAATCTGGCTCAAACAAGACTGTGGTTCATGCACCTCGCAGAGTCCCAGCACCCCTCAAAGACCGCCTCAAGCAGCAGCTGCAAGACCTCCAGGACCAAGGAGTGCTCTCCAGAGTGACGGAACCAACCGACTGGATCAGTTCCATGGTGTGCGTAAAGAAGCCCTCCGGCGAGCTCTGGATCTGCATTGGCCCAAAGGATAGGAATCGCAACATAATGAGGGAGCATTACTCTATCCCCAAGCGCGAGGAGATCACGTGCGAGATGGCTCGGGCCAACATCTTCACCAAACTTGGCGCCTCGAAAGGATTCTGGCAAATTCAACTAGACAGGTCCAGCAGAAAGCTGTGTACCTTTAATACCCCGTTTGGCAGATACTGCTACAACAGGATGCCGTTTGGGATTATATCGGCATGTTGCTGATTTTGCCTTAGTTCAATTGCTCTGTTTTATTACCTTTGCTCTTGAGTCGCCAGGTATCTTTATGATACCGCCACGTGGTTCAAGTCCGAATAATGATCAATAATCCAATACACCGATTAGTAAGATTTAAATCAAAGCACATTTATTATACACAGTAATCACTACTCATGCACAAATTCTACGTCTAAGCTACTTCTACAACTAACAGGCCTATACTTAACTTGGAACTGGCCCACCAGGTCAGGGAAACGAATGGCCTTTCGTTCGGGTTCTGAGCCTGCGGGATTCGAAGTTGGTACGGATTGGTAGCTAGGAGCGCCTATCTCGTAGCGAGCGTTGAATTAAACTTACGAGTTCGATCTTCACTGCTCCGGTCACGGTCAATGTTAGTTCGTTGTTGCTGGGTGACCCGGGCAGGACGAAGGGCGCGAAGAGGTGGAGAGGAAGAGAAGAGCGTGAAGAGGTGGAGAGGAAGAAAAGAGAGAAGAGCGATTTGAACTTGGGGCTCAATTCTTATAGTCCCCAGGGGCTTCCCGCCTTTCGGGGCGGACCCTGTACCTGGTCCCAAGTGATTGGACTTTGTCCCAATCGCTTGGTTCGATTTTCTCCAATGCTGGAGTGGTTCCCTGATCGATGTGCGGTCTTGAGGTGCTCGTTCACCTCCTTTTGTGTAGGCTTCTGCTGGCGCCGAAGAGTCTGGTTTTGCTTTGTGTGTCTAAATGCTGCTGACTGTTCCCGGGGATTGCTCATTAATATGCAGATGGCTGTTGTTTTGTTGTGCTGATGGTTGCTGGTATCGATAGTGTCTGGCCTTTCCAGAGGTAAATACACAGCCAACCTGCAGCTGCTCGTTTGTGTCTTGTTGGCTGACTTTCCCATCAGCCTTTGCCGTTCGCAATTTTGAATCGGGAGTTGGCCATTTTAAGTGGCTACAGGCATCAGAAGTATTCCACCGGATCATGGAGCAAATGATGGAGGGCATTGAGGGTATGCGCGTCTATGTTGACAACATCATCATTTGGTCCACCACCTAGCAGGCGCATATCAGTCACCTCCAGCGCTTTTTCAAACTAATACGGGACCAAGGCCTTCGCCTCAACAGAGCCAAATATTCCATCGGCCAGACGGAACTCAAGTTCCTAGGGGACCACATCTTCCGGTTGGGTGTGCGGCCGGATGCGGACAAGTTGGCAGCCATCACGGCCATGCAGAGGGATAAGAAGGCGGTCCTCCAATTTTTGGGCATGGTCAACTTCCTGGGGAAGTTCATCCCCAACCTCGCCTCCCATACCACAGCTCTCCGGAACCTGGTCAGGAAGACGACAGACTTCCAATGGCTTCCCGCCCACGAGCGCGAATGGGAGGAGCTTAAGACCAAGCTTACCATGGCCACTCAGTGTTGGTGACCCTTTTGTGATCCAGAACACCCAACACATCAGAGGGAATTGGATCTGTGTTGGAATTATGCTGTTCTGTAAATAAGGTTCTTCTTTCGTTAATAAATCATCATTGTTATTTAACACCCCCTCGATACTTTGCCTCGCACTACAACACCCGCCATTGTGGCTAGTGGGTGGACCACCATTTTTTCTAGCCCACTGCCAAAAGCAATGAGGTGCAAATCCCGCCCTCCAATTTTAAAAATTCCATTCAGTTTTCCAGTCATTGTATTAAAACTCATTGGGCGGGATACTCCGTAGCCTGAGTCTAAAATCAGGAACGGTGATTCGGTGGAGAGTGGCTTCTGATACCGGAATCGGAGGAGGCGCCTGTTTGATGCCAGTTAGCGATGATCCTCACCCTCCAAATCGGCACCATCGGGACGCACCCCACATGTATTCCCAGCGGTTGGGAACCTGGGGCAAAATTCTCCTACCCGCCCCGCCACATTTCTGCCCTGACCGGCCGGCAGGAGTCTCCGTAACACCGGCTGGCCAATGGGGTTTCCCATTGTGGGGCAGCCCCACGCCGTCGGGAAACCCCCGGGCGCCGGCAAAACGGAGACTCCCGCCGGCGGAGAATGACGCCCCTGGTGTGCCGGTTGTGGACAGTGTCCAGCGCTGCCACACTCGGCCGAGATCTGTGCCGCTGGCTGGGGGGCTTCTGCTCATGGTGGGGGGTGGCCAGGGGATGGGCTGTGAGGTGGATGGGTACACAGTCCAGCAAAGCCGGCGTCATGCTTCCCGGTGCGACCAGTGTAGGCGTGCGCGGCTGCAGCTTGTCAGCCCTGCAGTCCAGGACCCGGCCATTCTCCACACAATCCGTGGGTGTTCCAAGTAGCGGCGGTGCTAGCCCCTCACCGGTACAGGAATTGGTGAGGGATTTGCGCCAATTTTCCCATCGTGGAGCACCACGGATAATCCTTTGGTGCCGGCACTTAGCCACAGAAACGGAGAATCCAGCCCATTATTTGGCTCAAAGCATTTGTGTTTCTACACTGCCTTGGTTTCCAGAATTCGTTCAATGACTTTGCAATTAAAAATGTAATAACTACTGAAAGCAACAATTATCTAATTGCTGTGTGTGTGTGTAACACCTAAAACATGACTTATTATCTTGTTTGAAGCTGGGCTGTGTACAGCTCATTCTAGTATCAGCTGGCTAACTTGAGTGTGACACTGTTAAGATTGTTTTGCAGGGCAGCATGGTGGTGCAGTGGGTTAGCCCTGTGTCTCACAGCGCCGAGGTCCGAGGTTCAATCCCGGCTCTGAGTCACTGTCCGTGTGGAGTTTGCACATTCTCCCCGTGTCTGCGTGGGTTTCGCCCCCACAACTCAAAGATGTGCAGGGTAGGTGGATTGGCCACGCTAAATTGCCCCTTAATTGGAAAAAATTAATTGGGTACTCTAAAAAAAATTTTTAAAAGAAGATTGTTTTGCTTATTTATTCCAAATGTATTTGCTGATCTAAATTCTGCTTATTTAGGCTCATTGTGCAAGGTATGAAAAGAAGGAGATAAATGCATTCAGGGAATTCCCTTCTGTTAATAATGTATCCTTACAGTTTACTGCCAAAAACAAAGGCTCGTCTGCTTTTCTTCATCAGCACACATATAAAATCAAAAATAACGAAGCCTTGAAGGAATTCTATGGTGAGTTTTAACTGGACTAATTCTGAACTCAACCAATCCTAACAACATTTGGCGAGTGCAGAGGGGATTTTAATTGGGTGTCTTCCCAATTCATTTACCCTGGGGCATAGTTATATCGGCACCAATCAGTCTTGCACCTTACTCAAGTGCTAACTGTTCATATAGACAAAGATTGTTGGCATCACAGCCCAAATCCAATATTGTTCCCATCCAATAAGCACACTAACACTTGCCCTAAGATTTACTGGATAGCAATCAGAGGTGATAACTTTGGTCATTTTTCCTCTTCCTGTTGACACTAAAGTCAATTGTTGTATCCCCCGTTCACATCAATTAACCCAGAACACTTTGGGTGTATATGTGATTGAATTCCTCGACTGTCCACTATCGATTGAATTATCAAAAAGAGGCCTGTCTCTTCAGGATACTTAAATACACTCACAGATTTGAATTGTTTCCTATTTGTTTGTTCTGTGCATGGCTCTCGTGATTAAGATATCCAATTTCCCTATCAAATTGGTACTGTTTGAGTGTGTAAAATAGAACAACCTGAAATTTAATTGAAGTATTTTTTTCTGTGGTGATGCAACTATAACAGTGGTGAATTCCACAAAGAAGTAACTTCAGAAACTATTTTGCAGGTTATGGGCTGGCAATGGGCTTGTTTCACACTTCATCATTAAACTGTCTGTAATTATTGAATTTTATACAAAGCTACGATGAATTCTGTAGGAAACTTTTGGCTTCTCTCTGTGGCATTATCCTGTGCTACAAATTAAAATTTGTGGAAGTCTTGTAAGTTACCTAAATCTCTTTTCAAATTAACTTGAATTGCACAGCAAATTGTTTATTATCCTAGGGCTTAATTAAAACACTATTCCATAATTTATAACATATGTACTAACTCCCAGTAATCTGCTGATAATACAACATTGTGGCATTGTTCTTCTTTGATATAGTCCAGATATTTTCAGTGCCAAATATTGTCAACCATTCATAGAATCATAGAATTTACAGTGCAGAAGGAGGCCATTCAGCCCATCGAGTCTGCACCAGCCTTTGGAAAGAGCACCCTACTTAAGCCGACATCTCCACACTATCCCCATAACCCAGTAACCCCACCTACCTGTTGGACACTAAGGGGCAATTTAGCACGGCCAATCCACCTAGCCTACACTTCTTTGGACAGTGGGAGGAAACCCATGCAGACACGGGGAGAAAGTGCAAACTTCACACAGACAGTAATCCGAAGTTGGAATTGAAACTGGGATCCTGGAGCTGTGAGGCAGCAGCACTGTGCCAACGTGCTGCCCAAATTAGTTCTTACATGTAGTCCCGAGCAAATTTAGGTAGTCAAAGCAAAATAATTAATTTAATATAAAACATTTTAAAAATAAATTTAGAGTACCCAATTCACTTTTTCCAATTACGGGGCAATTTAGCGTGGCCAATCCATCTATCCTGCACATCTTTGGGTTGTGGGGGCGAAACCCACGCAAACACAGAGAGAATGTGCAAACTCCGCATGGATAGCGACCCAGAGCCGGGATCGAACCCGAGACCTCGGCACCCTGAGGCAGCAGTGCTAACCACTGAGCCACCATGCTGCCCTAATATAAAACTTAATTAAAATAGAAATAAACCTCTGGAATTTGCTTCAAATCCAACACTGATTAATGGGAGCAAAGCCCCCATCTGTTGCTGACAGGGTCCCGGGGTCCTAGTTGAAATGGGTTTAGGCATCTTCAGTGAAGTTCCTCACCCCAGAAATCCTTCACAGCATAAACCTGCCTCTGGTCTGTCTTTAAATCGTCAGTGTCACTCGGGGAGGGTTGGGGGGGATGACTAGCCTGCAAAATCGAAAAAGGTGTATCCTAGTGGATTTCACCTAAATTGAGACTCCCATGTTGCAGCAGAGTTAATGAAGTTTTACCTTTCAGTTATCCATGCTATACATGACCTAGGAGAGCTTGACACTGAATGCACAAAATGGGGAATGGTCTATTCAACAACACTCATATCCTTTAACTTGATAAGCGCAATATAAATTTGAACATACTTATGAATGCATTTTCGGGCATTTCTTGAAAAGATACTGTAGAACACATCTCTCTGAAAAATGTATAATAAATCCTTGCAGTTTCTGTTAGTTCTTTAGTTTTTGAGTATTGCTTGTTTTAGTATCTTACTTTCTACTGTGTATTATTCTATATATAAACAATATATCATTAAAAGCAATTATTTTATTTCAGAACTCAAATGTCATTCATAAAGATATTTGTGTTAATATATTTTTCCTGAGATGTAATTCTCAGCTTGTAAGTGATCCTGCTGAAAGCTATTTTTCTACATACAAGTATTTTGCACCTCGCCTTTACAACTTCACTAATTGGCAAGTGATGTGGATATTCTGCATCTGTTTAAAGCTTGGTACATTCTCCGAAAAGGAAATGCTGGCAGAACTCACAGTTCTTGTGCAAAGAGTTTTGTCTTTTTTTTTTCCAGATTTCTAGTATAATTTCCCATGTGGTCTATATTTTGCTTCTAATGTAATCTATCAGTAATGTGCACTTTCACGTTGTCTCCAGTGCACAATGCTTCTTCATAACAGTTGCTCTCATGTCAATGGATATAAGAAGACTGAGACTCTTATGAACCTGCTTCATATTCACTGCCAGATATGTGATAGTGTGTTCAAGTTTGATAGTTAATCTTTAATCATAATATATACTTAACTGGAGAAGAGGTGGGCTGCCCACCATATTTTCTTGTCACTTCAGCAGATGGTAAAAAGCAATGCATGCGTACAAAATGTATTTACATATAGAATAATACACAGTAGAAAAATAAGATACTAAAACAAAGCAACACTTAAAAAGTAAAGAACCAACACAGACTGCCATGATTTATTGTGCCTTTTTCAGAAGTGTGGATTCTACAGTGTCTTATCAAGAAATGCCAGAAGATGCATTTGCCTGGTGAATTACATACAAACAAATCCTCACAGTGTCCCTCTCAACTGCCACAGGGGTCAGCCTTGTGTTGAAATAGAGAAGTGTAGTCTCCAAAGTGGTCCATGTGTTGATTAAATATACTTTGTTGAAATAGCACTTCAACATTAACAACGTATGCTGCAGCAAAGCATGAGTTAACAGTCAACGATAAATGTCACCTTTGTGCTGTTCACACTTTCACAGTTGTATTGTTCTCACGATTGAATAATAGACAAAAACACAATCAATGCTTGCAGTTCACTCTCAGAAAAACCGGATGACGCACAAAGCCAGCCCTGGACCAGATGGTTGAAACCATTTTAAATTTTGACACTACCGCTGACTATGTAAAATTACAGAAAGTAAAAGAACATGGCTTTAAAATAAAAGTTGAAGGCGTGTACTAATGGTTTAGGGAGTTTATCTGGCACAAAGGTGAGGGATAAATTGTCGAAAGATCCCTGATTAATCCCTGGTGTTTGCTGATCTAGCTAATTTGAACCTGTTAGTGAAGGTTTAGGGATAGTGAAATTGGCCAGGATTCTGATCGTAAATATGGCGCGACTAGAAATTCTTTCAATATGTTCAACATCAATTAAGATTTAACTCTGGTGATGCCCATTGGCAGATTGTTTGTTGGCACTCACTGTCAAGAATGATTAATGGAAGGGCACTTAGTGCTCCAGGTGCTTTATCTCAATGTCTTCAGGACAGAAAGAGAGGTGAGCAAATTGGTAAATAAATAATTTATGTTTAAATTGTTGAAGAGGCACCAAAGTGGGTCATTTGGGCCATCATTTCTGTGTTCCCTCTTCACTAAAGATGGCATCACCAGGTAAAGTGCCAAAACAAATCTATTTGAAGAGCTCCATTTATCTATTTGAAGAGCTCCATATTATTATATGTTGTGTTCTTATGAATAATTAATCCATATCTTTCATGAAGCAAAGAGGCATCTTCAATGGGTTTCTTTAACTAGTTTATAGATCGAATATCATCCAAGCATTTCCCTTCATTCATATTGAGGCTTACTCTATCATTGTCAGGAGGCAATTTCAGGGACCATTCCGATTATGCGCAGCAACTAAAATTTGACTAATCATGATTGATTTATAATTAACCTTGAGCTTTATTCATTAGAGAATATAATGCATGCTGCACATGCATTATATTACAGAATGATCACCATCAAAAAGTGTACAACTGCAGAATTCAAAAGGAATGCCATATACATGTGCAGCGTGCTCTATTCCTTTAGGTTAATGGACTTGACTTGAAATCATTGACTCTGTAAAAAAAGAACTGACTGCTGCAGGAAGAGAGGAAATGTGCATCATAGAAATGGGTTATAACACTGTCCTTTCACTGCTGAGACTTGCATTCAGATCCAGCCCCGAATGATGTGATAAATACATTTACGCCGCTGTAAAAAGAGAGAGATAAGCCCATATAAAGTTGGGTGATTGATTATCGGATTTGTTAAAGAAAGGGTGGAAGACAGGGATGTAACCCCATCAAACTTTTTTTTATGGATAATGTCCTATAATTTCAGATACCATGTAAAGCTCTTTTATAAAATTAGGATGCATGCGAACCACAAAATGTTCATACTTCAGTATTAATTACTGCTAAATTCTCAATACTCAGACAGGCTACAAAAATGGTAACATGGAAGAGGAAAATCTTTTGCTGATTCCGCAGTTGACATTGAGATAGATTGCTGGAGCAAAGTAGAAGCAACTTTACTTTACATCTGATATTTGTCACATTTGATCTGGGAGCCCTGCATGTTGACACTAGGTGATAAAAATGGAAAGTGTGTTCCATTCCCAAGTACTGACATCCCTCATCTTAATCACCCTATTAATTCACTACCAGAAAGTGGCTACTCAATCTAGTTGAACTTGAATGAATGATTCAAGAACATGTAATTTAGGAGTTCACCAGTGTGTGGAAAGCATTTACATAATGATGCGAGAACTTAATTTCCATTGCGGTACGTTGAAATTTGAAACAGTGCAGCTCACCAATTTCCAATCATTAATGATCAGAAAATCATTTGCAGCCTACGTCTAAATTTCCGAAACAAAAACAGAAAATACCATTAATATTCAGTCAATTAGTATCTGTGGAGGGAGAAGTCAAGTTAAATTTTCAGACGTGGCACCTTCATCAGAACTGGTGTGTATTCCTATCCAGCGAAGTTCCCTATTAGGCATGCGAGATCTGAAGGTTTTAGGTAGCAGAAAAAGGTAAAATTCAAGAATACGAAAGGAAGTTTTGTAATATGACAATATCTCAGGCCAAACATTCATTTTCAGCATTTCCATAACAAAGTTTGTGCGATGAAGAATTGGGCTCATGCCACCCACGGCTTCCCATTCACTCATTCATTCATTTTGCCAGACAGAAGCTCATGGGAAGCAAAGGCTTGAATCCCTGGGGTATCCGCCTGTCCCTAGACATGAGGTCTGTACCATATCAGCGCAAAAGTTTAACACTCTCCAAAGATTTTGTCCCACAAAAATTCTGGTGGACAATTGAACCAGCAGTGTATTCTGTAAACAAGTGTATGGAAGCTCCTCCCTACTTCAAATTGATTTATTTGATTTGTGCAAATCTTCTTTTGTGATATGTGCCGTACTCAAAATAAACTAACATAGATGCTGTTTTCTGTAAGCACCACAGTGACTAAATAATGAAAGCTTGATACAAAGATTGCTTTATTAAAAGTAATTTCATTCTAACAGGATTGTTTATTCTATTAATTAATATAATAGATATGTAGAAAAATGGCACAGGAAATCTTATGAGGAAAGGCTGATGGACTTGAGGTTGTTTTCGTTGGAGAGAAGAAGGTTAAAAGGAGACTTAATAGAGGCATACAAAATGATCAGGGGGTTGGATAGGGTGGACAGTGAGAGCCTTCTCCCGCGGATGGATATGGCTGGCACGAGGGGACATAACTTTAAACTGAGGGGTAATAGATATAGGACAGAGGTCAGAGGTAGGTTCTTTACGCAAAGAGTAGTGAGGCCGTGGAATGCCCTACCTGCTACAGTAGTGAACTCGCCAACATTGAGGGCATTTAAAAGTTTATTGGATAAACATATGGATGATAATGGCATAGTGTAGGTTAGATGGCTTTTGTTTCGGTGCAACATCGTGGGCCGAAGGGCCTGTACTGCGCTGTATTGTTCTATGTTCTATGTTCTAAAGCTCTACGTGGTGAAAGCACGACATTTTGGATTGAGGTATCTGAAAATCGATGCCTGATGTGCTTAAGTTAGCATATCCACCGGAGAGCTGACTTGTGGAATAATAAGAGCCACCAGCAGACAGCACAGAGCTGTGAAATATTACATAACCATGCAAAGGGCAACAGACTCTGAGATCAAGACACAGTCAGCAATTTTTATACACTGCAAATTCCCATGTGCTGTTAATAAAAGTTGTGATTACAATAATGTACTAATTAACACTTTGACTTTCTGTCTTGAATTGCAACAAGCGTTGAACATGTATAGTCAAGCAATATTAGAATAAGACATGGCTTGCTTTGTAGTAACTGAATAAAGCTACTTTCATTTTTATTACAAAGAGCTGTGGAATTTTGATCTGTTTTGGCAATCAATGATTTCCATGAAAATGGAAACAATGACCCTACCTAGAAAATACAAAGCAGCTGCTACTCTTTCTAACCAGGGCCATTTATTCACCTGTGACCCAGTAAGTCAAATTCAGTTTTTATTCCACAGGGTATCATGATTTTTAATGTCTTGTGGATTATATTTTATGATTCTGATTAAAACACATTTTTTTCCTGACTGTTATGATGAATGTAGAATTTCAGGTATATATTGTATTGTATGTATCTGGTGCAGTAATGGTTAAACGTCTGGGTTAGTGTATGTATCTCTCTATTGAGGAGAGAGTTTTAAAAATTCTGGCTTAAAAGGCAGATAGACACTGGGGCTACAAAAGGAATAATTAAAGCATCGTAATAGTGAGATCATAATTCACTCCAGCCATGTATATTGTTTACCGAAATAGGGCTAATGGAATTTTGTTTTGAGAAAAAGGTGACCTCGGGAGTAGATAATACATTGTGTTTAGCCTTGTATGATGGTCATAACCCAGTTAGCGGGATAGAGATGATGTAATTAATGGATGAGCCAAAGGCTAAATCAGTCAGGTGTTGAGTTTTTAGTTAAGAACTAGCTGTGAACAGGACAGGGGCCGGAATTCTCCCGCCCATGCCGCGCGAGTCCCACCACGCCACCCCGGCACCTGAATGCGATTTTCCCAGCCCCCCCCCCAAACTTGCAGGGTGAGAATCACGGCTGGCCGCTGGGAGAATCGCCGCTTGCCGTTTGTAACGGGCGAGCGGCGATTCTGCGACTCAATTGGACAGAGCGGCCTGCCCAACACGACAGGTTCCCGGCGGCGCCGTCCACACCTGGTCGCTGCCGGCGGGAACAGCGCGGGAACGCTGGGGGGGGGGGGCCTGTGGGGGGGAGGGGGGTTCCGGCACCGGGGGGGGGGGGGCCTCAAATGGGATCTGGCCCACGATTGGTACCCATCGATCGGCAGGCTGGCCTCTCTGAAGGAGGACCTCCTTTCCTCTGCCGCCCCGCAAGATCCATCCGACATCTTCTTGCGGGGCGGACGTGGGGAGGACGGCAACCGCGCATGCGCGGGTGACGTCATGTACACAGCACCGCCTTTACGCGGTGCCAAGGCCCGGCGCGCGTAAATGATGCGGCGCCGCTCCTAGCCCCCCGGGGGTGGGAGAATAGGGGGCTGGGAGCGGCCTCCGACGCCGGAGTGAAGCACTCCGGTTTTCACTCCGGCGTCGGGACTTAGTCTCCGGGGCGGGATTCTCCAACCCCCCGCCGGGTCGGAGAATGGCCGTTGGCCGCCGTGAATCCCGCCCCCGCCCCCGCCGAAGTCTCCGCTCCCGGAGATTGGGCGGGGGCGGGAATCGGGCCGCGCCGGTAGGCGGGACCCCCCGCTGGATTCTCCGGCCCGGATGGGCCGAAGTCCCGCCCAGGAATTGCCTGTCCCGCCGACGTAAATCAAACCTGGTATTTACCGGTGGGACCAGGCGGCGTGGGCGGGCTCCGGGGTCCTGGGGGGGTGCGCGGCGCGATCTGACCCCGGGGGGTGCCCCCACGGTGGCCTGGCCCGCGATCGGGGCCCACCGATCCATGGAGGGGCCTGTGCCGTGGGGGCACTCTTTCCCTTCCGCCTCCGCTACGGCCTCCACCATGGCGGAGGCAGAAGAGACTCTCCCCACTGCGCATGCGCGGGAAACTGACAGCGGCCGCTGACGCTCCCGCGCATGCACTGGGAAACTGACAGCGGCCGCTGACGCTCCCGCGCATGCGCCGCATTTCCGCGCCAGCTGGCGGGGAAACAAACGCCATTTCCGCCAGCTGGCGGGGCGGAAATCCCTCCGGCGTCGGCCTAGCCCCTCAATGTTTGGGCTAGGCCGCCAAAGATGCGGAGCCTTCCGCACCTTTGGGCCGGCGCGATGCCCGTCTGATTGGCGCCGGCTTTGGCGCCAGTCGGCGGACATCCCGCCGTTGGGGGAGAATTTCGCCCGTGAATCCCGCCCCCGCCGGTTGCCGAATTCTCCGGCACCAGATATTCGGTGGGGGCGGGAATCGCGCTGCGCCGGTCGCGTGCCCCCCCCCCGGCTATTCTCCGGCCCGCGATGGACCGAAGTCCCGCTGCTGGAATGCCTGTCCCGCCGGTGAGAATCAAACCACCTCTCTTACCGGCGGGACAAGGCGGTGTGGGCGGGCTCCGGGATCATGGGGGGAGCACGGGGCGATCTGGCCCGGTGGTGCCCCCACGGTGGCCTGGCCCACGATCGGGGCCCACCGATTCGCGGGCGGGCCTGTGCCGTGGGGGCACTCTTTTCTCTCCGCCTCGGCCACAGCCTTCACCATGGCCGACGCGTAAGAGACCCCCTCCCCTTCGCATGCGCGGGAATGCGCCGGCTGGCATCGCGCCAAAGGCCTTTCCCGCCAGCTGGCGGCGCGTCAACCACTCCGGCGCGGGCCTAGCCTCTCAGGGTGATGGCTTGGCCCCTAAAGGTGCAGAGAAACGTGCACCTTTGGGCGGCCCAACGCCGGAGTGGTTCCCGCCACTCCATCCCGCCGGGACCGCCCACCCCGCCGGGTAGGGGAGAATCCCGGCCCCGATGGGAGAATTGCGCTAAGGAGCTTTTTGCCACCGGAAGTGAACCCGGGAGCCTGAAGCTGTGAGGCACCCGTGCGAACCGCTGTGCCACAGTGCCACCCATGATCTTGTTATTTCTTGCACTAGCTTTACTTAATTGGCAGGAAAGCTCTATCTGTTGTTATATTGGTATTTATACACTGTATTAATTGCACTGTAATTGTAACTGAGATATGAAAGTACCAGTATAGACGCCCATCCCCATTTTTACCATCATTTATCACTCCTGATTTTATCACTTCCATCTCAAGATGTCATTATATTCATTGCGGTGTAAATCAAGGAGCTAGTGTAATCCCATAGAGTCTGTAGTGTGTTGCAATGTCATGATGTGCATTAATCCTATTCTGCCCTTTGTCTCCTTAGATCAATTGATGAATGTTCTGTTTGCTGGTCAGTTGGCATTGGCCACAACAGCAGACTGTCTAGTCCCACCAGAAGCACTATGAACTAGACATTGGCTCATATGTTGCGCATTTGCACGTGGCTGGTTTCAGAGGAACTCTTAATACAATGTGCGCTTTGCCAATAATGATTGACAAAACACTGAATGCATAGAATCGGTTTGGAATTAGGCTTAATTTAGGGACGGCACAGTAGCACAGTGGTTAGCACTGTTGAATCACAGCTCCAGGGTCCCAGGTTCGATTCCCAGCTTGGGTCACTCTGTGCGGAGTCTGCAAGTTCTCCCTGTGTCTGCGTGGGTTTCCTCTGGTTGCTCCGGTTTCCTTCCACTGTCCAAAGGTGTGCAGATTAGGTGGACAGCCATGCTAAACTGCCCTTACTGGGTTACGGGGATAGGGTGGAGGTGTGGGCTTAAGTAGGGATCTCTTTCCAAGAGCCGGTGCAAACTCAATGGGTCGAATGGCTTCCTTGTGCCCTGTAAATTCTTTGATTCTATGAACTGGTCAGTTTGTTCACTGAGGACTTGAGAGGAATTGTTGAGGGGGTTGTGAGAGATTTACTTTAACCTGATCTACCCAGCTAGGAACGAATTTCAATGGAAAGTAAACTGAGGGGTTTGTAACATGAACAGCGGCTCCAGTACAATCATTGTTACATTGCCATACCCTCAATCTATTTTCTTGGGTCAGAAATCATTTGATTTTCAGGAAGCTTCTGCTTGGTGGTGTGGCTCCTGCCAGAATGCTGTCCTACATACAAGATGGGAACTGCAGTATAAAGAATTCTGCTAGTGCTACATCAAAACCACTGTTGGAACACCAGAAGAAGTATTTGGAGATTTCAAGTCCCCCTCCAAGATTTGGGCATTTATACCTAGGCTGTTACTTATAGGAAGGAGGGAGAGGTCTCCACAGGCCCAGCAAAGCACTTTTAATTAACTGAATCCTCATAACAGGATAGGTGGCTCTGTCGCCGGTGCTCTTGAGTGGATACTCTTTTGGCTATGGCTCAGCCACCCACTCATACAGTGCTTGTGTAGATATCTGCAAACAAACAATGTGGCAGCTAGGGATACTTAAGTGTCAGCATGAAGTGCTAATACTGAGCTGCCAATCTACATTTAGGGGGTTCCCTGAGATCCAAATGCCTGGGTTCATCAATTATAATAAAATAATAATCTTCATTATTGTCATAAGTAGGCTTACATTAACACTGCAATGAAGTTACTGTGAAAATCCCCTAGTCGCCACACTCCGGCGCCTGTTCGGGTACACAGAGGGAGAGTTCAGAATGTCCAAATCACCTAACAGCACGTCTTCCGGGACTTTTCGGAGGAAACCGGAGCACCCGGAGGAAATCCACGCAGACACGGAAAATACATGCAGACTCTGCACAGACAGTGACCCAAGCCGGGAATCGAACCTGGGACCCTGGTGCTGTGAAGCTACAGTGCTAACCACTGTGCCACCATGCCGCTCCCAATTGGAGTAAGCTTTAAGCTGACCCTCGAAAAGCAAGTCGCAACTTATCAGATCCGCCTGTGTTTTCTCCTCCCTTGTGCTATGTTGTAACTCAAAATAGAGTGAATGCATCAGTACCACTACAGGAGTAGATACTGTTATTGAATCTGCATATAGGGTTTTGGTCCTTCCTTATCTTGGACACCTAGAGGAGGAACATAGGAACAGGAAAAGGTCATTCATGACCTTGCGTTTGTTCCACCATTCAGCTTGATCAGCATCTTCACTCTTGGTTCTATATCCCATAATAGTTTTTCCTAACAGAAATCTATCTATATCTGTTTAGAATGTGTTGATTGATCTAACCTCTGCTTTTTGGCAGAGAAAATTCCAGGTTTCCAGGGCCCTCTGTGTGAACAAATTCTTCCTAACATCCCCCCCCCCCCCCCCCCCCCCCGATTAACTCGGGTCTAATTTTCAGGTTATGCTCCTTTATTCTGGAAGTCCCCAGCAAAGGAAATAGCTTCTCTCTACCTAACCACTAAACAACTGAAGGAAATCATCTTCAAATCTCAAGTGAATGAGTCTTTGGAACCTGTCTTTATAATTTGCCTCTTTTAGTCCCAGTATCACCCTGATAAATGTGTGATGCATTTCCAAAGCCAGCATATTCTCCCTGATATATAGTGCACAGAACTGAATGCAGTACTTTTGACATAGTCTAACCAGAGCTTCGTACAACTGTGACATAATTTCAACTCCTTTTTATTCCAGCCCGTTAAGATAAAGGATAACATTTCATTAGTCTCTTGTTAATTTTTTAGTTTCTTCTGTACATAAATCCCTAAATCTCGCCACGGTTCCCAGTTTCCATTTAGAAAAAGCTCTAATCTATATTCCTTAATCCTCACTTCCTCAGATTGAACTCCATCTACCTCAGTATCATGCACTCATTTAATCTGTTTGTGTCTCATTACAACTTTCTGCTCCTATCTGCGTTAGTTACTGTGCCACCTAACGTAGTGTTGTCAACAAACCTGGATGTGCAGCTTTCTATTCCTTCGTCTAAGTGATTGACAAGTTTCTTGAAAAATTGAGGCCCCAATAGAGATTTCTGGCTGACACCATTGGTTCCATCCTACCAATTGAAGTGCCTCCAATCTCTGAACCAATTTCCTATCTACCTCAAAATTCTGCCTTCAATTCAATGTGCTTTCATTTTTATTAACAGACATTTATTTTGAACATTTATCAAATGCCTTCTGGAAGTCCTGTTAAAAAGATCCAAAGTGATTCCTTCTTTTATGATTTGTTACTTCCTCATAAAAATTCCATGAGGTTAATTGGACATGAATTATCCTTTCAAAATCCATGTTGGCTGAATCATCCGTAATTTATTCAAGTGTACAGTCACTCTGTCCCTAAAGTAAAGCAGAAATCATTAGCTTCTTTCAAGGGTTTTTTTTGTTCATCAAGCTGAAGGATGCCAACACTGGGTAATTCAACATTTTCCCTTCACAAACATATAGGGCTCAACATTGACCCACACCTAATGGTGTGGATGGGAGGGTTACAATTTTAAACCAGGATTTCAAGGTGTGCAAGTGATCCATGTTGATAAGATGGGACACATCATTAGCATAGCGAATCAGGCTCTCTCATGGGAAATAGAAGCCTGATCTGAAATGGGGGTGGAACGGTGACACAGTGGCAGGTTAGGTCAATTGGTCATGCTAAAATTGCCCCTTTATGTCTTGTCTAGAGATGCACAGGTTAGGGGATAGGGCGGGGGAGTGGGCCTAGGTGGAGTGCCCTTTCAGAGGGTCGGTGCAGACTCAATGGGCTGAATGGCCTCCTTCTACACTGTAGCGATTCTATGGTTAAAGGGTTGCTTCACAGGCCTCGAAAAACCTGGCAGTAAAGGGGAAGTGGAAGCTGCTGACTCAAAAGGGTAAATGCCTGATGCACAATCAATACTCTTGAGACAAAGAGGAGTCATATCTAATCGGCTTTAATCAGCTAGAACTGTACCCAGCAGCGATGATACAGAAAGTGAAGGCTGCTGGGATGGCATCGGTTCTTATACCCCGCCTCTCAGGGCGGGGCTATGTACATTATCCAATGGTAGACCCCTTGGTCTAGCCAATGGTCATTCACCTCTCAGGTACTGCAATACCTGGTATTACCACATTCACCCCCTGTTAAAAAAGAACCCAGCGGGGTGATGGCCAGTGTTACTGTCGCCTTTTGCATGGTAGGACCAGGTATTGTAGGTACCATGATGTCGAGGGTAACAGAGAAAGTTTTTTAAAAATTGTTCCATGGTGCAGCAATCAGAAGATCGGGTGGCCTTGTCGTCCTTCTGGAGCGTCAGAGTTTCGGCGGCGATCCTGGTGGGGGTCCCGGCGGTTGTGACTCCGGGAACGTGGTGTCTTCCTCCCAGGCAACTTCGTCACCCTTAGGCGGTGCTGTTGGGGCGAAAAGTGGGCAGGGGGGAGGGGCGCCTGTAGGGGGCGTCGGTGCCTGTTCGGCGCTGGGTAGGGGCTCCGGCGGCAATACTGAACCTCCGGTCAGGTGCTGCGGGGGGGGGGGGGGGCAATGGCGCGGGCACGCGTGGGGCTCCGGCGTGCGCCAGGTCCCGAAGGGAGACCGTGTCTTGGCGCCCGTCGGGGAACGCCACGTAGGCGTACTGGGGGTTGGCATGCAGCAGGTGGACCCTCTCGGCCAACGGGTCCGACTTGTGCGCCCTCACATGTTTCCGCAGCAGGACGGGTCCGGGTGTCGCTAGCCAGGTGGGGAGCGAGGTCTCAGAGGAGGACATCCTGGGGAAAACAAGGAGACGTTAGTGAGGTGTCTGGTTTGTGGTAGTACATAGCCGCGCCCGGATGGAGTGAAGGGCCACTGGGAGGACCTCTTGCCAGCGGGAGACTGGGAGATTCCTGGACCGAAGGGCCAGCAGGACTGTCTTCCAGACCGTTCCGTTATCCCTTTCTACCTGCCCGTTTCCCCGGGGGTTGTAACTGGTCGTCCTGCTCGAGGCGATGCCTTTGCTAAGCAGGAACAGATGCAGCTCGTCGCTCATAAAGGAGGACCCCCTATCACTGTGGATGTATGCGGGGAAACCGAACAGTGTAAAAATACTTTGGAGGGCCTTGATGACGGTGGTTGTGGTCATGTCCGGGCAGGGGATGGCGAAAAGGAACCGGGAGTACTCGTCAATCAGTTCAGGAAGTACGTGTTGTGGCCGGTGGAGGGGAGGGGGCCTTTGAAGTCCATGCTGAGGCGTTCAAAGGGACGGGAAGCCTTTATCAGATGGGCCCTCTCTGGTCGGTAGAAGTGTGGTTTGCACTCGGCGCAGATTTGGCAGTCCCTGGTGACTGTCCTGGCCTCCTCGATGGAGTAAGGCAGGTTTCGGGTCTTAACGAAATGGAAGAACCGAGTGACCCCCGGGTGGCAGAGGTCCTCGTGGAGGGCTCGGAGGCGGTCTACTTGTGCGGTGGCACAAGTGCCACGGGACAGGGTATCAGGAGGCTCGTTCAGCTTTCCGGGAAGGTACAAGATCTCGTAATTGTCGGTGGAGAGTTCTATCATCCACCGCAAGATCTTGTCATTTTTTATCTTGCCCCTCTGTGCATTATCAAACATGAAGGCCACCGACCGTTAGTCCGTGAGGAGGGTGAATCTCCTGCCGGCCAGGTAATGCCTCCAGTGTCGCACAGCTTCTACTATGGCCTGGGCCTCCTTTTCGACCGAGGAGTGGCGAATTTCGGAAGCATGGAGCGTGCGGGAGAAGAAAGCCACAGGCCTGCCCGCTTGGTTGAGGGTGGCCGCCAGAGCTACGTCAGACGCGTCGCTCTCGACCTGGAAGGGGAGGGACTCGTCGATGGCGCGCATCGTGGCTTTTGCGATATCCGCTTTGATGCGGCAGAAGGCCTGGCGGGCCTCCGTCGACAGGGGGAAGGTTGTGGATTGGATCAGGGGTCGAGCCTTGTCGGCGTAATTAGGGACCCATTGTGCATAATAGCTAAAGAAGCCGAGGCAGCGCTTTAGGGCCTTGGGGCAGTGAGGGAGGGGGAACTCCATGAGGGGGCGCATGCGTTCAGGGTCGGGACCCATGACTCCATTTCGCACTACGTAGCCTAGGATGGCTAGACGGTCGGTGCTTAACACGCATTTCTCCTTATTGTAGGTCAGGTTAAGGAGGTGCGCGGTCTGGAGAAATTTACGGAGGTTGGTGTCGTGGTCCTGCTGATCATGGCCGCAGATGGTGAAGTTATCGAGATACGGGAACGTTGCGCGTAAGCCGTACCGGTCAACCATTCGGTCCATCTCACGCTGGAAGACCGAGACCCCGTTCGTGACACCGAAGGGAACCCTTAAAAAGTGGTAGAGCCGCCCATCTGCTTCGAAGGCAGTGTACTGGCGGTCACTATTACGGAGGGGTAGCTGGTGGTAGGTGGACTTGAGATCCTCCGTGGAGAAGACCTTGTATTGCGCAATCCTGTTTACCAGGTCGGCAATACGGGGAAGAGGGTACGCGTCCAGTTGCGTAAACCGATTGATGGTCTGGCTATAGTCGATGACCATCCTATGTTTCTCCCCGGTCTTTACCTCCACTACTTGAGCCCTCCAGGGGCTGTTGCTTGCTTCTATGACCCCTTCCTTTAGCAGCCTTTGGACCTCGGACTTGATGAAGGTCCGGTCCTGGGCACTGTGCCGTCTGCTCCTGGTGGCGACGGGTTTGCAATCCGGGGTTAGGTTCGCAAACAGGGAAGGCGGGTCGACCTTAAGGGTCGCGAGGCCGCAGACAGTAAGGGGGGGTATAGGGCCTCCAAATTTAAAAGTCAGGCTTTGTAGGTGGCATGGAAATCCAGCCCGAGAGAACAGCACCTTACCGTGTCGGGGTGGACAAAGCTTTCCGTGCTCCCGGAGTCGATCAGGCACGACGTTACGTGGCCGTTGATGGCGATCGTTGTGGTGGCCTTCGCTAGCGCCCGGGGCCTACTCTGGTCCAGAGTAACGGAGGCCAGCTGCAGCAAGGAGTTCTGGTCGGGCAGCGCGTAGTCAGCTGTGCTGGGGGCTTGAGGCCCCATCCAAGATGGCGCCGGCCATGGGTCACACATGGAGTCCGGGGACGGGGATTCCGAAGATGGCGGCGGCGAGGGACAAAATGGCGGCGCCCACCCATCCAGCGTGGTTGCCAGGGGGCAAAATGGCCACGGTCGTGGGTCACACGCTTCCTGGAGAGACAAAGGCTGTGATGGGCGTTGGATGGCCGGGACCTGCAAAAAGGACTGCGATGGGCCTTGGGCTGGCGGGACCTGGAAAAAGGGCTGCGGTGGGCCTTGGGCTGCCGGGACCTGATAGAACGGCTGCGGTGGGCCCTGGACAGCCGGGACCTGGAAGAACGGCTGTTGGTCGTCGCTGGCCACACTCTTTGCAGGTGACGGTGCGGGCCGGGCAGCGCACACCCGGGTAATTCTCCTGGCCGCAGAAGAAGCAGCGTTCGCCAGCGGCGGTAGCGGGCCGTCTTGCCGCACAGGCCTGCGGAGTTAGCGGGTAAGTCTGCGGGGTTAGCGGGTAAGTCTGGGGGGCTGCCGCGGCGGGGTGCCATGCAGCGCAGGGGGGCGCCGTGCGCGCGGGGCCATACGCGAGTGCGCTCTTGTACGCAACGTCCATGGACCCTGCCAGGGCCCGAGCCTCAGTGAGGCCCAGTGTGTCCATTTCGAGGAGCCTTCGGCGGATGTCGGGGGGAGCCATACCTGCCACGAAAGCGTCCCGAATTAAAAGTTCCGTGTGCTCGTTCCCCGTCACTGCTGGGCAGCAGCAGTTTTGGCCCAGCACTATCAGTGCCCGGTAGAGGTCTTCGAGTGTCTCATCTGGGCTCTGCCATCTCGTTGCCAGCAGGTGAAGGGCGTAGACCTGATTCAGTGGACGAATGTAATGTCCTACTAGCAGCTCCATGTCTGCAGCATAGTTCGCCGCCCCTTCGATCAGGGGGTAGATCGCCGGGCTGACCCGCGAGCGTAGGAGGTGTATCTTCTGCCTTTCCGTGGGGGTGTCGGCAGCCGTTTTGAGGTAGCTCTCAAAACACGACAGCCACTGCTTGAAAATAGCAGCAGAGTTTTCTGCATGGGGGCTGATCTGAAGGCACACTGGCTTGATGCGGAGATCCATCCTTCAAAAGTACTAGCTGATTAAATTGATGCACAATCAATACTCTCGAGACAAAGAGGAGTCATATCTAATCGGCTTTAATCAGCTAGAACGGTACCCAGCAGCGATGATACAGAAAGTGAAGGCTGCTGGGATGGCATCGGCGCTTATACCCCGCCTCTCAGGGCGGGGCTATGTACATTATCCAATGGTAGACCCCTCGGTCTAGCCAATGGTCATTCACCTCTCAGGTACTGCAATACCTGGTATTACCACAATGCCTTTTACCAAACTTTCTGTGGGTCAGAAAGAGTAGAACTGTTTCACTCTGGCTCCTCAAGGAAGTCTTCAGCCTCCTTTCTGATCTCTCCCATCAAACACCAAACTCATTTGCTTTCTCCTGTGATATCAGATTTCCACACCTACCACTGACAATTGATGGCCACTCTTCATCCCACCTTCCAATTTCCTGCTGCCTCCCCCTGTTATAAGACCATAAGACATAGGAGTGGAAGTAAGGCCATTCGGCCCATCGAGTCCACTCCACCATTCAATCATGGCTGATTTCAACTCCATTTACCCGCTCTCTCTCCATAGCCCTTAATTCCTTGAGAAATCAAGAATTTATCAACTTCTGTCTTAAAGACACTCAACGTCCCGGCCTCCACCACCCTCTGTGGCAATGAATTCCACAGACCCACCACTCTCTGGCTGAAGAAATTTCTCCTCATCTCTGTTCTAAAGTGACTCCCTTTTATTCTAAGGCTGTGCCCCCGGGTCCTAGTCTCCCTTGCTAATGGAAACAACTTCCCTACATCCACCCTATCTAAGCCATTCATTATCTTGTAAGTTTCTATTAGATCTCCCCTCAACCTCCTAAACTCCAATGAATATAATATATGAATATGATATTCCTCTACACCCTTGACCTTACATTTCGGTTCCCCTCCCTCCAGATTTCCAGGATCCCTGCCCAAAGATCCGCAACTGAGGCCTGCTTTTCCGCCTGTCAATTTGGTTGACTGTGGAGTGGAAAACTCAAGAACAACATCATGATGAAGCTTTCACTGAACTCCCCCACTCTTTTTCCACCTCCCTGTAAATATCAGATCTTCAGTCTCAGCATCAAGTAGATGCGGTTCAGCCTTAACACAGGTAACAAGGAAGAGATTCCTTGCTGGATCATATAACAATTTCCATTTACTGTGCCAACCACACAATAACTTTTCTGTGTGAGATTGAAATGTAGTGCCAGTTTAATTAATGTCAAACCCAGGGATAATTTCATGCTGTGAGCTCATGCCCATCAGATACTGGATTAGGAAACGGCACAAGAACATTTCAGATAAGATTGTAAGCGCCAACATACGGAGGTTTACTGCAATTTTTATGAAACTCTAACCAAATGCATCTGTTCACGTCTTTTACTTTGCATTAAAAGAAACGTTGCTAACAGTCTGCAGGCACACCAGACACAGCCAATAGCGGAGGAGCAAAGATTGTTTTGCATTCTTTAATGTCAAGTGGACAAAATGCAGTATGCTCTGAAAAAATGACTTGATTCCCAGGACAACGAGGAACAACTATTGTGAAACTTCCGTTTTGCGGAGGTGCCTGTGTGCACTGCAGTGTACGGCATTTTTGCAATCATTTTCAATATTTATCTGCTGCATTAAAATAAAAATGACTTGAGTTATACAATGTGCTGTGAGAGATGTAACTATATCACCGGATCATTGGTAATTATCTGTATCATGATGTGGAGATGCCGGCGTTGGACTGGGGTGAGCACAGTACGAAGTCTTACAACACCAGGTTAAAGTCCAACAGGTTTGTTTCGATGTCACTAGCTTTCGGAGCGCTGCTCCTTCCTCAGGTGAATGAAGAGGTATGTTCCAGAAACACATATATAGACAAATTCAAAGATGCCAGATGTTTCTGGAACATACCTCTTCATTCACCTGAGGCAGGAGCAGCGCTCCGAAAGCTAGTGACATCGAAACAAACCTGTTGGACTTTAACCTGGTGTTGTAAGACTTCGTACTGTGTATCTGTATCATGGCAGCCATATTCGAGTCATCACATCTGGGAGATGTTTGATTCCATCTAGATCTTCTTATCCCCTGGTTTCTTGTCCCCCATGCTCAGGCATGGTGAGGTTGTTTCAAGGGTGTCATGTGTACTCCAGAGACAACTTCAATTCACTGTTTGAGATTTTCAAGTCAAAATATCAATTTTGAGCAACATAATGGATGGCGGATGGTAGCACAGTGGTTAGCATTGTTGCTTCACAGCGCCAGGGACCCGGGTTCGATTCCCGGCTTGGGTCACTGTCTGTGCAGAGTTTGCACATTCTCCCCGTGTCTGCATGGGTTTCCTTCAGGTGCTCTGGTTTCCTCCCACAAAAGTCCCGAAAGATGTGCTTGTTAGATGAATTGACATTCTGAATTCTCCCTCTGTGTACCCGAACAGGCGCCGGAGTGTGGCGATTAGGGGATTTTCACAGTAACTTCATTGCAGTGCTAATGTAAGCCTACTTGTGACACCAATAAAAATTATTGTTATTTTAGCCCAGCTCGCTGGCTGGGAAACACACGGGATCAAGACTTCAGTGGAGATTAAAACCAGGCAGGATACATATGTGCTCTTATGTAAATTTGACACAGACTATTTCTTCTTTGTTGTGATGTTTTTAAATGTTCTTTGTATTACACTTCAGACCACAGTTTCCACTAAATTCCAGATGATTCCAAGAAATTAGGATGGGGAGTGGCCATCTCCATGGCAAGTGTTTTCCATTGCAATATTGTTTCAATGGAGAAGGTGTCCTCGTGTACTATTATTAGCCAACAATTTTAAAAATGGAATCTCAATTCAAAGGTTTTGAAGCAGTGAACTTGATTTATGAAAACTGTTCAACATGGTTTTCTTTAGTTACAGACTTCAGAAACATGGGAATGTTCCCAGTCTTACATCGGATCTGCTGGTCTGTATTGAATTAACACTGCAAACCTTCTCATCATTGGAGGAGAGTCTCAACAGCAGAGTCTGTCACGCAATGTGGTTTTGTCTCCTTTCCAGTAATAAAACTTCAGTAGGAGACTTCTATTTAAATTGTGGCATTAGGAGGAAATTTTGACACATTCCTTATCCTGTACTAGAAACCTCACTGTCGTTAGCTGTTTTGGGCAGAAAGCGCCTTCTTTAGAAACAATTTTGGCACACTGAAAGATTAAACTTGAATGAAGCAAAGCCAAAATCGCAGATTCAGCCACCATCCTGTGTGTATCATGACATGCGGATAGGTAATGATAGAGAGGATGGTTCTGACTTATACTGAATAGCAAACCTATTATTTTTGGCACTGCCTTCCATGATTCACACTTGTAAAAGCTTCCAAAAAATTGTTTTCTTGTCCAATTTTTTCCTTTCTCTACCTAAAGATACTGCAGGAGAAAGTGAGCTCAGTGGCACCCATTTTTAGGTTCGAAATGTCCTCCTACAGGCCAAAGATCTGGACGTGCACTGGACGGCATCTGGGTGAAGGGGTTTGCGAGTGTGCACCTAACATCAGCATGTGTCATGATATGCAAACATGCAGCTAATGAACACATAGAATAGGACACGACCAATGAGCAGTCAGGACACTCAGGGGTGGTATCTCACTATAAAAGGGATGAGGCACTCACACCCTGCCTCTTTCCACAGACCAACATCTACAGAGTGAGACAGGGTGTATCCTCAGCATCACACCCAGCACGTGGCTTAGAGCAAGGCTGGTTCAGTTAGACTGAGTTACGACATTTAGATTTGTAGAGAGTCGAACTCATTGAGAACTGTGCTAATAGTTCAATAAAACACACTGAACTCACTTCAAAGTCTGGGGCATCTTTTATTCAATACTGCATCAAGTGGCAGCTTGTGTTACTCCAAATTACATAACACAACAGCATGAAGAGCAGATCGACTATAAGCTTCACCTGTTTAATGACATGAATAGCATCACATCAGCTCAACTTGAAGGAATCATGAATTATTTACACAAAAGCAAAATATTGCGGATTTTGGAAATCTGAAAGAACAAATGCTGAAAATATATATTATAAAACATCAAGGGATACAGAGTGCGTTGAAGTAGAAGATCAGCCATGATTTTATTGAATGGTGGAGTGGACTTGAAGGTATGAATGGTCTATTCCTATTCCTATGCTCTGATGTATAGAACAACCTCAGGCAATCATTCCACTGCCTGAACCACTCGGCAGATACCCTACCGTAATCAGAGTGGTGGGTGTCAAAATTCATGGTCGAGACTCTGGTAACCTGCTGCATACTACACAGCATACGAGGGAATAGCCCCTGTCACAACATATCAGGCAAGAAGGTGAGGTGCGTGAGCATAAGGAAGAGTAAGAGAGGAGGAAGTGGAGGAGGAGGATGTGGAAGAGGAAAGGAGGATACTCTCTGTAGAAAACCCGTTTCTACATCATCAGATAATTCATGAGTAACCTCAACCACAACTCCCCCATTCACCAACAGTCCCGCACAACTTCTCTTTCCTCTAACCTGACTCACTTTCAGACAACACAGAAATAAAAGCCATTAGAAAATGTGTAATCCAATCCAATTTATAAATTAAATTGTGATATGATACATGGTATTATGATCCCAGGCTAGACCCCAACAGTAGCTAGGATACTGGTCAGCAACCCCAATATTTTATTTTAATTTTATAAGACTGTGAGAAAAGGGTACCTCGCTCCAGGAGTGATTTCATGAAGAAATAGAGATATGGGGCTGAATTCTCTGATTTCGCGGCAAAGTGCCGATACCGGTGTGGGAATGTCGCCAAAATCGGCACCGAACGCTCACCAATCCTGGGACCGGTGAGGGGCTAGCAGCCGTGCCGGGTAAAACCCCTGGCACTTGTGCCAAAAACGGCCGGAAAATGGCCATTCCATGGCCGCACATGCTCATGGCGACGACCTGCAGTGGTCACGCCGTACAACATGGCGCCGGCCGTGCGTGGACCCGACCTACCAAATACTGTGCCACAGAACAATCACTGGCAACCCCCTGGCCAACACCCACCAGTCCCCCCAGCTCCCGTAGAAGCTCCCCCGGCCAGCAGCGCAGCTCCCAGTCTTCTGTGGCGCCGCTGGACACAGTCCGCGGCTGCCACACTGCTTTCCCTACCGCTGAGACCACATGGCCCATTGGAGGAGGGCCATTCAATGACACGCCAACGCCGTTCCAATGGCGTGAGGCGCGCGATGCGATGATGCCATTTTGGAGGGGCGGAGAATAGAAAACCAATGTCAAACCGGTGGCGCCCCCGATTTGGGCGTTGAAAGGGATTCTCCACCCAATCGCCGATTACGGCATAGGCATCGGGCAACGAAGAATCCTGCCCATGGTGTATTGAAACAACTTTCATTACTAACACAGTATTAAAATATCTTTACCTTAACACCAGAAAATAGCTTACTTTTACCCCCTAAGCAGTGCTACTCAATATAATGAATAGAACTGCCACCTTTATTCCGATTCGAACAAGAAAACCATCTCAGCTCACAATCCACTTAAATACCATTGGCACAAGGCAATAGCTGCTGGACAGAGATGTCCTTAGAGAAAGAAAGAACTATTGACACTGCTTTAAAAAAAACCTCTGAATCCTGACAGAACCATGCAGAAACTTTGGCTGTATTCCTTCAGAAGCTGCTTCTGCTCATCTTCTACTCAGGCAAGTCTGAACTGCTTTGAAAGACTTCTAATATGTCTACAGACGTATCTTCGACTGAACTGCAGACAGCAAACTGCTTGACTTCTGTTCACAGCTTCATATAAAACTCCACCAACCTGTTTTTTCTGCAAAATGCCAGGGGCGGGACCCTCTGGTCCCACGCCGGGTCGGAGAATCGTCGGGGGAGGGGGAGGCATGAATCCCACGACGCCTCTCTGCCGCTGGGCCGCCGATTCTCCGGCAACCGGAGAATCAGCACCAATGGCACCGGCCCAGTCACTGCGGCATCGGTCGGGGGCCGCTAAATGCGGTGCCCCCCCCCCCCCCGGCGATTCTCTGTGCTCGACGGGCCAAGTGCCCGCCGAGTTCGGCCGAGGTCCGCCGGCGCCGTTTGCGTGTGGTTCTACCCGGCAGGACCTCGGCATTCTGGCTGCGGGGGCCGTCCTGGTGGTGGGGGGGATCCAACTCTGGGGAGGGCCTCCACGGTGGTCAGGCCCGCGATCGGGGGCTACCACATGGCGGGCGGGCTATTTCCGGGGGGGGCCCTATGTTCCTCCACGTCGGCCCTTGTAGGGCTCCGTCATGTTGCGTGGGGGCCAGCGCGGAGACGGCAACCCACGTGCATGAACGGACCCGCACTAGCCGTGCTGGGGCCCTTATCGGCAGCTGGAGCTGCGTGAAGCGCTGCAGTGCCGTGCTGGCCCCCTTTGCATTGGGGGATCACTGCTCCTAGCGGCCAGATGACGCCATCGTAAAATGCTCCAGCGTTTACGACGGTGTCAACACTTAGCCCGATTATCGGAGAGTCCCGCCCCAGATACCTTGGCTCCATCCAGTAATGACATCAAATCACCAAGCTTAAATCTAACCAACTCAGGGCAGCAGGTGGTGCAGTGGATAGCACTGGGACTGCGGCACTGAGGACCCGGGTTCGAACCCGGCCCTGGGTCTCTGTCCGTGTGGAGTTAGGACATTCTCCCCATGTCTGCATGGGTTTCACCCCCACAACCCAAATGTGCAGGTTAGGTCGATTGGCCATGCTAAATTGCTCCTTGATTGGAAGAAATGAATTGGGTTCTCTAAATTTATAAAAGAAAAATCTAATCAACTCCACAGGGAATCCCCATTAGTCCAAACAAAACTGCATTAGTCCAAGCTTTTTACGATGGTTTATTTGCACCACTGGCTCCCAGGATCTTAGCTGTCTTTCAAATTAGGATTTCTTTTAAAACATTACTGCAGTAGTCAAATACTAACTCAGGCTTTTAACCCCTACTGTACCAAATAACTATAACACAATATACCTGAAATTCCTATATTTATCACAACAGCACAATTAACTAATCACCTAGTTCCATGTTGGAGAGCTCACCCACATTGACCCAGGTACTGGAAAAGACAACAGCAAATCCAGACTTGTCAACTATGCAAAGTACTCCTTAATAACATCAGGGGTGGTTTGTGTCAAAATTGGGAGAACTATCCCACAATCCAAGCAACAGCCTGACATAGTCATACTCATGGAGCCATACATTACAGATAATGTCCCAGACACCACTATCACCATTCCTGGATATGTCCTGTCCCATTGGCAGGGCAGACCCAGCTGGGATGGAAGAACAGTGATAGATGTCGGGAAAGAGGTGCCCTGGGAGTTCTCAGTATTGACTTTGGACCCCATTAGGTCTCATGACATCAGGTCAAACAAAGAAACTTCCTGCTGATTACCATGTACCGTTACTTGCACCTCCCCCCCCCCCCCGACCTTCCCCCGAACCACCACCCCACTCAGCTGATGAATCAGTACTCCTCCATGTGGAACACCACTTGAAGGAAGCACTGAGGATTGTAAGGGTGAAGAATGTACTCTGGATTTGGACGTCAATGACCATCACCAAGAGTGGCTCGTGTAAACAAAAGGGTTTCCTTTACTCCACAACAGGCTGGTATTGGGTGTCACAGATAACTGTGGGTGTCTCTCTCCTGCAGCTGTTGAAACCACAACCCGAAATGTCGCAATGGGGCAGTTTCGCAAGAGAGAGGGAACAATCTCACTGTTTATACCTAACCAGTGGGATTGTTCTTATGCCAAGCCACGCCAGTACTTGTGGCAATGGTTACTCCCATAATGGCTTTTCCATGCTTCTCATTAAGAAACGTACTTTGCAATTCTTTTCCTATCTTGAGAAGTTTTCAATCTAATCCAGTTTATGTTTTGCCGTTACGTGACGCTTTATTTGTGACTGCACTCAAAATACTCAAAAATATTGAAATGGTTAAATGCAAAGCATTAATAAACCTGTATTTGTGACGCACATTTATATATGTGTTGTGAAGAGATATATATCAATGTGCTCTTTGTAACACAATGCTGCCGGGATACACCGTTCCTGAGACTAAGGGCTGGATTCTCCGATCGCCGATACCAAAATCGCATTCGGCATACATCCGGAAATGCTTTTTTACGCTGGAATCGGGGGCGGTGCCGTTTTTCCGATGCTCCGCTCCCTCAAAAACGGCATACTCGAGGAGTATGCCGCACGCCATCGGGTCAGCCCCAGGATGCCACCTGAGGTCCTCCCCCGATGCTCCGCCCCGATGGGCCGGGTCCCCGACTGCATGCGGTGCGTGTCCTCACAACCTTCGGGGACCTCGCATGGCGGCTGCAGACAGAGAAGCCGTTCTGTTGGCAGGGGGGGCTTCGACGTGGGCTGGAGGGACTGGTGGGAGGTGGTCCCAGGGTGGCGATGGGGTGTTACAGGGGGGCAGTTTTTGGCACGCAGGGTCCTTGCGCGGCCACCGCCATGTTGTATGGCGTGGCCCCCGCAGGCTGCCGCTATGCGCATGTGAGGCCATGGACCCGGCCATTCTGCGCCTGTGTCCGCAGGTAAAGCCGGGGGCTTTACGCATCGCGGCTGCTAGCCCTCCACCGGGCGGAGGATCAGAAAAACGGCACTGACTTTTTGGTCGTAAGACCAGACGGATCCTGCGGTCATAGCTGCAGAATCTGGAAATGCAGCCCTGAGCGTTGACACCAGGGATGAACTTGTGAACTTCGAGGGTGGCGCGGTGGCACAGTGGTTAGCACTGCTGCCTTACACCATTGAGGATCCGGGTTCGATCCTGGCCCCGGGTCACTGTTCGTGTGAAGTATGCACATTCTCTCCGTGTTTGCGCGGGTCTCCGCCCCCACAACCCAAAGATGTGCAGGGTAGGTGGATTGGCCACGTTAAATTGCCCCTTAATTGGAAAAAAAAATAATTGGGTACTCTAAATCTATAGAAAAAAAAGAAAAAAATGGGACTTGTGGACTTTCATGACAGCAAAACCGCCGCCGCACCTGGACCGATTCAGCGACTATTAAGGGTCTAGCACCGGCGCCACGTGGAACACAATGGATTCCAATGAGAAACGGGGCTGGATTCGCCAGATTCGCAATTGACACTCAGGAGGCTGACAAGCTGCAGCTGCATATACACACTTCACTCCCCACACACACCATCCCAGCCAACAAGATTGCAGCAAGGAGAGCAGCACCACTGATGCCGAGCTCGAGACTCTCCTGGACGTGGTGGAGGAGAAGCAGGCTACCATGTACCCTGGCCTGGAAGGAGGCTGCCAACCGCTGCCGTTCGCCGTGCCTGGGCGCAAGGGAAGAGGCCGTCAGTTCCGTCAGCAACACCATCCGGACCGGTCTGCAGTGCAGGACCTGCACAGGGTGGCCAGGGTGAGTAGGCAGCACTGTGCCCCTAGCACTAAGCCCCCGACCCGCACACCGTAACCCAACCTCTCCCCCCCCCCCCCCCCCCCCCCACTCGAAGGGTGTCAGAACCCCCATACTTCACCACATGCCATGTCCTCCCTCCTCTCTCTCCCTCATCAGACAAGACGCCGGTTTCACAATTATTAAAAGCACAAGTGAACCTCGTCATTGGGAATTCGGTCCATCGGGGTTGGAGGATCGTGGAGGCCCCGGAGAATACCGCATTGGGCCCGCTAGTGATATGTAAACGGTGTTTACTGTAGCTGCATTCTGGACTGCATTGACGGTGCTGGTGAGGCAATGGAGAATTGCAATTTGGCGTGAAATCAGCGCCCACTGCGATTTCGCCGTCGGAATGGATTCTCCACCCAACCTCGTTTCCCGATTTCGGCGTCAGCCGATGGAGAACCCTGCCCGGGCAGTTTGATGCGATAATGTGTACTGACGTGCCAATGCCCTTCTGCTTTACTCAGGCAGCCTTTTAACTAGAGTCACTCGAGTTCAAAAAAACATTGAAGCAACCAACTTGAAAACTGGCTCCACTCAATTCCTAGTGGTTCCAGTTTGCTCGTAAACCTGTTCCAGAAGAAGCAAACTGGTACCCACAAGGTTCAAATGGTCAGAGCTGAACTGGACAAGTTGGTTCACAACGGGTTTCTCATTGCAAGTGCCAGTTATTCCTGCTAAAACTGGTTGTGACCTGTTATTCTGGTAGAAATCAGTTATAACCAGCTGGTTCAGACTGCTTTTTCCTCCTGGGGCATGTTGTGCAATATGTTTGGGTGATGTTGGGTGATGGTTGAATAGCTGCCAGTATGTGCAAGCTGTAATTTGTGTGATTGAGGCTTGCAACAGTGGATGTGTTTGCGAAAATTCATATGAATGTTAGATTTGAGTCCTGATTGAAAGAGAAATGCAGATGGGTAATGGGGCGCAGTGAATTCAGCGTTGAAGAGTCTATTGGCTCAGTTGACTTGCTGCAGCGTTGCATTCACGTTCATCTGGCAACACTCCTAGCATTGAAATCTGTTGATATATTCCGCCCCCTGCAGCATGTTTTGTGGCGCCAGAGATTGGCCGGAGAATCCATTTCGAAATCGGGTGCGACACTGTTTTTCAGATGCTCCACCCCCTCAAAAACGGCGTCACCGCTGAGTACGCCACACGCCATTGGGACAGCTTCAGGACATCACCTGAGGCCCTTCCTGTCATGATATTTAGATCAGCATATCATGGTGCAATCAAACACACACTGTTGGACATGCAGTAGGACCAACCAACACACACACAACATCGCAGCCAATCACCAGTGAGAGCACACGCACTATAAAAACAGGGGACACTGCAGTGCCCGCCCATTCCAGCAGCAGCCAGCTCAGAGCACCAAGATCAAAGCCTGCCACTCAGACATTCACCATGGGCGTCATTCTCCGCCGGCGGGAGTCTCCGTTTTGCCGGCGCCCGGAGCTTTCCCGATGGCGTGGGGCTGCCCCACAATGGGAAACCCCATTGACCGGCCGGTGTTACGGAGACTCCCGCCGGCCGGTCGGGGCAGAAATGTGGCGGGGCGGGTAGGAGAATTTTGCCCCATGTGCTGAGTGCCTCACCCAGATAGTGATAGGACAGGGTCCACAGATTAGCTGGTAATGCACGTACCCAAGTTCGCAGTGTGCTGTTATAGTTAACTAGTAAATAAAAGTGAGTTACATCATCTCCAGCCGTGTTGGATCGTTTGTACACCAGAACACCCAACACGACACTTCCCCGATGCTCCGTCCCCGATGGGGCGACTTCCCGACGGCGTGGCAGACGTGTGCTCACAGCTTTCGGAGACCTCTCGCGGCGGCTGCGGGCTGCGGCCTCGGGAGGGAGGGGGAGCCGTTCCGCTGGCCAGGGGGGCTTTGGCGGGGGAGGGAGGGACTGGTGGGGGGGTGGTCCGGGGGTGGCGGAGGTGGGCTACAGGGGGGCACTATCTGGCAGGCCGCATCCGCACGCGGCCAGCACCATGTTGTACTGCGCGACCTCTGAAGGTCGTCGCCGTGCGCCTGCGCGGCCACGGACCCCGCAATTCTTTGTCCGTATCTGCAGGTAAAGCCGGGGACTTTATGTGGCGCGGATGCTAGTCCCCCACCGGCCGGAGCATCGGTGCGGGGGCGCCACTGACTTTATGGTCATAAGACTAGACACATGCTCCGGACATAGCCTCAAAATAGGAGAATCCAGCCCTTAATCTCAGAAACGGAGAATCCCAACCCTTACAGCTATCCTCTTGTTCTGCCATCTGTACTAGTGTATGCGTGGACCCAAGGAATGTGCGTGATTGTGATTTACCTAGTATTCCTATAAATTCATGCAAGTTCCGATAATCTTATCTTGTTCTTGGTTTAACTTCATAAAATTTGTCTGACTAATTCTTCGTAATCTGTTAAATGTAAACAGTGGGACTCCTGCAGTATTGGTAAAGTAAATCCTCTCTAAATTCACGGCCTGACCTGGAATGGTAAAATAGGGGAGACATTTTATCCCTCCTCACATGGTATTAACAGCTGGGAACCCAGAGACTGTTTTCAGGTCTTATTCAAACTTGTCTGGGTTAAGGTTATGTGACTTTTTTATTTGTGAGCTTAGATTGTGACTGACGTTAGGCTACTTGACCATGGATGGCTTCATAGCCAGTTGGAACCTCACTGATCCAACACTCCCACATATGCAGTCTCCACTGGGCAGTCACTGTGTAGTCTTTAGGATCAGGTACATGGCCAATAGTTTCACACCCTAGTGCAGTTTCTGCCCCATCTCAGTTTAGAAAACTCATCATGGACTCGAGAACAAAACTGGGATCTTGGTTGCATGCATCACGCAGTGCCATATCAATTGGTGAACTTAGTCACTAGACTTGACTCTAAACTAATTGGATTTAATGGCTCCAGCCCTATCAATGATCGACAGTTCAGAAGAATGAAAAGGGGATCTCATGGAATCCAGTTTTAACATAACGGCACCTCCTTTTGATTGGCATTTGAATTTGGGTGAGGTAATAAAAATAATAATCACTTATTGTCACAAGTAGGCTTCAATGAAGTTACTATGCAAAGACCCTAGCAGATGGAGCAGATCTTCCACCTGTCTTCCTGTATATCACAAAGGCATTTGTTCCCAGACTGTCCCAGAAAATACCACCCTAAAGGTTCTTCAAATGCCTCAGCAGAAGAGCTAGACTCGGCCTCTTTGAACCCTGCACCAGGGCCTTTACTACGGAATGGCAATGAGTGTCTTTGGATAAACCATTTTACCAAAAGGTCATCTTTGATAGACAGGAATATGGGAATTGGTAAACAAAAAAGACAAAGGTCTACCTAGTTTGCCTTCTACCATCACACTGAACCCCCTCAAGTGGTCACTCTACTCTCAGTTCATTCCTCACACTCCAAACTCTGCTGTACTCCTTGCAGGAGATGCGTGCCCATGGAGAGGGCTGGAATGGGCTTGCAGACTGTTGTGAGTTTCTTTTATTCTGTCTTTTCTGTGGCTCTGTTCCAATTATGGCAATCAGTGAGTTTGCCTTTCTTTCTGTGTTATCTATGTCTTAATGCTTAGAGTCGCCAGGTATCGAATTATACCACCACAAGTTTCAACCGGCTAGCAATCAAAGAGCCAAACACCAGTTAGTTAGTTCAAGGTCAAGGGTACTTTATTTACACACAATTAGTCATGCAGCATAAACAATACTAGTTAACTACACCTATCAACTAAGATAACCTGTACTTAACTTCGGGCACCCGGCTTAGGTCAGAAAACAGTGGCCGCTGTTCAATTCTGGATCTCTCGGGTTCGAAGGAGTAACTGCTGCTCAGCTGGGCTCATCCGTTTGGTAGTGGGCATTCAACTTGGACTCGCTTCTGGTGTTGCTGCAATTGGCGATGGCCGTGACCAGGGTACCAAGGCCAAGAGAGAGCGAACATATGGCGAACTCTTCTTTTTATACTCGGGGGGGTTTTCGCACTCTTTTGGGCGGTCCTTCGATTTGGGCCTTACTAATTGGGTGATCCCTGATCACTCCGTTCGATTCCTTAGCCAATAATTGGGCGGGGATCTGGATGGCTAAACGTGTCCCGAGCAGTCACTGATCCCGTTGTTTGCATTTCCCTTGAACAGGGAGTGGCCAAAATGTCTGGGACTGTCCCGGTTGCTTGAGTACCAGTCCTTTGTTTTGGTGAAGCTGGGCCATCAAATGTTAATCGGCCCCATTAAACTGCTAATTGGACGGAGTCTCGATACCTTCTGGACTTTTTGCGGACAAATATGCATTTCAGGCTCTGAGCCTGCCTGAGTCTTGGCTTGTCCATTTTACCCGCCAGGCTTTGCGAGTTTCTCTGTACCTAGTTGGAAGTGACCATCCCAGATGGCTACAAGACATAGCCACCCTGACCATGAAGGAGGAGGAAGTATTTGATATCAACAGCACGGTATTAACAATGGTCATTGGCGATGGAGCGATGGCGATGATGCAGAGACCTCATGACAGCATTAAATGAAGCACTTCCACTTGGCTCTGTCACTCATGTTGATTTAATGTCACCAATTATTTAAATATCATGATCTGTACTATGCTGACTTAGAACCCTAGTTCACATTTCAGCACTAATTCATGTCTTTCCTCTCCAACAGATGCATTCTGATTCTTGATGGGGGAGTCCTCAGTGGAAAGCACCATAATGCACCATCACATGACTCCTGCACACCCTCCACCAATGAAGATAAACCTATCTCATTGAGCCCAGCGTCACCGTCAGATAGAATGGTACACGGTGAAGACCACATCACATCTGAGCAGAAGCAGGTGCTGGAGACAGAGATGGAAGTGAAGAGTCTCTATCGGCGGGTTCCAGCGAATCCAAGCTTTGCTCAGCTGGACGCAGATGCCATGTCTCCGGAGCCATCGACGAACATGGAGCAGCAAAAGAAAATATGTGTGCTTAGAGGCAGTGCACACCCTTGCACAGAAATGGAAGTGTTCAGCACTAGCATGAGGGCCATGCTGTCTCAGGAATTTGCTTTGATGATCACTTCCATTGGAAGAAAGGCCTCATGGTGAGCCAGATGCAACAGGCCGTCAAGTGTACACTACCTCACACCAATGGTTCTGCTCTCCTGAAACAACTTATTCTGGCTTTTTAAATCCTAAGAACGGCAACTGTATTACACTATTCACTTTTTTCTTTTCAAGTGAGAGCATGCCTGATTTACACAATCAGTCCTCATAATCCAATCTTTCTATCCCCTCAGCCACTCTGTTAGTCAGAGAGTCACAGAGGTTTACAGCACATCATGTCTTCACCAGCCATCAAGCACCTGGCTATGCTAATCCAATTTTCCAGCACTTGGACTGAGATTTTGAGTCTGTTCCTACTGATCATCCAGTCCCACCGACGGCATTCCCTTGCCACGGGTCTCCCAGCAGTGTGGAGTGGATTCAATGGGAAATCCCATCGACAGCGGCGGAACCAGCAGATCCCGCCACCAACCAATGATGGACTGCCTCCTGCCACTGAGAAACATGCCGTGAGGGGGCCAGAGAATCTCACTCTTGGTCTGTAGCCTTATATGCTATGGCATTTCAAGTACACATCTAAATGTTTCTTAAATGTTGTGAGAGTTCTGGCCTCTAACACCCTATCAGGCAGTGAGTTCCAAATTCCCACAAGTCTCAGGGTGAAAATGTTTTTGCAAATCCCCTCTAAATCTCCTGCCCCTGACCTAAAATCTGTGTCCCCTGATTATTGATCCCTCTACAAAGGGGAAAGGTTTCTTCCTATGTACCCTATCTATGCACCTCATAATTTTGTACACCTCAGTCAGAGCCTTCTCTGCTCTAAGGGAAACGCTGTACAATTTCAATCCATCAACAGCAACACTAGCATTTTTATATTGCAGTTAATATAGTAAAATCTCCCAAAATACTTCACAAAAGCCCTAGGGAATAAAATTTGTTAACGGTGCTATAAGTTGTAGTTGCTACAGATTTTTGGATGAATCCTAATTTATAGCTGGTGGAAGATGGGAGGTTGGCCAGGGTAGCACAGAATAGGTAAGTCAAGGTAACAAAGGCAATTTCAGCAGTCTCACAAGTAAAGGATTTCAGCAGCAATGACATGAGGAGGTACAGAGATGGGCAATACCACAGCGCCAAAAGAAATCGCAGAATTTTGCAATTCAGAAGGAGGCCATCTGCACTAGGCTGCTTTGAAAAGCTGCAATTTTCTTTTGGCACTGCAGTGACCTATACCGTGCACATTACTCTAAGTGCAGTCACAACAATGATTTATAATTAGTATTTTAGCTCAATTTTGGCATTTTCATATGTGATTTGCTTCACTCACTGTCATCGAGCATTGTTGTGATATCTTCAACCCATTGTCAACCAAATCATGAAGATGGCATACGGCACGACACTGACATTCTGGTTGATTGATAGGGTTGGGCATAGGTAGTATGTTCTTGCAGGCTTGATGCATCTCACCCCGCTGTACAAATGACTCTGACACTGAGATTAGGATATTCATCTTGAAACTAGTGCAGGTGAACCCCAAGGATTTTAATCCACAATATTGAAATAACTTGGTTTTCAATCTACCCATTTTATCATTGTGCTGCTGCTTCTATATCCCGCCCGTGATCTCCAGCGAAGATAAGGACACTCAAGTTATATTGTCATGAGAATGTCGCTTTAAGAAATGTTTGGCTGCTCATGTTACTTAGTGATGTCAGAGTGTGGGTGGAGCTGAGCTCTGGCTCTGCTTTTTAGTTTCACTTTGAGTTAGAATCATTAAAACCTCTTCCTTTTCCTCTCCTTCCCTTTCAAAGTACCTTTTAAGCATATTCACATGACACACTCGGTGAGTTTTCCTTCTATCTGGTGTTTTTACCACATAATTCACCTCACTTAATTTCCTTTCAATCTGATAAGGTCCACAAACCTTGCTTTTAAAGGTTCACCTACCACTGGTAACAGCCCTAAAACTTTATCTCCACTGGCAAAACTACGAACTTTGGATTTCTTGTCCGCGACCCGTTTCATCACATTTTGTGCAACTTTTAAATGTTGTCTAGCCAATTCACCTGCTCTATTTAATCGTTCCCTAAAATTTGACACGTAATCCAATAATGTATTTCCGATTTCTCACTCACCAATTTTTCCTTAATCAATTTAAGTGGTCCTCTTACCTCATGACCAAAAATTAGTTCAAAAGGACTATGTTGGTTGACTCATTAGGTGCATCCCTAATTGCAAACAGTACGAATGGAATTCCTTTATCCCAATCCTCTGGATAATCTTGACAATAAGCCCTCAACATTGTCTTTAATGTCTGATGCCACCTTTCTAACGCTCCCTGCGATTCTGGATGGTACGCAGTTGATTTAAATTGTTTTATTCTTAAACTATCCATAACTCCTTTGAATAACCTTGAGGTAAAATTCGATCCTTGATCCGATTGTATTTCTGTGGCTAGTCTATATCTAGTAAAGAATTTAAGTAACTCCTCCACAATCTTTTTAGCTGTAATATTACGTACTGGAATGACCTCTGGAAACCTAGTAGACACATCCATTATAGTCAAAAGATATTGATTCCCACTTTTCGTTTTAGGAAGTGGTCCTACGCAATCAATTTGGACCCTTGTAAAAGGTTCCTCAAATGCTGGAATGGGTATTAAGGGTGCTGGTTTTATCACTGCTTGAGGTTTCCCAATCACTTGACATGTGTGACATGATTGACAAATTTAACTACATCTTTATGTAGTCCAGGCCAATAAAAATGTTTTTGGATTTTAGCTTGAGTTTTCCTTATTCCCAAATGACCTCCCACTGGTGCCTCAAGCGCAACTCGCAACACCTCCTTTGTACCGGCAATACTACTTGATGAACTTTGATGAACTTCTGCCCACTTTCCATCCGCCTGCATATGTAAAGGTCTCCATTTTCTCATCAAGGCATTACTTTTACGGTAATAACACTCAGTTATACACGCAGATTCCTCTTCCGTATATGCTTTCTGATATATCCGTTTTATTTCTATATCTTTCTGTTGTAACTCCGCCAATTTTCCTGAACTAAAAATATCCGACTCATCCTCCACCTTTTCTTGTTCTTTTTCAACCATCTGATCAAAAATCGTTTCTGATAAGTGCACTTCTTTTTTTTAAAATATATTTTATTCAAGATTTTTTGGCCAAACATAACAGTACACAGTTTTTCTTTTTAACAACAATAAAGCAATATAAATAACAGTGGCCAGTTTTAAACAAATAAATAAATAATAATGTATAAACAGAAACTAAATGGCAACTGCCTTATCAAAAATAATTACTCTCCAAATATACAATCCAACAGCCCAATATACATTGCCTAGAACAAATGCCTATACATATACAATGACATCCCTGAGAGCCCGCCCGGGTCCTCCCCCCCCCCCCTCCCCCCTGGGTTGCTGCTGTTGCCTTCTTTCTCTTCCATTCCCTCTATCGTTCTGTGAGGTAGTTGACGAACGGTTGCCACCGCCTGGTGAACCCTTGAGCCGAACCCCTTAATACGAACTTGATCCGTTCTAGCTTTATAAACCCTGCCATGTCATTTATCCAGGTCTCCACGCCCGGGGGTTTGGCTTCCTTCCACATAAGCAATATCCTGCGTCGGGCTACTAGGGACGCAAAGGCCAAAACATCAGCCTCTCTCGCCTCCTGTACTTCCGGCTCTTCTGCGACCCCGAATATAGCCAACCCCCAGCCTGGCTCGACCCGGACCCCCACCACCTTCGAAAGCACCTTCGCCACCCCCACCCAGAACCCCTGTAGTGCCGGACATGACCAGAACATGTGGGTGTGATTCGCTGGGCTTCTCGAGCATCTCCCACACCTATCCTCTACCCCGAAAAATTTACTGAGCCGTGCTCCAGTCATATGCGCCCTGTGTAAAACCTTAAATTGTATCAAGCTTAGCCTGGCACACGAGGACGACGAGTTTACCCTACGTAGGGCATCAGCCCATAGCCCCTCTTCGATCTCTTCCCCCAACTCTTCCTCCCATTTCCCTTTCAGCTCATCTATCATGATCTCCCCCTCGTCCCTCATTTCCCTATATATATATATCCGACACCCTACCATCCCCCACCCATGTCTCTGAGATCACTCTATCTTGCACCTCCTGCGTTGGAAGCTGCGGGAATTCCCTCACCTGTTGCCTCGCAAACGTCCTCAGTTGCATATACCTAAACGCATTCCCTTGGGGCAACCCATACTTTTCCGTCAGCGCTCCCATACTTGCAAACGTCCCATCCAGGAACAGATCTCTCAGTTGTACTACCCCAGCTCTTTGCCATACTCCAAATCCCCCATCCATTCTCCCCGGAACAAACCTATGGTAGTTTCTTATCGGGGACCGCACCGAGGCTCCCGTCCTTCCCCTATGCCGTCTCCACTGCCCCCAAATTTTTAGTGTTGCCACCACCACTGGGCTTGTGGTGTATTTCTTCGGTGAGAACGGCAACGGTGCCGTCACCATTGCTTGTAGGCTGGTCCCCTTGCAGGACGCCCTCTCCAATCTCTTCCATGCCGCTCCCTCCCCTTCTCCCATCCACTTACACACCATTGAGATATTGGCGGCCCAGTAATAATCGTTTAGGCTCGGTAATGCCAGCCCCTCCATCTCTACTACGCTGCAAGAACCCCCTCCTCACTCTCGGGGTCTTCCCGGCCCACACAAAACTCATAACACTTTTCTCAATCCTCTTAAAAAAAGCCTTCGTGACCATCACCGGGAGGCACTGAAACACAAAGAGGAATCTCGGGAGGACTACCATTTTAACCGCCTGCACCCTTCCTGCCAGTGACAGGGACACCATGTCCCATCTCTTGAAATCCTCCTCCATCTGTTCCACCAATCGTGTTAAATTAAGCCGGTGTAAGGTTCCCCAATTCTTGGCTATCTGAATCCCTAGGTACCGGAAATCTCTTGTTACCTTCCTCAGCGGTAAATCCTCTATTTCCCTGCTCTGCTCCCCCGGATGCACCACAAACAACTCACTTTTCCCCATGTTCAATTTGTACCCCGAAAAATCCCCAAACTCCCCAAGTATCCGCATTATCTCTGGCATCCCCTCCACCGGGTCCGCAACATACAACAACAAATCATCCGCGTACAAAGATACCCGGTGATCTTCTCCTCCCCTAAACACTCCCCTCCACTTCCTGGAACCCCTCAGTGCTATGGCCAGGGGCTCAATCGCCAATGCAAACAGTAACGGAGACAGGGGACACCGCTGCCTCGTCCCTCTGTGAAGCCGGAAATAATCAGACCTCCGTCCATTCGTGACCACACTCGCCATCGGGGCCCTATACAGCAACTGTACCCATCCAAAGCCAAATCTCCTCAGCACCTCCCACAGATAATCCCACTCCACTCTGTCGAATGCTTTCTCGGCATCCATCGCCACCACAATCTCCGCTTCCCCCTCTGGCGGGGGCATCATCATTACCCCTAGCAACCTCCGTATGTTCGTGTTCAGCTGTCTCCCCATCACAAACCCGGTTTGGTCCTCATGGACCACCCCCGGGACACAGTCCTCTATCCTCGTCGCCATCACCTTGGCCAGAATCTTAGCATCCACATTTAAAAGGGAAATGGGCCTATAGGACCCGCATTGCAGCGGGTCTTTTTCCTTCTTTAAAAGGAGCGATATCGTTGCCTCTGACATAGTCGGGGGCAGCTGTCCCCTTTCCCTAGCCTCATTAAAGGTTCTCGTCAAAAGCGGGGCCAGCAATTCCATATACTTCCTATAAAATTCCACCGGGAATCCGTCTGGTCCCAGGGCCTTCCCCGCCTGCATGCTCCCAATCCCTTTCACTACCTCCTCAATCTGTGCTCCCAGTCCCGCCCTCTCCTGTTCCTCCACCTTAGGGAATTCCAGCTGATCCAGAAAGCACATCATTCTCTCCTTCCCTTCCGGGGGCAGAGCTTTATATAATCTTTCGTAGAATGCCTTGAACACCCCATTCACTCTCCCCGCTCCATCTCTCCCTCCTCATCTCTCACCCCCCCTATCTCCCTCGCTGCTCCCCTCTTCCTCAGTTGGTGGGCCAACAACCGGCTCGCCTTCTCTCCATATTCGTACTGTACACCCTGTGCCCTCCTCCATTGTGCCTCTGCATTACCCGTAGTCAGCAGGTCAAATTCTACATGTAGCCTTTGTCTTTCCCTGTACAGTTCCTCCTCCGGTGCCTCCGCATATTGTCTGTCCACCCTCAAAAGTTCTTTCAGCAACCACTCCCTTTCCCTACCCTCCTGCTTTCCTTTATGTGCCCTGATAGATATCAGCTCCCCTCTAACCACTGCCTTCAACGCCTCCCAGACCACTCCCACCTGAACCTCCCCATTATCATTAAGCTCCAAGTACCTTTCAATACACCCCCTCACCCTTAAACATACCCCCCTCATCCGCCAATAATCCCATGTCCATTCTCCAGGGTGGGTGCTGTTCTTTTTCCTCTCCTATCTCCAGGTCCACCCAGTGTGGAGCGTGGTTCCGAGATAGCTATGGCCGTGTACTCTGTCCCCGTCACCTTCAGGATCAATGCCCTTCCCAAAACAAAAAAATCTATCCGTGAATATACTTTATGAACATAGGAGAAAAACGAGAACTCCTTACTCCTAGGCCTGCTAAATCTCCAGGGGTCTACTCCTCCCATCTGCTCCATGAAGTCCTTGAGCACCCTAGCTGCAGCCGGCCTTCTCCCGCTCCTAGGCCTCGATCTGTCCAGCCCTGGGTCCAGCACCGTATTAAAGTCTCCCCCCATTACCAACTTTCCCGCCTCTAGGTCCGGGATACGTCCCAACATACGCCTCATAAAATTTGCATCATCCCAGTTCGGGGCATATACGTTCACTAGAACCACCGCCTCCCCTTGTAATCTACCACTCACCATCACATATCTACCCCCACTATCCGCCACTATGGGATTTGCCTCAAACAGTACCCGTTTCCCCACTAATATAACCACCCCCCTGTTCTTTGCATCTAAACCCGAATGAAACACCTGCCCCACCCATCCTTTGCGTAGTCTGACCTGGTCTATCAGTTTCAAATGCGTCTCCTGCAACATAACCACATCTGCCTTTAATTTCTTTAGGTGTGCGAGTACCCGTGCCCTTTTAATCGGCCCGTTCAGCCCTCTCACATTCCACGTGATCAGCCGGGTTGGGGGGCTCTTTACCCCCCCCCCCCTTGTCGACTAGCCATCCCCTTTTTTAATCCAGCTCCTCACCCGGTTCCCACGTACCCGTATATCCCCCCGACGGCGCCCTCCCGCCTCGACCACCCCACCCTGTACCAGCTCCCCCTTCTCCCCAGCAGCAACCCAGTTAACCCCCCCCCACCCCCGCTAGATCCCTTTCTAGCGTAGTTGCACCCCCCATGTTGCTCCCAGAAGTCAGCAATCTCTGGCTGACCTCGGCTTCCCCCCGTAACCTCGGCCCCCACTGTGCGAGGCCCCCTCCTTCCTGCTTCCCTGTTCCCGCCATGATTACCATAGCGCGGGAACAAAGCCCGCGTTTCCCACTCGGCCCCGCCCCTAATGACCGGCGCCCACAGTTCCTCATCCTCCCTCCCCCCTCCCCCACAACATGGGGAAGAGAGAAAAGTTACAGGGTCGCAAGATTAACAACTTGAAAAATCATCCCCTCACCCTTTTTCCCCCTTCACCCCACTTAATCACCCCACCACCTTGTCCCAAACGTTCTTTTTCTTGCCCGCCTATTCCAGCTTCTCGTCCACAATAAATGTCCACGCCTCTTCTGCCGTCTCAAAGTAGTGGTGCTTCCCTTGGTGTGTGACCCACAATCTTGCCGGCTGCAACATTCCGAATTTGACCTTCCTTTTGTGAAGCACCGCCTTAGCCCGATTAAAACTTGCCCTCCTTCTCGCCACCTCCGCACTCCAATCTTGATATACGCGGATGACCGCGTTATCCCACCTACTGCTCCGAGTTTTCTTCGCCCATCTGAGGACCATCTCTCTGTCATTATAGCGGAAAAATCTCACCACTATGGCTCGAGGTATTTCTCCAGCCCTCGGTCTTCGCGCCATAACTCGATAAGCTCCCTCCACCTCCAACGGGCCCGTCGGGGCCTCCGATCCCATTAACGAGTGAAGCATCGTGCTCACATATGCCCCGACGTCCGCCCCTTCTGCGCCTTCGGGAAGACCAAGAATCCTTAAATTCTTCCTCCTCGCATTATTCTCCAGCACCTCCAGCCTTTCCACACACCTTCTGTGTTGTGCCTCGTGCATCTCTGTCTTCACCACCAGGCCCTGTATTTCGTCTTCATTTTCAGCGGCCTTTGCCTTCACGACCCGAAGCTCCTGCTCCTGGGTCTTTTGCTCCTCCTTTAGCCCTTCAATCGCCTGTAATATCGGGGCCAGCAGCTCCTTCTTCATCTCCTTTTTCAGTTCTTCCAGATAGCGCTGCAGGAACTCTTGTTGGTCAGGGCCCCATACTAAGCGGCCACCTTCCGACGCCATCTTGCTTTGTGCTTGCCTTCCTTGCCGCTGCTCTAGAGGATCCTCCGCAATCCGGCCGCTTTCCTCTCCTTTTTCCATCCGTATCCAGGGGGGATTCCCTTCTGGTTTACCGCACAGTGTTTTTAGCCGTTAAAATTGCCGTTGGGGCTCCTATTAATAGCCCAAAAGTCCGTTCCACCGGGAGCTGCAGAAACATGCGACTCAGCTGGTCATCGCCGCACCCGGAAGTCTGATAAGTGCACTTCAACTTCATCTTCACTCTTTGATTTCTCCTCTTGTCTTAACCTGTGACTTTGCGACCTTGTTACTACACAATCCGGAAAAATCCCAGGATATTCGTCCTTCAACACTTCAGTTGTCTGATTTTCCACTAGTTTATCAACCACAGTAGGCATCACTCCTACCTGCGATCCAGCTATATCATTACCCAAGATAAACTGTATTCCTGGACAAGATTGTTTATCTATTACTCCTACTACCACTTCACCACTCTTCACTGGACTTTCCAACCTTACCTTATATAATGGAACACTACTCCTCTCACCCTGAATTCCACATATTACCACCTTTTCAGGCAATATTCTTCCCAGACTACATAACTCCTCATCTCCTACCATTAAAGATTGACTAGCTCCTGTATCTCTTAAAATTGTGACTTATTTGCCTGCTCCTCCTGATACACATGAGTAAACTTTACCCACACAAGTAAATTCTTTAAAGAGATCTGGCACCTTCTTATCAATCACCTCTTGATCAGGCTGTACAATCTTTTGCACCTTCTTCCCTTCACTTGGACTTTCCTTTACCACTCTAACAAACCCCACTGTCTTATCCTGTTTTACCACATCAGCCTTCTCCGTGCTTTTCTTGAACCACCAACACTGAGACTTTACATGGCCTAGTTTATTACAGTGAAAACATTTGAAACTTTTCATTTCTTTTCCGCCCTCCTGGATTTAAAAAAAAATCTGAGTTACACTCTCCTTATTATCTCCCATCAAATCACCTTTACCACTTGAGTATTTCTCATGTCCCCAGTTTCTATCCCTCACAGGCTGAAACTGATGTCGGAAACCAAGCTTTGATTTATGAACTATTTCATAATCATCTGCCATTTCTACTGCTAATCTCGCAGTTTTAACCCTCTGTTCTTCCACATGAGTTCTCACTACATGAGGAATTGAACTTTTAAACTCCTCCAAAAGTATAATTTCTCAGAGAGCTTCATACGTTTGGTCTATTTTCAAAGCCCTTATCTACCTATCAAAATTACTCTGTTTGATCCTTTCAAACCCTATGTATGTTTGACCAAATTATTTCCTTACATTTCTAAACCTTTGTCTGTAAGCTTCAGGCACTAGTTCATATGCAACTAAGGTGGATTTTTCACCTCCTCATACGTCTCAAATACCTCCTCCGGCAGTGATGCAAACACTTCACTTGCCCTACCTACCAGCTTTGTTTGAATCAGTAATATCCACATGTCCTGTGGCCATTTCATTTGTTTAGCCACCTTCTCAAATGAAATGAAAAAGGCTTCCACCTCCTTCTCGTCAAACCTTGGCAATGCTTGCACATATTTAAATAGATCCCCACCAAGCCTTCGACTATGATACTCTTTCTTACTATCCTCATCACTATCAACCGACTGTACGTTTCCCTTTACGTCTGCCAATTTTACCTGACTGTCATGTTTCATGGCCATTTTCTGAAGTTCAAACTCTCTCTCTTCATCTTTTTCCCTGATCTGTATCTCCCTTTCTCTTTCTTTCGTTCTGCTTTCTGTTTTCCTTTCTTCTCTCTCTTTTTCCTCTCTCTCTCTTTTTCTTTCTTTTTCTTCTCTCTCTCTTTTGTATTCAAGCTGCTTTAATTCTTTCTCATGATCCATTTGTTTAATTTGTAACTGAATTTTTGCCATTTCCAATGAGTCAAACTGTATCTCAGGCAACTTTAAATGCTTAGCCACCACCACAATTACCTCATCTTTTCGCATTTTGTCAAGTAATGTTAACTGCAATGTTTTTACCAAAAGCGACAGTCTCATGACAATATCAAACAAAAGTATATTTGTACTAATCTGCAGAAATAGCGAATTAAAGGCAAATAATTATAATGATAAGTGGACGGTGCCATTAAAGATAAATGGCACAGTAATAACAGTCAAGCTTGACACAAGTGCGAGGACCAACCTCATTGTGCCACAATGATGTCCTGCACTTAAAAAGGTTTGTCACAATTGTGATAGAACGGGTCATTTTGTTAGGTGATGCACCTTACGTCCGACAGTTGTCCGAACAGAAGTGAGGAGTGCGGTTAATAAATGCATCGATGACCGGGCTGATGTGAACATGATCCCAGAAAGGGACATAAACAGTTCGATCAGCCAAAGCAAAAGATCTTTTATCAAAATTTACAACCATAGTGAGGTGAATGCAGGATCATTGAGGACAGATGGACAATTCCGCTAATGGTTAATGGTACGCCTATCAACTGTAAGCTCAATACAGGAGCAAGGGCCAATCTGATGCCATTGTCAGCGGTGGAACGACTAAAAGTCAAGCCAACAATTATCCCAAGATCAGTGCTCCTGAAGGATTACAACGGTGATCAGGTCACAACCTTAGAAAAATGCAAACTCAAAGTCACTGTCAAGGACAGGTCGTGCAGGATAATACTCTCCATAGTGGAAGAGCTTGGGTTCGTCAAAAGGTTGTACGCTGCAGAAAACATGGCACCCGCCAATATATATCCATTGAATCGATCATGAAGAACTTTTCGGAGATGTTTCAAGGATTTGGCACCCTGCCCTTTACATATTGCATTCAGCTGAAGGAGAATGCGAAGCTCGTCGTGCTTGCACCCAAACATCTGCCTGCTCCACTGAGGGACAAACTGAAGGATGAGCTACACAGTATGGCGGCTTTAAGCATCATCAGGTGCATAGAGGAGCCCATTGACTGGGTCAACTCCATGGTGTGTGTAAAAAAGAGGAATGGCGACCTGAGGATATTTATGGACCCCAAGGATCTCAACCTGAACATCATATTCTCGCCTGAAGATAGGCCGCTCATGCTTAAGCAGCTTCACGAAGGGAACCTGGGCAATGAGAAGTGCAATCGTAGAGCCAAGGAGGTGATCTACTGGCCAGGCATCACCCAAGACATTGCAAATATGGTCAACCACTGCGACACGTGAAATTCTGCTGCAAACAAAGCAAAGAGCTGATGCGCGTGGGTGACATGATTACAAGTCCGTGGCAGAAAGTGGGCATGGACTTGTTCCATTTCAACGGAAGAGACTATGTGGTAGTTATTGTCGTACAATGAACGGTTGAGGACTCTGGGTCTGTACTCGTTGGAGTTTCTTATTGAAATTTACACGATACTACGAGGCCTGGATAGAGTGGATGTGGAGAGGATGTTTCCACTTGTAGGAAAAGCTAGATGCAGAGGGCACAATCTCAGACTAAAGGGATGATCCTTCAAAACACAGAAGAGGAGGAATTTCTTCAGCCAGAGGGTGGTGAATCTGTGGAACCCTTTGCCGCAGAAAGCTGTGGAGGCCAAATGACTGAGTGTCTTTAAGGCAGATAGATACGTTCTTGATTAATATGGGGATCAAGGGTTATGGAAAGAAGGCAGGAGAATGGGGATGAGAAAAATATCAGCCATGATTGAATGGTGGAGCAGACTCGATTGGCTGACTGGCCTAATTCTGCTTCCAAGTCTTTTGGGTCTTACGGTCTTATTATTCCTGCTACCTTTCTTAAACAGCGGTACCACATTAGCTATTCCCCTGTCCTCTTGGGTCTCAGTGATAAGGTATATCCATGAAGGATGGCCCAAAGGATCAGGTTCTAGTTTCTATAATATTTGAGCAGAATTAAGTGACATTAATGGATTTCCGTTTCAAAACCAGCAGATTGTGATTCCACAGGCATTGCAGTCAATGATACTCATCAAGTTGCAAGAAGGGCACTTAGGGACGAAAAAGTGCACGAGGAGAGCCAGGGAGGCAGTCTATTGGCCTGGGATCAACCGGGATGTTGAGTTGATGGTGGAGAGCTGTAAAACATGCCAAGGATTTCAGCACAGGCAGAGCAAGGAGCCTATGTAGATGGGTGAGATAGTCACTACTCAGTAGCAGAAGGTTGGCATGGACCTTTTCCATTTCAATGGAAAGGAGTACCTTCTGGTCAAAGACCATTTCTCAAACTACTCGGAGATAGCGTAGTTGTCGAATTCAACGGCAAGATGCGTGATAAAAACGTCAAAGAATTTTTTGCATGACACGCCATTCCGGATGTGGTCATGAGCGATAATGGTCCTTGTTTTGACTGCTATGAATGGATGGAATTTGCGCGGCAGTATGATTTCCAACATGTTTCTTCCAGTCCGCATTACCCTCAGTTGAATATCAAGGCTGAAAAGGGAGTGCACATTGTAAAACAACTCTTGAAAAAAGCACTCGACAGTCATTTTTTTTAAATAAACATTTTATTGAGGTATTTCTTTGGCATTGTAACAGCAACAAAATCAACAATGTACATAACAAGGAAAATATTAACATAGTGCAAATACCGCCTCCCTCTCCCGCAGGTCCCACCATTACTTACCCCCCTAATCTACGCTAGCCTAACCCCACCCCTTCTGCTGATGATTAATTCTCTGCGAAGAAATCGACGAATGGTTGCCACTTCCGGGCGAACCCTAACAGAGACCCTCTCATGGTGAACTTAATTTTCTCCAGGCAGAGGGAGCCAGCCATGTCCAATAGCCAGGTCTCCGATTTTGGGGGCTTCGAGTCCAGCCATGCTAGTAACATCGGCCTCCGGGCTACCAGGGAATCAAAGGCCAGAACATCTACCTCTTTCTCCTCTAGGAGTCCTGGATCCTGCGACACCCCGAAAATCACCACCTCTGGACTCATTGCCACCCTCGTATTTAATACCTTGGACATGGCGTCGGCAAACCCCTGCCAAAATCCCCTCCGTTTTGGGCATGCCCAGATAATGTGGACATGGTTCGCTGACCCCCCCCCCCCCCCGGCACACTTCGCACACCTGTCCTCCACCCCAAAGAATCCAGGCCACTGTAATGTGAGCCCGGTGAATGACCTTAAATTGGATCAGGCTGAGGCCTGGCACATGTTGCAGTAGTATTGACCCTTCCCAACGCATCCGCCCAAAGGCCCTCCTCTATCTCTCCCCCCAGCTCCTCCTCCCACTTTTGCTTCAGCTCCTTGGTTTGCGTCTCCTCCAAACCCGTAAGCTCTTTATATATGTCCGAGACGCTCCCCTCTCCTATCCATCCTCTAGAAACCACCCTATCCTGAATTCCCCTTAGCGGCAGGAGTGGGAAGGTTGGTGCCTGCCTCCGCAGAAAGTCCCGCACCTGCAGATATCAAAATTAATTTCCCCCCGCAAATGCAAATTTCTCCCCCAGCGCCCTCATACTCGGGAAGCTTCCTTCTATAAACAAGTCCCCCATCCTCTCAATCCCCACTCTCCGCCAAATTCGGAACCCCCCGTCCATCCTCCCCGGGGCAAACCGGTGATTATCACAGATTGGGAACCATACCAATGCCCCCTCTGCTCCCACATGTCTCCTCCACTGCCCCCAGACTCTCAGGGCTGCCACCACCACTGGACTGGTGGAGTATCGCGCTGGCGGGAACGGCAAAGGCGCAGTTACCAGCGCCCCCAGACTTGTGTCCTTACAAGAAGCCGCCTTCATGCGCACCCACGCCAGCTCCCCCCACACCAGCCACCTCCTCACCATGGCTATATTAGCCGCCCAGTAATAATTTCTGAAATTCGGCAGCGCCAGCCCAACATCCCCCCCGACTCTGCTCGAGCATTGCCCTCTTCATTCGCGGGGACTTGCCCCCCCTCACAAAGCCCACAATAATTTTATTGATCCCCTTAAAAAAGGACCGCGGGATGAAGATGGGGAGGCATTGAAAAATGAATAGGAATCTCGGGAGGACGGTCATTTTTACCGATTGAACTCTGCCTGCCAGAGACAACCGGAGCGCATCCCATCTCCAGAAATCCTCCTTCATCTGCTCCACCAGCCGGGCCAAGTTCAATTTATATAGCCTGTCCCAATCCCTCGCCACTTGGATACCCAGGTACCTGAAACTGTCCCCTACCACTCTGAATGGCAGTTTCCCCAGTCGCCTCTCCTGACCTCTCGCCTGGACCACAGACATCTCGCTCTTCCCCATATTGAGCTTATACCTCGAAAACCAGCCGAATTCCCCTAAAATTCCCATAATTTCTTCCATCCCCTCCATTTGGTCTGAGATATACAACAGTGGGTCATCCGCATACAGCGAGACCCTGTGCTCCACCACCCCGGACCAGCCCCTTGAGGCCCTCAGGACAATTGCCAGCGGCTCTATCGCCATCACAAACAGCAGTGGGGAGAGGGGGCATCCCTGTCTCGTCCCCGGTGCAGTCTGAAATAATCCAAAGGCGTCCTGTTTGTCCGCACACTTGCAAACGGAGCCCGGTACAGCAACCTAACCCGGTCAATAAAGCCCCTCCCAAAACCGAACCGCTCCAGCACCTCCCATAAATAATCCCACTCAACCCGGTCAAAGGCTTTCTCCGCATTCATCGCGACTACTACCTCCACCTCCCTACCTTCCTGGGGCATCATGATCACGTTTAACAGCCTTCTTACATTGGCCCCCAGCTGCCTAGCCTTAACGAACCCCGTCTGATCCTCCACAATAATGTCCAGTACACAGTCCTCAATGCTGGAGGACAAAATTTTGGCCAGAAGTTTGGCATCTACGTTCAACAAAGAAATCGGCCTGTAAGACCCACATAGCCCCGGGTCCTTGTCCCGTTTCAGGATGAGCGAGATCATGGCCTGTGACATCGTCTGGGGCAGAACCCCTCTTTCCTTAGCCTCGTTAAAGACCTTCATCAGCACCGGCCTCAATATTCCGGAGAACTTTTTACAGAACTCGGCTGGGTACCCGACCGGTCCCGGGGCCTTACCCGACTGCATGACCTTCAAACCCTCCACTATCTCCTCCAGCCCGATCGGGGCCCCCAGCCCTTCTACCAGCCCCATGTCCACCTTTGGGAAAGTCAGCCCCTCCAAGAAGTGCCTCATCCCCTCCGACCCCGCAGGGGGTTCCGACCTATACAACCTGCTATAAAAGTCCCGAAAGGCCTTGCTCACTCTCGTCGAGTCCCCAACTAAGTTCCCATCCCCGTCAATAACTTTCCCTATTTCTCCAGCTGCCTCCCTCTTTCTGAGCTGCTGTGCAAGCATCCTGCTGGCCTTCTCACCGTGCTCGTAAATCGCCCCTTCGCCTTTCTGAGCTGTTCCACTTGCCCTCCCTGTGGTTAATAAACCAAATTCCACCTGTAGACTCCGGCGTTCCCTTAAAAGCCCTGCCTCTGGAGCCTCCGCATACCTCCTATCAACTCGTAGAATCTCTTTTACCAGTCGGCCCGTTTCTGCCCTATCCATCCTGTGGGCCCGGATCGAGATCAGCTCTCCTCTCACCACTGCCTTCAGCGCTTCCTAGGCCACCGCTGCTGAGACCTTACCTGCAGGTAATTCAGCATACATCTCCTCAGCCTCTCGCACACCGCTTCGTCCGCCAACAGCCCTACATCCAACCTCCATTGCGGGCACTGCTTGCTATCCATACTCACCTGCAGGTTCACACAGTGCGGAGCATGGTCCGAGATCGTGGTTGCCGAGTACCCCGTGTCCACCACCCCAGCCAGTAGGGCCCTACCCAGGACAAAGAAATCGATCCGTGCGTACACCTTATGTCTGTGGGAGTAAAAAGAAAATTCCTTCACCCTCGGCTGCCTAAATCTCCATGGATCCACCCCCCCAATCTGCTCCATGAAGCCTTTCAGTTCCTTTGCCATTGCTGGAACCTTTCCCGTTCTCGAGCATGACCGGTCCAGGCCTGGATCAATAACCGTGTTAAAATCCCCTCCCATAATCAGCTTGTGCGAGTCCAGGTCCGGAGTCTTCCCTAGCACCCTCTTTTATATAAAATCCCCATCATCCCAATTTGGCACATATACATTGACCAGCACTACCTTCATCCCCTGCAGCTTGCCACTAACCATGATATATCGACCTCCCACATCGAGACTATCCTTCCCACCTCAAATGTCACCCACTTGTTAACCAAGATCACAACCCCTCGAGTCTTTGTATCCAGCCCCGAGTGGAAAACCTGACTAATCCAGCCTTTCCTCAACCTGACCTGGTCCACTACTCTAAGGTGCATCTCCTGCAGCATTACCACGTCTGCCTTCAGTCCCCTCAGGTGCGCAAACACACATGCCCTCTTTACCGGCCCATTCCAGGTGATCAACCTAGTTAGGGGGCAAAGTGCCCCCCCCCCCCCCATCCGATCAGCCATCCCCTTGCTTGGGCCCGCCTCCAGCCCCTGCGCCGCACCTTCTCTGGCCCGCCCCACGGCGACCCCACCTCCGACATCCTCAGTGTCCCTCCACCGAAATCCCTCCCTCGTCAGCAGAACCCCCCCCCCTCCCCCCCAGCAACACTACTATAAAACCTAACCCATCTAGTAAACTAAACTTATACACCCCCCCCCCCCACTGTGCTTCTGTGAGCTAGCTCACCCAGCTAGCTTGATGGCCACCGCCCCTGGTGCCAAGAGGTCTCCCACCTATTGTTCCCTCGCTCCCCTCCCCCCGCTCATACAAACAAAGTCCATCATCTAACAATCCCCAAACAAACACCCAACAGCAAGAAAACACAAAAACAAAAGCACCACCCACCGAAACTCAAACAGGCATGTCTCCATCCCACAAAAATGCACATCAATAAAAACAAAAGGGACATTGCCAACATCTACCGAAAAAAAGAACCCAAAACCGAAAAATCGACTTTATCCCCCCCTCACTTTTTTCCTTAAACAGAGCCCCCAAAACAGACACGAAACAATAAGAGAAGGCATAACCAATTTAAAAACAGGAAAACAAAACCCCCAAAACCAAGGGGAAGAAACAAAAACAGAAAAAAGGGACCCAATATAGGCCAACAAGTTGTCTCAATGTCCGAGAGTTCTCAGATCCCCGCTAGTCCTTTTCTTTTAGCAAAGTTCAGCGCCTCATCGGGCGACACAAAATAGTGATGCTGGTCCTCATGTGTGACCCAAAGACGCACCGGATACAGCAGACCGAACTTCACCTGCTTCTTGAAGTAAATAGGCTTGACTTTGTTAAAGCCTGCCCTCTTCCTTGCCACCTCCAAGCTCAGGTCCTGGTACACCCGGAGGGTGCTGTTGTCCCACTTACAGCTCCGCGTTCGCTTGGCCCACCGAAGAATGCATTCCTTGTCCAGGAACCTATGGAATCTCACCACCATTGCTCTCAGAGGGTCCCCCGCCCGCGGCTTCCTAGCAAGCGCTCGGTACGCCCTGTCCACCTCCAACAGTCGGGGGAATGCCCCCTCCCCCAGCAGCTTTTCGAACATACCGCTATGTATGCCCCAGCGTCTGCTCCCTCAGTCCCCTCCGGGAGCCCGACGATTCTTAAGTTCTGCCGGCGGGACCGGTTCTCAAGGTCCTCCACCGTCTCCAGGAGTCTTTTCTGCTTCTCCCGAAGCATCCCCACCTCCAGCTCCACGGCTGTTTGATGCTCCTCATGCTTAGCCAGCGCCTTCGCAACCTTCTGAATCGCCCAATCCTGTGCATCCAATCTGCTCTCTAGCCGATCGATTGATTCTTTAATCGGATCCAAACATTCCCCCTTCTGCCTGGCAAAACCATCCTGGGTGGCCTGCATCACCGGGTACCTTGGCCGCTGCGCTGCCACCCCAGGGGTCCGGTCCTCGGCCATACTGTCTCCCGCTGCAGCTTCAACACAGCTCGTGGCTAACTTCTTGTTTCTGCTCTTTCGTGCACTTCTGGTCCTTTTCTCCATGCACCAATACGTGGAAACGGTGCCCAATTGCCTCAGCCTTTGAATTTGCCGTTTAAAACCGGAAAAAAAGTCCAGGGGATAGGTCCAAAAGTCCGACCAGAGCGGGAGCCACCAAATGTGCGACTTACTCCTTCATAGCCGCCACCGGAAGTCAGCACACGATAGTCATGAGGATACATATCGTGCGCTCCTCAGCTATCGTTCGCCACCGCTAGTCAATGGCCTCTCGCCTGCTCAAATGTTAATGAACAGGCATCTATGCACGACTCTATCTCGTTTTCCTAATGAGCCCGTGAACCTCTCGTTAGCGAGACAATTGACCTCTCAGAAAAAAAGGCAGAAGGGGTTCTATGATAGGTCTGCCTAAAGACTTCAACTTCTGCAGCCGGAGGATACGGTGAGGGTAGAAGACTCCAAAGGCAACCGATGGTCTAAATAGGCAAAGGCATTCCGACTAGCAGGTCCAAACTCGTATCTTGTTATAACGGGTGAAGGCGTTGTTCTGAGAAGGAATAGAAGAGCTTTGCTCAAAGTATGGCAACCATTTGTTATGCGACCACCAGAAGAATCATACAATAGTCCTCAAACAGCAGAAGTACATACCGAACCAACACAAGAGGAGGAACCAAACCAACAATATGATGATACATCAACACATGAACAACATCAAATGCAAACAACAAATATTAAAGAACATGAAGAAGCTGTGCCAGTTCAGCAGACACTAAGAAGATTCACAAGAATAAAGTGCAAGCCAGAAAGACTGTACTTGTAATATACTGTAAAGTAAAACAAAAGATATCTGAACATGTTATGCATATCATGATGAAATGTAAAAAGTAATTTAATGCTTGTAAATAATTTTCTTTTTACAAAGGAAAGGGGATGTGATGATATGTGTATTGTAAGTTTGTATATAATGTTATGCATGACCTCCGACCACTAGGTGGCATTGCAAACTCCTCACATCACCATGTGATCTCGGCGTTGGGAGTTGGTCATGCTGGGAGATAGACATATTTGCAGTAGTTCCATAATAGTTGTTTAGTGTTAGTTGTTTATTATTTTCGTTATCCTAGTTATCTTACCACGCAGTTGTTCTACAATAAATTATTTTAAACTACATATTCTTTCGTTCATCATTCACTTCGGGCCAGCCTACAGAACATGACAAGCTTCTGTATCCCGGAACATTACTTACATTGTCTGCCTCGGATGCAGCTGCCTCCAGAGACATCCATCATAACCTCTTTAGGTGTGTTCCTAAGGCTTAGATACCCTGAAAGCTGTTATTGTACCTTGTTTGCTTTATAGTCGTGCAGTCACAGTGAACAGCAAGCTTTCAAGATAAAACGGATGTCAGTAACAAATACAGTTTTCTGATGCAGATGTCAGGGAATGTGTTGATTGAACTATTTGTCCAGTATCCAACCTCATAAATCACTGTAAAACTGTCATGTAACATACAGGTAAGAAGGTTTTGACAGTCTGTTACAAATGCCAATTCTCTGCGAAGCCAGCTTACCTTTTTACTTTAGCAGCCCTTATGATTGGGATTAATTGGATAAATAGGATTTTCTTAATGTTGTGTCTGTCCGCCAGAAAATAAATGTTTGCTAATTTTTAAGATTTTAATTACTACATCTTATATCACAGACTGTGCTACTTTGTATCTGCATTATTCTAATCCAGTCAGGAAAATGCCTGATTAAAGCTGGGAAAGCTAACTTACTCTTTGTTACGACCGGTCCCTGGTTGATGTCCCCAATTTTGATGCCTCCGTCCGCTCTGTGGGAATTACCTCGGCAAGAGCCCCAATTTGTTAAATTTGGATTGGATACCACCGAATTCTTATGCCGCCAGGTGACGTGGGATGAACTGGCTCCCTTTTGTTTTTCAATCCCCTCAGTCGGTCACAACAAGATTCCTCTACAAAAAGATCCCTTCCCTTGTGGGTCTCTTTTCCCAGTGTTGATATTTTATGCTTTAAAAGGATTCAATTCAACCAGGCTTTCTTGAATTAAAGAAATAATGAGTTTATTAGCTATTAAACATGAGGAAAATAATGAAACAAATGCTCATACATACACACAGATTGGAAATGAGAAGTGAGTCCAAACATGATATACAAATCAGTCTTTCACTTGTCTGTGAGATGTATATGGTGAAATGTTGCCACGTTTGAGATTTGTGATTCCAGTGGCACTGAGTTCAGCAGTTGAGCAGTTGATTTTGAGATTCCAGGGTCCTGTAGCTTAGCTGAGAAATTGCCCTATTCCCTTTTCGGCTGTGGCTGTGCTGACTTGGCTCGCTTCAGCAGAGTGAGAGTGAGACTTGCATTTTTACCCGCCAGAACAGGGGGGAACTCTGCTGTCTTTGTGTTTCTGCATCACACACACTGACACGCCCAGCACTAGTCCACACTGACCAGATTTTGCATCTTGAATTTTATCCTAGTCTCTTGTATATTCTTGGAAGGTGAAAATCCACAATCTGGACTAGGACATAATTTACAGGATTTAATTCCTGCTGAGATGATAATCGGCTTCCATTATCTCCACAGGAGATGGCAGTTCATATCTGTATGCCTTCTTCCTCTCAAATGTTTGTATGAGACATTCCATTGTCTCTCTCATTGTATCACCCACACCGGAGCAACTCAGGCAGTGACTCAATTTACATTCTCAGAACTTAAATCCCCGGCCATTTTGGGCGTGTATGTGCATTTTTAAAAACAAATGTCTTATTTAAAAGTTCAACGTAGTTTGGGTTTTTATCTCCATCCTTGTGACATCTTAAGAAGAATGGCTGTGATTATTATATCTACAACCATTGAGGCTGTTTTGACAGTTTGTGGTACATGCATATAAATAACACTTGCTAGCAGAAACCCACATTCTTGTGTTTTTGTGTGTGTGGTGAGTTGCCATCAATAGTGAATGAATGAATTCAAGCAATGTTAACCATCAGGAAATGAGGCTTTTAACCTCTGAAAGTTACCATGTGATACTTTCAATAGCATAATGTTATGCACAATGGATCTTTATTTTAAAGGAAAGTTCTTCAACGAGTACTTCCTACGAAAAATGCTCTCCCTTTTAATAAACCGAAACAGCAGACTTGCTACCAATTCATTTTGTGTGTTTTGTTGAGGTGAAGATTTTTGAGAAGCCCCATGCTGGGCAATTCTTGCTATGACACTAACAGGGAGCAACCTTGTACACCAACAACAACCGCACAGGAAGGGTTGTGATTTCAAGCTGGCAGCTCCTCCAGGGCCAGCTGACCCCAGGAAGCTGCACGATTGGCTGTCAAACTGTTTGCAGTGTAGCTTCTTGCATTGCCACGGCTCCAGAAAACCATCACATTTTACAGTTCAGGCGGAAGCCACTTGTGCAAGGTTGCTAAAGGCACTGTTTTCCGTGGAGTTGCTCCAGGAAACTCTCTGTTGGGATGCCACGATGTTGCCAAGGTGCAAGTATCAGTCGACTCAAGAACTTTCATGCAGCAATAACATTGAAATGTCGCCAAATATGTTGAGACTATTCTTTTCTATGACAATTAGGGATGCTTTTCTTTCTCCTTTTAAGACGACCAAGAACACAAGAGTTACGAAGGGCGAGGTAGAGGTGATCTTGGAAGATAACATAGGCCTCCATGTTTGAGGCTGCCATGAATCATCCAAACCTCAGAGTCTGCAGCAGAGTCTGAAACCAAGCCCCTGAAGTATTGAATGACATTTCTTTGTACAATAACAGGACTTGGCAGGATTTCAAACAAACAGTTTAATAATATCATCAAGACTGGCGAGGAAATAATTGTTGACAATTTCTGGGCTCTCTAAGGCAATTGGGGTGGGCCTTAGAGCCTTGGATCCCCTGTGAAAAACATCATTTAAAATGTTACCATTGGCGTTGTATACATGTGAACCGCGGAAACTCGTATAAGCTGACCAACAGTTTCATAAAAGGTATCTCAGCGCCTAACCAAAGAGCTGACAGTTTAAAGAATGAACGCAAGGTATGAAAATGAGTATCTTCGAATGTTAAGCAGTACGTCTACACTGCATTGTTATGTTCTTTTACAGAGAAACAAAAATGAGTATGCAAAAAAGTTGTCAGAATTCCTGGGATATCCCAGGAATGCACATCACCAAACCTTCTTAAGGGCAATTAGGGATGGTCAATAAGTGCTGCCCTTGCCGGTGACTCCCAGATTCAATGAACAAAAAGAATCATGCTTTGGGAAGTCAAGAGATCGGTCAGAATTTTCATGTTAAGTTGAATGGGATAAATACCTTGTGGGCCCAGTTTCCACCTAAATTGAAAGTTTAGGTTTCTACTCTGCATGAACTCTGGGCTGGATTCTGCCCTTTTCTCTCTCTCTACATTACAGTTTAGACTATCAAATATTCCAACATTATTCACTGCAGGTCGGCAGGATAGCAATTGGAGATTATGTTGGCCTTCGTAACTAGAGGCAGCACAACAACAGTCAAAGAGGGCAAGAAGTAACCTTGGCAACTGACGTAGAGGAGCTTTCCAAGCATTGATGTTCAAGCTATTGATTTGGAGGTTCCCAACCAATCCTCTGCATTTGCACCCCCTCCCTCCTGGGATTTCCTTTTCAGTCCTTTCTAAATTGCAAGGCAGTTCAGGAGCATATTTTGGAAATGTATCAAGGGAGAAAAACCTTGCCTGCAGAATCCCCCTAGTTCTTTCAATGACCAGGCCTAACTGTAGCAATGTGCTTTTGATGTGTTTGGCAGTCAAAATCATGAGTCAAAGGAGAAAGTATTTTGGCCATCTCTCCCAAAGCCATCTTAATGCTTTTCCTTCTGAAGAGGGCCATGAGGTTGGAGTTGTTCATGAGGTCAGCATCATGGACATTCCCTGCAACTTTGCATTCGCATCCAGGATTTGGTGGAACTGGTCAAGGGCTATTTCAACACCGAGGGAATGAAGTCCCTCAGAAATACAGTGATCCACAGTAGCAATCTGCAGAGCAAAGTGCCATCTATTTCCCCCTGAACTTTGGACAAGTCAACAACAAGTTAGAGCAGAAAGGACCTGACACATTATTGCTTGAAGTCAGCCCAAAATAGATCATTCCCCGGGTCTCCCGAGGATATTGTTGGTGACCTGTGGCATGATGGACCACTCAAAATCCTGGATGGTCAAACCCAGACCTGCTGAATCTTAGAGTGAGGCAACTGAATACATCACTTCTTTATGCTTCCATAAGAGGCTTGATTTCACCATTGGTACTCAGGCTGGAAGCGTGAACTCAGCCAATGGCTCTGTTGTACATCTGAACAATAACAATCAATAATGCTCACTCAATAACTGCCTCAAGACTTTTCTCAAAGACATCCCCAATAACAGATTTTAAACATATTAGTCACATAAAGACCAATGTTATGAAATTGTGTTTACAGCAGGGAGGCCACCGAACATCTGGAATTCAAATATGTGTTGCCCCCTGGTTCTCCTATCAATCGGGAGATGATAAATTGCATGTGACCCCCTACCAACTCTCTCAGAGGGGTGGGCTTCCCATGGAATTACAAATTGATTCCTCTCCCAGAGGAATGGGATGTGAGAGATGATACAATGTTCTAACATATCTAAGAAAACTGAGATGACAATAAAAGGAGATGGTTTGGCAAATTGATCTTACTGCAGTGGAAAGTAAATGTCTTGAAACTAAGTATTATTCTTAATAGTTCTTGGTGTGATGTTAAAAAATTATAATATAGATGGTTTGGCTTTCAGTGAAAGTACAACAAAATGTAAATCAGTTTGAAGAACAATCAGTAACTTCCATCCTCACTAACAGGCATTATTCTTTGAATGGCACATTCAGGTTCTTCACCCGCACCACAATCCCACCTGCATCCTACATCAGCACACAAGGCTAAGGAACAGTAAGACCCAAAGAAAGTTTTCTCTGTTGCGTTTATACGCAGAGCGACCTCTATGTTTACAATTTCACTAACAGTGCCGAGAAAGACCCCACTATTCATCGGCACTTTGCCATTTATTTTGGCCTCGGCAAGGAACTCCCCGTCTAGACCACACTTTAGTCATTTCCTGCAGTGCAGGAAGACTACTCGTGGATCGGGGCACCATTTTAAAAGGCAGCCCCAATCTTTTGACCCCCCCCTCAATGACCCCACCGCAGCTTCTGGATCCCCCCCCCCCCCCCCCCCCCCCCACCCCCTCCACTTTACTCAACTTACCGCCGTTGGGGGAGAATTTCGCCCCTGAAACCGGATGGAAAAGTAGGTTAGAACAGCTTGTCCTTTCACCTCTGGGATCTGGGTTTGAATCTATCCCAGATGGACTTCCTCCCTCTGGCAACTGTTAAAATGTTACATTTCTGGGTAAACACAACCTAGTTTCCAATGAACAGAACAGAGAATACAAAACAGCCGACCTGTCTGACACAGTTAATTAATACTGATTCAACGGTCACACTCAAGACAGGTCAAAAAATAGGTCGGGATTCTCTGGCCGTGTTTGCCTGGCGACCAGAGAATCCCGCCCGAGGTCAATGGAGTTCTCCATTGTTCGCGTCTCTTTCTTGCAGCGGGCAGGGGGGAAAATGCAGCCCATAGTCTCTGGATGTGGGGGTATTCTATGTATGCTTTGAGAAGTGCTCTGTTTACGGAGAGCTTTTACGGGCTCTTTTTTGTGATATTAACATTAGAGGGGCAGCTATTCTTTGTCCCTGAACCAAAAAAGCCTTACTTTGGACTAGATGATGTTGTTGCTAAGAACAATAAGTAAATACCACATTACATTGTTAACACCTTAAGCTGATAGATACAAACAAGTGTACAGTTTTGTCACAGAATCCCCAAACCACAGAATCTTTGCAGTGCAGAAGGAGGCCATTTGGCCCATCACCTCTCTCCAAATGAACAATTGAATTCATGCCTTCTCCTGCCTTCTCCCCGTAACCCTGCACCTTCCTCCCTTTCAGATAATGATCCAATTCCCTTTTGAATGCTTCAAGTGAACCTGCCTCCACCACACCCTCAGCCAGTGAATTCCATATCTTAACTGCTCACTGCACGAAGAGGTTTTCCTCATGTCGCTTTTGCTTCTTTACCAAAATCTGTGCCCGCTCTCGTTCTGGATTCTTCCATGAGTGGGAACGGTTTCTCCATACCCACTCTGTCGCGACCCCTCATGATTTTGAAAAGCTTCATTAAATCTTCTCTCAGCTTTCTGTTCTCCAAGCAAAACAGTCCGAACTTCTCCAATCTATCTCCATAACTGACGTTCCTCATCCCTGGAACCACTCTCGGGAATCTGCACTCTCGCCAATGCTTTCGCATCCTTCCCAAAGTGTGTCGCAATATTCTAGCTGAGGCTGAACTGGTGTTTTATACAACTTCTACATAACCTCCTTTCTTTGGTCATCTATATTCCTATTAATAAAGCCCAGGATACTGTATGCTTTATTAACGGCTCTCCCAACCTGCCCTGCCACCTTCAATAACGTATAATGAACTTATTTCATTGACTTTGACACACGTATGAATCCAGTCCAAATTTTAAAAATTCCCAGGCCCCATGAAGGCTCAAAGATCTTTTGTGATATTGCAATTAAGCAAAATCAAAGGATACGTTGGGGGAGATTTGGCACAAATCACAGGGAGCCCCAAACACTGAGATTAGTCAGAAAATTACGTCTAAAGTGTACATTGCCACAGAAAGATGTAATGATTGATGTACCACACAGTAGACCTCAAATAGTGGCAGGATTCAGCCAAGTAAAGATTGTAAACTTGGCTGATTACCATGTCCACCCGCCCACTGAAAACCTGTTTCGCTGTTGAGTTGTGCCAGGACTGTTCTGCCTCTGTATATTTCTTGAACGGAAAAATTAATTCAGGATAAATACAGCATACTGAGGAGGGCCTACTTTCTTTTTTCAATCAGTTCATAGAATCATATAATTTACAGTGCAGAAGGAGGCCATTCAGCCCATTGAGTCTGCACCGGCCCTTGGAAAGAGCACCCGACTCAAGCTCACATCTCCACCCTATCCCCGTAACCCAGTAACCCAACCTAACCTTTTAAGACACTAAGGACAATTTATCATGGCCACACCACCTACCCTGCACATCTTTGGACTGTGGGAGGAAACCGGAGCACCCAGAGGAAACCCACACAGACACTGGGAGAACGTGCAGATCCGCACAAACAAATCGTACCTGGGATCCTGGAGCTGTGAAGCAACGGTGCTATCCACTGTGCTACCGTGCTACTGGTAGATGTTCTGTCTTTTGAAACTAAAGGTTGAGAGACGGGGTGCGATCTATCGGCCTCGCCGCTCCCGACTCGGGATGCGACGAAGCCGGTAAATCTCGCGAGAGGCCTTTAATGAGCTCTTGCGAGGCACACGATCTGGGTCCCGCCCATTTAGGTCAGCACCCAGATTTGTATATTCAAGTGAGCAGTTAGTCTCACTTGAATATGTCTAAGCTGGATCTACCCTGCGCCTAGGATCTAATGGCCTTGCCTCAGAGACCCCGAGCATGCGATGTTTAGCATTGGTGTCCACAAACGTTGTCCAGGCGTACCGGTACTTGGAGGGGTTCTCCCAGGTAATCGGGGGCCCTGGCACCCCCGATGCCACCCAGCCACCGTGGCAGTGCTTCTGTCAGCATGCTGTCCAGGTGGCATTATGCCTGCGCTGGGGATCAGGCCCGGGGGTGTCCTGCTCTTATGAGGTGGGATGAAGGAGGGCTTGATGGCCCCCTTATCAGTTAGTTGTGGCTTTGGGGGAGTCCGGATGGGATGTCTAGAGATCGGGGCGCCTTTTTCATTTCTGCAGAAAATGGGACTAAGTGCGGCCTTGGCGAAGGGTTCCTCACCGAGGCCCAGAAATGAAGCAGGGTCCCGTTTAATAGCAGGTTGTTCTCGGCGCTATCACCTGGCAAAGTTTTTATGGCAGCTTATCTGAACTTATCTTTCACATGTTTAAGACTTCATTCAATATTACTAGCAGGTCCATAGTGAAATACCTTTGGGGTAAATTTTCCAATCCTGCTCACCACGGGAATCGTCGCGGGAAAGACAGACAATTTAACGGACCATTAAAAGGTCCGTTGACCTCGGGTGTGAATTTCTTCCCCCTTGGCGGGACCAGAAAATCTCAACTTATATTTACATAGTTAGTATTATTTCTGATCTATGTGTAACTCAAAAAGGATAAAACAATTATTAAATTAGATGACTCCTCGGTTGTGTTAATGGCTGTCTAGGAGATTGAAAAGTGTTACATTTAGATTACAGAATAAATCTACCCCAAGACTTGCTTGGATTTTGTGGAACCTCTATTGAGGTAAATATTGCTTTAGTGCAAACAAAAATATTTGAATGCCCTATTTTACGGAACCAAACGCTTTTGATTTGCCTTTTCTTCATTGCTATTTTCCAATTATTACAACAGCAAATTTGAATAGTTCCAAGCTTTTAAAAAAATCAAACTTTGCAGTTGTTGCTGCCATTGTTGTCACTACCATTTTAGGATAAAGGTCTCCATCTCCATTTGCAATGCATTTGAGGCATCTTATATAATAATGTCGCAAAAAGCTGCCTCGTGTGTAATCTCAGCAGAGCACTTTTCAAAACATAATAAGAAGAAGAATTTATGTTTTCAATTATTTTAAATCATGCTGTTGAAGTTGTTGGAAAGTGTACTCCTAATAAAAGGACACGGGTCACATTTCTGTTCCGTAGATCTCTTGAAAGAATTTCTTTCGCAAAGACTGTTTGAGCGAAACATTGGCAGAGCTTCACAGTGCCACACCCGCTAGTTCTTTGCCAGAGTGAATATTACGCTCATGAATTTACTTTGCATAACTATTTCCTATTACTGATGGTTAAAGCAGAACAGTTTGCATCTACTCGCTGAGAGAAACAATCTTTCCCCACTCCATTTTTGGTTAAGCTGCTAACCATGCAAGAAGATAGATTTATTGTTGAAAACTAAACAAAGAACTTTTACATAAAAATGTGGATTTTATGTTTTGAATGATACTCGGTTCATCAAGCAATGAGGGCCAATAGGTAGAAGATGTAACCCTAATGCCCTATTTGCAAATAACAAACTGAAGTTCCATTGCATTTAATTGGAGTTTCACTTTAATTTACTTCAATTAATTCAACGTTTTAAAGAATCAGGTTGGCTAGCAGTGAAATACATTCATTTGCTAATTATTTGAAATAAAGATCAATGCTGCCAATTAGGAAATTGGTAAGATGAGCCAACAGGCTAATGGTGCCTTCTACACTACATCACTGTTCTTCTCATTAGCTCAGTGTGAAATGAACAATCAATTCATTATACACAGAAGGAAAAGCTCTTGAAATATTTTTCAGGGATAAATGTGTCATTAAGAGGAGGTGGCATTATAATGATTTCCTTTTAACGCACCCTTGGTTTTAGGCATTGGACACCTGGAACGATTTCTTCTACGCTCCATGTCTGGAAACATGAATGTATTTATTTTTCGAACAAGTTTATGATTGTGGTAAATGCACAGAGGAAAGGCTCCGCCATATTGCTGGGTGTTACAGTTGAACTTTCTGAAAGCAACATGTAAAAGGGGAGATTTTAACCCTACTTTCCCAACAGAAACTGGGCTGGTGGACAGTTAAAACCCCATATCGGTTACCCACCCTAAAACTGCTGGCAGCTGACAAGCCTGGATTTTCATGGCAGGCAGTGAGGACTGAGGAGGGAACGGCAGTGTGCTTTCCCAACAGGGTTATCCAGCATTAACCAGGTTCAGGGGCCAGCAGAAACCACAAAAGGGTAAGTTTATTTTTTTCTTTATAATTTCCTTATGGGACATGGGGATATTAAGTCCATCATGGAAATTTTAAGTCTCTCCTGATATGATGCTACCAGGACTTGATTCTTTAAAACATTGAATTAATTGAAGTAAATTAAAGTGAAACTCCAATTAAAGCAATGGAACTACCAGGACTTGATGGTCTGAGTTATAAGGAGAGGCTGGATTGGCTGGGACTTTTTCCTTGGAGCGTAGGAGGCTTAGGGGTGATCTTATAGATGTCTATAAAATAATGAGGAGCATCAATAAGGTAGATAGTCGACATATTTTCACAAAGGTAGAGGAGTCTAGAACTAGAGGGCATAGGTTTAAGGTGAGAGGAGGGAGATACAAAAGAGACCAGAGGGGATATTTCTTCACACAGAAGGTGGTGAGCATCTGGAACGGGCTGCCAGAGGCAGTGGTAGAGGCGGGTACAATTTTGTCCTGTAAAAAGCAGTTAGACAGTTACATGGGCAGGGTGGGTACAGAGGGATATGGGCCAAATGCAGGCAAGTGGGACTAGCTGCTTGATAGAAACTGGGCGGCATGGACCAGCTGGGCTGATGGGCCTGTTTCCATGCTGTAAAGATCTATGATTCTAATCTATGACTGTATTCACCCGCTTGATTGTGGGGCTCTCTGCGGGCACCCCAGACGACGACCTTTCTTGCCATTCAGCCATGTGAATATTCGCCACTTCCCATCAGCTTACCACCTCAAATGGGTGGCAAGTCAGACGGCAGCATTTAAATGAGACCCTGGAGTTATATTATCATGGCCTTTATTATTACTCCAACTACAAATCTTGCCCAGCAAAATCTGGACCCAATTAAAATCAAGGGTGAGAAAACGGATCCATTTCCTGAATCACTACAAAATATTTTGTTTAATGCAATGCCCCTTGCAAAAAAATTAGACATTGAATTGTTTAATCATCAGCTAGCTGCCAACCTGTAAATGTTTTAACATATTAAACATATACAACAGCAAGCTAATAGTTATTGAACTGATCATCTTACCATGGGGTTTTCAAACTCAGGGTTGTGGCCCGCAGGTGAGTGGCGGGCAGGTTTCGGGGGGGTTACGGCACGATCAGTCGCTGCATTCCCGATCGCGGGAGGAAGGCCCAACGGCCGTGACCGACTTTTAAAAATGCCAGCCACGACGGACCTTTGAGATTGCCGACCATCGCGCGCATGGGTGCCAGAACAAGCAGTGCGCAGGCCCAGAGACCAGCAGGATAGACCGTCTCCTGACGTCAGCGCGCTGTCCAGGGCCAGTTTGATTCAGAAAAACTGAAGCGGCGGTAGAAAACAGGTCACGCTGGCACCATGTGTTCTAGGCGGAAGAAAGATTCCTCCATTTTATAGCTGCCAGCAGGGCCTCTGGTGAACAACCCATGAAGAAGAAGCTGAAAACAGGAACAAAGCAGCATAAAGATGATCACTTGAGGTATGGGTTTATTAATTGTGCCAATGCAAATCAGGACTCAAAGTTCATGTGTGTTCTCTGCAGGGACGCACTGGCAAATGAAAGTTTAAAACCCTCAAAACTTCAAAGACATTTGAAGACTAGACATGGCGAGTTCGAGGACAAATCTCTTTATTCTTTTCAACAAATGCAGTGAGATCTTAAATCATCAGCTGAAGTCATTAGCGGAAATGTAACATTGAATAACAAAGCAAGTTAGATCATGAGGACCAAGCAAGCTCACTGTTCATATTAAAGATAAGTAAAAATGGTGGTTCGTGACGGGCGGCCGGCTTGGGTCACGAAGATTGGCCAGTTGGTAAAAATGGGCACCGGGCAAAAAGTTTGAAAAACACTGACCTTACCTGATAGTAGGATCTCAATATTTGTAACTTTATTATGCTATCCCGAGATCGAACACATGAAAATATAAACATTTATGTTTTAAACAAATCTATTGAATTGAAACGTTATACGTGCTATTATGGAGATATGTTATATAAATATTAATTTATAATGTAATTCACTGGACACCCACACTCATATTATATATATATATATATGTGTGGGTGTATTGAACTTTTTGAAAAGTACACAATTGCTAAAAAGGTACACTGGCCTACGACAGTTATTATGTTGCACTTTCAAAGCTGCTTTATGGTAACACAGGTCAGAATTCCCCGGCCGTTTACGCCGCTGGGATTCTATGGTATTGCCGGCAGCACTCCCCCTTCTGCAGGTTTCCCGGCAGATCGGGGTCGCTTCAATGGGCATTCCCATTGACAGCAGCAGGAGCAGAGAATCCCGCTGTCAAGCGAACGGCACTCCACCTCCCACCGCCGAGGAACACGCAGTTGGGAGGTCGGAGAATCCCATTCACAGACTCGATGGAGCTCTCAGGCCTGCGGCTAAAATAAGCCCAGATTGAAACCAGAGAGAGGTCATGTGACTCAGCGTTTGGGTGCAAAATGTGCTGGTTTGAACGAATAGTCAGAGATAGACGGCCACAGGGATAGAAGCGTCTTACCACGGCCTTACCCAGTCTGTTTTCATCTGTTTGTGATTTGAAAACTGTCGTAAAGCTCACGAGGCCCACAGGGAAACCATTGCCAATCTCCCTGTGGGGCTCATGGAGTACGAGCTTCCCTGGTAGGTGGTGGAGGCCACCCAGCTGGGGCTCGTTAGAACTGAACATGAAAGCCGGCCCAAGCAGGGACCGGGGAGTTGGTTGTCCCGACGGGGATTGTGATTGTGGATAGTTACTGTCGTGGGCAGATTATTGTAAGTAGTAAAATAAGTATTTTGCTTCCTACCACTGGTCATTAAATTGGTGATGAGGACAAAGGAGACTCTGGTCTTGCTTGTTGAAACACCCAGCCACCCTGGATGACTACCGTGCAGGAACATAAGGATATAAGGTTTGAATATGCCACTATTTGGTAAGCTGCAGGCGTTCGTGCAGGCTTGGAAGATTGGGGGCAATGCGCAGAACGTATGAGGAACTTCTTTCAGACCATCGTTATCTTGGGGGAAGAAAGCGATTCTCCTGACAGCCTGAGGGGCCCTGACTTTTGGAATTATAAAGAGTCTTACTTACCCACCTGCACTGGACTCCAAATCGTTCAATGAGTTGGTTACATTCGTGGCCGAACATTATGATCCGAAACCTTCTGTCATAATGCAATATAATAGGTTCAACACAGCTGTGCGGTATCCGGGTGAGTTGGAAACTGACTTTTTGACCGCCTTAGACGACTGGCAGAGGATTGCACGTTCAAGCCGTTCCTCTTGGAAATGTTGAGGGATAGGCTGGTTTGTGGAATAAACAACACAGCCACACAAAGGAAGCTGTTGGCAGAGCCCATGTTAGGTGGGAAATGGGCCATTGAGCTGTCACTATCCCATGAAAATTCAGAGAAAGGTGTGCAGGAAATTCAGGAGTCCATGGACTATGGCATCCATAGTTTGGCCCACTCTCCATATCAGACTCCTGCTGCATCACAGGGGAGTGCCATACTGACCAGATCACTTCCTAAGAGGCAACCTAAGGTGCAATTCTGCAGTTGGGCCCAATATTCGGGAGCCACTGCAGACCTATGAGATACCTCCCCCAAGGATGAAGTGGGGGGCCAGCCACATTGCACATGGTGCTCAGAACCGTCAAAGCCGGCGGAGAGAATGTCGTACAGGGCAGCTGCCAAGATCGGCACAGGCCAGGGCCTTGCACGTGACCCCTTCAGAAGAAGAAGATTGTATGATGCAGTTGAACTGCGTCACTGCCCCCGAAGGTGGTATTGATCAGGGTCACATTGCAAGTGAACGGGCATCTTTTCTTAATGGAAATGGACACTGCTGTCTCCATTGTGGACCAACTGGCTTCATGCAGGGACCTTGCTGCTGACACTTTGAGATACCAAGATGAGTTTGGCAAACTGTACTGCTGAGGTGCTGAGCATTGTGGGGACCACCGTGACTCCAGGGACACAGGGCCAGCAATCGGTCAGGTTTCCCTTGGTCATGGTACAGGGACCAGGACCCAATCTGCTGGCAATGGCTGGTTGCGAGTCCTCTGGTTTAACTGGCAACAGATTTTTCCGGATGGGCACTAGAGATTTATATGACGTCCTGGGCAAATAACCTGACATGTTCCAGGAGAGTCAGGGCAGGATAAAGGCGGGCAAGGCCCATATATATGTGGTCCCAGAGGCTCAGCCCAGATACTTTTAGGCAAAACCTGTTCTCTATGCAGTGCTCGCCATGGTGGGCATGGAACTACAGCGCCTAAGATATCTGGGAATCATGCCCAGTACAGTATACGGAGTGGGCTGCACCCGTGGTACCCGTAATGAAGCCGGCCAAGTCTGTCTGGCTCTGCGGAGATTACAAGTTCACAGTAAACAGGGTTTTACATCTGGACCATTACCCGATGTCCAGGGTGGAAGATCTATAAGTGAAACTGGCTGGAGGATGTTCCTTTATGAAGCTCGATATGAGTGATGCCTATTTAGAGGTGGAGTTGGGTGATTTTAATGAGAATTCAGGAAATGTATAACTATAAACACCCATCTAAAGTTATTTGAATACACCTGCCTCCCATTCAGGGTCTCGTCTGCCCCGGCAATCTTCCGACAAGTGATGGAGGGTATTCATCAGGCTATGCCGAAGGTAGCCGCATACTTAGATGATGTGCTCATCATGGGTGCCACCGATGAGGAACACATGGACAACCTGCAGGAAGTGTTCAGACAGTTCTCCCAACTTGGCACCCGGCTGAAAAGGAGCAAGTGCATGTTTGGAGTAAAAAAGGTAACTTACGTGGGGTACACGGTGGACAGAGATGGCCTGCACCCTGTGCAGGAGAAGGTTCAGGCTATAAAAGGGGCCCCAACTCCGAGAAACGCTATTGAACTCTGGTCATTTTTCGGTCTGGTGAATTTTTATGGGAGATTCATCTCCAACTAGGCAACCCTGTAGGGGCCCCTCCACATACTGCTAAAGATGGGTGGCACGGTAGCACAGTGATTAGCACTGCTGCTTCACAGTGCCAGGGACCCGGGTTCGATTCCCGGCTTGAGTCACTGTCTGTGCGGAGTCTGCACGTTCTCCCCGTGTCTGCGTGGGTTTCCTCCGGGTGCTCTGGTTTCCTCCCACAGTCAAAAGACGTGCTTGTTAGGTGAATTGGACATTCTGAATTCTCCCTCTGTGTACCCGAACAGGCGACAGAGTGTGGCAACTAGGGGATTTTCACAGAAACTTCATTGCAGTGTTAATGTAAGCCTACTTGTGACACTAATAAAGATTATGATTAAGAAGGATCAGAAGTGGGCTTGGAATGCCTTACAGGATGAAGCATTCGCTGGGGTAAGAAAGCACCTATTGTCCTCGCAGCTCCTCACTCATTATGACCCAGCCCGACCACTAATCCTAACGTGCAATGTCTCCCCTAAGGCATCGGGGTGATGCTGGCCCAAAATTGGTATGATGACATGGAGCGCCCTATTGTTTTAGTTTCATGGACCCTGGCAGACACGGAATAATGTTATGCCCAAATAGAAAAGGAAGGCTTGGTAGTGATCTTTGAAGTTCAGAAATTCCATCAATATGTCTACAGGTGGCACTTCACCATTGTGACTGATCGCAAGCCTTCGCTGGGCCTCTTTAGGGAGAACAAGGGGATTCCACCCATTGCATCAGCCAATATTCAACGTTGGGTGCTTCTGCTTGCAGCATTCATTCCAACACCGTCTGGGTATGCAGGTAGCCCATGCTGACATCCGTTGTCCGTGAGTTCCCTGCTCCCGCCCCGGCCAGTGGTGGATGAAGTGGTAGCAACCCTAAATTTTTAAGGATACTCTGCCAGTGATGGCTGCTCATGTTTCAACATGGAATCAATAGAACCTTAACTGGCAAAGGCCCACCACATACTTTTAAATGGCAGATTACAAGGGACCACTCCCTCTGTAGCCCAACATCCTTAAGCCCAGAGCTCATGTGTTCATTCCACCACAGAATAAGGAATTCCTCATGAGGGATCTATACAGTGGTCACCCGGGTACCTCAAAGATGAAGATGTTGGTTCGGAGGTATGTCTGGTGGCCTGGCATCGATGGACACATAGTGGACCAACTGGCTGCTGTCCAGTGTGTCAGGAGCACCAAAAGCTCCTGCCTGTGGCATCCCTTCATCCCTGGGAATAGCCAGGATGTCCACAGGTGAAACTGCACGCAGACTTCGCAGGGCCTTTCATGGGGTCTATGTTCCTAATGAACGTGGTAGCCCACTCAAAATGGTTAGATGTTAAGGGCCACCATCGAGAAGCTGAGGTGCTGGTTTAGTACCCATGGTATCCCTGAAGTCTTGGTGGTGGACAACGGGGTGCAAGAGGAGTTTGCCACATTCGCAAAACTAAACGGCATCCTGCACATCAGAACCACCTGGTACCATCCCTCATCTAACAGCCTGGCAGACCACAAGCTCAATAGACATGCAACTGGCATGGTTTCTTTTCAACTACCATACAACGCCACATGTGACGACAGCGGTTGCAGCAGAGGAACTGCTGATGAGCCGTAGGCTTAGGACCCAGTTAAGCCTGACTTTATCAACCTACGCGGGGGGGTGGCACTGTAGCACAGTGGTTAGCATTGTCGCTTCACAGCTCCAGGTTCGATTCCCGGCTTGGGTCACTGTCTGTGCAGCGTCTGCACGTTCTCCCTGTATCTGCATGGGTTTCCTTCGGGTGTTCCGGTTTCCTCCCACAGACCAAAGACGTTCAAGTTAGATGGATTGGCCATCTTAAATTGCCCTTAGTGTCCAAAGGGGTTGGGTGGGGTTGCTGGGTTACGGGTATGGGCGGAGGTGTGGGTTTAACTGGGGAGCTCTTTCCAAGGGCCGGTGCAGACCCGATAGGCTGAATGGCCTCCTTCTGCACTGTAAATTCTATGTCTATGTCTAAGGAAGTGGAGGTGCAGCATGAAGCACAGAAGTGGCATCATGACCATTAGATGCCAGAGCTGAAGTTTCAATCGGGAGACACAGTCTATGCCCGCAACTTTGGAGACGGGGCACTCTGGCTCCCAGAGTGGGTTAGCTCTCCTATAAAGTTAATATTCATGGGAAAGTCTAACAGAAACATGTGGACCACCTCAAGACGTACGAGCCCGCACTACACAACATGGGATTATCTGTGTCATAAGCCTAACTTCCTGAAATAGCAAATTATAAGTAAGATTAGTAACTTTTTTTAACAAAAACATTAGTTGTGTTTAGAGAGATCTCTGGAAACAGATTGCATAAAGAGATCAACAGTTTAGTTTTGCTCACTATGATCTCACCTGAACTCTTGACGTTCTTCTCCACTATCATTAACGGCAACTATGCTATCATGATACTTATCGGCTGAAATTCTCTGGCAGTTGGGATTCCCTGTTCCTGTCGGCAGCGCATCTCCACCCGCGGGTTCTCTGACGGTGTGGGGTGGCTTCAATGGGATATGCCATTGACAAGCGGCGGGAGTAGAGAATCCCACTGCCAGCGAATGTCATGCCAACTTCTCCGTCCTCGCTACCAGCGTTAACGGGGCGGACTTGCAACAGAAAATTGTTACACCTTAAAGGGGGAAATGGTATCATTGTGTTGATACTACTAGACTACTATTCTGAAGGCCCAGAACAATGTTTCCAAGACATGAGTTCAAATCCCACCATGGCAGCTGGGAAAATTGAGGTTCAGTTAATAAATCTGGAATGAAAATGTAGGGCAGAATTCTCCAGCTGTTGAGATTCTGTATTCCCGCTGGCAGCGTACCCCCACTCGTGGGTTTCCCGGTGGTGTGGGGTGGTTTCAATGGGAAATCCCATTGACAAGCAGCGGGAAGACAGAATTCCTACATGTAAACTCCCCTAAGACCATGGCCACGCAAGTGGCCTTGCTGCCTCTGCAGTATAAATCACAGATAAGACCATCTCTGATCACTTCCTAATATTATTCTCCATCCACATCACCCCTCCAAACCCTACTTCCTTCTGTATCTGCCCTGGAAAAACTGTCCTCTAATTGGCTTACAACTGCACTCTCAAAATACCAACTGCCTAGCATTTACTCCTCTGATTATCACCATATTGCACAACCACAGTCTCACTTCAACCTTTGATGCCCAAGACTCGATTAATCCTATTACTCTCTTTCACCCTGGTTGGACCCCTGATACCTTTACCTCTGCTCTGTTAAGTGCAAAGGATGCAGGGAACGTGTGATATGAGGAGCGGTTGAGGACTCTGGGTCTGTACTCTGTGGAGTTTAGAAGGATATGGGGGAATCTAATTGAAACTTACAGAATACTGAGAGGCCTAGATAGAGTGGAAAGGGAGAGGACGTTTCCACTGGTCGGAGAAACTAGAACCCGAGGGCACAGCCTGTGGAGGCCAAGTCACTGAGTATCTTTAAGACAGCGATAGATAGGTACTTGATTAATAAGGGGTCAGGGGTTACGGGGAGAAGGCAGGAGAATGGGGATGAGAAACATATGAGCCATCATTGAATGGCGGAACAGACTTGATGGGCCGAGTGGCCTAATTCTGCTCCTATGACTTATAGTCTAATGGAATGGAAATGATGGACAACTGGTCAGACCATTTAAAGAACTATATCAAACTATATCAAATTGGCACTTTATCATCGAGACAAATGACCTTTTGGGTGACTGTGACAAAGGCATTATCCTTCTCAACCTATCTGCAGCCTTTGACACAGTTGACCACACCATCACCTACCATCACCATTCCATCACCATTCAGTTGGGTGGGACTGCACTCATCTGGTTCCATTCCGATCTATCTAACCAAAGCCAGAAAATCACCATCAATTAATTCTCTTCCTGATCCCGCACCATTACCTTTGGTGCCCCCCCCAAGATCTATTCTTGGGTCCTTCTCATTTCTCATCTATAATGCTGCACCATGTCGGCATCTCCTAAAAGAGCAGAGTTAGTTTTCACATAGATAGGCTGATGATGCCTAACCCAACCTCAACATCACCTCTCTCAACTTCTCCATTGCCATAAATTTCCAGGCTGCTTATCTGACATCCAGTACTGAATGACCTGAAATTTTCTCCAATGAATTATAGAGAAGATCTTAAGAAATAGCAGCAGGACCATAACATCCCGCCCATCGTGCCTGCTCCACCATTCAACATCATGGTTGTTTTGACGATGGACATTGTCTTCAGTCTACTCCCTCACCACTGGCACCATCTGAGGTGAGGTAAATTGTCATATCCTTGCTGACATGCATAATCCTGAGATGAGCTTCCAACCACATTTCAACCAATTTCCAATTAGTCTCTCATCCCCATGGTAACTGTCACCTAATTTTAAATAAAGCAATTCAAGAACCAAAACACTGCTTTTCATGTCCTAACTTACACCAAGTCCGTTAACCTATCACTCCTGTTCTCTCTGACCTACACTGGCTCCCAGTTAAGCAGCACCTTGATTTTAAAGTTCTCATTCTTGCTTTCAAATCTCTCCATGGCGTGGTCACTCCCTTTTTCTGTCACTTTCTCCCACCCTACAACTCTTTGAGATACTTGCATTCCTCCAGGTTGGGCCTCTTGAGCACCCCCTATTTTAATCACTCGACCATTGGCGGCCATGTCTTCAGCTGCCTAGACTTTAAGCTCTATATTTCTCTTCCTAAACCTCTCTACCTCACCTTCCTCCCTTAAGCCACTGTTTAAAACCTACCTCTTTGACCACGTTATGGCGAGGCGATGGCATAGTGGTATTGTCACCTGGACCAGTAATTCAGAGACCCGTGGAAATGCTCTGAGGAAGGGGACCTGGGTTTGATTCCCATCACAGCAGATAGTGAATTCAATAAAAATCTGGAACTAAAAGTCCATGCAATTGTCGATTGTTGTAAAAAAAACTTCTAGTTTATTAATGCCCTATAATGCTCCTTGTTCAGTTTGTGACTCCAGATCCACAGTAATGTGTGGTTGGCTTTTAAATGCCCTCTGAAATGATCCAGCAAGCCACTCGGTTCAAGGACAATTAGGAATGAGGAATAAATGCTGCCCCAGCCAGTGATGCCCACGTCCCATAAATGAATATAAAATACTCTGATCTAAAACCTCCTTTTGTGGTGGGTTGACGTATTTTAGTTATAATGCCTTGTGCATTGGGATGTTTTACAACATTAAAGAAGCTATATCAAAACAAGTTTTTGTGCACGTGAAAACAGCCAAACTTCCATGATTATCCGGAGGTGTCTAGGGATTGAAGATTAATCTGGAGTACACTGCTGCAAAGATCCCAGGAGAAAACTCACAGGGACCTTAAAAAAATAGCTTCAGTCAGTAGCTAGTCCCTGTGTTTTATGCCAGGCAGCGTAGCTGTCTGTGAAAGCAACCTGCAGATTGCCATTTGTGTCAATGAACAACTTGATTCCTATAACTGTTTCTCCCTATTCTAGGGATTGAGAAAGATGTTTAGGAATATAAACACTCATACCTGATATACAATGTACTTCCACCCAACCTCCCCAAGTCATCTGGCAATAGGATTTAGTTTTTATGAAAGCAGAACAGGGGTCATTTTCCAAGTAAATGCCAACTCTGAGGGATCTTGGAAAATATTAATCAGTACACCCACAACTTTCCAACATGCACTGCCAGTGGGCAATGCTGCTTGTCAGTGTCATGTACTCAGAACATTTCAGTTAAAACTATAACCATTTACTTTCTGACGGCCTAGTACACGCTTCCAGTGTAAAACAGAAAAGCGAACAATAGAAACAAAAATCAGATGGGACTGAAAAATGTTGAAGGCTAAAAATTGGGTTTATTCTATGATTTGAGGACATTGATTCACAAGCTCACCATTCTAGTTCAGATCGAAGTAAGTAACCCATAAACCTGGTGCGCCCAGCTCATCTGCATGATTACACATTCTGGCTGAATGGGTCCTGCACTGCTTCCTTCCTCTTAACTCTGCCAACTTCATCTGTGCTCAGCAGGGAGTCCAGTAGCAATGCCCACAAACTATGCAACCAGCTTGCTTGGCTCCCCATTAAAGAAGGCTGCACACATGAACTGAAAGCTGCTAGAAAATCATTTGGGAGATTTCAGAGAAGCCGGAGCTCATGGAGAGGAGGAAGGCTGATGTCTTGGCCTTCGCCTCTCTGATTGTGCGGTGGCGAATTTTGCTGGAGTGGCAGTCAGCATCGCCACCGGGATTAGCGGCTTGGTTGGGTGACCTGTACGACTTCCTGCGATCAGAGAAGATAAAGTATGAGTTAAGGGGCTCTTCAGGGGGGTTTGAGGAAAGATGGGGGGTGTTTGTGACCGTGTTTGAGGGGTTGTTCGTCGTGGGGGGGGGGTGAAAAAGAGGAAAAATCTGTACAGACTGTATAGTTGATTGTTGGGAAGTATGTTTCCCGGGGTGTTATTTCGCTGTAACCTGTTTTGATAAATGTTTGTAATAAAATACATTTAGAAAATCATTTGGGAAGAGAGGGCTAGAATCCAAGACCAGGGATGTACTTCTGAGGCTGTATAAGGCTCTGGTCAGACCCCATTTGGGGTATTGTGAGCAGTTTTGGGCCCCGTATCTAAGGAAGGATGTGCTGGCCTTGGAACCGGTCCAGAGGAGGTTCACAAGAATGATCCGGGGAATGAAGAGCTTGTTATATGAGGGACGGTTGAGGACTCTGGGTCTGTACTCGTTGGAGTTTAGAAGGATGAGGGGGGATCTTATTGAAACTTACAGGATACTGCGAGGCCTGAAAGAAGTGGACATGGAGAGGATGTTTCCACTTGTAGGAAAAACTAGAACCAGACGGCACAATCTCAGACTAAAGGGACGATTCTTTAAAACAGAGATGAGGAGGAATTTCTTCAGCCAGAGGGTGGTGCATCTGTGGAACTCTTTCCTGCAGAAGGTTCTGGAGGCCAAATCACTGAGTGTCTTGAAGACAGAGATAGATAGGTTCTTGATTAATAAAGGGATCAGGGGTTATGGGAAAAGGGCAGGAGAATGGGGATGAAAGAAATTTCCAGCCATGATTCAATGGCGGAGCAGACTCGATTGGCCGTGTGGCCTAATTCTGCTCCTATGTCTTATGGTATTAAGACTGAACATGAAGGAGACAGGCACAATTAGACATAGGAGAGGACCACCAGATTTAGTGGCACCACTTTGGATGTCTCTGGTGACCCAGGTTATGCCCAGAGGTTGACAATGGTCCAGAACTTCGTAGAGTTGGAACGACTCAGGAGGCCTTTAAAATTGGGGAGTCGGACCAGAATGGGAAAGTCCTACCCCCATTTCCATGAAATCTGAGTTATGTTGTCAGAGTAAGTCAGAGGGGAATGAATCACACAGTCAGGCAACCCAAACTCTGTATGGGTCATTTGAAATTAGCGCTGAGTGAAAAATTTATATGGTTGATCCAGTTCAGATTCTGGTCAATGGTAACCCCCAGGATGTTGATAGTGGGGGATTCAGCGATGGTGATGTCATTGAATGACAAAAGGAAATGGTTGGATTCTCTCTTGTTGGAGATGAATGTTGTCTGGCACTTGTGTGGCGCGAATGTTACTTACCACTTGTCAGCCCAAGCCAAAGTGTTTCCCAACTCTTGCTGCATTTGGATATGGGCTGCTTCAGTATCTGAAGATCACAAATGGTGCTGGACATTGTGCAATCACCAGGGAACATCATCACTTCTGGTCTTATGATGGAGGGAAGCTCATTGCTAAAATAGTTGAAGATGGTACAGTGCAATAGTAAAGTATAAAGTGTATATGAGTGAGAACGCTATTAGATTGTTAGATGTTTATTTTATTCATATCTCCACATGGCTCCTGAGGTCTGCCCATAGTGGATACTGGGTGAATGATTATGGCAGTGGCATTAGAGGCTTGAGGTGGCATGGTAGTTGGATGGGTGGTATGAGTGACATGGAATAGGGGTATCAAATGGCATGGAGGTGGGTTGGAGAGTCAGGGACTGAGGGCTAGAAGGCCTATAGTTTTTTGTAAAACTGGCATGCTTTCTCAGACAATTGAGGCAGGCCTTCTACCAAACTACCTCTGCACTTGCCAACTCCTATGGCCACCTTGTAACTACCTCCAGAGGCGGCAGATTCGACTTGATTATTGTGCCAACCCCTACTTCACTCAGAGCAAGAAACCATGCACGGAAAGGTCATTTCGATGGAGACAGGTCTGTCGCGTTGGGAGATCTTCTGTCCAAGTAGCAAATATTGGGTCAATGTTTCAGGTGCGGAGTGTGGAAGAGGGGGTGTGGGGCAGGAACCTCTCACACACCAGCCTCAGAAGGGGGCATATTGGCAGGGAGGTCAATGCCAAGAGACTAGCCCAAAGGACATGGTAGCAGTGCCAGAATGAGTACAATGTCTTCACATGAGTGGTCAATGTGAGTGAATGCATCTTCATGTTACGTCTCATACACGTCACCCACAACCTCACACACTGGTCAATGCACCACCCAGCAGCATTGCCTGCAACTCTGGACTCACTGTGATCATTCAGACACTTCACTTTACGCATGCACATCTTCTAATGCTGCCAGCATTACACCCACACCTCACTACAGACCTTCAGTTATTAAACTATGGCAAGTACGTACCAAAGCACAGTATCACAGTCATTGAGATCTGCCTTCTTGCAGGAGAAGGTTGCACATAACACCAGGGAAAACCAGAAAATTAAAAGGACTCCATGACTGCATCCCCTGAGCTTCTTCAAGGAGACAGTGCTCCACATCATGGGTTTGGAAGCAAAGAGATCATGGGCATCTGGTAACCAAAGGTAACTGCCCCTTCCCAATTCCCTTCTCACCCTCATTGTGAGATGTGGCATCAAGTGGAAGCTGCAGCATGGTCCTCCCATTTTCCTCCACACCTCTGTTTCCCTCATCCAAATTCTCCCCATTTGTGTGCTTTCATTTACCCGTAGGATAGCCTCAGCAGACACCAGAGGGAGCGAGAGAGAGTAACCCTCATCAATGACAAGGAGGCACCGTCGTACAATCTTACAATCTGAGCTGCAGTTCTACACAGGCTGTTGCTACCACTTGGTGTCACATTAGGAGATTCCAGAAAGGTCCTGCTATAGGCCATTGGCAGTCTCCTTGCATGAAAGTCACCTGCAGCAAATGGGGAAGCGCCACCCAAGTAGGAAAAGGCAACCACAAGATCGGCACAAAGGGCTTGCGTGAGAGTTAATAGTTAATGTTGTTTGTATTCCTGATGTGTTGTTGCATAAAGATGTTTTACAAAGGTTTTTGTTGGTGCCTTTAATTGATTGAGTTCGGCCAAGGAGATTTTGCACAATGCAAAGATTTCCCAAAGAGGTCCAGGCAGTAGAAGCGTTGCTTCAGAAGGCCAGTTGTCTGCTCCCCGATGTTGCGCCCGACTTCCTGGTTTTCATTATGGACCCATCTGCTTGCATGGTGGGAAGGGGTCATAAACCATGTATGGAGGGGTTAGCCCTTGTCTCTGAGCAGCCAGCCTCTGAACTTTCTCGGAGGTGTGAAGACAATAGGAATGGAAGACTTGTACAGGATGGCTGCTGCCAGGATAGCAGGCACTCACTGAGATGAGCACCTTGGTGTGGTCGCACACCAACTACACACCTATGAACTGGTCACTCTTGCGATTTCTGTGCCTCTCCTCATTGACATGGGTGACATATATGGATGGATTTGATCGCATCCTGCACCATTGGGAATCCCACTATCCTGGCAAAATCACAAGTGCTTCCCTCCTGCTCTTGCCTCCTGCGGGAAAAGAGGGTGAACTCCCCTCCCTCGCATATGTGACCTCTGTCATGTCCCAGATGTTGTAATAACTCCACATTGCAACAGAATGCCTCCTGCTCCCACCTGAAAGGATCCAGATGCATAAAAGGTGAGAGTGAAACTAAATTTCACCACCATTGGACGGGCCATCCTCACCCAGGTTTAAGGTTCCAAATAGGGTTCGAAGAGGTAGACTATCTCTATGACCACCTCCTTGGTAACTCTTAGCCACTTTAGACTCATGTGAATTTAGGAGCATTTCTTCTGGACTATGCATGGTGGGATAGGGTAAGGGAGCCTCCCTTCTCATTGAGTTTCCCCTCTGTGCCTCCTCCATTTCATCTGTGGGCGACACGGTAGCACAGTGGCTAGCACTGTTGCTTCACAGCGGTAGGGTCCCAGGTTCAATTCCCTGCTTGTGTCACTGTCTGTGCAGAGTCTGTACGTTCTTCCTGTGTCTGCGTGGGTTTCATCCGGGTTCTCCGGTTTCCTCCCGCAAGTCCCGAACGGCGTCCTGTTAGGTGAATTGGACATTATGAATTCTCCCTCCATGTACCCGAACAGACGCCGGAGTGTGGCAATTTTTTCACCGTAACTTCATTGCAGTGTTAATGTAAGCTTACTTGTGACAATAAAGATTATTATTAGGGTCATGTTGCAGACTGACAGATACCGTTACAACTGCCTCCACATCTGGGTGCAATATTCCTCGCCCTGATTGTTTCCAGAAACTTCCACAAAACTCCTGGAACTCAAGGCAGTGCTGCAACCAACTCTGTCTGAACAAAGATTGGGCAAAAACACCTCACCAGCAATGTGTTGAGTGCTCCTTTGAATAGTCCTCGTACAAGGGCTTGTACTTGCCCTTGTTTTCCAAGATTGACAGACACGTTTGTTACCAGGGCCAGCATTTGCGATCCTGGCATCACAATAGCATCAAATCAAAGTAGCCCAGTAGATGGAGAGGAATGACCCATGGTGCTGCAAACACCACCTGAGATTATCCTTAATTTGATTCATTTTATTTTACTAATTTAATAAAGATTGATCTACTTAGAGTGCTACTTTTTTTTAGAAAACCTGACGTTTGTTTTTTTATTTCCCAAGCTCTTGTTGGTTCACGTACATTGATAAAATAATCCTTGATTTCTGGCCTTAAGCCAGGCAGAAATATACACGTCCCATTTGGTGTGTGTGGAAAATCGCACTTCATCATTATGCATAACTTTCAGTTTTGCAAGACACATTGCAGTCATGCTCCATTGCAATCTCTTTTTATGGCCAAAAACATTTACTTTACTCAGCAATTCTGCTGATGTCCCAGAGATTTGTTTTTTCATTTGCTCTAAGAGTCTAAATTGAAGTCTCAAAGGAATTTACACATTGTGCATTTGTAAAGTTAAAGCTAAAGAATGGTTGTTATTCTATGTGAGCCATGAATGACCTTGGACTTATGGCCCCTTTCCAACACCTAGTTGGAGGGATCAGCACCAGACTGACGTGGGCAAAGCATATGTCTATTAATCAGATTAATTTACCACTACCAACATAGAATCATAGAATTTACAGTGCAGATGGAGGCCATTCTGCCCAATCGAGTCTGCACGGCTGTTGGAAAGAGCACTCTATTTAAGCCCACATCTCCACCCTATCCCTGTAACCACACATAACGTTTTTGGACACTGTGGGCAATTTAGCATGGCCAATCCACCTAACCTGCACGCGTTTGGACTGTGGGAGGAAACCCACGCAGGCAAGGGGAGAACGCGCAGACTCCGCACAGACAGTGACCCAAGCCAGGAATTGAACCTGGGACCATGGAGCTGTGAAGCAACAGTGCTAACCACTGTGCTACCATGCCACCCCATCAGATTTGAAAGAATCAGAAACCACCTAAACGTAATGAGAAGAAAAACTATTTAACAAAATGATTATTCGCCTCCTCCATAAATGCCATCTGGAATTGTATTCTTGATGAAATCATTCTTATAAAATTATTTCGTTTAAAAATAATATTTATCTTCTGAACCCCCCAGAAGAGGCTGGATTGGGACCTCTGTGAACATTATTGTATTAACCCTCTTCATTAAACCTCAACACCGTGATCACACCATTATTTTTTTATTTTAAAAAAAAAATTTTTATTGGCATTTCTCATATTTATAAACAGTTGTATATATACACATCACATTTTTCCCGCCCGCGCTAATTTCCTTTATTATAAAGAGAGGTTTATTTTGTCCTTCGTTTAACTGACCCTACGTGCATTTTGTTGCCCTCTGGATCGGTCTATGAAAATGAAAATGTAAATCGCTTATTGTCACGAGTAGGCTTCAAATGAAGTTACTGTGAAAAGCCCCTAGTCGCCACATTCCGACGCCTGTTCGGGGAGGCTGTTACGGGTTCCTCCCCCTTGTGTCCCCCCCCCCCCCCCTTGTGTCCCCCCCCCCCCTTTGGCTTCGGCTGTGCTTTTCTTTTATTTTCCAGACAGAATGGAAACAAAAAGGGGGAGTAGCCCCCATCTCCCGTGGTTCCCCTCCTTCCTTCCACCTCTCCACCCCGCCCCCCCCCCAAACCCGGGTTTTAAAAATAATTCTTATTAGTTTACTCTTCGTTGCTGGCCTCGAACAGGTTTTGGAACAGGCCGACAAACTGCCCCCAAGTGTCCAGGAAGCCTTCCTCTGACCCTCGGATGACGTACTTAATCTTCTCCAGGTGGAGAAATTCCGAGAGGTCAGCGAGCCAGTCTGCAGCCGTGGGTGGTGCTGCCGATCGCCAGCCGAGCAGGATTCTCCGGCGTTCGATTAGGGAAGCGAAAGTGATCACACCATTATATATCAGTTGCACATTTGATTGCAAAATGTTGCATAAATATAAGAAATAAATATTATAATAACATCATATTGTTTCGAAAGTGAATGCACACCTGGAATAACCTTTGGTCAGGAATGGGGGAGGGGCATTTGCACATGAGTGAGGACACAAATATGGCTTCTCTGTCAAGAGTCTCGTCTTGTGGGCCCATGTTCTTCACTTGGCCAGGATCTCCCCCTTTCCGATCAGTTTTTCCCTTCACAAGGCTTACTTGAATTCTGCAGCCGTGTCTGCGAGTCATCAGCAGAAGAATTAAATAATGCCCAGGAGTTAAAATCCCACCAATTCCGTTTCAAGTTAAAACCAATGCGGTTAATGGTGGAGAAAGAAACCCTTCCATTTCGAAACACAATGTTCAACATCAGCATCCAGATCAGAGTACAGCATAGCTTAGGCCACAACCTTAAAAAAACAAACCTTCACTCCATCAAGTTTTCGTTGTCTTTTACCAGGCATTCTGCATCTAATTTGAATGCATCAATATCAAACAAGAATTCAGCAGTCCTTTTGACGCCTGTTAAACATCTTGGTTGGCTGAGGAAGATCGCTCCAGGCTAGAAGAATCTGTTTTAGTAAACATCCTGACCACAGCCAGAACATAACAGCGGTTAGGCTCTCTGGCTGCACTTTAGCTATTGCTTCTCAGCAATACTGTCTCGAGAGGTGCTTGGCAAAACCATGTGGAATCCTTTTGTTGCCTCTGGAGACCCCAGTGTCATCTCACCAATGAAATGAAATGAAATGAAATGTGACTGTAGCATCACTGTGAGGCTAGTGTTGACAAAAGAACAGCAACAATTACTTTGATTTCTCTCGAGCCTTTAACATAATAAAACGTCCCAAGGTGCGTCACAGGCTTATTTTAAAATAAAATATGATACCGAGCTATAAGAGGAGATGTTGGGTCAGATAATCAAAAGCTAAGGAGCGTATAAAAGAAGGAAGCTAAGGTGCAATTTAAGACAAAGGTAGCAGAGTTTTGAGTGACCTCAAGTTTACAGAGGGTAGACTGTTGATTGTGAGTGACGAGCGAGGCTTGTGTCAGAGTAATCTGGCTGAGAGGTGTCAATAGCATGAGCGAACGTTTCAGCAGCGGAGGAGCTGAGACAGGAGCAAAGTGGGGTAATGTTGCAGAGGTAGAATTAAGCCATTTTAGTGATAGCATGACTATGGGGTTAGAAACTCATCTTGGGGTCAAATAAGCCAACAAAATTGTGATTAAACTGGTGAAGTCTCATATTGATCCCAGGGAGAGCATTGGAGTCGGTAACTAGTGAATAGAGTTCAGAGTGGGAACTGAAAAGAATAATTTCAGTCTTCCCAATATTTAACTGGAGGAAATTTCTACTCGCCCAGTAGTGGATGTTGGATAAACAGTTTGATAATTTAGCAACAGTGAACAAGTCGAGGCAGGTAAGGGTGAGGTAGAGCTGGGCGTCATCATTGTATATGTGAAAACTAACTAAAGGACATAACCTCCATGAATACGGTCAAGCAAATAGCCTTCTTCCTTCTCTGTATCATTTTAACATTCTTTGATTCCGTCAAACAGAAACCACTTTGATTAAAACAAGAAGAATTTCTTCAATGATTTATCCCTTGGAATGTTTCCAATCGGCACCCTCTCCATTGACTGTAGTGAATGAAGCTAAGGGTGGATTTCCTCCTCTGTGCCCTAAGTGTGGCGGTGGACATGAAGAACTATGTTTTACCCACCTGCCGCAATGGCGGGTTTCTGCGCTGTATTCTGCTCTTCCTGCACGCACAGGAAACACGCCAGTTCACAGGCAGCAATTCACCAGCTTCACCATAAGCTCACCACTTCCTCACTCGGCGTGCCCTGTTTATGCAGTAGCCTTACACCACATTCGCATGATTGCAGCCCAGGACGGCTTCACTGAAGACATGGCCCCAAAGGTCAAGAAGACGGAGGCCCCTGGGTTTGGTGACGCCACACTGGAACACCTGTTAGAAGCTGTGGAGGCCACCGTACTGTCTTCTACCCCCCAGGATGGGTGAAGAAGATCCACCAACCTCACCACCCCAGCTTGGAAGGCAGTGGCAGCGATTCAATGCCAACGCTGCACAGAGGAGGTCAGCCATCCAGTGTAGAAAAAGGATAAATGATCGCATTGATTTCACCAGCGTAAGTCAATCATCTCATCACTCTCAACTCACACACTCACCAGCTCATCAGACATTCAGATCATACAGGCAGAAACTCAAGCGGGAGAATCCAGCTAAGAAGGTTGTGCAGTGCTGGTCCGAGGAGACAGAAGAGCTCTTACGTGACTGCTTAGAGACAGTGGACTGGTCCATATTTAAGAACTCAGCGACCAACTTAAATGAGTATGCCACCACCGTCACAGACTTCATCAGCAAATGTGTGGACGACTGCGTGACAAAGAAAGCAGTACGTGCGTTCCCCAACCGGAAACCTGGGGCGACATTCTCCGACCCGCCGCCGGGTCGGAGAATCTCCGGGGGCTGGCGTGAATCCCGCCCCCACCGGTTGCCGAAGTCTCCGGCACTGGATATTCGGCGGGGGCGGGAATTGCGCCGGCCGGTTGGCGGGCCCCCCCCGCCGCTCGATTCTCCGGCCCGGATGGGCCGAAGTCCCGCCAATAAATTGCCTGTCCCGCCGGCGTAAATTAAATCACCTACCTTACCGGCGGGGCAAAGCGGCGTGGGCGGGCTCCGGGGTCCTGGGGGGGGTGCGGGGCGATCTGGCTCCGGGGGGTGCCCCCACGGTGGCCTGGCCCGGGATCAGGGACAACCGATCCGTGGGCGGGCCTGTGCCATGTGGGCACTCTTTCCCTTCCGCCTCCGCCACGGTCTCCACCATGGCGGAGGCGGAAGAGACTCCCTCCACTGCGCATGCGTGGGAAACTGTCAGCGGCCACTGACGCTCCCACGCATGCGCCACCCCGAGATGTCATTTCCGCGCCAGCTGGCGGGGCAACAAAGGCCGTTTACGCCAGCTGGCGGGGTGGAAATTCCTCCGCCGTCGGCCTAGCCCCTCAATGTTTGGGCTCGGCCCCCAAAATGCGGAGCATTCCGCACCTTTGGGGCGGCGCGATGCCCGTCTGATTGGTGCCGTTTTGGGCGCCAGTCGGCGGACATCGCGCCGTTTCGGGAGAATTTTGCCCCTGGGCTCAATTGCGAGATTGACTCCCTACTGAAGGACAGATCTGAGGCGTTCAAGGCAGACAACCCTGACCTATACAAGAAATCCAGGTACGATCTCCGCAAAGCCATCCGGAATGCCAAGAGAGAATATCAAACCAAGCTAGAGTCACAGACAGACACTCGGCGATTGTGGCAAGGACTAAACAACATAACGGGCTACAAAGCGAAGCCGAACAGTATCTCTGGCAGCAGCACACCCCTCCCCGATGAACTCAATGCATTCTATGCTCGGTTCGAGCAGGAAACCAACAATCCGCTGGCGAGTGCCCCAGCAGCCCATAATTCACCCATACCCACCATCACAGCTTCCGAAGTCAGATTGGCCTTCCTGAAAGTGAACCCTCAGAAGGCGACGGGCCCAGATGGGATCCCTGGTCGTGCACTCAGAGCCTGCGCGGATCAGCTGGCAGAGGTATTCACGGACATCTTTAACCTGTCCCTACTCCACTCCGAGGTCCCCACCTGCTTCAAGAAGACCACCATCATACCGGTACCAAAGAAGAACCAGGCAACGTGCCTCAATGACTACCGACCAGTGGCCCTGACTTTAGGCAATTTAGGGCTAACAGACTGAGATGAAAAATACAGCTAGCACGGAATCAGACGGATATGCCCACACATGGCCTGAGTTACATTGTCCCATTCAGACTTAAACTCGTCAGTGGTAATACACAGAATGCCACTGTTAAGCAAGGGTGAATCACTCCAGATCCACTGTCCTTTGGGACACTCCTGTCTGATCAGCTATTAGTCCATTACAGAGTCTGATGGACACTTTGGAGGTTAGTTGCATGTCAATAGCATGGCTCTGTTCTTTTGTATAAATGGAAGAGGAAAATCAAACAGCCAAGATAATGATAATGGGTTCAAGCGTGGACACCCCAGGAGAGAACCTTTGTTTGGGCGGAGCTCACAGAGAGAGAGAGAGAGAATCTTGTTTTGAACAGGTGGTGGAGAAGGATTTGAAAAGCCACCGAGGTCGTGAAAAAACTATCTCAGAGACGGGCTTTCAAAAGGAGTTCTAAATGAACTTGACTAACAACAGAAAATTGCTTTGTAAATACAAGTATTTTCTTTGCCTGCCTATGTAACTGGAATGAGAGCTGCATGTTCATTTGAAGTGATGTTTAATGGGAACTGGTGTGTAAGGGTCAGTTAAGAAACTACCTGTAATCTGTTATTGTTAGGGTTGAAGTTTAAAAGTTTAAATATTGTTTTTCTTTTGTTTTAATAAAGTTTAATTATAAAATAACCAAATCCTATTTCTTTTGATATCATTCCTGGAAAGAATCGATCTTTCCGCACTGCCTTAAAAATTAAAAACTTGATGATTCTGGTACGGTCTCTTAGCCACTGTTGAGAACTGACCAGGCATCCATAACATTCACAGTTGTAAATAGGATTGCACCCATTTCACATGCCTTGTATATGCCTCCTGTCAGGTGGATGTACCTTTAAGAAATAGGTGCTTTATCAAATGGCTGCAGTGACATCATTATGTGGGTGGAGCTGGGTTCTGCTCTGCTTTTACTTTCGTTTTGAGCTGGCAGCTGCAGTGTGTTTAGTTTCGTTTTCAGAGTTGGAGAACTGCATTCACAGCAAGAAGATGTTATGATCTCTTTCTCTGCAATCTAAAGAATGTCTCCAAATCACTTGATGATTTCAAAGTAATACCTGTTTCTGTAGAGACTATAAACCTGTTGTCTTTATTTTAAAAGGGTTTAACTTATGAGTATTGTATGGAAAGTTATTAAGGGATATCTATAGAGTACTTTATCTTTTGGAGCGTGGTCAGGGTTGGTAGTTGATAAACCGTTTACTGTGTGTTTATAAAATATTAACTGCATTCATAGAATAAACATTGTTTTTGTTTAAAAATACTTTTAGATCTCTGTGGATCACATCTGTAAAGTAGGCCCTTACGCTCCCCATAACCAAAATCTATTAAAAGTTGTGGGGCAGGTGAACTCCATGATGTACTTTGGAGTTTTCTAAACCCTGGCCCATAATACTCCATTTTCTGATAAGCTGTGTTGCTGTCAAGCAGGTGTGATACTATGGTCCCTCCCCAACTTTGCACATGTTGCTATCATGGGCCTCTCATCCATGTACTGTGCTTCCATGTCAGCACAGAATTTGGCCCTTTTCCTGATCATTCTCAATATCAATGATGCCACAAACTTAATGCTAAATGTGCTTGTGGAAGGATCCTCGTTCACATGCTTTGCAGGATCATGTCATATTTATTGTTGGCGAGGTAAGATTGAGGCTGAAGTGTTCTCTTGTCTCATCTGCATTCTTGAAAGGCGAAGGTATTGGATCCTCATTCACTGCACTCTAATATTTAAACATGATGGAAAATGATTAGTAAGGCCATGAGATTATTTAAGGGGGGTCTGAGTCTGCCCTTCTGTGAGCCAGTCAGTGCCACAATTCGAACACACATCTGGGGTGAAATTCTCCGGAAACGGCGTGATGTCCGCCAACTGGCGCCCAAAACGGCGCAAATCAGTCGGGCATCGCGCCGCCCCAAAGGTGCGGAATGCTCCGCATCTTTGGGGGCCGAGCCCCAACCTTAAGGGGCTAGGTCGGCGCCGGACGAAGTTCCACCCCGCCAGCTGGCGGAAAAGGCCTTTGGTGCCCCGCCAGCTAGCGCGGAAATGACATCTCCGGGCGGCGCATGCGCGGGAGTATTAGCGGCCGCTGACGGCATTCCCGCGCATGCGCAGTGGAGGGAGTCTCTTCTGCCTCCGCCATGGTGGAGACCGTGGCAGAGGCGGAAGGGAAAGAGTGCCCCCACGGCACAGGCCCGCCCGCGGATCGGTGGGCCCCGATCGCGGGCCAGGCCACCGTGGGGGCCTGATCGCCCAGCGCCCCCCCCAGGACCCCGGAGCCCGCCCGCGCCGCCTTGTCCCGCCGGTAAGGTAGGTGGTTTAATCTACGCCGGTGGGACAGGCATTTTAGCGGCAGGACTTCGGCCCATCTGGGCCGTAGAATCACGCGAGGGGGCCCGCCAACCGGCGCGGCGCGATTCCCGCCCCCGCCGAATATCCGGTGCCAGAGACTTCGGCAACTGGGGAGGGCGGGATTCACGCCAGCCCCCGGCGATTCTCCGACCCGGCGGGGGGTCGGAGAATCTCACCCCTGAAGCCAGTTACCCAATTTTTCTGGAGTTCGTTATTGCTGTGGAGAATTTCCAGGTTGTGACCAAGGGGTTAATTTAGAGAGATCAATTAGTGTTATTTTTCTGGATTAGTCTCGCATGTACAACATTGCTTCACTTTCCTGATTCCCTGCACTGTCATTGAAAGGCTCCTGTCATGTTTCAGCTGTGCATTCTCCTCATTTGGGAATGCACAGTTCAGTTGGGTGTCTCTTTAATCAGCTCCACGGTGCATGCATCTGCCCTCCAATCCGCCTTCAGAGCCCCCACCAGCAAAGCGTCTCCTAATTTTAATGTTGTACTGCATCATCACTGCAGGGGGGAAGGTGGTGGTGCTGAGTCCCCACTGCCTGACCAGCTTGGACCCTCCCTATGGGAGTGTGGACACCCCTCCCATTGTCCCAGAGGAGATTAGTGTTCAGGTTCCCTCCTCACAGACCTCTCAATCCTCCCTGTGTATTCCTTAATCCCATTGCCATTGTGCTGGATATCTGTTAGTTAGCACCTGGACATTTTGAGGTGCATCTGCCAATTCCCAATGTGAACCTCATCCTCCCCATCTTGCATAGTTAAACATATAGCCTCCTGATACCACACCTTTGGATGTCCCACTATACCTTCTCCACTATACCTTCTGTAGGCTGTTCATTCTCCCCTGGCTGAGCGTGCCATCTGCCGCCCAGTATGATGCCAGGGACACCATGGACCAAGGTGCGTGATATTCTGACATTGCCTTGCGTACAACATGTTGGACATGACAGAGACTGGACTGACATGTCCTCCCACTCCCTGGACTGGGACATGGACAGTCTTTGCAAGCTCAACAATGTAAGCTAAGGAACTTCTTCACTCTGCATCCTCCTGTACTCATTGGAATTTAGAGGGATGAGGGGGGATCTTATTGATACTTACAGGATACTGCGAGGCCTGGATAGAGTGGACGTGGAGAGGATGTTTCCACTTGTAGGAAAAACTAGAACCAGGGGACACAATCTCAGACTAAAGGAATGACCCTTTAAAACAGAGATGAGGAGGAATTTCTTCAGCCAGAGGGTGGTGAATCTGTGGACCTCGTTGCCGCAGTAGGCTGTGGAGACCAAATAATTGAGTGTCTTTAAGACAGAGAAAAATAGGTTCTTGATTAATAAGGGGATCAGGGGTTATGGGGAGAAGGCAGGAAAATGAGGATGAGAAAATATCAGCCATGATTGAATGGCGAAGCAGAATCAATGGGCCGAGTGGCCTAATTCTGCTCCTATGTCTTGTGGTCTTATGGTTTCATGTTATTCTGTATAATACTCCCTTCCTATCCTGGCGCTAAGGATGCTAAAACCCCACACTTTCCTCCCCCAACACCCCCCCCAGTCATGTATCTGAGAGCAACCGTCCCCGTTATCAACCCCCCCCCCTCCCCACACATTGAAACCCTTGCATTGCAGCTCCCTCCCATGCCTCAGGCCAGTTTCACCCCTTCCCCAGTGGACACTAACCCTGTGACCTATTAAAAGATACACCCGCCTTGCCGCTGGTCTGGTAGGTAGAGACTTCCCTGTGACCATCCCTTTAAATTGATGCTAGACCTTGCACTGATTTCCACAAGCAGTGCAAGGCAGGAAAATAAACCTCAAAGTCACGAGTGAAGTGCAGGTCGCCAGGTGCATGTCACTTATATCCCGTACTGAAACACATCAGGTGGGATTTTCCGCCCCCCCCCCCCCCACACCAGTTTTCTGGTGTGGCACGCCCCCGCCGGCGGTGGGATTCTCCATCTCGCCAGCCGACCAATAGGATTTCCCATTGTGGGCAGCCCAATGCCGTTGGGAAATCCCCGGACATGGGTGCGCTGTTGGCGCAACGGAGAATCCCGACAGTGGAGAATCCAGGCCATCGTTCTAACTACATGCCAACGTGCTCCCAGTGCAGAGGATGATTCCAGCGAGCGGTCCTTATAATGAGATGTAAATGTGTTGAAATCACATTCCCGACACAGGAAACGCAGCATCCCCATTGATGGTTTCAATGCACCATCACGCGAACTGACTTTACAATACCATGAAACTAGTTTTTGACCTTTTCATGACGTTTTCTGCTCCTGCTCGCCTTGGCATCCACCATACCATGAAACGGAATATCCTGGCCAAAGTGTTTGATCGATTCCCTCTGCTCTGAGACACCATTTCATTGTGATATCATAATGCGTCTCTCATTATTTGTTTGACTCAGAAATAAATTAGTATATCTGAGAGAGAATGACAGAAAACAAATAAATGTCCTCAAGTATGACTGAAATAAAGTTGGCTCCAGGTGTCATATTTTACCGATTTCAGACCAAATTCAGACATCTTGTTTGATTGGTGAGCCTGTTACGGGCCAAGGTTTAGAGAACCCCAAAGTGTATCATGGAGTTCACCTGACCCATAACTTTGAATAGATTTTGGTTATGGGGAGCACAAGGGCCCACTTTACAGGTGTGGTGCAACAGAGAACTAAAGGTATTTTAAAACAAAAAACAATGTTTATTCTATGAATCCCATTAACATTTTTAAACACACATAGTAAACATCTTAGCAACCATCAACTAAAATACTCCCCCCAACGAATACAGTACTCTATAAGTAACCCTTAATCTTTCCTTACAACATCCATAAGACAAATACCCCCTTTAACACAGAGATCAGGTTTGAATTCTCTACTGAGAGCAGTTATCATTTTGAAATCCTCAAATGATAGGGAGACAGTCTTTAGATTGCAGAGAGAGATCCTTATACAGCTGCTTGCTTTGACTGCAGCTATCCAGCTCTCAAAATGAAACTAAACACACCCTGTAGCTGCCAGCCCAAAGCGAAAGTGAAAGACAGCCAGCCCAGCTCCACCCACACTCTGACATTACTGCAGCTATTCGATAAACACCCATTTCTTAAAGGTACATCCACTACAGCTATTTAATAAACACCCAGTTCTTAAAGGTTCTCTCACATGACAGAGCCAATGAAGATATTACATTAAATATTGGTCCGAGTGCTGTAGTTGCCCACCTTAATATTTTATACACCAGGAAAGGTTAAGTAACAACCTTCTTCGTATTATGTTTCAGTTATGCAGATTTTGTTCAACGAACTTCAAAATATTTAAACTTTAAAATATTTTACATTTCTTCTAATATTTGCAAATTTAATTTGATAAAATGTCAAAATGAACTCTTCTATAAACCATAACTTACTGTTAAAACTGACCCAGCATGAAATAAATGATTTGAGCCAGAAGCCAAGAGATAATACAGTTTCATTTTTCAGTGTTTTGTAGCACAGTGACTAGCCCTGTTCTTTCACAACGTCAGGGACCCCGGTTGGGTCATTTCTGTGCGGAATCTAAACATTCTCCCTGTGTCTGCGCGGGTTTCCTCAGGGTGCTCCGGTTTCCTCCCACAAGTCCCGAAAGACGTGCTTGTTAGGTGAATTGGACATTCTGAACTCTCCCTCCTTGTACCCGCACAGGCGCCTGAATGTGGCGACTAGGGGATTTTCACAGTAACTTCATTGCAGTGTTAATGTAGGCCTACTTGTGACACTGATAAATATTATTATAATCAAAAAACATTATACATAAAAATATGTTTGAAATGTAACTTCAGGCTCACTGTATATTCTAGATACATGCAGAGATCTGCGTCACTGTGTTGCCTGAAACAATAGTTGAACTAAATGAAATGAATAAGTCAGTACAGGCTTACAGAGGCTCCAGGGTTATTGTCTTCACAGAATTGGACAACTTCCCAAACAACGACTGACCAGGTTCTCTCACTGAGAATGACCATTCTGCTAAAATACTGGGGAATAACTGTGGGCCTCATGCTGCCACCGCTGGGATTCTACCATCAGCGAGCGGGAAACTCACTACCGTGACAGATTTGCCAATGTCTTAGATGGGAGGGGGAGGAAGGGGATGTTGGTTTGGCAGGGGTGGGGTGGCCCTCATTCTCAGGCACTCTACCAATCAGTGGGGCCTGGCATCAGCAGTGGGGTTGCTGATGGCAAGCCACCACCTGCTCTTGATTTAAACCCCACTTCTCTTCCCCTCTCTGTTACCCCCAGCCTACTCACAATCACCTCTCCCCAGGAATCCAGGGTGCGATTCTACACTCCCGCTTCTAAGTGCCCATGCCGTCGTGAACGCCGTTGAGGTTCACGACGGCGCGAAACGGCCCCGATCTCGACCGATTCAGGGCCCGAAAATAGGCTAGGATCGGGGCCGCGAGAAACGTGGGGAGCGTGTCGCGAAGGCAGCGTCGGCAGCGTGCGCCGGGCATTGGCGCCGCGTAAAAGTTGTAACTGGCGTCACCCACACATGCGCGGGTTGGCCGGCGCCAACCCGTGCATGCGTGGTTGCCGTTCTCCCCGAGGCCACCCCGCAAGAAGATGTCGGATGGATCTTGCGGGGCGCGGAGGAAAGGAGGTCCTCCTTCAGAGAGGCCGGCCCGCCGATCAGTGAGCACCGATCGCGGGCCAGACCCCTTTTGAGTCCTACCCCGGTGAAAGAACCCCCCTCGCCCCCCCCCCCCCCCCCCACAGGCCGCCCCCCCCCAGCGTTCCCGCACTGTTCCTGCAGGCAGCGGCCAGGTGTGGATGGGGTCGGCGGGAAGCTGTCGTTTTGGGCAGGCTGCTCGGCCCATCCAGGCAGGAGAATAGTGGGTGTAGCGGAGAATCGCCATTTTGGGTGTCCCGGGCGATTCTCTGGCCTGCACCGCGTAGAACTCGACGGGGCCGTTCTCGTCGCTTGGGTGAATCGCGGGAGGGCGTCGGACCGGCGTCGCGGGAAAAAATGGAGCGCCAGGGGATTCTCCCAACCGGCGCGGGAGCAGAGAATCGCGCCCCATGTGTTGGTCCCTAATGAAGGCCCGCATGGAAATCACCACCACTACCCATGGCCCTGTTGGTACTGGAGAGTTGATTAACAGACAACTCTTGGGGATACAATTTCTCCCCTCCTTGGAGCTTCATTCAACGAGAGGCCTAATGCTGCCCAGGTGAGTGCCTGATTGCCTTGAAATAGTGTCGGGCCTCTGAAAGAAAACCAACATGTGGGGCGAAATTCTCCCCCGACGGCGCGATGTCCGCCGACTGGCGCCAAAAACGGCGCCAATCAGACGGGCATCGCGTCGGCCCAAAGGTGCGGAATGCTCCGCATCTTTGGGGGACGAGCCCCAACATTGAGGGGCTAGGCCGATGCCGGAGGGATTTCCGCCCCGCCAGCTGGCGGAAATGGCGTTTGTTGCCCCGCCAGCTGGCGGAAATGGCGTTTGTTGCCCTGCCAGCTGGCGCGGAAATGCGGCGCATGAGTGGGAGCGTCAGCGGCCGCCGACAGTTTCCCGCGCATGCGCAGTGGGGAGAGTCTCTTCCGCCTCCGCCATGGTGGAGGCCGTGGCGGAGGCGGAAGGGAAAGAGTGCCCCCACGGCACAGGCCCGCCCGCGGATCGGTAGGCCCCGATCGCAGCCCAGGCCACCGTGGGGGCACCCCCCGGGGCCAGATCGCCCCGCGCCCCCCCCCCCAGGACCCCGGAGCCCGCCCACGCCGCCTGGTCCCGCCGGTAAATACCAGCTTTGATTTACGCCGGCGGGACAGGCAATTTCAGGGCGGGACTTTGGCCCATCCGGGCTGGAGAATTGAGCGGGGGGGTCCCGCCAACCAGCGCGGCCCGATTCCCGCCCCCGCCCAATCTCCGGTACCGGAGACTTCGGCGGGGGCGCGGGCGGGATTCATGGCGGCCAACGGCCGGGTCGGAGAATGACGCCCGTGGTTCCCGACGGTTTTCCAGCTGGTGGACGAGCACCGACATCCCCCCAACCCCTTCCCTACCCCTCCCTGTCAGCAAAATTAATTTCCACCTTTCGTTATTGTATTTACATCAAAACATGTGCCTGAACTATTTCCGCATATCATAGAGTGTGCTGGCAGATTAGAGTGATCACCGAGCTTTGGTATAATTTAGTGCAAAGTAAGAAATTAATTCACTTTGTTTAGTAGCATATTTTGTGACTGAACCAATTCTTAATCTTTCAAAGGGGTTTCAACTCCACTGGTAACTGCTAGCTAAGGGTTTTCTAACTTCAATGGCAAAATTATTTTGCCATTGAAGTTAGGGGCAGCACGGTAGCCTTGTGGTTAGCACAATTGCTTCACAGCTCCAGGGTCCCAGGTTCGATTCCGGCTTGGGTCACTGTCTGTGCGGAGTCTGCACATCCTCCCCGTGTGTGCGTGGGTTTCCTCCGGGTGCTCCGGTTTCCTCCCACAGTCCAAAGATGTGCAGGTTAGGTGGATTGGCCATGATAAATTGCCCTTAGTATCCAAAATTGCCCTTAGTGTTGGGCGGGGTTACTGGGTTATGGGGATAGGGTGGAGGTGTTGACTTTGAGTAGGGTGCTCTTTCCAAGAGCCGGTGCAGACTCGATGGGCCGAATGGCTTCCTTCTGCACTGTAAATTCTATGTTAATTATAGTTTTGCAATAAAGTAATTATGACACAAATCCACAGCAAGCAATTCTTTTTCAATGGTGAGGAACAGCTGCCTGCTAAAGCAATTTTACTAGATCCAAATTAATCAGTCCTGTTTAGGCAATTGCTCCTCATGAGTACCAATAAAAAAAAAGTTGTACCAAAATCTAGCCGATTTTTAATTTGCACTATGAACAAAATTTTCTACTAATCTATTGTGTTCCTTGACAAATTAGCGTTCCCTCTTCTGCAGCCAGTGTCAGTATTAAGCATTCCTAGATTCCCAGGTCAGATGTAGCACTGCAAGTTGCAGCATAATGCTCCTTAGAATTAACATTCCTCAGTCCTAACCTCAGAACGGCAGACCCTCCTGTGCCATTGTGAGCTACCATACTGCCCAGCCTAAGGCCTCGATGAGTGAGGTTGCCAATTAGTGTTGGCTCAGGGACAGTTTTGTACCGCAGATCCTAGCCCACCAAGCAAGATTCATTTCACAAAAAAACCTTATGGTCGACACCTCCATCTTTCACCTCCTCAGATCAAATTGGATTTGAATCTAGAGGTGAAAGCTGCTGTCCACAGTGCATTTTATATTGTGCTCTGTGAATTCAAGCCTGTTGGTATTTGAAAATCACTGTATCTTTTTATGTATTAAATATTTTTTCAATGTGAATTAGCAGAAAAACAGCCAATGTGTCATGGCTATTTGAATGGAAGGCATTCCTTCCGAGTAAAATCTTTTATTCAGTAGACCATTTAATATATGTCAATATTAATGTGTCCTCTATTAATGCACTGGTTGTCTCCGTCTTCCCACATATATGTTCCTTTCATTTGGATCCATTGTTGGTATCCATATTTTAGACAATGGTTTATTGGTAACATTGCACTTGCTTCATCAGAAAAGGATAATATAGAACATAGAACATAGAACATTACAGCGCAGTACAGGCCCTTCGGCCCTCGATGTTGCGCCGACCTGTGAAACCACTCTAAAGCCCATCTACACTATTCCCTTATCATCCATATGTCTATCTAATGACCATTTGAATGCCCTTAGTGTTGGCGAGTCCACTACTGTTGCAGGCAGGGCATTCCATGCCCTTACTACTCTCTGAGTAAAGAACCTACCTCTGACATCTGTCTTATATCTATCTCCCCTCAACTTAAAGCTATGTCCCCTGGTGCTAGACATCACCATCCGAGGAAGAAGGCTCTCACTGTCCACCCTATCCAATCCAATAAGACACAAAGGATAAGGAGAGGATATTTTCAAAATCTTATTTGGCATCTTTTATATCCTCATGCAGTCCTAATGTGCTTCACAATCAAATTATTTTGAAGTACGATCACTGTGGTTATGTCGGCAAAATTACTGCTCTTTACATATTTAATGCTTTTTTGTATTATCAGTCTAGGTCACTTGGATCACAATAAAGCTGTGAGTTAACAAATGTGGGTTCACATGATGAAGTTCCAAAAAATCTTTGTATGTTCACAGGCATAATGAGCACTGAGTTTCGGGTTTTCCAGAATACGTGTATTTTATATATATATCAATGTATGAAGTTCAATTGTTTAATGAACAGGAATGGGGAAGAAATCCAAAATAATTGAATTTTAAACACTCCTGCGAATATTCTTGAAGTTTAAAGAAATAAATAATTACAATTTCTGACTAACCTTTGAAATGTGTCAAAATGTTTCTATGGTGTGTATCAGCACCGTCACCTCCAGAAGAATGTTGTCTTAAGCAGCAGCATGTATAATGAATGTCAAGGCTACTGCTGAGTTATTCGCTCATGGTAGCCAGTGCACCTTTTTCCACTTTATACAGAAAAGAGTTGGCGGGAAACATCTATTATAAATCATATTGGTTAAATGTTTTTTGTCCAGTAATGTATTCATTAACTTAAAACCTAGAGTGCTTTTCAAAGTTGATCAATGCTCTCTGAAACTAGCACAAGCTGATAAATGATAAATTAGCCCTTTAAGGATGCCAGCCTGTACATTTACAGGCTAGGCATCAACAGCTTTTGGCTAGGTAACAATGCCTTCTTGCTTGTTGCTTTGTAAGAAGAATGCATGAAGCAATTGTCAAATTGTTCCTTTCATACAGTTCAGTGTAAAAGAGACAACTCAGTTGAAAAGTTGGACCCTGTTCAAAACGGGTGGTAGGTCAGTGAAGCAATTACTTTGCATGCCGTTGCCTGGCAGCCTGGGGCTGCCTCAAATGTCTGTACGCACACAATAGGGTGCCTTACAAAGACCGATGGAACAAGACGCAGATTCAGGTTGACCTGGAGGATCTAGCTTAAAGGGGCCACAGGACTAATATTCATCCTGTCCTTCTAGCTGCGTGGCTCAAAGAGACAGCTAAACAGTGTGGGAAATAGTGGCAGGACTATTCCCCAGGAAGAGTGGTAATGTTACTAGCCTCATAATCCAAACACCTGGCCTAATGCTCTGTAGATGTGAGTTCAAATCCCACCACAGCAGCTGGGAGAAACTCAACAAATTAAGAAATGGGGGTGGGGGGAAGGTAATTTTTGCCCAATCACCCACTCAACCCCAGTTTATTCCTACGCTGTTTGCTGTCCATGAACCAAACCTCAATCCATGTTAATATACTATTTCCAGTTCCATGAGTCTTACTTTTGTAAGGATTTGCATCCATGTAGTCCCTTTCCGCTTGCAAAGTACTTCACAACTGATTCAGTTTTGAAGTTCAGCTACCATTGAGTCAAGAGAACATAAAAAAAGGTGTTCCATTCCATATGTGCAGAAATGTCAAAGCATGAAATTAAACCTACGACTGATTTAGTCCAAGAACCATCAATCCATCCTAAGTAGGAAGCATACTAATATATGTAGAAGCAAGGGAGCATTCTGGGGGACACCAAGAAACTGCAGATTGGGTCCCGGTCTCAAAAAGGATAACAATTTTGAAAACTGAATGATTAACTCAAATAGTGTCACATCAGTAACTGTTTTTGGTAAGTTCACAGCCACAAATGATGCTTTCTGGAGGAAATACTCTCATGTCATATGACTTCAGTGTCTGGGAGTTTCCCATTGGTGTCATAGGTGCCAAGATTTCTGTGTCTATGAATTCCTCAGGTAAATGTAGCACCTCAGGCATATAAACATAAGGGAAGAGGATGCAACAGATGAGATAGCATTGATAGTAAGGGAAAGTGGTGCAGCTAATTAAGTGAAGAATAAGGGGCGAAATTCTCCGTTATCGACGGAAAGTCCGCTGATCGGCGGAAAAAACGGCGCAAATCCGACTTGCGTCACGTCGGGAAAAATGGGTCGAAAGTCTCCGGCCCGAAATGGGCTAGCAGCGACGTAACGGGATCCGCGCTTGCGCACGTGGTTCACGCCGTGCAGCGTCATACGCGCGCACGGCGTGACGGCTCATAAGGCCGCGCTGCTCCCCCCCACCCGACCGGAACACCAGACTGGATGGCTGGCCGCCGCTCAGCCCAAGGTTCGAGTCACGCGATGTGGAGGCGCTCCTGGACGCAGTGGAGCAGAGGAGGGACGCCCTGTATCCCGGACACGGCCGCAGAGTTGCCCCACGCCACAGCCGGCGTCTGTGGAGGAAAGTGGCAGAGGCCGTCAGCGCTGTGGCCCTGACACCACGGACAGGCACCCAGTGCCACAAGAAGGTGAACGACCTCGTCAGAGCAGGCAGGGTGAGCCTCCCATATCCCCCCTCCCCCATATCCCCCCTCCCCCATATCCCCCTCCCCCATATCCCCCCTCCCCATATCCCCCTCCACCATTTCCCCCCTCCCCCATATCCCCCATATCCCCCCTCCCCATATCCCCCCTCCCCATAGCCCCCCTCCCCCATATCCCCCATATCCCCCTCCCCATATCCCCCCTCCCCATATCCCCCCTCCCCATATCACCCATATCCCCCTCCCCCATATCCCCCCTACCCCATATCCCCCCTCCCCCATATCCCCCCAACCCCATATCCCCCCTCCCCCATATCCCCCCTCCCGCATATCCCCCTTATCCCCCCTCCCCAATATCCCCCCTCCCCATATCCCCCATATCCCCCCTCCCCAATATCCCCCCTCCCCCATATCCCCCATATCCCCCCTCCCCAATATCCCCCTCACCATATCCCCCATATCCCCCCTCCCCATATCCCCCCTCCCCCATATCCCCCATATCCCCCCTCCCCCATATCCCCCCTCCCCCATATCCCCCCTCCCCCATATCCCCACTCCCCCATATCCCCCCTATCCCCCCTCCCCCATAGCCCCCCTCCCCCATATCCCCCCTCCCCATATCCCCCCTCCCCCATATCCCCCATATCCCCCCTCCCCCATATCCCCCTACCCCATATCTCCCCTCCCCCATATCCCCCCTCCCCCATATCCCCCCTCCCCATATCTCCCCCTCCCCAATATCCCCCCCCTCCCCCATATCCCCCATATCCCCTCCCCCATATCCCCCATATCCCCAAGTGAATCCAGCCCTAACCTTAACCTCTGCAATGCACGCGCAACCGATGGCGTGCATTCATATACCTGCCTAACACTGTTGCCTTTTACCCCTGCCACCACCCCACCCCCCCCACAAGAGAATCGCGCACACAACAATAGGGAGCATGTGAGGACTGGAGGAGGCCCCGCTGATGAGAGGCCACTGACCAAACACGAGGAAAGGGCCCTGGAACTGGCTGGCGGACCTGAGGACCGGGAGGTTGCTGATGCAGAGGTCGGGGGCGTACTAGCAAGTGAGCCACCGACAACCCGTCCCCATATACCCCCTCCCCTATATCCCCCTCCGCCATATCACCTGATCACTGCCTGCGTGTCTAACCATGCATGCTTCATTGTGTATCGCAGGACCAAACGTCCAGGCACCCATCCCCGCAGATGCAGACCGCCCGCAGGATGCCCCTCGGAGGCCACGGGAGACAGAGAGACCCGGACCCTCCAGCATGCGACACCCGCAGGATGCCCCTCGGAGGCCACGGGAGACAGAGAGACCCGGACCCTCCAGCATGCGACGCCCGCAGGATGCCCCTCGCACACCACGGGAGACAGAGAGACCCGGACCCTCCAGCATGCGACACCCGCAGGATGCCCCTCGGAGGCCACGGGAGACAGAGAGACCCGGACCCTCCAGCATGCGACGCCCGCAGGATGCCCCTCGCACACCACGGGAGACGGAGAGACCTGGAGCAACAGGGAGACGACACCCCTGTCACGTGCGGGAGCGACCACCCAGCGACGAGGGGGGCAGCCACAGGCCCCCGTCACATCCGAGCCAGGACGCCACTACCCAGGACGCCACTACCCAGGACACCACTACCCAGGACACCACTACCCAGGACACCACTACCCGGGACAGCACTGCCCGGGACACCACTACCCGGGACAGCACTACCCAGGAAGACGAAATACCGGACAGTGACTCAGAGTGGATGGGTGGAGACGAACCCCCACCCCAAAGTGCCATGGACTCAGAGTGGGACGAAGAGCACGACACAACGCCACTGCTGTCACCAACACCCTCCACCATCGCAGAAACATTCACCTAGGTTGGGCACTTTAGTGATGAGGCGTCTGCTACACTCACTGGTGCGCACAACACAGCCGTCCCGGTACAGCAGGTGGAGGTAGGAGCAGCAGAGGGGCCGGGCGGTCGGAGGGCTGCCCAGCCCAAGCGAACATCTGCCGCCCAGATGGATCCCGGGTTCCTGGAGTTACCACACCCACACATAGTCCCGATGTAACCACCGACCCGGAGACGAGCGAAGAGGATGACGGCTGGCTTGCGGCGGCTGCAGTCGCAGGTGGAGGAGTCCACCCGCGTCCAGGAGCTGGGAGTGGTGCCGGTCATGCGTGCCACCCAGGCCGATACCGCACGGGTGGCGTCCGCGGTGGAGGCAATGGGTGCGACGGTGTCAGACATGGGGAACGGTTTGCGAGGCCTGGGGCTTTCCGTGCAGGCGGCGTCTGTGGCCCAGGATATGGCTGCCCGCTCACAGGAGGCCATGAGCCAGTGCCAGCGCCAGATGGCAGAGGCGCTCAACACCATAGCCCAGTCTCAGCAGGCCATAGCCCAGTCTCAGCAGGCCATGGCCCAGTCTCAGCAGGCCATGGCCCAGTCTCTGCAGGCCATCGCTGAGGGCATCGGCGCCAGTGGCCATGTGCGAGCCGGTGTCGCACTGTCACAGACAGGGTTTGCCAACCCCCTGGGCTCCATGGCTGCAAACCTGCAGACCCCTGTCGATACCAGCACGGGCCTCCAGGACTGGCAGCGCCAGATGTCGGGGGGGGCGTCGGTTGGCCAGTCCGTTCGCATCCCCCACCCATGTAGAGGCCTGGGGGCCATCGGGCACCCCGAGGGAGGAGGAGGTGGTGTGGTCCGTCCCGGCTCCCCCTGTAGGGGAGGTCCCGGTACACCGCGACACCTCGGACTCCCCCCCTTCCGTCCCAGGTGCATCGGGTGGGCAATGGGCAGGACAGGCTGGCAGCTCGCCATCCCAGTCGCCCGGGCCGCAGCCTGGCCCATCTAGGCCAGGACGCCCCAGGAAACGGCCGCCAAAGGGATCCAGTGTCAGAGGGCAGGAATCACAGGAGTCCACCTCCAGTTCTGCTGTACCGTCTGGGGAACCACGTAGACGTAGTCAAAGGGCCCGTAAGGCCAAACAATTAGACACTGAGTAAGTTGGCACGGGTGCAGGGCACAGATGAGTTTTAGGGGCTAGGGCACGTGCATGAACTCGTTTGGTTATTAATGTCAATGTTACACCTACAGAAGCTGCCTTTGTGCCCTGTCCAAAGCGTGCGGGGGTGTCATGTACGTTGAGCGCAAGTGTGTGTGTGAGGGGTGGTCTTACCTCAGCCCCAGGTGAGTCTGCCCCGTTCCCCCTGGGCCGCCATCAACATCCTCCCGGGCAGAGGACGGGACCGTGCGCTGCAGTGTCACAGCCGCATGCAGGGATGGTCCGGGTGGATGGTGGTACTGTGGCCATGGGTCAGACATAGTCCAACGATGTGGAGCCAGGAGCTCACCGCAGGGCGGGTTGTCATCATCCTCCATGGCCTGCAATAGACACGCGTCCACCCGCAACTGTGTGAGCCCGGTCCGTTGTGCCGCAGGTGGATCGGCAATGGGGGGGGGTGGTGTGCATGCGGGTGGGGTGGGTGGGGTTGGGGGGGGGGGTGAGGGTGCTGGGTGGGTGGATGCGTGGGGGGTGTGGGTGGTCGGCTGTTGCCATGGTGTGCGATCTGTGGCCATACTACCCGATTCCCACGTCCATCTAGTCAGTGAAGCGGGCGGCTATCAGTCTGTCCCGTGCCCGCTGGGCCAGCCGGTAACGGTGGACAGCCACCCGCCTGTGTCTACTCCATCTGCCCTGACCATTACCTCCATCCCCCTCATCTGGGGAGGACTGCGCCTCTTCCTGCTGCTCCTCCACTCCGCCCTCCTCTGCCTGCGGCACATCGCCCCTCTGCTGGGCTATGTTGTGCAGGACGCAGCACACCACAATGATGCGGCCGACCCTATCTGACCGATACTGGAGGGCGCCCCCAGAGAGGTCCAGGCACCTGAAACGCATCTTCAGCACGCCAAAGCACCTCTCTATCACTCCCCTTGTCGCTACATGGGCATCATTGTAGCGGTTCTCCGCCTCATTGCGTGGCCTCCGTATAGGCGTCATCAGCAACGATCGCAATGGGTAGCCCCTGTCGCCCAGCAACCAGCCCCTCAGCCGGGGATGGCGTCCCTCGTACATGCCGGGGATGGATGACCGCGACAACACGTATGAGTCGTGTACACTGCCTGGGTAACGGGCGCAGACGTGCAGGATCATCATGCGGTGGTCGCAGACCACCTGTATGTTCATCGAATAGGTCCCCTTCCTATTGGTGAACACGGCCCTGTTATCTGCAGGTGGCCGCACGGCGACGTGCATCCCATCGATCGCGTCCTGGACCATGGGGAACCCGGCAACGGCAGAGAAGCCCACGGCCCGGGCATCTTGGCTGGCCGGTCCACAGGGAAGCGGATGTAGCGATGCGCCATGGCATATAGGGCATCTGTCACTGCCCGGATGCACCGATGCACCGATGTCTGCGATATGCCGGACAGGTCCGCACTCGGTGCCTGGAATGACCCCGTTGCATAAAAGTTCAGGGCCACCGTAACCTTGACGGACACGGGGAGAGGGTGTCCCCCACCAGTGCCACGCGGTGACAGGTGTGCCAGCAGGTGGCAGATGTGTGCCACGGTTTCCCGCCTCATCCGGAGTCTCCTCCTGCATTCCCGGTCCGTGAGGTCCTGGTATGGCTGCCGGGGCCGGTACACACGGGGCGCCCTCGGGTGCCCCCGTTGCCGTGGGGCCGTGACGTCCTCCTCCCCCTCCTCGTCCTGTCAGTCAGGTGTCCCTCCAGCCTGGGCGGCTGCCGCCTGCCCCTCTGCGGCAGCCTGCGCCGCCTCTCTGGCACGCTCCTCCTCCTCCTCATCCAGGGCAACATAGACATTAGCAGCTGCCGCCACGGCGGCCAACGTCGCTGGATGATCGGAAAACATGACGGCCTGGTGGGGGGGGAGGGGAACGACGACATGTCATCATTGCCCATATCCCCTCTTCCCCCCAGCCAGGTGGCATGGACCGCATGGGTCCAACTGTTGGAGGCTGGCACCTGGCCAGGTGGACCAACTCACTTGCCCTCGCATCCCCCTCCCCGGCACAGACCCCCCATCCCCCACCCCGGCACGGACCCCAACCTCCTCCCCGGCACGGACCCCCCCATCCCCCTCCCCGGCACGGACCCCCCCAACCTCCTCCCCGGCACGGACCCCAATCTCCTCCCCGGCACGGACCCCCCATCCCCCTCCCCGGCACGGACCCCAACCTCCTCCCCGGCACGGACCCCCCATCCCCCTCCCCGGCACGGACCCCACCATCCCCCTCCCCGGCACGGACCCCCCCCCAACCTCCTCCCCAGCAAGGACCCCCCCCCCACCTCCTCCCCGGCACGGACCCCCCCAACCTCCTCCCCGGCACGGACCCCAACCTCCTCCCCGGCACGGACCCTCCATCCCCCTCCCCGGCACGGACCACCCCCAACCTCCTCCCCGGCACTGACCCCCCCCAACCTCCTCCCCAGCACGGACCCCAACCTCCTCCCCGGCACGGACCCCCCCATCACCCTCCCCGGCACGGACCCCCCCCCCAACCTCCTCCCCGGCACGGACCCCCCCCCCCAACCTCCTCCCCGGCACGGACCCCCCCCATCCCCCTCCCCGGCACGGACCCCCCCAACCTCCTCCCCGGCACGGACCCCAACCTCCTCCCCGGCACGGACCCCCCATCCCCCTCCCCAGCACGGACCCCCCTCCCAGCACTCCCCCGGAGCCCAGCCCACTCTAACCACCCCCCCGCCGCACACACACACACACACAACCCGAGACACACCTCTCCCCACACATTCAGACTGCGGCCACGCCATCGCCTGCCCAGAGCCAACCCCCCAGGCCGTCACTCACCTCCACGCTGGTCGGCGTGAACCTGGAGCACAGGGTCACGCCGATGAAAAGGAGGTTTAATTTACGTCGACGTGAACGGTCATCACGTCGACGGGACTTCGGCCCATCCGGAAGGGAGAATATCGGCAGGCCGAAAATCGGCTGCCTTGCGCAGACCCGTGCCATTCTCCGACGGCATCGGCGACATTAATGCCCCGCCGGCTTTTCTCCCTTCGGAGACTTCGGCAACCGGCGGGGGCGGGATTCACGGCGGCCGGTACACACGGGGCGCCCTCGGGTGCCCCCGTTGCCGTGGGGCCGTGACGTCCTCCTCCCCCTCCTCGTCCTGTCAGTCAGGTGTCCCTCCAGCCTGGGCGGCTGCCGCCTGTCCCTCTGCGGCAGCCTGCGCCGCCTCTCTGGCACGCTCCTCCTCCTCCTCATCCAGGGCAACATAGACATTAGCAGCTGCCGCCACGGCGGCCAACGTCGCTGGATGATCGGAAAACATGACGGCCTGGTGGGGGGGGAGGGGAACGACGACATGTCATCATTGCCCATATCCCCTCTTCCCCCCAGCCAGGTGGCATGGACCGCATGGGTCCAACTGTTGGAGGCTGGCACCTGGCCAGGTGGACCAACTCACTTGCCCTCGCATCCCCCTCCCCGGCACAGACCCCCCAGCCCCCACCCCGGCACGGACCCCAACCTCCTCCCCGGCACGGACCCCCCCATCCCCCTCCCCGGCACGGACCCCCCCAACCTCCTCCCCGGCACGGACCCCAATCTCCTCCCCGGCACGGACCCCCCATCCCCCTCCCCGGCACGGACCCCAACCTCCTCCCCGGCACGGACCCCCCCCCCAACCTCCTCCCCGGCACGGACCCCCCATCCCCCTCCCCGGCACGGACCCCACCATCCCCCTCCCCGGCACGGACCCCCCCCCCCAACCTCCTCCCCAGCAAGGACCCCCCCCCCCACCTCCTCCCCGGCACGGACCCCCCCAACCTCCTCCCCGGCACGGACTCCAACCTCCTCCCCGGCACGGACCCCAACCTCCTCCCCGGCACGGACCCCCCATCCCCCTCCCCAGCACGGACCCCCCTCCCAGCACTCCCCCGGAGCCCAGCCCACTCTAACCACCCCCCCGCCGCACACACACACACACACACAACCCGAGACACACCTCTCCCCACACATTCAGACTGCGGCCACGCCATCGCCTGCCCAGAGCCAACCCCCCAGGCCGTCACTCACCTCCACGCTGGTCGGCGTGAACCTGGAGCACAGGGTCACGCCGATGAAAAGGAGGTTTAATTTACGTCGACGTGAACGGTCATCATGTCGACGGGACTTCGGCCCATCCGGAAGGGAGAATATCGGCAGGCCGAAAATCGGCTGCCTTGCGCAGACCCGTGCCATTCTCCGACGGCATCGGCGACATTAACGCCCCGCCGGCTTTTCTCCCTTCGGAGACTTCGGCAACCGGCGGGGGCGGGATTCACGGCGGCCAACGGCCACTCTCCGACCCGCTGGGGGGGTCGGAGAATGACGCCCAAGATAATTTATGGGAGGATTTTATTTTTAATTAAGGATTCATTTAGGAGTTAAAATCCTGTAATTAGTAAAATAAATAATTGTATTATGGACTGTTGGTCATTTAGCGTAAATTCCTTTATTGCAATAAATGTTTTCAGCCATTGTCATGTTTTACCTTCATTGAACAGATTTTTATGTCAGCACACAGCAGCGCCCGGATTTTTGCTTCCAGGTCCGGCACACAGAGATGGGGGAGGGGCTGCGTTGGGCTAGAATACAAGTCAGGGTGGGCATTCCTGGAAATAGTGAGGGGTCAGAGGTGGATCCCAGTGCAGGTTGGGCAACTCAAACGCCGATAAAAAGTGGGCTTTCTGAAAGGTCCATTTGAGAGCTGGGCCACTAATGCTGAAGTCTCTCTGCCTTGGAAGAGATGTCATTACCTTGTCAGGTGAATGTCCAAGCTGGAAATGTTGAGCAACTGTAAGCAGACCCTGAAATGGATGGCCCATCATGGGCTTTCCCTATGGGAGAATTGTCATTGTTGCTGCCTAATCAAAGTGTCAGATCAATCGGACATGAAAGAGATTATAAACTGTTTGAATCAAAACTTTTTTTTTGTTTAATTAAAAAGTGAATTTCGCTGAATGAGAAAGAAGTCCCATGGTTCAAACATTGGCTATATATTCGGAAAATTCCCAATAGCACTTATAGGAAAAAGCTCAACCCTCATCCTTGTGGAATCTCACACCTGTCACCATGAGGACACAAAACAATCAATGGAACTAAGGACCAGTGGGTGATCTGTCTCCCCAGCCCGGTCCTCTAACAAAGGAAGAGGCATCAGAATGTGTTATACCTGCAGAGGCACTAATGGACACCTATCTCCTAAGGTGAACAATGGATTTTGACCAGAGGCATAGAAACCGCTTGTTAGCCTGCAACTGACTCATGAATGAGCAGCATCACATGGCCTTAGCTTCTGGCCGTTGGAAACTTTTAACATTACATTCTAGACTTACAATTCAGACTGCTGTTTAATCTCCAGATAGAAAACATCAAAACTCCAGGCTGACCAAAAGCCTGCATCAAGTCTGAACCTCCTTGAAGCTGTTGTCTGGAAGATTTCTGTCATTGCATGCCAAGCAGACCAAATCTCTGTATACCAACCCCATCTCACTGCAACACCCTCAACTTGAAAGGAATTTTGTAACCCCTGCTTCAGCTATCTGATCTGACCGAACTGTAACTCCTCTTCACAGGAACATTCAATGGACTGACTTTATAGACCCTGACACATGTGTGAACTGATATCCATATCTGTGGCTCTTCTTCTTTTAAAATATTTATTTATGTAAAAGCTCCTCTTTCCTACCTTCTCATTGTGTGGTGTGTGTGTGTGTGTGTGCATGAGTGTGTGTGTGAAGTTTAGGCCATACCCCGTGTTTGAATGTGTGAATAAACTATACCTCTGATTTAATCCCAAAGAGAATTTGCAGTGAATCACTTTAAAAACTGAACTCACAAACTGATGGTTTGGGGAAACATGCCACAGCTTACTAAAAAAATTAAAACACCTCTGCTTATGGACAGGCGGAGCGGAAATAAAGGAGTTCAGGTTTGCCCCTCTCCCCTGTCCACTGCAAAAGTGTGTTCTACCGCACCACTGAAAGCATAGAGTGGATTCTCAAGATACAACCAAGTTGGCTGCCAAGATTCAGTGGGTGGAATGATGAAGAGTGCCATGCTCATTTTCCAATCTTTTGGCCTCTTGCCACCCATCTATCGGCATATGCCCACATTGTTGACCCTTGACCAGACCCCTCACAGCTGCACATTGTCACAGCACAACTCTGGGACTAAGAATGAGGAATCCAGTGGGGCTGTCAGTGGTTGTGGATGACAGCTTGTACCTTAGGAGTCACAGCCACAACCTAAATGGCATCAAGCATTTTCACAGCAGCAGTTTCTCCACTGAACCTTATTAGTAATCATTGATGATACAGTGAAGATGGTTAGTACATGTAAGTGCACAAAAGTGAATGAGAACATTGTAATCTGAATGGCTGATGACCCTTTCCACCGTACATTTTTATTCATAGAATGTCACACATCGAAGATGGCGGGCGGACGGGCGTGCGGGTGGGGGGCGGGCGGTGTGGAGGGCGTGGGAATGAGGGATGGGTCCAACTTCCCCACACATTTCTGACCAGGACCTTCACATTTTGATGAAAGCGGTCCAGAAGAAGAAACCAGTGCTCTACTCTGCTGACTGTGTTAATGCCTCTGCAGCAATCGAGAAGGCTTGGATTCAAATAGAGACTGTGTTGAGCTCAGCAGGAGACAATTAGTGCTCATGGATTCAGTTCTGGAAAGGGTTCAATGACCTGCTGTGTTCCAGCAAGGTGAGTAGCTTGCTTCATCCACACAGAGTACCAAGAGAAGGATCATAACTGGAGGCTACGGCTAAGGTGTGAGGCATAGCACTTACCTCCATGCCAGCATTGAGGCTTGTATATGTACACAGGTCATGTAGGTGCACACTGTCATGGCCAGCCCCACATGAGACTCCCCAAAAGTTGTTGATCCGAGCAAGACCCATTGAGTAGTTACCGCCCAAATTGTACGGCCAAATTGTACAAACCTGGCAAGGAGTGTCTTTATTCAACCCACCCTCTGCTGGCAACAATAAAGCTTAATCTAACAAGGTTCCCTTTCCCTTGGAGACCTTTTCCAGGCCCAATAGTTATGTTTAAAATGTAGCTAATGTAACCAGGGTTAAGTTGGGTTAAGAGTTAGTTTATTAACTATGAAAGGGTAAGGAGAAATGGTAAAACAGGCATCTACATTCATACAAATCAGATGTAAGACATGAGTCTAGTTGTAATTAAATATAAATAAAAAGGTTATGCAAAACAGTCCTTGATTCACAAGGAATAGATGATGACGTGTTACGGCTGATAAAGGTTGACTCCAGTAGTTAATTCTTCTGTTCTGTAGTTCAGTAGAGAGATTTCAGTTCTTTTTCCAGCTGCAATATCTCTGCTGGCCGGTCAACTTAAACAGTCAGAGAGAGAGTTTTAGTTTAAAACTGGTTATTTTTGCAGGGGCCCTGCCTCAGCTTTTGTAGCGTCTTCAGTGTGGAAACTTTCAGCTGTTTTTCCCACAGCACAAACACACAGACTGACAGACAGACCGACAGGCAGGCCTGAGCATCTCTCTTGGCTAGCTTTTAACCCCATCCTTGTGTATTTAATCTGGAGACCCAGGATACACATTCTCATCTGGGCATTACACCGAGAGCCCTTGAGATGAAATAGTTGTTATGTTTCTCTGTTTTTGCCGGAGATGGTAATCAGCCTTTGGATGGGTTTACAAGTGCCTTGTCTGGAATCAGAGCGGGGAAAGTTCCATCTGCAGCCATTCCTCTCAGTGGCTGACGTCTGCCGTTTATTTAAAATATGAAACTCAAGTCTTTGATGAAGTTTCATAATTCCAGGGTTTTTTCTCCCATTTTCATGACAACACAAAAAAGTGTGAATGGGTTTGGTGATGCACAGACACAGTGAAGAGCAATAGCCCTCCTTGCACTATAAATTGAAGGGGTGTAGGTTAGGTTGATCTTAGATTAGGATAAATGGTCAGAACAACATCGTGGGCCGAAGGGCCTGTACTGTGCAGAAATGTTATATGTTCGATGTTCTATATATCAGACAAACATAATTCACGTCGTCTTTGCAGTCGAAAAGGGTGAACAATGTCATGGAGATGTCTCTAACTGGGGGTGGGTCAGCCTGACTGAGCTGCATCCATCCCGTGGAACAGATGTTCATGGAGGTGGATAGTGTGCGTGAACAGCTGTTTGTTGGTGATGGTGAATCACCGTTAACAGGCGACTAAAGTGCATTGAAATCACCTTGGCACATAGTGGTCATGTTGGAGGTCATGATGTCACTCTGCTGAGCGCAATGGGTCCTTAGCATGAGTGCAAGGATGGGGTTGTATCATACAGGCAGCATGAGCATAGTTAAGGAAATGTTGTGAATCAGAGAGTGTATTCACAATGAGAAGGGCTATACTAACATACTCCTTTTGTGTCTCACACAGATCCCAATTCCGCTTCCTCAGACCTTCAGACCAAATCGTCCTTTGGACTTCAAGAGGAGGAAGAGACCTCCAAACAGGCAGTATCGCATCTGATTAGCTCACACTCCACCAACTCAAATATTAGCACTTTGGAGAGATACAGTGAACATGTAAAGCCAATGGCACAGGTGAAGAGCAACGCACCAGAGTGCAGGAAGATGTGTCAGAGACAGAGACATCTGCACACAACCCCCTCAGATGAGGGAAGAAAGTCACAGTGATGTTCCACTGGACAGGAATATGGAGCCTCGGGAGTCACCGTTTGTAACGGTTTTTAGACAATCAGCAGATGTGTGGACATCTGGCAGAGTTCCTGAGGCAGTGGGAGCTCTTGGACTGCGAATGGGGGAGACTATCACCATCATGAGCACCACATTGTCATGTGGGGTCAACCTGATGAGCTCTGACCATGAGAGATTGGACACTCTCATGGAGAGAGACATGCAGAGATACTCAGTGTGGAGGCAGGGGCAGTTTCTCAGCCAGGAAAGGATATCAGCCTCTCTCAGTAGCCTGGATCAGTCCGCCAAGAGTATGAACGATGAAATCTCTGGAATACATGAGGAGTTGGATGGTCACACTGTTGGCATTGCAATTTCTAGAATGGATGACTGTTGCACAACCAGCAGCCAGGACCGTCAACCCCACCTGTAGGCCAACCCTGAACTGTAGTGGTCCCTGAGGAGAGTGAACATGCCAAGATATCCTCAGCACCCTCCATCTCCCCAACCTCTCTGACAGTGCCCTCACCTGCAGCACATGTGTCAGTGACTACGGCTGCTAATAGAGATGTGGAGCCTGTAGCATGGAAAAATTGCCAAAGAAAGAGCTCCAAATACTTGGAAGCTTAAGGAGGAAACTTAAAATTCCTCACGAAAGCAGAAGACTCAGCTCCTTTGGAAGTCCAACTTCAAATCCCAGAGTGCAGAATCTGCAGGGTGAGCTAAATCTTTTAAAACTTCAGGCTGCAGTAAGTTCTAAGAAACCTTTAAATGATTCAGAGTCAGAAGTACAGTTTGAAAAAACCAACTGCAGAAAACCCCAAAACCCCGAGTCGAAGCCAGAACATGTAGCGTTGGAGCTCATCAGAAACAAAAAAAGAATGAGTTAATCAAATGTTTTGGGAACATTACGACTATTCAACATGGTAAAAGGCAAGCAGAATCTAGAATTCAACAGGCACGTAAGCCATAAAAGTAAAGGGCAGCACGGTAGCACAGTGGGTAGCACTGTTGCTTCACAGCTCCAGGTTCTCAGCTTGGGCCACTGTCTGCGTGGAGTCTGCACATTCTCCCCCTGTCTGCATGGGTTTCCTCCAGGTGCTCCGGTTTCCTCCCCCAAGTCCCAAAAGACGTGCTATTAGGTAATTTTGAGACACTGAGTTCTCCCTCTGTGTACCCGAACAGGCACTGGAATGTGCAACTAGGGGCTTTTCATCGTAACTTCATTGCCGTGTTAATGTAAGCCCACTTGTGACAATAAAGATTATTATTATTATTAAAACAATGAACAAGAGAAGTCAGCAGACAGCCGAACCAGGCAGCCATTGTTAAAAAATTATTTTCAAGCTGAACATGACTGCCACTGTAGTGGAGCCCGCCAAAAAAGAAAAACGTGGAAAATCGCTTTGTCTCCAAGTGAACTGCAAATCCATCTTGAAATTCAAACATCTCTTAAAGCAGAGAGCATGCACTTTTAAAATACATTTTGAGCATGGATCAGAATTCTGCAATTCCAAGTCAATATGGATGAATGCAAGGCCCAGATCAATGACAAAATCGGGGACTTTGTAGGAAAAGACTCTTAAGATATAGGATCAGGTTGAATTGAAGTAAAATGTCAGAAGAAGCTTGACTCAGCAGATCCAATTGTGGACAACATTATTGCAAGACAGGGAATCGTCTGCTAAATATGAAGAAATACAAATATCATTCAGCATTTATAGCAATCTAAGAAGCGATAAAATATGTGAAAAAGTGAAATTCAACAACAGTGAAATGTGAAAGAGTGAAATTCAACAGCCAGGAATATCTGTTGATTCTTTCATCAATGATCTGTACAAGATGGTAGAAGGTTATGAATACAGAAACTTCAAATCGGAACTTCTCACAGACAGAATAGTGGACGATGCAATCTCTGACCTGCGGCTCTGATGACGGTACGCAGGTCAACACTGCAACCACCGAACAGATGCTGCAACTCCCAGCCAGAGCCACAAAAGATACTGGCACCTTGCAGCAGCTGTCCATTTCCTACAGCGAGTGAGTGTATCACTAAACCTCTTTCTAGTCACAGGAATGCTCATTCTCTGCCACAGAGGACAGAGCCATGACTCAAACCACAACAGCAGAAACGAAAGAAGTGACAAGGAGATGAGCATGCGTCCGCCCCCAAGAAATGAGTTAGGATGGCAAGCACGGCTTAACAGACCAGCCACACCAACCAAGTGCAGTTCACCATGAAAGGTTGGAATAAAGGGATGAAAACATATTTAGATGCCAGAACATCCTTCAAACCAACAGAGAGAACTAGCAGCAGCAGAGCCTACCACTCCTCTGACAGTGCATGAAGGAGATATGGAAGTTATAAAGCCTCCAGACAGCCTGAACCTTTAAATTCACGAACTGGAGGGGGGGGAAATGGGGTAGTGATAATGTAGTCTGACAACATAAACGCATGATAGGAATAACAATGTATGAGGGAAAATCAACTATAATTACTTAAAATAGATTGGATAAAAACAATGGGGGAGGTGAATAAAAAGGGCCTGGCACATACAGGATTAATGTGGGACTAAATACAGTATCACTCACACAGTGATGTAAGAGAGCACGTGACCTAAATCCTCGGTCATTGCGGTTTTGGACAGAGCTGGAGACAGTTCTTAGCTTGTACCATTTGGAAACAGCTCCAGTAGTTCATAAAGACTTTTGACACCTTACAACACACAGGTTATATTAAGGAGCTGGTGTTGCAGTTAGAACCACAGAACCCCTACAGTGCAGAAGGAGGCCATTCGGCCCATCGAGTCTGCACACTGAAAGAGCACCCTAACTGGGCCCACTCCGCCAGCCTATCCCTGTAACCCCACCTAACCTGCACATCATTGGACACTAAGGAGCAATTTAGCATGGCCATTCCACCTAATCTGCACTTCTTTGAACTCTGGGAGGAAACCAGAACACCTGGTTTAAACCCCCACAAACACACGGAGAAAGTGTAAACTCCACACAGAGAGACCGGTATTGAACCCGGTTTCCTGGCACTGTGAGGGAGCAGTACTAACCACTGTACCACTGTGCTGCCTCCTGCCACTGTGCCCCAACCTGTTATGGGCTGTGGGCTTCTCATACGCAAGGTGCTTCATCTGCATGAATACTACAATATAGAATCTTATCCGCATGTATAGGCTTTGAATGTTGTTATTGTGTCTCTCTGAGCATTATGGGTATGGTTTGATTATGACCAATTGGCAGCATGGGCCCCTCATTTACAGTCTCAGGTGTTCTTGTGAGGGACCAGGCTGTGAATGACTTATTACCATGTCTGTTTGCGATATGATGAAACCCATGGTTATGACGGTGAGGGTTTCAGCCATATGAATGTGGCTGAGTCAAACTCATTGAGGTGTTTTGTCTCCCTTTGGAGAATGGGTGGTCCCTTGAGAAAGTGTGGAGTCAGTGTAGAAGGCTCTTTAGAAAGGTGGAAGTATGTCACTAGGGACTGGCCGATGGCAATTGTGGTATCAGAGGATCATGAGAATCTATTTGCACAGGAATCTGTCTGGTGTTGCCTCCTCCCCTGGCTACATGGCCATGCCTCCCAGCTGCTCTGTCATTGGCAGCC